>NC_073272.2:107262500-108512500 GCF_029289425.2 Pan paniscus
GACTGCTGGTACTGGAGTCAAGAAAGCTGAACTGGATGAGGTACACAGGGCTTTCCGGAGGCTCTCCAGAAAGACTCATGGGGACTTTGAAAGTCTGGAATCATAACATAGTTCTAAGTTTACTTCAAAACTGATGGCTTTCAATAATAATGACTACCATATACTGAGCACTTACTGTGTGTCAGGCGCTGTGTTAGACAGTTTACATACCTTCCCCTCATTTCATTTCATTCTCACAACAACACTATGAGGTAAATACTATAATGACCCTTATTTTACAGACTGAGGCTCAGAAGGGTCAAGGAACTTGACAAAAGTTATACAGACAGCACAATTAGAGGCCAAGTCAATGGTTTCCTACTGCCCAAACCTGTGCTTTACAATATATATCTGACCACTCTTTTCTTTTCTTTTCTTTATCTGGATATATTGGGAACACTACTTTTGGGGCTATCAGCCATGATTAGAGTTATTTGCCAGATCACAAAGAAACTAAGATTGGGAAACTAGGAGAGGTGGTACAAGGGAGAGAAGGAAGGAGGAAGGGACAGAGAATTTTGTTAGGCAAAAGTTCAACTAAGAAACCACATACGTCAGTGCTTCTCAAACTGTACTGTGCACTCAAATCACCCGAAACTCGTTAAAATGAAGATTATTATTCAGCAGATCTAGGGAGGGGCCTGAGATCCTGCATTTCTAAAAAGCTCCCAAGTGTGCTGCTCCTGCTGGCCCACAGACAACACTTTGAACAGTAAGGCCATATAGTGCAAATGATAAACAAAAAAATTCAAGCATCCATTAACACCTGCTTCCTAATTTAATCCAGATCAGCTTCTACACTAAACAGTCACTTATTATCCTCTTTTCTCCTGTAGCCTGTCTCAGGCCATTGTCTCCGCTTTAGTTCTGCCAGTCTGTTTCAGCTTATGTTTGTTTATTTATTTATTTATTTGTACAAATTTAAGGGGTTCGAGTGCAGTTTTGGTACATGGATATATTGCAGAGTGGTGAAGTCTGGGCATTTAATGTAACCGTCACCCAAACAGTGTAGATTGTACCCATTAAGTAATTTCTCATCTCTCACCTCCATGACATGTTTATGTTTAACTACTCATTTAAATACAGGTGTTAAATACATATGAACATCTTCTGTCACTCTGAGCACTAGGCAGTCTCAATCAGACATGAATTTCTCTTGGCACAAAGTAGATATTTGGCCACAGGGTTCCAGTCCTCAACAATGGCTCTCAGCTCTCTCACCCATTAGGAACAGTCTTATAAAGGTAAGGCATGTAGTAACACTACTGTCCCAGCGCTTTCTAATTTCCTTTCTTAGAGCTACTGCCTTCATCTGGAGCAGAAAGTAGCCTGGCTTTTTAAAGAGTCCAGATCCTTGTTCCTTTCACATAGTTGAAACAATCCCAGCATTAGTTTAAGGCAACCATTGAAAAGATTCTTTGCAGAGTCCTGCCAACTCCAAATGCCCAGTGAAATTTGTTTCCTGGAAGATAATTTACTTTATTTTGCCACCTCCTCTCCTCTGTCCTCTTAGGATTTTGACTGATCATTTTGAGCCATTCTTCATGTTTTTCTTCTATTTTTAGACTCTCTGACTAATTTTCTCCAGTAGCAAGAGTCAAGGAAAGCTTTCCACTCCAACCAAGCTCTACTTTTTAGGTAGGAAATATTCTCTCACAGTGTTTACAGATCAACTTGGTGATCTGTGGTCCCTGGCAACTGGATTGCTTTTCTATCTTCTCTTTAACCTTTGGGGATGTTAACCTTGGGGGTGACCCTTCTAACACCTTTAGCAGGTAGGTGTTCATTGCAGCCTCCACATGAATAGATTAGGTAAGTTCACATTCTATCACTGGATGAATTAAAAACTCTGCTAAAAAAAATTGTAATCTTCTGTTTTTAACTTCTATCCATTAATCTTACTTTTATCATATGGAGCAGAAATAGCACTTTCAATATTTCAAGACATTTGTCATATCCTCCTTTAATCTCTTTGCTAGACTAAACATCCCCAATTTCTAATCAGTCCTCAGTTACTTCTTGACCCTTCATTCATTCAATAAACATCAGATGCACTATGATTTGTAAATGTTCACTTTAAAATACAGTACCTCGAAATGGAACGTAGTGCTCGCTGTGTAGTTTGACCAGCATGGAGCACATTGGGACTGCCACTCCTTGTGATGGTCTGATGCAATTTTATGATCATGCTAGCTTAAAAAAGAGTAACTCACTTCTTCACATCTAGTGAGTACCTACTTTGGGTCAGGTACCTAACATCAACTAGAAACCTCTGTTTCCAGTGGTAGAGGTTCTCTGTTCTTTCTTACCCCATGGGGCCTGGAGATGGTACAGCCACCCTCTTCCAATCCTTCCTACTGTCATCTGCTGTACTTTAGTTCTCTCACCTATTGAGGACTTCACCTCCTCACTGATAGTCTTCCTTTCCACCCCAACTCTAGCCACCATCCTGAGTGATCTTAATGTCCTCATAGATGACCCATTTATAAGCTTCATCCTTTCAATCATTTTACCTCCACTCTGCTTCACCAACTATTTTCAATGATCCACTTTATTCTCAGCAGATGATCTCACCTCTTATTCCATTATGAAAATCTAGGTCGTTGGATGCTAACACTCATTTTCCTGTCCTAACCCCACCCTGCCACATTGTTGTGTCCCTACGTGTCCTAACCTCTTTTTTTTTTTTTGGGGGGGGGGGCTTGCAGAAATACACATAGCTTCTCCAGTTCAAGGCTAATTTCTCTACGTATGCTTTGGAGCCCATTCTTTCTCACCTCCATGAGGACTTACTTCATCAGTTATCCCTCCTCTCATCTGTGTCTTCAACAACTCCTTCTCTACTTACTGGCTGCTTCCCATCAACCTTCAGGCATGATCAACTTTCACTCTAAAAAAAGAAACAAACAAATTTTCCTTCGCCTCTATCCCCAACTGGCATTTGCCCTATTTCTCTTCTTTTATTGTTATGGAATCTTTTCTAAAGTGTAGACACTCTCCATTTCCTCACCTCCTGTTAAAAACTCAGCTCCCACTATGGCTTTTCTGTTCCCAGAACACCACTGTTATTTCTCTTTTAAGTAAACCAATGACATCCTAATTGCCAAATCTAATGAACAATGTTAAGTCTTTATTTTACTGGACCTCTCTCTGATGTATTTAACATAATTGATTGCTCTCACCGTACTTCTGTCCTCATGACTCTCATGACCTACTCCTTGGCTTTGGTGATGTTGCACATCTTCTGACTGTCCTCATTCCTCTCTGATTACTCCTTCTTATGCTGTTTTGTGGACTTTTCGTCTGCCACCCCTTAAATGCCAGTCTTTCCCAGGTTTTTTCATTCCTCACCTTTCCCCTAGATCATCTCATCCATACCCATGGTTTTATCTACCATCCTATTGAGCCCCAAATCTGTGTCTGTAGTCCCAGACACAGACCTCTCTTGAGAGCTCCAAACCCATATACTAGTTAATACTTGACAGGTATAATATGGCACATCCTACAGGTACCTCAAGACCAAACTCAGTATGTTCCAAATTCATCTTTTTTATTCCAATCTGCCCTTCCTCCTCTGTCTGCCCAACTGACACCATTTTGGTGACTCAGACCTCTATCTACACAGTTGACCTCTATCTACACAGTGCTGAAACTTGGTAGTCATCCTGAATTTCTCATTCAACCAGTCACCAAGACCTGTTCAGTCTGTCTTCTAAGTATCTATCTGAGATGTGTTTCCTTTATGTTACTACAGCATATTATTAGTCCAGGCTTTCCATCATCTTTTCGTTTTTTAACCATTCAAATAGCTCCTTAACTGGTCTTCCTGCCTCTTGGCCTGCTCCCCCTTAGTCTATCCTTCACATTGTGATAGAATGCATTTTCTCTAATGCAAATCAGATCACATCATTCCTCTGCTTGAAGCCCTATCATGGTTCCCACTGCTTACTGGTACAGTCCAAGCTGCTCCACAAGGCTTACAAGGCCCCTCACAATCTGGCCTTGCCTACCCTTCCAATCTTATCTCCTATCATCTTTTCCTTATTTTCTTTGCCCAAATAACGTCAGACTGAACACCCCCCACCACGCCTTCATGCCTTCATACACACTGTTCTCTCTGCCTAGAATGACCCCTTGGTCTTCCAGTCAAATCTTTATTCAGCTTTCAAAATTGGACTCAGAGTACGTCTGGGTAGATACACAAGAAACTAGTGACAATGATTGGGTGGCTGGGGCACAGGAGTTGGAAGAAGACTTCCTTTTTCCACCTATTTGTACATTCTGCATTTTGTAACACAAATCTGAATTCACTATTCAAAAAAGTAAATACTATGTAAATTTTTTGTTAAAAAAGCTCAGGAATCAGGTCCTTTAGAAAGTTGTTTTCCCCTCCTCATCCTCCTCTGTAGTTTTGTACTCCCTTCTTTGTGCTACCTCTGGGCCTACTGTGTGCTCCTGTGATTAGAATAATTACATTGCATTGCAATTTGTAGGTTAAGTTGTCCATCTCCCCAGATTGTGAGCTACCTGAGGGAAAGGGCTGCATCTTACTTTTTATTGTTTCCCCAGAATTTAACATAGTGCTCTATAAATGTTGATTGAATGAATGGAGAAACAAGTGAAGAGAAGAATAAAGTAGAGGATGCCCCACATTATAAAACAAAGCTCCCAAGCCAGTTATCTTTCCCAATATCCATCAATCTGTCCTTTTGCCACGTGTTGAGCTTGAAAGTAATACTTTACATTTATACTTTTTTTTTTCTGAGACAGGGTCTCACTCTGTCACCCAGGCTGGAGTGCACTGGCACAATTATGGCTCACTTCAGCCTCGATCTCCTGGGCTCTAGATCCTCCTACCTCAGCCTTCCAAGTAGCTGGGACTATAGTCACATGCCACCATGCCATGCTAATATTTGTAATCTTTTGTAAAGATGAGGTTTCACCATGTTGCCCAGGCTGGTCTTGAACTCCTGGGATTAAGCAATCCACCTGCCTCGGCCTCCCAAAGTGCTGGGATTGCAGGCGTGAGCCACTGCACCCGGCCTTACATTTATTCTTAAGTACTATCCATCAATTATCTTGTCAATTTGGGCTCAGCATCATGTAAGACTGCCCAGATCATTTCAAAGTCCCTCTTATTTTTGTGTTATGTGTAGATTTGATATGTATTTGTATATCCTATTCTGAATCACTTGATCAGAATATTGATACAATACCTATTGCTTATTGAACACCTACAGTGTGTCAAACACTGTGCTGGGTGTTTTTACATATGACATTGTCACAGTATTTGTTGCAAGATAGGTATTTTGCTCTCCAGTTTACAGATGAGAAGATTGAAATCAGTATTGTTAAGTGCCCTGCCTAGGGTCATATTGCTAGTAAATGGTGAAGTTGAGATTTGAACCAAGGTCTTTTGACTTCAAAATTCATGCTTGAGTCATAACACTACATTGATTCAAAGGGGCATCTCCACTGCTTCACTACTGGGTGCCTAGCTCAAGGCAGCCCATTGTCTTTGGACTGCTCTGACCATTTTAAAAGCTCTTGTTTGTAGTGAGCCAAGTTATAAACGAGCCAAACAAGACATGGCCAATAACAGAGCCTTTTGGCTCTCTGCTAGAACTTTCCTTCCAGTCTGACACCAAACCATGTGTTCGCTTCTTTGGCTCTAGTTGTTCAACTAGTTATAGGCTCATCTCAACAAATGCCTGAAGCATCCAGCTTATATTTTGCCATCTCATCTACAAGGAAATTATGGCAAACTTTGTCCAATGCCTGGATGAAATGAAATCCACTATAGCTATCACATTCTCTGATAGCTTATCTAGTAACCAGATCAAAAAAAAAAAAAGGAAATGAAGTCTAGGAGGGATATTTGTTTTTTAATGGGGAAATTTGTCAATGACTTAAAGTAATGAGTTTCCAGTGGTATACTTTCAGACATCCTTGACAGGCTGTCAGGAAGATGATTTTTGGCCAGTGGGCTTCCTACTTCTCTTCAAATGACATCTAAATAGGGACTCCCATTTTCATTGCTTTGAATTGCACAGCACTGTTGTTTACATCTGGTTTTATTTAATCTTCCATTTCAGTTTTCTGGGCTTTTATTTTTTCTTTGTGTTCTGCCCTTGCACATGTTCCCTCTGCCTGGTTCATTCCCTAAACTCCTACACCATCCAGCCCTGCAACACACACATATACATACCTTCCTTGTCCTTTGAGAATCAGTGCATGCAGTCCCTTCTCCAGAAGGCTTCTCTGTTGTCCCCAGGCTGAGGTAACTGCTTCTCCTCTTGGGTGTTGTAGTGGCAAGTGAGCACAGTGCCTGTCACAAAGTAGATCCCCAATAAATGTTAACTCCCTTCTCCCCTTCCTCCATGAATATCTCTAAAATAGTATTGATTACACCATATTGTATTTTCATGTTTACTTGTCTGCCTTCATCACTCAATTATGAGCTCATTCATTCATCCAGTTATTAACAAATATTTATTGTGTGTCTAAGGTGTACAAGGCATTGTTCATGTAGGTACTGGGGACACAGTGATTTCTGAAAATTGTATTTTCACTGTGTCTTTTCATTGTTGTACTTATAGCACCTGTCATAGTGTCTGGCAAGTAGAGTGCTTATTAAATGTTTGTTAAGGGAATGCACTTCCTTAGCAGAGTTTCTCAAAGTGTGATCTTTGGACCATTTGCATCTGGATCATTGAGGGGTGTAGGTTAAAATGTTAATTCTTGGGTCCCTCTCCAAACCTACTGAATCAGAATATCTTAAGAGTGGGCTGCAAGAATCTGTATTTTAATCTCGTTTTGCGGTGTTTCTATCATGCTAAAATTTGGGAACCTCTGCGAAACAGAATAGAAACAGGGAGACCTAATGCCTCCCTATATATGCCTCCCTATAATAACATTGAAAAGTGTAGCTAAAACCGACTAAATCGTGTTTAATGCCTCCGAACGCTGCAGTAAATTTTAGTAAAAGAGAAAAAGGAATTAATTAAAATTGTCTAGAAAGGTTAATTACTATTTACCTTTTGAACAAGTGGAATTATTGCCAATAAAATCTAATCTTAATTTAGGTCAAATTTATGATACCAGAGAGTTTTCATTTTTAAAGTGCTACTTGTATATTTGATGGTATATAGGGACCCATTGTGTAACCCAACAATACAATATATTGATTCCATGTTATAGACTTGAATTGCAAATTAAGAAAGAGTATGTCCAAACTGTACTTGTGCTTTAACATTGATTATATATGTGATTTATCTGATGCTTCGTCCTTAATCAGAATTGTTAGTGCTCATTCTCTGTGCAAATTTGATCCATTTAACTGTTTTATGCCATATTTTCCAAGAACATGCTGTTATTAAAAGTGCTCTTTGGTAATAGATTAGGTATATAAGATCTAAGTCTCAACCAAAGACAGCACAACTTCCCTTTCAGGAAGACTTGACAAATTGGATTTTATGACCATGTTTTGGGGACTGGAGCTGTCTATTTTTAGTGTGCCTTGACATGATCCTTATGGTCAGGAGCTGAAGTGTTCTTGTATCTGAACACAAATATGTTAAATATTCACAGGTTTATACTTCTGTTTCCCTCCTTTTGACTTCCCTCTTTTTTTCAACTCAACTTAGGTTTTCAGTGGTGGTGTCACTGCTGCCAAGCTGGACCGAAAACGGCCATCTGCATGCTGCCCAACCAGCACCATGTCCAAAGACCTGAAAATTCTATGTAAAGACCCTGCTTTGGAGCTGAGCTGCTACCGGGACCATCAGTTCAGTGGCCGTAAATTTCAGCAGGAAAAATTACTGAAGGAAAGCTCCACATTGAATATGGGGAATCTTTCCTTTTATACAACCGAAGAGAAAATACATGAACTCTTTAGTAGATCTGATATCAGGAATATCTTTATGGGCCTGGATAAAATAAAGAAAACAGCATGTGGTTTTTGCTTTGTAGAATGCCATAACAGAGCTGATGCCGAAAATGCCATGCGGTTTCTAACTGGGACCTGCCTAGATGAATGGATTATCCGCACTGATTGGGATGTAGGTTTTAGAGAGGGTCAACAGTATGGTCGCGGTAAATCTGGGGGTCAGGTAAGGGATGTTTCGTGAAGATTTTCATTCTGGTAGAGGAGGCTTTGGAAGACAGACTCAGATCTAGAACAATCCATAGAGAAAAAGTTTTAACTCTAACCCCTTGAAAAGTGTGTTATAGACCAACCTCAAGTCTGCAAATAGCCAATTCCAAGTTTAAATTACCTTACTTGTTGATGTATTTTTTTCTCTGAAAATTTATTAAATAGCAGAAACAAAAAAAATCCATTTGTTTTTGTCTGAATTTTGAAGATGCTTTTCAGATTACCAGTTTGACTGTTAGGTGGTCCAAAGTGAAGTGTTCTTCGGGAACAAATTAGGTATGTAAGATCAGAGTCAACCAAAGCACAACTTCCCTTTTAAGAAGATTTCTGTTGGATTCTATGGCCATGTTCCTGCAGCCCAAAATTATAATTTTTTTTAGAGCTTGCATAAAATACAGTCAAATAAGTGGAAATTTAAAAAAATTATCAAGAGAAACACAAGCACTATTATTTGAAACCATAGAAAAGTCTGGAAGAATTTGTAATAAAAACAAAAATCCTCCTGCCCCACCTCTTCCTATCCTACGCCTATTCCCTGGACGATAACGCTTAATTATTTTTATTAGTTTTTGGTTTGTTTGTTTCTTGGTAGTTTCCTCCATATCTCCAAATAACATGACTACTTACTTTCTTTTTAAACGCTATGTACTGACTTCCTACTTTCAGAGATGAGGATTTAGCTCACTTACACCCCCATTTGCACTTCTCTACTCTCCATCCTCTCAATATAGTTCACAACACCTTACAGAGGGTTCCTGAGTTATAATGGCTTGGCTTACAATGTTTGGACTTTACAATGGTATAAAAGTGATATGCATTCAGTAGAAACCATACTTCAGGTACCCATACAACTATTTCGTTTTTGACTTTCAGTATAGTATTCAACAAATTGCATGAGATACTTAACACTTTATTATAAAATAGGCTTTGGGTTAGATGATTTTGCCCAAGTGTAGGCTAATGTAAAATGTTTAAGATAGGTTGTGCTATGCTATATTTGAGAGGTTAGTTGTATTAAATGCATTTTCAACTTAATATATACAATGAGCTTATCAGGATGTAACCCCATCATAAGTCAATGAGCAGCTGTACTTACTTTCTTTACTGTTACATAGCATAACTTAGGTTATACTGCAGTAATAAAAAATCGAAAAATTTTAGTGCTTAAAATTACTAAGTTCTGTTCCTCCCACTACATTCCCATTGCTGATTACATGGTGCGGGGGTCTGCTCCATGCCATGATTGTCCTTCTTCTGGGGCCTAGGCTAATAGTATACCCACTATCTGGAATGATGATGACAGAGGGAAAAACAGAGTGACAAATCATGTCCTGGCTCCTCAAGCTTCCACCCAGAAATGATATCCGTCACTTTTGCTCACATTTCCATTCTCAAAACATGTTGTCAAAACTGATTCTGAGGGAGTGGAGAAGGATCTGTAGGAAGAGATCCTGAATATTAGTGATGAGTTATACAGTTTACTACAGGTTCTCCTATAACTTTAATATATACAAATATAACCCCATTTTTGTTTTGCTCCACCATATAGTACTTCCCACTTTGTAAGATGAAGATGTTAATGTCCTTTTGCCTTTTCTTCATCTTTCTTCCTCCCCCTTCTACTTTCTAGCTTTTTTCATCTATATTTCTGTTTTTACATTGTCAAACTTGATAAAGTTGTCCGTGCTCTGTCTTTCAGTTAATTCCAAAAGTTTACTATTAGTAAAGAGTATTTTATTACTGTGACTATATAAATATTGTTCCCTGGTCAGGCGCAGTGGCTTATGCTTGTAATCCCAGAATTTTGGGAGACTGAGGTAGGCAGATCACTTGAGGTCAGGAGTTCAAGACCAGCCAGGGCAACATGGTGAAACCCTGTCTTTGCCAAAAATACAAAAATTGCTGGGCATGGTGGCATGTGCCCGTGGTCCCAGCTACTCAGGAGGCTGAGGTGGTAGCATAGTGATCCCTCCTGAGCCCAGGAGGCGGAGGTCGCAGTGAACTGAGATTGTTCCACTGCACTCCAGCCTGGGTGGCAGAGTGAGACCCTATTTCAAAAATAAGTAAATAAATAAATAAATAAAGTTCCCTGCAAAGCCAGGGAGAGTCCAACATCTATATCTTTTCTGCTGGAATTTTTATTTACCATTCTCTCTTTCTTATATTTGCCTTTATTGCACCCCTTAATTTCCTTCAAACTCTGTAAAAAATTAAGCTTTCCATGGATATTCTCCTACTTTTTTCTTTTTTGAAGTCTCACTCTGTCGCCCAGGCTGGAGTTCAGTGGCACAATCTTGGCTCACTGCAAACTCTGTCTCCTGGGTTCAAGCGATTCTCCTGCCTCAGCCTCCCGAGTAGCTGGGACTACAGGTGTGTGCCACCACACGCAGCTCATTTTTGTATTTTTTTTAGTAGAGACGGGGTTTCACCATATTGGCCAGGCTGGTCTCAAACTCCTGACCTCCTGATCCACCCGCCTTGGCCTCCCAAAGTGCTGGGATTACAGGCGTCAGCCACTGCACCCGACAATTCTACTTTCCTCTCCATGGTCTGTCTGTCCTCCTATTCCAGTTTGGATTTGTTACTCTCTAGACCAGGATTTCTCAGTCTCAGCCCTACTGATGTTTTGGACCAGAGAATTATTTGTTATGGAAGGCTGTGTAGTGCATTGTAGAATTCAGTATCCTTGGCCTCATATACCCATTAAATACAGTAGCACGCATTTGTGCGCACACACACGCTTCAACTTGTGACAACCAAAAATGTCTCCAGACATTACCAGTTGTTTCTGGCAGGCCAGTGGAGAAGTAAAATCACAACTGGCTGCAAACCACTCCCTAGACAACAGTTTCCATCCAGAGATTTTTCTTCACTATAGTCCTGAATTGGACTGACTATTTCATGTATCCTGTGTTTATCCCTTTTGTGATTTACTTCTATATTAGTCCATTTTCACACTGCTGTAAAGAACTACCTGAGACTGGGTAATTTATGAAGCAAAAAGGTTTAATTGACTCACAGTTCTATAGGCTTAACAGGAGGCATGACTGAGAGTCCTCACGAAACTTACAATCATGGCAGAAGGTGAAGGGGAAGTAAGCACATCTTACCATGGTGGGCAGGAGAGAGAGTGAGAGAGCAAAGGGGGAAGTGCCACACACTTTTAAACCATCAGATCTCATGATAACTCACTATCACAAGAACAGCATGGGGGAAATCCACCCCCATGATCCAGTCACCTCCAACCAGTCCTCTCCTCCAATTAGACATGAGATTTGGACAGGACAGAAATCCAAACCATGTCATTCCACTCCTGGCTCCTCCCAAATCTCATGTCCTTCTCACATTGCAAAATACAATCATCCTTTCTGAATAGTCCCCCAGTCTTAACTCACTTCAGTATTAACTCAAAAGTCCACAGTCCAAAATCTCATCTGAGACAAGATAAGTCCCTTCTACCTATGAGCTTGTAAAATAAAAATAAAAAAAAAAAAGTTAATTACCTCCAAGATACAATGTGGGTACAGGCATCGGATAAATGCTCCCATTCAAAATGGAAGAAATTGGCCAAAACAAAGGGCCTGCTGGCCCCATGCAAGCCTGAAACCCAGTAAGACAGTCATTAAATCTTAAAGCCTTGTATCACTTATTTGTAGTTTCTTCCCTTCTGTTTCCTCTGCTGTTTCTGTAACCCCTATTAGCTGGATACTGGGCATTTTGGATTTATTCCCTAATTTTCATGGCCCTGATTAGTGTAAATCAGTTATGATAATCCTCTCCTTCTTGCTAGTGATTGGTTTAGGAACCTAGGCTTAAGCCAATCAGAAGTGGACAATCCTAAAATTATATTAATAAGCTGAGGGATGGACAGCGACCAATAGAGACCCCAGTGAGATCGAAAGATTTTTAGTTTTAGCTTAAAGGAGAGGCTGTATCTCTCCTTCCTATTGGATATGAATAAGCATGCATATGGTGATTACTGCAGATAGCTTTCTTAAAACCACAAAATAAACTAGCCCTAGGATGAATAGGATATTTTAGATGGCAGAGAGAGGGCCCAAAGAACCTGTGTTGTTCATGAGATTATCTAGTTGCTGAGTCAACTAACCTTGCAGCATACACTATGTCTGGATGTTCTGTATGTGAGATAATACATTATATTTTATTGTTTAAGCCAGCTTGTGCAGGATTTTCTGTTAACATACAGTCAAAAGCACTCTGAGGAATCAACCCAAATGCCCATCAATGATAGACTGGATAAAGAAAATGTGGTACATATACATCATAGAATACTACGTAGCTATAAAAAAAGAACGAGATTATGTCCTTTGCAGGAACATGGATGGAGCTGGAAGCGATTATCCTCAGCAAACTAACGCAGGAAGAGAAAAACCAAAAACTGTATGTTCTCACTTATAAGTGGGAGCTGAAAAACAAGAAAACATGGACTCAGGGAGGGGAACAACATACACTGGGACTTGTTGGTGGGGGTGGGAAGAGGGCATAGGATAAATAGCTAATGCATGTGGGGCTTAATCTGTGCAGCAAACCACTATGGCACATATTTATTTATGTAACAAACCTGCACGTCATGCACGTGTATCCTGGAACTTAAAATTAAATTAAATTAAATTTAAAAAAAGCACTCTGATACCAAGACTTACACACTTTCCCTTTAGTTTAATCCTTGTACAAAGAAATTAATTAAATTGATACCTCATGAAACCAAGCATGTATCTCCAGGGTTCATGACCTTTTGTCTGGAAAGTTTGAAAAAATAAATGTCTCGCTCCTGAATCCTTTACCCTATGACTTGAATTAATTCTCTCTGATCAGTAACTTTTTTTGTTTTTGTTTTTGTTTGTTTTCTGAATCAGGGAGGAACTGGAATGCCCATTTTTACGGAGTGACTATTATGTGCTAGGCATTTTGCCAGAGGCTTTAAAACACAATATCTTATTCTTAACCACTCTGTGCCGATTATATAGGTGAGGAAACTGACGATTGAAGAAGTAAAGTAATTCGCTCAAAGTCACTAACTAGGAAGTGGCAGAGTTGGGATTCAAACCAAAGGAGTCTGTGTCAAAGCTGGTGCCCTTAATCAGGGTACTATATTGTCTCTTTCCCTTTCCTTCACTCATGCCATAGGTGCAAACCTCTCTTTGAGTTTCCTTTTTCTCAGGGAATTATCCCACTGACTATATCACATTTGAGCTTTGTCTCCTTCAAGCAAAGTTCTTAACTGTGCTCTCCTTTCTGCCTTGACATCCAGAATCACTCAGACTCCACAATCTAATGGGGAAGGAAGAACATCCAACACGTATTTCTGGCCAATTTAGCTTATTCTGCATATAGCAATGGAGTTTACTAATGTTTGAGTATCTCTCCTCTGCAACTTTCCCAAAATAAAAAAAAGGGATTTGCAAAGTCATACAATTAAAATTTGTTGTTATCACAGGGTGTTTCTTGAGGGGTATATTGGAGTATCTTTCAACCACTCCTTCTAGTGGCTGTCCACTTGGATTGCTCCCGAAGAGCAATTGTTTTCCTAGGCTCAGAAAAAGCTTTTAACAATGTCTTGTGAAACATATTTTTGGTTAAGTAAAGGGACTTTCCTACTGTGTGGCTAGAAGACTCCTCCAGTAGTTCTTATAATATGTTCTTCAAAATCGTGCTGAGAGCATCAATAGAATAAAGGATAAAAACCACACAGTCATCTCAAAAGACCCAGAAAAATTATTTGAAAAAATTCAATACCCTTTTTATGATAAAAACACTCAAAAAACTAGGAATAGAACAGAACTTCCTCACCCTGATAAAGGACATCTGAAAACCCCACAGCTAATATCATCAATTGCGAAGGACTGATAGATTTCCTAGGATCAGGAACAAGACATTTCTATTCAACATTGTACTGAAGGTTCTAGTTAGGACAATTAGGCAAGAAAATGAAATAAAAGGCATCTAGATTGGAAAAAATAAGCAAAATATCTTTATTTACAGGTGGCATGATCTTGTACATAGAAAATCCTAAGGCATCCACAAAGAGGTCTATTAGAGCTAATAGTTCAGCAATGTTGTAGCATACAAGATTAATATACAAAAATCAACTGTATTTCTATACACTAGCAATAAATCCAAAATCAAATTAAGAAATTAATTTCATTTACAATAGCATCAAAAAGAACAAAATACTTAAAAACAGGTTTAACAAAAGAAGTGCCAAACATATACTCTGAAAACTACAAAACATTGTCAAAAGTAATTAAAGAAGACCTAAATAAATGGAAAGATATTCCATATTCATGGATTGGAAGACTTAATATTGTTAAGAGGACAATAACCCACAAATTAATCTATAGATTCAGTGCAATTCCTATCAAAAATTTCAGCTGGCTTTTTTTGTAGAAATTGATAAGCTCTTAAGTGTTTTTTCAAACTACTAGGAAAAAAACAAAAAAATTTGACAAGTGGATCCTAAAATTCATATGGAAATGCAATAGTCAGCATAGCCAAAACAATCTTGAAAGAGAAGAACAAAGTTGGAGGACTCACACTTCCTGATTTCAAAACTTACTACAAAGCTACAATACATAAGACAGCATGGTACTGGCATAAGAATAGACATGTAGGTCAATGGGATAGAATTGACAGTCCAGAGGTAACTCTCATATTTACAGTCAATTGATTTTTGATAACAGTGTTAACGACCATTAAATGGGAGAAAGAAGAGCCTTTTAAGCAAATGGTGCACAACTGGGTAGACACATGGTGGACAATGGACACACATGTGCAAAAGAATAAATTTGGGTCTATACTTCTCATCATATACTAAAATTAACCCAAAATGGTTCAATGAGCTAAATGTAAGAGCTAATACAATAAAATTCTTGGAAGAAAACATAGATATACATTTTCAAGACCTTGGGCCGGGTGCAGTGACTCATGCCTGTAATCCCAGCACTTTGGGAGGCCAAGGTGGGTGGACTGCTTGAACTCACGAATTCAAGACCAGCCTGGGCAACATGGCAAAACCCTGTCTCTACAAAAATACAAAAATTAGCAGGGCGTGGTGGCACATACCTGTAGTCCCAGCTACTCAGGAGCTGAGGTGGGAGGATAGCTTGAACTTGGGAGGCAGAGGTTGTAGTGAGCTGAGATCATGGCACTGCACTCCAGCCTGGGTGACAGAACAAGACTCAATCTCAGAAAAAAAAAAAAAGTAGAAAGACAGCCCACAGAATGGGAGAAACAGTTTGCAAATCATACGTGTCATAAGGGGCTTGTATCTAGAATATGTAAAGAACTCTTAGAACTCAACAATAAAAAGACAAATAACCCAATTTAAAAATGGGCAAAGGGTCTGAATAGACATTTCTTTAAAAAAGAGATACACATAGCCAATAAGCATGTAAAAAGATCTTCAACATCATTAACCATCAGGGAAATGCAAATCAAAATCACAATGAGATACTAGTTCACACCCACATGATCAATGTAACTAAAAAGTCAGATAATAATAAGTGTCGATGAGAATGTAGAGAAATTGGAACTCTCATATACTGCTGATGGGAATGTAAAGTGATGCAGCCATTTTGAAAACAGCCTGGCAGTTTCTTGAAATGTTAAACATGGAGGACCATATGACCCAGCAATTCTACTCCTAGTTATATACTCAAGAGAAATGAAAAAAAAAATGTCCACACAAAAATTTTTTATTTCATTTTTATTTTTTATTTTTATTTTTATAACATCAACTTTTATTTTAGATTTGGGGGTTACATGTACAGGTTTGTTACTTGGGTGTATTACGTGATGCTGGGGTTTGGGGTATAACTGGTCCTGTCACCCAGGTACTGAGCATAGTTTCTAAGAGTTTTTCAACTCTTCCCCCCATTGAGAAGTCACCAGTGTCTATTTTTGCCATCTTCATGTCTGTGAGTACCAAATGTTTGGCTCCAACTTATAAGTGAGAACATGTGATGTTTGTTTTTCTGTTTTTGCATTAGTTATATTAGGGTAATGTTCTCTAGCTGCATCCATGTTGCTGCAAAGGACATGATTTCACTTTTTTAAAGGCTGTGTAGTATTCCATGGCCACACAAAAACTTGTACATGAATGTTCATAGTACCATTATCCATAATAGCCAAAAAGTGGAAACAGCCCAAATGCCCGTCTACTGATTAATGGATAAATAAATGTGGTATATCAATGCAATAGAATATTATTCAGTCATAAAAAGGAATGAAATATTGATACATGCCACAAAATGGATAAACTTTTAAAATATTACCTTAAATGAAAGAAAGTAATCAAAAAGGACCACAGATTATATGATTCCACTTATGTGAAATTTCCAGAGTAGGTAAATCTGTAGACAGAAAGCAGGTTAATAGCTGCCAGGAGCCAGGGGTGGGGATGGGGGAGAGAGTGACCACTAATGAGTATAAGGCTTCCTTTTTTTTTTTTTTTTTGAGATGGAGTCTCACTCTGTCACTCAGGCTGGAGTATGCAGTGATGCAATCTTGGCTCAATGCAATCTCTGCCTATCGGGTTCAAGTGATTCACCTGCCTTAGCCTCCCCGGTAGCTGGGACTACAGGTGCCTGCCACCACGCCAGCCTAATTTTTATTTTAGTAGAGAGGGGGTTTCACCATGTTGACCAGGGTGGCCTCAAACTCTTGACCTCAAGTGATCCACCCGCCTTGGCCTCCCAAAGTGGTGGTATTACAGGTGTGAGCCACCGTGCTGAGGCTTCCTTTTAGAGTGGCAAAAATGGCATTTAAATCCATGAGAATGGGCTGGGCATGATGGCTCAGGTTTGTAATCCTAGCACTATGGGAGGCTGAGGCGGGCAAATAGCTTGAGCCCAGGAGTTCGAGACCAGCCTGGACAACACGGTGGGACCCCATCTCTACAAAAAAATACAAAAACTAGCTGGATGTGGTGGCATGTGCCTGTAGTCTTAGCTACTCGGGAGGCTGGGGTGGGAGAATCTCTTGAGCCCAGGGGGCAGAGGTTGCAGGGAGCTGGGATAGTGCCACTGCACTCCAGCCTGAGAGATAGAGTAAGATCCTGTCACAAAAATAAATAAATAAATAAATAAATAATAAATAAATAAATAAATGCATTACATTTTTGAGAATGGAAGTGATCACCCAATGAAAGAATGTAGAATGAAAAGAGGAGGGTATAGGGCAAATCACTGAAGAATACTAATATTTAAACATAAGGTAAAGGAAGAACAGGTAGCAAAGGAGAGTGAGGAGTGGCTAAGAAGTTAGGAGGAAAACCAAAACATTATGGTGTCAAGAAAGGCAAAAGGAAAGTGTATTTCAAAATGAAAGGAATGGTCAACAGTGCTGAATGCTGCTGAGAGTGTGAGTAAAATGAGGACAGATAAGTGCCCATTCGATTTGGCAACATGTAGGTCATTGGTGACAATAACTGTTTTGCTGAAATGGTAGGGGGTGAAGGTCTGACTGAAATGGATTGAGGATTTAATGGGACAGCAGAAAGTGGAGACAACATATGTTGACAACTTTATATATGAGAAGTTGGTAATATAGAGGAACAAATAAATGGGATAGAAGTTGGAGGTAGATTTATCTTGGTCAAGGGAGACTGTTTATTTTTTAAGATTAGCAGTACTAGAGCTTGCTTGAACTCTGATGGAAATGATCCAAAGGAGAGGGAGAGATTGCTATTGCAGAAGAGAAAGAAGATAACTGAAGGAACAGATTCCTTGAGGAGAAAAAGAGGGATGGGATTCAGATCACAATGGAGGAACTCTTGAGCTTTGTGTTTAATGGACTGTAAGGGACACTTTAAGATCCATTCTCATGGATCTAACTTAAAGTGAAACCAATCAGCTCAGTTGTGTGATATTCTCCTGCACTATTCAGCAGTTTAGGTGCAGGCTCCAAAAAGACAAATTACAAATTTCATGTAGGGTTGGAGCTTTGCCAGTAGAGTAAAATGGAGAAGTGGGCAAGGGAGTTGAGTGTGTATTTGCAAAGATGAAACATGGATTCAGAATGGTTAAGTAAACAGACAATCTACTGAATGGGAGAAAATATTTGCAAACTAGGCATCCAACAACGGTCTAATAACAAGAGTCTATTATATAAACCAGTTAAACAATTCAACATGCCCAGAGCAGTGGCTCCCGCCTGTAATCCCAGCACTTTGGGAGGCTGAGACAGGCATTCGAGAGCCCAGAAGTTTGAGACCAGTCTGAACAACATGGTGAAAACCCGTCTCTACAAGAAATGCAAAAAATTAGCCGGGCGTGGTGGCACGCACCTGTATTCCCAGTTACTCAGAAGGCTGAGGTGAGAGGATCACTTGAGCCTGGGAGGCTGAAGCTGCAGTGAGCCATGATTATGCCACTGCACTCCAGCCTGGGCGACAGAGCGAGACCCTGTCTCAAAAAACAAAAAAAAAATTCAATAAGCAAAAACCAAGTCACTCCATTTAAAAATGATCAAAGGACATGAACAGACACTCACTCTCATCACCAACAGTGAGAAACCTGACTCCCGTTATCCACAACACATCATATACACTTCTATGGGGTATTGTTATGGTGCCCCAGCAGGTCTTGAACTCCTGGGCTCAAGCTATCCTCCCACCTCTGCCTCCCTAAATGCTGGGATTACAGGCCTGAGCCACTGCACCTGGCTGCAGTCTCTTCTTAGGTGAATTTATCTTCTCTTATAATTCCAGTGCGCATGCTCATGACATCCACATCTGTGTCTTTAGTTCTTATCTCTCTTCTGAGCAACTCATTCAAGTATCCATTTGTCTTCTCAACAATTCTACTTAGTTGTTCCATAGACTACTCAAATGCGACATGTCCAAAACTGATCTCATTATCCTTCCCCACCCCCATTTCTTTTTAAAATTCTATTTATTTTATTTTTATTTTTTCTTATCCCCATTTCTTCTGAAAGTCTGCTCCTCTGCATTCCCTATCCCAGTTAGTGGCACCACCTCCAGTACCCAATCAGAAAACTGACTCTTCACTTCTCACTTACTTTATTTATTTATATATTTATTTATTTATTTATTCATTTTCAGAGTCTCACTCTATCGCCCAGGCTGGAGGGCAGTGGCATGATTTCCGCTCACTGCAACTTCCGCCTCCTGGGTTCAAGCGATTCTTGTGCCTCAGCCTCCCAAGTAGCTGGGATTACAAGCATGTGCCACCATGCCTGGCTAATTCTTGTATTTTTAGTAGAGACAGGGTTTTTGCCATGTTGGCCAGGCCTGTCTCGAACTCCTGGCCTCAAGTGATCTGCCCACCTCAGCCTCCCAAAGTGCTGGCATTACAGGCGTGAGCCACCTTGCCCGGCTTCCCTCACTTATTATGTCACAAAATTATATTCAACTTTTAAAATTTCATTTATTTATTTATTTATTTATTTATTTATTTGAGACGGAGTCTCGCTCTGTCGCCCAGGCTGGAGTACAGTGGCGCGATCTCGGCTCACTGCAAGCTCCGCCTCCCTGGTTCACGCCATTCTCCTGCCTCAGTCTCCCGAGTAGCTGGGACTACAGGCGCCCGCCACCACGCCCGGCTAATTTCTTTTTGTATTTTTAGTAGAGATGGGGTTTCACCGTGTCAGCCAGGATGGCTACGATCTCCTGACGTCGTGAACCGCCCGCCTCGGCCTCCCAAAGTGCTGGGATTATAGGCGTGAGCCACCGCGCCCGGCCATTTCTTTTAAATATATGTTCTCCTTTTTATCTCTTGCTTAACATAGTGCAATTGTTTCTCAGCAGCTTTCCTGCTTCATTCTCATTCCCTTCAAATCCACCCTTCCCACAGCTGAGCAATTTTTTAAAAATAAAAATTATATCGTGCCATTCTCTTATTTAAAACCATTCAAAGATTCTGGATAATGTTCATACTCCTTGGAATTTCATAATTCTATCCATAGTTACTGGATAATGTCCATACTTTTTGGAATAGCATAAAGAACGTTTGTGATCTATCCTCTGACTACTTCATCTACCTTTTCTCTTCATTCCACTCCACACTCAACCTATGTTCGTACAATATTGTCAGAAGTTATTACATTCTCTTTGGCCTTTGTGCTGTTGTGCATGCTGTGCTATCTTTCTGAAATACCCTTCTTCCCTTGGATAACCGCTACTCTACTTTCAGGACTCATCTTTCCCTGACTACCCTCCTGCTACTTCCGTGGTGTATTATGATACCATCCTGCACGCACTGTAGCAGCTTGTATTGATATCTCAGTATTTCATCACATTTTATTGCAATTGTCTGTTTACTTATCTTTTCTCTACTAGAATGTGGGCTCCTTGAGAATAGGGACCCAATAAATATTGAACAATTACACTCCAGAGTAATGAGTTTGATTTATGTAAGGCATCCAGGAGAACCAATCAAATTGCTTTGGAGTCACAAGTTTATATCTTGTTTTATTACATATGCATACATTAAAAATTCTTTGAAATAAAAGATTCATATATTAATTGTCATATTTTTGGTATACTATATTTCCTAATCCTCTGATTCTGTCCATCTGCACTCCATTTTCACTCCTTGAAACTTTTATTTCCTTAGAAAGAAACTTAAAGTCACTTCTAAACTATTATCTTCAGCGAACAGGTAAGTATTTATTCATAGTCACACATAACTGAGTTCTTCACCTTCTCCTGAAAATGTGTTAGAAATTAGGGACTCTAAGGGTTGAACACGACCTTTATTGGTCTCATTTTTTAGTGTTTCCCAACCTGATAGTTCATCAGAAGAAGCCTGTAAATATATAGATTCTCAGGCCCCATCGCAGAGATAAAATACTATGCAACTTGAGACCAGTATTTCTAAATTTCCCTTGATAAATCCAAATGAACAACGGATTTTTAGAAACCTCCAGCCAGTCCAGCCATCCTTCCAGGGCTTACGTACCCTATATAGCAGTACACTCAGCCTTCTATAGCCATAGGTTCCACATCAGTGGATTCAACCAACCACAGATCAAAAATATTTGAGGGCTGGGTATGGTGGCTCATGCCTGTAATCCCAGCACTTTAGGAGGCTGAGGCAGGAGGATAACTTGAGCCCAGGAGTTCAAGACCAGCCTGGGCAACATAATGAGACCCCCCATCTCTATTAAAAAATATATTTGAAAAAAATTGTGTCTGTGCTGAACATGTACAGACTTTTCTTGTCATTATTCCCTAAACAATGTAGTGTAACAATGATTTACATAGCATTTACATTGTATTAGTTATTATAAGTAATCTAGAGATGATTCAAAGTATACAGGAGGATGCATGTAGGTTATATACAAATACTGCACCATTTTGTATCATAGACTTGAACATGCACAGATTTTGGTACCTGCAGGAGGTCCTGGAACCAATCCTCCATGATACTTGTGGGACAACTGTATAGCATATGCAATTCTTCTGAAACTTTAATGTGGAATTTCATCTAGTAGGTCTGAGTAAGGGCCTGATATTCTGCATTTCTGGGAAACTATCCTGTTATAGGATGCTGGTGGTCCTTGGGTCACATTTTGAATAGTAAAGGCATTAAAAGCACACAACAGTGGAGTCAGAGAAAACTGGGTTTAAATCCTACTGCCTCCAATTAGATGTTCAACCTTTACTTCATTTGTCTCATCCTCAGTTTCCCCATTTCTTTTGTTGTTTTGTTTTGTAACTTTTTAAAATTTTTCATAGAGACAGGGTCTCCATATGTTGCCCAGGCTAGTCTCCAATTCCTGGACTCAAGCAATCCTCTCACCTCAGCCTCCCAAAATGCTGGGATTATAGGCAGCAGCCACCATGCCCAGCTGGTTTCCCCATTTCTAAAAGTGATATAATAGTGCCTCATTGAGCTGTCCTGGAGATTGTTTTAAAGTATACAAATTGGCACACATATATTCTTTTGAAAATTACAGCAATTCAAACAAAGTGGACTCTCTCTTCATCTTAATTATGCAGACTAGTTCATAAGAAATATCTTTACAATACTGTGTCTTTTAATACAGGAGTATGTCTCTTTTTATTGAGGCCTTTTTTATGTACTATGATTAAATTAAATGAGATAATGCTTTAAAAGCACTTAGTATGGTTCCTAGCACATCACAGGTGCTCAGTACATGGTAGCAGGTTTTTTTTTTTTTTTGAGACAGTTGTCACTCTGCCGCCCAGGTACTGGAGTGCAGTGGTGCGATCTCAGCTCACTACAACCACTCGGGCTCAAGCAATCCTCCCACCTCAGGCTCCAAAGTAGCTGGGACTACAGGTGCTAACCACCACGCCCAGCTAATTTTTCGTATTTTTAGTAGAGACCGGGTTTCACCATGTTGCCCAGGCTGGTCTTGAACTACTGAGCTTAAGTGGTCTGCCCACCTTGGCCTCCCAAAGTGCTGGGATTACAGGCATGAGCCACCACGCCTGGCTTCAACCCTACGTATGAATCACTTCCCCTGAAAACAGAGGCATGGATGCAGCCACACTCATCAGAAGATGACCCTGTAATTGCTGCTCAGGGTCCTGGCAACCCGTGTGTAACAGGTGGCCTATAACATTGGAGTGTGAGTGCAAGCCCACCTGTCCCCTAACCTATCTTTGCTGGTCTGCCCTTGCACCCACATGCCTCTCGGAGGGAGCTAGGGATGAAGCAGTATATGTAGATGGAAATTTGTGGGTTGAGCGTTATGTCCAATAAGCAGCCTTCAAAATATGCACATGCTCCCAGGTGGTTCCCTCATCCTCTACCATCTGCCCATTGTTATGGGACTCCCTGTGCTCCTCCACCTGGGGCCTGAGCCCCCCAGAGTATGTGGCAATGTGCTGGCAGACACAAAAAGCCACAGTTACAATGTGGCCCATACTCCTGACACATTTGAATTTTTCTCCAAGGTTTTGGAGGAAAATATCATTGTAATGACGAATTAAATATTTCTATCTAAAAGTATCATGTGAGGAAGGCAAACACTGAATGCCTTTTAAAGAATACATCTGCCTCAATCTGCCCACCTTGGCCTCCCAAAGCGCTGAGATTACAGATGTAAGCCACAGCGCCTGGCATCCCCTGAATTATTTTAAAGCAAATACTAGACATCCATATAATTTCCTCCATGAAAACTTCAGTGTATATCTTTAAAAGATGACGCCCCTCCCCCTTTTTTCTCACTCTCCCTCCTTCTCTCTCATTATAACCATTTTACTATTATTTCCACCTAAAAATGAACATACAATCCTTAATGTAATCAAATATCCAATCAGCATTCAAAAATTCCCAATTGTCGCCGGGCGCAGTGGCTCACGCCTGTAATCACTTTGGGAGGCCGAGGCGAGTGGATCATAAGGTCAGGAGATGGAGACCATCCTGGCTAACACCGTGAAACCCCGTCTCTACTAAAAACACAAAAAATTAGCCGGGCGTGGTGGCAGGCACCTGTAGTCCCAGCTACTAAGAAGCCTGAGGCAAGAGAATGGCTGGAACCCGGGAGGCGGAGCTTGCAGTGAGCCAGTCGCGCCACTGCACTCCAGTCTGGGCGACAGAGTGAGACTCCGTCTCAAAAAATAAATAAATAAATAAATAAATACATACATAAAATTCCCTAATTGTCATAAACATCTTTTCAAGGTCGTCTTGAAAAGATGTTTATGACAATTAGGGATTTTTGAATCAGGATAAAGATGGTATCTGTATTATTACTGATCATATTATCATTGCAACCCTTGCCAAAGAAACTTCTAGCCTATACATTGACCTCTAGTGAGACGGAGCTTGCTAGCTCCCATGGCAGCTCATTTTAATCTTTAGATAGCATGACTATGAGGTTTTCATTCAACATAAAGAAATATTTTTGTCTCCCTATGTCTCCCATCCATTGGGTGTCACACAGAACAAATCTGCTCCCTCCACTCCAAGACAGCGCATATTAGTTTCCTGTGACTGCCATAACAAAGTACTACAAACTTGATGGCTTAAAACAACAGAAATTAATTATCTCACAGTTCTGGAGGCTGGGCTGGAAGTCTGAAATCAAGGAAGTCTGAAATCAAGGTGTCGGCAGGACTATGTTCCCTCTGAATGCTCTAAAGGAGAATCTTTCCTTACCTCTTCCAGTTTGTGGGGAGGGGGGGGCTCCCATTCCTTGACCTGTGGCAGTGTAATTCCAATTACTGTCTCCATCTTTTCATGGCTGTCTTCGCTCTATTTCTGTGTCCCAATTTCCCTCTTCTCATGAAGACACCAGTCATATTGGTATAAAGGACCACCCTATTCCAATATGACCTCATATTAACTAGTTATACCTGCAAAGATCCCATTGTTAAATAAGGTCACATTCTGAGGTTCTGGGGGTTAGGACATCAACATATTTTGCAGGGGGCACACAATTCCACTCATAACACAGCCCTTCAAATATTTGAAGAAAACCATCAAATACCTCACAGTCTTCCCTTATCCTGGCTAAACCTTCCCTGTTCCTTCAACTTTTTTTTTTTTTTTTTTTTTTGAGACAGGGTCTCACTCTGCCACCCAAGCTGAGTGCAGTGGTGCGATCATGGTTCAGTACAGGCTTGAACTCCCAGGCTCAAGTGATTCTCCCACCTCAGCCTCCCAAGTAGCTGGGACTACAAGCATGTGCCATCATGCCCAGTTACTTTTTTATTATTTGTAGAGCAGCCTCGGTCTCACTATGTTGCCCAGGCTACTCACAATCGCCTGGGCTCAAGCAATCCTCGCATCTTGGCCACCAAAAGTGCTGGGATTAGAGGTTTGAGCCACTATACCCAGCCCCTTCAACCATTTCTGAGGTTTAGCTTTATTTTTTCCAAACCATTGCCATTTATTGAATAATCCAACTTACCTGTTATTCAGGTGTAGTTTGGCCATGCAGCATAGATCCACACTATTTCCTCTCTGGATTTGTGTACTCTTATTTCGATTACTGCTGCCTAAGTTTGAGTTAGTGTATTTTCTGTATCTCCTCTTCCTTCCATTCCACTCACCTCAGGCCAAGTTAGGTGTCCCTTTTCTGTTCTTTTGCTGTACCTCTATCATTGCACTTACCACATTATGTAATAATTGCTTGTGTGAAAAAGAATTAAGGTTGTTATAAGTCAACTAAATGAAGCAGCAATGTATGGTGGTCATAAAATAGCTGACTCATTAAGCATTAATTGAATTCTCTCTATGTGCCAGGCACTGTACATAACACTGTGGGTACAACTGTGGATAAGCTGTAGTTCCTGCTCTGAGGAACTCATAGTCTAATGAGGGATACAGGCATGTGAACAGGCAAGAAAAATACAGAAGAATAAGTGCTGTGATAAAGGCAAATTTAGAATGTCTTGGCTGGGCATGGTGGCTCACGCCTGTAATCCCAGTACTTTGGGAGTCTGAGGTGGTAGAATCGGTTGAGCCAGGGAGTTCCAGACCAGCCTGGGCAATATAATGAGACCCTGTCTCTACAAATCATAACTTAAAAAATTAGCTGGGCATGGTGGTGCATGCCTGTAGTTCCACCTACTCAGGAGGCTGAGGTGGGAGGATCTCCTGAGCCCGGGAGTTTGAGGCTGTAGTGAGCTAGATTGCACCACTGCACTTCAGGCTGGGTGACAGAGTGAGACCCCATCCCCCCAACCCCTCAAAAAAGGATGCCTTGAAAGCATAGAAGATGGACACCTAACCCAGCCCAGGACGGGGCATGTTAAGGGAAGCCTTCTTGGAGGAGATAGTGCCTGGGCTCAATCTGAGAGGATGATAAGAAGTCAGCCAGGCAAAGTGGGAGTAAGTGGTAAGGGTTGGGATGAGCCTCAAGGCGGAAGCCACAGCATAAACAAAGGCAGAGAAGTACCTACATGGAGAATTGTAATGTTGCACGCAGTTTGGAATTGTGGAAATATTAGCTGGGAGTGAGCTAGTATAACCACCCGACAGATTCTTCCTGCCCACTGCACAAACAAAATCAATTCACAGAGCCCATGGCATTACAGTGAAGAAAGTTTAATTGATGAGAGGCCAGTTATGCCACCTGGAAGACAGAGTTATTATTCAAATCAACCTCACCGAAAGCTTAGAGGTTAGGAGTTCTTAAAAGTAGTTTTGGGGAGGGGGTGGGAGTGGCTAGATTATGGGTGCTTGCTCTTGGTTGGTTGGGGATGCAATCATATGGGGGTGGGAAATGGTCCTCTTGCACCTTGAGTCACTCCTCTGTGGGGTCACAAGAGCAGTTGGGGGATCCAGGTGGAGCCATCCGTGGTCAGATCTGCAAAAAACCTGAAAACATATCTCAAAAAACCTATTTTAGGTTCTACAATTGTGATGTTATCTGCAGGAGTAATTAGGTAAGTTGTATATCTTGTGACATCTGAAATAATGACTTGTAATTGTGTATGTCTACACCTTAGCAGAATTCAAGCTCCTCTATCCTCCTAAACTGTTGGTCTCTCATTAACTTTACAAAGGCGGTTGGCTGAGTTTTGGGGAAGTGCTTTTATCATTTAAACTATAAACTAAATATTTCCCAATGTTAGCTTGGCCCAAGTCCAGAAAAAATTAAGGGCAGCTTGAAGGTCAAAGGCAAGATGGGGATTGGCCAGATCAGATCTCCTCCACTACCATAATTTTCACACTGTTATAATTTTTGCAAAGGCAGTTTCAATAGTAGCTAGCAAGTTTGAGGAGATTTATATGGTCTTGATGTAGCTTGGACTCCATCTTGTAGGCAATAAGCTGTTACATGATCACGTTTTCATTTAAAAATTCTGATGGCTGTGTGGAGAATCGGATAGGGTCAAAACAAGAGGCAGAGAGACTGGCGAAGAGTTGGTCATGGCTAGTAGGTGTGTGGAGTTGAGAAACATTTAAGAAGTAAAAATCCTTTAGTTTGAGTCAGCGTTTAGATATGGGGTGAGTGAGAGAGGTGAGGGGGCAAACATGACTTTCAGGTTTCTAGTGTGGGGGCGACTGAGTGATGCTATTAATAGAGACTGGGAATATAAGAAAAGGAATAGATTTGAGGAAGAGATCATGAGTTTGGTTTTGGACATGTTAAACTTGAGGTCCCTGTGTGATTTTTTAGGCTTGGAGTAAATTTCTGGCCTGGAGCTATAGATTGAGGTGTCATCAGGATGAGGGTAAAAATGGAAGCATCCACATTTTAGGGGCTGATGATGAAGGAGGATCACACAAAGGACAAAGTAAGAACAGTAAGGTGTTCAGGAAACTAGGAAAGTGTGGTGTCATGGAAATCAATAAAGAAAGCATTAAACATTTAACGGCAATAAATTTAACAGCATTACATGACAAAGAAAGTTCTAGTAAGAAAAGGGTTTGAGAAATGCAAATCAAAACCACAGTGAGACACCATCTCATGCCAATCAGAATGGCACTTATTAAAAAGTCAAGAAACAACAGATACTTGCAAGGTTGCAGAAAAAAAAGGAATGCTTTTGCCCTGTTGGTGGGAATGTAAATTAGTTCCACCACTGTGGTAGACAGAGTGGTGATTCCTCAAAGATCTAGAAGCAGAAATACCATTCGACCCAGAAATCCCATTACTGGTTGTATAGTCAGAGGAATATAAATCATTCTATTATAAAAATACATGCACATGTATGTTCATTGCAGTGAAAAACAATAGCAAAGGCATGGAATCAACCCAAATTTCCATCAACATCACACTGGATAAAGAAAATGTGGTACATAGACACCATGGAATACTATGCAGCCATTAAAATTAACAAGATCATATACTTTGCAGGGACATGGATGGAGCTGGAAGCCATTATCCTCAGCAAACTAATGCAGGAACAGAAAACCAAACACAACGTGTTCTCACTTATAAGTGGGAGCGGAACAATGAGAACACATGGTGGTGGGAACAACACACACTGGCGTCTGTCTGGTAGAGGGCTGGGGGAGGGACAGCATCAGGAAGAATAGCTAATGGATGCTGGGCTTAATTCCTAGGTGATGGGTTGATCTGTGCAGCAAACCACCATGGCACATGTTTAACTATGTAACAAACCTGCACATCCTGCACATGTACCCTAGAACTTAAAATAAAAGTTGAAAAAAAAAGGTTTCAGGAAAGATCTTGTTTAATGCTTTGCTAAAATCCAAAGAAATGCGATTCTATTCCCATTTCCTGTTTCCTCTATCTATTAGCCTCATCAAAGAAGGAAATTAGGTTAGTCTGACTCATTCTTAGTAAATACTGTCTCCCTTTAGTAATCTGAGTGTCTTAGAATTTTTATTAAATTGGCAAATATTTATTGACCTCTTATTATACGTCAAACATTCTTCTAGGCTCTGTTCTAGGGTAATCAGTAAACAAGACAAAATCTCTGCTCTTGTGGAGCTTATAATTGAGTTGTAGTATAGCACAATGCTTATGAGCCTGGACCTAAATCCTGAAATCACCACTGGCTAACATATGTGGTTGTGAATAAAATAGTTAATCTCTCAGCCTTTGTTTCTTCACCTATAAAATGGGGAGATTAAGGATTATTGTCAGGAGGTTATTATTAAGATGAAAAGAGTTAATATATATAAAGTGCTTAGAACAATGCCAGGTACATGATAAGAGCTTAATAAATGTTACTTATTATTCTGGTTTGTGTGCGGGGAGGAAACAAGTCAATAAACAAGAAAATATCAGTTAGTGACGTGCAGTGGAGATAACTAAAATTGGAATATTTGAAAGCAACTAAATGTGTAATTACTTTAGATTGGGTGATGTAATCTGAGAAAATGATGTTTGAGCTGAATTCTGAACATAAAAGATTATTCATGTGAGGGTCCTGGCAAAGTACACTCCAGATGGAACAGCTATGGCCCTTGAGCCAAATCTGGTTCACAGCCTGTTTTTGAAAATAAAGTTTCATTGTTTATGTATTGTCTATGGCTGCTTTTGCACTCAACAGCAGAGCTAAGTAGTTGGGCCAGAGATCATATGGCCCACAAAATCAAAAATATTTACCATTGGCTTATTACAGAAAAAGTGTGCTGATCCCTGCTCTATGTAAAGAGAACAGCAAATGCAAAATCCTTAGGCAAGGATGAGCACAGAGGGATCAAGGAAGAGAAAGAAGCCCTGGAATGGGTAAGAGGAAGAGTGGTATGGATCTTGTCTCAAATCAACATTAAGCCCACTGCAATTGTCTTTAGTTTGTAGAATCCACCCTTCCCCTTTTGAAAGCTGGTCATTTGTAGTCTTTGGGGATCTGATACTGATACTTCTCCCAGTTGCGTATTTCCCCAGAAATCACTGACAGGGATTCATCAGTCTTATGTACAGGTTCTCAGTGGCCTAGGGGTAATTCATTCAGGCCAGAATATTTGAACTAATTTAGAGCAATGCTGATAACTAACTGTAAGCCAATATCCTCCTAAAAGGTTATTAATTGAATGCACTATCTCCAATTGTTGCCTTGCTGTAAACTTGAATTCCCTCCATCTCATCTCAT
Source organism: Pan paniscus (assembly GCF_029289425.2). NCBI lineage: Eukaryota > Metazoa > Chordata > Mammalia > Primates > Hominidae > Pan > Pan paniscus. Next base: position 107,292,170 of record NC_073272.2, read on the forward strand.
GGACATCTTTGAGTTGGAATTTATTGCCACGAATCTTAAGTTCACTTTGATTAATATCCATAATATAGACACACACACATGCACACATGCAAACACACACACACACACATACATACATACACACACATCTCCATCTTTATATTATATATCTAGACAGTGTTTCCAGAACTATAGTTTGAGAGACACTACTGACCTGTGAGATATTAATAAGTGAGTAGAACATAAATGTTCCTTGGTCAAATATGTTTGGGAAATGCTAAACAAACCTAAAATGCTTTTTATTTCTGACAGGACTCCTTGGAGCCTTAATATGCGAATGTGTATCGTGAGTCTCCGAGAGAAAGATTCAGTCTGCAGCATTCCCTAAACATGTTAGATCAAGTCATTTTTTTCCCCTCAGAACACCAGTTAATATCTTGAGGGACTCTAGTGTTTCTTGAGTAAGTTTGAGAATTGCTGGCATATAGGCAGTTGAGGCCCTGAGTAATGTGTCTGGCCTCCCAGCATGAACCTGCTGTAAATGCACTAGTTCTGCCAAAAGGACATCTCCGAGTGTGATATTTTTATTGCAGATTGAAGATTGGTGTAAGTCTATGTCAGGGTTGTGAAAGTCATCTCTGAACCATACGTTTCCCTCTGTTTACTGCTGTTCATCCAGCAAATATCAGCACCTACTATGAGCCAGGTACTGTTTTAGGTGTTGGAGATATACCAGTGATAGAGACAGACAAGGTTCTTGCTCTCATGATATGTATATTTAGTGTGTGTGTGTGTGTGCATGTGCACACGTGCATGGGCACACATACAATAATTTTAGCTAGTGATAAGTGATCTGTAGGAAAGGAATGGAGTGCTATATTAGAGAATAATGCAGAAGGGTTACTTTATATAGGGTGGTTAGGGAAGGCTTCTCTGAGAAGGCGATGTATATAACCTGAGAGAATGCACTACATAGCCATGAGAAGATTAGAAGGAAGAGCACTCCAGCAGAAGGAAAAGAACATGTAAAGTTCTTGGGGTAGCCAGGATCATGACATGATTCAAGGGATGTTAGAAGGCTAGTGTTTGGATTGTAGTGAGCAAGGGTGAGAGTGGAATAGGATGAGTTCAGAGACGAAGGCAAGGACCAGCTAATGCCTGGTCTTACAGACCACGTTAAATAATTTGAATTTTACTCTAACTGCAGTGAGAAGAGGGGATGAGGATAAAATGTTCAGATTTCCATTTGAAAAGATTACTTTGGCTGCATTATTGATTGGAAGTGGAAGTGGAGAGACCAAAATAAGACTTGATGATGGATTGGATGTTGGACACTGGGGAGAGCAAGGTGTCAAGGACAACTTCCCAGTATCTGGCTTACACAGTTGGATGGTGCCATTTACTGAAATGGGGAGGAATAGAAACCAAGAGTTCTGTTTTGGTTGCATTAAGTTAGTACTGTCTGTATGATAGTCAGGTGGAGATGTAAAATAGGTAGATATGCAAGTCTGGACCCAAAGGGAGAAATCTGAGCTAAAAAGGTAAAATTTGGATCCATAAGCTTATGGATTATACTTAAAACCATGGGACTAGAGGAGGTCACCTAGGAAGTGAGTGTAGATGGAGAAGAGAGTCAAGGACTAAGCCCTGAGGCACATTAACCTTCAGGGGTACAATAGAAGAGCAGGAGGAGGAATCAACAGAACCAGAGGAATAGGCAGTGAGATGAGAGGAAAACCAGCAGGATGTAGAATCATGAAAGCCAGACTCTAAGTGCCAGCAGGATGTAGAATCATGAAAGCCAGACTCTAAGTGACCAGGTGCTGCTGGTTAAGAAGGCACGGCCAGCAGTAAGGTTTAGGTTGATGACACATTAAAACTCCAGAATAATGTTTACCAATGTAATATAGTTATCCAACATACATGTTTATTGTAACAAACATAATTCAGGTATGTTCAAAATAGATAAAGGCAATAGCAAAATATAGATCAAAGAAGACTAAAAAATAGCAGGGTGATATGGTTTGAATTTGTGGCCCCACCAAATCTCATGTCGAAATGTAATCCGCAGTGTTGGAGGTGGAGCCTGGTGGGAGGTGATTGGATAAAGAGGGTGGATCCTTCATGAATAGTTTAGCACCATCTCCTCCATTGTACTGTCCTCACAATAGTGAGCTCTCGTGAAATCTGGTCCTTTAAAAGTGTATGGCACTTCCCTGTTTGCTCTCTCTTCCTTCTGCTCCCACCATATGAGATGTCTGTTTTCCCCAGTCTTAGGTATTTCTTTATAGCAATGCAACAATGGCCTAATACAGAAAGTTGGTAACAAAGAGTGGGGCATTTCAACAAAGACACCTGAAAATATGGAAGAGACTTTGGAACTGGGTAACATGAAGAGGTTGGAAGACTGTGGAGGGCTCAGTAGAAGACAGGAAGATGAGGGAAAATTTGGAACTTCCTAGAGACTTGTTGAATGGTTGTGACCCAAATGCTGATAGTGATATGGACAGAAGTGGTCAGTCTGGTGAGGTCTCAGATGGAGATGAAGAACTTATTGGGAACTAGAGCAAAGATCACTTTTGTTATGCCTCAGCAAAGCAATTGACTGTATTGCGCTCCTGCCCTAGGGATCTGTGGAACTTTGAACTTGAAAGAGATGATTTAGGGTATCTGGCAGAAGAAATTTCTAAGGACCTAAGTGTTCAAGATGTGGCCTGGCTGCCTCTAACAACCAGCAAATAAATGACCTGGAACTGGAACTTATATTTAAAAGGGAAGCAGAGCATAAAAGTTTGGAAAATTTGCAGCCTGGCCATGTGGTAGAAAAGAAAAACCCATTTCCAAGGGAAGAATTCAAGCAAGCTGCAGAAATTTGCATAACTAAAAAGAAGGCAACTGCCCCTAGCCAAGATAAAGGGAAGAAGGCCTTGAAGTTATTTCGGAGAACTTAACAGCAGTCACTCCCATCACAGGCCCAGAGGCCTAGGAGGACTAAATGGTTTCCTGGGCCAGGGCCAGGGCCCCTGCTGCCCTGCACAGCCTTGGGACCCTGCTCCCTGCATCTTAGCTGCTCCATCTCCAGCTGTGGCTCAGAGGGGCCCAAGTACAGCTCAGGTCACTCCTTCAGAGGGTGCAAGCTGTAAGCCCTGGTGGCTTCCACATGGTGTTAAGCTTGTGGTGCACAGAATGCAAGAGTTGAGGCTTGGGCACCTCTCCCGAGATTTCAGAGGCTGTATGAAAAAGCCTAGATGTCCAGGCAGAAGCATGATACAGAGGCAGAGCCCTCATGGAAAACTTCTCCTAGGGCAGTGAAATGTGGGGTTGGATCTCCAACACAGATTCCCCACTGGGGTACTCCCTAATGGAGCTGTGAGAACAGGGCCATGATCCCCCAGCCCCCAGAATCATAGATTCACTGACAGCTTGCACCCTGTTCCTGGAAAAGCCACAGGCACTCAATGCCAACCCTTGAGAGAAGTCACGGGGACTGAACCCTGCAAAGCCACAGGGGTGGGGCTGCCCAAGGCCTTGGAAGCCCAACCCTTGCATCAGTGTGCACTGGATGTAAGATGTAGAGTCCAAGGTGATTATTTTGGAGCTTCAAGATTTAATGAGAACCCTGCTGGGTTTCAGACTTGCATGGAGCCTGTAGCCCCTTTCTTTTGACTAATTTTTCCCTTTTGGAATGGGAGCATTTACCCAATGCTTGTAACCCTATTGTATCTTGGAAGTAACTAGTTTTCGATTTTACAGGCTCATAGGTGAAAGGGACTAGCTTTATCCCAGATGAGACTTTGGACTTTGGACTTCTGAGTAAATGCTGGAATGAGTTAAGACTTTGGGGGCTGTTGGGAAGGCATAATTGATTGCATTTTGTAATGTGAGAAGGACATGAGATTTGGGTAGGGCCAGGGGCAGAATGATACAGTTTGAATCTGTGCCCCACTCAAATCTTGTATCAAATTGTAATCCCCAATGTTGGCAGTGGGGCCTGGTAAAGGGTGATTGGATTATGGGAGTGGATCCTTCATGAATACTTTATCACCATCCCTTGCATTGTACTGCCCTCACGATAATGAGTTCTCATGAGACCTGGTGCTTTAAAAGTGTGCAGTACCTCCCTCTTCACTCTGTCTTCCTCCTGCTTCCAACCATGTGAGATGCCTTTCTTCTCTTTTGCCTTTTGCCATGATTGTTAAGTTTTCTGAGGCCAAGAAGATGCCAGCATCATGCTTCCTGTACAGCCTGTGGAACTGTAGCCAATTAAACCTCTTTTCTTTATAAATTACCCAGTCTTGGGTATTTCTTTGTAGCAATGCCAAAATAGCCTAATACACAGGGGCATGCCATTTCTTCATACTGGGGACATATTTATTTTAAACCACTCTCTCTTAAGCAGCCTGTAGGGCTTGTTCACAACTAGTTTTAGGACAATGTCCTATTGATGAGTCCATGGCAAGAGTGCTTCTCTTCTCACCATCCTGTTAAAAGCCCCTGGTTAGAAAAGCCTTTGGTCAACCTCTGGATTTCAGACAACTAGCTTCTTCTTTTGAGAGCAGTATGAAGGTCCCCTTCTGCAGAATCTCTTACACAACAAAACCATTCTCTGTGGTTTTCCTTCTGGAACAGTCTGGGCTCTGTGCTGCTCTCTGTAGAAAGTATCTGGAGCCGTTCCTCCAACACCCTCCCAACAGTCTTAGCAGGAAAAAGCAGCCCATGAGCTGTCCCTTTCATACTGTAGGTCTGTGGTCCAATTAGCTTGCTTCAGATTAATTCAGTTAAAACACCTCAAGCTGAATCTGTCGAATGTCTTCTTTTTTTCCGTGGGCCAGATTTATTTTGTTAATAGGATCAACATATGTTATATACAAAGGTAACCATTAAATAATTATAAACAAATAATTTCATGACATATTCCCAGCCAATTTTGCATCTCCTGCCAGATACAAAACATTTACTTTTCATAAATTTACAGTGAGCAATTTGCATAAAACCAGTGAAAGTGGGGATATTTTCAAAGCAGCTGCTTATGTGATGTGATTAGCAAAATCTCCCCTCCCCACCCCATCATCCCCACCCACACACGCTATTAGTCATTCCTTTGAATTAATACATTGAAGGCCTGTGTTAAAATTAAAATATTATCTACTAATAGGGAGACAAATGAAGCTATTAAGAGTTAGCTAAAATTGGTTGATTGAATTCCTTAATCATTCAGTGAGGTCTTTTGTGAAAAGGAGCCAGAAGCAGTTAAGTTTTGACAAGGGAAAGGAAATGTCCAGAACATGGGCTGATGCTTGGAGAGGGAAGATGGGGTTCAGGAGCTTAGTATAGAGCTCTGGTAAGCCAGAGACTAGTTTGAAAGCATTGGCAGCTCAGATGAAAGGGAGACTGCAAACAAGTGAAGGCTAAGATGATTTCTAATGGATGGTAAAGGTCATTAAAAGCAAATCTTCTTTACTGCCTGTTTTGCTAAGAGCTAGCTTGCTTTGTTCAGGTATGTCCATAATGAAAGAGATCACTTCATATTTTTAGAAAACTCTCCAGCTCTCTGTGGGGATCACACAAAGTGAGATTGAAGAATTTTTAGAGATCAGTTGACTTCTGACTCAACTTTGGGTTCAACTTCTTTTTGGAGACATACCTTAAAATTTTTTTTTTTCAAACTACAAAAGAAAATGTCATTGCAGAATATTCAAACAGTTATAAAATAAGTAGAATCAAAATGGAAACATCCTTTCAAACACCCACCCCAATTCCAGGCCCACACTGTTTACAGGATGCTCCTTACAGGTTCTTTTCTTTTCTTTTTTTGAGGCAGAATCTCACTCTCTTGCCCAGGCTGGAGTGCAATGGTGCAATGGTGTGATCTCAGCTCACTGCAACCTCCGTCTCCCGGGTTCAAATGATTCTCGTGCCTCAGCCTCCCAAATAGCTGGCATTATAGGTGCCCACCACCATGCCCAGTTAGTTTTTGTATTTTTAGTAGAGACAAAGTTTCGCTCTGTTGGCCAGGCTGGTCTGGAACTTCTGGTTAGAAAAGCCTTTGATCAACCTCTGGATTTCAGACAACTAGCTTCTTCTTTTGAGAGCAGCATGAAGGTCCCCTTCTGCAGAATCTCTTACACAACAAAACCATCCTTCTGTGGTTTTCCTTCTGGAACAGAATGGGCTCTGTGCTGCTCTCAGCCTCCCAAAGTGCTGGGATTACAGGAGTGAGCCACCGTGCCCAGCCCCTTACAGGTTCTTTTCTATGCATTTGCCAGCATATAGATATGTCTGTTTTCTTTTTTTAATTTTTTGTTTTTTGTAAAAGTAAAAAGACCCACATTCTCACTATGTTGCCCAGGCTGGTCTTGAACTTCTGCGCTCAAGTGATCCTCCCATCTTGGCTTCTCAACGTGCTAGGATTACAGGCATGGGCCACTGTGTCCAGACTATATGTGTTTTCTTACACAATAGAATAATCTGTACTTGTTCTGTAGACCTCTTCCTTTTATTTTTTTTATTTGTTTTATGGTGGTAAATATACATAAAATAAGATTTACCTTTTTTTTTTTTTTTGAGACAGAGTCTCACTCTGTCACCAGGCTGGAATGCAGCGGCGCAATCTTGGCTCACTGCAACCTCCACCTCCCTGGTTCAAGCAATTCTCCTGCCTCAACTTCCCTAGTAGCTGGGATTACAGGCACACACCACCACGCCCAGCTAATTTTTGTATTTTTAGTAGAGATGGGGTTTTACCATGTTGGCCAGAATGGTCTCGATCTCCTGACCTCATGATCCACCTGCCTTGGACTCCCAAAGTGCTGGGATTACAGGCATGAGCCATTGCACCCAGCCAAGATTTGCCATTTTAACCACTTTTGAGTGCAAAATTCAGTGGCATTAAGTACCTTCACAATGTTGCATAACACTATTTTCAGAATTTTTCATCATCCCAAACAGAAATTCTGTATTCTTTAAATAATAATTCCTCATTTCCTCTCCCTTCAGTTCCTGGTAACCTCCACTTTACTTTCTGTCTCTAGGCTCCTTGCTCGTAATTGTTTTTGAAAAGGTAATACATGAATATTATAAAAAACTTAAACAATACAAAAGAGCATATGCAATGTTAAATACTTCCTCCTATGCTTGACCCCCAGGCAACCAGTGTAACCAGTTTCTTAGGTATCTTTCAGAAGAGTCTATGCTCATACAAGCATTCATAGACATATACCTGCCTGCTTCTGTATGCGAATAGTAGGAAATCATACACAGTTCTGCACTTTGCTTTTTTCATTTCATAATATCTGAGATTGTTTTATATATATATATGTATTATCATACAAATGCATATATGTAATTATTTTAATGACTGCATATCTTATTTATCCCCTCTTCTATCAGGCTGGATTCAGCAGACTTCTGACTCATTAACTTTTAAAAAAATAATTTTTTGTGCCAAAAACCACATAACATAAACTTCATCCTTCCAACAATTTTCAAGTGTACAGTACAATATTGTCAACCACATGCATATTGTTGTGCAACAGATCCCCAGAACATCCCCCTCATCCTGCATGACTGAAATTCCACACCCACTGAACAACTCTTTCCTTTTCCCTCCTCGCAGTCCCTGACAACCAGCATTCTACTTTCTGTTTCTATGAGTTGACTATTTTAGACAGTCATATAAGTAGAATCATGGAATATTTGTCTTTTTGTGACTGGCTTATTTCACTTAGCATAATGTCCTCAAGGTTCATCAACTTTGTAACATGTGACAGGATTTCCTTCTTTTTTGAAACTGAATAATATGCCCTTGTGTATATATACCATATTTTCTTTATCTATTCATCTCTTGATGGACATTAAATTTGCTTCTGCCTCTTGAATGATGCTGCTGTAAGCGTGGGTTTGCCAGTATCTTTTTGAGATCCTGTTTTCTATTTGCTTGGATATATATCTAGAAGTGAGATTGTTTAATCATGTAGTAGTTCTATTTTTAATTTTTTGAGGAACCTCCATACTATTTTCCATAGCAGCTACACCAGTTTACATTCCCTTGCATAGTGGCTGTACCTTTTTACAATGGTGTGCAAGGGTTCCAATCTCTCCACAACCTTAACACTTATTATTTTCTGTTCTAATTTTATTTTTTGTAGAGACACGTTCTATTCATGTTACCCAGGCTGATCTCTAACTGCTGGTCTCAAGTGACTCTCTTGCCTCAGCATCCCCTCCTGAGTAGCTGGGATTTCAAGTGTGAACCACACCTTGCCGTATTTTCCTGTGTGTTTGTTTTGTGTGTGTGTGTGTGTGTGTGTGTGTGACCATCCTAATGGATGTGAAGTGATATTTCATTGGGGTTTGATTTGCATTTCCCTAACAATTAGTGATGTGGATCATCTTTGCATATGCCTGTTGGCCACTTGTATATCTTCGTTGGAGAAATGTCTATTTAAGTCTTTTGTCCACTTTTAAGAGTTTTTTTTTTAATTGAGCTATAGAAGTTCTTTATACATTCTGGATATTAGCACATTATCCGATATATGGTTTGCAAATATTTTCTATCATTTTGTAGGTTGCTTTTTCACTCTGTTGATTGTGTCCTTTCCTGTGCAGATGTTTGAAAGTTTTTTGGTCCCATTTACCTATTTTTGCTTTTGTTGCCTGTGCTTTAAGTGTGACTCACTAACTTTTACTTCTCTTAGGGGCCAGACTTTCATCAGGAGAGCCTGGTTGTGACTTTTGTTTTGGTTTCCACCTCAGTGCTCTCTAGCACATTGTTTAACAGGAGTGTTGACTGATTACTATTGGTTCCCTGAAGGGATATACCAAGAGATACCTCAATTTTTCTGGACTTGTTCCTATGCACAATGATGGGAGGCGTGAGTGTGTGTGTGCTGGGATGAGTCTTCCCATTTTCTCATTTCTTTCCCCTTCTTCTCCCTTTTTGCCCCAAGTTAGAAACAGAGTCTCTTATGGGGCTTCCTGCTCTTTCCCTCTCCCATCCACCTTTTGAGTCGGGTGGTGGTCTCTGAGCCAATGACAGGTCAGCAAACAGGCTGATTCCAGACCAATGGGAGGATGCTGGATTCCAAATGGACCAATTAGCTTATTAGGGACCTGGAATACCTGGATAGCTAGCATCTGCCTCATTGTCCATGTGGTAACAACCCTCTTGTTTTACTGGTCAACAATTTGAAGGTACAAGAAAAATCCTACTTTTTTTTTCTTTTGATGGCTTTAATCCACCTCCACAACTTCTGCCCGAGGCCAATAAAACACAGCCATTCTTTTTTTGTAAAAAGAAAGAGAGGTTGGGTTTCCTTCAATTGTCTGCCCTTTTCTATCTCCTCCACTATTTTTGTTTTACTCTGTAGTTAACTTTGCATAGAGCAGCTTCATAGGGAGGATCTCTGCGGTGGACCCGGCGCTCTCTTCTTATTACCCGTTGCAAAGGCCTCTTTCTTGTTCTAACCTGGGGGTTTGTGGGGTTGGGGGACAGGGGGATTGGGGAGTGGGAGAAGAGTTTAGCCATAGCCTTCCTTCTGCATTTCACACACATTTAGCTCTCTCTGTCGCTCTGTCACACACACACACACACACACACGCACATACACACCATACACACACACACGCACACCCGTCCGGGTCCCTCTCGGTGTGTCTTCCTTCAAGATGACAGGGCGCTGGAGAAAAGGCTGCTGGAATCAGCTGGTAGGTACAGTAGTAACCCGAGCCCCACCCACCGGCTGCCTTTGCTTGCTCAGGTTTCTCCGGTCACTCCTGCCAGGGGAGAAGACATGTAAACGTGCCTCCAGAGGAAGGGCTGGGGGAGCTGGGAGTGGCGGGGGCGGCGGAAGGTGAGCCTGGGAAGGTGGCCGAGCACCCCTTCTTCTTGGGCCCTTCCCAGTGCTCCCTTGGGGTGTCAGCCCCAGCCCCGTTTGCCCCCACTCCGCCTCCCTTTTGGAAGGGATTGCCTTTTTTTTCCTCTGCGGCGGCGGAAATGACAGTGTGGTGCTGCCGTGGTGTCATGGTGCTGCCCCTGGACTGAGGGGCGAAAACTCTTAAGTTTAGCTCGGGAGGCCCAGCTGCGGTAGCATCGCGGCCGCCGTGCTGTCCCCTGCGGGGCGCGCGGGCTGGCGGATCCCGGCTGCTGCGCGGCGTCGGCGACGGTAGCGGCAGCGGCGGCGAAGGCGGGCGGCGGCCTACAGTGGTGGCGGCCGCGGCGGCGACCGGGGCCCGGGAGCTCGCGCCGGAGCCCGAGCCAACCCGCTGCGGAGGCAGACGAGAGCCCAGCGCCCTCGAGCGAGCGGAGGAGATGGCTGGCACCTGGGAACGCTATGGGTAAAACGCGCCCCCTCGCCGCGGCCCTGGAGGTCGAGCGTCGTAGCCCTCGCGGGGCTAGTTTCCGGCTCCGGCCGCTTTTCAGGTGCCGCCGGGGCCCGGCGTTGGCCGAGGGCTCTCCGGCTCGGCGAGGCAGGGTGATGGGGCCCCCGAGGCTCGAGACAGCGACGGGGGCCCCAGCTCAGCTCCGGCTCTCAGTCATGCTGTTGGGGCCCGGGTTCCTGCCACTGCCCTCCTGGGACGGAGTTTGCACTCCGGGGTGTGGGGCGGGGGCGGCCGAGGCCTCTGCGCAGCCGGGCCGGGCCCGGCGCGGGCAGTCGAGCGAATCCCCCGGCGCCTGGGTGCGAGTCTGGGAAAGGGCACGGCCGCCTTCCCACGCTCCCGCAGCCGGCAGCCTCCTCGGCCCAGGCGTCGCCCCTTGGCCGGCCGTCTGCCGGGCGGTGCTGTCGCAGCAGCCGGCGGGGAGGCCCGGTGAAACTTAATCCCTTTTCTGCCAGGGAGCGATCCTCGAGTCTCCGTCTGGATGGTTCCTTATTTCTGGCCTAGCTGTGAAATCAGCTCTGTGGGGGAGAGGGAAAACTTACATATGTCCACAGGACAGACTGCGACGCAACCAGGGAGAGTGGGGATTTTCCATTCCTGCCTTGTAAGAATTAAGTAAATAACGGCGGAGTAGATTTACAGAAACATTACTGGTGATGATAAGGTTTAGGTTACTTAGCACTTCGTGTGTTGCACATTATTTTTCAGAGGTGTTTCTTCTTAGAGCAGGAAATTGAAATCCTGCAGTCGTTGTACTCTTTACTTTCTCTCTTCCACGGTCCCCTACCCGTTTTCAGGATCACTCACCTTCCTATGTCACAACGCTTACTTGCCTACCCAAATCCCCCAGCAGAGCCCCTTGGACCCCAGCCTTTCCCCATCAACGTGTGCACTCCCAGCCTCCCAGCCATGCAGCATCTTACTTCTCAACCACTTTGCCTTTTTGAGGATTTCTGAGTGTGGGGCGGATAGATGGTGATGGTTGTGTGTCTCTGAGGATGAGCCCTTATAAAGGAATATATTGGAAACTAAATAGAGAAGTACTGTGTGTGGGTTGATCCCTCTGATTCTCAAGTTGGGCCAGAAGGGCTGCCTTTAACCCCATTCTGCCCTGTCCCAGTACTCTAATCAGTTCTCTGGCAATATTCCAATAGAAGGGAGTTGCTGAATAGGGAGTTCTCCTCCCCTACTTTTCTTCTGTTTGGGGAGTGGTTTCATTGTACCCCAGATGGTTAGCTTCCCCCTGCCCACCCCCGACCCTCACATCCCCCTGTCTGTCTCCTCTCATGACTGTACTGAGGGAGAAACTGTCTTTGCTATTTTTATATATTCCTGCCCAATCAATGAACTTAACATGGATATGTAATGTGAATTAGATTTCTCCTGGTTGCTCCTCACAACTTGATTTATGTGTTTGTTATAGTTTGGATATTTATCCCTGCCCAAATCTTATGTACAAATGTAATCCCCAGTGTTGGAGGTGGGGCCTGATGGGAGGTGACTGCGTCATGGGAACAGATTTCTCATGAATGGTTTAGCACCATCACCTTGGTTGACTGTGAGTCCTTGTGATAGTGAGTAATCTCTCCTGAGATCTGGTCGTTTAAAAGTGTGTGGCACTTCCCCCCAACTCTCTTTCTCCCTTGCTTCTGCTCACACCGTGTGAGAATCTCCTGCTCCCCATTCGCCTCCCTCCATGATTGTAAGCTTCCTGAGTCCTCCCTAGAAGCAGATGCTGGCATCACACTTCCTGTACAGCCTGCAGAACCATGACCCAATTAAACCTCTTTTCTTTTCTTTTTTTCTTTTTTTTTCTTTTCTTTTCTTTTTTTTTTTTGAGACAGGGTCTTGCTTTGTTACCCAGGCTGGAGTGCAGTGTCACATTCACAGCTCACTGCAGCCTCCACCTCTCGGGCTTAAGCGATCCTTCTCCCTCAGCATCTCAAGTAGTTGGGAACACAGGTGCATGCCACCACACCCAGCTAATTTTTGTATTTTTTGTAGAGATGGCGTTTTGCCATGTTGCCCAGGTTGGTCTGGAACTCCTGAGGTCAAGCTGTCTGAGGGCCTCGCCAAGTGCTGGGATTACAGGCGAGAGCGACAATGCCCAGCCTACCTCTTTTATTTATAAATTACCCAGTTTCAGGTATTTCTTTAAGGCAATGCAAGAATAGCTAATGTAGTGGTTAAAACACAGGTCCAGGAGTCAAGAAGATCAGAGTTCATCCCAAATATGATGATACATTGGCTTATGGCTTTAGGACATTCCTATGACTTTTCTTTCATAGTTGGTGCACTTGTGTAAAAGCTATAATATTGTGTACTGGGTATTGTTAGTCTTGACTTGGTCCTTTGAAGATGAAAGGGTTCTGTAAACCCTCAGCATTATACTTTTTTTTTCCTTTGAGACGAAGTCTCGCTCTGTCACCCAGGCTGGAGTGCAGTGGTGTGATCATGGCTTGCTGCAGTCTTGACCTCTCTGGCTCAAGCAATCCTCCCATCTCAGCTTCCTTAGTAGCTGGGACTATAGGCACACACCATCACACCCGGCTAATTTTTGAATATTTTGTAGAGACAGGATTCACCATGTTTCCCAGTCTGGTCTCAAACTCCTGAGCTTAAGGGATCCACCTGCCAAGTCCAAGTGTTGGGATTACAGGTGTGAGCCACCACACCCAGCCAACATTATACTTTTCAAAGAAAGCACTTCCTTTACCTTTTACTGAGTTAGTGGATTGACTGGGTGTAAGTAGGAATCTTAGCTTACTGAAAACCTTTAGCTTCCCACCCCCAGAGCCAAATCTTATCATTGTACTTAGGTCCTAAATCTGTTTTTTCTCCAATACATGTTCAACTGAATGAAAACATACATACAACTAGGCATACAGAGTAATAATGATCATTTAAGTTGAGGCTTGAATCATTTCTAATGCACTCTAACCTAACAATCTGAGTCAGACTAATTTGAAGACATAACCTCACCCATTTTTTAGCCTATATGGGGGCAGTTTGTTAGTTTCTAATGAAAAGTGTCATAAATAATTTGGGGTATGGCTATATAAGCATGATTAGCACCTAGTAGCAGAGTCAACAATATTAAGCACCTATAATGTGCAGAGGACCTCTGCTGATTGTGCTGAGGCCCCAGATTTAGCCCAGTATTTTGGCCTCCTGCTTGTTCCACGCCAAACTCCATACTTGCAACTCCAGGATTAGGTCAGGGAGGGGCTGTGCAGGACATGGGTAGAGGCTAGGGACATGAAAGGGTGGTTATGTCCCTCTTATTTGTTTTCATGACTACTAGAATTCTCGTCTGGCATGTTGTACCCTGCAAGGCCACCTCTGGGAAGTACTCCTGTAAATCAGAGTGACTTGATTGCTTTATGAATATATCATCTGAATGGTGCAAATTGATTTAGATAAAACTGATTTAGTTAATCCCTTCCCTAAGAGCAGGGCAACTTGCTTCAACTCGCAGATCCTAAAGTGGTGCCAGTGGAGTCTCACAATTGCATCCAAATATTGCTCTGAGTAGTGAGCCTGTCCATTCCTTCATCCCTCCTCCCATAAAATCTGCTGACACCACAATAATTGACAAGGGAACTACACAAGGAGTATGTCTGTCTTCATCATTCAGCAAACCTCATTGGCTTGGTGAAGAGGAGAGAATGTTGTCTTCTCATTCTATCCCATAGAACTCAAGCTCTGTCTTTTCAGACAGGGACACAGAGCCCTTAAAAGGGTGAAGACAGGGCTGTGGGCACAGAATATGTCTCAAATGGCTGCTCTTGGAAGTACCTGCTTGGTCTTGTGTGTGTCTGCCATTCAATCTTTATGAATCTTGGTAATATCCTTGCTGTTAGGCCATGGGGCTCGGCTGCTAGTAGAGGCCAGGGGGTGCTCCATTTCCATTTAGCATTAAGTTTTTGTCCTCTCTTTGGCACAAAAGCGAGAATGAAGCTCTGTGTTCATGAAGCACTCCTTACTCATTAAGCTGGGTGTCTTGACTTAGAACATTGCATCATCAAAATATGAGATGTAACATGTTGATACTGGATATACAACAGTTTTGGATAATTCAAAATTGTTTACATTTTGATAAATGAAATTTTGGTACCAAGATGGTGTTGCACTAACATCTGTACTTCAGGTCTCTCAAAAAATATTGTGTTCATCACTAAGCAGTGTACAGAAGAGACTAGAAAAGTGTTTCTCAACTGGTGTGTTGGGTCATGCTAGCAAGTGAGAAGACCAGATGAGTGGTGTTGAGACAAGAAATTCCAGCTGTAATTATCTTCTTGTACAGATAGCTAATCTACTTTTTATTTACCTTCTCAATATATTAAATATATTCCTTTCTCCACTTTCATGTATTAAAACTCTGCTAAGAGTTTTCTGTGGGCTTAAGTAGTCTGTGGCTGTTTCTATTTGTTTCTCTCTTTCTGTCTTCCCCTTCTTTATGACCATAGGCAGATATAATCCTTTTGATGATGAATCTCCCAGATGCTGAGTTTTCTTTTAGAAATTCTATAAATTACTAAGACTACTAGATAGTATAAGATGCTTAAAGTGTGGGTGGTGGAGGGATTTTGAGTAATGTGCCAGCATCCCATTATTTCCTTTTCCTTGTGGGATTCACCTGAATACACTCTAGGATGCTGGTTCAGCCTAAGTGGGTTGGCAAAGTATCATTTGTAAGCATTATCCTACTTGGGTTCTGGCCTCCCTGCAGAGCTCTGGCTGCCTGACCTTGGGCTTTGTCTCAGCTTCCTTCCCGTAGGTCAGACTCCGCTGGTTGATGAACAGCATCCCCAGTCTCTGGATCATCGTCTTACAGAGACCGAACAATCTGATAACAAACCCATCATACAATCTGAAATCGTCCTGAAACATGAAATCCCAGTATTTGCAATTTGCCTGGATAGGAGCATAATGTATGGGCATGGCAGACAATGCTAATTCATGACAGTGAAGTGTCTTAATATATACAGCACAGAGATAGAAAAATGGTTTACGGTCCAGATCCTTGATCACTTTGTCTATAGCCCTTTGTTCAGTGTTGCTAGGATCCATGTGGTTCCCAGGGAAGTAGAAGCTTGATTTCAAATAGGCCTCTGTTCTCTGTCCCTTGTTTCTGACCTGAACTTGGGGTCCTCTCAGCCTAACATTCAATAACATGTCTTACATACATATATTGCCATTTTTATTGTGTAGATGACTGCCTGTCCAGGTGAACCACTGAACATTTAAAAACTTACAAATATTTTGTTGGGTAACAGAGGTTAGGAAAAGCAATCCTAGAGGAGATGGAAAGCTGTACCAGTAGTCATAGGTAAATTAAGTTTGTTTTCCATTTGTTCCTCAACCCTGCAACTGCCAGTGTAATCTGCATTAAGATAAAGGTGTTATGAATTGTATTTAGGATTCCTGTCAATTATCATGTGTTACCTTGGCAAATCCATTTGTTGGTTACTTGAATTAACCTTTTGGGTTTGTAGCAGATTTAGGACTTCTAGTTCTGCTATTTTGATACTCATTTTAATGTTTATATGATGACTATCTTGTATAAAATACTCAATGTTTGGATTTAAAAACTAATTATTGAAAAGAACATACATTAATTCCATGTACTATAAAGTATTAAGTAGGCTTTAATAACCTATTAGACAGGAGCTGGCACTGGTGCTCTCTGCCAGTCGGTAATCAGCCTCCAGTTCTGAGTTCTCCCTGTGCAGGATGAAAGTTTAAGAGAAAAGAAAAGAGACAGCCCTTCACTTGGAGAGGGGTGGGGATCCCAGTCTAAAAGTGAAGACATGAGCATAACAAATACCATGAACAGTCCCATGATCTTCCAGAAGTCTTGTGGAGGAGTGTGATTGTCTGCCATTATGTCAACCATGTGTTTGGGATGAATTTCCAAACATTTTTGGCTTTTCTTAATAACTTGCTTTGTTTCTATAATCTATGAATGTATGATGAGAATACCTGTATTTGTGAAGTAAACTAATACTTTTATTTTATCCTCGTCTGATCCTCACAATAGCCCATGAGATGGGCAGGGCAGGTATTTTTCATCTGATATATGAAAAAGCTGTGGCCCAAAGAGTTTAAATGTACCTAGGATTGCTCGGCTAATTTGGTTTAGATCCAGGACTACAACCAGGCTGTATTATGAGGGTCAAATGAGATAATGGCTTTGAAATAATTTGAAAAGTATAAAGTGATATACAAATGTAAGGTGGCTATTATCGATTATTATTACTGACCACCTAGCCTCTTCTGTCTAGGTTTCTATTTTCAGTTCTTATCCTATAGTGTGTGAATTCGATGCATTGGTTGCCTTTTGTGTTCCAAAATGATCTGCTTTGAGCTTCAAGGGGTTCTTTTCTAATCATGGTGTTCTAGAATTTGGATTTTGGTTTCTTTTACAGCCCCCAAATATATTCTCATTAGTTTATATTCCCATGGGACTCTTCTCCCCTTTAGTTGTCCTCTGGAACATCCATTATGTCTTTTTTGAGATACAACAGACAAAAACCACTGTACTTTGAGCATCTTAGTAATGCATTTTGTTTATGTCCTGCTCCAGTGGCTGTGATGTCTATCACTTGTTAGCCTTCCTAGTCACACTAATAAATAAAAATTGTGTTTTTAGGAGCTAGTTTACAATAATCCAAGCTGTCTTTTTATGTGGTAACAGATAGCAAGAGCTCTATAATAATCGGATGTCAGAGCCAGAAAGCATCTTAAAGAGATCGTCTGGTGATTCTAGTTTAGCTTGAACATTTTACAGTTGAGGAAACATCAGACTAGGCCAGGACTCATTTGCTCCTTACCCCAAGGCAGGGAGACAGTTTCTAATACTTTAAGGAAGAACTCATGGGACATTAATTTTAATATCCTGAAGAATGTTTATTTTATATATATATATATTTTTAAAAAACCTACATTTTTTTTTCCAAGGCATAAGAATTTTTCTTAGTACAGAACAAAATGAAAAGTCTCCCATGTCTACCTCTTTCTACACAGACACGGCAACCATCCGATTTCTCAATCTTTTCCCCACCTTTCCCCCCTTTCTATTCCACAAAACCGCCATTGTCTTCATGGCCCGTTCTCAATGAGCTGTTGAGTACACCTCCCAGATGGGGTGGTGGCCGGGCAGAGGAGCTCCTCACTTCCCAGTAGGGGCGGCCGGGCAGAAGCGCCCCTCACCTCCCGGACGGGGCGGCTGGCCGGGCGGGGGGCTGACCCCCCACCTCCCTCCCGGACAGGGTGGCTGGCCGGGCAGAGGGGCTCCTCACTTCCCAGTAGGGGCGGCTGGGCAGAGGCGCCCCTCACTTCCCCGACGGGGCAGCTGGCCCGGCGGGGGGCTGACCCCCCCCACCTCCCTCCCAGACGGGGTGGCTGGCCGGGCAGAGGGGCTCCTCACTTCCCGGTAGGGGCGGTTGGGCAGAGGCGCCCCTCACCTCCCGGACAGGGCGGCTGGCCGGGCAGGGGGCTGACCCCCCCACCTCCCTCCCGGACGGGGCGGCTGGCCGGGCGGGGGGCTGACCCCCCCACCTCCCTCCCGGACGGGGCGGCTGGCCGGGCGGGGGGCTGACCCCCCCACCTCCCTCCCGGACAGGGCGGCTGGCCGGGCAGAGGGGCTCCTCACTTCCCAGTAGGGGCGGCCGGGCAGAGGCGCCCCTCACCTCCCGGACGGGGCGGCTGGCCAGGTGGGGGGCTAACCCCCCCACCTCCCTCCCGGACGGGGCAGCTGGCCGGGCGGGGAGCTGACCCCCCCACCTCCCTCCCAGACAGAGCGGCTGGCCGGGCAGAGGGGCTCCTCACTTCCCAGTAGGGGCGGCCGGGCAGAGGCGCCCCCCACTTCCTGGACAGGGCGGCTGGCCGGGCGGGGGGCTGATCCCCCCACCTCCCTCCCGGACGGGGCGGCTGGCCAGGCGGGGGTCTGATCCCCCCACCTCCCTCCCGGACGGGGCAGCTGGCCGGGCGGGGGGCTGACCCCCCCACCTCCCTCCCGGATGGGGCGGCTGGCCGGGCGGGGGGCTGACCCCCCACCTCCCTCCCGGACGGGGCGGCTGGCTGGGCAGAGGGGCTCCTCACTTCCCAGTAGGGGTGGCCGGGCAGAGGCACCCCTCGCCTCCCGGACGGGGCGGCTGGCCAGGCGGGGGGCTGACCCCCCCACCTCCCTCCCGGATGAGGCGGCTGGCCGGGCAGAGGGGCTCCTCACTTCCCGGTAGGGGCGGCCGGGCAGAGGCGCCCCTCACCTCCCAGACGGGGCGGCTGGCCGGGCGGGGGGCTGACCCCCCCACCTCCCTCCCGGACGAGGAGGGAGGACGCTCCTCACTTCTCAGACGGGGTGGCTGCCGGGCGGAGGGGCTCCTCACTTCTCAGACGGGGCGGTTGCCAGGCAGAGGGTCTCCTCACTTCTCAGACAGGGCGGCCAGGCAGAGACGCTCCTCACATCCCAGACGGGGCGGCAGGGCAGAGGTGCTCCCCACATCTCAGACGATGGGCGGCCGGGCAGAGACGCTCCTCACTTCCCAGATGTGATGGCGGCCGGGAAGAGGCGCTCCTCACTTCCTAGATGGGATGGCGGCCAGGCAGAGACGCTCCTCACTTTCCAGACTGGGCAGCCAGGCACAGGGGCTCCTCACATCCCAGACGATGGGCAGTCAGGCGGAGACGCTCCTCACTTCCCAGACGTGGTGGCTGCCAGGCAGAGGCTGCAATCTCGGCACTTAGGGAGGCCAAGGCAGGCGGCTGGGAGGTGGTTGTAGCGAGCCGAGATCACGCCACTGCACTCCAGCCTGGGCGCCATTGAGCACTGAGTTAACGAGACTCCGTCTGCAATCCCGGCACCTCGGGAGGCCGAGGCTGGCGGATCACTCGCGGTTAGGAGCTGGAGACCAGCCCAGCCGACACATCGAAACCCCGTCTCCACCAAAAAAATACGAAAACCAGTCAGGCGTGGCGGCGCGCACCTGCAATCGCAGGCACTCGGCAGGCTGAGGCAGGAGAATCGGGCAGGGAGGTTGCAGTGAGCTGAGATGGCAGCAGTACCGTCCAGCTTCGGCTTGGCATCAGAGGGAGATCGTGGAAAGAGGGGAGAGGGGAGAGGGGAGAGGGGGGAGGGGGGAGGGGAGAGGGGAGAGGGGAGAGGGGAGAGGGGAGAGGCAGCTCTATCTACCACACAGTCTTGGGTGCAAAGTCCTTGTTTTTTTCCACTCATGGATTTTCTATGAAGGGAATACTATAACTCCTCAGGAAGGTAGTGGGAGCTCAGATACATGCTTTGCAGACCAGGAAGAAAAAAAATTAGATGGAATAATAATTGTTAATTAAGTGGGCATTTAATTATGCTCAAGTAACCTTTGAAATAATAGAATTATGCAAAGTACAGATCACGACTTCTCTCTTGATCAGAGTTAGCTAAAGGCTAGATTTGGAGGACAATGCTGAAATCAGTCTTTTATTTCATAAGTGTAGGTTGCATTATTTTTACGTTTTTAAAAAATTTTAATTTTTGAAATTTATTTTTTATTTTTATTTATTTTGAGACAAAGTCTCATGCTGTCACCCAGGATGGAATACAGTGGCACAATTACGGCTTACTGCAGCTTCGACCTGCTGGGCTCAAGCGATTTTCCCACCTCAGCCTCTCAAGTAGCTGGGACTACAGGTGCATGCCACCACACCCTGCTAATTTTTGTATATTTTGTAGATATGGGGTCTTGCCATGTTGCCCTGGCTGGTCTCGAATTCCTAAGCTCAAGCAATCTGCTTGCCTCTGCCTCCCAAAGTGCTGGGACTACAGGTGTGAGTCACCACGCCAGACCCATTATTTTTTATCTTAATCACCTTCATCAAAACTCCTTTTGTATTTCTACCCAGTTATACAGCCCAATGGTACCTTCTTCTAGTTTATGCTCATCGACTTCTTTTTTCAGAGGTCTCACCCTGTAGTAAGCCACAAGGTAAAGAAAAGCCATACAGAAACAAACATACATATCTGACTATATATGGCAGTAACTAAATGGTTTGGAAGGGAACTAATCAGGGTGTGTGGATGTGGACATTTGTTTCTTAATATGGCAATTGGTCCTGCCCTCTCAGGTATTTCATCAATGCATTTTTATGACAAATTGTAAAAACTTTCAAGATTACCTGTCATTGAGTTGCACCCTATCAGATTCACATCCTGTCTTCATCCTTAGCATACTCTCTAACTCTGTATAGATTAGTGATTCACAAACTTTTTGAAATTGCAACAGTTTGCCATTGTTTAATTTTTGTCATGCCACTTCCTCCTGCTAAAAGTATTTCATGATAATAGGAGTCAAATATTTTTCAGGAGTCACTTATATACTTTTTAAAGTGAATAAAAATTGGGAGCTGAGAATTTTGTAACACTCATTGATCACTAGAGATATCCCAGGGTATTGCAAAACCTAGACAGGGAATCATTGACCTAGAAAAACAATTGAAAGGAACAAGCAATCCAGTAGAATTTATAAATACTACATAATCACACAGTTGTTAGTATAGTATAGTGATTTGCTGTTTACACCCTGGAGTCAGACAGACCTGGGATTGAATCTCTTCTTTAAAAAAATTAGATGTAATTCACATGCCATAATATTCACTATTTTAAAGTATACAATTCAGTGGTTTTTGGTATCTTCACAAAGTTGTGCAATCATCGTCACTATCTAATTTTAGAACCTTTTCATCATCCCAAAAAGTAACTCCATATTTGTTAGCAATCACTCCTCATCCCCCATCCTCCCCTGCCCTGCTCCTGGCAACCATTAATCTACTTTCTGTTCCTTTGGGTTTGCCTATTCTGGATATTTCATAAAAAAGGAATCATACACAAAATGAGCCTTTTGTGACTGGCTTCTTTTACTTACTGTTTTCAAAGATCATCCATGTTGAAGTATGTATCAGAACTTCATTCCTTTTTATAGCCAAGTAATATTCCACTGTGTCTATCCTTTCATCAGTTGATGGACATTTGGGCTTTTCCCTTTTGGCTACTATGAAGACTGCTGCTATGAACATTTGTGTACAAGTTTTTGAGTGAACACATTTTCCATTCTTTTGGGTATATACCTAGGAGTGGAATTATATGGTAACTCTACATTTAGCCTTTTGAGGAACTGTCGAACTATTTCCCAAAAGCAGCTGCACCGTTTTTTATTTCTACCTGCAATGTATGAGGGTTCTAACTTCTCCAAATCCTGGCTGACGTGCTGTTTTCCAGTTTTTGTTTGTTTTGTTTTATTATATTTTAGCCTTCTTAGTGTGAAGTAGTATCTCAATGTGGTTTTGATTTGCATTTTCCTACTGGCTAATTATGTTGAGCACCTTTTCATGTGATTATTGGCCATTTGTATATCTTCTTTGGAAAAAATCTATTGAAATCCTTTGCCCACTATTAAATTGAGTTACTTATCTTTTTTAATCTTGAGTTGTAAGAGTACATTTCTAGAGACTAGACCTATATCAGATATAATAATATGATTTGCAAATATTTGCGCCTAGTCTGTGGGTTGTCTTTTTACTTCATTGATGGTGCTTTTTGCAGCACTCAAATTTTAAATTTTGATAAAGTACCATTTATGTATATTTTCTTTGGTTGCTTATGCTTTTGGTGTCATCTGAGAAACTGTTGCCTGCCTAACCTAAGTTCACAAAGATTTATGCCTATCTTTCCTTCCAAGAGTTTTATAGTTTCAGCTCTTACATTTAGATCATTGATCTGTTGTGAGTTAATTTTTATAAATGATATGAAGTAGAACTCCAACTTCATCCTCTTGCATGTGGATATCCAG
Source organism: Pan paniscus (assembly GCF_029289425.2). Taxonomy (NCBI): domain Eukaryota; kingdom Metazoa; phylum Chordata; class Mammalia; order Primates; family Hominidae; genus Pan; species Pan paniscus. The sequence continues at coordinate 107,314,366 of NC_073272.2, forward strand.
TTGTCCAAGCACCATTTGTTGAAAAGAGTATTCTTTCTCCATCGAATGGTCTTGAAACCCTTGTTGAAAATCAGTTGACCATAGATATATATAGGTTTATTTCTAAAGTTTTATCCTAAGTTTGACTCTTAGTTTTGCCACTTAGAAACAAGTGTGACCTTGAACAAGTTACTTTTTTTTTTTTTTTGAGACGGAGCCTCGCTCTGTTGCCAGGCTGGAGTGCAATGACACGATCTCGGCTCAAGCAACCTCCGCCTCCCGGGTTCAAGCAATTCCCCTGCCTTAGCCTCCCGAGTAGCTGGGACTACAGGCATGCACCACTACGCCTGCTAATTTTTTGTATTTTAGTAGAGACGGGGTTTCACCATGTTGGCCAGGATGGTCTCGATCTCCTGACCTTGTGATCCGCCTGCCTCGGCCTCTCAAAGTGTTGGGATTATAGGCGTGAGCCACCATGCCCAGCCTACTTTTTTTTTTTTTTAAATAATGATAATACCTACCTTTTAGAGAGTTGTTGTGAAAAGTAAATGAGGCAATGCGCATAAAGGGTATTGTTCAGGTGCTTAGATAACCAGAAAGGTAGGGAAAATGGGAGATAATTGAAAGGATTCTAAAATATTAGGAGTACCCAGAACAAGAAAGCCTCATAAATTAGAGATGATTGAACACGTCTGAAGAAGTTGATAAAAGTATTCAGTTCCCGAAAATTGGCTAAAACAGTTAATATATGATAATTAAAAATCAAACAGATTCGAAACAGTATAGAAAAGCTAAAATAAGCAAGAGGCAGTAACTATCTTAAAATATTCTTTACAGAGCTGAAATAAGTTAAGGTAGGTTATTTTAGAGTACTAATGATTGGGTTTTTTTCTTTCAAAGACTCTTGAGAATCTTTTGAAAGCTATGGGCAACCCTTTCCCCAGGAAAAATGCATATATGACATACAAACACATTCTGCAAACAGTTCTAGGAAGTTCAGAAGTCCCCGGTTAATAAATCCTATTTTGACCTTACCCAAAGCAATCCTGACCCATAGCGTGCTTTCCCAAGCTTAATTTCATAATGAGGTTCAAGTGTCACACTGACTTGGAAATAAATTTTAGATTTCCAAACAAAATTTAAGAGCTTTTCCTCTGTACAGGACAATTTATATGGCACCCTCTTAAGCCTTAGGAAAGCTGTGGTACTCTAATTGTTGTTATATAGTTTTCAGCATACATAGACATGGCTTTCAGCAATACATGTGACCAACCCAGGTAGCTTCCAACACAGACATTGAGGAATGCAGGCATACAGTTCTAGAAGAGATAGTAATAGAAGTGCAGTGTGAGGTGGAGATGGGCCTAGAAGACAGAGATATGATTCTGGAAGGAACTCAGAATGAAATAGGCAGATTCAGAGAAAGTAAGAGAGACAGAGAGAGAGAAAAATAGACGTAGAAACATGCTGTTTAAAAAAAAAAAAACTCTATAAACTATGTTAAATATACCAAAGTAAAGATTTCCAGAATTCAAAAAAAAAAAAAAAACTGTCTTGTAAATGGTCCAGATAAACCTCAGTGAAGGAGGTGAGATGATTGAAATAAAGGTGTAGGGAAAAGAGCACAGGCATTGGAATTATACTGACCTGTGCTCTGGGTATGTATGTTTTTGGTTGATTTATTTAATGATTCTAAGCCCTAGTTTCCTAACTGTAAGGTGGATACAGTAATAGTAACTTCCTCACAAGTTTCCTGAAAGAATTAGTGAAATAATGTGTAAAGTGCTTAACATAGTACTCAGAATACAGGAGATGCTCAATGAATGCTAGACCCCTTCTTACTCCTAGTTTAAGTGATACTTCATTAACAATTATTGAATACAGTTTGTATGAAGCACAAACTTGTGCTGTGAATGAAAATATAAAATAGTTGATACTCTCAAGGAGAAGGAAGAGTTAGCTGGAAATACAGCTATGTAAGTGAAATAAAACAGAATGTTCTGGAAGCCACCAGTGGTTGAGGTGATAAAAACATGTAGATGAGAGATCTCTTAGATTTCTAGGCTTGGATGGTGATATTCACCAGACAGGGAAAATCAGAAGAGGAGCAGGTGTTTTTTGTTTGTTTTGTTTTGTGGAGGTGAGGAGGAGCACAACAAGTTCATTTATAGACATGTTGAATTTGAGAATCTGAGTAATATATCAAATGGAGCTCTCTAAGGCAATATTCCTGCTGTCAGTGGAAGTTGGAATCTTCATCTCTCAAAAGTCTCTTCCAATTCTAAGATTCAATGACGTATGTACATTTTAATTGTTTACTTTTTCATCTGTATGGGTGAACGTTGATAGATGTTATAAGCTACAAAATACTGGCCAACAACTTTCAAGCACCTGTAAATTCTAAAAGAAAAATACCATGTCTCACTTAAAAAAACTGGCTGTACAAACATCTGAATCTACTAAACCAACTGAGTGACTGATTTACAAAAAGATTCTTCACTTTTATAACCTCATTTAATATAGATTTTCATTAAATAGGTAGTTAGTTCAGTGCATTTAAAAGGTTTGATTTAGAAACAGCTTTTAGGTGTACATCTATTGTACTTAGGCATAAAGTATAATTGTACTCAGTACTTATGTATCCTGTGACAATATCTGAACAAATACCAATGGCAGAGCAAAATTTTCAAGCTCTGATGAGAGTCTCCAATGATGACAAGATAATGAACAAAAGCTACTCAAAAGCAAACAATGCTTTTCTTGGGCTTGGCTCTGTGGCTCACTCCTGTAATCCCAGCACTTTGGGAGGCTGTGGTGGGCAGATTGCTTGAGCCCAGGAGTTCAAGATCAGCCTGGGCAACATGGCAAAACCACGTCTCTACAAAAAATATAAACAAAAATTAGCTGGGCTTGGTGGCATACGCCTGGAGTTCCAGGAGGCGGAGCCCAGGAGGCTGAAGCAGGAGGATCGCTTGAGCCCAGGAGGTGGACGTTGCAGTTAGCCAAGATTGTACCACTGCACTCCACCCTGAATGACAGAGGGACACCTTGTTAAAAAAAAAAGCAAGAAAGATGCCCTTTTTCTTTCCTATACATAGGATTAACATTTTCAGTCAGTAAGATATGTTTTATATTTTTCCTTAGTTAAAGACAACTTAGAATATTTATGTGTGTATATTTTAATTAATGGAAGACTCTAGGCAATTAAGAATTAGGTACCTGTGTGTTCAGCACAGAAATGCCTGTGGAAAAATAGATAGAGTTACCAAGAGGTTGGTTTCTTGTCAGTTGGGTGGCTTTTTTTGTTTGTTTTGTTTGTTTGTTTGTTTGTTTTGGCAGTCTCGCTCTGTCACCCAGGCTAGAGTGCAGTGGCATGATCTCGGCTTACTGCAACCTCCGCCTCCCAGGTTCAAGCGATTCTTCTTGTTCAGCCTCCCGAGTAGCTGGGACCACAGGCAAGCGCCACCATGCCCAGCTAATTTTTGCATTTTTAGTAGAGACGGGGTTTCACCATATTGGCCAGGAACATCTGGACCTCCTAACCTCGTGATCCACCCACCTTGGCCTCCCAAAGTGCTGGGATTACAGGCGTGAGCCACTGTGCCCGGCTGGGTGACCTCTTTTACTCACTGATGCTCACTAAATTGAAGGTTACCAGATCTTAAAATTTCTGGCACTTTGCTAATTTCTATCTAGATATTGATTTGCATCCTGTTATGTTTTAGAAAGTATGAAAAGACACATGGGAGGTGAGCTTCATAGCTGGCTTGTGCTAGTTCAGCAGGTGTTTAGTAATGAAACCAAACTGAAGCCACAAGGCAATATGACTTTATTATTGATCAGCAACTATTGCTGAGTAGGTTGAAAAGTTTGAAATCATTCCCCATTCAGCTTGATGAACTGAAGGGGTTTCTGAAGGTGAGGGAAGAAGATGAAAGTGAAAACTATCATCTTTTATCTCAAGTAACTCAGTTTACTAGGAATAGAATGGAACGGAAATTTCCATGTGTGATAATAAGAAGTAATTCAAGTTCACACTCTGAGGAAAAACTTATTATCCTGCACCAAGGGCTACATTTTTCTAAAGCTCTCTCTTTTTTATGCAGGCTTTCAGAATGGAATCATTTCAGGAAGTAGAGAGTTACTTTAAAATATGGCATTGTTTTCCTTACACTGGATGTCACATAGAAGCAGCCCTACAGTTTACCTTGAAGTGAAATAGAGGACAATATTGGAGAATAGAGATTGGGAATTTTGCAGGGTCTCAGCCTTATCTTAGTCTAGGAAAAGAGATGTCAGTGGAGAATATGTGAAAGAATGATCCATGCAAATATTGTGAACTGGAATGGTAATGTTAATCAGTCTATCAGGATTCAGAGGTGGCCATTTGGTTTTATCTATTTGTGCATGAAAATAAACATAGGCATTTGTCTAAAACAAGGTTTGAAGGGGGAGAAAGTCTTCCTGATTAGTTCCCAAATTGCTTTTCTATTGCTTAAGCATCTCTGGGGAATCCAGCATGTAAACGCACCCATTGGTTAGTGTATAATTGTGTTATATCCATTTTCCTTTGGAAATGCCTAATGACTCTTGCTTTGTATTCCTTGCAGGTGAAAGCCCAGCCTCCGTGGTTCTTAATGCCTCAGGAGGACTATTTTCACTAAAGATGGAAACACTGGAGTCTGAATTGACCTGTCCAATCTGCCTAGAGTTGTTTGAAGACCCCCTTCTGCTCCCTTGTGCTCACAGCCTCTGCTTCAGCTGTGCCCATCGCATTTTGGTATCAAGCTGCAGCTCTGGTGAATCCATTGAACCCATTACTGCTTTCCAGTGTCCTACCTGCAGGTATGTTATCTCACTGAACCACCGGGGTCTGGATGGCCTCAAGAGGAATGTGACTCTGCAGAACATTATTGATCGCTTCCAGAAGGCTTCAGTCAGTGGGCCCAATTCCCCTAGTGAGAGCCGCCGGGAAAGGACTTACAGGCCCACCACTGCCATGTCTAGCGAGCGAATTGCTTGCCAATTCTGTGAGCAGGACCCGCCAAGGGATGCAGTAAAAACATGCATCACCTGTGAGGTCTCCTACTGTGACCGTTGCCTGCGGGCCACGCACCCCAACAAGAAACCTTTCACCAGCCACCGCCTGGTGGAACCAGTGCCAGACACACATCTTCGAGGGATCACCTGCCTGGACCATGAGAATGAGAAAGTGAACATGTACTGTGTATCTGATGACCAATTGATCTGTGCCTTATGCAAACTGGTGGGTCGTCACCGAGACCATCAGGTCGCATCCCTGAATGATCGATTTGAGAAACTCAAGGTAAGGGATCTGGGGAGCATCCCCTATACAACTTTGTCGCATAAATGCAGTTAGCAAGTTCTCTAATAAAATAGGTGACTTTTCCTATATGACAAGTGAGTTAACTTTAAGTTGTTCTCATGAGGAATAACCTGCTCTCCTGCAAGCTCTTCCTGGAGCCTATCTCATCTGTTGCATAAACATTCTTGCATTCACACACTTCTGGCTAACTTTTGGGGAGTCAGCTCATGGCCTGCAACACCAGTAGTTCATCCAGGGAAACACACCCTCTATCTTCTGTCAGTGACATATTGCTTATTATATATCTTTGCTATGATCTTTCCACCTCTTCTTTTAAGTATGTGTGTACTTGTGTACGTGTACTACAATTAGCATATGTGTCGATTTGCATATGTAGGTATATGGCAATGGGAAGGCAGGGTGTGTCTCTGTGTAGGTGTGGGTGGAGGTGGCTGAGTGTATCTAGGTAGGTGAGAGATTTTTGTGGAGGACATTATTGTATGTTTGTGTTTGTGTACTCAATACACTAAAGAAACAAAAGTTTGGCATTGGCCATTACAAATTGCCATTAAGCCTTTAACATAGGGCTAATTCTAAGCCTGCCTTTAAAAACAAAACAAAACAAAACAAAACAAAACAAAACAAAGAACTGAAGAAACTTCAGTATACCATGAAATTGGGAGGGATAATTAAATATCTGAATGAACAATTTAAACTGAAGGCAATAAATATTTAATCCAGTATCAAATTTTGTGACAGTGCTCACTATTATGGGCTACAAACTGAAGCATTTGTTTATAGTTCCTGCCTTACAAGTTCCTAGTCATTTATGTGTATTCAATGGACAGAGTTTTCTAAAGTTGTTGTGTCATATAATATGTATGTACAAGTCTAAGTGCCCATAAAAAGTCCTCCTACCTTACACTGATGATCCAGCGAATTGTTTTATTCCCATTGCTTGTCTGCTATGTTGTATAATTTCTCTTAAGAAGGGAGCTACTTAGCAGATATTCTAGAAAAATAAAATGTTTAAACGGATAGTAAAATTACCACTCCAAATAGAACCTGAGTACATAAGCCAAGCTAGAAGAAAGACCCAGATAGGATAAAAGGAGGGCAAGAAGGGAATGGAGATTTTCCTCCTGCCATGCAGTGGATGATTCATTGTAACTTCTGTAAAAAGTATAATGTTGGTGAGAGTAGCAGTACTCAGAATAGGATATATTTGTCCTGTAATTTGTTGCAAATAATATTGAGAGTAGTCACAATGACTATGGTTTGTGCCTCTTTTGGTTATTATTTATACCTGATATGTATAAATGTATAGCAAATTCAATTTTTTTATTTCACTCAAGTTGATACTCTCATTCATATCAAGGCTGCAGAGGGAAATAATCTTGTTAACTTCAGTTCTTAGACTCATAAGATGTTAGGCCTTTGACTTGGTCTAGTCGAAGCTCTCTACTTTAAAGTTGTATAAACAGACCTTGATAGATGAAGTGACTTGGTCAAAATCAAAGAAATGATTAGTAATGGGAAAGCTAGAACTGGAACTTAGCCTCTAGATTGAGTAACTATCCTTTGTACTGTAGCCGGCTGCCACTTTGTTTTGGATCTAAGTTTTCCCCATGAAATGTGATTTGAAACTTAACTTTATGCTCCCACAACTGTACATTTCGTGGTCATAGATAAATGATTAATGACACCAAGGAAGGGACAGATTGTATAAACTTACAGCTGTATAATGGCAAAAGATAGGAGCGGGGTTATAGGAAGAGTGGGGGATGTGAAGAGGACAGAACAATCTCTGCCAAATATTTGCAGGTGTTGGGACTATAATAAGTCATTGGCCTTGAGAAATATTCCAAACAGAAAAATCTGTGTCCATATGCACTGTTGAGATAACAAAAAGACTGGCTAGTGTAAGCTTGTATTACAGAAAACTAGCTATTTGAAAACATCCGAAAACATGATGATTGATTAGATATTTGGCATCATGAAGCTATAGCCCTCATCTCCAGGGATGGATGGAACATGGACATATTTTACCAAAATATATTTTACTCTGTGACTAATCGGTAATTTTTGGAGAAAGAAAGCCAGATTTTGAATAGTTCCCCTTTAATATTTTAGGAAATGTCCAGAAAATTCTGATTATAAATTAAGTGGAAACTATTTTTACTCATTTTTGGATGGAGAGTGGAAAATGAATCATTCCCAACTGTGTGGTTCGTTATGTTGTCTGAAACATCTTGGACTTTGGGGAGGTGAGAGAGGTACTGCTTGTGTGTGTGTTGCGGGGGTGGAGGGGTCACTTTGGTTTGGTGCCAAGTGTAAAAGAATATTAATTCTCCATGTTAAGCAGAGAGGAAGTCTGACTTTTAGTGTCACATATACTCACTTCTTTGGGTTAATTTTAAATTGGAAAATCATTTAGGATTACCCCCTTAGTCTGCTTGATTCTTCCCCAAGGAGAAAGGGAGAAAGTTGGCTGGCAGGAGCTATGGGAGAGTCTGCCTGAGTATATTCCCCTGGCCCTGACCCTGAGAGAAGCACAGGAGTCCTGTAGGAGATATATACTATACCCTATCATTCTTCCCCATACTATCATTCTTCCCCTGTATCTAGGAGGTTGGCTTTCTAGCCAGTATCTGATAACAGGGTTTATTTTTACTTTTTGGTTCTGGAACTTCACTGTTGACATTTGTAACTACTTTTTATATACGAACCTCCCTGATTAGGATTAGTGGCTTCTAATATTTATTTGTTCAATAAAGAATAAACAAACCATTATGTTATAGATGAAAAGTCAGAATAACCAGAAACTAGCCTGTCTTTTTAACATGTTCTCAAAGTGGATTAGAGGGCTTGGGGTACTTAGTTTAGTTTCATGATCTTATTTAGTTGTCCAGTCTACCAATAGGGTTGAGACGCAGGACACATGTCTTTCAGCAGGCTACCAGTAGTTCAATTAATTATTCAATTTTAAATAATATTTTTATTCACGACAGTTATTAGAGCAGTAAGTCCTATCAGAGTAATTATTTTCTCCATCACCTCTCACTTTTCACTCACTAGTCCCAATATATATCTTAGTTCATGATATATGGGGCATTTCTATAAAACGGCTTCATATTTTAGAATTTTCATTATCACATGAGTTTCCATCCTTATAAAAGATTGTTGTTATCGTTTTAATAAATTTTGGCTTCATAAAAGAGGCCAAATTTCGGTGACTGTCTATTGCTGATAGACTTCAACTCAATATTATAAGTCCCATACAACTTTTTTCTTGTGCTGCCCATGTATTTTCCCCTCTACTCCTCTAAAACATGCTACCTTCATCTACCCCAGTGAGCCTCCTAACTGTCTGCAAAATATACCATTCTCTTTTCTGATTCTTAACTGTCACTAGTGTTCTTCTCTTGGCCTGTTTACAAATCCTACGTATTCTTTAATGCATAATTCAAACCCCATAAGACCACTCCAAAACATCACAGCTACGTCATAATCTCCTTCAGGTCAGAAATAATGTCTTGTATTTCTTTAGTATTCTCCTTAGTTTCTAGTACACATAGTATTTGCTCAAGAAATCCAAATGAATTCAGTCTTCATAATGGATTTGCAGGAAATATACCAGTGCCTATAGCTTGCTTTGGATCTCATCTTAGAAGATATAAATCTGTCTTGCCATTATATATACCCTGAAAGTCTGAAAAAAGATCTCCTGTGAACTACTGACAATGTTCAAAACCAGAGTGCTAGCAAAAGTATGGCATGTCCTTAATTTTAAGTGCCTATTCATTTTGATCACTGGATTTTCCAACTGCCTACCCCTATGGTGACATCTGTATAAATCAGATGTGATTATTATAATTCTCTTTGAGAGTGATGTCTTCACATTTCCATGCCCACAGCCTGCCAAAAATATAGCTGATGAAAACCAGGGGGAATAGAGGAATTTCCTGAAAGGAATAAACAAGCACATTTTCTTTTTCTCATTACATTTCCACAAATTCATTACTACAAATAATTCTTAAATGCAGTTACATTTACATATCAGGGATCTTGTTATAAAATATTGCCCAGCACTGGAGTAAGCCTTTTATCATGGGAAAGTAACACACACACACACACACACACACACACACACACACACTCTCTCTCTCTCTCTCTCTCTCGAAGCAAGACTGGGACAGAGAAAGCTAATGATTGCCAGACAATGAGAAGGGAGATATGAGACTTGGAGGATGTTCAAAGGAACGCCACAATGAGAGTTAAAAGGTTGGAAAATATAGTGCTCTAGAATCTTATCACAGTTGATTACTTGTCCTTCTTCCTATTCAGTCACTCTGTCATCCACCCACCCATTCTCACTCAGTCACCACCTTCTCCCATTTATCTACTCACCCACTTGACACCCACTACTGTCTGCCAAGACAGATACCCTCTCAACTAATGTACTAATGGGCATATGACTATTTCTCAACCAGTGTAAGTATAAATATAAGGGAAAGAAAGTGAAGTATATTTATGAGAGACTAGGTTGAGAGTATATTTGCATACACATGTATGCATCACTGTATATGAGTGTGTATATTCCTGCATAAATATGTGGCTGAGAATGACTCTGTGTCTGTGTATGAAAGTATATCTATAAAATGTGTATCATTGTATGTGAAGATGTGAGAGTGTGTAAATCTTCTGATAATTTGGGTAGGAGGGGGCCATGAGTGTAAGGTAAGCTTTCTGTTGTCACCCTAGGGAGTGTTAGAGCCTCAGCAGAACCCATCCTGAGGCTAAGGATCAATCTAATAAATGAGCCAGATCAAACATATGCATGATAAGAAAAATCTTCAATGGAGGCCAGGGTGGGTTACCATAGGTGAGGGAAAAGAAAAATGTTGTTTCTCACTCTCAGTCAGGTACTAAATCACAGTAGCTAAATATAATAAGAACAAAACATTTGAGACCAGATTTATGCTCTTTAAGGTCTGGTGGTAATGGTGGTGAACATGTGTGTGTGGGGTTGGGGACAGTATCTGACAGGTTTCTCAGCTAAACCAGCCTTCAACTCAATGCTCATAAAATCATTCTTGCTTGTAGATCTGCCTTCTCTGTGGTCTCTTAACTGTTCCAGACTTGCTCCCCATCACATACAATATGTGTAAATCTGTACATATTTCATGTGTGTATGAGGATAAAATACATTTTATTTCATCTCTACCCAAACTGTGCACTAAGACTCATTTGAACCCCTATTCTTTTCTCTGCAAGACTTATATTGATTTCTCTGTCTCTGAACTCATTTATTATTAACAGGACCCTGTTTTGGAAGATGTTTTCCATTGTTTCTTTGGTTTGAGAGCAAGTTTAGCAAGTAGATACTCCTATTATCTGTACCCTTATCTTTCTGTTTTTCTGTTATTTCTTTTGGCTCAAGTTTTCTCTTCACCAATATTTGAAAGGAGCTAACAATCATTTGTTTGAGAACAATTTACAAAATGTTGACACAGAGATTGTTCTTGGGTGGATAGAAATCCTGTCTGTTATTGTTGGGCAAAGAAACATATTACAGAAATATAATATAGGTGAGGAAAGATCAAGGAAGCAAGAATTACTGAACCCAAAGAAGTGAGGTTTAAAGGGAAAAATGTGATAATGGCCTTCAAGTTCATGAAAGGTTGATATAATGAGGTAATGCCTTATTCTTTGTCTCACATGAAGCTAGAACTGACAATAACTTAAACCGTAGCATCAGAGATTTAGGCTAGGGATTCATTCATTCATTTAACAAACAATTAATGAACATTCACTTTGTTTACTAAACACTTTGACCACTGTGGTAGGAGCTGGGACACAGGAAATAAGGCACAATCCCAGTCCTAAAGGGACTTTGAACTTAGTAGGGGAGATAGACAAGTGGGAAATTCCAATTCAGTATGGTAAGTGCCATGACAGAGGTTTGCACAGGATGCTCTGAAGCACAGTGGAGGGGTCAGGGAAAGGATATCATTGAGTTCAAAAACAGGGAATCATGAGTGAATTTATTGGAGAAGAAGGACCAAACTGGAGAGAGTCCATGCGGAAAGAATTGACAAAACTTGGTGAATGACTATGATGATTATACACCGTGAAGAGAATGAATTAAAAAGGACTTTTGAGGTGGAGATGTCTTGAAGGATGGTGGTATTGAGGAGGACAAAAATGAAATTAGGAAGGGGTGGCAGTTTTTTGGGGATGCTTTGACTTTAGATTTGAGTCTGATGTGATTGTGGGTCATTTAACAATCATTCATTCATCAAACATTTCTTGAACATCTATTAGGTGGCAGGCACCAGGATAGGTATTAGGGTTACAGTGATTAAGAAAGAACAGCCTCAACCCTGATGGAGCTCTCAGGTTAGTGTGGGGAGGCAGATAATTAAGGACACAGTTATGAGATGGTGTGGTAAGTGCAATGACAGTGGAAGAACAGGGGCTGTTACAGAACATAGGAGGAATAGCAAGATAGAATTTGGGTGAGTTTTTGAATGCCCTGTTAGGGGACAGGAGTTGAGGCAGGGAAGGGGAGTGCTCTAGTCAGGAGAAAAGAGTTTGTTGAAACATCTGGAGGACAGAGAGCATGGGGGTCTCTCAGAACTGAAAGGGCAAGTGTCCTAGAAAGGGTTAAAATTTAGGCTTTACCAGTGGCTGAAAGATTGGGTCTGGAGAAATAGACTTGGGAGTCCTCAGCGTGGTGGTAGAGCCATGCAGTAGTGAGCTGAGCAAAGGCCAAGGATTGAGCCTTGCAGAACACTCATGGTCTAGAAATTAGGCATGAAGGAATAGAAGTTGAAAGAGAAAGAGGGGGATGTGTATGAGAGGCAGGAAGTGAAGAGGAATAGTGCAAGTGGAATACAACCCTGAGTCCTCCAGGAAAGTAGAGTTGGCTTTGGCTCACTAGTCTGAGGGTTATCAAAATAAACACTAGATTTAAGTTTTTAGTACAGGTTTACTTTTAGAATGTCCAAATAATAATGTATCCATTTGAGCTAGAGATGTAATCATGCTGTGCACCTGAAGATGGGGGAAAGAAAAGAATATGGGAAGGTTTGGGCAGCATTTCTGATAAGGAGAGTGGGGGAGGTGTGGGTCTCAGCTGGATGATCGCAGAGCCTTTTGAAAAGATGGCAAGTCTTTCACCTGGCTTGAGGGTCAGGTTATTCTTTAACAAACCTGAAGTAGAGTAGACCTATGTGATATACATCCAGTATATCACCTTCATCTCATTCTGGGACGTAGCCTGTGTCTATACAACAGCAAATAAATGTTTGGGGAAAGAATAAATTCTGGCATAAGGGTGTGGGCTTCAGTTTGTGAACCAGATGGCGTGTTCTGTTGTTGAGAGGCCATATGTAATTGATACATAAAGTGACAGACTGAAGCAAAAGCAAAGTAAGTATTTTAAGACAAGCAGTTAAAAAAAGAAAGCAGACTGTGACCCTAAAAGCATGTGAAGATTCTGGCTTCTGGATTTTGGAAGAGCTGAAAATGTCGGTGCATAGACAGGATGTCAAAAAAGAGCATGTCAAAGAATAGTAATGGGGCCACTGGCTCAGATTATTTTTAAAGATAAAGTTGTCTTCTGTCAATCAGGAAGACTCAGGTTTGGGGTGAATTGGCCTTTCTGCCCTATTTCACTTCTCCCCTTCCTATGCTCACCCCAAGGTTCAATTCCCACATAAAAGCAGTCAGGATCTTGTCTAGGTTTAGATAATATTCCCCTTGTACCTTTTAGACAGCAAGAGAGAATACAGACATTCTATGACAGTGCCATGTTTCAGTGGAAATGATATGTTTCAATAGAACTAATACAGATTACACCCCCTTTTAGGCTTCAGTACTTACTGTGTCAGGTTGATGTGTGTAGGAGTGCTCATATATGTGTGAATACATATGCCTTCATGGAGTATGACAAATGGAGATCATGGTCCAGTTTGTGCCATAATGGGGTAATCTACCTCGCTTTAATAAAGAGGTGGTGTCTTGATGTATGCCTAGTTTTCTTGAGGGAGTCAATGAGAAAGTTACCTGAAATAATCTGTGTCTAGAGAAGTGAAAAAAAAAACAGCAATTATTTGAGGGTTGAAGAAGCCATTTCTGTTAATGGGATGCTGTCTGGAAGAATAGCCTGTGCCCAGCTTTCTCAGATGGCAAAACATTTTCCTCTTTGGGAAGGGAATAAGAGAGCACAAAGAGGCCTAATCTATACAACACAATAAAACTTGGGTAAAAATGGAATCAGTGTAGACTGCCAATTTAGCTAACTGAGGCCTTTTAAAATCTGTTATGCAAATCAGCCAAATCTTTCCCTTACTTTGTGCTGTTTAGACACATGTACAATTTTGTGTGAGCTAGCATAATGTAGTCATCTGGAGGTGAAGAAGATATCACAGTTTCATAAACTAAAATGGCTTCTGTAACATCCATAAAAGGGAAGCACACAAAGACCCAGAGGTAACCTCTTGCAGCAGGAAATGGGAGCTTCATCCTGCCCCCTGGCTGCCAACCTCCTGTCCTGTTTCCTACCAGCAGATATCTCCATTCCAATCTCCCCTGCCACTTTGGCTCTCTTGCTGTCACGGTTCAACTGTCCTGAGAAAGTTGCACTAACCGGGCTTGAACATAAGGAACCTGGCCCAGTCATTAACTACATTGCACAGGAGCAGAGCAAAACACACCAATATTTCAAAACTGAACAACAACGAAGAGACATGTTTACTTTTATATAGAGATTTTAGACACACACATCCACACACACACAGACACACACACACACACACCCTCTTTGTTTACTCAGCCAGAGTACAGATAAGATAATTACTTGGCCAAATCAATCAAATTATTCAAACCTAGAGTGGCCCAGAATTTTTTGTTCTAAATGACTCGTCAGTGCTAGGCATGATAAGGAAGAGTGACTTCCTTAGATTGCATAATCGCTTCAATTCTCTGTTTCCCTTTGCATATGTTCATTATTGAGAATAAATTCCAATTTGAGAGGAGGCTTTAATTCCTTGTAAATGAATAGGAAATGAGTAAGTAAATGTTCGGTGTTTTCCTCAAATTATGTCTCATATTGTAAGAAAACAGTGGCAAAAAGCCATCAACAGATGGTGTTTTCATTAGCCAAAGATTTATTTTTCAAAGCATTTTCATATTAATGAAGTAAGGTTGAAATTAGAGTCATCTTGTCAGATCTAGCTCTGTGTTGTTAACATGTGCTGGCATTCTGCAAATTGCTAGGGGCAAACTAACCATTTGCCATAATTTTGTGATGGTAACTCAAGGCGCATAGTCTAACTAGACCTCAAATTATGTGTTCAGCCCTAATTTTTGTTTTCAGTGGCTTTATAGAAGCCGTGAGTCTCAGTTCTGGGCCACAAAAGAGGAACACATAGCAGAGATTTTGCTATGTCCTGCTCTGTACTGTGAATTATTTATGAGATATCAGTTTTGTGATCAGTGTTGCAACAGGTTGAGGTACTTGTTAAAAACATTATTCTCATGGAATTCCATGTTTGAATGGAAATGCATTACAGTTGGAAACACAAATTTCTAATATTGTATTTGCTTGGCGTTCATCAATCTACATTATATTTGCCTAATATATCAATATATTCGCCTAATATATCAATATATTCATTTGTGATACATGGAATTTCCATTGATAGGAATTTGGGCCACTGCTAGAGAAAATTATCAACTGGATTCACTACCAATTCCCACTGCCTAACTCAAGCTAGACCCTTTCATCACACTACGGAGTTATTATATTCACCTTATGGCCAAATTTTTGAAGAGAAGTCTAGACTTGCAGCCTCTACTTTGTCACTACACCATACTCTAACCTCAGGATTTCACAAATTCTTCCAAAATCCTACTGAAACACCTTTTCAAAAGGTCATCTGTGACCTCTAATTACCAAATCCAGCTGCCTTTTATCAATCCTCATATTTCTTGCATTCTCCGCATATTTGACAGTGACAAATCCTTTCCTGAAACACATTTCTTTCAATTATCCTCAGTTTGGCCCAGACTTGCATTACCCTACGGCCTTGAATAGTGCAGCCTTCTTCTAACCAGTGTCCTTCCCCCACCCCCTGCCCTGGGCTTTCCTATTTCAGTCTGCCCCACATATTGCTGCTAGGTTAATCTCCTAAATGCAGTGCTGATTATGCCATTACCTTGCTCAACAGCTTTTGGTAAGTCCTCAGTGCAAACAACAACAACAACAACAACAAACAAACAAAGAAACTACAAACTCCTTATCTAGGCACTTAAGACCTTTATAACAGGACTTTGGTCTCCATTTCCAGCTGCGTCCCCCACTACTCTCTTTCTACCCTCTGTTCTAGCCAAATGAAACTACTAGTCCCTGAATATGCCATATATTTTATTTCTTTATACTTTTTATTTATTTATTTATTTATTTATTTATTATTTTTTTGAGACAGAGTTTCACTCTTTTTGCCCAGGCTGGAGTGCAATAGTACGATCTCGGCTCACTGCAACCTCCGCCTCTGCGGTTCAAGTGATTTTCCTGCCTCAGCCTCCCGAGTAGCTGAGATTACATGTGTCTACCGCCATGCCTGGCTAATTTTATATTTTTAGTAGAGAAGAGGTTTCACCATGTTGGCCAGGCTGGTCTTGAACTCCTGACCTCAGGTGATCCACCCACCTCGGTCTCCCAAAGTGCTGGGATTACAGGTATGAGCCACCCACTGCTCATGGTCTTATTTCTTTGTACTTTTCTCATTACATTCCTTGTGCCCGGAACATCCTGCCCCCATGCATCTCTGTCTATTAAAATTCTGTTTATCCTTCAAGGCCCATCTTAATTTTACTTCCTCTTTATCTGTGAAGTCACTGTACCTTGAACAGAGTAGGTGTTCAATACATTTTTGTATTAAATTTCTGAACTGCCACTTTTTTTATTCCTCTGACATCAATTTAGCTTAGAGATCACGTCCAAATCAATGATTGCTTCCTGTATTCTTCTTCCTTCCCCTTTTCTTTGCCAAGAAGACCACAGATTGAGATGGTAGTGGGATTAAAGGAGGCCAGGGGAGACATTGTGCCCCAATACAAGAAAAATAGAATAAATGGTGAAAAATCACTTCCATGGGAATAAAGCCAAGGAAGCCAAGAGAGACCTGGCAGGAAGGGAAGCAAGGGTTCAGCTGGTCCTCATAATCCAGTTTGAGAAAATGTGAAATCACACTACCCAGCCTGCAAACACGTGTATCTATGTGAATATATCCATCTATTCATGGGAACAGTGCCAAAGATATTAAGGAGCTACAGGTACTTAGCAGACAGAAAGGGGCCAAGTACACAAATCTCTTCTTTTCCTTCATGTTCCCTCTCTCCCCCACATCCCCCCATCCACTTTTTCAAAAGCACGAACTTTGAACTACAAAACATAGGAACAATGGAGATAGCAGTGTAGCACTTAACATGACTAAGGGAAGGACTGCTAGCAGAATGAGGGCCAGTAAGTTGGGGTATTACATTTGGAACAGACTTTATGGGGTATTGGGATAGTGGGTGAGAGAGAAGTAGATATTGGGGTGAGTCTTAGAGGAAAAGCAGCTACCAGGGCTGAAAGACTTGGGAGTGGGGAGAAATAAAAAAGCCCATGATTAATCTAGAGTGAAATGATACTCTTTTTCACATAAGGAATGGGAAACAGTAGCTTGCTCAACTGAAAACATGCTAGAATTCCGGCTACTGTTGTAACAACCTTATATTCAACAGATCTGCAAAGTACCCCTAATATGTACCTGAAAGAATCTATGTACCAGTAAACGATGATATGCAATGGATATCTTCTCTTTTTAAAATATTTATTTATTGAGATAGGGTCTCACTCTGTCACCCAGGCTGGAGTGCAGTAGTGTGATCCTGGCTCACTGCAACCTCTGCCTCCTGGGGTCAAGTGATCCTCCCACCTCAGCCTCCTGAGTCACTGGAACTATAGGTGCATGCCACCACGCCCAACTAAATTTTGCATTTTTTGTTGAGATGTGGTTTTGTTGTGCTGCCCAAGCTGGTCTTGAACTCCTGGGCTCAAGCGATCTGCCCACCTCAGCCTCCCAAAGTGCTGGGATTACAGGCGTGAACCACCGTGCCTGGCTGATGTCCTCTCTTGATACAGTCAGGCTTTGCATTTTGAAGCCCTGCCTCTCTTGTGGGTGAAGCCTCGGTGCCAAAGAAGGAAAGCTGTGAGATACAATGCTAGATTTTGATGAATTCCACACTCAAAATACTCTTTTTTTCCTGAAGGACCCTACTGATAAATATAAAATATTATAATCAAAAACAAAAAAAATCATGGAATACTGCAGCAAAACTGTGACTGAGGGCTGGATACATGGGTTCCAGTCCTAGTTTTGCACATGCTAGTAATATGACTGTGCAAAATACTTTAACTCCACTTTGAAGCTTGGTACTCCCATTTGTAAAATACTAGCATCTTCTACTTTGTGGGATTGTTATGGTTTTTAAATAGTATATATGAAATTGCCTGGCATAGTGTCTGGCAATCATTCAATAATTACAGACGGTCCCTGACTTACCATAGTTCAACTTACGATTTTTCAATTTGACAGTGGTGTGAAAGTGATATGCGTTCAGTATGCTTCTTGACTTATGTTAGGGTTACATCTGGATAAGTCCATCATAAGTTGAAAATTTCTTAAGTTGAAAATGCTCTCTCTGGAACATAACTTCATCATAAGTTGAGGAACATGTGTAATAGTTTTCTTAGTCTACTCATCTGGAAAAGAGATAATAATATCTGTTCTTCATATGCTGTGGGATTACTATGAGGGCGAAATGAGATATTGCTTATGAAATACTTTGAAAAGTTAAAGATATTATCTAAAACATAAGGTTTCTTTAATGTCAATAAATTCCTACATCCACAAAGTCATGAATGTCATATTTTCCCCAATAGTGAGCAAATGTGCAGCATTATTAATTTGTACCTAGATTAGTGCTTGGCTCATGGCAGATGCTAAATGAATCTTTGAAACATTTGTCTACTGACTAACCGATTTTCACATGACATTGGTTCTCAAGCTCATGGTTCTTTTTTCCCCTCTTCTCGGTTCCCCCCTGGATTCATACTCTCTGCGATGACAGCAAACTCTGGAGATGAACCTCACCAACCTGGTTAAGCGCAACAGCGAACTAGAAAATCAAATGGCCAAACTTATACAGATCTGCCAGCAGGTTGAGGTATGTAACAGAAACATTTGTGATTTTTCAGAGGACCTGAAATGGGTGACCCTTTGGGAGGACTTCAGTTTTGTCAGAGTGTAGCCTAGTCATTTGGAATGAAGGATTGAATGGAAGTTTTAGAAAGTCTCATTCCTTTAGGATGCTTGTTCCAAAAAAAGTGTCAGAAACCTATGGTTTAAAAAGAATAGACGGTGATGATGGACGGTGGGGGGATAATAGTTCAAGGGGCAACCTATTCTCCTTTCCAAACAGCAGGCAGTATGAAAATCAGACATGAAATGTGCTTCATCCATCATCAAACTGGACATTATCACTCCTTAAAGAGATTACTGGAGTGTCATAGGGAAGTTGGGAATCCTGGGTCCTTGGGGTAAGGTGAGGTTAATTCAGCACAATATTGTTTCTGTAACAATATTATCAGGACTGCTTCTCCTCTCTCGAGCCCCTCCCCCTCTTCATCCCCTGCCCATGGTCCTATCTATACCATGCACCCCACCTGGTCCTCACTCATTACCTTTCCACTTATTCTTGTCATCAACAAATCATATCTATCTTAAAGTTGTAAATTGTAAAGTGCTGTAAAGTGTGAGGTTTTAATCAATTGTCATCTACATCAAATCTTAGAGCAGAGCTTAGAAGAAGAGCTGACCTCTTCTTAAATGGACATAATAAAATAAAGATGTTATTTCTCTTTCTCAAGAGCATGAAACTTTTACCATTTGGTTTTGTGTTGATTTTGTTGAAGAGCTGATGGTAGGGCTTCAAGTGTAAACAGGGTTGGGTAAAATATTATAGGATTCTTCATGGGCAGTGGTTGGATAAAAATGTTTCTAATTCTATTTAGAACCTGATAGTCTGGTTCTAATCTTACTTGTATGACAGACAAATGTAACAGTTCAAGTTTATTTTATTTCAATTTTATTAAGATCTCATCTCTTAATCCAATCTATAGATTCCTATTTAAGAGACTGTGGAGAATCTTCTTGTAAGGCAAAGAATCCTCTTATTATATGAGTAACCTTCTGACCCCCAGTCATTTGGATTTCTTAAAGTATTGAGTTTCTTCAAGTAGAGTGTACTTGTATGATGAGCATACCATAGAAATTTAATCCCTGCTGGGCACTCCATTTGTGGAAGAGAGTGGTGCTCTACGTAGGGTCCATAGAGTACTGGTTAAACTCAGATATGAGACTATAAAATGAAGTGGGAGATTAGGGAAGAAGCATAAGGAATGAAAAGAAAGAGCACTAGAGTGTGATTTGGAAAACTGTGCTCTAGACTTGGCTCTTCCATGAAGTGGTGGTATGAATCTAAGTCATTTAGCTTCTCAGTTTCAGTGTTCTTACCTATAAAATGAAGAGTTGAACTGATAACATGACCTTCGACTTCTTTCTAGGTATCACAGGTCATGATGCTGTGAATGGTAACTTTCTTTATTCTATTCTTTTTCTCTCCTGGCTTATTCTTTCCAAGAAGGGAGAAACAAAATATAAAGTATTTCAAAGTGGCTTTCAGCTAATCAGAATCCCTCTAATGTTCCACTCTGTCAAAGTTTCTCATTATGCTGTTAGATTACAGTATAAGACATCCACACTGGCAAAGGGACAAGGGAGTATTGTAAGCAGGAGACAAGATAACAGATCCCTTGATTTAGAATTTGCATGATTGAATATAGAGTAACAGCTAATAGTGAATAAAATGTGGTTAGAAATTATAATCACCTTCCTTGTTCTCATCAAAAAGACTATTAAGTACAGAACAAGTTGTAGTGAAAATAGCAAAGTAAGCAGTTTATTTTTATAGCTCATTCACTTTAGGACCTCTCTAAGGTCTCATCTTGCCACTCTGAAGAGCTTATGACCCTGGCCAGCCTCACCCAAACATAGCCTGTTCCAACCTTTCCCAGCCCATCCTGCCAATCAAACCTTTATGTTCAGGGCCCTACTCTTTTTAAGTGACAAGTCTCATAAAACTATCCATCATTGTGTTAATAGGGAAGGAACCACTTTGGCTTTTTAGGTAACAAGCAGTGTTTTAACAGTTCCGTCCTGAAGTTAGTATTCTTGCCTGAGTCTTAATGAGGTGACACTAGTGCTGCCACACGCAAATAGAGTAAGGGGAAAGAGTAGCCCATACAGTAGATATTCAAGGAGTGTTCTTTTATGGATGCTTGCTAAATCCGATCATGTAAGCCACTGTCGGCTCTGGATACACAAAAGGTCTGCTTTTACTAATCCTTTTTTATGCCTGGCATTGTACCAGGTATAAAGAAAACAGCATAGGCACAGTATCTACCCTCTGAGGGCTTACATGCTGCAAAAATCCACCCTGATGTGGATACACATGTGCAAGAAATACAGACAATTGAATATAAACATTAATTGAGAACTGGGAAAGAATAGTGAGATATTGTTGAGAGTGAGAATGTATTTTGGGATTTAACTTCATAGTCTATTGGGTTTAGAATTCTGTCTTTGATGACAGGGACCCTACAGGATGGCTTATGGAAGGCCATTTCTGTCTTCTATGACATCATCCATTCTGAAAGGTTAGGGATGTGCCCTTAACTTCCTCTTTTTTTTTTTTTTTTTTTTTTTGAGATGGAGTCTCACTCTGTTGCCCAGGCTAGAGTGCAGTGGCACAATCTCGGCTCACTGCAACCTCTGCCTCCTAGGTTCAAGCGATTCTCCCGTCTCAGCCTCCCGAGTAGCTGGGATTACAGGCACACGCCACCATGCCCGGCTAATTTCTTGTATTTTAGTAGAGACGCGGTTTCACCGTGTTGCCCAGGCTGGTCTTGAACTCCTGAGCTCAGGCAATCCACCCGCCTTGGCCTCCCAAAGTGTTAGGATTACAGGCGTGAGCCACCGGGCCCGGCCAACTTCCTCTTAATAATAACGGTGAATCCAGGTTACTTATTATCCTCATTCAACACAGAGCCTGTCTCTCCAAAAGCCTTCAGGACAAACCTCAGGATTAGAAATCTAGTTAATGGAGGGACTTGAGACTTCATAAATGCTTAAAAATACAGTAGAAAATGAAATGTATAGTAGAATACTGTCAATCATGAAAGTCAGACACTGATGGGTGATTTGGAATTTTTTCATTATATGTAATCCAGATTCATCTATAGGGAATGACTATATTCACAGTGTATACCAGGCATTTCACATTCGGCGGGGGCGGAGGATACCAGCTAAGGCGCTTCTGAGAAAACTGGAATAGGGTATTTTCCTGTCAAACCTGTTCCCCTTCTTTATTGTCTGCAAATGTTTTTGTCACAAATTGCCTTTTCATAAAAGGGCCATAAATACTGCCTCCCTATCATGGTTCTTTCTCCCTGTTCTCTATTCTCCTCAGAAAGTAAACAAAGCTGCAGTCTTCCTATTATAACAGAAACAGAGATTAAGATCACTACAGATTTGTTAGCTGACTTCTATGGTAATGTAGCTTGTTATAATTGCTGCTGAAGGTTTCAGAATTCAGTAGATGGGTGGTTGGAAAATGTTTTCTGCTGCGGCTGGAGAGCATGGGAAGGAGGTAGAGGCAGCTCCAAGACTCCCTTTAATCTAATTAAGGAAGGGCATGCTTTGACCTTGCTATGATAACCACTTGATCTCTATATATAGTTCTTTGTCCTGGCTCATCAGGCATCCTTTGTTTACATTTCCAAAGGAAACCTCTGTATAATGCATAGCCAAGGGAAAATGTATACCAACAGATGAATACTTCCTCTTCGCTTCCAATACTCCATGGTTCTGTGAATAATAGGCATTCTAAAACATAGCGAGGGGCAAATATAGTTAAATACTTAGTAATCAGTTGGTCAACAGCATTTATTGAGCATACGCTGTGTACTCTGTGGTGGGCGATTTGGGGGCTACAAAAGAAATATATGTGGTTGATGACCTCCAGGAACTTTCAGTCTAGTTAGGGAAAACACAGTATATAGTGAGAAAGAGTATTTATAGAGCAGCATGCAGTGCAGAAAATACAAATGAATGTAGTATAGCCCTTTCAATTTTACTTATTTAGTCTTGTTCTTAGCTTTTAGGGCACTGAGTAAATTAAAGCACTTTCCTGTATATTTTGTGTGCCACCTTTTTCTTCTTTCCAGAACTGCTGTGATACAACGGCTTAATCCATCCCAGAAGCTCCATGGGCAGGTTGATTTCCTTCTGGCTCTTCTCAATCCTTTTAAAGAGCTGGACGGCACTGCTCTTTAGCATTAGGAGAAAGAAGAAAGAAAGGAGATGAGCTGGAAGAGAGGGAGAGGTTTCCCTTAGTCTGGGGAATTTCAGCTTTCTGTCTTGCTACTAGGTCTTAGCTTCATTCACTTTTGGAAGTCTCTCTCTTTAGAGTTCAAACTTCAGATGGGCTGGTATTTTCTTCTTTCTGCTCTTATTGCCCATTGGAAGGATATTTAGTTTGGGAAGGGCAAGAATCTTGGAGTCTATGTAATAGATGTCTGGCTGCTTCTCCAAGCATAAAATATAAATATTTTAAAATAAATTAATTTAAAAAACACTGCTATGGATGATTTCAGCAGATGATCCTTAAATATTTTTGGGTGGTTGAGCTAGAAGAAAGAATAGAATTTAAACCATTAGAGCACAAATACATTTGTTGGTGGAGCCCTCTTTAAGGAGCAGTCAGTGAAATTAGTATAATTGGAAAATTTAATGGAGAAAATGCATTTTAGCCAAATGTTGAAGGAGAAAAAAAATTACTCCCTCTGGAGAGACAGAAAGCAGAAGTATTAGTGGAGGTGTAAATGAGCACATTTTATGGGGAAAATGGTGCCTTAAGCACTGGGTGTATACAGATAAATAGGAAATGGCACCTGCCCTCAAGGAACACACAGACTGGCTGAGAACCTGACAGGTAAAATGGCAAATAGAATGTGAAGTGATAATTACTGTAATGAATGTAAATGCGTGATGACAAGTTAGCATGGAGGAGGAAACACTCAGGCCTGCCTGAGAAACTTAGGAAAGGCTGCAGAATGGAAAAAAAAATGAGTTATCTTGAAATAAGAGTAGAATTGTGCCAATAAAAATGAGATAAGGGAGTGAAGGGGACCACATGCGAGAACACAGAAGGGTGATCAGCATGGAGGCGTTCAGGGAACTATCAGAAGTTTGGCTTGGCCAGAATGTAAGACATGAGATTGCAAGAGGTGAGTATGGAGAAGTAAGTAGCTTGGGCCCAAATAATGAAGAGCCTTGTAGGCCATGTATAGGTGTTTAGACTTTAACCTGAGAAGTCTGGGGAGCCATGGAAGGATTTTAAGCAGGTGAATAACTGAATAAAATCTGCATTTAAGAAGGATTGCTATGGCTGTAGTATGGAGTATGGAGCAAAGGTCAAGGGTCCAGGGTAAAAAGCGAGGACAAAGAGACCAGTTAGATTTTTACTGATCCAGGGAGAGATGAAGGCCCAGCTTGAGACAGTGGCAGTAGGATTAGGGAAGAAGGGATACATTCAAAACATTTCTAGGAGGTGGATCAGTATTAATTGGTGATCAGTTAATGGGTGAAGGAGTGAGGGAGAAGAAATACTATGATGATCCACAGGGTTCTGGTTTAGGTGACCAAATAGGTCTATGGCCTTTAACTAGGTTAAGAAATATAAAAGGAGTTCTTTTTAGACCTGCAAGGTTTATTGTTCTCTGGGTCAGAAAGGCAGGTAGGAA
Organism: Pan paniscus; assembly: GCF_029289425.2. Lineage (NCBI taxonomy): Eukaryota > Metazoa > Chordata > Mammalia > Primates > Hominidae > Pan > Pan paniscus. The sequence continues at coordinate 107,338,653 of NC_073272.2, forward strand.
ATGTCCAGTAGAAAGTTGGCTAGCTGGATTTAGAGGTCAAGAGAGAGGTCTGGGAAAGGGATATACTTGGAAGTCATTAGCATCTAAGTAGCACTTAAAGCCATGGAGAATGTATAGATTGAAAAGAGGGCCTGTGACAAATCTCCAGCCCAATTGTTTGTCACTCACAATACAATAACAAACTGACTTTCCAAAAATAAATAAAAAGACTGTGGTGCTTTTGAGGAGACTACTGAAGAATGCTGTGCATTTTGAAAATTAAATATCAAAAGTAAATTATTCATTTGTGGAAAGAAATCAAAGGTTTAGGGTATTATTATCTTAAAGACTACAATAATAAGTAACACTTACTGAGGATTTCCTCTGTTCCAGCTGAGTGCTTAATATGTGTTAACTCATTTAATTCTCACAACAGCTCTGTGAGATAGACACTGTTAATACCCCTACTTTACAGATAAACAGAGATAAAGAAATATTTAAGTGTTTTGCCAAGTTCATGCCACTGGTAGGTAAGAGAGTGGGGATTTGAATACAGGCACTTTAGCTCTGGAGCCTGTGCCCCTGACCACTCCATTACACGTTGTTTTGCAAAACCAAGGTACACGCCACTTGGATGTCTCTTGTTAATCATGGGTGGTTCCTGGACCCATTGTGAGGATGACTTGTAGTGAGCAAGGGGTATGGGATAGGGATGTGAATTCTGAAGGACAGCAAAGGAGAAACAAAGAGCAGTCAAGAGACGAGGAAAACCAACAAAAACAGAGGATCAAAATCTCAGAGGAAGGAGAGGCCTTCAAAATGTGGAAAATTTGATGAGTCAATTGGAGCAGAAGCATAGAAGATTTCATTAGTCATCTTTGAGGGAGAAGGTTCTATGCAAATATGAAGATGGAACATAAATTCAAAGAGGTCAGGAAGAAAGTAAGTTATAAGGAAATGCAGGGCTGGGCGCGGTGACTCATGCCTGTAATCCCAGCACTTTGGGAGGCTGAGGTGGTTGGATCACCTGGGGTCTGGAGGTCAAGACCAGCCTGGCCAACATGGTGAAACCCCATCTCTACAAAAAATACAAAAATTTGCCAGGTGTGGTGGTAGACACATGTAATCCCAGCTACTCAAGGGGCTGAGGCAGGAGAATTGCTTGAACCCAGGAGGTGGAGGTTGCAGTGAGCCGAGATCGTGCCATTGCCCTCCAGCCTGGACGACAAGAGGGAAACTCTGTCTCAAAACAGACAAACAAACAAACAAAAGGAAATGCAGGTTGCAAGAAGTTTGATCACGAAGGTGAAGCAAGAAATAAGGTGGTAGTTATTATCCTTTCGAAGAGCAGAAGAGTCAGACTCATAAATGCTCTGTTTGTGTATTATTCTGCTACTGGTGAGTTAACAGTAGGAATCACTAGATCCACTGCGTTCATCCACATATGCTTCCCTTCCCTCCCTGACTTGGTGTCCAGCTTTATCTCCAACCCAGGACACTGTAGCCTTAGTTTCTACAACTTGCCTGTCCTAAAAATGGTATGTACGTCCTGGGAGGCAGTGTGCTGTGACAGCTTTGGAGTTGGACAGACAGGAGTCATGTTAGCTGTGCAGCCTTGAACACATACTTTTTCTGAGCCTCAGTTTCACCATCTATAAAACTTGGACTAATAATACATTGAAGAGAAAGGCAATACATGTAAAGTACCTGCTACTGTGCCTGGCATATATAGTCAAAGCTCAATAAACGGTGGTGGTGGTAATACTAGTCATAGTAGCAGGAGGAGGAGGAGGAGGGAAAGAAGGAGAAAGAGGAAGAGGAGGTGTAATAGCAGGAACAGTTGCTAGTAGCAGTAGTACTAGTAGTAGTAATTTTGGGCACTACACATTTTGCCAGAGATTCCTAGCCCTGACCTCAGGACTTCCAAAGCTTTTTATCACTATCTCTGAGAGTGGGGAGAACAATCATTCCCAAATACTCATAACCAATTTCAAATTTTACATATATCAACTAAAACTTTTCTTGGGAAGAGGGAGTGGTAATGAAATTGCAGCAGCAAAAATATTGGGTACCTTGGCCATGTGACTCTACCTAGCCCACCAGTAACTCTGCAGATGTGATAGACTAAAAAGGGTTATTGTGCTCAATAAGCTGCTAGTTTGCAGTTACTAATTTAAACAAATTTTATTTAGTAAGGAAACATTTACTGCCCTTCTGCAAGAATATCCAAAAGATTCTTCGTGTTGATACTTAAGTAAATTTGCCCATTATCCTGCCCAAATTCTTCTTGATTACTGCCTTTAAGCAAAGCCAAAAGAAAAGTTTTAGGGAGGGTCACATGCTTTCATCTCTAGTAATTTTAAAAAGAGAGAGTTCTATAATTTTGTATTTGCGATTTAAAATGTTTATTAGCAAAAATATTCTGTGAATATTTTTGTTAGAGATGGAAGAGCAAGGGGAGCAGACTTAAGAGCTCCTGAGAAAGATTTGAACTGCTAGTGTCTTGTGAAAATGAAATACCTAGTTTGAAACCACTGTGGAATTATAGATTGAGAAAATTATTTCCATGAAAAATGGAAAATAAGTGCAGTGATCCAGTCAATCTATTCATTTATACTACTGTAGTGACTAATTCAGAGTATTACATTCAATCTTATTAAGAATATAACAATTGACATTTAATATAGATGAAAAACCTAAGTTAACTGTGCAATCCAGTGTGTGGTCATAGCCTATTTTATACTAGAAAAGAAAGTGCTTTATAATTTTTCAGATACCTAATGCATTAAATCCTTTTTAAAAAATACTTTGTGACAATTCTTCATTTATGTCAGTAAAGTAACATTTTTGAAGACATTAAATGTTGCAGTTGAAATACTTGGAGGGTATTAACACATGACAGGGTTTAAGGATAAAATTAGTTAGGATTAATATTGTTTTCCTCGCCCTCCTCCCTCACATCTATAGGGCAGGTAAGCTTTCAGGTGTGGTCATGTCTTCATAGCCGAAACAGTTCACATAGGAATGCACTTTCATCCCACTTTTGCACTTTTCCTTTGGCACAGTGAAGCTTATCTTACAGTCCCGTTTCCCATCCCTCCTCTAGTTCTCATTTCTGTGTTCAAATTCCAGGTCACTCACTAAATGACCAGAAGACTTGCTTAATTTTGGCTCCTCTTGTTTGCTCCACTATTTTCACAATCCACCCAAATTCCCCATTTCCAGTGTGCTCTTGGAAAGTTAATGGAATCTTAATAATTCAGCTAAGGCTCTATCAAGCTTATCCTATACCTTGAAATGTTTCTAGTTCCACTTTTACCTCTAATCTCTCCTGCCATCAACCCAACTAAAACTAAACAAATGTTTTAAAAACCCAGACTTGAAACCAAAACAACTATCACCACAGCAGATAGGCACACAGCCATTGAGATGTCCTTACTGTCTCTGCCTGTCTAGAGGAGTCCAGCTCTGTGGTATGGTAAGCAAGGATTGGGAGGAAGAGAATCTTACTTGAATAATTTGTTCTGGGCACTGTGCTAGAGACATCATTTCTAATCTCACTTAGTGTTTATGACAATCCTGTGATACAGCTGGTTAATATTCCCATTTTTCAAGTGAGGAACTTGAAGGCCAGAGATATTAGATGCCTTACTCAAGGTCACACATAAGTAAGCTGGGATGCAGTTCTACATTTCTCTCACTCCAAAGTCCATGTTCTTTCCATTGCATTGTGCGGCCTAGTGGAGAAGTTGTTGGTTTACTTGCCACCGATTCATTTGTGCTCAGATAGGTAGGAGACAGCTCCAGAAAACCCTTTGTTTTTCTCCACTAAATAGCTCTAGCTCTAGAAAAACATATGGTCTGTTTGGGGGCCTGGCGTTCCTGAATCTGTGGTAAGCCTCTTATGTACTCCTGCCATTGGCCTACCTTTAATAGCCCAGAGCAGCTCTCCATATTCTGACAGCCCTTCATGAGGTACAGAGGAGAGGGAGTTGCCTAGAGTTGGCAGAAGGAAGCAATAATACCCACAATTAGGCATTTACTTGCTCAGATTATTTTTGTGCCATGAGGGGTGGAAATAGTGTGGGCAGCTCCAGGTATCAACACTGTCCTCAGCCATAGAGTTTACGCTGGGACCCATATTTTCTTGCTGAGACTGCCGGGATGGGTCCTCATTCTAGGGCTGTACATGACCATGTTTCAGGGTAAAAGTAGTCTCCATGAGACACAGGGTTTCTTAACAGTTACTAAGAGTTTGACAGTAAAGATGTACTCTCAAAACTATAATTAATGTTTGCACATTTAAAACAGGATATAAATAACAAATATAATACCACAATGACTGCAAATATATAGATTTCCTCAAAAAAGAGTGAATGCATTGCTATTATTAATGGTGTCTTTTGATGGAATGATTACTTAGAAGTACACATACAGCCAGGAAATCAGCTATTTACTACCTCAAGACAGAAAGAGAATCCAATGCCTCTGTCTATTCTCACTACCTCTCCTCTCACCTAAATCAAATCTTGAATCCAAGTTTACCCTATCTCAGCCAGTCCTAAGAACTCTTAATTATTCCTAAGAGCTTTAAATACATTAGCTCATTTAATCCACACAATAACCCAATGAAGTACGTATGATTCTCATTCTCATTTTACAGATGGGGTAACTGAAGCACACAGGGGTAACTTATTTGTATAAAATCACAGGTGGCAAATTAAGAGTTTGCATCCAATTTTACTGAGGTCCTTGCTCTTAATGACTACGCTGTATTAAAAAAGAGGGGCAAAACTAACAACCCATGGCTCCATGTGCAGTGTTTTGCAAGTCGCTGATTATTGTGCTTATGGTCTGGGTAAGGACAGAAAACCAGAAAACCAGTATTATGTGAGCGTGTGCCCATGTGGGAATGATGTGGTGTGATACTAGAGCAATATTTGGGCAAGCCTTTCTTTGTGATGATAATCTCTCCAGAGCATGCATCATAATGCCTCTGCACGTATAACAAATATAATACCACAATGACTGCAAATATATAGATTTCCTCAAAAAAGAGTGAACGCATTGCTATTATTAATGGTCTATCTATTTCATAGATGGCTGTGCCTGGCTGTTCATCTCTTATGTGTGTCTGGGGAGGGGGTTGTATGTGTAAAGAGGATATATGTGGAAAAAAGGATATATGCCCAGTGAGAGAATTAGTGTTTAAACTGGGTCATGAGGATTGCTTTGACCTCTGTTTCCCTCCCCGCCCACCCCAAAGGGTTCTTTTCAGTCCTTTGATGTTTTCCCCATATAAGGGGAGAAACTGGGACACAACTGGAGGATGTTGCCTTTTGTTTTCTCTAATGAGAAACATTGACTCTTTCCTTGAGAGAAGGTTTTCCTCCTCTTCTCCATATCCCAAGCCTGTTCCAGCTTCTCCTTAGTAACATCAAAGGCACAAAACAATCATTGGCTTTGGAATAATTTCTAAACCAATAAAACTCTAGCTAAAAGTATATAGCACCAATGCTAGTCGCATAGAACGACATAGTTCCATCCTGAGCTCCCTCATCCCAATCTATATATGGGTAGTTTTGCACTGGCATAGAATGGCAGGTTTACGAATGTCCAAAGATGTCTTATTAGAAAAATCTCAGGTACAGGGGAAAGCCCAGGACATGAGGAGGATTAGAGAAGAGGGTGAGTGACCTAGGCAGGGAAGGATAACAATGCTATGTGAAAAGGAAGGAGAAACAATTACACGATGCCAGTTTACTCTATAGTGCACATATAATGAAACTCCTGCCAAATTTGTGGTGTGTTCTAGCATCTGAAGAGCTTTGAATCTTCTAGCACCCTGGGGATATTCTGGGATTCCAATTGCCACCCACTCAACAGTCAAGAAATTCAAACCATTTCAGGAGGATTCCATTGGCTTTAGAATGAAATGGAATTTATATTATATTGGTAGCTCACAGAGAACACTTACATTTAAGAAGTAAAAATATGATATCACAGATGAATACGCAAATTGCATATTGTCTGCAGGCCAGAGAGCAAAATTAAACACCTTCATGCTTTTGTACTCCATTTCTGTCAAAAACAGAATATCAGCAGCAAAGCAACTGAAAACACACACACACACACACACACACACACACACACACACAACACTGACCTACAGTGAGTACTGCCAAACCCCATGCTAACCCAGTGACACATCATTAGCTCAGAAGTTGAAAGCAAATGGTGTTCCTAAGTGGACCTTTATAAAAAATATTAAGCTCCACTGTGGGTTTAGCATAGTGTTATGTGATACAGAGGAATATAGTAGCAGGTGTATTAAGTCTCTATCCCTGTCTTCAAGGACTTTATAGTCTAGTTGAGAAAGCAGAGCTAACAGTATGAAGCATTGCCAAGCAATATAAAATAATTTAAACTGTGTGACAATAACTGTAAGTGCTGTAGTAGCTCGGGGGAGAGGGAGATGGAAGAAGGCTAACATCATTACCATCATTAACATCTATTGTTTATTAACACTTAATGTGCTCCAGGTGTCATGCCAAGTGCTTTACATGTATTATCTCATTTAATCCTCTCAGTTACCTCTGAGACAGGCACTATTATTATCCCCATTTTTCAGATGAGGAAACTCAGATAGCTAAATGATTTATCCAAGGGGAGTGTAGAAATGAGACTAGAGAGGCATGGAGGGACCTGATTGCAGAGGACATTAAAAGCCATGCTAAGAAGTTTGGCATTTATTCTAAGGTCAAAGGGAAGCCAATTGAAATTTAGTATGAAGCCATTTTAAGCACGGGTGTAGTGTTTTTTGTTTTTTGTTTTTGTTTTGTTTTGTTTTGAGACGGAGTCTCCCTTTGTCTCCAGGCTGGAGTTCAGTGGTGAGATCTCGGCTCACTGCAACCTCCACCTCCCAGGTTCAAGAGATTCTCCTGCCTCAGCCTCCCAAGTAGCTGGGATTACAGGCATGTGCCGCCACGCCCAGCTAATTTTTTTTTTTGTATTTTTAGTAGAGACGGGGTTTCACCTTGTTGGCCAGGATGGTCTCGATCTCCTGACCTTGTGATCTGCCCACCTCGGCTCCCAAAGTGCTGGAGTTACAGGCATGAGCCACCGCTCCCGGCCTGTAGTGTGTTTTTTAAAAAGTTTATACTGCCCCTCTGCTGGGTTAAGTACACATTGGGAAAATAAATGATTGGAGACAGAGGGGCCAATTAGGAGACTAGTAGCATTGTGCTTGGCACATAGTAGGCACTCAATGTATATTTGTTGGATGGATATATGAATTCAGGGAAGAGATTTTGGTGGACAGATCTAGTGAAATATAAGGGAAGATGATAGAAAAGGATAGATTTGAATTATATTTATGAGGTAAATATAGGGGATGTGATGATTAACTGGATGTGGGGAATAAGAAAGAGAAGTTAAGAATGAAGCCCTGGGTTTCTGAGGAGCTGGTGATACCCTTCATTCATTTAGGGAACATTAGAGAAGAATCAGATTTAATGGAACAGGATGTAGGAAAGAGACGAGTTCAGTTTGGAAACACTGAGTTTGTAGTGCCTGTAGTTATGCAAATGAAATGTCCAGTAAGCAGTTAGTTATATAGGTCTAAATTTCAGGAGAGAGACTTAGGATAGAGATAAATATAATTAAAGCAAATGGGGATCTTTTTGAGGTGATGGAATTGTTCTAAAATTGGATTGTGGTAATGGTTACAAAATTCTGTAAATTTACTGAAATTATTGAGTTGCCCACTTAAAATGGGTGAATTTTGTGGCATATACATTATATATCAATAAAGCTCTTAAAATTAAAAAAGTTAAGCAAGGTACTGGCACGTAGAGAGTAACTGAAGCCTTAGAAATGGATGAGGTCACCTAAGTCAGTGTGCTAGAACTCTCAGAATGCTGACATTTAAGGGACAGACAAAGGAGTTGGAATGATCAGAAGGAAAACTAGGAAAATTTGTCTCATGGAAGCTGAAAGAAGAAAGTATTTTCAGAAGAAGTGAATAGATGATCTTTTAAATAATGATTTGAAAGACTTAAATATCTTGAAATGTCAATGGGAAGGAGTGGAACCAGAAGAGAGGTTGGCTGAAGGAAAGGGAAGAAGATTAATCAAATGAGGACCCCAAGAAGCTAGAAGAGGATGGAATGCAAAGCCTCTAGGAGAGGACTGATGAACTTTCTAGAGAGATATATCACTTCTTTGTAATAGGAGAAAGGAAAGATGATTGTTTCCTTATTGTTTTGTGAGAATTTAAAATAATTCCCTGGGATAAATTTTATTTTCTCTGTGACAAAGGAAGTAAAATCATTTACTACGATTTTACTATGAGTGAGAAGGGAGGTAGTAGGGTTGAAGCTTTGTGGATGGTAGAGATCGCTGCTGTGGAGATATAGAGAGAGCTGTTAAGAGAAACACAGAATTAATAAGAAACTTTGAGAGCCTGCTTGAAGTTGGACACCACAAATTTAAGGGGGATCAATCTATGCTTCCATGATTAGCATATAGGTCACACTTAAAACCATGAAAATGAATGAATTTGGCCAGGAAAAGTTGATTAGGTGAGGAAAAGGACATAGATATAGATTAGATAGAGATAATATATATTATTAACTTTTTACCTGTCACGTGTTGTGATATTTTCCCCCCAGTTTGTCTTTTGTCTTTATTTTCTGTATGGCTTCTGGTTTTTCTGGCTTGTGAAAGGTCTCCCCCTCCTCAAACTTTCTTTTCATGTTTTCGGTGGTTTTATTTTTTATATTTTAAGTCTTTAATGTACCTGGAATTTGTTTTAGAATATGAGATTTTGAAATATATTTTAGGGCATGTAGTTGTGTTTCCTTTCAGATAGATAACTATTATGCTAAGCCCATTTATTAAAAGAACAGTCCTTTTCCTGTTGAGTGGATATGCTACCATTGCCATATATTGGATTTCCATATGTACTTGCTTCTATTCTAGACTCTATTCTGTTCCATTGATTTAATTTTCCATTCTTACGCCAATACCTTACTATTTTGATTATACTGACTTTTTGGTAATATCTGATATTTCCTTACTATTCTTAGATATTTGTTTCTCCATATTTTTACATATTTGTGTCTCCATATGAACTTTTAAATAATTTTGTATAGTTACAAAATATACTCAGTTTGGATTGTGATTATCACTATATTACAGTTGTGTATTAGTTTTTAGAAGAAAGACATTCCTATGATATGTCTTCCTATCCAGAATCACGGTATATCTTTGCATTTTTTCAGGTTTTATTTTTGGGACCGTCTCTTTAATATTTAGTTGTTTTCTTCAAATAGGTACAGTACATTTTTTTGTTGTTGTTGATTCCTAAGTACTTTGTACTCTTGTCCGTGCTATGAATGGGTTACTTTTCTATTTCCATTTTTAAAAGCATATGGAGAAAAGCTTTTGATTTTATATATTTTCTTGTGTATTACGATCTTACCATATTGGCAACCTTATATTTAAAAAAAAACCTAGGGTCTCGGGTTTATCTGAGGCACTTATATCTCCTTTACCAATATTTATACCAATTATTTCATGTTCTAACTTCCTTTTGCCTCAGCTAAAACATTTAAAACACTATGGTGATATCAGACATCCTTGCCTTGTTCATAATGTTACTGGAAAGGGCCTTAGCATTTCACCATTTAGTATGAAGTTTGCTATTTATTATATTTGAATGCTGTTTTATTTAGAATTTTCACTTGGACTGGCTACTGATTTTGTTTAAAAACCTTTTAGAATATATTAATATAACCCTATATGTTGATTTTTTCTAATCTTGAATCATTCTTTTATATTTGGAATAAAAAGTGTTTGGTTATGATATTTTATTCTTTTGTTGCCCTGCTGCTTTTGTTAAACATTTTTCTCTATATATTCAGAACTGAAATCAATCTATAGCCTTACTATTTCTGATATCATTTTTAGGTTTCTGATATTGTGGAATTATACTAGATCTAGTAAATGCATTTGAGACCTTTTTGTCTTTCTCTGTGGTCTTAAATAGTTTAAGTTGTGTGAGAATGATTTGTTCTTTCAAAGTTTATGGAACTCAGCTCTAAAACCATCTAGGCCTGGAGCCTTAAAAAATTACAGATTGTTAATCACCCTTCCAATCTTGTCTAAAGTTATTAGATTCTTGAGGTTTTGTTACTCCTTCTTGGGTAAAAGCATTTAATAGATTTTAAAATCATGTGGTATACATTGCATATGATAGTCCCTTATAATTAATATCTCTCCAATGGTGTGCTGGTGCTGACTTTCCAATTGTGTGCATTTTTCCCATATTTTGGTTTGGTGTCTATACATTGGTAGCTTAAAATCCACTAAAGTGTAAGTTTTCACGCCATGGAAATCAGCAAGCACTACAAATTGCGGCTTTTTTTTTTTGAGAACCAATTGTTAAATGGTTATCAGCATACTATTGTCTATATCTATAAGTGTATCTCCTTTTCCATTGTTAGTATTGTATTTTTGTTTTATTTTCTCCCTTTTTCCTTAATAAGTAATTTCAAAGAAGCAGCTTTTGATGTTAATTATCTGTTAATTATCCCTTGTAAGTTAGTTTCATTTTGATTTTATTAGTTTGAGCTTTTTAAAAGTGAATTTCCTCCTTCTATTTACTTTCATTTTTTTGTCCTTTTCCAGTTTCTTAAATTGAGTGAATTCCTGTATTTTCCATTTTTATATATTTTCCTGAGTAGAGGTTTAACTGTATCCCATATATTTTGGTATTTAGTGTGTGCTCTTTCATTATTTTCTATAAAATTAACAACTTTAGTTTCATTTTCCTCTTTGATTACAAGGTTATTTAGGAGTATTCAAGCAGAAAATTTCCCTGACCCCTTTGCTGGCAGGAACTGGAGTGCACTGGTGCTAGAACTAGTCAGCCACTTCAGTGCCAGCAGGGGCAGACTCCACTTGCTTGGCCCCACTGTGTTCCACGCCTTGCAGGAGGGGGAGCGCAGGTGAGCAGGTGAAGGAGCTGGGGCAAGCGCTTTTGGGTGCTGGCAGGAGCAAAACTGTGCTTCCCCACAGCAGCATCTAGGGGGGTGTCCATATCTCCTGAAGCCCCAGAAAGAGTGTTACAGTCAGTGCTCTTTTAGCTTTGCTGTCCGTGAATGGCTTAAGTGTTAACAGCTCAGTGGAGGGTCAGTGTGACGGCCTTTTGCACTTGCACTTGAGTTCTTATTCAACATCCAAGAGGAATGAGGTCACATGAACAAATTGGAGATGGTCAATGTGGGGGATTTTATTGCCAATGAAAGTGGCTCTCAGCGGGAAGGGGAGCTGGAAAGGGGACAGAGCGGGATGATCATTTTCCCCCAGAGTCTAGCTGTCCCCGGCCGGACTCCTCTTCGAAGCAACACCATAAAGCCGTCCCTCTGAAGTCAAGCTGCTTCTCTCCAACTTCCAACCATAGTCTCCAATGTCCAGCTGCTTCTCCTCTTCTCTCTGCTGGTGAACCCTGGGGTTTTTATGGGCACAGGATGGGGAGCAGGGTGGGGTATGGGTGGTTTTGGAAAAGGCAGCTTTCAAGCGGGAAAATAGGAATGCATGTTCTCACTTTGGGACACGGTTCCAGGCTTGAGGGCAAGACCTTTGCCAGAGACCTATCCTCTTCTGCCCAGAATTTCCCTGCCTCCTGCCCCTGTCATTTCCCTCCTCTGAAGAGGCACATCTAACTGCTGGTGTAATATGGACGATGACTGGTCTTAGCTACTTCCTGTTTACAGGGGGTGTGAGTATGGGAAGAACAGCAGTCAGATTCCTCCCCAAGGTCTACCTAAGTGTCCCCAGCAAAAGGGAGCCATTGTCTGAGATTCTGGTTGCCTGACTGTTTGGAGTTTGATGGCCTCTAGGTACAAAGAAACAAGTTTTACAGGGTTAAGTATGCATGGACCAAATATATGTCCAAAGAGGAGTTAAAAGGAGAGAATCTAATGCTGAAGATTACAGAAATAAGAAGTGAAATATACTAATCATTCTGAAATCAACATTATACCCCATGGTATAGCACAGAATGGAGGTAAAAACAACAAGCCTAGGCAAGACTATAAAGAGGATATCCATGGAAGGTTAATTATTAACACTTATCTTTTGTGATTTTTAGCTTGAGTTCCCCAATCTCTTCACATAGGTACTTTGGGTGCTCTTCTGGGTTGATGCAGGTAACTCTGTCAGCTTCCCAGGCCTTTACTCGGGTATAGTGAATACAATGATCTATTCCAGTGACTTTCAGTGCCATAAGAGTAAAAAGAAGTATAATCCCTCCCAATCTGGGCTTATAGAGGGAGAAAGGGAAGCAAGTACCTTTACCAGTATTAGGTCCACTGGGTTGAATAGAGGTGGCCCTAGTTCCTGGGATTGGACCTCCAACAGTTGTTTCAGTTCTTGTTGGAAATGGGCCAAAGAAGTTATATGTTTAATCAAATCAGAGGATTTTTGGTCTAGCAAGAAATCATTCGTGAGAAAAGGCCATCCATACATCATTTCAAAGGAACTCAAACCCAGCTTTAGAGGGGTGTTTCTAACATGTAGTAGGGCTATGGGGAGAAGGGTAGTTCAGGGGCGACGAGTCTCCTAAGACAGCTTCCTGAGGTGCATTTTGATAATATTCATCTTTTCTACCTTTCCTGAGGATTGTGGTCTCCAAGCACAATGAAGATGGTACTGTATGCCTAGTGCCTTTGAGACCCCCTGGGTGACGGCTGCCTTGAACAGGGGCCATTATCACTCTGGAGGTACTTAGGGAGTCCAAAGCAAGGAATTATCTCATTAATTAGTACTTTTATCACCTCAGAGACTTTCTCCGTCTGACAAGGAATTGCTTCTACTTAGTTAGTGAAGGTATCTATCCACACTAGGAGATACTGGATGCCTCTTGCCTTTGGCATATGGGTGAAATCCACTGCTAGTCTTTCCCTGGATAGCCTCCTGTCCTTTGGATTCCTGGGGGAAGAAGCTGTCGATTAAGGGGATTATTTTAAAGGCAGGTCTAGCAAGCATTAACGATCTGTTTAACTGTATCAGGTTTTTACCTGAGAGCAATTTCTGGGCCAACTGATAGGTTTTATCCTTACGTAGGTGGAAAGCTTGGTGAAGGATTTTAAGAACTTTCCATTGGTCAGCAGCCTGTAGATGAAGCTTGCTGTCCTCCAATTGTAGCCATCCTGGGGACTGAAAGATGTATCCCTGAGAGATTGCCCATTCTATTTCCACAGGATAATATTTAGATTATATTTCTCTTAAGGGGCCCTCTCAGATCAGTGAGGCTTCAAGTGGATCAGAAATCTGAGGCTTTGTTGCTGCTGATTTAGCTGCTTGGTCTGCCAATCTATTTTGCTTGGCTACTTCATCCATACCTTTTTGGTGGCCTTTACAATGTATTACTGCCACTTCACATGTGAGAAAAACCGAGGATGATAGTCTATTAATTTCCTGATGGTATTTAATGGGACTCCCATTACCTGTGAGGAAGTTTCTCGCTTTCCAGATAGTGGCATGGGCACGGAGGACTAGGAAAGCATACTTAGAATCAGTGCAAATGTTAACTGTTTTTCCTTTGCTTAATTTGAGTGCCCTTGTGAGGGCAATTAGTTTGGCTAATTAAGCACTTGTCCCTGAGTAGAGAGACACACTCTCAACAATATCATTCAGAGTAACTATTGCATACCTTGCCTTATGTATCCCTTGTTCTACAAAAGAACTTCTGTCTGTAAAGAGAATCCAGTTTGGGTTCTCTAAGAGGGTTTCCTTGAGATCCTCTCTGGTCACATATGTCTGTACTACTAGCTGTTCACAGTCATGTTCAAGCTTCCCAGCTTCCTCTGGGAGGAAGGTGGCTGGATTTAGGGAGGGACAGGTTCTTAATTGGACTTCAGATCCCTCTAATAGCAGAACTTGATACACGAGGAGGCAGTTGTCTGTTAGCCAGAGATTCCCCTTAGAAGACAGCAGTCCTGACACATTATGTGGAGTGCAAACAGTTAAGTTATTCCCCATGGTTAACTTAGTAGCCTTTGGTACCAGCAAGGCTACTGCTGCATCTGCCTGGAGGCAGGCTGTCCATCTTTTGGCTACCAAATCAAGCTCCTTACTTAGGTAGCCTACAGGCTGCTGGGCTGGACCAGGGCTTGTGTTAGCACTCCCAGGGCCATTTGCTTTGCTTCTGACACATAAAGATTAAACATCTTCTCTATGGGGAGACTAAGGGCTGGTGCCTTAAGCAAGGTTTGCTTTAGTTGGTCAGAGGCTTTTCTAGTCCCAGGTTCCCAAATTAGACAGTGAGTTTTAGCTGCCTGAGTATCCTTTATTAGGTGATATAAGGGACAAACTATTTCACCATACCCAAGTATCCATAGTCTGAAGAATCCTGTAATACCTGAGAATCCCCTCAGTTGCTTGAGGGTTTTGGGGAGGGGAAAGGAGGAGATGGACTTAATCCTTTCTTTGCCCAGTGCTCTGGTCCCCTCTGACAAGATCAGACCAAGGTACTTCACTGAAGTCTGACAGAGCTGAGCTTTAGATTTTGAAACCTTATATCCTCTATTAGCCAGAAAATTGAGAAGAGCCTTACTACCCTCCGAGAGGTTTCCTCAGTTCGAGCACAGAGGAGAATGTCATCTATATATTGTAAAACTTTAACCTGAGGATAAAGGAACTCAGAGAAGTCTCTTGACAATGCCTGCCCAAACAAGTGAGGGCTGTCTCAGAATCCCTGAGGTAACACTGTCCAGGTTAACTGGGTAGTTTGGTTAGAGGGATCCTCAAGTGCAAACAAATACTGGGAGTCAGAGTGTAATGGTATGCAGAAGAAGGCATCCTTTAGGTCTAGGACTGTGAACTGTTTAGTTCCTTCAGGTACTTGAGATAGCAGGGTATACAGATTGGAAACCACTGGGTGTAATGGAACCACAGCTTCATTAACAAGGTGGAGGTCCTGAACTAGTCTTCATTCCGCATTGGGTTTTTGTACTCCCAATATCGGAGTATTACAAGGGCTGTTGCAGGGTTTGAGGAGGCCCTGCAACCTTGTTATCAATGATGGCTTCTAGTCCTTTCCTAACTTCTGGTTTCAGGGGATATTGTTTCTGATTAGGAAATGAGGTGGGATCCTTAAGGTGAACCTGGACTGGTATGGCATTTGTGGATTGGCCAATTTTCCCTTGAATTGCCCAAACTTCTGTGTTAATATCAGTCTTCACTAGGGGGAGACAAATAGTTTGTTCAGAGGCCACCAGAATGGTGGTCCCCATACTGGCCAGAATATACCGGTTCAACAGAGGAGTTGGGCTCTCAGGTATAATTAGAAAGGCATGGGTGAACAACAAGTCTCCCCAGCTACAACTAAAGAGTTGGAAAAAATACCGGGTTAAGAGCCTTTCTGAGATACCCCTCTCATTTGTGCTAAGAGAAGAGAAGGGGCCCGGATTGGAGAGGAGAGCCGAGAGACCAACCCCAGTGTCCAAAAGGAGGTCCACTTTCCTCCCTTTGATTTTCAGAACTACCTGGGGCTCCTGGATGGTAATGGTGGTCTGGACCACTGGAGCTACAGAGAGGAGCCCTGGGACCCATCAGTCCTGCTGGACCATTTGGGAGATTGGCTCTGGACCTGGTGACCAGCCTCCCTGGGGACAGTCTGCCTTCCAGTGGTCCCCACTACAGATTGGACAGGGTCAAGGTGGCTTCCTCATGCTGCCTTGGCAATCCTTTCTAAAATGTCCTGGCATACTATATCTGTAGCAGTTAACAGGTGCACCTCAGGAATTCTGGGGTTTGTGGGCTTTCATGGTGGCCATTAAACCCTCTGCTTCTTTCCTATGTTTTCTCTCTCTCTCCTGGACCTCCCTATCTCTATTATAAAAGATCAAGGTGGCCACTTTCAGGAGATTCACTAAAGTACCATCTGGTCCCAGGGTCTGTTTCTGCAGTTTCCTCCTAATATCAGGGGCTACCTGAGAAATAAATTTATCCTTTAGGATTAGTTGTCCCTTGACTGAATTGGGAGATAGAGAGGTGTGCTTTACCAAGGCCCCTCTTAGCCTCTCCAGAAAGGCAGTAGGATTCTCATCAAATCCCTGGTCTGTCACGGGTAGCTTCGTATAACTGAGAGGCTTAGTTCTGGTCCTACGTAAGCCCTCCATCATGGACACCTAAAGTGTCTCCTCTTCCACTCTCCCATCTCAATATTGGGATCCTATTTAGGGTCATCCAATGGTACTGCTTCCCTTCCAGTTGGA
Organism: Pan paniscus; assembly: GCF_029289425.2. NCBI lineage: Eukaryota > Metazoa > Chordata > Mammalia > Primates > Hominidae > Pan > Pan paniscus. The sequence goes on from NC_073272.2 coordinate 107,354,918, forward strand.
TAAAGTTTGACTCCTTCCCTGACAATATATGTGATACTAAGCTCATCCCCAAATCCCTCTGTCAGCTGCAGAATGGCGTGCTTCTCAGTGTTAGGGTTTGATTCAAAAGTAACATAATGTCTTTCCAGGAGAGTTCAGATACTTGGGTTATATTCTGGAAAGCCTCTATACAACTGTCAGGGTCATCTGAAAACTTGCCGTGATCCCCCTTAATCTGCCTTAAGTCCTGTAGAGAGAAGGGCACCTGGACCTTACTGGGGTCAAATTCACCAGGCATCTGTTGGAGAGGCAGGAGTGAGACTGGGGCTTGTCCAGGGTGAAGATTTCTAGGAGGGGGCAAGTGAGAGAGAGAAGCTGGATGGGGAGGAAGGGGTGGACTCAGAGGAGCAGGGCTGGAGGGAGCTGGCTCTCCCGCTGGAGGTGTCTCTGGGGTTCATTTCTTTAGTTCCTTGGGATTGCCACTTGCAGCCTTCCCTGAGATGGCAAACCGGAGGGCTGAACCAATCCTACACTATCAGCAAAGGTCTGGATTACTTGCAAGGAAAAGAAAGTCTGCATGTATGGCCTCAGACCATCTTCATGTTTACAGAAAAGGTCCAACTACACGATGGTATTGAAATGAATGGTTCCTTCCTGAGGCCAAGACAGTCCTTCCTGCAGATCACAATTTGGCTAAACCTTTGTGCTATGAGGCATTTTACCTCCAGAGTATGAGGATCAAAGCAGTTCCAGTGATTCAGGATACCCTCCAGAGGAGTATAGACTGGGGTGGTGAAGATAGCTGGTTACCCATTCCGAAAGACAGGGAAATAGGTGTCTCTCATTTCACTTCCTTCTTTCAGTGAAAACTTGAGGTATGAGGGAGAGAGAAAGTGAACCTCCTCCTTTTCTCTTCCATCATTTTTTCCCCAAGACTTGGCAACCTTAGATGGATGCCACCCACAGGTGCCATTGCAGCCTGCACTCATAAAACAAGGAGGGCCTAGAGAATAGGAATTGTCTGCACTCACCTATGCCTTCATCCCCTTTACTGCCGGCAACCTTTGGGTTCCCAGGGCTTTATCTATGCCATGGAGCATGGCCTCCTTCCATGAAGCAGAGGCTTAATCAGCAGGAATTTGTCCTACCCATTTATACTGTGCCTGTTGCCTCACTTGGGATTCCTCAGATCTGGTTTTCCTTTCTAGGGCTTCAACCCAAAGTTTAAAATTGAGTTTAGGGCAAAAAGGTGCATCAGTGGGTGCATGGATTCATTTAGATTAAGTCCATGATGGGTCCTGTCAAACTTGCAGTTATCAGCCAGCGGGGCCACTCCTCCATTGCTGCCCTATCATAACCAGAGTGCCGAGGTAGGAAAAGAACCCTATCACATAGAAAAAGAAAGGAAAAAAAAAAAAAACAGCTGAAGAGAGGGGGAAGAACCCCTTGCTCTATGCAAATGGGTTCCTTTAATCACTGTATTCTTCCCCCGCTTTGGACTGAGCTGAACTCCTCAGCCAGAGGAGTAAAGGCTCTATGGGCGTGTGATGGGAGGGGACGGTGACTGGGAAATGCTGGACAGCTGCCCGTGTGGGGTCCCTGGGCCCCAAGACTGCCCTGGGGCCCTGGCTGCAGCTGTGATTTTCTCCTGCCCTCCATGGCTGTTGGAAGTGGCACATGCATGCTTTGGACATGCCCAAGTGCCCCAGCCAGGAGGGGAGGGGATGGAGAGGAAACTCACTGCGTGCCATGCGTGTCTGCAGCTGTTGGGGTGGGGGTGGGGATGGCACCTCTAAGAACAAACGGAAATCACATTGTTCTGAATTGCATATCTGATTGCTGGGCCAAATGTTCATTCTACTTAATAACATTTCTGCAGTTTGCAGCAAAACTCTTAACATTATAAAAGAAGCAATAGGAGCCATTTCAAACCATAGAAGAAGAAAGGAAAGATACCACAGAAAAATCTGAGCATCTTGGCGGACCACCCATTACATTGGGGATGGGGTCCAGTTCAGGGGCCTTCTGGCAACAACGAGGAGTGGCATTGGCCAGATGCCTTCAGCTGCCCCAGGACTTTATTCTGGTCCCACATGATGGCTAGACCCATGTGAAGGGAAGCAGAGCCTTTTACCCAAAAGAGAAATGGCAGGGTTGCATCCTGCCCCCTGCAAGTGGCATAGATCAGAGGAAAGTCTGAGGACAAGAAAAGACAGATCCACATTTTTGCATTTACTCACCCTTCTGACGTATCCCAGACAAGGCCCTAAAATGGAGCAGGAAATTTCCCTGACCCCTTTGCAGGCAGGAACTCGAGTGCAGGGGTGCTAGAACTAGCTGGCTGCTTCAGTGCTGGCAGGGATGGACTCCACTTGCTTGGTCCCACTGCCTTCCACCCATCACAGGACGGGGAGTGCAGGTGAGCAGGTGCAGGAGCCAGGGCGAGTGCTTTTGGGTGCTGGCAGGAGCAAAACTTCATGTGGATCTGCAGCAGCATCTGGCGGGGGTGGGGCCATGACCCCTGAAGCCCCAGAAAGAGTGTTACAATCAGTGCTCTTTCAGCTTTGCCATCCACGGATGGCTTAAGTGTTAACAGCTCAGTAGAGGGTCACGGTGACTGCCTTTTGCACCCACACCCGAGTTCTTGTCCAGGAGGAATGAGGTCACATGAACAAATTGGAGATGGTAAACTTGGGGGATTTTATTGCCAATGAAAGTGGCTCTCAGCGGGAAGGGGAGCTGAAAAGGGGACGGAGCAGGAAGATAGTCTTCCCCTGTAGTCCAGCCATCCCCGACCAGACTCCTCTCCGAAGCAATGCTGTCAAGCTGTCCTTCTGAAGTCAAGCTGACTCTCTCCAACATTCAACCATAGTCTCTGATGTCCAGCTGCTTCTCCTCTTCTCTTCTCTCTGCTGGCGGAGCCTAGGTTTTTTATGGGCACAGGGTGGTGGGCAGGGTGGGCCATGGGTGGTTTTGGAAAAGGCAGCATTCAAGAGGGAAAACAGGAATGGATGTTCTCACTTTGGGCCACAGTTCCAGGCTTGAGGGTGGGACGCTTGCCGGGAACCCACTCTCTTCTGCCCAGAATTTCCCTGCCTCCTATCCCTATCAGTATGTTTCTTAATTTTCAAGTGGTTAAGGATTTGGGAATTTATCTTTTTGTTATTTTATTCTTATTTTACAGGATAGTGATCAGAGATGGTAAACTATAAACTTTTTCTTCATGATCAATTTTAAATGCTCCATTAATATAAGGGAAGAATGTATTATTCTGTATGATGCAAAGTTTACATGTAACTATTATATTGATGTATTGATAGTTTTTTTCTATAGTCTTATTTTTGTTTAAAACTTGTTTTGTTAGTTTCACACTAAAACTATAACTGTCCAGTGGGTTCCTCTTGTCTGCTGCCCAGATAGAGCTGACTTATCAAGCAGAAAAATTGGCAATAGAGAGAATTTAATTGACATGAGGTGGGCCATGCCTCTCAGAATTTGGGGACTAGGGTTTTTCTTTCTTTTTCTTTTTTCTTTTCTTTTTTTGAGACAGGGTCTGGCTCTGTCACCCAGGCTGGAGTGCAGTGACATGATCTCAACTCACTGCAACCTTGACCTCCCTGGACTCAGGTCAGCCTCCCACCTCAGACTCCCGAGTAGCTGGGACTACAGACACATGCTGCCATGCCTGGCTAATTTTTAAATATTTTGTAGAGACAGGATTTCACCATGTTGCCAAGGCTGGTCTCGAATTCCTAGGCTCAAGCGATCTGCCCACTTCAGCCTCCCAAAGTGCTGAGATTACTAGAATGAGTCATTGTGCCTAGCTTAGGGTTTTCCAAAGGTAGTTTGGGGGAAGGGGTGGGAGTGGTTAGTCATTGCCATTGGGAAGTGGTTCTCTTGCATGCTGAGTCGCTTCTGGGTTGGAGCACATGAGTGATTGGCAGGTACAGGTGGAGCCATTCATGGTCAGATCTACAAAAAAACCTGAAAAGGTATCTCAAAAGGCCAATCTTAGGTTCTACAATAGTGATGTTATCTGCAGGAGTAACTGGGGAAATTGCATATTTTGTGAACTCTGGAATAATGGCAGGTAATCATTTATGTCTACATCTTAGCAGAATTCAGGCTTTTCTATGCTTTGAGCCTGGTGGTCTCTCATTAGCTTTACAAAGATGGTCGAGTTTTGGGGAAGGGTTCTTATCATTTAAACTATAAACTAAGCGTCTCCTAAAATTAGCTTGGCCTAAGGCCAGGAATAATTAAGGGCAGCTTGAAGGCCAAAGGCTAGATCCAATTTCCATCACTGACATTGTTTTCTCACTGTTATAAGTTTTGCAAAGGCGATTTCAAAATTGTATCTTTTTTCTATCTTATCCCTTTCTATTTTTAAGGATATTTATTTCCTAGAAGTGGAATTGACAGTTTAAAGTAAAGCCACGTTTCAATGTATTGACACATATTGTCAACAGTCTCTATTTGCCAAGGCAATTTATACTCCCACCAGAAATGTACAAGGGGGCAGATTTTCCTTTACCATGCTGTTAGAGTGCTACTAAATTCAGTCACCTACACTTAGCCTTTTTGGTCATCTCTCAGAGAAAGATTGTTGGATGCTGGGCAGTAGTAGAGAGCAGGAGCTCCCATTGGGTTAGGGTTAGGTCTGACAAAATTGGTGGATGTCATCCAGTGGGCATAGTACCCCTGTTACAAATAAGACTGTTGAACTTTTGAGATTTGGGTTGCTTCAATACAGAAAGAGGTCACAGAAATCAGAAGCAGTTTTGATTAAGCAGTTAAATGTCCCCATGTTCGACTTAAGTAGTTCCCTCCACAATTTCTGCCATCCCTGCATCCTCTAGATTTCTCACTCTCTTTGTTCTGCCCAGTGATGACCTTTTCTTCTCTCTGGTATGTCCTTCAAAACTTGTTTTCTGAGATACTGAAATTCACAATGACATATGAATGAACAGAAACCACTGTACAGGGATCTGCCTTTTCATAAAGGACATATGTTCCTGAAAGTAGAATTTTAAGCATGGATGGGGTGTATAGTACCAATGAGGTCTTCTATTTCTTCACTAGGAAACAGCACTCATTAATTATTCATTAGAAATATACATGGTATTTGAAAAACCAGTATTAAATTCCTCTTCATAAAGTACCTCATTCAAACAAATCAACTGTAAAAGTACACTTTTTTATGTAATCAGGACAATTTAAGTATAGAACAAGCATTAGATGAATGATATTAAGGAATTATTTTATTCACTGTGATTATGCAATAAGATATACTTTTGTTTCTGAGAAACAAACTGAAGCATTAGGGGTGAAATAACATAACGTTTTGGATTTGCTTTAAAATGCCTCAGCAGACAGTAACCAAAGCAGCATGGTACTGGTACCAAAGCAGATATATAGACCAATGGAACAGAACAGAGGCCTCAGAAATAACACCACACATCTACAATCATCTGATCTTTGACAAACCTGACAAAAACAAGAAATGGGGAAAGGATTCCCTATTTAACAAATGGTGCTGGGAAACTGGCTAGCCATATGTAGAAAGCTGAAACTGGATCCCTTCCTTATACCTTATACAAAAATTAATTCAAGATGGATTAAAGACTTAAATGTCAGACCTAAAATCATAAAAACCCTAGAAGAAAACCTAGGCAATACCATTCAGGACATAGGCATGGACAAGGACTTCATGTCTAAAACACCAAAAGCAATGGCAACAAAAGCCAAAATTGACGAATGGGATCTAATTAAACTAAAGAGCTTCTGCACAGCAAAAGAAATTACCATCAGGGTGAACAGGCAACCTACAGAATGGGAGAAAATTTTTGCAATCTACTCATCTGACAAAGGGCTAGTATCCAGAATCTACAGTGAACTCAAATTTACAAAAAAAAAACAAACAACCCCATCAAAAAGTGGGCAAAGGATATGAACAGACACTTCTCAAAAGAAGACATTTATGCAGCCAAAAGACACATGAAAAAATGCTCATCATCACTGGCCATCAGAGAAATGCAAATCAAAACCACAATGAGATACCATCTCACACCAGTTAGAATGGCGATCATTAAAAAGTCAGGAACCAACAGGTGCTGGAGAGGTTGTGGAGAAATAGGAACACTTTTACACTGTTGGTGGGACTGTAAACTAGTTCAACCATTGTGGAAGACAGTGTGGCGATTCTTCAAGGATCTGGAACTGGAAATACCATTTGTCCTAGCAATCCCATTACCCAGCAATCCCAAAGTATTATAAATCATTCTACTATAAAGACACATGCACACATATGTTTACTGTGGCACTATTCACAATAATAAAGACTTAGAACCAACCCAAATGTCCATCAATGATAGACTGGATAAAGAAAACGTGGCACATATACACCGTGGAATACTATGCAGCCATAAAAAAGTATGAGTTCCTGTCGTTTGCAGGGACATGGATGAAGCTGGAAACCATCATTCTCAGCAAGCTATCACAAGAAGAGAAAACCAAACACTGCATGTTCTCACTCATAAGTGGGAATTGAACAATGAGAACACATGGAAACAGGGAGGGGAACATTACACACTGGGGCCTGTCGGGGAGTGGGGGGCTAGGGAAGGGTTAGCATGAGGAGAAATGCCTAATGTAGGTGACGGGTTGATGGGTACAGCAAACCACCATGGCACGTGTATACCTATGTAACAAAACTGCATGTTCTGCACATGTACCCCAGAACTTAAAGTATAATTTAAAAAAATGCCTCAGCAGAAAAAGGAAGGAATAGATCAAACAAGTATAGAAAAATGTTGGTGGCTTTTGAAGCTGGGGGATGGACACACGGGGCTTCATCATATTCTCTAGTTTTAAATATGCTCAGTTTCACAATAAAAATGTTTAAAATTGCAATAGTAACATATTTTCACTGCAACCAGTTTTTTAAAAAGCCAAAATGCATAAAGCTATCATTTTTAAGTTTTCCTTGCCCTCTTTTCACACAATCTATGGCATAGCTTATTTTTATACCAAATCCATTTTTATCAAAGTCCTATATCCCCATTCTCAGGACTAGCCTAGTTTTCTCCCATGCCCAATTTATCTTCCTTTTCATTACATTGTTTGAAGCTCCTCAGTGAGGAGAATGTGATGACAGGGAAAGATCCAGGTGTAAGAGCTAAGCCATATTATTGTTTGAACATAGTCTATGGGAAAGTGGCTGCTAAGGAGATGCATTCTTTACTAGAAAATATATTTGGAATCTGGTGCTGAGGATGTGAGATCTGAACTCAGTAAGAGATCATAGACCTGAATTGCTACAATATATTCAGACCAAAGTAGCTGAATAAGTTAGCTCACTATCCAAATAAGGACGACTTAGCCTTTTAGGTTCTAGATTAGATTAAGAAGAATGATCTATCCACATTTTACAGAATGGTAGTCATTTCTGAGTAAAAACTTAAGTCTTTAAATTATTTAGAAACATTTTTATCTACATACATATACACAAGTTATAAGTTCCAAATCTACCGCAAATAACCAAGAAAATATCCTGGAGTTTATCAGTTGTAAATGATAAACTCTCAAGAGTTGAAATGCCAGCTATCCTATAGCTGAGTAAGTAGAGACATAAATCAAAACCTGAATTTCAGCTTTTTGGGAAAGAAGTACTTTTTGGGAAAGAGGTACCAGACCAGCGTAGCAACTTGGAGTTGGAGAGGAGTAGGCATGGAAATCAATATTTATTTAATTCCTACTATGTTCCAGGTAGTGTGCTAAGACCTTTGTCTCTTATCTCATTTGATTCTCATAACCACTTGTGAGGTAGGTAACATTGTTTCTATTTTACCAGTCAGAAAGATAGCTCAGAGATGTTAAGTGACTTGTCATGAAGTCACTTGGCTTTCAAGTCTCAAAGCAGGAATGCAGATTCAGGCCAGCTTGGCTTACAATCCAGACTTTTTTCCACTCTACTCTGCTGCCTGAGTAGAAATGGAAACTTAGCACAGGAAAATCCTCAAAAAAAGGGAAAGGTGGTTTTCCTCAAAAATAAAAATAAAAATAAATTTTAGCTACAAAGAGACCAAAAAAAAAAAAAAACCAAAAACAGGGCAGATTAGAATGGAACATGGCAGAAGTCTTGGCCTTGGAGTTAGGATGCCCAGTTTGGTTGTAACTCTGTCATTTGCTAGCTTATATGACTTTGATAATTTACTTTACCTCTCTAGATCTCAGTTTCCTCATCCATAAAATGCAGACAGTAGTGTCTACCCTATCTAATCAGGTTGTTGTGAAGATCAAATATAGAGATCAAATATATCTGAAAGCACTTTCTAGGCCAAGCCATAACAACTACACAGCTGTAATAACTATACAACCATAACTAATTATTTCTTTTACTAGCAGTAACAATGTATTAAGATGGCCAGATTTTTGGAATTTCCCAGCAGGTTGAGATCCCTTCCCGTTTTTGTTTTTTTTTTTTTCCAGGAGAATCTCTTATTTATTTATTTATTTATTTATTTTATTATACTTTTAAGTTTTAGGGTACATGTGCACAACGTGCAGGTTTGTTACATATGTATACATGTGCCGTGTTGGTGTGCTGCACCCATTAACTCGTCATTTACATTAGGTATATCTCCTAATGTTATCCCTCTCCCCTCCCCCCACCCCACAACAGGCCCCGGTGTGTGATGTTTCCCTTCCTGTGTCCATGTGTTCTCACTGTTCAGTTCCCACCTATGAGTGAGAACATGCGGTGTTTGGTTTTTTGTCCTTGCGATAGTTTGCTGAGAATGATGGTTTCCAGCTTCATCCATGTCCCTAAAAAGGACATGAACTCATCATTTTTTATGGCTACATAGTATTCCATGGTGTATACGTGCCACATTTTTTTCATCCAGTCTATTATTGTTGGACATTTGGGTTAGTTCCAAGTCTTTGCTATTGTGAATAGTGCCACAATAAACATACGTGTGCTCGTGTCTTTATAGCAGCATGTTTTGTAATCCTTTGGGTATATACCCAGTAATGGGATGGCTGGGTCAAATGGTATTTCTAGTTCTAGATCCCTGAGGAATCGCAACACTGACTTCCACAATGGTTGAACTAGTTTACAGTCCCACCAACAGTGTAAAAGTGTTCCTATTTCTCCACATCCTCTCCGGCACCTGTTGTTTCCTGACTTTTTAATGATTGCCATTCTAACTGGTGTGAGATGGTGTCTCATTGTGGTTTTGATTTGCATTTCTCTGATGGCCAGTGATGATGAGCATTTTTTCATGTGTCTTTTGGCTGCATAAATGTCTTCTTTTGAGAAGTGTCTGTTCATATCCTTTGCCCACTTTTTGATGGGGTTGTTTGTTTTTTTCTTGTAAATTTGTTTGAGTTCATTGTAGATTCTGGATATTAGCCCTTTGTCAGATGAGTAGATTGGAAAAATTTTCTCCCATTCTGTAGGTTGCCTGTTCACTCTGATGGTAGTTTCTTTTGCTGTGCAGAAGCTCTTTAGTTTAATTAGATCCCATTCGTCAATTTTGGCTTTTGTTGCCATTGCTTTTGGTGTTTTAGACATGAAGTCCTTGCCCATGCCTATGTCCTGAATGGTATTGCCTAGGTTTTCTTCTAGGAGTTTTATGCTTTTAGGTCTAACATTTAAGTCTTTAATCCATCTTGAATTAATTTTTGTATAAGGTATAAGGAAGGGATCCAGTTTCAGCTTTCTACATATGGCCAGCCAGTTTTCCCAGCACCATTTATTAAATAGGGAATCCTTTCCCCATTGCTTGTTTTTGTCAGGTTTGTCAAAGATCAGATAGTTGTAGATATGCGGCATTATTTCTGAGGGCTCTGTTCTGTTCCATTGATCTATATCTCTGTTTTGGTACCAGTACCATGCTGTTTTGGTTACTGTAGCCTTGTAGTATAGTTTGACATCAGGTAGCGTGATGCTTCCAGCTTTATTCTTTTGGCTTAGGATTGTCTTGGCAGTGCAGGCTCATTTTTGGTTTCATATGAACTTTCAAGTAGTTTTTTCCAATTCTGTGAAGAAGGTCATTGGTAGCTTGATGGGGATGGCATTGAATCTATAAATTACCTTGGGCAGTATGGCCATTTTTACGATATTGATTCTTCCTACCCATGAGCATGGAATGTTCTTCCATTTGTTTGTATCCTCTTTTATTTCATTGAGCAGTGTTTTGTAGTTCTCCTTGAAGAGGTCCTTGACATCCCTTGTAAGTTGGATTCCTAGGTATTTTATTCTCTTTGAAGCAATTGTGAATGGGAGTTCACTCATGATTTGACTTTCTGTTTGTCTGTTATTGGTGTATAAGAATGCTTGTGATTTTTGCACATTGATTTTGTATCCTGAGACTTTGCTGAAGTTGCTTATCAGCCTAAGGAGATTTTGGGCTGAGACGATGGGGTTTTCTAAATATACAATCATGTCATCTGCAAACAGGGACAATTTGACTTCCTCTTTTCCTAATTGAATACCCTTTATTTCCTTCTCCTGCCTAATTGCCCTGGCCAGAACTTCCAACACTATGTTGAATAGGAGTGGTGAGAGAGGGCATCCCTGTCTTGTGCCAGTTTTCAAAGGGAATGCTTCCAGTTTTTGCCCATTCAGTATGATATTGGCTGTGGGTTTTTCATAAATAGCTCTTATTATTTTGAGATACGTCCAATCAATACCTAATTTCTTGAGAGTTTTTAGCATGAAGGGTTGTTGAATTTTGTCAAAGGTCTTTTCTGCATCTATTGAGATAATCATGTGGTTTTTGTCTTTGATTCTGTTTATATGCTGGATTATGTTTATTGATTTGTGTATGTTGAACCAGCCTTGCATCCCAGGGATGAAGCCCACTTGATCATGGTGGATAAGGTTTTTGATGTGCTGTTGGATTCGGTTTGCCAGTATTTTATTGAGGATTTTTGCATTGATGTTCATCAGGGATATTGGTCTAAAATTCTCTTTTTTTGTTGTGTCTCTACCAGGCTTTGGTATCAGGATGATGCTGGCCTCATAAAATGAGTTAGGGAGGATTCCCTCTTTTTCTATTGATTGGAATAGTTTCAGAAGGAATGGTACCAGCTCCTCCTTGTACCTCTGGTAGAATTCGGCTGTGAATCCATCCGATCCTGGACTTTTTTTGGTTTGTAAGCTATTAATTATTGCCTCAATTTCAGAGCCTGTTATTGGTCTATTCAGAGATTCAACTTCTTCCTGGTTTAGTCTTGGAAGAGTGTATGTGTTGAGGAATTTATCCATTTCTTCTAGATTTTCTAGTTTATTTGCGTAGAAGTGTTTATAGTACTCTCTGATGGTAGTCTGTATTTCTGTGGGATCGGTGGTGATATCTCCTTTATCATTTTTTATTGCATCTATTTGATTCTTCTCTCTTTTCTTCTTTATTAGTTTTGCTAGTGGTCTATCAATTTTGCTGATCTTTTCAAAAAACCAGCTCCTGGATTCATTGATTTTTTGAAGGGTTTTTTGTGTCTCTATTTCCTTCAGTTCTGCTCTGATCTTAGTTATTTCTTGCCTTCTGCTAGCTTTTGAATGTGTTTGCTCTTGCTTCTCTAGTTCTCTTAATTGTGATGTTAGGGTGTCAATTTCAGATCTTTCCTGCTTTCTCTTGTGGGCATTTAGTGCTATAAATTTCCCTCTACACACTGCTTTGAATGTGTCCCAGAGGTTCTGGTATGTTGTGTCTTTGTTCCCATTGGTTTCAAAGAACATGTTTATTTCTGCTTTCCTTTTGTTATGTACCCAGTAGTCATTCAGGAGCAGGTTATTCAGTTTCCATGTAGTTGAGCGGTTTTGAGTGAGTTTCTTAATCCTGAGTTCTAGTTAGATTGCACTGTGGTCTGAGAGACAGTTTGTTATAATTTCTGTTCTTTTACATTTGCTGAGGAGTGCTTTACTGTGGTCAATTTTGGAATAGGTGTGGTGTGGTGCTGAAAAGAATGTATATTCTGTTGATTTGGGGTGGAGAGTTCTGTAAATGTCTATTAGGTCTGCTTGGTACAGAGCTGAGTTCAATTCCTGGATACCCTTGTTAACTTTCTGCCCGTTGATTTGTCTAATGTTGACAATGCGGGGGTGTTAAAGTCTCCCATTATTAATGTGTGGGAGTCTAAGTCTCTTTGTAGGCCTCTAAGGACTTGCTTTATGAATCTGGGTGCTCCTGTATTGGGTGCATATATGTTTAGGATAGTTAGCTCTTCTTGTTGAATTGATCCCTTTACCATTATGTAATGGCCTTCTTTGTCTCTTTTGATCTTTGTTGGTTTAAAGTCTGTTTTATCAGAGGCTAGGATTGCAGCCCCTGCCTTTTTTTGTTTTCCATTTGCTTGGGAGATCTTCCTCCATCCCTTTATTTTGAGCCTATGTGTGTCTCTGCACTTGAGATGGGTTTCCTGAATACTGCACACTGATGGGTCTTGACTCTTTATCCAATTTGCCAGTCTGTGTCTTTTAATTGGAGCATTTAGCCCATTTACATTTAAGGTTAATATTGTTATGTGTGAATTTGATCCTGTCATTATGATGTTAGCTGGTTATTTTGCTCGTTAGTTGATGCAGTTTCTTCCTAGCCTCAATGATCTTTACAATTTGGCATGATTTTGCAGTGGCTGGTACCGGTTATTCCTTTCCATGTTTAGTGCTTCCTTCAGGAGCTCTTTTAGGGCAGGCCTGGTGGTGACACAATCTCTCAGCATTTGCTCATCTGTAAAGGCTTTTATTTCTCCTTCACTTATGAAGCTTAGTTTGGCTGGATATGAAATTCTGGGTTGAAAATTATTTTCTTTAAGAATGTTGAATATTGGCCCCCACTCTCTTCTGGCTTGTAGAGTTTCTGCCGAGAGATCTGCTGTTAGTCTGATGGGCTTCCCTTTGTGGGTAACCCGGCCTTTCTCTCTGGCTGCCCTTTACATTTTTTCCTTCATCTCAACTTTGGTGAATCTGACAATTATGTGTCTTGGAGTTGCTCTTCTCGAGGGTATCTTTGTGGCGTTCTCTGTATTTCCTGAATCTGAATGTTGGCCTGCCTTGCTAGATTGGGGAATTTCTCCTGGATAATATCCTGCAAAGTGTTTTCCAACTTGGTTCCATTCTCCCCGTCACTTTCAGGTACACCAATCAGACGTAGATTTGGTCTTTTCACATAGTCCCATATTTTTTGGAGGCTTCGTTCATTTCTTTTTTTTCTTTTTTCTCTAAACTTCTCTTCTCACTTCATTTCATTCATTTCATCTTCCATCACTGACACCCTTTCTTCCAGTTGATCGAATCAGCTACTGAGGCTTGTGCATTCATCACGTAGTTCTTGTGCCATGGTTTTCAGCTCCATCAGGTCCTTTAAGGACTTCTCTGCATTGGTTATTCTAGTTAGCCATTCATCTAATTTTTTTTCAAGGTTTTTAACTTCTTTGCCTTGGATTCGAACTTCCTCCTTTAGCTCGGAGTAGTTTGATCGTCTGAAGCCTTCTTCTCTCAACTCATCAAATTCTTTCTCCATCCAGCTTTGTTCTGTTGCTGGTGAGGAGCTGCGTTCCTTTGGAGGAGGAGAGGTGCTCTGATTTTTAGAGTTTCCAGTTTTTCTGCTCTGTTTTTTCCCTATCTTTGTGGTTTTATCTTCCTTTTGTCTTTGATGATGGTGACGTACAGATGGGGTTTTGGTGTGGATTTCCTTTCTGTTTATTAGTTTTCCTTCTTACAGTGAGGACCCTTAGCTGCAGGCCTGTTGGAGTTTGTGGGAGGTCCACTCCAGACCCTGTTTGCCTGGGTATCAGCAGCAGAGGCTGCAGAACAGTGGATATTGGTGAATCACAAATGTTGCTGCCTGATTGTTCCTCTGGAAGTTTTGTCTCAGAGGAGTACCCGGCCTTGTGAGGTATCAGTCTGCCCCTACTGGGGGGTGCCTCCCAGTTAGGCTACTCGGGGGTCAGGGATCCACTTGAAGAGGCAGTCTGTCTGTTCTCAGATCTCCAGCTGTGTGCTGGGAGAACCACTCCTCTCTTCAAAGCTGTCAGACAGGGACATTTAAGTCTGCAGAGTTTTCTGCTGCCTTTTGTTTGGCTATGCCCTGCCCCCAGAGATGGAGTCTACAGAGGCAGGCAGGCTTCCTTGAGCTGCGGTGGGCTCCACCCAGTTCAAGCTTCCCAGCCGCTTTGTTTACCTACTCAAGCCTCGGCAATGGTGGGCGCCCCTCCCCCAGCCTTGCTGCCACCTTGCAGTTTGATCTCAGAGTGCTGTGCTAGCAATTAGCGAGGCTCTGTGGGCTTAGGTCCCTCTGAGCCAGGTGCAGGATATAATCTGGTGTGCCGTTTGCTAAGACCATTGGAAAAGCACAGTGTTAGGGTGGGAGTGACCCAGTTTTCCAGGTGCTGTCTCTCACCCGTTTCTTTGACTAGGAAAGGGAATTCCCTGACCCCTTGAGCTTCCTGGGTGAGGCGATGCCTCGCCCTGCTTCGGCTCACGCTCGGTGCGCTGCACCCACTGTCCTGCACCCTCTTTCTGAGACTCCCCAGTGAGATGAACCCAGTACCTCAGTTGGAAATGCAGAAATCACCCGTCTTCTGCGTCACACACGCTGGGAGCTGTAGACTGGAGCTGTTCCTATTCGGCCATCTTGGCTCCACCCTCCTGTTTGTTTTATACCTTTTTTTTTTTTTTTTTGAGAAAGATTCTCACCTTGTCACCCAGGCTGGAATGCAGTGGCGCAATCTCAGCTCATTGCAACCTCCGCCTCTCAGGTTCAAGTGATTCTCCTGCCTCAGACTCCCGAGCAGCTGAGATTACAGGCATGTGCCACCATGCCTGGCTATTTTTTGTATTTTTAATAAAGATAGGGTTTCACCATGTTGGTCAGGCTGAGCCTAAAACAGACCTCAAGTGATCTGCCTGCCTTAGCCTCCCAAAGTGCTGGGATTACAGGCGTGAACCACTGCACCCAGCCCATCCTAATCAGGGCCTCTGACCCCCTTGGGGTTTTCCCCGTAGAAACCTCTTTGTTTATTTCTTGACTCACAAGGTAGTTGAGACCCCTGGAAATATGTTCTCAAGACCTCTTTGTTGCCCAGTCACAGAGTTCAGCGTTGGTTATTATTCTGAGGCTTCCCTTCCCTCTGATGCTTACAAACAGAATTCCTCTGGTCCTTGTCTTTCAGGCTCTTTCCTGGTACTTCCTATTTCTCTACTCCCTCAGCTTAGAAGCAACATAGGCTCTTCTTCAGCTATTTTCACTCTTCCACTTGGGCCCTTGCTTCTTCTGTTGGGCTGGAATCAGACTGTTTTCTGTCTGCCTGGAATCAGACTTTTTCCCTTTTGTCATCCAGAGTTCCCTGTCTCAGAAAGAATGACCTCTTTCTCATAACAATGCCCTTTTTGACCTTAGCTATGAGAGTTCAAATTTCCCTGGCCCTCCCAGTAGAAATTCCTTGCTCTGTATATATACAGGGAGTATCAGGATGGTGAATCCATCCCTCAGAAACAAATGTCTTGGGAGGAGTGCTTATGTCAGACTTGAGTACAGAGAGTGGCTAAATGCTCCCCACAATCTGATCTGAGACTTAAGAAGGCGGAAACATTCACTGGCTTGCTTTGTTCTCCTCCCTTTCCATAATTCCTTGGTTGTGAAGGCAGTGAAAAGGATGGCCTTGGAAAAAGCCCTAGACTAGAAATCAGGAAACCTGGGTTCTGCTGCTGGCTCTGTCACCCACTAGTCACATGAACTTGGGTGGAACAGCCTGTGCAAACCTCTATTAGACTGCTTGCTCTTCCATGAAGGAATTTCTTGGTTACAGGCTGTTTCCTTGGTTGGACTAGAAGCTTCCTGAAGGTAGCAGCCATGGCCATGCCACAATCATTTTGGAAAATGCAGTTTCTAACTGGTCTCTCTGGCCCATCCTGTTCCCCTCCTATCCATTTTCCACATTGCTGTGGAAATGAACTTGTAAAATGCAAAACCTGTCATGTCACTCCCTACCACAAACCCTTTAATGGTTCCCCCACTGCCTTTAAAACCCGTTATGATCTGGCCCCTATCTACCTCTCTAGCATGGTCTCCCAGACCTTTTTGCTGTCTTCGTCTTCTCTGCTGTGAATCTCCCCTTCCTCTAGCTAACTCTCATTCATTCCTTAAAAATATCACATCCTTAGGAAGCCTTCCTTGACCATCTAAGCTCCCCACTTGACAACTGTTGGTTAAATCCCCATCTTATAAGCACCCAAAGATTATCCTTTTTACATGATAAACCTCTTTTGTAGCACTCCTCAAACAGGTAACTGCTCAGTATCTGCTTCCCTGCTCATTATAAGATTCACGAGATGATGGCAGAGGCCTTATCTATCTCGTGTATTGCTAAGTGCTTACTAAAATGCCTAGCACATAATAACAGTAAAATTTGTTCAATGGTAATATGAAATGACCTGTAATGTATCCATATAAATGAGTGTTGACTGCTTCAAGAATTGGGTGTATCCTCCATAGTAAGAGTGATGTCTGTCTATAATCTTTCATGTTCTTACGGCTTTCTGAAAAGCAGTGCTATTATTGAAATATCTCCCATAAACATTATAAAACAGTAAAACAGTTAATGTCCTTTTGATCTTATAATGTAGTATTACACAGATCTTCTCACTTCGTGTAAAAAACACGGTCTTTGTCAGTGCTTCTTTTTACTGCTAGACTATGAAACTATGAATTTTGCTTATTAGCTGAAATATTACTAGAATGTTTTTATTTTGTTACTATCTCAGGTTAACAGTCTATTTGATTCTTTAACCTGACTTGAAAAGGCATGTATATGTCTCATTATTACTTGAAGAAATTGGGTAGCTGATTTGAGAATATACCATTATGTTAACTTTTTAGTTGATTCTATTTTTAACATGAAAATAAACAAGTCAATTTAAAACTTTTAAAAAGAAACGATTAAGTAGATATATTTTATCTTGTTTTTGGAGGAATGTCAATATTGTGAAGCACTTTTCCAAGTCCTTTTAAGCAGAATATGAGTTGACTTATTAATAGTAATATGCTCACTGGGAGACAGTAAGTGGAAAGAAAAGTGATAGACTTGAGTCTGTCTGGCTCTGTTTTATAAGCTGCGTACACTGAACCTCATTTTATTCATCTAAAAAATAGGATGATAGTATGTACTTTGAAGAGTTATTCTGAAAGTTGAAAATAATATAAAGTACTAGCACATCTAATGATGTCCTTTTGCCATCTGTACTTTATATGCTGTTCATTCATTCCAAAAATATTTAAGCGCATTTCTGCATTGGGCCAGGCACTGGCAACATAATGGTGGACGTGGCACCTGTCTTCACAGAACTTACACTCCTTCGATTTTCCATCTGTAGGGGTACTGCTCAGCTCAGCCTTCACCTCCTTTAAGAAGCCATCACCCATGCTCTAAGCCTCACTCCCTGCCTCCCTCATCTGGTTCAGGTGTTCCTCCTCTGTCTTCAGGGTAACCTGTGCATACTTTCATCATAGCACTTCTATATACCGATTTGTCTCCCCACCAGACTAAGCTCTCAGGCCGAGTATGGTGTCCTATCCTTTTTTTTTTTTTATACCCAGCACATGGCTTGGTACACGAATAGGTACCGAGAAAGGATATTTGGATAAACATTGCCATCTGGTGGCCAGATGTTGTAAGTACAATCTTTTATGCATCATAAGGGTGAGTAAAGCCCAGGTGAGTAAAACACCTAGGAAAGGCAACTTTTTATTTATTTTAACACAGGGAAAGGAAATATTTCAGAATATGTGGTCTCCTAGAGGTGTTGTTATTCCAACGTCTCTCCAAATCTTTCATAATTCAGAAAACAATATTTAAATGACACAACAGATAAAACTATTTTGAGTGTGCAAAAATAAAATGAAAGAGAAATTTGTCTCATGTAATAAAGAAATGTAACATAGTATACAATACCTTTTTTCATAATACCTTTATTTCAAGGCCTACACACATTCATTCATTCAACAAATATTTACTGAGCCTTTACTGTGTGACAAGCACTATTCTAGGTGTTAGGGATACAGTGAACAAAAAGTGCTTAAACTTAAGGAGCTTACATTCTAATGGGAGGAGACACACAATAAACAAACATATTTTTATTAGGGATTATAAGTATTACGGATAAAAATAAACTAGGTTACAGAGTGGGGTGAGTGTGTGTGTGTGTGTGTGTGTGTGTGAAAGAGAGAGAGAGAGAGAGAGAACGCCAGTTGAGCAAAGGCCTGAAGATGTATTAGAACTTCAGAAAACTACAGAAATGTTGGTTGACCAGGCCTGCCTAAAACATTATGGGACTTCTAGAGAGTTTTCTTTCTTTTTTCTTTTTAAAAATAAGTTTAATCTTACGTAAAAGTTGCTAAAATAATACAGAGAGTTCCCACATACATTTAACTAACCTTCTCCAATGTTAACATCTTACATAACCACACAACTATCAGAACTAGGAAACTGTCATTGGTGCAATAATTCTATTGAGCAAACTATAGACCTCATTTGATTTTCACCAGCTTTTGCACGCACTCAACTTTTTTTTGGGGGGGTGGATAGTTCTATTACTCTTATCACATTTATAGATTCTTGTAATCACCACTGTAATTAGGACATTATTGTTTTATCATCCCCCCAAAACCCATTTGTGCTACTTCTTTATAGGCACATCTGTCCCCCAGCAACCACTGATATGTTCATCATTACTATAATTTTCTCATTTCTAGAATGTTATGTAAATGGAATCATATAGTATGTAAAATACTGTGATTTGCTATGTCACTCATCATAATGGCCCTGAGAGCCATTGAATTTGTTGTGTACATCAATAGTTTTTTATTTTTTATTACTAAGTAGTATTCTACTATGTGAATATTCTACAATTTGTTTATATGTGCCCACGGTGAAGAGCATTTCAGTTGTTTCCAGTTTTTTGTTAATAGAAACAAAGCTGTTATGACCATTCGTGTAAGGTTTTTGTGTGGACATAAATGTTCATATTTCTAGGGTAAATACACAAGGATGAGAGCTAGAGAGTTTTATTTCTTCAGAGGGATTTATAAGCAAGTGCCATGCTTTACAAAACAAGCAGTAGATTGGAAAGAACACTGGATAGGACTCAGAAGATCTGGCTCAAGCCTTGCCCTGTCATTTAGTAGCAATGTGATGCTGGATAAGCCTCTCCCCTCTCTAGGCCCCATATTTCTGTCTCTTAAGTGATGGAGTAGGAATCGATTATTTCTTCAGTCTTTTTAAGATCTAATTACATGGTTCTGACGAGATAGAAAGGAGGTTTCTGCCTCATTTCACAAAAAATTTTATAGCTATGTACATAAAATACCAGATGAAAAACATAGGTTATATCTCCCACCTTTTTCTTCCATGTTCCAAACAGTTACTTGGTGGCTTACACCTGTAATCCTAGCACTTTAGGAGGCCGAAGGTGGATGGATCGCTTGAGGTCAGGTGTTCGAGACCAGCCTGGCCAACATGATGAAACCCATCTCTACTAAAAATACAAAAATTAGCCGGGAATGGTGGCGCATGCCTATAGTCCCAGCTACTCGGCGGGGTTGTGGGGGGTTGGGGGCTGAGGCTGGAGAATCACTTGAACTTGGGAGGTGGAGGTTGAATTGAGCTGAGATCACGCCACTGCACTCCAGCCTGGACAACAGAGCAAGACTCCGTCTAAAAAAATAAAAAATAAACAGTTACTTTGCTTACAAAGAGAATATGGGGGAGACAGTAACTAAGCCTAAGGCTATAAAGGTTTGGTTGTCTGTTCCCTAAGGAGAAAGGACTCCAAAATCAACACAGAATTGCCACATGGCATAATGCCATTCCTAAGGCATGTATATGAAGCAGATTGTCCTCACGCTCTGTCTCCATTATTTTTATTAGTTAGACATAGGGTAAAGTACATACAAAATATATGCGTGTATATATATGTGTGTGAACTGTCTATGCTTTTAAAATATGTTGTATTATGCATTTCTATACAGGTACTTTTTTTTTCAAAAGTCAGGAAGGAAATACACAAAATATTTGCAATGGTTAACTCTAGAGATTGTGATTGTCGTGAGAGGCAACTCTAAAGGAAAAAGAAGTATATGTTTGTGAGCACAGCCTCTCTCTCTCTCACACACACACACACACACACGCACGCACACACACAGTGGTTAAAACCATAGACATGAGCCAGACTGCCTGGGTGCAAATCCTGGCTCTGATATTTACTAGTTATATGACCTTGGGCAAGTTACATAACCTCTATGTTTTCTCGGTTTCTTCTGTAGAATGGGAATGGTAATAATAGTACCTACCTTATGGGGTTAATGGGAAAAGTAAACAAGTGAAAATACATGAAGCAATTAGAATAGTGCCTAACATGTGGTTAGCACTATAAAAGTATTAACTCTTATGTACTCCTCCCACAAGCAGATAGAAAACTTTTCTGTCAGTCAATGTCTATCTGAAGGCCTCACGTAGCATGAGTCCCTGAGCCCAATTCACTACGATAGTTATACTTCTAGAAATGGCTTGGCTGCCACCTCCCCATCCACACTACTTTTCTAACTTTAACAGCCAATCTCCCAGCTACCTCTACTCTCCTAATCCCTCACCCCCTCCCTGGCCAAAAAAATTACACACTGAAGCTGTAGATTCCTTAACTATGTCTCAGTATTTTTTTTGCTTGCTAAACTGTAGTTACTCCAGTACAGGTGACTAAAAATTCTATTAATAATTTCATTTATTTCTTGCTCCTTTAAGTGACCACCCTCCCTCAAATCTAAAGAAACAGGTATAACCAATTTTTTAAAATCCCTGCTTCATTTAGTCATATTTACGTAAAGCTGGAAGGACCATCTTTGAAATGTTGCAGTGTTTACCTTTAGAAAACAAAAAAGAAGATTGTCTCTTCTTCCTCTTCCTTTTGTACATTTGAAACTTCCTGATATAACAGGGCTATAGTGCTGGTGGTGATCATGATGCTAGTGCTAGTGGTAGTGATGTGTGTGTATGTGTGTGCGTGTGAGAGAGTGTGAGGGTGGGAGGAGAAAGGGAGAAGGATCCTTAAAGTGTGATCTGGGTTAACACTTTAGCTTTGATGCTGCCACAGCAAATGCTATGTCTGTTCATAAACATTGTGTTTTCTTAAATGCATCATTTTAAGAAAGTAATGAATTCTTTGCAGCTCAGTAAGGTGACAAGGCTGTTCATAATAATTTCTTGATAATTCATCAGATGTCCAATTTACCTCTCACTTTTCCTTCTCATCTCCTTTGCACAGAAAGTGACTGCTTATTAAATAAAGCCAAACTCAGCCTCTTTTTTCTGTTATGGAGTCTGAGAAGGTGGGATAGTGATCACCTGAGTGGTCCGGGGCAATAATGGGAAGTGGGAAGTTTGTTGTGTCCCCCTCCCAGTTCTTCATGTACTGTGTCTGCCTTCTCTCTTCACCTTGCTCTCAACTAAGATGTCAATTAACAATTCTTAAGGTGTTACTATAATGCTAAGATCCTGACATTTTTATCCAAGTACTTTCAGAGACTCAAAATGACAGCACAGCTCTCCATAATATATCTCCAACCCTTGTTTCTAGCCTTATTTGCCTCCATTACATCTGTCAGGCTGATCTGCTTTAACCAAGCACATTTTCTATTTTTCTGCTTATGCTTTTGCTCATGCTATTCATGTAATTCACTCTGCCTAAACTTGTCTCCCCTTAAGCTCCATTTCTACCTGCCCAAGTCTTGCTCATCCTTGAAGACCAGCTCAGCTACATGAAACTTTATCTAATCCTCTGATTGTCCTTTTCCAAATTTTCTCTTTCCTATGATCTCATACACCTTTAATTGTATTCTATTATATTACTTGTTTTGCTGGTCCTTAAATTATAATTAGTTGTATTCACACTCATAGTCTCTACTAGACTGTAAGTGCCTTGAAGGCAGAAGCTGAGTCATTTTCATCATTATATCCCACTCAGGGAAAACCAGCACTATGCTGGATACATGTGGGATATACTGTGGTATGTGGGAGACACTCAATAAATGTTTGTTGAAATAAAAACTTCCCCAAATGAACTTTAATGCCAAAATTTCACAATATTCTGGTGAAAGGGAGATCTATTTGGGCAGAAGATTTCAGAGAATAAACTAGGCTGGCATTTACTGTGTAGAGTGGAGAGCACTGAGACGGAGAAACCAGTGAGGAATTCCTTGCCATATAATTATTATTATAATTATTGCATTTCACTTGAGTCTGGGTATATGGGATCATCTACTATTTCATATATCTTGTTCCATCTGAACAGGAAATCTCAGTGCCTTCTGAACTCCTGTGCAGTGATGCACTATAGGACTGATGGATGTGACTAAGCTGAGGTGAAAGTGGAAGTGGGGAAGTTATCGTGGGAGTGGGTTGGAGGGAAGGCTGATGAACTTTAAACCCAGGAATAAAATAACTATAGAATGAGCAATGGAATATCTCCCCTGCCCCCTCCCCCCCCCCAAATCCTAACTATCAAATAAGCTCTCTGAAAGAAGCTAAGGGTAAAAAGGTCTAGTCCATTTACATTTCAGTACAGAAGAGAAACAATTGCCAAAATAACTTTTTGCAGTTTCTTAAATCTTTGCAACTTATGGCTTTGGCGAACTCCCACCTATTTATTTCCTAGTATTGAACAGTGGTAAAGTCCTTCCATCAGGGGCCTTATGTGTTTGTATTAAGAATAGGTGGAAATTGGGGAAGACTAGGTCTTACTCTACAGTCAGTCTTTGGGCTGGGAGGTAATAGGGTAGGATGGGCAGTTGGAAAGAAATATGCAAGTCAAATTTTTGCTGCCTTAAGAAGAAAGTAAAAGAGCAAAGAGCAGAGAAGAGGACCTGGAGACTTACCAGGGAGCCTGTGTTGCCTAGTGTTTAGGACTTGGAAGATTGAGGCTAAGACTCTTAGTCATAAACATCACAAACTGCCTCCCAAAAGTCTTTTTGGGGTGGGTGGATTTATACAAGTAGGTTGCCAAGATTGACCTAATGGTATTTTCAAGGAGGATAGATTTTTTTTCCACAGACATAAAGCCATTTAGACAAAACCACTAACCTAATACAAAGAGTGAATGTCAAATAAAGAGCTAGGGTCTTCCACAAACCAACCAACCAGACAAGTATGCTTATTAAGGTAACCCAGTTATTTTCAGTTAAGCGTTAATAAGCAAGTGAAATACCTCAATGTATTATGTCTTCAAACAAAGAAAATACCAGGGGCTTTCAAATGTCTTCCAAGCAATTTGAGTTGTTTTATTCACATCACAAAGACCGGTTTTCCCTGAAGTATTTCCTGTTCAGAAAACACTTAAGGACCCTGCTCTTCTGGGGTGCTTCTTGACATGAAAAGATTTTAATGTCATTGCTTTACCTTTAGTTTGGAATTGTGCCTCTTCAGCCAACTTTTCATTCTATTAGTTGTGCCTGGTTTTATCTCCCCTGATGTGACTGTCCAAAAAACATTCCCACCCTAGCTCCCTCATTTCACCTTATATTTTCTCTACAAAATACACTCACTGGAGTATATTTTATAATGCTTGACATTCTTATTTTGATTTTTTTACTGTGCTAAATCAGTCAGTAAATGTTTGTTGTAAGGCTTTGTACCAGTTATAATGGGAGAGACAAAGTAGTGTAAAATCTTCCCTCAAGGAGCTTGCTGTCTAATTGAAGATATGTAAGCAAAAGAGTGCTTCTTATATTTGATATTTCCTTTCTATTTCTGATATTCTCCTTGGGTATGCCCTGTCCACATCACAACAGCCTCCTAAATAGTCCTCAGGTTTACTATTACCCTCCATCAAATCAGTCCCTGTTCATCTTCTTAAACAAGTTCACTGTGGTACTTCTCGCACCACCTTACCTTTCCTCCCCTCAAAAATACTACTTAAAGATACCATATTGCCTAAAAATAAAGTTCAGTCTCATTTGTTTGGCTTGAAATTTCTCTCCTTCACACCTTTTTAATCTAAGTCTTATTCCATCTTGAAGATTTAATTCAAGTTCCATTTCATCCATGCATCTTTCCTTCACTTACCCACCAAAAGTAATCTTTCCTTTTAATTTCAGTAGATTATAGTCTACATCACCCATTCAGTATTTAATTTATGCTACCTTGATTGGTTTCTTTTATATGTATATGGCTCTTCCCCATCCAGATTGCAAATTTTTTGAGGGCAGGGCCTTAGCATAATGCTTTGCACAGAAAAGATGCTTGATAAGATGTCTGGTAATGAAGACATGATTTTTCCTGGCTTCAGAGTAGAGGAAAGATTATGAGGATGGTGGCAAAGGAAATATTCTGGAGGTAGGGAGATTAATTAACGAGGTTTTTGCAACAACAGTCCTATCACAATAGGTGATAAGGGCTTCAACCTATTGGTTCCTTGGCTCAGATCCTCACTATATTAACGAATAAGGGTAGTCAAGTGAAGCAGTGGGAGTGGAGAAGGAACAAAGAAACCTGTAACTATTTGCGATCGGTTGGTTGTAAACACTACTGCACTTGGACCAGCCACTGAGGAAATTTAGCATGATTAAAAAGGAAAGGAGGGAAGGACTTCGGGACTGCTGTGAATTTATGTGGGGACAAAGGAGAAGTAGCAGTCAGAGTTTACTGAACCTGAGTAACTGCAATAATGATAGTAGCATTGACACAAAAATAGGAAAATCAGAGGTGGAAGCCAGATCTGGAGAGAAGGTGATAAGTTTGTTTTTAGACTTACTGAGTTTAGGGTAACTTGAGTAACAAAGTGGACATGTCTAATGAGGAGTAAAAGATACCTTTATTCACATTTAATTCAATCCAACAAATAATTACGGAGCATCTACTATGTGCCCATCATGATAGTGGAGATAGATATAGTCACATAAGACACAATTCTTGCCCTCCAGAACTCATGATGGAGTGAGGAAGACAGACTAATATGATAAAATATAGGAAATGGTATAATTGAACTATATATAGAGTATGTGAAAATATAAATAGGGGATCAATTGCTTGTGTCCAAGCAAGTGAGAAAAATCATAGAAGTGATGATCTTTGAAAAGGGCCTTAAAAGATAAGTAGAAATGTGTTCAGTAAACAGATGGGGAAATGACTTTCCAAGTAAAATGACAATCTCGGGCAAAGGCACAGGACATGAAAGTGCATGGCATTCTAGGGGAACAACAAGGAGTCTGAAGTGACTAATGAGAAACGGATGACAGAATAAAGATGGATGATTTGAAAGAGATGATGATTTTCAGAAATTGAAGAAAAGGGTGTTGTTACACTCAACTGGAGAGCAGCATATGTGTAAGGTTAAACGTGTAGTCTCTAGTATTGCACTCTCTCAGCCCAAATCTCATCCCTGCTGCGTACTAACTGTGTAACCTTAAGCAAGTCACTTAATCTCTCTGTGCTTAGTTTTCCTCATCTGTCAAATGTAGATAAAGGTACCTACCTCGGGACTGTTTTGAGGATTGAGAGAGCCAATATATGTAAACTAATTAGAGCAATGCCAGGCATATAGTGTTATGTAAAGGCTAGTCCGAGGATTACATTTGAAGAAACCAGGTACGACATCATTGTGTACTACACCAGTAGCCACCCAAAAAAGAAATTATAAATGGCAATTGTCTAAGTTTCTAGATACTGTAAGCAAGGACCCAGAGAAAACTAAATGAATCTCTTAGTCTCAGATAAAGGAGTTCGTGAGCTGGTGAGATATCTGCCTTGGAAAGGTAGATCCAATTTAGGGAAAGGGTGAGGTGTCTGAGAAAAAAAAGTAGAATGGCTAGAGTGCCATTCAGAGTAAACAGAAGCCCCAATTGTGGCATTGCCCTAGAAAATGGAAAAAAGCAACATAAGATTGTCACTCAGCAACAGACATATTTTATTTCAGTTAAGTAGGAAACAGAAAATTAGCCATCAGTGAGCTTCAAGTATGAGAGAGGGGGTAGTAGGGTCCAGTGACAGGTATTTTGCTCGGGTTGGAGAATATGGAGCAACCCTCTGAAGAGGGATAGCAATTGGAAATGCAGCCCTACCTTGCTAATGAAGCACATCTAGCCCCTTGAGTTTTGATGCTCTCAAGTAACCCATTGTCTGTTCCTCAGCCTTCTAGAGCTCTGCTCGAGTGATCCTTGAATAGACTCTTGGAATGCTTGTGCTTCCCTGTATGACTGCTCTGTGTGCTGCTGAAATGGAACTGAACCTCGCCCGCCCACCCAGCCAGCCCAGGGGTTTCACTTGACAGAACTCGGTTTGAATTCTGGTTTTACCACTTACTAGTTGTGTGATTTTTGAGCAAGTCACTAAAATTCTCTACGCCTCAGTTTCCCCGTATGTGAAATGGGAATAAACATGGTTCCTATATTTTAAAATTGTTATGATAATTACATGAAATAATTTACCTATGAAGTGCTTGGCAAGTTAAGTACTAAAAAGATGTTAGTTCTTTTCTCCTTCCTTTCCTGTTATACTTGGGCAGCCCCAAAATCCCCTGCTCTCATTTTAGCCCCTCCTGGGGGCTCTGTACCATCTAGTGTCAATAATAATAGAGATGAGAAGAAGGAGAAATCAATCCATGGAAAGAAAATGCAGAATGGTAGTTTTTTTTTTCCAACCCTGACTTTGCAGTAAAGATGTTTTGATGTAGCCAGTATCCCAAAATAGGAAAGGTATTCAGATACTGGACAGCCCAAGGTGAGAAATACCCACTAAAACACGACAACTATCTGAAAAATATATACACATGAATATATGTTTAATGATATATTTAATGTGAAAAATTAGAAGGGAACAAGGAAAACTGAAAACATTTTTGTTAGCACAATATATTGTTGTAATGTTATCTTAATATTGTGCCTGTGGAGGAGGATACTCTTTTCTTGACATACATAAATCTCCTTACCCTCTTTCCAAAAGAACAGCAGGAGGAAAGGGTACTGGAGTAAAGGGAATTGTTCAATGGGAATAACATGCCCCCATCTCATCTGTCCTTCTGCCCAGCCTTCCATTAACCATCATGATCTACCAGAGGCCTGGAGAGCTTCCTAACTGTGGTGCTTCAATGCCCTTGCATCATTAATATCATCATCTCTACCCTTCTTCTAGGAGTGGATCTTATGAGGGAGGTATGGAAGAAGTTGTGCATGCTTAGCTGTCAGTCCGAACCTTTTAGAGCCAGCAGGGGACAAAGGCAACAATCACTGTGTAATACTCTGAAATTTCTTGGCAGGTGAATACTGCTATGCATGAGGCAAAACTTATGGAAGAATGTGACGAGTTGGTAGAGATCATCCAGCAGAGGAAGCAAATGATCGCTGTCAAAATCAAAGAGACAAAGGTAAAGCGCAGCACTTCAGTGAATCCAAGGAAGGGTTGACTTTACAAATATCAAAGTTTGATCCAGAGGATTCCGGTTTGATCATGAAATCAAGAAGAAATGAAATTATAGGGGGAGAGGCAAAGAAGTGATGTTTGGCCTACTGCTCTGAATCCAGTAAAAACGATGGCCATTCTGGGGTGTTAGAAACGTTCTATATCTTGACCTGGTTTACGTGGGTGTATGTGTAGGCAAAAGTTCATTGAGCTGTACACTTAGGATTTGGGTGCTTTACTGTTGTATGTTATAACTCAATGAAAAGGAAAAAAGTAATGGTAGAAATGTGAGTCAGGATTATGGACCATGAATTCCAGGATGAGGACTCTGGGCTTAATCTGAAAAGTGTTGGGCAGCCATTCTTGTTTCTTAGGAAGGGAGAAAGACGGATTGATATGGCAGAGGTATGCACGGTAGATCAGAATGGGATGATACCAAAGTCAGGGTAGCAAGTTATGAGACTTATGGAATGATGCTTTGTAAGAATTGATAAAGACCTAAACCAGAGTAGTGGCAGCACAAATGGGAGGGAAGAACACAACAGGCATTGCTAGAAAGGAAATGATAGGAAACATTGAACTTTTAAATATAAAAGACAAATGAGAGAGAGGGAAGACTCAGTGAAGACATTCAGGTTTCTAGCCTGGGAACTGAAGAATCATGATCATAAGCGTCAAGTGTGAGCCTCCATACAGCTGTATGGTTTTAGGCTTGTTGGCTTGCTCGTCAGTGTTAGTGGTTTTAAGTTCATGCTGTGTGTATAATGTGAGATGTTTTGAGAGGCTAGAGTGATCACTAATAATTTGTGCCATGCTGAGTGGTTATAGCTTATCCAGGAAACTAAAGTTTCCAAGAATACAGATTTGTGAACACACAGGTATGCATAAAGACACTTAGAGAAATATGTACAAAGAACTGTAGATACTCATAAAGAAAAATATGGTGCTTTTTAGTAAACATATATGTGAAAAATATATTGACAACAAAATGTAAACAAACAAAAATGTAAACAATTATAATCTCTGGGTGGTAGTGTTTCTTTTATACTTTTTATTTTCTGAATTTTCTATAATGGGCATGCATTGATTTATAACCAGAAAAATTAGTGTTACTAATCACAGAGACAAAGGTAAAGCGCTTACTAATACACAGAGGAGGTAGATAACCGAGAGTATATGACTGTGTTGCAGCCTAAGTATGCAAGCAGTAGATAAGAGAAGGAGGGGTTGGCACAAGAGACACAGTGGGTAGGGTGAGAAGGTGAGTGGTTAGTACAGGGACCATGGAATATTAATAAACCTTATTTTTAGAATCACTGCAGCATGCCTCCTTCATGTTGTTTTTTATTGTTTTTAATTAAGCACTGCATGTTTTATCTTATTTTTTTCTTTTACTAATTCCTTAAAGGTTATGAAACTGAGAAAGTTGGCACAGCAGGTTGCTAATTGCCGCCAGTGTCTTGAACGGTCAACAGTCCTCATCAACCAAGCTGAGCATATCCTGAAAGAAAATGACCAGGCACGGTTTCTACAGTCTGCAAAAAATATTGCTGAGAGGTCAGTTCCTTATATTCTTTGGAAATGCCTGCTCTTGTGAAAAGAGGCCAATTTAAAGTCACTTAAAGTTCAGGCATGTATCTAACAGCTGCCACCTGAAGATTTTACCAGTTAAGTAGCTATTGAGCCTCAGTGGTAAATTACCCTTTGGATTTCTGGACCCTTGTCTCTGTCTCTGCAGCCTATCAGCTCTTTTAAGGCACAGTCAAGTACCAGCCGTAGCTATTGCCATAGCTCCTTGCTGCTCACTCAGCGCATGAGTTTTCTATGATGGTGTTGGTATAAGGGTAGAGAAACTTTTAGCTATATTGATAGGTGTGTGCTCTTCTCAGTCTGCATGCAGTTTCTATTGCTTTCATTTAGTTATTCTGCACATAAATCCTTTATGGCAGTAATTTTTAGGCCTTTATTTAATCACTCACCCCTTTCTAAATTAGATGAGAGTCATGAACCTTCTTCCAGAGGAAAAACAATGCATTTAATAAATATACACAGATAATTTTCTATACTATTTCAGAGGACTTGCAGATCCTTAGAAGCCCATCCATAGACCACTGGCAAAAAAACCAGGGTCTAAAGTGAAACATTGTTCAGTATAGTCACCAAGACTTCAAGGGGCTGCAGAGGCTCATAAGGCCAGATTTGACCTCCATATATCTCCTTCTCATTCATTGAAGACCTTGGCTCCAGGCTCACAGTGTTCCTCCTATTGCCTCTGCCATCATTTTGGGTGACTTCAGCAACAACCACATGGCTGACTCATCTAATGCTTTAGCCATCTAGCTTCTTTAACATCCCCTCCAACAGTGACTCTCACCTCAGAGCTCCATCTCATCCACCCATTTTCATGGACCACATGCTGAATGAACTTCACCATCACTCAGAATTGCACTGAAATCATAACTTAAAACACGCCAGTTTTTAACTATAACCTCTACTTAACAACTCTTTTTTCTTATTTTTGTTTTGTTTTGTTTGAGACAGAGTCTCACTCTGTTGCCCAGGCTGGAGTACAGTGGTGCGATCTTGGCTCACTGCATCCTCTGCCTCCCAGGTTCAAAGGATTCTCCTGACTTAGCCTCCCAAGTAGCTGGGATTATAGGCATGCACCACCATGCCTGGCTAATTTTTGTATTTTTAGTAGAGATGGGGTTTCGCCATTTTGGCCAGGCTGGTTTCAAATTCCTGGCCTCAAGTAATATGCCCGCCTCAGCCTCCCAAACTGTTGGGATTACAGGCGTGAGCCACTGCCCTCGGCCAACAATTCTTTTTTTCTTCAAATACGTGTATACTTCAACTTTGTTGAGACTGCTAAGGCCTGACTCCTATACTTTCTTCCGACCTACCAGCTATTTCCTGTCTTCGCTTCTTTCTTTAGCCTATTTAGGATCTGTGATTTCTCACTTCAGATACTCTCTTTTCAATATTCTCAATCCCCTTGCCCCATTGTCCTTTTAACATACCAACCTGATAAAGTCCTAACCCTGAATCAGTCCCACTTTTTCCATTCCTATATTTGAGTTGCAGCAACCTACTGGAGAAAATCACATAACCAAAGAGGTTGGTACTACTGCATCACAAATGTATAGCTTCTAAACCTCACCTGGGCCTTCAGTGCTAACCTGAAATCCTTCTGCATTGCTTTGGTCAGCTTTCTTTTTAACTTGTCATCATAATGGCTATCTCAAATCTTTTGTACTTATCTCAGAATTCCAACTCTGCCACTTTTCTGCTTATGCTCAGTAAATGCCCTCTTATTTTACAAAGAACAGTAAGTGTGAAATAGCGAATTCAACTTCTCATATCAAACTTCTGAACACACTTAGGTCCACATCCATTAACTTCTGCCTTCCTTCTGATTAAAATGGAAGAGATGTCTCTTCATTTGTGCTTTGGCCAAATACACTCTTTTTTCCATAGCTTCAATTTATCCCTCTCTATAGTTGACTTCACATCCATTTTTAACCCACTCATGTCTTTCCTACCTAAAACCAACCAAACAAAAAAACCCCATGACTTTCCTCTACTTCATGTCCCCTCCAATTATCACCTGTCCCTCTCCTTCCCTGCACAGCAAACTTCGCGAAAGACTTTACATTTCTTCACCCCTAATTTACTCTTCTGAAATATTTAAAATGTATTTATATCCAAGTAATACCTTGTGCATAGTTAGAAAGTAAAATATTACTATAAGTCATATTGCAAGAAATAGCAATCTCCTCATTCTCAATGTCTGCTCTCTGATAATACTATTATCAATAGAGTTCTTACTTTGTACTGGGCATTATTTTAAGCCTTCATAAGTATTAACTCACTTAATCCTCAAAAAAACTTTATGAGGTAGATACTACTTTTATCCCCATTTTATAAATGAGAGAACGATGTTCAGAGAGGTTAAATAACTTGCTTACAATTGTCCAACTAGTAAGGGGCACAGGCAAGATTCAAATTTAGGGAGTCTAGTGCCACAGTCTACACTTTTACAACAAAGCCAAGCAATTTCAGCTCTATCAGGTGTTTTCATTGGCATGACCTTACATTTCTAAATAACATCCTTACATTGGTAGTTTTAATTTTTTTCAACTTTAGACAGTATCAATTAACTTCTGCAAATTTGGACTTTTTTTCTGCCACTACTTCTACAAATATTTTTATGCCACTTCCTTCCTCTCTATTGGGGATTCCAATTACATGTATATTTGGCTGTCTGAAATTGTCCTATAGCTTACCAATGCTCTATTTTTGTTTTGCAGTCTTTTTATCTTTTTGCCATTGTGAAAACACATGCAAGTGTGTTTCATTTTGGATAGCTTCTATTGATATATCTTCAAGTTCACTAGCCTTTTCTTCTGTGATACCTAATCTGCTGTTAACCCCTCCAGTGTATTTTTTATCTTAGATATTATAGCTTTCATCTCTAGTTTGATTTGGGTCTTTTAAAAAATGTCTTCCATATCTCAAGATATTCAGGCTGGGTGTGGTGGCTCACACCTTTAATCACAGCACTCTGGGAGGCTGAGGTTGGAAGATCACTTGAGACCAGCCTGGGCAACATAGTGAGATTCCATCTAAAAAAAAAAAAAAAAAAAAAAAAGCCTGCATCTGGTGACATGTGCCTGTAGTCCTAGCTACTTGGGAGGCTGAAGCAAGAGGATCTTCTGAGCCCAGGAGTTCAAGGGTACAGTGGGTCACGATGCTGCCACTGCAGTCCAGCCTGGGCAACAGGACAATGTCTTGTCTCTGAAAACAAAAAAAGATATTTAGCCTTTCCTCTAGCTTTCTGAACATATGGAATACAGTTAAAATAATTGCTTTTATGTCCTTGCTTGCTAATTCTAATACCTGTGTCATATCTGGGTCCGTTTCAATTGGTTGCCTTTTCTTCTCATTATGGATTGTATTTTCTTGGTTTTTTGCCTATCAGGTAATTTTTTACTGGATGTCAGACTTGTTAATTTTCTCTTTCGGGATGCTGTATATTTTTGTATTCCTATAAATATTCTTAAACTTTGTTCTGAGACACAGTTAAGTTACTTGAAAACAGCTTGATCCTTTCAAGTCTTGGTTTTCAGATTTGATAGGTGAGATCAGAGCAATGTTTAGTCTGGAGACAATTTTTCCCCACTACTGAGGCAAAACCCTTCTGAGTACTCTATTCCAGTGTCCTGTGAGTCATGAGATTTTCCAGTTTAGCTGGTAGGAACAGACACTATTGCTAGACCTATGTGAGTACCAGGGATTGTTCCCTCTTATCTTTCTGGGTGGCTCTTTCCCCAGCATTATGCAGTTTCCTCGCATGCATTTGTTGATCAGTATTCTGTTGACTACTAGAGGGAAACCCTGAAGGTCTCTAGAATTCTCTCTGCAGCTTTTTCCTCTCTGGTACTATGTCCTGTGAACTCCAGCCAACTTCGTCCACTTGGATTCTCAGCTCTGTCTCCTTAATTTTAGGGAACTCATTGGGCTCTGCCTGGATTTCCCCTTCCTGTACCACTTGATTCCCTTAAGCTTTTCAAACAAACGCTCCTGTAGTTTCTTGAGAAAGAGTACATGGGAAGTAAATTTTCAAGAACTTTTTGCCTAAAAATATTTCAAGTTAATTTTCACACTTGATAGGTTGGAAATAAATTTTGAAGGCATGACTTCATTGTCTCCTGGCTTCCATTATTGTGTTGAGAAGTTCACTGCCGTTTTGAATCCAGATCTTTTGAATATAACCTATGTTTTAAAATCCAGAAGCTTAAACAAAAGTTAATATTACTTTTAATTGACAAATCATAGTTGTATACATTAATGGGTTGCAATGTGATGTTTTGATATATGCATACAATGTGGAATGACTAATCGAAGCCAATTAACATATCCATTACCTCACCATTTTTTGTGGTCAGCCATTGAGATTTACTCTTTTAGCTATTTTGAAACATACAATATGTTATTATTGATTATATTCACACTGCTGCACAACAGATCTCAGAAACTTATTCCTCCTCTAACTGAAACTTTATACCCTTTGTCCAACAACTCCCCATTCCCTCCTCCTCATACCAGCCTCTGGTAACCACCATTCTACTCTCTATTTCTATGAGTTTGATTTTTTCAGATTCCACCTATGTGCGAAATCATATGGTATTTGTCTTTCTGTGCCTGGCTTATTTTACTTAGCATACATCCTCCAGGTTCATTTATGCTGTCAAGGATAACAGGATTTCCTCCAACTTTAGTGGCTGAAAGGTATTACATTATGTATCTATACCACATTTTCTTTATCCATTCATCCATTCATAGAAACTTAGGTAGATTCCATATCTTGGCTATTCTGAATAATGCTTCAGTGAACATGGGAATGCAGACATTTCTTTGACATATTGATTTCAACTTCTTTGGATATATACTGACTAGTGGGATTGCTGGATCCTACAGTAGTTCTATTTTTAGTTTTTTGAGGAACCTCCATACTGTTTTTTATAATGGCTGTACTAATTTATATTCCCACCAACAATGTATAAGGGTTCCCTTTTCTCTACATCCTCACCAGCACTTATCCTTCCTCTTTTTAATAATAGCCATTACGATCTAGAAGTTTTAAAGATCTTATCTTTAACCCAGTTTTTCTGAAATTTCATCAAGATTTGCCTCTCTTATAGATTTTCCTTTCCTTTCCTTTCCTTTCCTTTCCTTCTCTCTCTCTTTCTCCCTCTCTCTCTCTTTCCTTCTTTCTTTCTTCTTGTTCTGTTGCCCAGGCTGGAGTGCAGTGGCACGATCTCAGCTCACTGCAATCTCCGCCTCCCAGATTCAAGTGATTCTTCTGCCTCAGCCTCCCTGGTAGCTGGGACTACAGGCTCACGCCATTACGCCCGGCTAATTTTGGTATTTTTAGTAGAGATGAGGTTTCACCATGTTGGCCAGGGTGGTCTCGAACTCCTGATCTCCAGTGATCTGCCCACCTTGGCCTCCCAAAGTGCTGAGATTACAGGTGTGAGCCACCGTGCCTGGCGCGTTGTGGACTTTTTGTCATTCATTTTTCCTGGGCACTCAGTGAATCTTTCTAATCTAAAGACTGGTGACCTCTAGCTCTGGGAAATGTTCTTGTATTATTTGCTAATAATTTCCTCCCCTTTATTCTTTCTCTTCTTTGTTTATGGGACTTTGATTAGTGAACTGTTGGACATCCTAGACTTTTTTTCTCTAATTTTATCTTTTCCATTTTCCATGACTTTGTCTTCTTATTTTACTAAGATACTTCCTTAATTTTTCATTAAATCCTTCTATTGAAATTTTAATTTCAGCATTCCTAATTTTATTCACAAGAGCTCATCCTTCACCTTGTTTCTTTTTTAGCATTCTGTTTTTGCTTTGTGGATACGAACTATTTGGTTTTCTTCTTGAGAATATTATCATTTTTAAAAGTTTGCTTCTAAACCCTGCATTGTCTGGGTTTCCTCCCAGTTCCTTTTCTCTGTTAGTTTAAATTGCTGTCTTTTCCTAAATATCTGGAAAACTACTGGCTGTGTGTTTGAGTTTAAGCACTAAAAGATGACTGGAAACTCTGAGTGGATGGGAATAATTTATGGGTTGGTGAACTTTGCTATAGGATTATAAGGCGGAATGCCGGCTTTTTATTGATGGACTCCCAAGTGTCAGTTCTGTAGGTCTTTTCTCTTGGGTCAGTTTCCCTTGGATGAAATCCTCCAATCTCCTGCTTTTGATTGGAGGGGCAGTGGTGTGGAAGGTATAAGCCTGGCTGCCAGCATTCTGGGAGCCAAGGAGGGAAAAGGAGCTGAGAGTTTTAAGACTGCTTTTAGTATAATGTCAAAGATCAGCAGAAAGTAAAACTCACATATCCTGCCAGAATGAGGGAAGGGTAGTCTCTGGTTTAGTGTGCATGGATCTGTGGATCTAGTTGTTCCTCATGCAAACTTTCAACTTTCTGTGGCACTAAATCAACTTGATGTTGTTGGCTTCCTGATCTAGCTTTCTCTGGTCTGTTATTGGTTACCACACATTCATCCCTTTCCAGCTTCCAAACATTTGTTGACAATCTTTTACTTGTTGGCATCTCTTTTCCATTCTCTTTGTCTTTGTGGGTTTATGACATTTCATTCTTTGACTGTTATTTCAGTGAGATTTCATGAAAGCAAAAATAAAACATATATTCAAACCACTGTATTTAATAATCTCTGCTCTCCAACCCTCTGAAATGTTTTGTCCCACTACCACACCATTGAAAGTATTCTTTTCAAGGTCATCAAATGAATACCTTGTTGCTGAATATAATAGACACCCCTTTGTTTCATCTTACTTGATCTCTCAGTAGCATTTGTCCTCCTGAACATTTTTACTTGAAATTTCTCTGCCCTTACCTTCCATGAACACTCCTGGTTTTCTTCCTACTTTGTTGTTTTTGTTTTGTTTTGCCTTTGGGAGCAATGTTTCCTTGGCCTATTCCTTTAATGCTATTGTTCTTTGTGATTGTGTCTTAGGTTATTCTCTTCTCTCATTACACGTTCTCCTTGTTGCAAACTCATTGGTTCCTAGGGCTTCAATTACCATCTAGATGGTTATGATTCCCAACTCTTTATCTGAATCTTCTTTTCATAGGCTCAGGTATAACCTGAGGTGTAGGTGGAATAGATGACTATCTATGTAGTATGACTTGAGAATCATCTACTCACCTTCAATACTGGTCTCCCACAGGGTCTGAAATTTTCCCCCACCATTATGCATTGTATTGTGTTAAGCCACCATGACTTCAGTTAAAATGAAATTTTAGCTGGGAGAGATATGCCTTTCCCCTTACAAATGACACCTTATATTATGTGCAATAGAAACCAAGGCCTTGAGAGACTGCAACAAGATCGCTAATGTTGTGTTTTGCTTAAATAAAAAAACACAGACAGTCAGATACACACACACACACACCCCACCATGTCACTTTTAACCCATTCTTAACCTTTTGTCCATCATTAACATTTAGGAATATGGTATTCTAATATTTCTATTTAGATATATTTCACAAACATGATATGCTATATATACTATATTATACTCTACATTTGAAACAATGTATCACAAACTTTTCTCTATATCATTGGATATTATAAAACCTGATTTCCAATTGCTTCATGTTATTTTATCTTTTGATGTATAGTACATTACTTAACTCAGTCTCCACTGTTAGACAATCAGGCTACATGTGGTGTGTTGAGTGCCCTTGTAGTTCTATCTTTGCATACATCTCAATTATTTCCATAATAAAAATTTTATGAAATAGAACTGTGGTGTCAAAGAAGACTTATATTTTAAGCTATTTTGAAATTTAATGCTAATTTGGCCTTCAAAATATGTATCAATTTCAATCCTATTACAAATATGTAGGCATTATTGACTATAGGCATAAAAGCTCCTATGCTGTCATTTGTTTGTAATTTAAACGCTATCTCATTTTAATTTACATTTCTTTGATTTCTCATAAAGGTGGACTTTTTAAATATATTTATTGGCCATTTGTTTGCTTTGACTTTGTTTTCTTTGATGCTTTGTGAATTAACCCTTTTTGTTTTGTTTGTTTACACTCATGCTTATTCCAAGACACTTTAAAATCTGGTCTCTTTGCCTCCAATTTTGACCCTTTCCAATCCCTCCACTGAAGCCATAGTAGTATTCCTGAAACATGAATTTCAGCATATTATTTCCCCACCTAATGCTTAGTGACTCCCATCGTTCTTAAGATAAAATCCAACGTTTGTAACATGGCCTACAAAGTCCTGCATGATTTTGTCTCATTCTCCAGGCTTCAAACAAGAGAGAACACACACACATCCACATAGTCTTTGCTTAGTTAACTCTTACTCATTACGTAGGTCATTGGTGAAAATCGACTTCCACATGGGAGATATCCCTTAGCTCCCAAGTCTCTTTAGATAACTCCTGTGTATGCTCTACTCCCTTTGTAGCATCACTTCTATTGCCCACGTAATGTCTTTCTCCTTCATGATGTGTGAGCTCTTGAAGGCAAGAACCACAGCAAAGCTTGTTCACTTTGTGTATCTCCAGTGCCCAGTACAGTGCCTGGCACATTAGTTGTGCTTAATAAGTATTGGATAGATGGATGGAGGAAATAAAGAAGATTGGAGAGGCCAGAAAGAAATTCCATGAGCTAATTTTCTAGATTAACTGTTATCCTAAAGAAGTTGTTGTCTCCTTACTCACCAAATCCTGGCTATTCATGTGAGACCTTATGATTGTACTGAGCTAGTCTTTCATTTGGCCTGTAGTTTATCACTGAAACATCTCTATTTTCAGAAACAATAAGAGATGTTGTTGGTAGATGTATAGCAGGGTATATGTACATGAGGATATGTATTTTTCAGTTTCCCATTCCCTTACAACTAGTTCACCATAAAAGTTTCCTCTCTGGTCTTCCTACATTCAATGCCTTTTCTCTCTCCTCTAACCTACATATTGTTGCCAAGTGAATTTTTCTTTCCTCACCATCATTTACATGTTCAAGGATCTCATTGGCTCTGATTTAGAAGACCTTGCACAGGACTAAAACATGTATATTTTGGCAAAAGCTCCTCCAGATAATCCTGATGTGTAGCGATGGCTAAAAATTGCTGAAATATGTAAAATATACCTCAATTTTTTGAAGAAAAGAACAGTCTAAATGGTTAAGGTTATAGAATTTAGAATCAGATGGACATGGGCTCAATTATATTTCTGACTCTTACTGGTTGTGTGATCTTGGACAAGTTACTTAGCATTTCAATGTGCCAACTTTCTCATTCGCAAAATGGAAATAACATCTACTACATAGGGTTATGGTAAAGAGTAAATTAGATAATGTATGTAAAGTGAATGCACAGAGCATTGTATATACTAAGCACCCAATAAATGTTAGCAGTTATTTTGTTGTTAGTCATTCAATTGTTCATTCAACAATTATTTTTTCACTATGTGTCAAATGCTGTGTTAGGGCCATGGAAGATATTAAGAGGTACAAAATATGAACCCTGCTCTTGAGACTCTTAGATTTAGTTGGGAAGATAAAACTATCATAGCACTATACAATCTGAGGATAATAAAGTGAAATATAAATATTATAAAAGATCACATAGGTCAGGTGCGGTGGCTAGCTCCTGTAATTCCAGCACTTTGGGAGGCCAAAACGGGTGGATCACTTGAGGTCAGGAGTTTGAGACCAGCCTGGCCAACTTGGCAAAATCCCGTCTCTACTAAAAATACAAAAATTAGCTGGGCGTGGTGGCGGGCGCCAGCTAGGGAGGCTGAGACATGAGAATTGCTTGAACCTGGAAGGGGGTCGGAGAGGCAGAGATTGCAGTGAACTGAGATGGCGCCACTGCACTGCAACCTGGGTGACACAGCAAGACTCTGTCTCAAAAAAAAAAAAAAAAAATAACATAAAGGATATATTTAGGGAAGGTGTTAACCTAGCATGCTGACTTGCTGACTAGCATAAACAAAAAAGAAAAATCTCTCTTAAACTGTTTTTACCAAACCTTTAAAGGTCTAGTTTTGATGCCGTCTGCCAGATGGAAAATGATGCAGAGGGGAAAAAATCCTGTATTTACTTCTCAAAATTAAGACCGGATGGGGGAGTGTGTTTGAGGGGTGAACATATGTGAATAAATATGGTATAACTCTTAATTGGTTCCTGATGATTAAAATTTAAATAGTTTCCATTGGAAAGGCAGAGATATGATATTTTCACTAAATAAATCAAGCCTTACAAGTCATTTATTTTCTCCTTGTTAAACCAGAAATCAAACACTGGGTGAAAGTTGCAACCTATTTTGATGTATATTGATGTACTTTTCTCTTTTTCAGGGTCGCAATGGCAACTGCATCTTCTCAAGTTCTGATTCCAGACATCAATTTTAATGATGCCTTTGAAAACTTTGCTTTAGATTTTTCCAGAGAAAAGAAACTGCTAGAGGGGTTAGATTATTTAACAGGTGTGAAAATACTGTGCTTTCCTTTCCATTTAATTTTTTTTCTTCTGGTATGCTTTTACTTAAAAATAATTTGAAAAAGACAATATTTATAATTTACATATTTTATAATCTTTAAAATGATGCATGTGTCTTTTCAGACAGAATATATTTTAGTTCATGTAACAGAAAAAAAGATGATTTATGATTTGTTAACTATTTCTAGGGTCAAAATGGGTATACCATCTGTACTTAAGAGTAAAACACAAGAAATTGCTGACAGATTTGTCCTTATGAATCTAACAGTAATGTATTGTTGCTAGTTATGAGAGTAGAACTCAGGTGACAATTAGGGAATATTAGAGAATGCCTTATGTGGGTGTAAGTACAACCAAAATGGTTTTAAGGAAAATTAGGAGTTAGTAGATCAGGAAGAAAAATGTAAGAAATATCTGGCTCTCAGACAATTTTAGAAAATGAGGGATGCAACCAGCCTGTTAAAAATGCTGGCTACTTTCAGGATTATTTAATGATCATTTCATGAAAAAAATATACACAAACAATTTTTGAACTGTTTTGTTACTATATTAAATAGCTGCTCCTTATTGAACATCTACTTTATTCTAGACACTGTATATTAATTTTGTATCTTTAAACCTTACAACAAATCTATAAGTTAATTATCACCCCTATTTTATAGATGAGGGAACTCATTATTTTGCACTTGACTATACAGCTAAAAATATATAATGGGGCTGGGCACGGTGGCTCACGCCCATAATCCCAGCACCTTGGGAGGCCGAGGTGGGTGGATCACCTGAAGTCAGGAGTTCAAGACCAGCCTGGCCAACATGGCGAAACCCTGTCTCTACTAAAAATACAAAAATTAGCCAGATGTGGTGGTGGGTGCCTGTAATCCCAGCTTCTCAGGAGGCTGATGCAGGAGAATCACTTGAACCCAGAAGGCAGAGGTTGCAGTGAGCCGAGATTGCGCCACTGCAGTCCAGCCTGGGCAACAAGAGCAAAAATCTGTCTATATATATATATACTCATTTTGAAATTTAAAAAAATAAGTTGAAGACCATATGTTAAGAAAACCATATAATCACTTTACTCTAATGTCTACATAAGTGTTTATGCAGGCAGACTAGACAGCTGGGGCAATCATCACAAAAATTTAGGCTTATATCTTTGCTAAAATATTTTTATTGATGTAGCAAAAGTGGTTTTAGGGAGCTTGAGATCCCAGCATTTTGCTTCAGGTTGCATGGTTCATGCAATCTAAAGATTCTCTATTAAGAAAATCTCTTCAAGAGATGTTGGGTTACGCAGGAAGAGTAAGAATTGTAAAATTCCAGAAGAGAAAGTATGCTTTCCTTACTTTCTTTTCCACCTTTCCTTACAGCCCCAAACCCACCATCTATCCGAGAAGAACTCTGTACTGCCTCCCATGACACCATTACAGTCCACTGGATCTCGGATGATGAGTTCAGCATCAGCTCCTATGAGCTTCAGTACACCATATTCACTGGCCAGGCTAACTTCATCAGTAAGTCATGGTGTAGTTGGGGCCTGTGGCCAGAGATAAGGAAATGTAAGGAAGCAGTAAGCTGCTCAAGATTGGCCGGGGCGCCACGAGGCAAGTGTTTGTAAGACATGTTAGGTTGTTTAGTATAGTGTTTCATAGACAGTGTAAGCTCCCCAGGGCATTGCAAAGACCTTACTGATGGGTAACAAGCAAGTTGTATATTTCCTTGCTGGGCAGTTGCTGGGGCCATTCCCATTCATTTATGTAACCCTTAGCCTTTCCTCAATTAATCCATGTCACTCCACTTTCCCAAGGAGAGTACAGCTTGGTACTTGTTCTTTGCCACCATCATTGCTGGTTCTGTGTGTATGAACATCTCTCTCCTTGACTCTTCTTCTACTTCATTATCGTGGTAAAATACATTATTTTCAAAGACTTTTCCTTTACCAAACCTACCTCTATCAGTGAATATGGTGACAAGCCTCCTGCCTCTGTCACTCTTCCCTTTACTTCTTCCTTTCCACCAAGAATTATGCTAAATATGAAAACATGTCAGTGGGCCACAAAATGAAAAAGGTTAACAAAGCTGTTGTTTAGCTCACATGTTACGGTTTCACTTTCTGGTGAATTGGAGCAAGACAAAACAGAGTAGGAACTTCACTCATGCCAGTCAAGAGGGGATGAGCTGAAAGTTCCCCTCAATGCCCTGGGTGCAGTGGGGGCTGGGGTGGGGGATGGTGGAAATGGAAACAAAAGCAAAATTAAAGCTGGATTCAAGACTGGAACAGATTCCCAACCTAAAATAACATCTCCATAGCTGCAAATTAGTATTTTCTTTTACTTTTTTGTTCCTGCTTTTGTGTCTGACTTCACAGGCCAGCATGAGAGTAGTTTTTCCAACTAACCCCTTCAAATAGGCTTCCTTTTCCTGTTTTGTGACAAATCTGGGGCAGAATTCTGTTTTGTAACAAGGTGGGATGGGGAGATGAGAGGACATTTGGGGATCAAACTCTAAAAAACATTTGCTTCGTGCAGCTCCAACCTAAACCACTTGGCCCATGTAACTATGTTCCTGGGTGTTTCTTCAGATTGTGAAGTCACAAACTCTAATGCTTCACTGATTTATTTGTCTCTCCTACTCTGGAAAGTCTTAGCGCCAACAACTGTGCTTCTTTTTCCTGATATGGGGAAAGCAGTCATCTCCCAGGAATTAAGAAGTCTGAGAAGTGACAAAGATCTAAAGGTTGTCACCTCTGTTTTCAAGGTTATATAGTCCTTTGTAAAGAAAAGCTTAAAGGATAATTCTTAACAGTGATAGGATCATAGCATCTTAGAATTGGAATGGAGCTTAGAAGTCATCTAGTCTAATCTTCTTCCCTTCTACCAGACACCCAGTAGATAATCATCCTGTCTCTGCTTGAACATTTCCAGTGATAGGTACCTCACTTCTAACAAAACAACCCATTTGATTGTTGTGCAGCTATAAATAATGGCCAGTGCTTCCTTATAAGAGGCTTAACTCTTCCTTTTAGTAAATAATAACGACAATAATAATTTACATGTGTATTATGCTTTGCCATTTACAAATGCTCCCACATACATTATCTCATTTAGTACTTATGGGTGCTTACTTAGCCTTATGAAATGTTATTAACTCTACTTTATAGATGAAGAAACTGGGGCTCAGGTTGAGTGAGTTGCCCAAAGTCACAGAGCTACGAAATGAGGGAGTCAAGGTTGCAGCTTGAGCCTGTCAGACTTCAAGTTTAATGCTCCTTAAAGTAAACCACAGCAACCAATTAGTCCTAGTTCTGACCTTTTGTGCCTCACTAACAAACCTAATCCATCTTTCACATAACAGTTCTTCAGATAATTTTAGTTAGTTCCTATGTCCTTCTAAATTTTCTCTTTTCCAAGCTAGGCATCTTCCTTTCTTTCAATTGCTCTTCATATGGCATAGTTTCAGATCTTTTGTTATCCTAGTATCATTTTTAAGAACACACTCCTGTTTATCACTGTGCTTTATAAAATGTTCTGTCAATGAAGTGAATGTAGTACTCCCAAAGTGGTCTGAGCACTGCAGAGGATAGCTGGATTATTTCTCTTGTACATTAGCTGATTCCCAATTGCCCTGTACCTTTATTTTCAGCAGCCACTTTGACTACTGACTGTTTACTGAGCATATGATCAACTGAATTTTCTATGTATTCCAAATCCTGTTCTTATACAATTGAATGTCTAAAACAAAAATACAAAGCCTTGAATTTATCCCTA
The DNA here is from genome assembly GCF_029289425.2 of Pan paniscus. Classification (NCBI taxonomy): domain Eukaryota; kingdom Metazoa; phylum Chordata; class Mammalia; order Primates; family Hominidae; genus Pan; species Pan paniscus. Next base: position 107,398,157 of record NC_073272.2, read on the forward strand.
GTACATTTTATCTGGTTAGTTCTGCCACTTCATTTCAGCATGCTAAAATCCTTTGGGATACAGATTCTACCTTCAAATATACTTGCTTACCCTCACAGCCTGCCTTCTATTTCTTCCTCTAGTTATTGATAGAAAATTTTGTTAGAACAAGGACAAGGGCAGAGGCCTGAAGCAAAATTTTGGATGGCAATGAGAAACTATTTTACTAGGAATAAGTATTTTTGAAGATTCAGGATCCCAATCCTACCTGCCGGTCTGGCCTGCCACAGTTGACTGAACCTCCGTTCTGAGAGCTACTTTTCTTTGACGTTTTTTCACATTTTCTTTATCCAGAAATTTCATGCTTGTTGGTGAGGATTATTCCCCCTTCACCTTTTCTTTCAACTTTATTTCCTGATTTTTAACTTTCTTCCCACCTCTTCTAAGATTTGAAATGATCACAACCAATGATGTTTCAGATTATGCTGTGAGGCGAATGAGAATTCCAACAGATATTTGAGTGTGTTTGTCTTCTGATTACTTTATTATCTTTCCTCCGTTTGAATTTTGTGTTTTGCATTACAAAAGCATTAGCCGTAAACTCTGCCTAGCCAGGCGGACCATAACATACTACCAGAAAGACATAACTTCTATTTCCCTTCCTTTTCATTCTCATGCAAATACTCTCTACCACACATTTACACTCAGGTTCAGGGATTTCCATATTGTAATTTTTCCCTTTTAAACAAGAGGTATACTTCCACTGACATAATTCAATCATAAGTCCCATCTTACTAAATCTCAGTAATACCTAGAGGATCATATATTTACCTTTTTAAATTTAGAAATGATTTCAAAATCACAGAAAACTTGCCAAGACTAGCACAAAGAACACCCATATATTCTTTACCCAAATTCACCTACTGTTAATATTTGTCCCATTTCCTTTAGCATTTGCTAACATTCCCTGTTCTTTTGGAACCATTTTAGAGCAAATTGCATACATCATGGTCTTTCACCTCTGAATTCTTCAGTGTATATTTCCTAAGAATAAGGAAATTCTCTTACATAACCACAGTATAGTTACCAACTTGAAGAAATTTAACGTTGATGCAATACTTTTATCTAACCACCATTTATATTCCAATTTTTGACATTTGACCAAATAATATTCTTTATGACATATAAAGAACCCAATATTGTCCTTTATAGTTTAGGGTCAGGTATTACATTTAATTGTCGTATCTCTTTTGCCATATCTCTTTTAATCTGGAACATTTCTTCAGCCTTTCTTTGTCTTGAACAACATTGACATTTTTTAAAAAGTGTTCTTTTATGTCTTTATTATACTTCATTATACTGTTCCTTATTTTGATTTTTTCTGAAGTTTTCTCATGATTATATTTAGCAGTACAGTTCTTTCTTAGGGTATAATATCTGGAGACACATGATGTCCACTTGCCCTTCACTGATGATGCTAATTTTGATCACCTAGTCAAGATGTTGTCTGATTTATTCACTGTAGTTGCTACTTTTTCTTTTGCCACTAATAAGGAATCTGTGTGGTATGTTTTAAAACCATAAAAATACCCTGCTGCTTCATCAAACCATCTCATCCCCACCCCCACCCTTGTTTTATTATCAGTTGATGATACTTGCCTGAATCAATCATTAATATGATGATTGCAAAATGATGATTTTTCCAGTTGAGTATTCCTTCCCACATTTTCAAGTTGGCACTTGGCATTCTACTATAAGCAAGAGTTCTACTCCCTATTTCCTCCCATTTGTTTATATATCAGTATGGGCTGATGAATTATCTTTTTTCAATTGTTAATAATTATTTACTGCCCTTACTTGTGTTGGTGTTCAAATTGTCAAGATTTAGCCATTGGGAGCCTTTCAAGGTGATTTCTTGGTCCTTGTAATATTCCCCCATCATTTTCTTGAGCACTTCCTTACTTTCTGGCATAACAAAATGTTCTAGGCTCATTTTGACCTTATTCTGTCCCAGCCTTGAAATCAGTCATTATTTTCCAAGAAACCCTGGTTTCTTTTAGTGGGACAATATTAGAGACCAAGACCTGAGTGCTAGATATGCTAGATATAAACACAAATATCCATACATGTAAGCATATGCACACATATATAATAACACATGCATACATACTTTATATATGTGCATATTTATGTGCACATACACAAACATATATATATTTTAGAAATCATGAGTTTACACCAATACCTTAAATTCCAGTCCATCCCCACAGGTTCCTTCCTGCCTTTCTCCACTCTGTATTTGTATGTTCCTTCTTCCACAGTATGAACCCTGGCTCCCAACATCAACACATGTACTCATTTGCTCAATCCCATAATACATCTAAAATAGTTTCTGAATTGCTCTGTCCACGCCACTACAAAAACAAACTGGCTAACAATACTTCAGGATTTGTTTGAGGTTTTCCTCCCACCCCCACTACATTGATGTAATTATGCTGTTCGTCTGAAATGCAGTTGGGTTTGTTTCAGTTTGCCTTCAGCTTTAGTCCCCACTTTTCCCATCTGTATTGATTTAATTTTATTTTTTTGAATTTGTAAAACAATGTGTTTCCCAAAGAGGATGCTATACAAAAAGGTACATTCAGAGAAATGTCATTTCCTCCCACATCCTTTTCATCCTGTTCCTCCACCCCCTACCCCTTGTGGATAACCAACTTCATGAATTTTTTATTTATCTTTCCTGTTTTTATTGTTGTTGCTTTGTAAATCCAAGCAAATATATGGATGTTTTCTTATTTTTCTTTCTCTCAAAAAAGTAGTGTACTGCATATGTACTACATATACATATATACTTTTGGAATTTGCTTTTTTCAATTGACAATATTTCCTTGAAATCACTCTATATCAGTTCATAGTGATCTTTTCCTCATTTTTTTCACAGCTGCATAGTACTTCATTGTGAAGTTTGTCTTTGTATTGTTGGGTGTGTATCTGGAGATTATATGTTTTCCTCTTTGTATTAAAATCTTATGTGCAGCTTGTGATTCATACTGTGTATTGGTAACATAGGCAAGGCCTCAAACATTGCTCCTACCCTTTTAATCCATATTGTCTTTTCATTAGAATCACTGGGCACCTCCACCAATTCTTCCTCATCTTTCTCCTGCATATCTGTTTGCCCTCCATCGTTTCTTTTACTAGTTTTAACTTAGGCTCTTCAACTTCCTCTCAGATTAATTATAAACCCTTTGATCAGATCTCTTGCAAAACATTCATGACTTATTATTTTCAATTTTCAACCTCACTAAATTTTGTACTAGAGTTGCATAGAAATGACTGAATTCACTGCTTATATTCCTCGCCTTTCCCTTTCTACCCTCTAGTAGAACTGTGGCTAAAAAGTGGTAAACTAACTGAAAAGCAGATAACAGTAGAAAGAAGTCTAAATAATCTGCAGACTAGAATGTTGGTTTTTCTTTTACTGAAAGCTTGCCAAATACATGTTTTAATTATTTACATTTCCCCTGTTTAAGTTAATATTTGCAGTCTAAAATATATCAAAAGCAGAAGCCTAGTTCTCTGATCCCTTTCCCCACTTGGAAGGGAGGAAGATTCCAGATAACAATGTGCTCCTGGACCACTCAACCCAAAATGAACATGGGATTCACACAACAGAATGTGTTGTGTAAGAGTGGGGAGATGATATCTTGCTTTGGTTATCATGTCATCTCTTTGGCTTCCCTACGGTACCGTGGAGACCGGCTAGTTTGGGAAGTAAGGGTAAGGATGGAGTAGGAGAGTGGAATTGTAAGCCCTGAGAGCCTCACTACCTTGCAGAGACAAAAGAACATTGTTGTTCACCCCATGAACTGTGATATAGTAGAGAGAACACTGGGCTACCATTTTAAAAATACCAGGGTTCTATTCTCAGCACCATCACTGACTATCTGTGGCCTTGGGCAAGTCACTTTTCTTCTCTCAATCCTAGTTTCCCATTTGTAAAATAAGGGAAATACAGTATCTATGTGTCCCTTTGGCTGAGTTTCCATGTTTCCCTGCTCTGCACAGGATTGCTCCATCCATACAAGACCAAACTCAGCTCTCAGAGGAGTGGACGTTTGGAGTAAATATCCAGAGACTCCATAAGAGTGATGATTCTGTGACTCTGTATAGCAGCCATTCCTGTGTTATCTGGGAAAGAAATTGAAATAACCTAACTTATGCTAGTAGTTCCATTCAATTGCCACAAGCAAGGAGCCTGGCCTAAGCCTAGTTCTATGGGAGTAATGAAATAGTGGAATCATAAGCCCTGGTTCATCTCATTACATCTTCTAAGACTCAAAAGAAAACAAAATGAATTCACTTTTGAGGGGGTGGCTTATGATGAATTTTCAGTGTGTTTTTCATTCTGTCTCTCTTACCTGCTGGTTAATGTCCTTGTCTTTCCCCATTTTACAGGCCTGTATAATTCAGTAGACAGCTGGATGATTGTTCCCAACATTAAACAGAACCATTACACAGTGCATGGACTCCAGAGCGGGACTCGCTACATCTTCATCGTTAAAGCCATAAACCAAGCCGGCAGCCGGAACAGTGAACCTACCCGACTAAAAACAAACAGTACGTTGTGGTGATTTCAAAAGGAAAGATCAATTTTCTTCTCCATGCCAGGGGAGTACACAGCCTGAGCAGGCACCCACAGCAGTGCATGGGGAGCAGTGGTACTGGGTAGAGGAGCTATACTGTTGTAGTTTGTACTTTGGGCAAGGAGTTTTTTGGTGCCCATGGGAGATTTGTGGACTCAGAGATATGCACAAAAAGACTGTTAGCTTGGGAGGATGTTAGTGAAGAGTTTTCTCTGTACTCCACCCCTTATATTTGGGGGACAATTGCATAAAAGAGCATTATTTGTGATAATCTAGTAAAATCCTACTACAGAGAAGCCATATCTGTTAGGAATGCTTTTGACAGCAAATAACAAAAAGTGCAACTAACATAGCTTAACAAATAGCGTTTGTTAATTGTTTAAATGAATAGTATATATTTTATCTCTCACACATACACATAGGAAGAAGTTTGAAGGTAGGCAGTTCAGGGCTAATGCAGCTGCTCTGCGATGTCATAAAAGATGCAGGCTCCTTCTCCCTGTGTGCATTGGCTTCTTGCCACATGGCTGCAAGATGGCCACTGCAACTTTCAGATGTCATATTTCCTCTCAAGATAGGAAAGAGGAAAGAGTTGGTACACATAATGGTTATCCCTTTTATCTGGAAATCCAGAACTTTCCTAGAACTTTCCCCTGCTCTGTCTGACTTCTGCTTCCATCTGCTTCCATGTTCTTAGCCGCCCCTAGCAGTAAGGGAGGCTGGAAGATTGAGTATTTAGCTTTTCCGGCCTCTATAGTGAAAGTGAGTAAGAGAGAAAAAGTTGGGAAAGGGTAATGTGTTAGCCAACAGTGTCTGTCACAGAAGCATTCTGTATAAAAATCTCTTGCCATACCCAGCAACTGGTCCCTTAGTAACAATGCCTTTGTCATATGGTTATAAAGAATTATCTGTTGTGAATGATCCTACACAATAAATGTTTTCTCTGATCATTGATGATGCAACAGTCACTCTAACAAAATTGCCTAATTATATGTTATTTACATCCCAATTGTAAGAGGGCAAAAATAATTGTTCAGTTGCTGAGTTCTCAGGGTTTTCCGGTTCTGCCATCAAGCAGCAATTACATCAATTCCCCTCACCTCAGACATCATAACACTCTTTCTGTTAAAATCTACCCAAATCCCAAACAACCCACTGAAATTAAGCAAAGTACAAAACATATTTGAGAACATGAAACTTTGAGCACTCCCTTTTACTTTGATAATATATGATGTGGGGGACAGCTTATTAGCTCCTCTTTGCTTGGAATATGACTTCCCTCAAATTGCTTTTAGGAGAGATCCACATTTTTTCCCACAGTGGGAAAATAAACGCCGTTATGAAGGTCGTTTTATGGGAGATTGACCTTTATTCTTATTTTATTGAAAACTCTGGTTTCTGGCCTGTTTTCTTAATAAAATTTAAACAGCAGCCAACTTGCACTGGACCAAGAGTGATCATGTTATCGAGCATACCCTGCCAGTGATGATGCTGGTGGAAAAGGTAGAATTTTAAGATACTTCATAGTGCTTTTTCTCTTTTTTTTCTACTTATTTTTCAGGCCAACCCTTTAAATTGGATCCCAAAATGACTCACAAGAAGTTGAAGATTTCCAATGATGGATTGCAGATGGAGAAGGATGAAAGCTCTCTAAAGAAGAGCCACACCCCAGAGAGGTTTAGTGGCACAGGGTGCTATGGGGCAGCAGGAAATATATTCATTGACAGTGGCTGCCACTATTGGGAGGTGGTCATGGGTTCCTCAACATGGTGAGTGGATCCCATTTTCCTTTTCTTTTCTGTCCTCTGTCATTAGGTTCCTAGGAGATTCAATTCTATAGCACAACCACAATACCAATAAGTCAAGGTTAAAAGGTATGTGATGAAAACCACTCCTAGAAAAATTTGCCAGCTTTTTAATAAAATAATGGAAAATATACTGGGCTAGGAGATGGAAACTGCCACATCGCTCTAATTGCTAACTTTTTAAAGCTCTAGTGATATCAGCATTATGCATCTAAGTGTAAACTATTTAAGGAATAAACATATATCCTATTTGTTATATATCATATATGGTGTCTTACACAACTCAGATAATTCATAAATGTTTATTTCTCTCTCCTTTCCACTGTCTCACAGGTATGCAATTGGCATTGCCTACAAATCAGCTCCAAAGAATGAATGGATTGGCAAGAATGCCTCCTCATGGGTCTTCTCTCGCTGCAATAGTAACTTCGTGGTGAGACACAACAACAAGGAAATGCTGGTGGATGTGCCCCCACACCTGAAGCGTCTGGGTGTCCTCCTGGATTATGACAACAATATGCTGTCTTTCTATGACCCAGCTAACTCTCTCCATCTTCATACTTTTGATGTGACCTTCATTCTTCCAGTTTGTCCAACATTTACAATCTGGAACAAATCCCTAATGATCCTGTCTGGCTTGCCTGCCCCAGATTTTATTGATTACCCTGAGCGGCAGGAATGCAACTGCAGGCCTCAAGAATCCCCTTATGTTTCTGGGATGAAAACCTGTCATTAAGTTTCAGGAGAGTATATAATTCACTGGCTCTCTAGTTCAGCAGTTCTTCCCCTCCTACACCTAAGTTAGCGTTCAATATATGAGACACAAAATAAAGTTTGTTTGAAGCATCCAAAATAACTAGATATTGCAGATTTAATTTTTGTGCATTAAAGCTTGTATTTGAATTAATATATTGAGTTTTTCAGAACAAATTATCTGAGTAGTCTGCGTTCAAGCCATTGGAGAAAAATTTAGAAAATGCCTCTGTTGTCATTGGAGAATTAAAAATTCCCAATGATTTAAGAATATAAATTATATTGGAAGCAATTAGGGTAATTCTAGTTAAATAATGTGGAAAGGTGCCCTGAATAAGGAGCTAGCAAGCCAGAGCGGGGGGTGGTCAGCCTTTCTAGTACTGGCCAGTTTGGCCATGTAGAATTTTGAACAGTGTCAAATTATCACATATTATATTTTACTTTTGATGAAAACCTATCATCAAGGGTTTGTTAGGAAACCATGAATGTGTATATGTAATATATAAAGTGAACATATATGTACTTTATATATATTCACTTGTGTATGTATGTTTATGCATATTCACTTTATATATTACATATACACAAAAAACTTTTTTTTCCAAACACCAACTCGAACTAGAACAAAAAACTTTTTAATTTGCTAATTTGAGTGAGAAATATACTGGAAGGGAAAATAAGTTACACCATCCATTTTTGTCCCCTAAAGGAAACATCAAAATCAATCAACATTTATTTCCTCCCTCTATCCATCATTGCCTTCCTCCCTCCTGTCACGCACACATACACATGCAACCATGACACAGATAATGGGAAGAGCTTTATTGGATTAGCAGAGATTTACAGACAAGATTGCACAAGAGATGCTGTTGCTGGATAGAAAATTGATCAGGTAGAAGTGATGCTACCTACTTGAGGATGGCCATCTGAATTGTTAAAAATTCTGTCATAGACTATTAAAAAAAAGTTTTACTACTCCCAAGTACACACAGTTATGAGAATTAGGCTTTTAAAAAGTTGCACAGTGAAGGCTCTTTAGGAACCTACTTTACTTAATCAGTAAAAATTGAGTATTATTGATGCACCAACTATTCCCATATAAATGTACTTGCATTTTCAGATAAAACACTTCTGAAGTGCTCAAGAATGTCTGAAAACAGTTTGTTTTCTTAAATAGGATAATCATTCCTTTTGCAATCTTGTTTACAGTATTCATTCTCTTAGCCAATCCCTCCACGCAAATGGAGACAAACTTCATCCCAGTCCTAACCAGTATAGTTGAAGGGAATGGAGCCTTGTAGTCTATGATTTTTTTTTTTTAATTTCCATCGAAGGGATTGGGGATGTCAGAGAACCAGAGCTTTCCCCTTTCCAGGAGCTAAGTTGGCTTCGGAAGTCTTCTGGGATTTGTGAAAATATTACTGTTGTAAAATTACAAAGTGGTAGCCATAACAACTCCCTCAGATTGGAGACTTGAAATGTCAAAACTCCCCTCTTCCTTTCCCCTAGTTTGGTGGATGCTCACTTATTAATTCATTCAATAAACTATTAGATGCCAGGTACCAAACTACTGCCATGGGAGTGCACATATTAACAAAATGCTCTACCTGCTGCCAAATGGCTTACTATTCTGTGGAAGAAACAAAGTATATAATCCTCCCCAATAACAGTTATGTATTGTATGTTCACTTAATGTGGACGGCAAGACTGATGCAGACACACAAGGAAGGCTCAAAAATATAAATCTAGCAGCAATGTCATCTTTTTTGATTTTAAATACCATATGTGCTTACTGCTAATCAGGAAATGAACAACCTCAGTAAAATTCATCAGTGCTGGTAAATAGTTTGCTGTAGTGGAAAGCTCATAACCTTTGGATTCAAATGATCCTAGTTTCTGTACCATTTATTAGTGTTGTGACCTAGGACAAGTACCTCACTTCTCTGAGCCTGTTTCCTCCTCTGTAAAATAATGTCTATTTCACAAGGCTGTTTCAAAGGTTAAAAAAGATAGCATATGTAAACTGTCTTAGCTCAGCGCTTGACATTTCCTAAGTGTGCCATAAATATTAATCTCTTTCCTTACTCCCAACTCCAATACAGCGTAGCAGTGCTTTAAAATGTATGTCCTTCATTTCTCCTTCATTTCTCAGTCACCTTTGTCTCTTCCCTAGGGCATATCCCCAAATTCTTAAACAAAAAAAATGATTTTTTTCCCCTTCATCAAACTTTTCACTGGCTCCCTTAGCACCCAGTAGAAGGTCCCAACTCCTTACAGAGTCTGGGTTTTCATGTCCCTGTTTGCTTACACAGCTTAATCTTTTGCCACTTTCCCCCTCACATTGATTAAGGTAGCCAAGTTTAACTATTTACACAACTATTCACACAAGTTATTCTCTGGGCCTGCAGCAGAAACATGATTAACAATTTTAATGCCCAGAGTAAACAACAGAAATTTTTCTTAAATTAAAGGAATAGTGTGAAAATGCTGTAAGTACAGAAAATGCAACCTCCATTCCAGTAGAACAATTTCCTTTGCCTTGTCCTTGGCTCTCCAAAACTGTTCATTTATTGTGGTGTCTTTTAGATTTTAGTGCCCTGGGACAAAGATCTAATTTCCCCACCCCACTTTTGACTCTATCCTGGACTACCTTTCCTCACCTCTATCTCTCTCAACCAGACTAACTCTTTATTCCTTAGACTTGATGATGCATCCCTCTTTAGAGATCCAAAGACACCCCAAGCATCCCCCTCTCTCAGCAATAATCACAGTGTATAGCAGTGTTTTTCAAAGTGTGGTCCTCACACCGCCTGTGTTAGAATCACCTTTAGTGTTTGTTAAAAGAATTGATTTTGGGTTCCCACTCCTGACCTAACCAGAATATCTGAGAACATAGGCAGGAATTTACATTTTTGACAAGCTCCTCATGATTCTGATGCACCAAAAATTTTAATGAATAATCATCTTCCCTACTAGACTGAACACCTTGAGAGGAAGGACTGTGTCTTTTATTGTTGTTATATTGTTAATACCTGGCACAGTGCTTGGAACATTAGCTTGGCTAATGTTTATTGAATGAATGTATGAATGAAAAAATGAATTATGAAAGTTTCCTCTTGTACTCTCATGTTCGTAGTGATGTTTGTTACTTCCTGGGCAGAAAAGCTTGGTTACTACTCCATTTGAGCTGTATTAATTCTATTTTGCAGAGATATCAAGGCTCCTACATAATAAATGATCATTGTCCTCCTCAAAAACTCTTTGGCAGTTATCTTGGGGAAATGTCTTTGGAGCATATGGCACCATTGTTTTCAGTAACATTTCAGTCTTGTCAAACTTTGTTGTTTGAAGGTGGATTTACATTTCGGTTATAGCCAAAAATCACTCAAAGCTAAGCCTACTTAAAAAAGTGGAGAATTAAACTGGGTTTGGAGTAAGCAATGAAGTTTGACTCTGAAGTCCCAAATTCTGAGTCAAACAGTGAAAAATGACTTCTAAGATACAACATGGTGACAAAGTACTTAGTGGGGGTGCGATGGGCCCCAGATATTTACTTCAGTTAACTTGGCTTTTATAGAATCCTGGCAATGCTATGGACCTTAAGAGAAGTAATTGGCTACCTCTAGCTAAACCCAGCTGGACAAAGAGAATAGGACCTGTATTTAACATTTTCAAAGAAGGTGACTGCATAAGCTTTTGTTTTTGTTGCTCTACTCAACCTGTTCTCCACAACTGTTTCTACCAGTAGATTATTTTATGTCTGCAATTTATGCTTGTTTCCACTTTTTATATTGTCTTATTGAAGAAAGCACAAAAATAATCAAAAATAAAGTAAAACCTGTTTTGAGAGTATGAAAGAAATTTTAATGCCACATTGAGGTTCTGGCTACTTGTAAGTAAGAGTAACTGCATCTGGATGTGTTTTTATTATACAATTCTATGTGTATCTTTGGATGCAGTGAAATTCAGATTGCAGCAAAATCACTTATCTGTTCTTTTCGGCTAAAACACTCTAGGTGAATTTTCTAAACTTCCATGGTTTACATATTTATATATGACTACCAAGATGGAGCAATCCACGGATGGACTTTTGAATAAACTCAAATATTTGATACTGCTTCCTCCAAGGAATGGAGAGTGTCAGGCAGGTAGGTAAGAACCACTCCTACACTTATTTCTAGCTCCTGAAGCCAACTGCAGCCTTGGAGCCAATGGCTGTATTTGGCTGTGTGTTACAGGTTGGCCAAACTGATTGCCATCAGGTCAGACAAAACTGCCTTTTATGGTGTAGTCTGCCAGCTTCAGGCATATGCTGTATTGTTGTTATTGGCTAGACTATTTATTAGACTATTGTTGGACTATTTTTTATCAAATGCTTTACCCCACGCCTGTTTGTATTGGGAGCTCTGGACCAATAGTGTCTCTCCTAGTGACAGAAATATGAGCATCTGTGGATTACACAGCCTCATCCCTCTCTACAATATTCCAGCCCATCCAAAATGCTATATTATGAATTAAATAAATATATATGTATTCATGAATTCTTTGTTGTCTCTCGCTGGAGTTGAATTGGGGGAGGACTAAAAGGAAGATGGCCGTGGATTCTCCTGGAATTGGGTAAGTGACTAGGGGAAACCAAGGATCATATAATAGGTAGTGATCTGGACAGAAAGGACCCAGGGGGTCTGGAGCTCAAAATCCAATCAAGAAGACTTTGATTTCAGGAGCATGATATGGTCAAGAAGACCAAAGAAATGAAGATACAGGGTTCAAGGAAACATGACACATTCAGTTTTAGAGATTGGAGCAGAAGGTGAGAATTAAAGAACAAATAAAATCCCAGTGCTCGAACCCATTGATTAAGATTAGGGTAGCACCAGAAGCAAGTGAGCTGACTTACTGTTAAAACACCTGGCCTGCAGGAGGAGACTGGGAGGAAGCCAGGAGGTCCCTCAGGGCTAGAATTGGGCATATCTTAATCAGATTTGTAGTGGCACTAAGACTAAAAGGGATCATGCGATATGAAGTGAATGAAGCAGGGCAGTCAAGGGCGGCAGCTAGAGAAGTGACTTGAAACAGGTCATCAGACCAGGGGCCTATAACAACTACAGCCCAAAGGTAAAAGGAGTAAAATACAAAGGAGAAAAGAATTTGGAACATTGTGTGTTTAGTGGTTTAATTGAAGAACAACCTAGGCAAATACCAAACATGAGGCTATTACCCATAGCTGAAATTTTAATATTTTGTGTGTGTGTGTGTGATGATGTTTGGAAAGGTCATCTCCATTTAATGTGCGAGGACAGGGCAGATATGGGATTCTTTATGTTTCCCCATCTGAGAATAGAATTGGTCCCAGAGTTTCAGTGAATCTGAGCCTGTATTTGGGAGGGAGGTGGTCTCAGTTATGATGGTTAGGAGTAACAGAGACCAAATAGGTTGTTACAAGCTTATTAGAAATGTATATAGCATGACAGCTAATGAGAATGACTCTCCTCCACCATGAATTTCCAGGAATGGAGGATCAAGGTGGTTTTCCTATACTGTTGGGCACAATACACAAATTACAATTGCGACTGATCTCGTCGGGTCATTCAAGAGCAGTTCTTAACCACTAGTTATGTTCCTAGTACTCTTCTCATTTCTGTGGTGGGATATTAAGATGAAAAATATTCCTAACATTTATAATGGAGTACCCAATTCAATACTGCTCCTCAGATAGTTTTACATCTATGAACTCAATGAGTTAATAGTGGTAGCTGACAAAGGGAGCATTTATAGAGACACTGGAGTGCAAGTGGAAGCTCTTACCAAGATCTAGCATGGAGACTTGTACATAGTAGGTGCTTAGTAAATGCTGGTTGAATAGAATTAGAATCTGATAAGCAGAATGACAAGTAGTCCACCTCATACATTGTGAAGTTGGGTGAACTCACCAGCACCAGGTGTATAATCCCTCTCAGGCACATATTCCTGGTCCAGGATTCCTATGACTGCTTCTTTCCATTGTTCTTTAAGGCCAGGCTCCTTCAAAGGGAACAATTAGAAGAATTAATAAATTAGCCACCAATAATGTGCTAATGGAGGAATGTGGGCAAAATTCACACAGAAAACAAGACATTGTTTCTCAGAAAACAAGAAATGTTAACAAGAACCTTCTAGGGAAAATGTTTTTGTGTCTGACTTGGGACTGACAAGTTGGGGAGGGCAAGCATCAGACTTTCCAGTTTAGAAGGGTCAGCTGACAATGCCCCGGCAGGCTAAGCCCCTGCCAGGGGAAATATTTTGGACCAAGAGGACTCTTTCAAAGGGGATATAGATGAGAACTGAGTCTCACTTAGCACAATGCCTGTGATCCTTCTAGAGCACAAGGGCTGGCCTTGCACACAGAATACGAAGAGGATCTGTTGCTCTTCCAGGCAGATTAAAAGTCCCAGAAAATGGAATTTGGGCTGATTTTCCCTTTGATGTATAGTGATAAGAAAAAGCTACTATGGTCAACGCTCTTTGTTCGACTTAACTCCCTCAGTGGTAAGAGAGGGTCATGAGATAGCCAAAAATGTGAAATTCACAGTAAGCAGCTGTCAAGCACATATGGCAAGTCCAAGTCCAAGTCCAAGGCCTGACTGATTTAGTAGGTAAAGATACAAGGAATCACTTTTAAATTCAAACAGTTTATTATTTACACAGTGAAAGAAAAAGCAGTCAAAGATTCCAGCCCCAAATGGTCCTTGTCCCAAACAACAAAAAGGATGACACTGAAACAAAAAGGACCAGAAGACTTCCAAGTGAGTTGTGGGATACCTCACTGCTAAGAAGCCAATTATAGACTGCACTTAAGTGGCTTTATAGTCTGTAGCTCTATTCTGAGGGAAGTGGTTCAGGAAGTCTTGTACCTCATCAGAACCTGGGAGGTGGGAGGCTATGAAAATCTGTCTCATGAAACTTGCCAAGGGACATAAGGAGGCAAGTGGGAGATGATCTTGAAGCAGCTCCTCTCAGGCCTCCCATCCTTTGTGCTCTGGAAGGATCACAGGCATTCTGCCAAGACTCAGATTAGCTGTGGTTCAAGTCTTTGCTCGAGGGACCATTGTAGATATTGCCAGGTGACTAGGGTGCCAGGGTAGAGCCATTCTCATGCAGAGACTAGCTGAAGGTCCAGGTAACTTCCTCAGGGCAAAGCAAAAGGAAGTAAAGTCAGGGTCTTTTGAAGTACCTCTTCTCTTCTTCCCTTCTGCTGACCTTCCATTCATGTCCTTTCATTCTTCTCAGTATTTTGGGAGTTGGGGGTGGGGATGGGGCAGAGATTAAATGCATAATTAGGATATAAAATAAATTCAGTCTCTGAAAGATTCAGTACCAAGGCCAGAGAATTCCAAGGCCTGGGTCCTTCGCCATCTCTGGCACTTAGTTTTTCAACTAGGAATTAAAGAGTATGGGTAATTTCTAAGGTCCCTTCTAGCCCTAACAGTATGAATTACCATAAATGCAAATTTAGTGAAGGTAGTGATAGGAGCTTGATGTGCATACCTACCCCAAGAATGTTGGGACATCAGGGCAGATCATCAGAAATCCTACGACTGGGACAGAGAAGTGGATGACATTACTGTTACTTTAGGACCATCGTCAGAATCCCTTTTGGGGTGACTATCCTTCCCCATACACACTTCACTTCACTTGGACCTCCCTTGCCAATCCGCTGCTACCATTACTTTTGAGCTTTCTGCTTCAGCCCTCTCCCCCATCCTGCTTGATAACTGTACAAAATGCAAATACTGTTTTAGCTAGTGGTGTCTCTGTTTCAAATTTCAGGTCAGTCATCTGAAAGTCTTCAATGTGTACATGCAGGGAATTGCCAAAGATATTCTACTTTCCAAGGGCAGAGTAGGTCACTTGATACAGCAACTAACAGGGGTCCTGTGTGCCACCTTCTCCAATTATGGTCTTCCCAATCCAAACTCCCACAGATACATCCCTTAAAAGGCAAAGGAGAGAGTCCTGGTACAGCCACCACTCCAAGTTATTATTCCGCCATTCATTTATTCACTCATTCAACAAATATTTTACTGATAGTCTGTTTGTGGCAGGTGCTGGAGCTCAGTGATGAATAAGACACATAATCCCTGCCCTCATGAGACTCATAATCTAGAGAGAAGACAGAGTATCAACGAATGAAGACTTTTTGAATTATAGGCGCTATCATTTATTGGTTGCTTACAGTGTGCCTGGCACTATGCCAAGCACTCGAGATGCAGTGATTCATTCAATCCTCCCAGGAATCCTATGAGGTAAAGACTATTATTGGCTCCCTCGAACATGAAGAGTTAATCATTCCCTGCGCCCATGCCCAGGCCTGCAGATTCCTACATGCCTGGTGAGCTGCTAGCAAGGGTCTTAGCCATGGCTGCTTTGGGTACGAGGTAAAGTTTAAGGCCCAGCACTGAGGAAATAAATGACCCAGTGCAGCAGCTCCTGAAGTCAGGGTTAACCGGGAAGGCCTTCCAGGTCTTTGCTAGACACCCCCAAAACTGCCCCCGAGGCGATTCTCCCATCCTCTTTTTTCTCCCCTTTCCCTCCGGCACCCCACTACCCTCCCTTTCCAGCCCAGCCCCTCCCTCTGGGCCGCCTCCTCTCTGAGTCATTTCCCCTTCTCCGCCCTAAAGACCTTGTCTTTCTCTTGGAATCCCTTACCCTCTGGCAGGAAGTAGAGGAAGAGCAAACTGGCTTTGGGAACCAGGTGAGTCCTTTCCCCAGCGAGGATGAGAAACGCCTCCCCGCAGTCCCCTGACCCCCCACGAATTCGGAAGGACGGGAAATCCTGGGAGTCCCTCCAGCCGTGTGTGGGAGGTGCCACGCCCCACCTGGTGTCTCCTGGGATGTGAGGAGGGAAGCAGTGGTCCCGTCGGACGGGCCTGTGTGGCTGCGACCGGCTCCTGGGCTGTGAGCTCAGCGCGCTGGGGAGGGACCTAGCTGCCGCGAAGCTGGGGGCGCGTGGAAGGGTCGGCTCCAGAAGCCAGCCATTGGGAGGAGAGAGGGGGAAAAGCTCCGAGCGGTGCGTGTGGAGGGTGCAAGCGCGTGCAAGTGCGTGCAAGTGGGCTGGTACGTGTATTGAGAAGGCATGCGTGTGTATGAAGGGGTGTAGAGAGGTGCGTACGTGGGGAGGCGCGCGTGTGCGGGAACGCTTGTGTGCGTGTGATGTGTGGGGGAGATGCGAAGATGTGATTTACACAGGTGCGGACGTGGCAGTGTGCGAGTGGTGACATGGAGATGCTTTCGAGCGTGAAGACTCACCGAGAAGCCCGTGGGGGATGTGTGTGCGTGTGCACGTGGAGGTGTGTGTGAGGGGATATAGATTTATTAATATATATGCGTACGCGTGGAGTGCGTGCGTGCGTGGGGGTCCGTACGTGGGGGTGCGTGCATGGGGGTGTGCGTGTGTTGGGAGTGCGTGCATGGTGGTTGCATGGGTGGTGGGGAGGGGAGAGCGGGAAGGAAGGCGGGAGCCAGGTGCATGCGCAGCTGAGAGTAAAGATGGCCGAGAAGCTCTTGCTGGCAGAGCTTAAAGTTAGGATTCTTAGCCTCTTTTTGTTTTTCTTGAGGTGGGCAGTAGGATGCACATGGCACCGTTTGAAAATAAGGAAAACTATTGACCAATTGACCACCTCCTTTAAAAAAATGCCCATGGTTTGCATGTAAGCACAGAGGGTTCGTGAACCCACTGATGGTCATCTGTAGACCCTAGATTATGGTTTGAAAAGGGGAGAAGATCCAAATAAATTACGTTGATATCCACCATTGTGTCTTTTGATTCTATGAGAGAAAAAATGGAACAGCAGCTGCCCTTGGGTTGGTGTGGCTTTGAGGCTAGGTTTGCTGCTCCTGTTGGACGTGGTGCCAGCAGAGTGGGGAGTGTAAAATGGGATCACTGCCCAGAGTAAGACGGAGGAAGGGTGCCTCGTGGCCTTCAGGATAAAGCTCGGCCCCTCCCAAGCGGATCACTAGCCACAGGTTTTGCGGGTTAGTTCCTTGATAAAGTTGGAAAATGGAGATTTGTGTTGCTTTCTTGCGTGATTCCCGTCCCCGCCCTCCGCCCCCCGCCCCCGCCCCGGCCCTGACAGCCTGTGGGTGATGTCAGGGAGTATGAGTCTAACTAAGGTTGGGACTTCGTTGGGTAAGTGACTAGAAGGAGAGCAGTAGACTTGGGTTCTGATCCCATCTTTACGATTAACTAACTGTGTGACATTAAGCAATTTTCTTGATCTTCTTGTGCATCACTTTATTTATTTGTTTGTTTATTTATTTACTGAGACTGAGACTCGCTCTGTCACCCAGACTGGAGTGCAGTGGCACAATCTCGGCTCACTGCAGCCTACGCCTCCCAGGTTCAAGTGATTCTCCTGTTTCAGCCTCCCAAGTAGCTGGGATTACAGGCGCGCACCACCACGCCTGGCTAATTTTTGTATTTGTTGTAGAGATGGGATGGCGCCATGTTGTCTAGGCGGGTTTGGAGCTCCTGACCTTAAGCGATAGCCCTGCTTCAGCCTCCCAAAGTGCTGGGATTATAGGCGTGAGGCACTGCACCCAGCCTCACTTTCCTCATTTATAAAATGGTAGTTCACAGGGTAGTTGGAAGTTTAAATAAGACTAAATAAATTCCCAGAACATGGGAAGCCTTTAATAAATGGCTGCATACCTAGGAATAAATAATATGTGTGTGTGTGTATATATATATATATATATTTATTTATTTATACACGTATATCTATATATACATTTGCAGAAAAGTTAAAGCTAAAAGTTTTATTTTGAAAGAATGTCTTAAACTACTGTTTTCTTTTGGTTTCTTGTAGGCATACCTAGTTGTGCTGTCAGCCAAAGCCCACCAAGTTCATCCTGTAAAGTCACACGCCTGAAGTAAGTGGGACTTTATTTGGAATTATTTGCAGTGTTCAAGTAGACAATTATTAGTCCACCATCAACTCTCACTTGGATTGCTGCCATGGTCTTCAAGCCTTCACATTTGCCTGCTTCCCTCTTTCGTTCTCCATGTTGCAGTCACAGTTATCTTTCCCTCTGAGAGGCAAAATAGCCTACTGGTTTGGAGCACAGACCTTGGAGTCAGAAATATCTCCTTCAGATCCCAACTGCACCCTGCTCCACCACTTTCTAGCTGTGTGATCTTTCACAAATTACTTCATTTCTTTTTGGGGGATTTCAACATTTTAATTTCTTTTTAATATAAGTCACTTTTTGCAAGCTAGGAAACAGATTCAACCTAAGACAATCTAGTCCTCTGGAGATCCAGGCTGAGTCTTTCGATTTTTAGCAGAATGACATCATAATATAAGGTGCTAGCAATAGAATTATAAACTCTAAATAATAACCACTTATCTACATTTTTCATTAGGAAACAACCAAAAGTCCATTACTTAAAGACATGATATACAGAACATATTGATCTACAAAAGACCCAACGACCCAAATTATATGCTGCCCAACCTATTGGTGAACTGGATTGGAACTGGCCAAGGATTGGTAAATAGAGAAAGCGTTTACATTTTAAAAACTTCCTCTGTGGTTAAAAAAATTCCTGGTTGTTATCAATAAGAAAACAAGTAAAAAATGTTACAGATGGACCCACACTGATATTTGACTTTACCAAGGTCTTCCGCCAGAACATGAAGGTAGACATAAATGTAGGAGATTAGATATTGAGATATTTTAAAAATAAATTACTTAGTAATAAGAAGTTAGACATACAGCATTATTCCATTTGCTACAAGAACAAATGGACAATGAAGATTATTTAAAAGAAATGTTCAACTCTAAGGAGGGTGGTGGGAACAACACTTTCCACTAGAGAATAACCTCCCATTTTCTCAGACAGTTAGCATTACTATTCTTCCGTAATACATATTCATATGGAAAAACTTGTCAAGAGCTTTTGCCAGGGCCAGGAGATGAAAAATAGAGCATGTTTTAATTAGCAAATTGTAAGCTCAGTTAACATTTTTTGGGATGGACCCATACAATCTGGCCATTGTTTTGTTAAACTTCTGTAAACTGCAGAATTCCCTAACCCTTAATTAGCTTTGGTTTTTGCTCAATATCCTGAAGCTGGGCACAGTCTCAATGTAACTCTTCTCCTAGGGGCTGAAGTGGGTGCTAGTCATCAAAGTTTGGAATGTCATTTTAGAAGCAACCTCTAGAAGTAATCCTGGTAAGCCCTAGAAGTAATCCTTTGGATGCATAGTAGGCTCTGTGCAGGTGGTAAAATCTGGGCAGGAATACCAGAATGTCAATGATCAGGACTGGAACTGCCCAGTCTGCCCCCGCTTTGCTGATGTAGCCAGAAGGTGAGCCTATGATAATGAGAAAGGCACCAATCGACAAAGAGCACAGTGGCAAGTGCAGTGGCCTTATAAGGGATCTTAGGAGGGCTTTTCTTAAACTGGAGGTCAGTGTAGCCATCATCTGTGCTGGAGAGCCTTGAGTATATCACTTTACTACGGAGATTCCAGCCAGGTTGATGTGGGAGGGCATCATAACACACTGACACAGCTACAGTTGGAGTGCCATGCCAGGCTGCCAGTGGCGAGACTTTGCTCACAGTTGGCAGCAGAGGCACCCAAGGCTGTGCCACCTAACTGCCACCCAGCCCACCCCAGCAAGGGCCAGTGCCCTGGAAGTCTACTTGACCTCTTTTAGAATCTGTTTTCTTATCTCTGAAAGGGGACAATGCTGATACCACCTCAAGGGTTTTGTGAGAGATTGCAGAGATAATGTATGTAATGTGGCTCACAGTAATTGCTCAATAAATGGTAGATTAAAAATGGCAAGGGCAGTGAAGTAGCCAGCAAAAAAGAGGTTGAAGTGATGCACAATGGCACCTACACTGGGTAGGGATTGAAGCCATGAGGTGATAATGAGCTGGAGAATGGGAGAAATCAAAGGATGGGAGATCTTGATGAGAATGAAAAATGTTTGGCTGTGAAATGAGTCCTTGATCAAAAATTTTTTAAAAAAGAAAGAGAATGAGGAGTGGGTATTCTGAGAACCAAGAAGTAACTGGAGTAGGAGGTTGTAGCCAGAGATAGGCTAGTAGAGTTCAGGAATTCTAAAGTGGAGCAGCTCCATGCCTAGTGGGTGGTCCAGGAAACTAACGGCTAGTAATGACATAGAAAGTGGCATGCGGTCAGAGGTTGTTGAAGTAGAGGAGCTCAAAGGGCAGTGAGGCTAGCATGTTGGATGAGTCATCCACAGACATTGATGTTGCTTACATGATGGCAGGGGTTGAAATGGAGAGGAAAATGGAGCCAGTGCCAAAGCCAAGGTCTATCCTAACTAACGGAAGGCAGTCATTTATTTCACAAATATTTACTGAACTTTTACTAGATGTCAGGACATAACAAGACAGACAAGAATCATGCTGTCATGGAGTTTACAGTCTAACAGGAGTAATAACAGACATTAATAATCCTACCTATAAATAGAAAGCTGTAATCTGTGATAAGAGCTATGAATGGGCCAGGCGCGGTGGCCCACGCATGTAATCCCAAAACTTTGGGAGTCTGAGGCGGATGTATCACAAGGTCAGGAGTTTGAGACCAGCCTGGCCAAGATGGTGAAACTCTGTCTCTACTAAAAATACAAAAATTGCCTGGGCATGGTGGCATGTGCCTGTAATCCCAGCTACTTGGGAGGCTGAGGCAGGAGAATCGCTTGAACCCAAAAGGCAGAGGTTGCAGTGAGCCAAGATCACGCCATTGCACTCCAGCCTGGCCAACAAGAGTGAAACTCCCTCAAAAAAAAAAAAAAAAAAGAGCTATGAATGAAAAATAAGGGTTCCGTAATTGTTATAACAGAGGAACCTAACCCTGTCTGGAAAGTTAGGGGAGGCTTCCCTGAAGAAGTGAGGACTGAAAGATAAATTAGGGTAGATGAAGGTGGATGGTGGGTAGGTGGAAGACATGTTCCAGGTAGAGGAAACAGCATGTGCAAAGACCTGAAGCTAGAACATGTATAGTAATTTGAAGAACTGAAAAATATCTCCTATGACTAGAGCATGTTAAGTAATACTCTAGCCATAGGAGAGTAATATGAGCTGAGGCTGGGTGGCAGGCTCCCTTAAGGATTTGGGGCTTTATACTACGAGCATTGGTAATATTTGGATGACATGATCATATTTTAAAAATAATCAGGCCAGGCATGATGGTTTGCACCAGTAATCCTAGCACTTTGGAAGGCCGAAGTTGGTGGGTCACTTAAGCCCAGGAGTTTGAGACTAGCCTGGACAACCTGGACAAACCCCATCTTTACAAAAAGTATAAAAAATTAGCCAGGCATGGTGGCGCATGCCTGTGGTTCCAGCTACTCCGGAAGCTGAGGTGGGAGGATCACCTGAGCCTGGGGAAGTCAAGGCTGCAGTGAGCTGTGATCATGCCACTGCACTCCAGCCTGGGTGACAGAGTGAGACCCTGTCTCAAAGAAAAAAATCAAACACATAAGTATATAGGGTAAATAGTGAAAGGCGAGTTTATGTGTATGTTAGTATAGGGGAGTATGTGTGTATGTGTATGTGCATACATAAAATACACATGTATAATATGTAAACACATATAATAGATGTATACATATATAATATATAAAAATGATACATACCATTTCACCGCTTTAAAGAATGTTAAATACACAATGGTTATATTTCAGTGTCCATACATAGACATCCAATTCATTCTTTTTAAAAAAAAAAATTTATTACTAATACAAATAGAGATGGGGTGTCACCATTTTGCCCAGGCTAATCTCAAACTCCTGGGCTCAACCAATCCTTCCTCCTCCGGCTCCCAAAGTGCTGGGATTATAGGTGTGAGCCACCAAGCCTGGCCCAACTCATTCTTAAGAGTTGCAAAGTAATGGGATGGCTGGGTCAAATGGTATTTCTAGTTCTAGATCCCTGAGGAATCGCCACACTGACTTCCACAATGGTTGAACTAGTTTACAGTCCCACCAACAGTGTAAAAGTGTTCCTATTTCTCCACATCCTCTCCAGCACCTGTTACTGGGTATATACCCAAATGACTATAAATCATGCTGCTATAAAGACACATGCACACGTATGTTTATTGCGGCATTATTCACAATAGCAAAGACTTGGAACCAACCTAAATGTCCAACAATGATAGACTGGATTAAGAAAATGTGGCACATATACACCATGGAATACTATGCAGCCATAAAAAATGATGAGTTCATATCCTTTGTAGGGACATGGATGAAATTGGAAACCATCATTCTCAGTAAACTATCGCAAGAACAAAAAACCAAACACCGCATATTCTCACTCATAGGTGGGAATTGAACAATGAGATCACATGGACACAGGAAGGGGAATATCACATTCGGGGGACTGCGGTGGGGAGGGGGGAGGGGGGAGGGATAGCATTGGGAGATATACCTAATGCTAGATGACGAGTTAGTGGGTGCAGCGCACCAGCATGGCACATGTATACATATGTAACTAACCTGCACAATGTGCACATGTACCCTAAAACTTAAAGTATAATTAAAAAAAAAAAAGTTGCAAAGTATTCCACGTTATTAATGTATGATGACTTATTTAACTATTGCCCTATTGATGGACATTTAAGTTGTCTCTAATTATATATTACTTTGCAGTGTGCACTGTTCACAATAGCAAAGACATGGAATCAGCCTAAATGTCCATCAATGATAGACTGGATAAAGAAAATGTGATACACACACATGATGGGATGCTATGCGGCCAAAAAAAAAGGAATGAGATCACGTCCTTTGTAGGAACATGACGCAGCTGGAGGTCATTATCCTTAGCAAATTAAGGCAGGAACAGAAAAACAAATACCGCGTGTTCACACTTAAAAGTGGGAACTAAATAATGAGACCCAATGGGCAGAAAGAGGGGAGCAAGAGACAGTGGGGACTACCTGAAGGAGAAGGGTAGGAAGAGGGAGAGGATCAGGAAAAGTAACTATCAGGTACTATGCTTAGTACCTGGATAACAAAATAATCTAAACCGAACGCCTGTGACATGAGCTTACCTATATAACAAACTTGCACTGCACATGTACCCCAAACCTAAAATAAAAGTTTAACAAAATTGCAATATGCCGTTCTGTAAATTTTTTTCTCTAATATTATGCTTCAAATTTTATTTTTAAAATTACACTAGGAATACACAAGGAATTACGTGAGGAATATATGAATATATTCTTATAAAAATTGTAAAAATATAGAAATGTGTAACAATGAGAGTAAATGCTTATACAGGCCTTACTGTGCCCAACATCACTCTAAATGCTTTAAAGAGATTAGTACAACAATCCATGAAATAGGTACTGTTATTTTTTTCCATTTTACAGATAGGGACACTGAGGGCATAAAGAGGTAACTTGCATGTGGTCATATAGCTAATTATTGTTGGAGCTGGGCTCTTAATCACCTCATTATTTTCCTTCACCTCTACCCAGTTTAATGCCTTACCTCAAATGTGACAACTGTTCTTTTTTTCATTTGCAATTTTGTCTACCTATATAAAACACATGCAAAATATTTATGTTTTTGGTGCGTTGGTTTTCTTTTTATGTAATAGGTTAACACTGTGTTATCTTGCCACTAGCTTTTTTCACTTAACCATGTGTCTTTGACTTTTTCCAAGTCTTTATTTTTAAATTAATAATATATAAGCATATTGTTGTGGTAAAAGATCAAAATAATACACAGGTTTAGAGAGAGTAAATCTTCAAACTTCCCTTTCCTGCCTGCTCTCTGACATCTCACCAAAAAAAAACCCCCCAAAAACCCCCAATAAACAACCAACTGTCCACAATTTGGTGAGTGTCCTTACAATCTTCTTTCCATGCATTTTGTGTGAATAAATAAGTATTTATATATATATTTACATAACAGGATTCATTCATATTGTTATATAGCCTTTTAATTTCTTATTTATTGATTTAATTACACACATGATACTTGAATACATTTTTCTTTTGAAAGATTAGAGCACTACAGGGAAGTTGAACACTCCCTTTGATCATCATTGATTTCCTCTCTACCTCCTCTGTCCCTACTCACTGTTTGACTTTTCTCCTGCATCTTTTTTTTTTTTTTAATTATACTTTAAGTTCTAGGGTACATGTGCACAAAGTGCAGGTTTGTTACATAGGTATACATGTGCCATGTTGGTTTGCTACACCCATTAACTCGTCATTTACATTAGGTATTTCTCCTAATGCTATCCCTCCCACTGCCCCCCACCCCATGACAGGCCCCTGTGTGTGATGTTCCCCGCCCTGTGCCCAAGTGTTCTCACTGTTCAGTTCCCACCTATGAGTGAGAACATGTGGTGTTTGGTTTTCTGTCCTTGTCATAGTTTGCTGAGAATGATGGTTTCCAGCTTCATCCATGTCCCTACAAAGGACAGGAACTCATCCTTTTTTATGGCTGCATATTATTCCATGGTGTATATGTGCCACATTTTCTTAACCCAGTCTATCATTGATGGACGTTTGGGTTGGTTCCAAGTCTTTGCTATGGTGAATAGTGCCGCAGTAAACATATGTGTACATGTGTCTTTATAGCAGCATGATTTATAATCCTTTGGGTATATACCCAGTAATGTGATTGCTGGGTCAAATGGTATTTCTAGTTCTAGATCCTTGAGGAATCGTCACACTGTCTTCCACAATGGTTGAACTAGTTTACACTCCCACCAACAGTGTAAAAGCATTCCTATTTCTCCACATCCTCTCCAGCATCTGTTTTTTCCTGACTTTTTAATGATCGCCATTCTAACTGGTGTGAGATGGTATATCATTGTGGTTTTGATTTGCATTTCTCTGATGACCAGTGATGATGAGCAACTTTTCATGTGTCTGTTGGCTGCATAAATGTCTTCTTTTGAGAAATGTCTGTTCATATCCTTTGCCCACTTTTTGATGGGGTTGTTTGTTTTTTTCTTGTAAATTTGTTTAAGGTCTTTGTAGATTCTGGATATTAGCCCTTTGTCAGATGGGTAGATTGCAAAAGTTTACTCCCATTCTGTAGGTTGCCTGCTCACCCTGATGGTAGTTTATTTAGCTATGTAGAAGCTCTTGAGTTTAATTAGATCCCATTTGTCAATTTTGGCTTTTGTTGCCATTGCTTTTGGTGTTTTAGTCATGAAGTCCTTGCCCATGCCTATGTCCTGAATGGTATTGCCTAGGTTTTCTTCTAGGGTGTTTTATGGTTTTAGGTCTAACATTTAGGTCTTTAATTCATCTTGAATTAATTTTTGTATAAGGTGTAAGGAAGGGATCCAGTTTCAGCTTTCTACATATGGCTAGCCAGTTTTCCCAACACCATTTATTTTAAATAGGGAATCCTTTCCCCATTTCTTGTTTTTGTCAGGTTTGTCAAAGATCAGATGGTTGTAGATGTGTGGTATTATTTCTGAGGGCTCTATTCTGTTCCATTTTTCTATCTCTCTGTTTTAGTACCAGTACCGTGCTATTTTTGTTACTGTAGCCTTGTAGTATAGTTTGAAGTCGGGTAGCATGATGCCTCCAGCTTTGTTCTTTTTGCTTAGGATTGTCTTGGCAATGCAGGCTCTTTTTTTGGTTCCATATGAACTTTAAAGTAGTTTTTTCCAATTCTGTGAAGAAAGTCATTGGTACCTTGATGGAGATGGCATTGAATCTATAAATTACCTTGGGGAGTATGGCCATTTTCATGATATTGATCCTTCCTATCCGTAAGCATGGAATGTTCTTCCATTTGTTTGTGTCCTCTTTTATTTCGTTGAGCAGTGGTTTGTAGTTCTCCTTGAAGAGGTCCTTCGCTTCCCTTGTAAATTGGATTTGTAGGTATTTTATTCTCTTTGTAGCAAATGTGAATGGGAGTTCACTCATGATTTGGCTGTTTGTCTGTTACTGGTGTATAGGAATGCTTGTGATTTTTGCACATTGATTTTGTATCCTGAGACTTTGCTGAAGTTGCTTATCAGCTTAAGGAGATTTTGGGCTGAGACGATGGGGTTTTCTAAATATACAATCATGTGATCTGCAAACGGGGACACAAAGGGGCTGCTTCCAGCTTTTGCCCATTCAGTATGATATTGGCTGTGGGTTTGTCATAAATAGCTCTCAATATTTTGAGATATGTTCCATCAATACCTAGTTTATTGAGAGTTTTTAGCATGAAGGGCTGTTGAATTTTGTCAAAGGCCTTTTCTGCATCTGTTGACGTAATCATGTGGTTTTTGTCATTGGTTCTGTGTATGTGATGGATTATGTTTATTGATTTGTGTATGTTGAACCAGACTTGCATCCCAGGGATGAAGCCCACTTGATCATGATGGATAAGCTTTTTAATGTGCTGCTGGATTCGGTTTGCCAGTATTTTATTGAGGATTTTTGCATCAGTGTTCACTAGGGATAGTGGTCTAAAATTCTCTTTTTTTGTTGTGTCTCTGCCAGGCTTTGGTATCAGGATGATGTTGGCCTCATAAAATGAGTTAGGGAGGATTCCCTCTTTTTCTATTGATTGGAATAGTTTCAGAAGGAATGGTACCAACTCCTCTTTGTACCTCTGGTAGAATTTGGCTGTGAATCCATGTGGTCTTGGACTTTTTTTTGGTTGGTGGGCTATTAGTTATTGCCTCAATTTCAGAGCCTGTTATTGGTCTATTCAGAGATTCAACTTCTTCCTGATTTCGTCTTGGGAGGGTGTATGTGTCGAGGAATTTATCCATTTTTTCTAGATTTTCTAGTTTATTTGCATAGAGGTGTTTATAGTATTCTCTGATGGTAGTTTGTATTTCTGTAGGATCAGTGGTGATATCCCCTGTATCATTTTTTATTGCATCCATTTGATTCTTCTCTCTTTTCTTCTTTATTAGTCTTGCTAGCGGTCTATCAATTTTGTTGATCTTTTCAAAAAACCAGCTCCTGGATTCATTGATTTTTTTGAAGGGTTTTTTTGTATCTGTATCTCATTCAGTTCTGCTCTGATCTTAGTTATTTCTTGCCTTCTGCTGGCTTTTGAATTTGTTTGCTCTTGCTTCTCTAGTTCTTTTAATCGTGATGTTAGAGTGTCGATTTTAGATCTTTCCTGCTTTCTCTTGTGGGCATTTAGTGCTATAAATTTCCCTCTATTCACTGCTTTAAATGTGTCCCAGAGATTCTGGTACGTTGTGTCTTTGTTCTCATTGGTTTCAAAGAACATGTTTATTTCTGCCTTCATGTCGTTATTTACCCAGTAGTCATTCAGGAGCAAGTTTTTCAGTTTCCATGTAGTTGAGCGGTTTTGAGTGAGTTTCTTAATCCTGAGCTCTAATTTGATTGCACTGTGGTCTGAGAGACAGTTTGTTGTGATTTCTGTTCTTTTACATTTGCTGAGGAGTGCTTTACTTCCAACTATGTGGTCAATTTTAGAATAAGTGCAATATATGTTGCTCAGAAGAATGCATATTCTCTTGGTTTGGGGTGGAGAGTTCTGTAGATGTCTATTAGGTCTGCTTGGTGCAGAGCTAAGTTCAAGTCATGTATATCCTTGTTAAACATCTGTCTCACTGATCTGTCTAATATTGACAGTGGGGTGTTGAAGTCTCCCACTATTATTGTGTGGGAGTCTAAGTCTCTTTGTACATCTCTAAGGACTTGCTTTATGAATCTGGGTGCTCCTGTTTTGGTGCATATATATTTGGGATAGTTAGCTGTTCTTGTTGAATTGATCTCTTTACCATTATGTAATGGCCTTCTTTGTCTCTTTTGATCTTTGTTGGTTTAAAGTCTATTTTATCAGAGACTAGGATTGCAACTCCTGCTTTTTTTTTTTTTTTTTTTTTTTTTTTGCTTTCGGTTTTCTTGGTAGATCTTCCTCCATCCCTTTATTTTGAGCCTATGTGATTCTGCACGTGAGATGGGTCTCCTGAATACAGCACATGGATGGGTCTTGACTCTTTATCCAGTTTGCCAGTCTGTGTCTTTTAATTGGGGCATTCAGCCCATTTATATTTAAGGTTAATATTATGTGTGTATTTGATCCTGTCATTATGATGTTAGCTGGTTATTTTGCCCGTTAGTTGATGCTGTTTCTTCCTAGCCTCGATGGTCTTTACAATTTGGCATGTTTTTTGCAGTGGCTGGTACCAGTTGTTCCTTTCCATGCTTAGTGCTTCCTTCAGGAGCTCTCGTAAGGCAGGCCTGGTGGTAACAAAATCTCTCAGCATTTGCTTGTCTGTAAAGGATTTTATTTCTCCTTCATTTATGAAGCTTAGTTTGCCTGGATATGAAATTCTGGGTCGAATATTCTTTTCTTTAAGAATGTTGAGTATTGGCCCTGACTCTCTTCTGGCTTGTAGAGTTTCCGCCGAGAGATCTGCTGTTAGCCTGATGGGCTTCCTTTTGTGGGTAACCCGACCTTTCTCTTTGGCTGCCCTTAACATTTCTTCCTTCATTTCAACCTTGGTGAATCTGACAATTATGTGTCTTGGGGTTGCTCTTCTCGAGGAGTGTCTTTGTGATGTTCTTTGTATTTCCTGAATTTGAGTGTTGGCCTGCCTTGGTAGGTTGGGGAAGTTCTCCTGCATAATATCCTGCAGAGTGTTTTCCAACTTGGTTCCATTCTCCCCATCACTTTCAGGTACACCAATCAAATGTAGATTTGGTCTTTTCACAGAGTCCCATATTTCTTGCAGGCTTTGTTTGTTTCTTTTTACTCTTTTTTTTCTAAACTTCTCCTCCTGCTTTATTTCATTAATTTGATCTTTAATCACTGATACTCTCTCTTCCACTTGATCGAACTGGCTATTGAAGCTTGTGCATGCATCACGTAGTTCTTGTGCCATGGTTTTCAGCTCCATCAGGTCATTTAAGGTCTTCTCTGCACTGGTTATTCTAGTTAGCCATTCATCTAATCTTTTTTCAAGGTTTTTAGCTTCCTTGCGATAGGTTCGAACATCCTCCTTTAGCTCAGAGAAGTTTGTTATTACCAACCTTCTGAAGCCTGCTTCTGTCAACTCGTCAAAGTCGTTCTCCGTCCAGCTTTGTTCCATTGCTGGTGAGGAGCTGTGATCCTTTGGAGGAGAAGAGGCACTCTGGTTTTTAGAGTTTTCAGCTTTTCTGCTCTGGTTTCTCCCCATCTTTGTGGTTCTATCTACCTTTGGTCTTTGATGATGGTGACCTACAGATGGGGTTTTGGTGTGGATGTCCTTTTTGTTGTTGTTGATGCTATTCCTTTCTGTTTGTTAGTTTTCCTTCTAACAGTCAGGTCCCTCAGCTGCAGGTCTGTTGGAGTTTTCTGGAGGTCCACTCCAGGCCCTGTTTTCCTGGGTGTCACCAGCGGAGGCTGCAGAACAGCAAATATTGCTGCCTGATCCTTCCTCTGGAAGCTTCATCCCAGAGGGGCACCTGCCTGTATGAGGTGTCAGTTGGCCCCTACTTGGAGGGGTCTCCCCGTTAGGCTACATGGGGTTCAGGGACCCACTTGAGGAGGCAGTCTGTCCATTCTCAGAGCTCAAACAGCATGCTGGGAGAGCCACTGCTCTCTTCAGAGCTGTCAGACAGGGATGTTTAAGTCTGCAGGAGTTTCTGCTGCTTTTTGTTCAGCTATGCCCTGCCACCAGAGGTGAGGTCTACAGAGGCAGCAGGCTGTCAGACAGGGACGTTTAAGTCTGCAGGGGTTTCTTCTGCTTTTTGTTCAGCTATGCCCTGCCACCAGAGGTGGGGTCTACAGAGGGAACAGGCCTTGCAGAGCTGCGGTGGGCTCCATCCAGTTTGAGCTTCCCCAGCCACTTTGTTTACCTACTCAAGCCTCAGCTATGGCGGACTCCCCTCCCCCTGCCAGGCTGCTGCCTCACGGGTCAATCTCAGACTGCTGTGCTAGCAGTGAGCAAGGCTCCGTGGGCATGGGACTTGCTAAGCCAGGTGCAGGATATTATCTCCTGATGTGCCATTTGCTAAGATCATTGGTAAAGCACAGTATTTGGGCAGGAGTGTCCCAATTTTCCAGGTATAGTCTGTCACGACATCCCTTGGCTAGGAAAGGGAAATCCCCCCACCCCTTGTGCTTTCTGGGCAAAGCGATGCCCTGCCCTGCTTTGGCTGGCCCTGTGTGGGCTGCACCCACTGTCCAACCAGTCCAGTGAGATGAACCAGGTACCTCAGTTGGAAATGCAGAAATCCCGTCTTCTGCGTTGATTACACTGGGAGCTGCAGACTGGAGCTGTTCCTATTCAGCCATCTTGGAACGGAATCTCTCCTGCATCTTTTTTTTTATTAATTCACAAGCATTTACAAACACATCTGCATGTGTAGGGAATGTATAATATTATTTAGTGGCCTTAAAAATATGAATCGTGTTATGCTATATGTATTGTTTTGCTATTTGCTACTTTCACCCAACATAATATCTGGCAGCTTTTCATGTTAATACATATAAATCTACCATTTTCTTTGTTGCATAGTATTCTACTATGAATACTAGGATAAACACTAGGATATTCTACTAGAATAAATAATTTGTGTAGCCATTTCCCCATTGACATGGATATTTCTAAATTTTTGCTAATGTAAAACCTGCTGTAATGAATATCTTATATGCCCCACTTTCTTTTCTCCACTGACTTTTAAATACAACTTTTAATCAATATTAGATTCTTATGAATACTTGGGTTTGTTTCAGGATTCTCTATTTGGTTCTGTTGATCCATGTATTAATACATGCATCCACACCTTTCATTTTTACATTTTTGTAATGTGTTTTCATTTTATATTCACTTTTCATTTTTATATTTTTATAATACTTTACATTTTTATATTTTTATAATATGTTTGTTATCTGGCATTGAAAGAGCTTCCTTTCATTTTTGTGGTTATTTTTACATATTTACTATTTCAATGAATTTTAAATGCAGATTATTATACCCATGTAGGATCTTACTAGCATTTTTATTTGGTATTTCACTGAGTTTACAGATTTAACCAGGGAGAGTTAGCATCTTTACATGAATGAGTCTTTATATGAATAAACATGGTATGGCTTTCCACTTATCCAAATTTTTAAGTCCTTTAGTAGTGCTTCATAATTTTCTCTGTAAATATTTTGAACATATCTTGTTTGCTTTATTTCTAGATACTTCATTTTTGTTGCTACCTTCAATAGAACTTTTTCTTTCGTTTTATAATTACCATAGGAGTATAAGAAAGCTATCGATTTTTGTATGTTGTCTTTTGCCAGCAACTTTACTAACAAATTCTCTTTTCTTTCTAATCGATTTTTTGTTGATTCTATTGGATTTTCTTGGTAGGAAAACAGATTATTACAAATACTGATAGTTTTGTCTCTGTCTTTAGCTTGGATACCATGTGTACTTTTTGTGTTTTAATGCATTGGCTAGGACCTCGGATTTAAATTTGAATCATAGCAATATCAGATATCTTTATTTTTTCCTTCCATTTAATGGGAATGCTTCTAAAATTTCATCAAGTATTATGTTTGCTGTGGGTGTCTGGCAGTTACCCTTTATTAAGTCAAATAAACTCTCTTGAATTTCTATCTTTTTGAGGCTTTTTAAAAACAAGAATGGTCACGCTTGTAATCCTAGCAATTTGGGAGGCCAAGGAGAGTAGATCGCTTGAGTCCAGGAGTTTGAGACCAGCCTGCACAACATGGCAAAACCTCATCCCTACAAAATAATAATAATAATAAATTAGCAAGGTGTGGTGGCATGTGCCTATACAGAGTCCCAGCTACTCGGTGAGGGCTGAGATAGTAAGATTGCTTGAGCCTGGGAAGGTCGAGACTTCAGTGAGCTGTGACTGCACCACTGTACTCCAGCCTGGGTGACAGAGTGAGACCCTGTCTCAAAAAAAAAATAAAAATAAAAAAAAGAAACCAAGAAGGGATGAAAAAGCAAAGCTTTATCCATTGTTTTTTCACCTGTAAGTAGGACATATAGTTTTTTCCGTTTACATTATTAATGCATAAAATTGCATTGATAGCTTTAAAATTTTTTTATTAAAATTTCCGAATGTACATAACAGTAGAATGTACAATAAAACCCCGTACATACTCATAACTCAGCTTCAATAGCCATCAACATTTTTCCATGCTTGTTTCAACTATGATCTTCCCCTCTTTTATGCTGGAATATTTTAGGCTAATCAGGAATATCATGTAATTTCACTCCTAAATATTTCAGTATGCATAGCAAAAGAATTATAGCAAAAAGAACATCTTCTCATATAGTCACAATGCCATTATCACACTAATACCCGGTGAATAATCTGATTTTTCTAATTGTCTGAAAATGTTTTTGCCATTGAGGTTTGTTGGAATTGGGATCCAATTGAGGTCACCTTATTATATTATATCTATTAAGTTTCTTTTAAAAATTTTATTTTTATTTATTTATTTATTTTTTATTTATTATTTTTTTTTGAGACAGAGTCTCACTCTGTCGCCCAGGCTGGAGTGCAGTGGTGCGATCTCGGCTCACTGCAAGCTCTGCCTCCCGGGTTCACGCCATTCTCCTGCCTCAGCCTCCCGAGTAGCTGGGACTACAGGCGCCCACCACCACGCCCAGCTGATTTTTTGTATTTTTAGTAGAGACGGGGTTTCACCATGTTAGCCAGGATGGTCTCGATCTCCTGACCTTGTGATCCGCCCACCTCGGCCTCCCAAAGTGTTGGGATTACAGGTGTGAGCCACCGCACCCAGCCTCTTTTAAAAATTTTAAAAGCTAAACCAAACAGTACCTCCTCTCTTTTATTGTGATGACATTGGCTTGTTGAAGAAACTTGGCATTTGTCCTCTAGACTGTCCCATATTCTGGATTCAGCTGATTACTTCCTTGAGGTGTTATTTTACTTGTTTCTGTATTCCCTGTTGTTTCTTGTAAACTGGAATGTAAAGCTAAAGACTTGATTAGACTGGATGGTGTGGCTCATACCTGTAATCTCAGCACTTTGGGAGGTACTTTGGGAGGTGGGCGGATCACTTGAGCCCAGGAGTTCAAGATCAGCCGGGACAATATGATGAAAACTTGTCTTAAAAAAAATGCAAAAATGAGCTGCTGTGGTGGCCCGCACCTATAGTCCCAGCTACTTGGGAGGCTGAGGTAGGAGAATTATGTGAGCCTGGGGAGGTCAAGGCTGCAGTGGGCAGTGATCATGCTACTGCAGTCCAGCTGGTCAACAGAGTGAGAGCTTGTCTCAAAAAAAGAAAAAAAAAGACTTGATTAGATTAGGTTTTTAAAATTATTATTTGGCAAGAATATCTCATGGTTGTTACTATGTACTTCCTTTTATGTAATTTGCAGTTGTCTCACTTTTAGTAATACTAAAAGTGGATTGAGGTGGTGATAGTCTGATCCCTTCATTGTAAAGTTCTCCATTATCCTTTCACCTTTTGCATTGCTTTACTATTTATTTCATAATTGTTATTCGAATCAATTATTTCATTATTGATTTCAAAGTAATGATTTTCTAATTCTTTCATTCTTTGAGCATTCATCAGCTAGAATTCCTCTGTAAGAAGAACTATCCCTCATCTACTAGGGTTATTTGGTAAGCCTAAAATACAGTTTCTATGGGAAAGACACGGTAAATTCTTAACTCTTTCCCTTTAATTGCCAGTTTTCCAAGTAAGGAGTTAGTACCCTGTTCCATGTTGACACATCTTTAAATGTTAAACCTTCCCTGCAGTCCTAGGATTAGCCTATTGGGGCATAATGTATCTTTTTAAATCTACTGCAGGATTTGAGTGACTAGTATTTTATCTGGCATTTTAAAAAATCTGTGTTTATACATGAGATTGCCTATAGCATTGATCCTCAATTGGCAAAATTACCCCTCAAGAAGGCATTTGGAAATATCTGCAGGTGCTTTTGGTTGTCAGTTTATTGAGTGTGTGAGTTGGGGGAGTCCTACTACAATTGGGTAAATGGTGACTGGGGTTGCTAAATGAAGAACTGTCTCAACAAAAATGCTATTAGCACTCTTATGAAAAATGCTGGCCCGTAGTTCTCTTGTGCTTTTCCAATTTTTGTATCAAGGTTATACGTTTTTATATCAAGGTTCACATGTGAGATGGGCTATAATTTTCTTTCCCTTTACTTGTCAGTTTTGGTATCAAGATTATACCAGCCTTATAGCTGTGTGGTGTCATTTACCATTTTTTTAATATGGAAAAAATGTTTGGAAAGTTTCATTAATCTGTTCCTAGATGGTTTTGTCAAACACCCACAAAATTTCTGGAAATGGTGACTTTTAAGGTAGATTCTTGATTATCATTATACATTCTAATGTGATTAATAGGTTTATTTAAGTATTCTATTTCTTAGGCCAATTCTTGGACTAATTTTCCTAGAAATTATCCATTTCACCTAGATTTTCAAAGTTATTGGTGTAAAAGTTATACAGTACTCCTAAAATAATTTTTTGGTATAGTCTCTTTCTGTAGTTTGGTCCCCTTTCATTTTTTTGAGATTATGTGTTGTATTTATTTTAAATAGATTCTGACACAAACTTTTGCAGTAGCAGAATAGAAAGTGAAACACTTAGAAGACATATGTGGCAATCAAATTGATAATTATGCCAGTTCATATTTTCACTGATCTTTTCTGCATTTCCATTGATTCTTTTTTAAATAAAATTTACTTTAAGTTCTGGGATACATGTGCAGAACATACAGGTTTGTTACATAGGTATACATGTGCCATGGTGGCTTGCTGCACCTATCAACTTGTCATCTAGGTTTTAAGCCCCGCATGTGTTAGGTATTTGTCCTAATGCTCTCGCTCCCTTTCCCCCCAACCCCTGCCAGGCCCCGGTGTGTGATGTTCCCCTCCCTGTGTCCATGTGTTCTCATTGTTCAACTCCCATTATGAGTGAGAACATGCGGTGTTCGGTTTTCTGTTCCTGTGTTTGTTTGCTGAGAATGATGGTTTCCAGGTTCATCCATGTCCCTGCAAAGGACATGAACTCATTCTTTTTATGGCTGTATAGTATTCCATGTGTATATGTGCCACATTTTCTTTATCCAGTCTATCATTGATGGGCATTTGGGTTGGTTCAAATCTATGCTATTGTAAATGGTGCTGCAATAAAAATATGTGTGCATGTGTCTTTATAGTAGAATGATTTATAATACTTTGGGTATATATCCAGTAATGGGATTGCTGGGTCAAATGGTATTTCTGGTTCTAGATCCTTGAGGAATCACCACACTGTCTTCCACAATGGTCAAACTGATTTACACTCCCATCAATAGTGTGAAAGCATTCCTATTTCTCCACATCCTCTCCAGCATCTGTTGTTTCCTGACTTTTTAATCATCGCCATTCTAGTGTGAGATGGTATCTCACTGTGGTTTTGATTTACATTTTTCTAATGACCAGTGATAATGAGCTTATTTTCATATGTTTGATGGCTACATAAATGTCTTCTTTTGAGAAGTGTCTGTTCATATCCTTTGCCCACTTTTTGAAGGGGTTGTTTTTTCTCTTGTACATTTGTTTAAGTTCTTGTAGATTCTGAATATTAGATCTTTGTCAGATGGATAGGTTGCAAAAATGTTCTCCCATTCTGTAGGTTGCCTGTTCACTCTGATGATAGTTTCTTTTGCTGTGCAGAAGCTCTTTAGTTTAAGTAGATCCCATTTGTCAATTTTGGCTTTTGTTGCCATTGCTTTTGGTGTTTTAGCCATGAAGTGTTTGCCCATGCCTATGTCCTGAATGGTATTGCCTAGGTTTTCTTCTAGTGTTTATATGCTTTTTGGTTTTACATTTAAGTCTTTAATCCATCTTGAGTTAATTTTTGTATAAGGTGTATGGAAAGGGTCCAGTTTCAGCTTTCTACATATGGCTAGCCAGTTTTCCCAGCACCATTTATTAAATAGGGAATTCTTTCCCCATTGCTTGTTTTTGTCAGGTTTGTTGAAGATCAGATGATTGTAGATGTGTGCTCTTACTTCCGAGGTCTCTATTCTGTTCCATTGGTCTATATATCTGTTTTGGTACTAGTACCATGCAGCTTTGGTTACTGTAGCCTTGTAGTATAGTTTGAAGTTGTGTAGCCTGATGCCTTCTGCTCTGTTCTTTTTGCTTAGGATTGTCTTGGCTATACAGGCTCTTTTTTTGGTTCCATATGAAATTTAAAGTAGTTTTTTTCTAATTTTGCAAAGAAAGTAAATGGTAGCTTGATGGGAATAGCATTGAATCTATAAATTACTTTGGGCAGCATGACTGTTTTCATGATATTGATTTATCCTATCCATGAGCATGGAATATTTTTCCATTTGTTTGTGTCCTCTTTTATTTTCTTGAGCAGTGGTTTGTAGTTCTCCTTGAAGAGGTCCTTCACGTCTATATTCCTAAGTGTTTTATTCTCTTTTTAGCAATTTGTGAATGGGAGTTCACTCATGATTTGGCTCTCTGCTTGTCTATTATTGGTGTACAGGAATGCTTGTGATTTTTGTACATTGATTTTGTATTCTGAGACTTTGCTGAAGTTGCTTATCAGCTTAGGGAGTTTTTGGGCTGAGACAATGGGGCTTTCTGAATATACAGTCATGTCATCTGCAAGCAGAGACAATTTGACTTCCTCTTTTCCTGACTGAATACCCTTTATTTCTTTCTCTTGCCTGATTGCCCTGGTCAGAACTTCCAGTACTATGTTGAATAGGAGTGGTGAGAGACGGCATGCTTGTCTTGTGCCTGTTTTCAAAGGGGCTGCTTCCAGCTTTTGCCCATTCAGTATGATATTGGCTATGGGTTTGTCATAAATAGCTCTTATTATTTTGAGATATATTCCATCAATACCTAGTTTATTGAGAGTTTTTAGCATGAAGGGATGTTGAATTTTATCAAAGGCCTTTTCTGCATCTGTTGAGATAATCGTGGTTTTTGTCATTGATTCTGTTTATGTGATGGGTTATGTTTATTGATTTGCGTATGTTGAACCAGGCTTGCATCCCAGGGATGAAACCAACTTGATCGTGATGGATAAGCTTCATGATGTGCTACTGCATTCGGTTTGCCAGTATTTTATTGGGGATTTTCGCATTGATCTTCACCAGGGATATTGGCCTGAAATTTTCTCTTTTTTGTTCTATCTCTGCCAGGTTTTGGTATTAGGATGATGCTGGCCTCATAAAATGAGTTATGAAAAAGTCTCTCTTTTTCTATTGTTTGGAATAGTTTCAGAAAGAATGGTACCAGCTCCTCTTTGTACCTCTGGTAGAATTTGGCTGTGAATTCATCTGGTCCTGGGTTTCTTTTGGTTGGTAGGCTATTAATCATTGCCTCAATTTCAGAACTTGTTATTGGTCTTTTCGGGGAGTCGGCTTCTTCCTGGTTCAGTCTTGGGAGGGTGTATATGTCCAGGAATTTATCCATTTCTTCCAGATTTTCTAGTTTATTTGCATAGAGGTGTTTATAGTACTCTCTGATGGTAGTTTGTATTTCTGTGGGATCAGTGGTTATATCCCCTTTATCATTTTTTAGTGTGTCTATTTGATTCTTCTGTTTTCTTCTTTATTAGGCTGGCTAGTGGTCAATCTATTTTGTTAATCTTTTCAAAAAACCAGCTCCTGGATTCATTGATATTTTGAAGGGTTTTTTGTGTCTCTATCTCCTTCTCTTCTGCTCTGATCTTAGTTATTTCTTGTCTTCTGCTAGCTTTTGAATTTGTTTGCTCTTGCTTATCTAGTTCTTTTTTTTTTTTTTTTCTGAAGTGGAGTCTTGCTTTGTCGCCCAGGCTGGAATGCAGTGGCATGATCTCGGCTCACTGCAAGCTCCACCTCCTGGGTTCATGCCATTCTCCTGCCTCAGCCTCCTGAGTAGCTGTGACTACAGGTGCCTGCCACCATGCCCGGCTAATTTTTTTGTATTTTCAATAGAGACGGGGTTTCACTGTGTTAGCCCGGATGGTCTTGATCTCCTGACCTTGTGATCTGCCTGCCTCAGCCTCCCAAAATGCTGGGATTACAGGCATAAGCCACCGCGCATGGCTGCTTCTCTAGTTCTTTTATTGTGATGTTCAGGTGTCGAATTCAGATCTTTCCAGCTTTCCAGTGTGGGCGTTTAGTACGATAAATTTCCCTCTTAACACAGCTTTAGCTGTGTCCCAGAGATTCTGGTATGTTGTGTCTTTGTTCTCATTGGTTTCAAAGAACTTCTTTATTTCTGCCTTAATTTCGTTATTTACCCAGTAGTCATTCAGGAGCAGTTTGTTCAGTTTCCATGTAGTTGTGCGGTTTTGAGTGAATTTCTTAATCCTGAGTTCTAATTTGATTGCACTGCGGTCTGAGAGGCTGTTTGTTATGATTTCTGTTCTTTCGCATTTGCTGAGAAGTGTTTTACTTCCAGTTATATGGTCGATTTTAGAATAAGTGCTATGTGGTGCTGAGAAGAATGTATATTCTGTCTATTTGGGGTGGAGAGTTCTGTAGATGTCTATTAGGTCTGCTTGGTCCAGAGTTGAGTTCAAGTCCTGAACATCCTTGTTAATTTTCTGTCTCATTGATCTGTCTAATATTGACAGTGGGGTGTTAAAGTCTCCCACTATTATTGTGTGGGAGTCTAAGTTTTTTTGTAGTTCTCTAAGAACTTGTTTTATGAATCTGGGTGCTCCTGTATTGGGTGCATATATATTTAGGTTAGTTAGCTCTTCTTGTTGAATTGATCCCTTTACCCTTATTTAATGCCCTTCTTTGTCTTTTTTGATCTTTGTTGGTTTAAAGTCTGTTTTATCAGAGACTAGGATTGCAACTCCTGCTATTTTTTGCTTTCCATTTGCTTGGTAAATATTCCTCCATCCCTTTATTTTGAGCCTATGTGTGTCTTTGCACATGAGATGGGTCTCCTGAATACAGCACACTGATGGGTCTTGACTCTTTATCCAATTTGCCAGTCTGTTAGCCCATTTACATTTAAGGTTAATATTGTTATGTGTGAATTTGATCCTGTCATTATAATGCCAGCTCTTTATTTTGCCCGTTAGTTGATGCAGTTTCTTCCTAGCATCAACGGTCTTTACAATTTGGCGTGTTTTTGCAGTGGCAGGTACCGGTTGTTCCTTTCCATGTTTAGTACTTCCTTCAGGAGCTCTTTTAGGGCAGGCCTGGTGGTGACAAAATCTCTCAGCATTTGCTTGTCTGTAAAGGATTTTATTTCTCCTTCATTTATGAAGCTTAGTTTGGCTGGATACGAAATTCTGGGTTGAAAATTATTTTCTTTAAGAATGTTGAATATTGGCCCCCACTCTCTTCTGGCTTGTAGAGTTTCTGCAGAGAGATCAGCTGTTAGTCTGATGGGCTTCCCTTTGTAGGTAACCTGATCTTTCTCTCTGGCTGCCCTTAACATTTTTTCCTTCATTTCAACCTTGGGGAATCTGATGATTATGTGTCTGGGATTGCTCTTCTCGAAGAGTATCTTAATAGTGTTCTCTGTATTTCCTGAATTTGAATGTTGGCCTGTCTTGCTAGGTGGGGGAAGTTCTCCAGGATCATATCCTGAAGTGTGTTTTCCAACTTGGTTCCATTTTCCCCATCAGTTTCAGAGACCCCAATCAATCGTAGGTTTGGTCTTTTCACATAGTCCCATATTTCTTGGAGGTTTTGTTTGTTCTTTTTCATTCTTTTTTCTTTAATCTTGTCTTCACTCCTTATTTCAGTAAGTTGATCCTCAATCTCTGATATCCTCTCTTCTGCTTGATTGATTCAGCTATTGATACTTGTGTATGCTTCACGAAGTTCTCATGCTGTGTTTTTCAGCTCCATCAGATCATTTATGGTCTTCTCGAAACTGGTTATTCTTGTTAGCAATTCCTGTAACATTTTATCAAGGTTTTTAGCTTAGCATTGGGTTAGATCGTGCTCCTTTAGCTCAGAGGAGTTTGTTATTACCCACCTTCTGAAGCCTACTTCTGTCAGTTTGTCAATCTCATTCTCCATCCAGTTTTGTGCCCTTGCTAGAGAGGAGTTGTGATCATTTGGAGGAGAAGAGGCATTCTGGTTTCTGGAATTTTCAGCATTTTTCGCCAGTTTTTCCTCATCTTTGTGGATTTTTCTACCTTTGATCTTTGAGATTGATAATCTTTGGATGGGATTTTTGTGTGGGGGTCCTTTTTGTTGATGTTGATGCTTTTGCTTTCTGTTTGTTAGTTTTTCTTCTCACAGTCAGGCCTCTCTTCTGCAGGTCTGCTGCAGTTTGTGGGAGGTCCACTTCAGACCCTCTTCAACTGGGTATCACCAGTGGAGGCTGCAGAACAGCAGTATCACCAGTGGAGGCCACAGAACAGCAAAGATTGCTGCCTACTTCTTCCTCTGGAAGCTTCGTCCCAGAGGG
Organism: Pan paniscus; assembly: GCF_029289425.2. Lineage (NCBI taxonomy): Eukaryota > Metazoa > Chordata > Mammalia > Primates > Hominidae > Pan > Pan paniscus. Next base: position 107,438,707 of record NC_073272.2, read on the forward strand.
ACACAGGCCTGATGCCAGCCAGAGCTCTCCTGTATGAGGTGTCTGTTGACCCCTGTTGGGCGGTCCCTCCCAGTCAGGAGGCATGGGCATCAGGGACCCACTTCAGGAGGCAGTTCTGTCCCTTAGCAGAGCTCGAGTGCTGTGCTGGGAGAATCCTCGTCAGGATCAGCTGCTCTCTTCAGAGCCGGCAGGCAGGAAAGTTTAAGTCCGCTGAAAATGTGCCCACATCCACCCCTTCCCTCAGGTGCTCTGTCCTAGGGAGATAGGAGTTTTATCTATGAGCCCCTTACTGGGGCTGTTGCCTTTACTTTAGAGATGCTCTGCCCCATGAGGAGGAATCTAGAGAAGCAGTCTGGCCACAGCCACTTTGCCACATTGTGGTAAATTCCACCCAGCCCAAACCCCCCAGCCTCCTTAGCAGTGTCAGCGGAAAACTGAATACTAAAGCCTCAGTAATGGCGGACACCCCTCCCTGCACCAAGCTAGATTGTCCCAGGTTGACTTCAGACTGCTGTGCCAGCTGCGAGAATTTCAAGCCAGTGGTTCTTAGCTTGCTGGGTTCCATGGGAGTGGGACCCACTGAGAGAGACCACTTGGCTCCCTGGCTTCAGCCCCCTTTACAGGGGAGTGAATGGTTCTGTCTCACTGAGGTTCCAGGCGCCACTGGGATATGGAAAAACTCCTGCAGCTAGCTTGGTGTCTGCCCAAACAGCTGTGCTTGAAACCCAGGGTCCTGGTGGTGTAGGCACATGAGGGACTCTCCTGATCTGCAGGTTGCAAAAACCATGGGGAAAAAAAGTAGTATCCGGGCCGGGTAGCACAGTTCCTCATGGCTTCCCTTGGCTGGGGAACGGAGGTCCCCTGGATTCTTGCATTTCCTGGGTGAGGTGATGCCCCACCCTGTTTTTGCTTGCACTCTGTGGGCTGCATCCACTGCCTAACCAGTCCCAATGAGATGAACTGAGTACCTCAGTTGGAAATGCAGAAATCACCTGCCTTCTGCATTGGTCTCGCTGGTAGCTGCAGACCGGAGCTGTTCCTATTTGGCCATCTTGTCTGTACTCCAAAATTCCTTCTTGCTTGGGGGAGATTAGTCTTTGTTCCATTAAAGCCTTCAATTGATAGTATCAGGCCGACCCACATTATACCCTTTCATTTTTTAATGTTAATTTGTGCCTTCTTTATTTTTGAAATCATACTTGCCAAAAACTTTTGTATTCTATTAATCTTTTCAAATAAATATTATTTCCTCTTATCGATCTACTCCATGGTTCTATTATTGTTTGTTTTCTATTTCAGTAATTATTAATTTCATCTTAATTGTTTTTATTTTTTATTTGTTTTTCTTAATGTTTAATTTTTGCAAGTACATAGTAGGTGTATATTTTTATCAGGCACATGAGATATTTTGATACTGGCATGCAATGCTTAATAATCACATCAGATTAAATAGGGTACTCATTACCTCAAGCATTTACCCTTTGTGTTACAAACAATCCAATTATACTCTTTTAGTTATTTTAAAAAGTATAATTAAATTGCTATTGACTATAGTCAGCCTGTTGTGCTATCAAATACTAGATCTTATTCATTCTATCAATTTTTTTGTACCCATTAACCACCTTCACTTCCCAGACTCTGGTAACCATTCTTCTGCCCTCTATCTCCATGAATTCAATTGTTTTAATTTTTAGATCCCATAGTAAATGAGAACATGTGATGTTTGTCTTTCTGTGTCTGGCTTATTTCATTTAACATAATGACCTCCCATTCCATCCATGTTGTTGCACATGACAGGATCTCTTTTCTTTTTCATGGCTGAATAGTAGTACTACATTGTGATATGTACATTTTCTTTATCCATTTTTCTGTTGATGGACACTTAATGTTGCTTCCAAATCTTGGCTGTTGTGAACAGTGCTGCAATAAACATGAGAGTACAGATATCACTTTGATATACTGATTTCCTTTCTTTTGGGTATATACCAAGCAGTTGGATTGCTAGATCATATGGTAGCTCTATTTTTAACTTTTGAGGAACCTCCAAACTGTTTTTGTTAGTGGTACTAATTTACATTCCCATCGACAGTGTACGAGGATTCCCTTTTCTCCACATCCTCTCCAGCACTTGCTATTGCCTGTCTTTTGGACAGAAGTCATTTTAGTGGAGGTGAAATGATATCTCATTGTAGTTTTGATGTGCATTTCTCTGATGATCAGTGATGTTGAGCACCTTTTCATATGTCTATTTGCCATTTGTATGTTTTCTTTTGAAAAATGTCTATTCAGATCTTTTAGCCATTTTAAAATCAGATTATTTGATTTTTTTCCTATTGTTTCAGCTCCTTGTACATTTTGCATATTAATCCCTTGTCAGATAAATAGTTTGCAGATATTCTTTTTCATTCTGTGGGTTGTATCTTCACTTCGTTGTTTCCTTTGCTGTGCAGAAGCTTTTTAACTTGATGTGATCCCATTTGCCTATTTTTGCTTTGGTTGCCTGTGCTTGTGGGGTATTACTCAAGAAATTTTTTGCCCAGACCAATGTCCTGAACAGTTTCCCCAGTGTTTTATTTTAGTGTTTTCATAGTTTGAAGTCTTAGATTTAATTCTTTAATTGATTTCGATTTTATTTTTGTATAAAGCAAGAGATAGGAATCAAGTTTCATTTTTTTGCATATGAATATCCAGTTTTCCCAGCACTATGTATTGAAGAGACTGTCTTCCCCAATGTATATTCTTGGCATCTTTGTTGAAAATGAGTTCATTGTAGGTGAATGGATATTTTTCTGGGTTCTCTATTCTGTTCCATTGGTCTATGTGTCTGTTTTTTTTGTTGTTTTTTTTTGTTTTTTTGTTTTTTTGTTTTTTTGCCAGTACCATGCCCTTTTGGTTACTATAGCTCTGTAGTGTAATTTGAAGTTAGGTAATATGATTCCTCCAGTGTTATTCTTTTTGTTCAGTGTAACTTTGGCTATTCTGGGTCTTTTATGACTCCATATAAATTTTAGGTTTGTTTTTTCTATTTCTGTGCAGAATGTAATTGGTATTTTGATAGGGATTGTGTTGTATCTGTAGATTGCTTTGGGTAATATGGGCATTTTAACAATAGTGATTCTTCCAATCCATGAACATGGAATATTTTCTCCTTTTTTGGTGTCCTCTTCAATTTCTTTCATCAGCGTTTATAGTTTTCATTGTAAAGATATTTCACTTCTTTGGTTAATTCCAGGTATTTAATTTTACTTTTGGCTATTATAAATGTGATTTTTTTTTCATTTCTTTTTCAATTGCCTATTATTGTTATTGTGGTAAAATATACATAACATAAAATTTGACATTTTTACCATTTTTAAGTGTAGAGTTCACTGGGATTAAGTAAATTTACATTGTTGTTCAATCATCACCACCATCCATTTCCAGAACCTTTTCATTCTCAAGCTGAAAGTTCACAACTATTAAACAATTACTCCATTCTCAAACTGAAAGTTCACAACTATTAAACACTTACTCCATATTACCCTTTTCCTCAAGCCCCTCGTAACTTTCTGTCTCTCAATTTCACTACTTTAGGTAACTTATATCAGTGTAAACACACAATATTTGCAATTTTATGTCTGGATTATTTCACTTAGCATAGTGTCTTCTAGGTTTATCTATGTTGCAGCATGTGTCAGAATTTCCTTCTTTTTAAGGCTGAATAATAGCCTATTATATGTATAGACCACATTTTATTTATCCATTCCTCCACTGATGGACATTTGGGTTGTTTCCACTTTCCCATTTTCTTTTATAATTGCATTTTTATGGATTTTATTTATTTGATATTGTTTGATTCTATTCACATACCATAAAATTTACCTCTTTTTTGAAGTGTACTTTTTTGTGATATTAGTATATTCACAATGCTGTGGAACTATTACAACTATCTAGTTCCAAAATATTTTCAACACCCCAAACAGAAACCCTATACCTGTTAGCAATCACTAGCAATTCTTCCTTCCCCCACTGCAGCCTCTGGCAACCATGAATCTACTTTCTGATTATATGGATTTGCCTATTCTGGATATTTCATATAAATGGAATTTCACAATATGTGGCATTTTGCTTCTGGCTTTTGTCACTTAGCATAAAGTTTTCAAGGATCACCTGCGTGTAACATGTATCAGTACTTCATTCTTTGTTTTTTTTTAAACACAGGATCTCACCCTGTCACCTAGGCTGACTTAAAACTACATAGAAGCTGCCAAGGCTTATGGCTTGTACCTTCCGAAGCAGTGGCTGGAGCTGTACTTGGGGCCCTTTGAGCTGGTGCTAGAGGGGCTTGGATGGGTGGTGAAGTGTCCTGAGGCTGCACAAACCAGTGGTGCCCCAGGCCTGGCCCCCTAAACCATTATTTCCTACTAAGCCTCTGGGACTGTGATGGGAGGTGCTGTCCCAAAGACTTCTAAAATGCCTTTGAGGCCTTTTCCCCATTGTGTTGGATATTACCACTTGGCTCTCTTTTGAGTCATGCTAATCTCTCTAGCAAGTGGTTGCTGTGAAGCCTGCTTGGATTCTTCCCCTGAAAATACTTTTCTTTCTCTGCCACAGGGCCAGGCTGCACATTTTCTAAACATTTGGACTTTGCTTTTAAATGTGAGTCCCAACCTTAAGTCATTCCATTGCTCCCATATTGGATCATAGGTTGTTAGAAACAGCCACACCACTTCTTGAATGCTTTGCTGCTTAGAAGTTTCTTCCACCAGTACCCTAAGTCCTCACTTTTAAGTTCAACCTTCCACGGTTCCTTAGGACCTGGACATAATGCAGCCAAGCTCTTTGATAAGGCATAACAAGGGTGGTCTTTCCTCCAGTTCCCAATAACTTCCTCATTTCCATCTAAGACCTCATCAGCCTGGCTTTCACTGTCCATATTTCTATCAGCATTTTTGTTACAACCACTTAACCAGTCTCTAAGAAGTTCCCAACTTTCCCTCGTTTTCCCTGTCTTCTGAGACCTCCAAACTCTTCTAGCATCTGCCCATTACCCAGTTCCAAAGCTGCTTCCCCATTTTCAGGTAACTTCATATTAATACCCCAACCTTAGTACCAGTTTTCTATATCAGTTCGTTCTTGCATTGCTGTAAAGAAATACCTGAGGCTGGGTAGTTTGTAAAGAAAAGTGGTTTAATTGGCTCCTGGTTCTGCAGGCTGTACAGGAAGCATGATGCCAGCATCTGCTTCTGATGAGGGCCTCAGGAAGCTTCTAATCATGGCAGAAGGAGAAGGGGGAGCAAGCTCATCAAATGGCGAAAACCAGAGGAAGACAGGGGGAGGTGCCACACTCTTTTGAATAACCAGATCTCATGTGAACTCAGAGCAAGAACTAATTTATCACCAAGGGGATGGACCTAAGCCATTCATGAGGGATCCACCTCCATGATCCAAACACCTCCCACCTGGCCCCACCTCCAACACTGCTGATTACCTTTCAACATGAGATTTGGAGGGGACAAACATCCAAACCATATCAAATGGTAATCATGTGAGGTGATGGATGTGCTAATTAGCTTGATTGTGGTAATCATTTCACAATGTGTATGTATATATATCAAATCATCACATTGTACATCTTAAATATACACAATTTTTATTTTTCAGCTATATCTTAATAAAGGTTGGAAAAAATTGTAGCATTTCTTTCCCCTATTTTTGGCTGCATGCATACCATGTAGAGTCACCATATAAAGTTTTTCAGTTTGTTGACTTAAAAGGCACAGGACCAAGAGTGTGAATGGGGACTGCAATTAACTCATACTCTGCTCTCTAACTTGTATATCCTAGTTTGGTCCTGCCCCATCCAAGAGAAGAGAGCGCCATTTCACCATTTTGTAGTTCAACTACTTAGAGGACACATCTCAGCATGATTTGTCTTCTTGAAGAGGGTACCTTTTAGTACTTTGTATAAATATCTGATATGTATCGGTGGAAATCCTAGAATAATGGATACTATTTTCCTATCCTGGAATTCGGGCCACCTCACAGCCTTTAGTCTAGCCGAGACTAATAACCGGTTATAAAATGCCCCTCATAATTCCCTCCAAAGGTCTGGTGATTGTAACTGGCTCTGTGGTATAATTTTTAAATCAGAATTCTTTAGTTGCAGACCACAGCAATTGATTTTGCATAACTTAAACAAAAAGGAATATTTAGAAGGATATTGGAATTACTGAAATGTAAATTGACATGCTGAAAAACAAGGCCTCAGGGAGGTCAGGAACCATCAAGCTCGAGACATTTAGGTAGCAGAACCTCAGTCTCTATAGTCCCCAGTCAGGTTAAAAAATTCAAGGATGGGGAATCTGATTATTTCACTAAGAGGGATGGGAACTTTCATCAGAACAAGGTTAGTGAAAGAATGCTGGACAAACCAAGCAATAGTTACCAAAGGAGACAAAAAAGCAAGGTGTCAACATCCAAGTGGAGATGTTGAGTAAACCTTTAAATATATAAGTCTGAATCTCAGAGGAGAGGGCTAGACTAGGATAAACGATTGGGAATCATAAAGATAACTGAAATAATGGGCATGGTGTAGATTGCCCAGAAAGAGAGTGAGAGGCCATACAGCCCTCCAGCTCTGTTGCCCAAGGGCAGGAGCACTTACTACACAGTAATTGTAGCTGGAGGATTGTTCCTATTTTGGGGAGTGCAAAAAAATATTCCTAGAGATTGGGAAGAGTGTAGGGTGTGAGACTATAACACTGTGCTGAGAACATTCCATTTCATAAGAATGAACGTGTTATGTGAAGATTTTAATGGAATGTAACATCTTTCTGTCAAAGTTACAATAAATGCCATCTTATTTTTTCTGTAACATTTATCATTTATATTGAACCAGGGCCTGTGTTGAGTGTTTTATGAGTATCATCTTATTTAATCCTCACAACAAATTAATGAGGTAGGTATTATTATCAACCACATTTTACAGTTTGGTTACCGAAATCTCAGAGAGTTTAAGTAATTTACTCAAGGTCATGTTGCTAAAAAGGGTAGAAATGGGACTTACGTAAGGTCTACCAGAATTTTAAAAAATTTCTACTCTATATAAGATGATACAGCAACACAAACATTAGCTATGGTTTAGGATTCTTGAGCCCCTACTGTGTAGCATGCAATGTGCTGAATATTTTACATTATCTCATTTAATCTTAATAAAACCTTATACAGAAAGTACCGTCATTATCCCTACCTAACTGATAAAACTAAGACCTGGAAATATTAATTTCCTGGTTGTCACACAGTCAGTAAGTGGTAGAGTCAGTACTTGAAGACATTTGCTTGATTCTAAGGCTTATATGTTTCACCAACACGCACTTTTCTCTAACAAAGATAACCAAATCTTATAAGAGTGGCTCTCTTCTCTGGCTTTGTACTAGAATCACCTGCAAAGTTTTAAAAAAATGATGCTGAGCCTCATCATCAAAGATTCTGATATAATTTAACAGTAATGTGGACAAGTCATTGGGTTTTTTTTATTTTTTATTATTATACTTTAAGTTTTAGGGTACATGTGCACAATGTGCAGGTTAGTTACATATGTATACATGTGCCATGCTGGTGTGCTGCACCCATTAACTCATCATTTAGCATTAGGTATATCTCCCAATGCTATGCCTCCCCCTCCCCCCCACCCCACAACCGTCCCCAGAGTGTGATGTTCCCCTTCCTGTGTCCATGTGTTCTCATTGTTCAATTCCCACCTATGAGTGAGAATATGCGGTGTTTGGTTTTTTGTTCTTGCGATAGTTTACTGAGAATGATGATTTCAAATTTCATCCATGTCCCTACAAAGGACATGAAGTCATCATTTTTTATGGCTGCATAGTATTCCATGGTGTATATGTGCCACATTTTCTTAATCCAGTCTATCATTGTTGGACATTTGGGTTGATTCCAAGTCTTTGCTATTGTGAATAGTGCTGCAATAAACATATGTGTGCATGTGTCTTTATAGCAGCATGATTTATATTCCTTTGGGGAACTCCCATTCACAATTGCTTCAAAGAGAATAAAATACCTAGGAATCCACCTTACAAGGGACGTGAAGGACCTCTTCAAGGAGAACTACAAACCACTGCTCAATGAAATAAAAGAGGATACAAACAAATGGAAGAACATTCCATGCTCATGGGTAGGAAGAATCAATATCGTGAAAATGGCCATACTGCCCAAGGTAATTTATAGATCCAATGCCATCCCCATCAAGCTACCAATGACTTTCTTCACAGAATTGGAAAAAACTACTTTAAAGTTCATATGGGACCAAAAAAGAGCCCGCATCGCCAAGTCAATCCTAAGCCAAAAGAACAAAGCTGGAGGCATCACGCTACCTGACTTCAAACTATACTACAAGCCTACAGTAACCAAAACAGCATGGTACTGGTACCAAAACAGAGAGATAGATCAATGGAATAGAACAGAGCCCTCAGAAATGACGCCGCATATCTACAACTATCTGACCTTTGACAAACCTGAGAAAAACAAGCAATGGGGAAAGGATTCCATATTTAATAAATGGTGCTGGGAAAACTGGCTAGCCATATGTAGAAAGCTGAAACTGGATCCCTTCCTTACACCTTGTACAAAAATAAATTCAAGATGGATTAAAGACTTACATGTTAGACCTAAAACCATAAAAACCCTAGAAGAAAACCTAGGAATTACCATTCAGGACATAGGCATGGGCAAAGACTTCATGTCTAAAACACCAAAAGCAATGGCAACGAAAGCCAAAATTGACAAATGGGATCTAATTAAACTAAAGAGCTTCTGCACAGAAAAAGAAACTACCATCAGAGTGAACAGGCAACCCACAAAATGGGAGAAAATTTTTGCAATCTACTCATCTGACAAAGGGCTAATACCCAGAATCTACAATGAACTCAAACAAATTTACAAGAAAAAAACAAACAACCCCATCAAAAAGTGGGCGAAGTACATGAACAGACACTTCTCAAAAGAAGACATTTATGCAGCCAAAAAACACATGAAAAAATGCTCACCATCACTGGCCATCAGAGAAATGCAAATCAAAACCACAATGAGATATCATCTCACACCTGTTAGAATGGCAATCATTAAAAAGTCAGGAAACAACAGGTGCTGGAGAGGATGTGGAGAAATAGGAACACTTTTACACTGTTGGTGGGACTGTAAACTAGTTCAACCATTGTGGAAGTCAGTGTCATTGGGTTTTTTAAAAAGCTATTCACTCATTCAATTTATTTGATAAATATTTAGTGAATGTCTACTCTGTGTCAAACACTTTCTAGGCATTTACATTCTAGCAGGATGTATCAGTTAGCTATTGCCACAGTGATGTGTAACAATAACCACAAAATTTCCGTGGCATGAAAAATTAATCACTTATTAAGCATTTATCTTCACAGATCTGGAGGCCAGCTGGGACTCAGATGATTAAAGAGGGCTCTGTTGGGTAACTTTATTCAGGCTGGGGTCACTGTACTTTCCTTGCCGCAGTACTGTGGGTAAGCTATGGTGGCTCTGCTTCATGTATTTCTCATCCTCCTTAGACCAGTGAACTAGCTGGGTCTCGTTTCTCTGTGGCTTCTTTCATGAATCATAAGAGATGACATGTCCAACTCTGGTTTCACTCCATTAACCAAAGTCTCATGACTGAGCTCAAAGACAGGAGGTAGGAAAATAAGCTCCAGTTTTTTGTGTGCGGATTTGCAAAGTTCATGACAAAGGTTGAGAAAGGGGCCAGTAATTCAATTTAGGTGGGAAAGACTAACAAAGAACAATAAGCCTAATACATAAGTAAATTATCAAATATATTAGAAGATGGTAAGTAATATTTCAAGATTCTAATGTGTAGCTAAGACTGAGAACTACTGATCTTACAGTGTCAAACCTGGAAAGAAACCTGGTCTAACATTCCTTGAACCATTTTGAAAATAGTAAAGCAGACCATTCTCCCAGAAAGGAGAAGAATCTTATTCGAGGTCCATGGATGGATAGAAATGGAGCTAGGACCCAGGTCTTCTGATTCTTTAGATTATTTCTCTTATACCACAGTATTCCAATCTGTAGTCTTAGAATTCTCCCTTTATTGATGGCACCAAAAATATGTTGTGGAAGGACATCATCATTCTTACTTCTCTTGATCTCAGACATTAGAAGTATGCTACCTAATTCCTATACTTCTCTTAGTGACTCAATTCAGAGCCCAATTTGACATTCTCCATATTTGTACCCTTCAAAACTTTATACACATTCTATCCTCTTTCAGCTTTTTTTTCTCTTCAAGTTGAAGACTGTTAGTTTTGGTCTGTCTTCATGTGATTCCCCAGGGTGCTACCTCAGCTGTCTGCTTGGTTATTGGGCCTTCTCTTTTCTCCAGCTCTCTAATGCCTTGAATGAAGAGTATTTCTTGAGTTACTTTTTTACTCTGAGCATCCACTAGGCCTTATAGTCACCATTGCTGTTCTGGATTACAGTCTTCTTGATTTGCCAGGATGAACAATCAGAAGAAAAGAAAATATATGGAACTTGCTTGTACCTGGAGTTTATTGTCTGGAGAGAATGGTGAGTAACTGAATGAAATAAGAAAGGGTATATACTAGGTAAGTCTATTCATTCTCTTTCTCCTGTTTCTTTTACTCATACCCTTTGAGATTCTTCTGAAACTTTAAAATTTTGTTAGATGTGAATTACTTGGATACAGTATTTACCCATTAATCTCTTGAAACTGTCTCCACAATTTTTGTGTTGCCTAAAATAAGGATAAAGAAAGACAGAGAAGAGGCAACTGTGGTTTCTGTTGTTTTCCATAATCCCCCAAACATTTACAATTATAAAAGACTCCAAGTCTCTTCCTTTAATGTAACCACAGCTTTTCACAGGAGACAGCACAGAGGAACAAAGAGTGAAGATTGCTGGAGTCCTGCCTCTTGTGGCTGATTCCTGAAATCCAAGGAATGTTTAGTTGTGGGGAACAGAAACCAGTTATTCTCAACAGACCACTCACTTGCCTGCTCATTTCTGTGACAGTCTAATGTCTGCCCGTCCACACCCTGCTTCTTCCCATTCACCTGTTAGCACCCATCTAGTCACAACTTCTCCACTCTAAATCTTACTCTTGCTTTTAAAAGTGTGCAAGAAGTAAACAATTATAGGAATGTGGAGTTGTGTGTGTGCTTGTGTATTATTTATATATCTATATGTAAAGTATCTGGATTGAGTGTGTGTAAAATATGTATTTGAATGTAGATCATCATATATATCTTATATATCTATCAAATTAATATTCAGCAAAGCCCTGTTCTTTCCCATTAGCAAGTTAGGCTCAACGGAAGCCACAACAGAAGCAAGAGGGTAATATTCAGTGGAAAGAAAATAGCAGAAAACAATCGCTTCAAATAATGTATGAATCTTTAAGCTCATGCCTAAAATTTTCCTTATTGATGATATAAATTAAAATATCCACAGCTAAATATATGCATAAGGGAAATTCTTTTTTTTAAGAGATAGGAACTCACTCTGTCAGTCAGGCTAGAGTGCAGTCATGCAATCACAGTTCACTACAGCCTTGACCTCCCAGACTCAAGTGATCCTCCTGACTCAGCCTCCCAAGTATCTGGGAACACAAGTGCACATCACTATACTTGGCTAATTTTTTACTTTCCATAGAGACAAGGCCTCCCTATGTTGCCCAGGCTGGTCTCAAACTCCTGGGCTCAAGTGATCCTCCCACCTTAGACTCCCAAAGCGCTGGGATTACAGGTGTGAGCCACTGTGCCCAGCTGGGAAATTCTTATGTTTTATTTTATGTTGCGTATTAGCTATAAAATACCTTTGTGGGTAAGTTAGAAAAGATGTGAGATGATTTACTTCCTTTGTTGTATTTCTGTTTGGGGAGCAGCATGAATGGCTGTTACAGTGTGGCAAAATTTCTGTGCATTTCAGGTTTTGGTATAAAGGTGTATTTGTGCTACTCCTAACTTTAACTCTTTCTTCCACAGTTGCTTCAAATTCTCTGGCTTCGTTTTCATGTAAAGAGCTTACAGGTAGATGTCTTTTCTATTTTACTCTCTTTTTCTGTTTTGAGAATAGTATTTTCCAAGAACCCAACTACCCATCCCTACCCCGCCCTGCTCCTCTCTAATTTTTCCCTCTTATTCACTGGGGCAACAATCATTGCTTTTTTGGCAACTATAAAGCCCCAAACTGTCACAACAAATAGGGCTTCTATATCATATAGAATATATTCAAATACCTATTCAAATACTGGGAGGACCACTGGTGGTGGTGGTCAAGAGCTAGATGTAGAAAATTTTATTCTGAGAAAAGGCCAGTCCTCTTCTGGAATTATCTAGATCAGGGCCAGCAAACTATAGCTAGTGAGTCAAACCCAACCAGTTGCCTATTTTTGTAAATAAAGCTTTATTGGAATACAGCTATTTGTTTACATATTATCTATGGCTACTTTCACAGTAAGATGGCAGAGTTGAGCAATTGCAACAGAGACCAAAAAGCCTAAAATATTTAAGAAATTTTACAGAAAATGTTTGCCAACCGTTATCTCTATTAGCGTTCCCCAAACTGAGTTCTAGGAACAGTTATGCAATAATTAATAACTTTGCTGTTAGAAAAGGGTTCTGTAGTCATTTAAGACCAGAAAACTTTGGGTTAAACACAGTTAAACAGCCTTTTTCAACTGTAGGAGAGTTAAAGAATGTTTCATATGCTAGTACAAGAGCCTTTCATATGCTAATAAGCATTGAGAAACTCTAAGAGACTACAGGGTGCACTCCCCTCAACTTATTAATGTCTTGCAGACAGTTTTCCAGGGAACCGTGATTTGGGAAATACTGGCATAGACATTCACTTAACGTAAGTTTGTACTTGATGTCACTTACTAGCATTGGACAAATTACCTAAAGCTATGTAAAGCAGCACTGGCTACATAATTTGTGGGATACAGTACAAAATGAAAATGCAAAACCTCTTTGTCAAATATTAAGAATTTCAAGACAGCAATAGCAGAGCATTAAACCAAGTATACATCCTTCTCAGCATGGAGACCTGTGTGACTGCACAGACTGCACACTCATGAAGGTGGCCCTGATTATAAGTTTCTATTTCCTCAACTATCAAATGTAGGTAATACCTACTTCATGGGATTATTGTGAGAATTAAATCAGAAATGTACATAAAGGTCCTAACAGTATCTGTCACAGAATAGGCAATAATAAATAACTTGTTTGTAATCCAAAAGCATTTATAGCCATATTCAATAAATATTTATTGAGTGTGTGTTATGTGCTGGGCTCAGTGCCAGGTACTCAGGGTACTTATTGTAAAGGAGATAGACAGATAAGGCCCCTGTCTTCATGTGTATTATTGTACAGTAGAAAAGACAGTGAAAAAGTAAATGAACAAGACAGTTATAAATTGTAATAAGAGCTATAAAGGTAAAAATATGGTGCTGGCGGTGAAACCATGTCTCTACTAAAAATAGAAAAAAAATTAGCCAGGCGTGGTAGCGGGCGCCTGTAGTCCTAGCTACTTGGGAGGCTGAGGCAGGAGAATGGTGTGAACCTGGGAGGTGGAGCTTGCAGTGAGCCGAGATCGCGCCACTGCACTCCAGCCTGGGCAACAGAGCAAGACTCCATCTCAAAAAAAAATATATATATATGGTGCTGCGAAGGGAAATAGTAGAGAGGATCTCCTTTAAATTGGGTGGTCAAACAAATCCTAGGAATTCTAGGAAGCAATCCTAGGAATTCTAGGAAGTAATATTTGATATCAGAAGGATGAAAAAGAGCTTTTCATGGGAAGAGCAGGAGGAAGAATGTTCCAGGTGGAAAGATTAGCTAGCGCAAAGTCTCTGAAGTAGGAGAGAACATGGCATTTTTGAGAACTGAAAGTAGGCCAGTGTGGCTCTAACGTAGAGAGCGAAAAGGAGAATGATAAAAAATGAGGCTAGGGAGGGGAGGTAGAGAGGGCCCAGATCATGAGAACACCTCGTAGGATGAGGATTTTGGATTTTATAGCAAGAACAATGAAAAGCTCTTGAAGGATTTTGGGCAGGGAAGTGACATGATCTAATTGGTATCTGTAGAAGACTGTTTTGGCTGCTGCATAGGAAGGAACCAGTAGATGGGCAAGAATAGATTAGTAGGATGCTATTTGGCCAGTCTAGGAAAGAGGTGACAGTGCCCTGGACTTGGGAGGTATTTGAGGATATATTGGTAAATAAATGGATTTGAGGCTTATTTTGAAAATATAAATGTTAGGCCTTGCTAATTGATTGGATATAGAGGATTGAAGGAAAAATACTCATAACATTTTTCTGAGCAACTGGATAGCACCACTTAACTGAGATGAGATGCCTGGAGAGGGTTTTTTGGCAGGGACAGAAGAGTATAAAAATCAAGAACTCGGGTTTAGACATGTAAAGTTGAGGATCCTTTGAGACATCTAAGTGGAGATGGTGGTGATGGAGGTACTAGTTACAGTTGTTGTCTAGGATTCTATAATTACTAACTCTTGCTGTCACCATGTTAGATTACCAGGAAGTATTCAGAAAACATCTAAAAGAAAAATACCTAAAGATAGGAGTTGATAAATGTTATCAGCATGGCAAGCATATAGAGTCACGACTGCTTCTTGTAAAAGACCATGGTATATCAGAAGAGACACCATATGGAATTCCTCAACAAGATCATTTTATTGACATAGAACATGTATTTGATTCTAATGAAGAGGGCTCCAGCTCACCCCGAACTGTGGTGCTTCAGGCATGTGCTGGGACTGGGAAAACAGCTGTGGTGCACAAGTTCATGTTTGACTGGGCAGCAGGAACGGTTACTCCAGGCAGGTGTGACTATCTCATCTACGTCAACTGCATTGAAATCAGCCATATTGCTAACCTTAGTGCTGCTGACCTTATACTAACACTTTTCAAAATATAAATGGACCAATCTTGGACACTATTCTCATATATCCAGAGAAGATTCTGCTCATTCTCGACAGATTTCCTGAGCTGCAGGACCCTGTTGGTGACCAAGAAGAGGATCTTAGTGTTCACCCCCAGGAGAGGAGGCCAGTAGAGAGTCTCTTGTGCAGTTTTGTGAGGAAAAAACTGTTCCCCGAATCCTCCCTCCTGATAACTGCCCGGCCTACAGCCATGAAGAAGCTCCACTCTCTGTTAAAACAACCTATCCAGGCAGAGATATTATGGTTTACAGATACCGAAAAGAGAGCATATTTATTGAGCCAGTTTTCAGGTGCTAATACAACAATGAAAGTCTTTTATGATCTTTGAGAGAATGAAGACCTTGACATTATGTCTTCACTTCCCATCGTCTCCTGGATGATATGCAATGTCCTGCAGTCACAGGGAGATGGTGACAGGACTCTCTTGAGGTCACTTCAGACCATGACTGATGTGTATTTATTCTACTTTTCCAAGTGCCTCAAAACCCTTACAGGTATCTCAGTATGGGAGGGACAAAGTTGCCTGTGGGGTCTTTGCCGTTTGGCTGCAGAGGGTCTGCAAAATCATCAGGTTTTGTTTGCAGTCAGTGACCTCAGAAGACATGGGATAGGAGTGTGTGATACCAACTGCACTTTTCTCAGTCCCTTTTTGAAAAAGGCTGAAGGAGCTGTCAGTGTCTACACTTTCCTTCACTTCAGTTTCCAAGAGTTCTTGACTGCTGTCTTCCATGCCCTGAAGAATGACAATAGCTGGATGTTTTTTTATCAAGCAGAGAAAATGTGGCAAGAAATGTTCCAACAATATGGAAAAGGTTTTTCATCACTAATGATATAATTCTTATTTGGCCTCTTACATAAAGGAAAAGGAAAGGCTGTGGAAACTACTTTTGGAAGAAAAGTTTCCCCAGGACTTCAAGAGGAGTTACTGAAGTGGACTGAGAGAGAAATAAAGGATAAGTCTTCTAGGTTACAGATTGAGCCGGTGGACCTGTTTCACTGTTTGTATGAGATTCAGGAAGAAGAATATGCAAAAAGGATAATTGATGATTTACAGTCAATTATACTGCTTCAACCTACCTATACAAAAATGGACATTCTGGTTATGTCCTTCTGTGTAAAAAGCAGTCACAGTCACCTGTCAGTGTCTCTGAAGTGTCAGCACCTACTTGGATTTGAGGAGGAAGAGTGAGCCTCAACATTCGTGCCAGCAGCCTTAACACTTAATCAGTGCGTATATCCATGTCTTTCCTCCAGTTTTTATCCTTCCCAAACAACGGGCACTGTAGTAGTCAGTGTGTGTGTGTGTGTGTGTGTGTGTGTGCGTGTGTGTGTGTGTGTGTGTGTATTAGTATTCATTGTCACTGTGTGGATGTGGTTTGTAATTCTAAAGTGTTATGAGCATGTAAGGTCATCAAGTTGAAGACTCTGCTATTTTGGTGTAATGACCATTCTGGAAAAAGGTATAAACGTTAACATTCGATTGGTTGTCACTCTCCTCTAAATATACTTCATCACTGAGGCCTCAAGGAACTTCAGGTTAGTAAGGGGCAGAGGTACACTCTTGTATTATCTTGCTATAAATCCTGGTTATTTCCATCAGAGCTTGCAACTTCACAGAAGGTCATGAGCTGAAGTTGAAAGAGGCTTAGGTAAGTTACTTTTATAATATGGACTCTGCATACCATAAAATACAGTCCTACTGGCTTACTGACTAAAGCAGCAAAGAAGACTTATACCTGTGTTATCTAGAAAATGCTGTAAGTCTGTTCTCAATATTTGGGTTAAGATTGATAATGCCTCTCCCTTAGTTTTCAGGCCAGTTGAGGGGCAGGGGACTGGGAGGAGAGGGGTCAGCAGAAAGCTCCACTTGAGGAATGAAATAACTCAAGTTGTGTCCCTTATAGTTGTATTTCTTGTGTGGGGAATAGCATAAAGGTGGAAATGAGCATGGGGTATGTGTGTTTGAGGGAAATGAGAGGGAGGGAGGCATTAACAAGAATTTGTGTTTGGAACTAGAGAGGGAAGGACCTCTAGTTCCTTCCCTCTCTAGTTTAAGAGAGGTTTAACGGACTCAGAATTATGAAAGACCTTGCCTACAAGGTCTTGACCAATTCTGTATATGTATATAATATACAGCCTTATTCCAGTTGTATATTATAAAGTAAAATAATGGACCAATACATTTAAAGTTGAAACACTGATGGAAACAAAGGGTCTTCTGGTTCATTCTGGGTTTCCAGAAAGTCAACCTTAGATGGCGTCCTCCCCCATAACCCTTATTGCCTTTATCAGAGGGCTTAAACTCTTATCAAAAATTTAACCCAACATTCTTCTTTCCCAAGCGTATTGGCTATGTAAGAGTTTACTATTGAGCTTTCCTGGTTTTTAATTATTGTTATGAATTCTTCTATTAGTACCGACAACCAAGAACCAGTTATATTGTAAAGTTAGCTTGGGCAAGTCACTTGACGACTCAGAGCATGTGGAAAATGGTGATTATAATACTTCTTATTGGATTAAGGGCCAGATAAGATAATTTGTGAAAATAAAGTGCTTACCTCAGTGCCTGGCACATAGTAACATGGTTTTGGAGTCAGACCTGAATAATGACCTCAGTTCTGTACCTACCTATGTGACCTTGAGCAGATTACTTTTTGTGCCCTAATTTCCTTATCTGCAAAATGGGATAATACGTCTCAAGGTTTTGGGAAGGGGTAAATTAGTGCTACTAGCAAGGTAACAAAAGCCAAATAAGCCTTTTACTTAAGTTTTATTTTAAATTACTTTTTATTTCCTCATCTCTTTTAGGTCCTTTCAGCTGCGCAGTTTGCCAGTGTGTCAGCTACACCTGCTCTGCCAAGCACTGCGTACTCCATACTGTAAAATCAAAGACCTGAAGTAAGTCGAACTTTGCTTTAAACTCTTAGGTATTTGCAGGTAAAGATTAGGTTTCTAGAAATTGCACTCCCAGCTGATTGACCTGAAAAATAAAATATAGCTAGTTTTCAGCTTCTCCACAGTGGAGCAACAAATGAAGAGATATGCTACAGGCCTAGAAGGGGCAGGAAGGAGTCAGGCCCAGAACTCTGCCCGCACGTCCTGCCTTTTCCCCTTTTGTATGTACTGTTTTGCTGTAATGAGTAAGTGGACGGTTGTAACACCTGAGAGAGAAATTTGGGTGTGCTGCCCCACTTGGATCTGCCACCCCAACTTTCTTTTCCTCCCAGACTGCCACTGCTCTCCCCCTTAGTTTTCTTTCAGTTGGGTCTTATCCTACTCCATGCAGCTTGACGATCCTTTTCTCTCCTTCCATTCCCCACCTTTACCCCGTAGTTATTCCCCAAAGTACCCAAAGAGGATCCCACCCCTGCCCTGCCCTTCCATCTTCACTTACTTCCAAGCACTTTGTCCACAACACAAACACACAAGCAGGTGCCCCCTTGTTTTCACACCCCTTTGCCTTATAGATCAATGTCTGCTCTTCTTCTTTCCTCCTGTTCCAGAGGAAAAGGCAGCCCTTGCAAGCCACCCAAGCCAGTAAATTCACTTCATTATTTTTGTATTTTTGTGAATAATTATTTTACTTTCATAACACAGAAGTATATAAAGAAAGAAAAGCCCTCCACCCAGCTGTCCCATACCCCATCCCACCCTATATCCCCATACCCTGCTGCCTCCTATCCCCTGACCCTGAGCCCACCCCCACCCCAGGTACCTTGTTTGCTAAATATATTTCCAGATCATTTTCTATGCTTACACAAACATAAAACTGTAACGTAAGACAAACATAAATACATAAATTTGTAACATTCATATACACACTCACAGAACTTTGGGGGGTTTTGTTTTACAAAAACAAAAGCAACCTTGTCATATGATTTTTTCTTCATTTAACAATACAGGGGCCATGCCTCCAATACAGTATGCAAAATCTACCACATTCTTTCACAAGTGTTTTGCATTTTCAAGCTTTCTTCAGCTATCTCCTTCTCCATGGCTCAGATTTCTCCCATATTCAAAAGAACCGGCTGGGCACGGTGGCTCATGCCTGTAATCTCAGCACTTGGGAGGCTGAGGCAGGTGGATTGCCTGAGGTCAGGAGTTTGAGACCAGCCTGGCTAACATGGTTTCTACTAAAATTACAAAAATTAGCCGGGCGTGGTGGCACATGCCTGTAGTCCCAGCTACTCAGGAAGCTGAGGCAGGAGAATCACTTGAACCCGGGAGGCAGAGGTTGGAGTGAGCCAAGATTGCACCACTGCACTCCAGCATGGGCAGCAGAGCAAGACTCCGTCTCAGGAAAAAAAAGAAAATTAAAGAAAAAAAATCCTCTCTCTCACTTCAATCCTTCCCTTCACAACCAAGAATCCTTGAGGAAGAACCTCCCTCACTGACTCCACATCATCCTCACTCACTCCTCACTTCCGCAGTTTGGCTTCTGCCCTTGCCACTCCCCTAGATCTGCTGGAAGATCCAAAGTAAATGCCAGACCCAGTGGATACTTTTCAGCTCCTATCTGAGAGGGCCCCTCAGCTTCATTGACCTTTTTCTCCTAATTCTTGCCGTTCTGACTGCTCCTAAGTACCTCATTTTCCAACCAGGGACAATTTTGCCCTCTAGTGGACATGTGGGAGTATCTGGAGGCATTTTTGGTTGTTACAACTGGGACTCTGAGGGGGTGGATGCTCTGGCAACTAGGGGTAGAGGCTAGGAATTCTGCTAAACATCCTACAATGTACTGGACAGCCCCCTGCAACAAAGAATTATCCAGCTCCAAATGTCAAGAGTACTGAGACTAAGAAACCCTGCCCTAGAGATATAGAAAGAAACCCAAAGACATTTCTGAAACTGCAGGCCAGGAACCTGGCCCTCAATCCTGATTATTGTTCATCCCCAACAGGAGAAAACCTAAAAATCAAGTTTAGCTGCAGCAGAGATGCCCCAGGGCCATGACAGCTTCTTAGTCTCTAGGTCCACAGATCCTGGGCAATATCCAGGGCTCCTTCAGTTGTGTCTCAGTCTGGTCCAGGTGTAGCCCCTTCTCATCCTTCCACCTGTGCGCTAAAACATACATGTAGCCCCCGTCAACAAAACTTACAATCATCAGAGGGAGAGAAGCAGACTAACCTGTCACCTACCCCCTTACCGTACCCACTCCTATCCTCCTCCACCTCACCCCTTCCCCCTGGAAGTTGATTTCCCATTGGGATATGTTTCTGTTCTGTTCTACATTTCTGAATTCACTGAGAGCTTTGTAGCCAGATTTCCCTCCCACATTTATCGTGGTGGGTTGGGGGAGAGAATCTCTCAAGATGGCACCATGCTTTGGCTCATAGTCTAGACCAGCAAACCCTCTGAGCACTATCAGTTGCTGACTCACCTCCTTGGCAGTGGCAGTTCTCTTTTCAGATCTGACTGTCCCTGGTTCTACTCACTGGGGACTGGAAAGGATTCTCCTGTCATGGGGCCATACAGTCATAGCAGTCTGCACCTGCATGGTGCTGGTGTCTTCTGTAGGTAGGCCTAAGGGATTCCCTTAGGGGTGGCAAATCTCTGCTGTTGATTTGAGTCAGGATGAACCTGGGGTTCATCCTGGGCCTGTTTTGATTGTTTCTTGTGATATAACTCACTCAGAGCATGAATGAACTTCTATCCAGTTCATTCATGGAAACTCTTGGGATTCAGGAATCTCCACTGCTCACCACACCCTGATGCAACTCCCCAGCCAGTCCCACCATTTTCTTTAATGGTCTTTTGTTCAAAATTGCTCTTCTGGTACAAACTTCTGACTGGGAAATAATCTGGTTGCTCAGAACAGAAACTCACTCAAATTAGTTTAAAGTAAAGGGGATCTGTGTAAAGTAGATTTTCCTGTAGCACAACTACAGGAAGTGAAAAGTGATTGGGCCATCACTACCCTCTCCATCTCTCTGTAGTCACAGGATGAACTCCTCTATGCCTGTCTGCTCCCTGAAACCTCATACTGGCGTCCTCTAAAAGACACTTGACTCTGTAAAGCATCCAGTTCTGTTCCCCCACAGCCAGGGCCAGGCCTCAGCTATGGCCTTGGTGTCCATGGCTGTGACCCTGGCCCCAACTCCAAGTGACCCACTGCTTCATTGCCCAACACTATTCTGACTGTGGAATCTGCCTGTCTGTTCAGATTTTCTAACGTAAAAATTAATTTGGCTCAGGATTGGTCAAATATCCACTCCTGCTCCAATTATCTAAAGCCTACATGAAGGGAGAGAGTGTAGGTGTTACATACTGCCCAGGTCCGACAGATACTTAAGATAGGGAGCTAGAGACACACACACAAATAAAAACTGCAGTAGTTCTGGAGTGTTGACTACTAATACTCTGAAATACAAATGGAGTCATTAAAACATGTCTCTCCCTGCCTGTCATCTACATCCTCCCACCCACAACCCCGCCTCCCCGCCCCCCCACTGTCCAATCTTCCCACTCATCCCCTTTCCCCCACTCCACCCAATCCCCCTCCCACCTCTCCCCTCTCCCCCTGAAGGTTGATTTCCCATTGAGATATATTTCTGTTCTATTTTACATTTCTGAATTTACTGAGGCTTTTGCAGCCAGATTCACCTCCCACAGAGGAAGCAATTTTCCCTCCATGAAAAATTCACAGCTTTACACCACGGGCAGTCCCAGTTCCCTGGCCTGCGATATACTGGAGGTCTTCTCTGCTGATGGAGTTCGGAGTCTCTCCTGTCTGTTGGGGACTCTTGAGGGTCTATTCCCTGGGCCTCCACATCTGACCACAGGCTAGCATCAGAGGCCCCCCAGTTGAAAGGCATCTGAGTTGGAACCCGTGCTGTGACCTTTGCTGGTGAAGGGGGTATATTGGGTATGGCTGAGAAGGCGGACAAAGGGCATGGGTATGAGTATGTGAATGAGGTAGGGAGCTGGACAGGAAGAGGCTCCAGTGAGACTGTGGACCCAAGCCCAGAGAAGACAGACATGGCTGTTTGTACTGACCTGAGATCTTTCTCCCTCTGCCCCGCAAAGGTGTAATTTGCCTGCTACAATAGCTCCGAGGGGCTGCCTGAAGCCTCCTCCCAGCCCCTGCAAGACCTCTGCGGGGGCAGGCCCTGCCTCTGCATACCTCTCCTCTCCTTTTCCTCCAGCAGCACCAGCAGCAGCCACCGCCTCCTTTTCCTGCTCACCTGCTCCTTCTGTCCAATCCCCTCCGGCAGTGGCCAGGCCTGGAAACACTGTAGCCTGGCCCTGTCCCTGGGGAGGTGCCAGCTCCTGGAGAGAAGTAGGCAGAGCTGAAACACATTCTGGGGACAGGGCAGGGGGTCCGGACAGGTTGGGGCAGGGCAGGGGCATTGGACAGGGACCATTCGGGGGATCTTACGGCATGGAAGAGCTTCCATCTCAGCATGTCCCGCTCTCTCTGCACCTCCGCAAGGCTGGTCTCGGTTAGCTGCAACTGGAAGGTCGCCTCATTGCATTCCATCTCCTGCTGTTCCTTGAGTTCCGTCAGGTTTGAGGCCAAGACCAGCGCAGCTGATCTGTGCAGTTTGGCAAAGCCTTGCAGCCACTGCACCCTGCGGTTTTGTAACTGCCCCTGCCTGTGGGCAAAGCGCACACCCAAGGCCAGGCTGCCCCAGGTGCAGGCCTCTTTGACCTCGCTGGGCACCTCGCTGTCCTCCAGGATGGCCCTGAGCTTGTCTTCCACCTCCTCCCAGGATAAGGATATATTCTCGAAGTAGAACTCGGGGCCTTTCGTGTGCCTGGCCATTTTCTGGTTGATGAAGGCCACCACGTTTCCGTGCCGGAACCCACTACTGGGGTCCTCAGGTCTCAAGGCCATGGGCTTAACGGTTTCACTAGCCCTGTGTGGATGGAGCAGCCAATAGGTTTCTTTCCTCCTCCTTAGCCCCTCCCCTCATCTGTCTTCTCCGCCCTCCCCCCTCTGACAAGACCCTCCTAACGACCCTCTGACCGGCTTGTCCTACCCTAGGACATCTCCCACCAGGCCTCACCTCTTCAGCCAGGGCCAGAGGAAGTACAGGCCAACCCCGCTGCTTAACACGCCTGAAGAGAGGGTGGTCTCTTTCCCTCCTAGGGCTCTGCGGGAAAAGAAGCCTCAGGGCCAACCCATGAGGATTTTACTCTGGGACTGTTCCAATTTCCAGAGACTGTAGGGGTGAAAGGGAGTGAGTGAGGAAGGCCTCTGCCATTCCACTGGGACATAAGGGAACCTGCCACATGGTCGGGAGACCTTGAAGGCTGAAAGAAACAGGAATGGTCCGGAAGGACTTAGGACCAAAAAAAGTATTTGTGAACAAGTTGAAGACTTATCCGTCCCCATCATAATGGTTTGTGCCATGCCAGGGGAGTTTCGCCCCCAACGGGAATATTCTAGAGCAGGAAACAGCCCCAACCCCTCAGTTGCCCTTGGAGGAAGAGGGTGGAGCCAGGAGCGGAGCTTATCCCCTATTTGCTCAGGACTAAACATCCCAGACACCCTAACAAATCCTGGCCTGCCTTTCCTCCCTTAGCTCCTCTTTCCCCACACTCCTCCCATCACCCCTTCTCCCACTCCTCCCCTACTGAAACGCCTTGAATCTTGAAGCAACTGTGGGAGAGAGTTAGGAGTAGCATAAATACACCTTTTTACCAAAACATGAAATATCAGAGATCTTCCATCAGAGGGATATGAATATGTCTCTTAAAACCTTCGGCCGGGCGCAGTGGCTCATGCCTGTAATCCCAGTACTTTGGGAGACCGAGATGGGCGGATCACGAGGTCAGAAGATCGAGACCATCCTGGCTAACTGGGTGAAACCCCGTCTCTACTAAAATTACAAAAAATTAGCCAGATGTGGTGGCACGCGCATGTAGTCCCAGCTACTCGGGAGGCTGAGGCAGGAGAATCGCTTAAACCCACGAGGCGGAGGTTGCAGTGAGCCGAGATCACACCACTGCACTGTAGCCTGGGTGACAGAGTGAGACTCCGTCGCAAACAAACAAACACAAAAACAAAAAAACCTTGAATGACTTTCTGAGACCCACAAGATAAATCAGACAAATCTCAGGTTGAGTCCAGCATTGCTACGTATTACATGACATTGTACTGTAACTGAATCTGTTTCCACCTATGGATCTGTGATGATGGCCAATGACAAAAGGGCATGTAAAGTTGTAAGAGTAATGTTTTCTATGATCCCGTATTTGTGTGTATGTGTGTGTTTGCATATGTTTGTATGTTTCTATAATCTTGGAGAACAGAATGAGAGAGGATATATAGCAGAGTCAACATTAATTATCTCTGGGAAGTGGGGTTGGACTGGAGGTTAGAAAAAAAGTTTTTAACTTTAAAATACATTTTTCTCTAATTTCGCTTGTTATAAAGAGCATATAACTAACTATATGTATGCATACATCACAAATCTGGAAAGTTATATACTAACACTTTAACAGTGGTTATCTTTGGGTAATAGGAATACAGTACTTTAAAAAATATTCTTGACATTTTTCTCTATTGTAAAATTGTTTATAATAAACGTGTTATGTTTTTCAAAATTGAAAAAAAATGTTTCTCCCAGTAACAGCTGGTCGTTGTAAATAATTTTTAAGTGCTTGGAAAGTACTTCTATAATCCTACCCTTCCTTCAACCTGGGTGATAATCCCTCTTAATAGTTATATAGTCTTTTAGATAGGCCATAGCAAGTAATTTTTAGTTTTTCAAACGAAGCATCTTCTCTCTTCCTCTGTGGCCCTTGCACAGGCTCCTCTGTGCATGCACGGATTTCTCCTCATCCCCTCCTGCTCTCTCCACTCCCATTCTTTTCATTCACCTAACTCCTATACAGTTTCTATTCCCTTTTCATGACAGTGCTCAAACATTTCTTCCTCTTGTATTTCCTGATTCTCCAGACCCCACCTCAAGCTAGGCTGAATTGTGCAACCTTTTTGTGTCCCCATAACAACTTGTGCATATGTCTGGCAGTACTTTTCACACTGTATTGTAATCTGTGATTTTCTCGTCATTTTTCTCCATCAACTGGGGATTCCTTGAGGGTTTAGTCTGTGTCTTAATTATCTTTGTGTTTTCAGCATCTAGCACAGGGGTAAGCACCCAATATATTAATTATTGAATGAATTGAAATAATTTATTACATCAGCAAGGTGCTAACAAGTACCTCTAAAGATATCTCTTATTTTTGTTTGTTTGTTTCTGAAATGTATTTTTTCTCCACACAGACTGATTTTCTGTCACCTCACAGCTTCTTGTGGTAGGGACCTCTCCTCAGTATTTGAAACTAACCAGCATCTGACAGATTTAGAATTTGTAAAAAATACCCTCGAAGATTCAGGAATGAAGCTTCTGTGTGAAGGATTAAAACAGCCCAACTGTGTATTACAGACATTGAGGTAATTGTAGCAGGATAATTTGTTATTTGATATTCTTATTTTGGGGGTCAATTTCTATTTCTGTTGGGGGAGAGCATGAATGTGGTAATGAGGTCATTCTTCTGTTCTCTAAAGGTTGTACCGGTGCCTTATCTCTTCTGCTTCTTGTGGGGCTCTAGCAGCTGTTCTTAGCACCAGTCAGTGGCTCACTGAACTGGAATTTAGTGAGACAAAACTGGAAGCTTCAGCTTTGAAATTGCTCTATGGAGGCTTAAAAGATCCAAATTGCAAATTACAGAAGCTCAAGTAAGTTGTAACTGTTAGTTTTCATTCTGCAGGAATATTTGAAAAATATGCAACTCAAGACGGATGTCTTAGGATCAAAACACATTTCAAGGAGTCATGAAGAGGAGGAATAAATGTGGCAGTCCCTAAAGTTGCTTCTGTGTAACAAGTTTAGGAAGACAATTTTCATTTTAAGTGGAAACATTATCAATAACAATAACTCATGCTTAGCAATTATTGAGTACTAAGCATTGTGCTGAGTATGCACAAATTCTTTTAATCTGCACAACAGCTGTGAGAGATCCAGATTATTACTCATATTTTCGCAGATGAGGAAATGGAAGAGGTCCAATATAGTTAGGGTAAAAAAATATGGCAAAGGCCCAATTCAAAACTCAAATGTGTCTGACTTCAAGTCCACCATAATCACATTAATTAAAAAAAAGTGTTATACATGTTAGTCAAGGTTCTCCAGAGAAACAGAACTAATTGCGTGTGTGTGTGTGTGTGTGTGTGTGTGTGTAGAGAGAGAGAGAGCCAGAGCCAGAAACAGATTTATTTTTAAAAATTGGCTTATGCAGTTATGGAGGCTGGCAAGTCCAAAACCTGAATGGTAGGCCGGCAGGCTAGAGAATTGGGAAAGAGTCAATGTTGTGCTTTGAGCCTGAAGGTTGTCTGGTGGTAGAACTCCCTTTTCTGAGGAAGTCAGTCTTTTTCTATTAAGGCTTTCAAGTGACTGGATGAAGCCAAACCATACTATGGATGATAATCTACTTTACTCAAAATGTACTGATTAAAATGTTAATTTCACCTAAAAAGTAGTTTCACAGAAACATCTAGAATAATACTTGACAAAATATCTGGGTACCATGGCCTAGCCAAATTGACATATAAAATTAATCATCACAATACGTATGTGGGATTTTTTTTAAAGCAAAAGCTCTTTAGCATTCAAGTGTTATGAAATCCACATTGAAAACTCATTTTATGCAAAGTACCTCTATTTAAAATTTCTAAATTGGGGAGATATAAATGCATCTCCATATGAGCTGTCTCTCTCTTTTTTTAATGCACAAGGATTTATTCTCTCTTTTTTATTATACTTTAAGTTTTAGGGTACATGTGCACAACGCGCAGGTTTGTTACATATGTATACATGTGCCATGTTGGTGTGCTGCACCCATTAACTCGTCATTTAGCATTAGGTATATCTCCTAATGCTATCCCTCCCCCCTCCCCCCACCCCACAACAGGCCCCAGTGTGTGATGTTTCCCTTCCTGTGTCCATGTGTTCTCATTGTTCAATTCCCACCTATGAGTGAGAACATGCGGTGTTTGGTTTTTTGTCCTTGCGATAGTTTGCTGACAATGATGGTTTCCAGCTTCATCCATGTCCCTACAAAGGACATGAACTCATCATTTTTTATGGCTGCATAGTATTCCATGGTGTATATGTGCCACATTTTCTTAATCCAGTCTATCATTGTTGGACATTTGGGTTGGTTCCAAGTCTTTGCTATTGTGAATAGTGCCGCAATAAACATACGTGTGCATGTGTCTTTATAGCAGCATGTTTTATAATCCTTTGGCTATATACCCAGTAATGGGATGGCTGGGTCAAATGATAATTCTAGGTCTAGATCCCGGAGGAATCGCCACACTGACTTCCACAATGGTTGAACTAGCTTACAGTCCCACCAACAGTGTAAAAGTGTTCCTATTTCTCCACATCCCCTCCAGCACCTGTTGTTTCCTGACTTTTTAATGATCGCCATTCTAACTGGTTGAGATGGTATCTCATTGTGGTTTTGATTCGCATTTCTCTGATGGCCAGTGATGATGAGCATTTTTTCATGTGTCTTTTGGCTGCATAAATGTCTTCTTTGGAGAAGTGTCTTTGCATGTCCTTCGCCCACTTTTTGATGGGGCTGTTTGTTTTTTTCTTGTAAGTTTGTTTGAGTTCATTGTAGATTCTGGATATTAGCCCTTTGTCAGATGAGTAGATTGCAAAAATTTTCTCCCATTCTATAGGTTGCCTGTTCACTCTGATGGTAGTTTCTTTTGCTGTGCAGAAGCTCTTTAGTTTAATTAGATCCCATTTGTCAATTTTGGCTTTTGTTGCCATTGCTTTTGGTGTTTTAGACATGAAGTCCTTGCCCATGCCCATGTCCTGAATGGTATTGCCTAGGTTTTCTTCTAGGGTTTTTATGGTTTTAGATCTAACATTTAAGTCTTTAATCCATCTTGAATTAATTTTTGTATAAGGTGTAAGGAAGGGATCCAGTTTCAGCTTTCTACATATGGCTAGCCAGTTTTCCCAGCACCATTTATTAAATATG
Organism: Pan paniscus; assembly: GCF_029289425.2. Lineage (NCBI taxonomy): Eukaryota > Metazoa > Chordata > Mammalia > Primates > Hominidae > Pan > Pan paniscus. Next base: position 107,466,721 of record NC_073272.2, read on the forward strand.
GAATCCTTTCCCCATTGCTTGTTTTTCTCAGCTTTGTCAAAGATCAGATGGTTGTAGATGTGTGGTATTATTTCTGAGGGCTCTGTTCTATTCCATTGGTCTATATCTCTGTTTTGGTACCAGTACCATGTTGTTTTGGTTACTGTAGCCTTGTAATATAGTTTGAAGTCAGGTAGCATGATGCCTCCAGCTTTGTTCTTTTTGCTTAGGACTGTCTTGGCAATGTGGGCTCTTTTTTGGTTCCATATGAACTTTAAAGTAGTTTTTTCCAATTCTGTGAAGAAAGTCATGATAGCTTGATGGGGATGGCATTGAATGTATAAATTACCTTGGGCAGTATGACCATTTTCACGATATTGATTCCTCCTACCCATGAAGATGGAATGTTCTTCCATTGGTTTGTATCCTCTTTTATTTCATTGCGCAGTGGTTTGTAGTTCTCCTTGAAGAGGTCCTTCACATCCCTTGTAAGTTGGATTCCTAGGTATTTTATTCTCGTTGAAGCAATAGTGAATGGGAGTTCACTCATGATTTGACTCTCTGTTTGTCTGTTATTGGTGTATAAGAATGCTTGTGATTTTTGCACATTGATTTTATATCCTGAGACTTTGCTGAAGTTGCTTATCAGCTTAAGGAGATTTTGGGCTGAGACGATGGGGTTTTCTAAATATACAGTCATGTCATCTGCCAACAGGGACAATTTGACTTCCTCTTTTCCTAATTGAATACCCTTTATTTCTTTCTCCTGCCTGATTGCCCTGGCCAGAACTTCCAACACTATGTTGAATAGGAGTGGTGAGAGAAGGCATCCCTGTCTTGTGCCAGGTTTCAAAGGGAATGCTTCCAGTTTTTGCCCATTCAGTATGATATTGGCTGTGGGTTTGTCATAGATAGCTCTTATTATTTTGAGATACGTCCAATCAATACCTAATTTCTTGAGAGTTTTTAGCATGAAGGGCTGTTGAATTTTGTCAAAGGCCTTTTCTGCATCTATTGAGATAATCATGTGGTTTTTGTCTTTGGTTCTGTTTATATGCTGGTTTACGTTTGTTGATTTGTGAATGTTGAACCAGCCTTGCATCCCAGGGATGAAGCCCACTTGATCATGGTGGATAAGGTTTTTGATGTGCTGCTGGATTCGGTTTGCCAGTATTTTATTGAGGATTTTTGCATTGATGTTCATCAGGGATATTGGTCTAAAATTCTCTTTTTTTGTTGTTGTTGTGTCTCTGCCAGGCTTTGGTATCAGGATGATGCTGGCTTCATAAAATGAGTTAGGGAGGATTCCCTCTTTTTCTATTGATTGGAATAGTTTCAGAAGGAATGGTACCAGCTCCTCCTTGTACCTCTGGTGGAATTCGGCTGTGAATCCATCTGGTCCTGGACTTTTTTTGGTTGGTAGGCTATTAATTATTGCCTCAATTTCAGAGCCTGTTATTGGTCTATTCAGGGATTCAACTTCTTCATGGTTTAGTCTTGGGAGGGTGTATGTGTCCAGGAATTTATCCATTTCTTCTAGATTTTCTAGTTTATTTGCATAGAGGTGTTTGTAGTATACTCTGATGGTAGTTTGTATTTCTGTGGGATTGGTGGTGATATCCCCTTTATCATTTTTTATTTCCTTTATTTGATTCTTCTCTCTTTTCTTCTTTATTAGTCTTGCTAGTGGTCTATCAATTTTGTTGATCTTTTCAGAAAACCAGCTCCTGGATTCATTGATTTTTTGAAGGGTTTTTTTGTGTCTCTATCTCCTTCAGTTCTGCTCTGATCTTAGTTATTTCTTGCCTTCTGCTAGCTTTTGAATGTGTTTGCTCTTGCTTCTCTAGTTCTTTTAATTGTAATGTTAGGATGTCAATTTAGGTCTTTCCTGCTTTCTCTTGTGGACATTTAGTGCTATAAATTTCCCTCTACACACTGCTTTGCATGTGTCCCAGAGATTCTGGTATGTTGTGTCTTTGTTCTTGTTGGTTTCAAAGAACATCCTTATTTCTGCCTTCATTTCCTTATGTACCCAGTAGTCATTCAGGAGCCGGTTGTTCAGCTTCCATGTAGTTGAATGGTTTTGAGTGAGTTTGTTAATCCTGAGTTCTGGTTTGATTGCACTGTGGTCTGAGAGACAGTTTATTATAATTTCTGTTCTTTTACATTTGCTGAGGAATGCTTTACTTCCAACTATGTGGTCAATTTTGGATTAAGTGCAATGTGGTGTTGAGAAGAATGTATATTTGGGGTGGAGAGTTCTGTAGATGTCTATTAGGTCCGCTTGGTGCAGAGCTGAGTTCAATTTCTGGATATCCTTGTTAACTTTTGGTCTCGCTGATCTGTCTAATGTTGACCCTGGGGTGTTAAAGTCTCCCATTATTATTGTGTGGGAGTCTAAGTCTCTTTGTAGGTCTCTAAGGACTTGCTTTATGAATCTGGGTGATCTTGTCTTGGGTGCATATATATTTAGGATAGTTAGCTCTTCTTGTTGAATTGATCCCTTTACCATTATGTAATGGCCTTCTTTGTCTCTTTTGATCTTTGTTGGTTTAAAGTCTGTTTTATCAGAGCCTAGGATTGCAACCCCTGCCTTCTTTTTTGTTTTCTATTTCCTTGGTAGATCTTCCTCCATCCCTTTATTTTGAGCCTATGTGTGTCTCTGCATGTGAGATGGGTCTCCTGAATACAGCACATGGATGGGTCTTGACTCTTTATCCAATTTGCCAGTCTGTGTCTTTTAATTGGAGAATTTAGCCCATTTACATTTAAGTTTAATATTGTTATGTGTGAATTTGATCCTGTCATTATGATGTTAGCTGGTTATTTTGCCCGTTAGTTGATGCGGTTTCTTCCTAGCCTCAATGGTCTTTACAATTTGGCATGTTTTTGCAGTGGCTGGTAGCGGTTATTCCTTTCCATGTTTAGTGCTTCCTTCAGGATCTCTTTTACGGCAGGCCTGGTGGTGACAAAATCTCTCAGCATTTGCTTGTCTGTAAAGGATTTTATTTCTCCTTCACTTATGAAGCTTAGTTTGGCTGGATATGAAATTCTGGGTTGAAAATTCTTTTCTTTAAGAACGCTGAATATTGGCCCCCACTCTCTTCTGCCTTGTAGGGTTTCTGCAGAGAAATTAGCTGATGGGCTTCCCTTTGTAGGTAACCTGACCTTTCTCTCTGGCTGTGCTTAACATTTTTTCCTTAATTTCAACTTTGGTGAATCTGACAATTACGTGTCTTGGAGTTGCTCTTCTCGAGGAGTATCTTTGTGGCGTTCTCTGTATTTCCCTATTTTGAATGTTGGCCTGCCTTGCTAGGTTGGGGAAGTTCTCTTGGATAATATCCTGCAGAGTGTTTTCCAACTTGGTTCCATTCTCCCCGTCACTTTCAGGTACACCAATCAGATGTAGATTTGGTCTTTTCACATAGTCCCATATTTCTTGGAGCCTTTTTTCATTTGTTTTTACTCTTTTTTCTCTAAACTTCTCTTCTTGCTTCATTTCATTCATTTGATCTTCAATCACTGATACCCTTTCTTCCAGTTGATTGAATCAGCTACTGAAGCTTGTGCATTCATCACATAGTTCTCATGCCATGGTTCTCAGCTCCATCAGGTCATTTAAGGACTTCTCTACACTGGATATTCTAGTTAGCCATTTGTCTAATCTTTTTTCAAGGTTTTTAGCGTCTTTGCCATGGGTTCGAACTTCCTCCTTTAGCTCAAAGAAGTTTGATCGTCTGAAGCCTTCTTCTCTCAACTCGTCAAAGTCGTTCTTTGTCCAGCTTTGTTCCATTGCTGGCGAGGAGCTGTGTTCCTTTGGAGGGGTAGAGGCACTCTGATTTTTAGAATTTTCAGCTTTTTTGCTGTTTTTTTCCCCATCTTTGTGGCTTTATCTACTTTTGGTCTTTGATTTTGGTGACGTACAGATGGGATTTTGGTATGGATGTCCTTTCTGTTTGTTAGTTTTCCTTCTAACAATCAGGACCCTCAGCTGCAGGTCTGTTGGAGTTTGCTGGAGGTCCACTCCAGACCTTGTTTGCCTGGGTATCAGCAGCAGGGGCTGCAGAACAGGGAATATTGCTGAACGGCAAATGTTGCTGCCTGGTCGTTCCTCTGGAAGCTTCGTCTGAGAGGGGTACCCAGCCGTGGGGGGTGTCAGCCTGCCCCTACTGTGGGGTGCCTCCCAGTTAGGCTCTTCGGGGGTCAGGGACCCACTTGAGGAGGCAGTCTGTCCGTTCTCAGATCTCCAACTCCATGCTGGGAGAACCACTACTCTCTTCAAAGCTCAGTTGGAATTGCAGAAATCACCCATCTTCTGCGTCACTCACGCTGGGAGCTGTAGACTGGAGCTGTTCCTATTCGGCCATCTTGGAACCCAGTCCTTGGACTCTTCGTTTGTACACTTTTCAAAAAAAGGAACCAGGTGGGTAAATCAATTGAAAGTTGCATATTTCATGGAAAAAATAGCCTAAACATGTCTCTATCTGTGGGATAACTGGTGGCACATTTGTGAATAAAACTCCGTACATTCACTATACAGTCTCAATAGTAGCCAGGAAGGAAAGACAGGGCCTTACACACATTAGGTGCTCAATAAATGTTCATTGGTGATAGATGGCTGGGGAAAGGCAAGCCTACAATTGGAATTGAGTCTCAAAGATGATAGAAAGCGAAAGGCTGGTCTACCAGTTTGTGGCAACTGCAGGTAGCAGTGACTCTGGGTCTGAGGCAAGCAGGGGTTAGGAAATCCTTAAGGGAGAGAAGATAGAAAAGATACTGTCGACAAGAATAATGTGTAAACACTAATGGGGGTGGTAGCAACTTCGAGGTGTTTATTGTGGTTGTTACCACTTTGAGGACATCAAAGGAGTTTACTGGGAAGGGCCTGCTCATTTCACTTCACATTCTTTTTCTTTTTTTCAAGGCTCACTCTACCCAAGGGCTTAGTAAGCAGTTGCCTCTGCAGCATGGGAAAGTTTTCCTTGCTCAAAGACCTGTTCCTTTCCACATTCCCAGGCCTTCAGTTTTCACCACAAGTCTCATGAGATAAGGTGGTTGAAAGCACTGTATGGTCAAGAAACAAGAAACCATTTGCAGCCTGTTAACACCTGACCTCTAATTAGGTTAGCATATTAGCTCCTGACTGTTTCCCAGGAGTCTAGAACTTACAGAACAAGTGACTTTTAGTAGTTAGAAGAGGAGAGGGGAAGAGGAGGTTCTGGAGCACTGGTAGACAACTTGGCAGGCTTGGTCTGGGCATATCTGTAAGTGCCTAAACTGGAGAAGGAGGTAATGGCCTGGGGAAAGAAGGTGTACACCACTAACAAGTGTCACCTACTTGCCAGTTTTATTTATAGTTGATCCAGTTTCTCTTACTCTCCTGTGTCTTTCTTGCTTTTCTAACTCTAGAAAACCTTCCCTGAATGAGTTGGAGGTGCAGTAACATGTTCCATTCCCTAGTGGGAATGTCTCATGCCCCACCTCACCAAACCACTCCTTAATCCCCATTAGAATGAGCTGGGGGTATGCCCCCTTTTCCAAAAGAAACAGATATTAATAATTGCATTAGTCCATTCTTGCATTGCCATAAAGAAATACCTGAGACTGGATAATTTATAAAGAAAAGAGATTTTATGAACCATGAACCTAGACCAGACTCATGGTTCTGCACACTGTATAGGAAGCATGATGCTGGCATCTGCTTGGCTTCTGGGGAGGCCTCAGGAAACTTACAATCATGGTGGAAGGCAAAGGGGGGGCTGGCACGCCACCTGGCTGGAGCAGGAGGAAGAGAGATTGAAGGGAGAGGTGCCACACACTTTTAAATGACCATATCTCATGAGAACAAACTCACTATTTTGAGGACAGTACCAAGAGGGATGGTGATAAATCATTCATGAGAAACTGTCCCCATGATCCAATCACCTTACAATTTGACATGAAATTTGGGCAGGGACACAGATCCAAACCATATCAATAATATTAATAGCAATAGGAATTATTACTGTTAATATTAATAACAATAAGAAGCTACTAATTCTTGTACAGGCATGGTACATTACTAAATTTTCTTATCTAATTCTATGAAGTAGATATTTATTTTCTTGATGTTACTTATGAGACTCAGAGCCATCAAGTAATATGCCAAAGGCCATACAGGTAGTAAGTGGCAGAGCCAAAATTCAACCCTATATCTGACTCTAAAACCTGTGCTCTTAACAATCAAACATCTTCATACAGACTTCAGCTAGAGGTAGAGGAAGAAGGAAGAGGTAGACATAAAACAATTATTCCACGCAACAAATGTGTCTATACTTCCTACTATGTGTTGAACCTATGGAGTATGAAAAGATCAGTGTGTACCGTCCCTGCCCTTAATAAGATTAGTTCAACAGAGGGGATATGACCATTGTTCTAATAGCTCTAATAAAAGGCAGAGTTGGACCAGTCCCATAACATAATAATGATAATAGCTACCATTTATTAAGAGTATAGTATGTGTCAGGCACTATGCTAACACATTCTACATATATTTAATCTTCATGACAGTTCTGGAACCATTAGTATTAGTCAATTTTATACATGAGAAAACAAGACTAATAGAGGGTTAATTAACTTCTGTGGCTCAGAATAATGTGTTACTGTGCTCTTCAGAAGCAAAAGGAGAGAACTGGACTCAGTATTCACTTATACAATATTTTTGAGTGAACAAAGTATTTGTACCCAGCTCAGTGCCTATAAACCAGAATCACCACCTGCTTCTGTATCACCTGCACTTCAGCCAGCACTGAATCTGAAGTATCTTGACATTATACTTTCATTTCATTTGGAACCTTGATAACAGTGAAGCCCACTAGAGTCCTATCACTGGCTACCACTACAAATGCCCCCCACACCCTTTTTATGTTCAAAACCATTTATTGATTATGAATATACTAAGTGCCACTGAATGGTACACTTTAAAATGGTTAAATTGGTAAATTTCATGTTAAGTGTATTTTACAATAAAAAACATTTGTTAAACAAAATGTTAATTTTTATGAAAAGTGTAATATACATTGCTTGCTTCCAAAAAGTTAATCTTCCTGCCAAAAAGTTTCCAAAGCTGTATAATTAGGGCAACAGAACCTTTTTCCAAGGAGAAAAATAGACAGCTCTACTGCCACCTGGGCAGACTTTTGGAGAGCAGTTTTGCTTCCATTGTCTCTCATATTCCTATAGGTTGTGCTTCTTATCCCAGCCCTTCTTTCCACGTCTTCCTTTCCTCATAAATATTTCTACTATGTTCCCCAGATTCTTTGTTGTGTGGTAAACAAGCTGTCTTACATGCTCACCCTTGTCACCAAATGCTACTTGTGCCTCCTTGCCTTACTTGACTCAACTTTTCTCTAAGGACGCTGTTGGAGTAGTGGAGAGTGGAGGATGCCCATTCTAATACAGGGACTGGAGAAGGGGCTGGCATTCTCTAGATTTCCTGAGGCTGCTTCCAGGCCGTTGTTTGTCTTCCTTGCTGGAACCACCACTTTAACCCATGCCAGATGAATCAATCACTTACCACAGCTCATCTCTGTTGCCTGGCCACTGGTCTTGCCCCCAAAGTAATCCAGGCCTTTTGGCCTCTAACACATATCTTTCCTTGCCAACATTCATCTCATTGTCCTGGGGGGTTTCAAAGTCCAAATGGTTTATTACTCCAAACCATTGGCCTAGCAGTTCCTGACTTTTTGAAACATAATGGCCTTGACCTGCCTCCATTTTAGACATCCTCTTTCATGTCCACTCTCTAGACTCGTGCAGCTTAATATAGTAGCCACTAGCCACAGGTGATTGTTGAAATTTAAATTAACTGAAATTAAATAAAAATTTTAAATCAGCTCTCACTTGCACCAGCCACATTTTAAGTGCTCAATAGCTATGTGTGGCTAGTGGCTAACATATCAGATAGTGCAGACAGAGAAAATTTCCATCACCACAGAGAGTTCTATTAGATAGCATAGCTTCCAACATTGTCCTCGCCCAGAATATATACTTCTGCTCCACTGCAGAAATATAAAAAAAGTAACCAAATGTGGTAGCATGTGCCTATAGTCACAGCTACTCAGGAGGCTGAAGCAGGAAGACCATTTGAGTCCAAGGAGTTTGAGGATGTAGTGCACTATGATCATTCCTGTGAATAGCCACTATACTCCAACCTGTCTGTCTCTTAAACAAACAACCAAAACCAAACCAAAACAAAACAAAAAAACTTCACTCCAGCCTGGGCAACAGAGTGAGACCCAGTCTAAAAACACAAAAACAAAAAAGAGTAAAGAAATAAGAGTCCCTAAATTTAAAGGCACAAAAATATTGCATCAGGAAAAATGGCAGGTAGGAGGAAGGACTAACTTGCAGCTCCCAGTTGGATGGACAGGGTAGTGTGCAGAGGAGACTCAAATCGTGAACTTTTGCTCCAAGAACTACTGCAGGAACATACCAGGAAAGCTGAGAGAATCCACAGACCCTTTGAAAGAAGTGGCTTGCTGCTGCAGGCTCTGTGAGACAGATGAAAAACTGTGAGCGCCCAAAGTGTGAGAGGGGGAACATTTGCCCCTAAACACATATCCTCACTGGGGATCCTGAAGATCCAGATCATGGGAGAAGGATTTGACCTTACCTGGAGCTGAGTTGAATTTAGAGAGCTGAGCAAAATACAGGGATATAGGAGGCAATGGGAAGAGCCCTGTGGGCACTCTCAGTCCCCAGGGAAGCCATTCCTGACTTTGTCTCACAGGAATCCATGGGGTGGGCTGTCAGTGGAATTGGGGAAAGCCCACAGGGAGAAGGAAACTTCTAGCTGAACTGGGTAACAATTTTGACTGAATGCAAAGTTTCCTGGACAGAATCCATGGGAGGGAGCAAACGGGGAGTGTGGATACAAGCAAGGTAACTGTGGCAGGCAGGGAAGCATGAACCCTGAAAGCCCTACTTGCTTTCTCAGTGGGGAGGCTTGTAGCCTGGGGCAAGTTCTCAGTCCTGCTCACCAGCTGCCTGGGAACAAACTCAGTGCAGTTGGCGGGGGCATGGTGGAAGTAAGACTGGCCTTTTGGGCTGTGTGGGAGCCCGGTGAGACCTGTCACTGCTGCTTTCCCCCACTTCCCTGGTGACCTGTATGACACAGCAGAGACAGCCATAGTCTGTTGCGGGAAGTCAGGGACCCCAAACGGAGGGACCGGCTAAAGCCATGACAGAAGAATGTGGATTGTGAAGATTTTATGGACATTTATTAGTTCCCCAAATTAATACTTTTGTAATTTCTTATGCCTGTCTTTACTGCAATCTCTAAACATAAATTGTAAAGATTTCATGGACACTTATCACTTCCCCAATCAATATCCTTGTGATTTCCTATGCCTGTCTTTGCTTTAATCTCTTAATCCTGTCAGCCGAGAAGGATGTGTATCATCTCAGGACCCTGCAATAATTGCGTTAAGTACACAAATTGTACAGCATGTGTGTTTGAGCAATATGAAATGTGGGCACCCTGAAAAAAGAACAGGATAACAGCAATTGTTCAGGGAATAAGAGAGATAACCTTAAACTCCGACCGCCGGTGAGCTGCGCAGAACAGAGCCATATTTCTCTTCTTTCAAAAGCAAATGGGAGAATTATCACTGAATTCCTTTTCTCAGCATGGAACGTCCCTGAGAAAGAGAATGCGCACCTAGGGGTAGGTCTCTGAACTGGCCCCCCCCGGGGCGTACCTGTCTCTTATGGTCGAGATTGCAGAGGTGAAATAAACTCCAGTCTCCCATAGTGCTCCCAGGCTTATTAGGAAGAGGAAATTCACACCTAATAAACTTTGGTCAGACCGGTTGATCTCAAAACCCTGTCTCCTGATAAGATGTTATCAATGACAATGGTGCCCGGAACTTCATTAGCAATTTTAATTTCGCCTCCATCCTGTGGTCCTGTGATCTCGCCCTGCCTCCACTTGCCTTGTGATATTCTATTACCTTGTTAAGTACTTGATGTCTGTCACCCACACCTATTTGTATACTCCCTCCCCTTTTGAAACTCCCTAATAAAAACTTGCTGGTTTTTGTAGCTTGTGGGGCATCATGGATCCTACCAACGTGTGATATCTCCCCCGGACACCCAGCTTTAAAATTTCTCTCTTTTGTACTCTGTCCTTTTATTTCTCAAGCCAGCCGATGCTTAGGAAAATAGAAAAGAACCTACGTGATTATCGGGGCAGGTCCCCCGATAATAGTCCCCCTGGGAACGTAATTCCATTGGCCTGATAACCACACTCCCATCCGCCACAGCAGCCACAGCAAGCTCTGCCTAAGGAGAGTCTGAGCTCAGACACAACCAACCGTGCCTCCCCCTTATGGTCTTTCTCAACCCACCCTGGTAGCTGAAGACAAAGGGCATAATCTCTTGAAAGCTCTATGGCCCCACCCTCTGCCTGAGACACCCCGAATACTTATCCACCTGACCCTAGGGCAAGCTTATATCCTCCCTATACTACCGCAGCTGACACTGTCTTGAAAGCACCACCTCCTGGCTGGAGGCCAACCAACACAAAACCAGTGCACTAAACAGAACTACAACCAAGGACCCTCACAGAGTCCACTTTACTCCCCTGCTACCACCAGTGGAGATACACAGGTGCACAAATGGCTAACAAACATATGAAAAAAATGTTCAACATCACTAAACCACGAGATGCAAATCAAAACCATGATGTGATACCACCTTACTCCTGCAAGAATGGCCATAATAAAAAAATAAAAAAACATAGATGTTGGCGTGGATGTGGTGAAAAGGGAACACTTTTACACTGCTGGTGGGAATGTAAACTAGTCCCAGCCACTATGGAAAACAGCCTGGAGATTCCTTAAAGAACCAAAAGTAGATCTACCTTTTGATCCAGCAATCCCATTACTGGGTATCTACCCAGAGGAAAATAAGTAATTATACTAAAAAGATACTTGCACACATATGTTTATAGAAGCACAATTTGCAATTGTAAAAATGTGGAATCAGCTGAAATTCCCATCAGTCAACTAGTGGATAAAGAAAATTGGTATATATATACCATGGAATACTACTACTCAGCCATAAAAAGGAATGAAATAATGGCATTTGCAGTAACATGGATGGAACTGGAGACCATTATTCTAAGTGAAGTAACTCAGGAATGGAAAACCAAGCATCATATGTTCTCACTCTTAAGTGGGAGATAAGTTATGAGGACACAAATGACACAATGGACTTTGGAGACTCAGAGGAAAGGGTGGGAAGGGGATGAGGGATAAAAGACTACACATCGGGTATAGTGTACACTGCTTGGGTGATGGGTGCACCAAAATTCCAGAAATCACCACTAAAGAACTTATCCACGTAACCAAACACCACCTATTGCCCAAAAATCTATTGAAACAAAAAATAAAAATCAAAAAAAAAAAAAATTGAATCAAGAAAAAAAAGTGTTTTGTATCAATTTGCTAGGCACCTTGCAAGGAGTTGAGGAGTTGTTAGCAAAACAGACATTATCTATTAAGATTACTATATAACTATAGTAATCAAGACAGTATGGTGTTGGGGTGTCCACTTTTTTGCACAAGTAATTCAATGGAGGAAGGGTAGACTTTTCACCAAATGATATTGGAGCAATTGGACATTCATAGGCCAAAACAAAACAAAAAGCCCCAGCCTAAGCCTCATACAAAAACTAACTCAAAATGAGTCGTGAACTTAAATGTAAAATGTAAAACTGTAGGCCGGGTGCAGTGGCTCACGCCTGTAGTCCCAGCACTTTGGGAGGCCGAGGCGGGCAGATCATGAGGTCAGGAGATCAAGACCATCCTGGCCAACATGGTGAAACCCCATCTCTACTAAAAATACAAAAATTAGCCAGGTGTGGTAGTGCACACCTGTAGTCCCAGCTACTTGGGAGGCTGTGGCAGGAGAATTGCTTGAACCTGGGAGGCGAAGGTTGCAGTAAGCCGAGATCGCACCACTGCACTCCAGCCTGGCAACAGGGCGAGACCCTGTCTCAAAAAAAAAAAAAAAAAAAAAAAGTAAAATTGTAAAACTTTAGGACAAACAGAGGAGAAGAACATAGGAGAAGACCTCTAGGATCTAGACGTAGTCATAGGTTCTTTGGTTTGACACCAAAAGAACAGTGTATAAAAGGAAAAAAATAGAGGAAACTGTTCTATACCTTGAGTGTATTAATGTCAATATTCTGAGTATGATATTATACTATAGTTTTCTAAGATGTTACCATTGGGAAAAACTAGGTGGGGGGGTACCTGAGATTGTTCTGTATTACTTCTTATAACTGAATATCAATCTACAGTTATTTCAAAATAATTCAATTTTAAAAAGCTAAGGGAGGTGAACATTTCAAGAAGGAGATTATTAACTGGTTCAAAGGCTGCCAAGAAGTCAAGTAAGTTGAAAAATGAAAAAAAGTTTGACAATATGGAGGTTATTGTGACATGAACAAGAGCTTTTCTTGCTGTAGTAAAGGAGCTGGAAAGCAGGTAGAAGTAGACTGAGCTTGCTCCTTCTCTCGCCATGTGACATACCTGCTCCTCCTGTGCCTTCCACCATGAATAAAAGCTTCCTGAGGTCCTGACCAGAAGCAGATGCTGGTGCCATGCTACCTGTGCAGTCTGCAGAACCATTTTTAAAAAATTATATATATATATATATATAGATAGATAGAGGCAGAGAGAGAGAGAGACAGAGAGAGAGACAGAGACAGAGTGTCACTCTGTCGCCCAGGCTGGAGTGCTGTGGCAAGATAGCTCACTGCAACCTCCGCCTCCTGGGTTTAAGCGATTCTCCTGCCTCAGCCTCCTGAGTAGCTGGGATTACAGGCACCCGCCACCATGCCCAGTTAATTTTGTATTTTTAGTAGAGACAGGGTTTCACCATGTTGGCCAGGTTAGTCTTGAGCTCCTGACCTCAAGTGATCTGCCTACCTCGGCCTCCCAAAGTGCTGGGATACAGGCGTGAGCCACTGCACCTGGCCAGAACCATTATTTTAATGGTAATGCAATTTCCATTAATAAAGCTGATTCCAACATTCATGGTGTTTAAATGTGAACTTTTAAGTTAAGATGGTGGATGAGAGGCTTTTAGTGTGCCTTGGCCACTTGGAAATAGCAAAACAGTGTATAAAGATAAACTCTATGAGCTTTAATTCAAGAAGGAAAATGGGAATTCCCTGGAATCATGATGGACACTCCAGATCTCAGGGAGGAGGACATGGGCAAACAGCCCCCATGACATTGTCCAGCTGATAAGAGCCTGGGACAAGAGAAGATCTGCTACAGCTGCAATTTCTCTTGGGTGATGAGACTTGCTGCCAGGGCTGGCTTGGCAACCTGGAACTGGTGTGCATGTGTCATTGCTGGGTTCCCTAGCCTGCTCCCCTGAGATTGTGGGGCAGTGGAGCCCTCTCTGCTCCACCCCCATGCAGAACTCCAGGCATTCGGAGCACCTGCTCACATGTACTGGCAGCCTGAGTTGCCCCATCCCTCTTGGGAATAGGTTGTGGTGCAATGGATCCCTCTCTGCTCCATGTCCAGGCAGAGCTCCAAACACTCAAAGTTTCTGCTTGCCCAGATTGACAGCCTGAGACACTTCACCCTTCCTATTCAGAGATCTAGGTGCAGAGGGCCCTCTCTGCTTCATGCCCAGGCAGATCTCCAGGCATGCAGAGCACCTGCTTGTCTGGTTCAGCAGCCTGACACCCCACTCCTATGCAGAGATCATGGTGCAGGGGGGCCCTCTCTGCTTCACGCCCAGGCAGATCACCAGGTATTAGGAGCACCTATTTGCCGGGGTCAGCAGTCTGAGTTGCCTGCCCCTCCTGTGCAGAGGTTGTGGTGCAGTGGGGCCCTCTGCACTCCACACCCAGGCAGATCTCCAGGAATCTGGAGCACCCACTCTCTTGGATTAGGAGTTTAGGCCATCTCCTCCCCCGTGCAAAGAACTTGTGACATAGGAGGTTTCCCAGCACCATGCCTAGGCACACCTCTGGGCACTTGGTAACCGCTGACTGGATTCTCCATTGGTGCTGGTGCTTGTGCCTGTCATCAGAGGAACCTGTAGGTGGGCTGTGGCCTGGCCATCTTGCCCCCTGCCAACCCGGGGCTGAACAGGAAGCTCAGATCACTGTGCACTCCGTGGATCAGCCCATCGCCTGAAGCAATATACAGTTTCTCCCAGTAAACAAAGATGAAATATATACCCAGCCGCATTGACGGCAGCTGGCTCTTACCTATAAGCGCCTCTACTGGCTTACAAGTCAAACCGCATAGCCCAATAAAAACCTGCTTACAGAAGTGCATAGGGCTGTAGGAGCAAAGCCAAAAGACGCTCCCCACCAGTCACACACCCTAGAAAGGCGGAGAAAGGGAAAAGGAAAGAAAAAACATAATAATATTATAGGAAAATAGACAAAAAAATCCTACCTGTAAAAAATAATTAAAAAATTAGAAAGTGCTAGTGTCTCTAGAAGAGAAGAAGCCATTGCAAGAATTCTGACACCATGAAAAACCTGAATGTAGTGAACCACCAAAGAATCACACTAGCTCTCCAGCAATGGTGGCTAATCAAAATGGAAACTCAGAAACAACAAAGAATTCAAAGCATGGATTGCAAGAAATCTCAATGGAATCCAAGACAAGACTGAAAATCAACACAAAGAAATTTCTAAAGCAATCCAGGAAATGAAAGATATAAACATCTTAAAAAGAAATCAATCAAAGCTTCTGGAATAGAAAAACTCACTTAAGGAATTTCAAAATGCAACTGAAAGCTTTATCAATAAACTAGACCAAGCAGAAGAAATAATTTCAGAGCTTGAAGACCTGTTTTTTGAACTAACCCAGTCAGACAAAAATAAAGAAAAAAGAATTTAAAAAATAAAGTCTATGAAAAATGTGGGACTATGTAAAGTGGCCAAAACTATGAATTGTTGGCTTTTCTGAGAGAGATGGAGAAAAAAGTAAACAACCTGGAAAATATATTTGAGAGAATAATTCAAGAAGAATTCTTAAATCTTGCTAGAGAAGTAGACATCCAGATACAAGGAATTCAGAGAACACCTCTGAGATACTATACAAAGTGATCATCACCAAAGCATATAGTCACCAGATTTTTCAAGGTCAACACTAAAGAAAAAAATCTTAAAGGCAGCTAGAGTAAAAGGTCAGCTCACATACAAAGGGAACCCCATCAGGCTAATGGCAGACTTCTCAACAGAAACCTTGCAAGCCACGAGAGATTGGGGGCCTAGTTTAGCCTTCTTAAAGAAAAGAAATTCCAACCAAGAATTTCCTATCCTGCCATGCTAAGCTTCATAAGCAAAGGAGAAATAAAATATGTTCCAGACAAGTAAGTGCTAAGGCAATTTGCTACCACTAGACCAGCCATACAAGGGATCCTTAAGTGAGTTCTAAACATGTAAATGAAATATGATACCTGCTGCCAAAAAACACACTTAAGTACATAGCTCACAGACCCTATAAAGCAACCATACAGTTGAAAGTACAAAGAAACCAGCTAACAACTTCACACTTTTCTCAAAACCTCACATATTAATGTTGACCTTGAATATAAATGATCTAAATGCCCCCACTTAAAAGGCACAGAGTGGCAAGTTGGATTAAAAAAAGATCTGTCCATCTTCTGTCTTCAAGAGACGCATCTCACACTTAATGATGTTCATAGGCTCAAGGTAAAGGGTTGGAGAAAGGTCTATCACATAAAAGGGAAACAAGCAAGAGCAGGAGTCACTATTCTTACATCAGATAAAAGAGACTTTAAACCGACAACAGTAAAAAAAGACAAAGAAGGGCATTACATAATGTCAAAGGGTTCAATTCAACAAGAAGACTTAATTATCCTAAATATATGCACACACCAACATTGCAACACCCAGATTCATCAAACAAGTACTTCTAGATCTATGAAAAAGCTTAAATAGTCACACAATAATAGCAGGGGACTTCAATACCCCACTGACAGCATTAGACAGATCATCAAGCAGAAAACTAACAAAGAAATTCTGGACTTGAGAATTGAAACCAAAATGACACTTGACCAGTTGGATCTAATAGACATCTACAGAATACCCCATCCACTAACTGCACAAAATATACATTCTTCTCATCTGCATGCTAAACATACTCTAAGAAAGACCACATGCTTGGCCGTAAAGCAAGTTTCAATAAATTAAAAAAAATTAAACTCATACCAGCCATACACTTGGAACACAGTGGAATAAAAATAGAAATCAATACCAAGAAGATCTCTCAAAACCACACAATCATATGGAAATTAAACGGTTGGCTCCTGAATGGCTTTCGGGTAAACAATTAAATTAAGGCAGAAATTAAAAAAAATTTGAAATAAATAAAAACAGAAACACAACATGACAACATCTCTGGGAGACAGCAAAAGCAGTGTTAAGGGGAAAGTTCATAGCACTAAATGCCTACCTCAAAAAGTTAGAAAAATCTCAAATTAATGATGTGACATCACACTTAGAGGAACTAGAAAAACAAGAACAAACTAACTGAAAATCTAGCAGAAGAAAATAAATCAGGGAAAAAGTGAGAAAAATTGAGACCAAAATTTCATAAAAAGCATTAAATAACAAACCAAAAGTGTATTTGAAAGGATAAACAGGATTGAAAGAATGCTAGCTACATTGACAAAGAAAAAAGAGGGAAGATCCAAATAAGCACAATCAAAAATGACAAAGGTGACATTATAACTGATCCAAGAAATACAAAAGATCCTCAGAGGTTATTATGAACACCTCTATGCACACAAACTAGAAAATCTAGATGAAATGGGTAAATTCCTGAAAACACACAACCTTCCAAGACTAAATCAGGAAGAAACGGAAACTCTGAACAGACCAATATAGAGTTCTGAAATTGAATCAGGAATAAAAAGCCTACCAATCAAAAATGGCCCAGACCAAATGGATTCACAGCCAAATTCCACCAGATGTACAAAGAATAGCTAGTACCAATTCTAGTGAAACTATTCCAAAAAATTGAGGAGGAGGAACTGCTCCCTACTCATTCTATGAAGCCAACACCACCCTAATACCAAAACCTGGCAAAGGCACAACAAGAAAAGAAAACTACAGGCCAACATCCCTGAGAAACATAGATGCAAAAATCCTCAAGAAAATACTAGCAAACTGAATCCAGCAGCACAACAAAAAGTTAATTTATCACAATCAAGTAGGCTTCATTTCTGGGATGCAATGTTGGTTCAGCAAAGCAATAAAAGTGATTCACCACATAAATAGAATTAAAAACAAAAACCATATGATCATATTGATAGATGTGGGAAAAGCTTTTGATAAAGTCCAATACCCTTCATGATAAAAACCCTCAATATATTAGGCGTTGAAGGAACATACCTCAAAATAATAAGAAACATCAATGACAAACCCACAGCCAACATCATACTGAGCAGGCAAATGCTGGAAGCATTCCCCTTGAGAGTAGGAACAAGAAAAGGATGCCTACTCTCACCACCCCAATTCAACATAATACTGAAATTACTAGCTGGTGCAATCAGGCAAGAGAAAGAAAGAAAATGCATCTGATATAGTTTAAATATTTGTCTTCTCCAAATCTCATGTTAAAATGCAATCCCCAATGTTGGAGGTTGGGCCCAGTTGGAGGTGTTTGGATCATGGGGGCAGATCTCTCATGAATGGCTTGGTGCCGTCTTGGTGGTAAGGAGCAAATTCTCACTCTATGAGTTCATGTGAGATCTGGTTGTTTAAAAGAGTGTAGGACACCCTCCATCTGCTTCCTCTCTTGCCGTGTGATGTGCTGGCTCCCCCTTCACCTTCCACCATGATTGTAAGCTTCCTGAGGTCCTCACCAGGAACATTTGCGGGCACCATGCTTCCTGTACAACATGCAGACCATGAGCCAAAATAAAACCTTTTTTTTCCTTACAAATTACCAAGCATCAGGTATTCCTTTATAGCAACACAAAAACAGACTAACACAGAATCCAAATAGGAAAAGAAGTCGAACTGTCTCTCTTCACTGATGATACGATTCTGTACCTAGAAAACCTTAAAAACTCCAGTGAAGGGCTATAAAACTGATCAAATATTTCAGTACAGTTTGAGGATACAAAATCATTGTATAAAAATCAGTAGCATTTCTATACATCAATAACACTCAAGCCAAGAGCCATTTACAGGAACCACACACACACAAATAAAAACCTAGGAATACATGTAACCAAGGAGATGAAAGATCTCTACAATGAAAAGTATAAAACACTGCTGAAAGAAATCATAAATGACACAAATGGAAAAACATTCCACACTCATGGGTTGGAAGAATCAATATTTGTAAAAATGACCACATTGTCCAAAGCAATCTATAGATTCAACACTATTCCTATCAAGCTACCAAAATAATTTTTCACAGAATTAAAAAAAAATTGTAAACTTCATATCGAACCAAGAAAGACCCTGAATGGCCAAAGCAATCCTAAACAAAAGGAACAAAGCCAGAAGCATCATATTACCTGACTTAAAATTATACTATAAGCTACAGTAGCCAAAATGGCCTGGTACTGGTATAAAAACAGCGTATAGACCAATGGAACAAAATGGAGAACCCAGAAATAAAGCCATACACCTACAGCCATCTGATCTTTGACAAAGTTGACAAATATAAGCAATGAGGAAAGGACTTCCTATTCAATGAATGGTGCTGGGATAGCTAGCTAGCCATATGCAGAACAAGGAAACTGGACCCCTATATTTCACCAAATACAAAAAATAACTCAAGGTGGATTAAAAATGTAATGTAAGACTTCAAACTAAGAATCCTAGAAGAAAACCTAGGAAATACCTTTCTGGACATCAGCCTTGGGAAATAATTTGTGACTAAGTCCTCAAGCAATTGTAACAAAACCAAAAATTGACAAGTGGGGTCTACTTAAATAAAGAGCTTCTGCACAGCAAAAGGAACCATCAATAGAGTAAACAGACAACTCACAGAATGGGAGAAAATATCCACAAAGTACGCATCTGACAAAGTCTAATATCCAGAATCTATAAGGAACAATTATAAGAAGCAAAAAACCTAATTACTCCATTAAAAAGTGGGCAAAAGACATGATCAGACACTTTTCAAAAGAAGGCATATGAGCAGCCAATAAACATAAGAAAAAATGTTCATCATCACTAATTATTAGAGAAATGAAAATCAAAATCCTCTCACACTAGTCAGAAGGAATATTATTAAAAAGTTAAAAAAAAACAACAACAACAGATACTGGCAAGGCTGCAGAGAAAATGGAATGTGTATACACTGTTGTTGGGAATGTAAATTAGTTCAGCCACTGTGGAAAGCAGTTTGGAGGTTTCTCAAAGAAGTAAAAACAGAATTACCATTCTACCCAGCAGTCCCTTTACTGGGTATAGTCCCAAAAGAAAACGAATCGTTCTATCAAAAAGACACATGCACTCATGTGTTCATCACAGCACTATCACAATAGCAAAGACATGGAATCAATCTGGGTGCCCATCAGCGCTGAATTGGTTAAAGAAAATTTGGTACATCTACACCATGGAATACTGTGCCGTCATAAAAAGAACAAAATCATGTGCTGTGCAGCAACATGGATGGAGCTGGAGACCATTATCCTAAGCGAACTAGTGTAGGAACAGAAAACCAAATACCACATATCTTGTTCTAAGCGGGAGCTAAACATTGGGTACACATGGACATAAAGATGGCAGCAATAAAGGCCAGGCTCAGTGGCTCACGCCTGTAATCCCAGCACTTTGGGAGGCTGAGGTGGGTGGATTGTTTGAGCTCAGGAATTGGAGACAACATAGTGAAACCCCATCTCAAGAAAAAAAAAAAGATTAGCTAGGCATGGTGGCACACGCCACGCCTGTAGTTCCAGCTACTTGGGGAGCTGAGGCGAGATTTCTTGAAACCAGGAGGTCGAGGCAGCAGTGAGCTGAGATCACGCCACTGCACTCCAGCCTGGGTGACAGAATAAGACCCTGTCTCAAAACACACACACACACAAACCTACAAAAGATGGCAACAATAGAAACTGGGGACTACTGGAGGGGAAAGGAGGAAGCGTGGCAAAGTTTGAAAAATTAACTGTTGAGTACTATGATCACTACTTGGGAGAAGGGATCATTTGTATCCCAAACCTCAGCATCATGCAATATACTCATGTAACAAACCTGCATATGTACCTCCTGAGTCTAAAATTAAAATTGAAATTATATAAAAAAGTAGTGGATTGAGAGGTAAACAGGAGGCCTGGAAGCAAGACACTAGGAAGATACAATTCTTTTAAGAAGTTTGGCTGTGAAGGGGAGAAGGTAACTTGAGTAATGTGTGGAGTTCAGTAAGTTTTTTGGTTTTCGTTTGTTTTAGTGGAGATATGGAAACATATTTAAACCTATTGGGAAAGGTCTAATGGAGTGAAAAATGTTAAAAAAAAAAAAACTGGAAAGGTAAAGGACCGCCAATAGTGCAAGTCTCCTCCTGAAAGATAGAAGATCCAAAGTACGCATGGGGGATTGCCATTGGAGAGACATAGTAACAACCTTTCTATTCTTTTTTTTTTTTTTTTTTTGTTAAATAATTGAGATATGGTCTTACTCTGTCGCCTAGGGTGGAGTGCAGTGGTGCTATCACAGTTCACTGCAGCCTCAACCTCCCAGGGCTTGGGTGATCCTCCCACCTCAGCCTCTTGAGTAGCAGGGATCATAGGTGTGTGCCGCCACACCCAGCTAATTTGTTGTACTTTTTGTTGAGATGCTATTTTACCACATTGCCCAGGCTCGTCTCAAACTCCTGGACTCAAGCAATTCATCCTCCTTAGCCTCCCAAAGTCCTGGGATTACAGTCCTGGGAGTGAGCCACAGTGCCCAGCCAGTAACAGCTTTTCTAATGTAACAGAAGAGAATAAGATGAGAATGGAAGCAGATATTTTTCTCTGTGAAATAGGAAGAACTGCTGAGAGCAGAGAAGGATGTGAGGGAAGGAGGTGTGTCAGGGAGAACTAGGATTTGACGAGACAAAGAATGTTTGAAATATTTGTTCTGGAGAATTGATTGTCCAGCAGTGCTGGCAACCTATTTCAGACTGATGATCTTAAACTTCTTGTAAACCAGTATGCCCTATTGTGAATTTCTCTAGCAGTGCTCAGGTGCAGGTATCAAAAACACAGTGTATTAATCCGTTTTCACACTGCTGATAAAGACATACCTGAGACTGGGCAATTTACAAGGAAAGAAGTTTAATGGAGAACTCACAGTTCCACATGGCTGGGGAAGCCTCATAATCACAGTGGAAGGCAAGGAGAAACAAGTCACATCTTACGTGGATGGCAGCAGGGAAAGAAAGAGACTGTGCAGGCAAATTCCCGTTTGTAAAGCCATCACATGTTGTGAGACTTATGCACTATCACAAGAACAGCACAGGAAAGACCCAGCCCCATGATTCAATTATCTCCCACTGGGTACCTCTCACAACACGTGGGAATTATGGGAGATACAAAATGAGATTTGGGTGGGGACATAGAGCCAAACCATATCATACCGAATTGTGTTTAGCAAGGTAGAAGTTTTACAAAACAAGTTCAAGGCAAGGGAGCTTAGAGTACTGTCAAGAGTGTTATCAAAATGATGAAGCATGGGATCTAAGTTAAGTAATGAGGGAAATAAAGAAGGAGATCCTTGATAGACTTGGAGGAAGTAGAAGGATCGATAAACTATAGGAGCTGAGAAATGATTGTAGTGTTAGTAGTTGAAAATCTGTGAATAGGAGGTTGTGGCTAGAGGATTGGATGGTACAATTCATGATTTAAACTAACTTGTAATTCTGGAGTGAAGTGGTTTCAGATAATAACAGGATCTCTGGTATGACTATCAGTGTGTGTGGCTAAGGTGAAAGAGAAAAGCCACCTGAGATATGGATTTCAAATAACTGAGTAGTCAGATGTTGCATTGGTTATCCTTGGGGATGTTGAAATCACTGAGGATAGTGGCAGATCTTGAGGTAGGAAGAAAGGATGTGAACAGGGGCCAAAGTCATTGATAAATGAAGGGGAGTGGCCCAAAGGTAAATCTAGGAATGACTAGAAGTGAAAGAGGGGATATAATTGAATGAACTCAAAGCATCAGGTTTGGGTTTTATAGTTTATACTTTTATTTCAGTAGCATAGGAATTTAATGGTCTGAAAGCAGAAATGGGGGCAAGGAGGACACCAACCCTACCCTTCATCTTGCTCTGAGGACAGAAAAGAAAAGCCCTACTCCAAAGGGCTGCAGTGGTGGCCCAGGTTTCACTTAAGGTCAGGGATGAAGGGAACTCTTGATGACAAGGCTGAGGATATAGAAGGGTTTGCTGGATACAGTGAGACAATTCTAGAGGGCACAGAGAAAAATTTCTAGGGCTGGGAGAGGAATGGAGTGCTGGATGAGGAGTAAGGATGTACATGGCATTATAAGGATGATAGTGGAATAGAGGCTAGATGTCAGTTGTAGGAGAAGTGATGACCACTTGGATTTAGCCTCAACAGACTCTTGAGGAGTCTGTGGATTTAGCCTCAACAGACTGTTACAGGGAATGGAAACTAGCCCTAATGGCCAGAGTTTCCTCAGTGTAGCATCTATAGTCTCTACCTATTTGAACTAACATGGTGGTAAACCCAGAAGTTACGGTTTCTGCACTGGTATGATCTGGAATGGCACTGGTCCCAGATGAGGTGGCTTCAGTCTTGATCCTTGTAGCCTCTGGTAGTGGTGTCTTTGGTGGCTAGAGTTCTATTTCTCTGACCAAATCCTTCTATCTCTTTAGTTTTTATGTCTTTATTGTCACTACAGCTATTCTAGCTCATTTAACTCTCTTATTCTTCAATCTCTCCATTATCTCCCAAGCAATCTATAAGCTGTCTTTTTCATTTCCAGCCCAGACAACCATCTTACCAATATTTTCAACGGCCTTGCCCCTAGTCTGTTCACTGTACTTGTATAATAGCTGAATCCTGAACCTAGATCACACCAAAATGTCTACCTTCGATGTATGGGGTTTGGCTTTAGTCTCAATTGGGTTTTCAATAATGCTATGGACCCATGTGCCCTTTATTAGCACATTCTCTCACTCTCTCCTTCACCCAAGAAGCTATTTAAGCCCTTCACCTGTTTTCCTAAGTTCCTTTGCCCCTGTCTCTCAGCAGATAACTTGGACTCCCACTTAACCATAAATATAGGGGCCAGAAGTAACCTAAACTTCTTACCACCCAACCTGATACACCCCTCACAAACTTACAGGCATCTAAGGTTAATCATGGCATCTATGCTGTGTATCCTCTTTCCTTCTTAGAAACCTTCAGCCATTATTTGACAACCTTCCCTCCCTGCTTTGTCTCTACTCTCTCTCTCTCTCTCTCTCTCACACACACACACACACACACACGCACGCACATGCATACACCTGCTAGGTACAAATATGCTCAAGTATCATTCCGCTTAAAAGACAAATTCTACAAAAATTAGCCTGGTGTGGTGGCCCATGTCTGTAATCCCACCTACTCAGGAGGCTGAGATAGGAGAATCTCTTGAACCCCAGAGGCGGAGGTTGCAGTGAGCTGAGATAGCACCACCGCACTCCAGCCCGGGCAACAGAGTGAGACCCTGTCTCAAAAAAAAAAAAAAAAAAAAAGACAAATTATATTTTCACACAAGTGTTTCTCTGATATTTTCTTCATTTGTTATTAAGTCTATTTTGACATAATTAATTATACTTCCAATGCACACTAGCTTGTGTAGGTGTGGAAGGGAGGGAAGGGAAGGGGACAGATGGGAAAGAAAGACAGAAGAGAATAGATGCTGACAAGGAAAGAAATGATGTTTCAATATGGCCTGTAGGAATACCATGTAGGTATTAGAATGTTGCTTACACAGAACATTTATTAATAGGGCAAAGTGTTTATAATGTATTTTAATTGAAAAGTAAGTTACAGACATAGGTGGAGTCAAAATGGCTGAATAGGAAGAGCTCCAGTCTACAGCGCCCAGCGTGAGCGACGCAGAAGATTTCTGCATTTCCAACTGAGGTACCAGGTTCATCTCACTGGGGATTGTTGGACAGTGGGTGCAGGACAGTGGGTGCAGCGCACCGAGCATGAGCCGAAGCAGGGTGAGGCATCACCTCACTCAGGAAGCACAAGGGGTCAGGGAATTCCCTTTCCTAGCCAAGGAAAGGGGTGACAGATGGCACCTGGAAAATCAGGTCACTCCCACCCTAATATTGCACTTTTCCAAGGGTCTTAGCATTCGGCACATGAGGAGATTGTATCCTGTGCCTGGCTTGGAGGGTCCTATGCCCACGGAGGCTCGCTCATTGCTAGCCCAGCAGTCTGAGATCAAACTGCAAGGCAGCAGCGAGGCTGGGAAAGGGGCGCCTGCCATTGCTGAGGCTTGAGTAGGTAAACAAAGTGGCTGGGAAGCTTGAACTAGGTGGAGCTGAACACAGCTCAAGGAGGCCTGCCTACCTCTGTAGACTCCACCTCTGGGGGCAGGGCATAGCCAAACAAAAGGCACCAGAAAACGCTGCAGACTTAAATGTCCTTGTCCGACAGCTTTGAAGAGAGTAGTGGTTCTCCCCGCACGCAGCTGGAGATCTGAGAATGGACAGACTGCCTCCTCAAGTGGGTCCCTGACCCCCAAGTAGCCTAACTGGGAGGCTCCCACCAGTAGGGGCAGACTGACACCTTACATGGCCGATACTCCTCTGAGACAAAACTTCCAGAGGAACGATCAGGCAGCAACATTTGCTGTTCAGCAATATCTGCTGTTCTGCAGCCCCACTGCTGATACCCAGGCAAACAGAGTCTGGAGTGGACCTCCAGCAAACTCCAACAGACCTGCAGCTGAGGGTCCTGACTGTTAGAAGGAAAACTAACAAACAGAAAGGACATCCACGCCAAAACCCCATCTGTACGTCACCATCATCAAAGACCAAAGGTAGATAAAACCACAAAGATGGGGAAAAAACAGAACAGAAAAACTGACAATTCTAAAAATCAGAGCGCCTTTCCTCCTCCAAAGGAATGCAGCTCCTCACCAGCAACAGAACAAAGCTGGACAGAGAATGAATTTGACGAGTTGAGAGAAGAAGGCTTCAGACGATCAAACTACTCTGAGCTAAAGGAGGAAGTTCGAACCCATGGCAAAGAAGTTAAAAACCTTGAAAAAAGATTAGACGAATGGCTAACTAGAATAACCAATGCAGAGAAGTCCTTAAAGGACCTGATGGAGCTGAAAACCATGGCACGAGAACTACGTGATGAATGCACAAGCTTCAGTAGCCGATTCGATCAACTGGAAGAAAGGGTATCAGTGATGGAAGATCAAATGAATGAAATGAAGCGAGAAGAGAAGTTTAGAGAAAAGAGAATAAAAAGAAATGAACAAAGCCTCCAAGAAATATGTGGCTATGTGAAAAGACCAAATCTACATCTGATTGGCGTACCTGAAAGTGACGGGGAGAATGGAACCAAGTTGGAAAACACTCTGCAGGATACTATCCAGGAGAACTTCCCCAATCTAGCAAGGCAGGCCAACATTCAGATTCAGGAAATACAGAGAATGCCACAAAGATACTCCTCGAGAAGAGCAACTCCAAGACACATAATTGTCAGATTCACCAAAGTTGAAATGAAGGAAAAAATGTTAAGGGCAGCCAGAGAGAAAGGTCAGGTTACCCACAAAGGGAAGCCCATCAGACTAACAGCTGATGTCTTGGCAGAAACTCTACAAGCCAAAAGAGAGTGGGGGCCAATATTCAGCGTTCTTAAAGAAAAGAATTTTCAAACCAGAGTTTCATCTCCAGCCAAACTAAGCTTCATAAATAAAGGAGAAATAAAATACTTTAAGACAAGCAAATGCTGAGAGATTTTGTCACCACCAGACCTGCCCTACCAGAGATCCTGAAGGAAGCACTAAACATGGAAAGGAATAACCGGTACCAGCCACTGCAAAAACATGCCAAATTGTAAAGACCATCGAGGCTAGGAAGAAACTGCATCAACTAACGAGCAAAATAACCAGCTAACATCATAATGACAGGATCAAATTCACACATAACAATATCAACCTTAAATGTTAATAGGCTAAATGCTCCAATTAAAAGACACAGACTGGCAAATTGGATAAAGAGTCAAGACCCATCCATGTGCAGTATTCAGGAGACCCATCTCATGTGCAGAGACACACATAGGCTCAAAATAAAGGGATGGAGGAAGATCTACCAAGCAAATAGAAAACAAAAAAAAAGGCAGGGGTTGCAATCCTAGTCTCTGATAAAACAGACTTTAAACCAACAAAGATCAAAAGAGACAAAGAAGGCCATTACATAATGGTAAAGGGATCAATTCAACAAGAAGAGCTAACTATCCTAAATATATATGCACCCAAGACAGGATCACCCAGATTCATAAAGCAAGTCCTTAGAGACCTACAAAGAGACTTAGATTCCCACACAATAATAATGGGAGACTTTAACACCCTACTGTCAACATTAGACAGATCAACGAGACAGAAAGTTAACAAGGATATCCAGGAATTGAACTCAGCTCTGCACCAAGTGGACCTAATAGACATCTACAGAATTCTCCACCCCAAATGAACAGAATATACATTCTTTTCAGCACCACACTACACCTATTCCAAAATTGACAACATAATTGGAAGTAAAGCACTCCTCAGCAAATGTAAAAGAACAGAAATTATAACAAACTGGCTCTCAGACCACAGTGCATCTAACTAGAACTCAGGATTAAGAAACTCACTCAAAACCACTCAACTACATGGAAACTGAACAACCGGCTCCTGAATGACTACTGGGTACATAGCAAAATGAAGGCAGAAATAAAGATGTTCTTTGAAACCAATGAGAACAAAGACACAACATATCAGAATCTCTGGGACACATGCAAAGCAGTATGTAGAGGGAAATTTATAGCACTAAATGCCCACAAGAGAAAGCAGGAAAGATCTAAAATCAACACCTTAACATCACAATTAAAAGAACTAGAGAAGCAACAGCAAACACGTTCAAAAGCTAGCAGAAGGCAAGAAATAACTAAGATCAGAGCAGAACTGAAGGAGATAGAGACACAAAAAACCATTCAAAAAATCAATGAAACCAGGAGCTGGTTTTTTGAAAAGATCAACAAAATTGATAGACCACTAGCAAGACTAATAAAGAAGAAAGAAGAATCAAATAGACACAATAAAAAATGATAAAGGGGATATCACCACCGATCCCACAGAAATACAAACTACCATCAGAGAATACTATAAACACCTCTATGCAAATAAACTAGAAAATCTAGAAGAAATGGATAAATTCCTCAACACATACACCCTCCCAAGACTAACCCAGAAAGAAGTTGAATCTCTGAATAGACCAATAACAGGCTCTGAAATTGAGGCAATAATTAATAGCTTACCAACCAAAAAAAGTCCAGGACCAGATGGATTCACAGCCGAATTCTACCAGAGGTACAAGGAGGAACTGGTACCATTCCTTCTGAAACTATTCCAATCAATAGAAAAAGAGGGAATCCTCCCTAACTCATTTTATGAGGCCAGCATCATCCTGATACCAAAGCCTGGCAGAGACACAACAAAAAAAGAGAATTTTAGACCAATATCCCTGATGAACATCAATGCAAAAATCCTCAATAAAATACTGGCAAACCAAATCCAGCAGCACATCAAAAAGCTTATCCACCATGATCAAGTGGGCTTCATCCCTGGAATGCAAGGCTGGTTCAATATTCGCAAATCAATAAATGTAATCCAGCAAATAAACAGAACCAATGACAAAAACCACATGATTATCTCAATAGATGCAGAAAAGGCCTTTGACAAAATTCAACAGCCGTTGATGCTAAAAACTCTCAAGAAATTAGGTATTGATTGGACGTATCTCAAAATAATAAGAGCTATCTATGACAAACCCACAGCCAATATCATACTGAATGGGCAAAAACTGGAAGCATTCCCTTTGAAAACTGGCACAAGACAGGGATGCCCTCTCTCACCACTCCTATTCAACATAGTGTTGGAAGTTCTGGCCAGGGCAATCAGGCAGGAGAAAGAAATAAAGGGTATTCAATTAGGAAAAGAGGAAGTCAAATTGTCCCTGTTTGCAGATGACATGATTGTATATCTAGAAAACCCCATCGTCTCAGCCCAAGATCTCCTTAAGCTGATAAGCAACTTTAGCAAAGTCTCAGGATACAAAATCAATGTGCAAAAATCACAAGCATAACTTCAAATTTAGCTTCAAATTCAACCTATATGTTGATCACTTTCAAATCTATATTTCCAGGCAAGACTTTGATCTCTCAAACTTCAAACTTATATAACCTGCTTACTATTATTCAGAATACCTTCTGAATGTCATTTCTATTCTCACATTCAAAGCTTCAGGATTCTGAAGGACTATAGAAAAGTGCTATGTTTTCCCCTTTGCCTTCTGCTTTATTCACTTAGATGCTCACTCTCTCTTGTTCCAGAACACTTTTTCACTTACTTTTTTTTCTATCAGAATTTACCCATCTAGCATCCATTCCCTTGAATCCTGGCAGATGACAAGTGCTAATCTTATTCATTCATTCATATAGGTATTTGTCGAATGGCTAGTATGTTTGAGACACAGCATTGTCCATGGAGAATTTAATATAAGCCTATATCAGAGGAGATATGATTGATTAATCATTTTCCTGGTTATGTCAGTAACTGGCTGTGTGACCTTAGATTAAGTCAGTTACATTTTCTGGGCTTCCTCCTGTAAATTGAGAGGGTTAGAAATTTTCAGTTTCCTCCTGTAAATTGAGAGGGTTAGATTAGCACAGTTTCCGGAATATGCCTGATTGTATCAATCACCAGAGCTGCTTGTTAAAAATAACAATTTCCAAGCATTTCCCCAAGGTAGGATTCAGTATGGTTTATCATGTCATGGATTTAACCACCTAAAATCCCTTGTATCAACCTTAACTCCAATGGGCAAACTCAAGAGCAAAAATCTCCATCTTCACAACTCAGAGTTCTTCTCCAGTCCTGCTCTGTCCCATCCTAGAAGGATATTCCTCTGCACTTCCAGCACTAATGCCTTTCCATAGTCTTCCCCTACCCACCCCCTAGTTATAGGAGAGGTTGCAACTGTTGGGGTTAAAAGAAGGCATGGAATCAGGGAAGGCTGCATGGAGGAGGCTGCATTTGGTCTGGGCCTTGAGGGATAGGGCACAATTTCCCCAGATATGGAAAGAAAGAACTTTCCAGAAAGAAGCTATGGTGTGAATTAATTTATTTAAACTGTGTTGACTGGTATCTACTATGTGCCAGGCTCTAAGAGCAAGGTGAAGAATGGCACAGGCTTTAGAGTCAGAGGGACTTGGGCTCCAAATACCTGTTTTATTTTCATTCGACTCCCTTCTTACTGCCAATGACAACCTCCCGTTCTGGAGTCGCCCACTCCTACCCTCACTACTCAAGTGCAGTTGTCTAATGGGTAGCCATGTTGCCTCTCTTTCCATGAAATTCCTGCTCCCGAGATATACTTTCTAGGGGGCTGTTTTCCCCTGCCCTGACACATTGGAGGTGCATTTTGGTGATTTAGAGCTCTGTCAGTAACAACTTCAATTAAAGTATACAAACTCAATTGCAAAACTCCACGTTATCCACCCCTAATCTCTGGTTAGGGAAAGCCGTCTTGGCCTGTTTGCCCACATTTCAGTGTCCCCTCCCCAAGCTTCAGTGCACATGTGCAGTGGCTTATGACAGTCATGTTCTCTCCCTTTTTGTGAGGTGTGCACACATGGTCTCCACAATTCCTCCCCAGGGGTCTGCATGGATGTGCTTGTGAGATTTGCTGCTTTAACCCATCAGTATTAGTATGAGGTTTATAACTGTGGTGACTCCATAGTTTATTGTCCCTGGTTGGCCAGGCTGTAAAAGTGGCACTATTAATCATTACACGGTGACAAGAGTGACCGTATATCAAGCCTTGCACTTCAGGAAAGTAAGTCACAGAACTGTCTGGGGCAAGCCATGATGTATAGTCACCTTATTTATACTCATATAGAAGCATTAACTCTAGGGTGCAAAACTGGGGGTAAAGATCTTTCTGTGTAAGCAGCCACTTGGCCTAGAAAGGCAGTTGAACCTTTTGGTGCTAAATCTGAGTATATTGTATTAGCCTTTTATAGTATTGGTCCTATTTGCTTGCAACAAAGTGGAGTCTAAAATCAGGGGGTATTGCCTAGTCTCACTGGTCTGCTTGTGATGTATTCATGAGGTGACAATCAATATTTGCCAGAGGGAGAGGATTAGATTGTCCTTAGTGTCGATTAGAATACCTTAAGCCAAGGTAGTTGTCAATATTTAAAGAATTTAAGAAGTTTTGGTTTAAAAATTCTGTTAGCTTGAGTCAGCTCCAGCAGAGAGCAAGGTGAGAATTGAGTTCTAATCCCAGAGACCACCCAGCCAGGTTGGCCTATGGTAACCTAGAACCCTCACTGCCACAGTCAGGCTAGTCTTTGTCCCGAGATAGCAGCGACCCCACCCACTCCCATCTCAATGACCTGATGGCTCTGGTGGCCTCCCTAGGCCCAGGCAGTGCCTGCTGCTGCTTGTTTCTTGGCCCAGCCTGGGCAGGCCATCAAGGATGTGGTGCCTTTGGGCAGCAGACATGGTGGGGCAGGAAGAATGGCCGCAGCCCAAATGCTTAGGAGGGCTTTGAGGGGCCTTGAGGTCTGAGAAGGTGGATCAGTGTGGATGCCAGCTGGGTCACCTCAGCTTTAGACCATGGGCCCACTCAGGTCTGGGGATTTGGAGTCACTGCTGTGTCCCATTTGGATAAGATGCCACCTGGCCCTGGCAACAATAAATAAACGCCTTGCCAGATCAGTCAGTTGTGTGGAGCCCTGGACGAACACAAGTGCAGGGATCTAGTGACCAATGCTCTGTCTTTATTCTACCAGACCTTGATAATGGAAGACAGAAAAAGTAAAATAAAGAGCCACTTTTGGCCAATAGAAAGTGTCCAATACACTTTGGAAAGATTTTCTGTCCCCTTTAAGAGGGCCTAGTGTATATAATTTGAAAAGGCTGCTTTCAGCTTTTTTTTTCCCAAAGTAAAAAAGAAATTTTTGCTACATCTTCATAGTTGCTTATTCCAATGTTTAGAATTTGCTTTCACAGAGGAGGACTTTTTTTGAAGGTGTACCTGTGGTGTTACTTGAGTAGGGCACTTTGGCTTTGATTCTGGGTGCATGAAGTAGTGTAGTCTCTGTATGATTTCTTTGTCTGTAAACAGCGTCAGTGGTGTCTGTCATTTCCTTTGTGGCTTAGGGTGTGGTTATTAGTGGAGGTTACAGTGAAGTTCTGCTGGGGACTGGGATGACAGGTAAGCTAGTCTTTGGGCCCTCGTGGTGGTAACGGTGCACTGAGTGCTCCTGTTCCTGGGCCTCAGGGCAGCATATGCTGGCACCACTGTTAGTGTGTCCAGATAAGCTAATTCTGGGGCCTCCAGGTGGCTTAATTAGGTGCTGGAAGTGGCAGCAGCGGGCCAGGCAGGTGAACAGGTTCTCTAGCCCCTGGGCAGTGAGCATAGCAGGGGCAATGTTGGTACCAGTGGTGAGACAACACTTTGGGATATAAGTGTTCCACTCTGGTATTGGCAGGAGCTGTGATGGGTTGAGAGGGCTGGTGCCCAGACCTGCGAGTGGCAATGTGCAAGTGGGTGCCAGTTGTGGTGATAGCAGAGGTTGAGTGTGCCTGACTTCAGACTCCAGGAGGATTACTCAGGTGCCACTATGGTGAACTGGGCTGTGTGACCTGCATTCCCTGATGTGCTTGTGTACTGGGGTGGAGGTAGCCTGGCCAAATTGTGCTTCAACCCTGCCCCCCCCGTGTTGCATATAAATGCTGGCTTTTGTATGCATGGGCAGGGTGAGCCCTATGCCACCAGTGGAATGATCAGGTGGAGGTGGCATGGCTGTGCTGCAGCCCTGCTATTGAACAGGTTGAGGTTGCCTTCCCTGGGAGCAGCCATAGGCAGAGAGTTGAGGGGCATGGGCTTCACTTGTACCTTGGCCCACAGTGTCTGCAGCTGCAGCAGTTGCAGGCAGTGGAATCTGTCCTTTGCACACGAGAATGTGCAGCCACCCCTCTTCGGGGGAGGTTAGAATTGTTTTCTGTGGCTTCTGCCTCAGCCCTAGTTGCAGGGCAGCATGTAGTCTGGTGTGGGTTGGGCTTTCAAAATGGTGCTATGCTGACACTGCTTAGAACTTGCGGGTTTGTGGGACCCAGCATGAGTTTTCCCTCTGAAACAATGCCTTCACACAGTTTCCAGGGAACTTTCTATGTTAGTCTTCGGCCAGCAAGGGTTGGGGGACTCTACCACGGCTAGGATTTTAGGAACCTGAAGCAGGAGCCACTGGGAGTCTCTCGCTTATCCTTTCCCCACACAGGAGAGTCTCTCCTGGCTCCCAGCCGATCTTGGTTAAGAGGCCACCTTGCTTCCTTCTCCTTTCTTGCTCTGGGTGTTTCCTGCCACTTCGGTGTTGAATTTCAGTATTCTCTCTGATGATCTATTCAAAGTGTGATTACCTACTCACTATTTTGGTTTTTCCTAGTGGAGGAGGCAAGTAAGAGATGCCTCTAATCAACCATTTGAACCCCTCACCAGGTGGTAATTTTCTATATCTTGTAGGTGATGTTTATTCCTTTTACCTTTTTTTCTTTTTCCCTTTGTGTATTTTCAAATAGCCTGTCTTTGAGCTCACTGATTCTTTCCTCTGCTTGATCCATTTGGCTGTTGGAAGCCGCTAATAAATTTTTCATTTCAGCAAATGTATTTTTCAGTGATTCCTGTATGATTTTTTTAAAAAATCAATCTCTGTTAAATTTTTCTGATAAATTTCTGAATTGCTTTTCTGTGTTATCTTGGAGATCACTGAGTTTCCTTAAAACTACTGTTTTGAATTCTTGGTCAGAGAGGTTAAATATCATCATCTAATTAGGGTGTGAATCACTGGTTGCTTGATTTGTCTGTTTGAGGAGGTCTTGGTTTTGTGTTTGCTGTTGTTTCTTGTGTATGTACATCTATGTCTTTGCAGTGAAGGATTAGTTACTTATACCAGTCTTCTCTGTCTGGCTTGTTTTGGTTTTTATTAAATATGTTTGATTAGAGATTCTTTGCAATTTACCTGTTATCTTTTTTTCCCACTAGGTCACTGCCTCTTTTTTTGCACTAGATGGCGCCTTAATTAAGCCCAGGTTTGCCTCCTCAGTTCTGGTACTCAATCAGGGTGCCACCAGTCCGAAATGGGGAAGGTCCCAAATAGGACATCCTGTTAGTATGGGAAGACTGGTCAGGGGTTCATGCCTGGAGATCTGTGGAATGAACCTCTTACAGCATGGTGCTGCTGAACAGCTAATCTGTTTTGGCATCTCTTGACTGATTTACACAGCAGAGTTTCCAGGGCTGAGGATGGCAGTCCCACTTCCCCTACTTGTCTGTGGCTGTCTACAGAAATATTCCTCTCTTCAAGTACTCTCAATGCTTCCCATGAGTTGAGGCAGAGACAGGTCTCCTGTCAGGTAACCTAAGATGATGGGAAGCTGTTGTTTACCTCAATCACACTTTTTCCAGTGTGGAAACTATAAGTTGGGGGAAATTTTTCTATGCACTTAGTGCTGGGCAGATTGGGGGAAAGGGCATCACAAATATGGAAGTTTGATCCTCTAACATCTGCTCAGAGTTTTTTTCACTTCTCTGCTGCTCTGGGAACTGTCTTATCCTCATATTTGAATTCTGGGATGTTGCTGGTGATAATCTCAATGCCGTATATTTGTTTTTGGTTTTGAGGGTAGGAAGTAAAACCAGCTTGTTTCTATGCCACCATTTTGAAGTGGGAAGTCTAAATTGGGTTATTTGTCTTTTCATCATTGAGCTGTGATAGTACTTATATATTATGGATACTAGACCATTATCAGATATAAGATTTGCAAGTATTTTCTCCCATTCCCTTTGTTGTCTTTTCACTTTTTTGGTAATGCCCTTTGACAAACAAAAAATTTTAATTTTGGTGAAGTCCAATCTATTTTTAATTCCATTGCTTATACTTTTGGTGTCATATTTAGGAAAACATTGCCTAATCCAAAGTACGAAGATTTACACCGATGTTTTCTTCTGATAATTTTATAATATTAGCTCTTACATTTAGGTATATGACCCACTTTAAGTTAATTTTTGCATATGGTGTGAAATAGGAGTAAAAAAATTATGCTTTTTGCATGTGGGTATTCATTTGTCCCAGCAATATTTGTTGAAATGACTATTCTTTCTCCATCGAATGGTCTTGGCACCCTTGTCAAATATCAATTGACCATAGATTTACATGCTTACTTCTGGACTCAATTCTATTCCATTGATCTATATGTCTGCCCTTATAACAGTATCACACTGTTTTGATTAATCTAAGTTTGTAGTAAGTTTTGAAATTGGGAAATGTTAATCTTCCAGCTTTGTTGTTTTTTAAGATTGCTTTGGTTTTTTTTAGGTCCCTTGTATTTCCGTATGAATTTTAGAATCAGCTTGTCGATTTCTCTAAAAAAGGCAGCTAGAATTTTACTAAGAATTTCTTTAAGTCTGTAGATCAATTCTAAGAATATTGCCATCTCAATATTAAGTCTTCCAACCCATGAACATGGGATGCCTTTCCATTTATTTAGGTTTTAAAAAATTTCTTTCAACAAGTGTTGTAGTTTTCAGTGTATAGTTTTTTCACTTCCTTGGTCAACTTTATTCTTAAGTATTTTATTCTTTTTGATGTTACTGTAAATGAAATTATTTACTAAATTTTATTTTTAGGCTTTTCATTGCTATTGTAAAGAAATGTAACTGATTTTCAAGTATTAATCTTATATCCCGCAACTTCACTGGACTCATTTTTTAGCTCTAATTGTTTATTTGTGGATATTTCAGGGTTTTCTATATATGAGATCAAGTAATTTGTGATCAGCAGTACTTTTTATTCTTTTCCTATATGGATGTCATTTCTTTCTTTTTCTTGTCTAATTTCCCTGACTAGAGCTTTCCATACAATGTTAAATAGGAATGGCAAGAGTAAACATCCTTGTTTTGTTCCTGATCTTGCAGGAAATGATTCAGTTTTTCATTATTGGGTATGATGTTGTCTGTGGGGTTTTCATAGATGCCTGAAATAGCTTTGATAATTTTCCCCTTCAAAGCTCATGTTGAAATTTGATTTCCAAATTGGAGATGGGGCCTAGTGAGAGGTATTTGGGTTATAGGGGTGGATCACTCATGAATGGCTTGGAGCCCTCCGTGTGGTACTGAGTAAGTTCTTGCTCTATTAGTTTATGTGAGAGTTGACTGTTTTAGAAAGCCTGGCACCTCCACCCATCTCTCTTCCTCCCTCTCTCACCATGTGACACATCTGCCCCCACTTCACCTTCTGCCATGAGTAAAAGCTTCCTGAGGCTCTCACCAGAAGTAGATGCTAGTGCTATGCTTCTTGTACAGCCTGCAGAACTGTAAGCCAAATAAATGTCTTTTCTTTATAAATGACCCAGCCTCATGAATCCCTTTATAGCAATGCAAAGTGGACTGAAACAATGCCCTTTATCATGTTAGAGAAGTTCCCTTCTATTCCTAGTTTTTCAGTGCTTTTATTATGAAGGAGTGTTGGATTTTGTCAAATGTTCTTTCTGTGTTTATTGAGATGATCATGTGCCCCCTCTTTAGTCTATTAATATGGTGTATTACATTAATTTGTTTTCATACATTGAACTAACCTTGTATTCCTGGGATAAATCTTACTTGGTCATGTTGTATAGTCTATTAACATGTGAGTTTGCTAGTGTTTTGTTGAGGATTTTGTGTCTATATTCATAAGGAGTTTTGGTTTGTAGTTTTCTTGTGATGACCTTGACTTTGATATCAGGGTAATGCTGGCCTCATAGAATGAATTGAAACATGTTAACTGCTTTTCTACTTTCTGGAAGAGTTTGAGAATGATTGGTTTAAATTATTTAATTATTTGTTAAACCATCAGCAGTGTAACCATCTGGTCCTAGGCTTTTCTTTGTTGGCATTTTTAAAAATTATTATTACTGAGTGTCTCAATTGTACCCACAGGATTTTAATTTATAGAGCTGACCAAATGACAACAGACAGAGATGCTAATCCCATTGAAAAAGTTTTGTTAATTACATTTCCCAAGAGAAGGGAATGCATCATGCCACACAGGGTCACATGGGGAAGCACCAGTGTTGGTTAGGAGGCAGAAATAAATGAGGGAAGCTTATGCTAGAGCCTTTATTGGAGTTTCCATAGGAAAAGCAAGGCAAGGCAGGAGAAACAGCTTAGGGTTGGCTACTTTGAATAATTCTGGTGGGTTTTTGGACATAGGAACGCTTCCTAGTTGTCTGGTACCTGACCCTGGGTTGATTTAGGGCAGGGGAAATGTGGCTTGATATGTGAGAGTTAGATAAGGTGGTAGTTCTGAGTATAGGCTCTGGATTGCAGGGGAGATGTTGATAACTTGGCCATTAGTTTGGCCCTGTAATTAATGGATGCCAAACAGACAAATACAGAATCTGCAAAAACATAGTTAGAACACTGACTCAATTCCTTTACATTCAGATTTTCTAACTAATTTTAGTCATTTTTTATAATTTGTGTGTTTCTAGGAATTTTTCCATTTTATCTAGATTATCTAATTTGTTGACATACATTTGTTCATAGTATTTTCTGATAATTCATTTTTTTTTTTGAAAAATTTTTATTTATTTTTATTTATTTTTATTTTTTATTTTTTATTTTTTATTTTTTATTGATCATTCTTGGGTGTTTCTCGCCGAGGGGGATTTGGCAGGGTCACAGGACAATAGTGGAGGGAAGGTCAGCAGATAAACAAGTGAACAAAGTTCTCTGGTTTTCCTAGGCAGAGGACCCTGCGGCCTTCCGCAGTGTTTGTGTCCCTGGGTACTTGAGATTAGGGAGTGGTGATGACTCTTAATGAACATGCTGCCTTCAAGCATCTGTTCAACAAAGCACATCTTGCACCGCCCTTAATCCATTCAACCCTGAGTGGATACAGCACATGTTTCAGAGAGCACAGGGTTGGGGGTAAGGTCACAGATCAACAGGATCCCAAGGCAGAAGAATTTTTCTTAGTACAGAACAAAATGAAAAGTCTCCCATGTCTACCTCTTTCTACACAGACACGGCAACCATCCGATTTCTCAATCTTTTCCCCACCTTTCCCCCCTTTCTATTCCACAAAACCGCCATTGTCTTCATGGCCCGTTCTCAATGAGCTGTTGAGTACACCTCCCAGATGGGGTGGTGGCCGGGCAGAGGAGCTCCTCACTTCCCAGTAGGGGCGGCCGGGCAGAAGCGCCCCTCACCTCCCGGACGGGGCGGCTGGCCGGGCGGGGGGCTGACCCCCCCCACCTCCCTCCCGGATGGGGCGGCTGGCCGGGCAGAGGGGCTCCTCACTTCCCAGTAGGGGCGGCCGGGCAGAGGCGCCCCTCACCTCCCGGACAGGGCGGCTGGCCGGGCGGGGGGCTGACACCCCCACCTCCCTCCCGGACGGGGCGGCTGGCCAGGCGGGGGGCTGACCCCCCCCACCTCCCTCCCGGACGGGGCGGCTGGCCGGGCGGGGGGCTGACCCCCCCACCTCCCTCCCGGACGGGGCGGCTGGCCGGGCAGAGGGGCTCCTCACTTCCCAGTAGGGGCGGCCGGGCAGAGGCGCCCCTCACCTCCCGGATGGGGCGGCTGGCCAGGTGGGGGGCTAACCCCCCCACCTCCCTCCCGGACGGGGCGGCTGGCCGGGTGGGGAGCTGACCCCCCCACCTCCCTCCCGGACGAGGAGGGAGGACGCTCCTCACTTCTCAGACGGGGTGGCTGCCGGGCGGAGGGGCTCCTCTCTTCTCAGACGGGGCGGTTGCCAGGCAGAGGGTCTCCTCACTTCTCAGACGGGGCGGCCGGGCAGAGACGCTCCTCACATCCCGGACGGGGCGGCAGGGCAGAGGTGCTCCCCACATCTCAGACGATGGGCGGCCGGGCAGAGACGCTCCTCACTTCCCAGATGTGATGGCGGCCGGGAAGAGGCGCTCCTCACTTCCTAGATGGGATGGCGGCCGGGCAGAGACGCTCCTCACTTTCCAGACTGGGCAGCCAGGCAGAGGGGCTCCTCACATCCCAGACGATGGGCGGTCAGGTGGAGACGCTCCTCACTTCCCAGACGGGGTGGCTGCCAGGCAGAGGCTGCAATCGCGGCACTTAGGGAGGCCAAGGCAGGCGGCTGGGAGGTGGTTGTAGCGAGCCGAGTTCACACCACTGCACTCCAGCCTGGGCGCCATTGAGCACTGAGTTAACGAGACTCCGTCTGCAATCCTGGCACCTAGGGAGGCCGAGGCTGGCAGATCACTCGCGGTTAGGAGCTGGAGACCAGCCCGGCCGACACATCGAAACCCCGTCTCCACCAAAAAAATACGAAAACCAGTCAGGCGTGGCGGCACGCGCCTGCAATCGCAGGCACTCGGCAGGCTGAGGCAGGAGAATCAGGCAGGGAGGTTGCAGTGAGCTGAGATGGCAGCAGTACCGTCCAGCTTCGGCTCGGCATCAGAGGGAGACCGTGGAAGGAGGGGAGAGGGGAGAGGGGAGAGGGGAGAGGGGAGAGGGGACTCTGATAATTCATTTTTAAAATTTTCTGTAAGGTCAGTAGTAATGTCCTGAGTCTGACTCTTGATTTTAGTAATTTGAGTCTTATTTTTGATCAGTCTAGTTAAAAGTTTGTGAGTTTTTACTGTTCTTTTAAAAAACTGACTTTTCATTTCACTGTTTTTTTTCTATTGTTTTCTGTTCGCTATCTCATTTATTTGTGCTTTAATCTTCATTATTCCTTTCCTTCTGCTTGCTTTGAGATCAGTTTCTTCTTGTTTTCCTAGTTTCTTAAGGTGCAAAATTATTAGGTTATCAATTACAAATCTTTCTTCTTTTTGTAATGTAGGTATTTACAGCTACAAATTTCCCTCTGAGTACTGTTTCTGCTGCATCCCACAAGTTTCAGTTGTTATGTTTTCATCTTCATCATCATCATTTCAAAGTATTTTCTAGTTTACTTTGTGATTTCTTCTTTGACTCAAGTAGCTATTTAGTAGTGTTTAGTTTTCACTTAGTTGTGAATTTTCCAAATTTCCTCTTGTTACTAATTTCTAATTTAATTCCATTGTGGCCAAGGAACATACTTAATGTGATTTTAATCTTTTAAAATTCATTGAAACTTGTTTTGTGGCTTACTATGTGACTTATCTTGGAGAATGTTTTATGTGCACTTGAGAAGAATGTTTATTCTTCTATTGTTGGGTGGATTGCTTTCTAGACATCCATTAGGTCAAAATGGCTCATGCTGTTGTTTACGTCTTCTGTTTCCTTGGTGATCTTCTCTCTGTTTGTTGTAGTCATTGTTGAATGTGGGATATTGATGCTTCCCACTATGAATGTAGAACTGTGTATTTATCACTTCAATTCTATCAATTTTTGCTTCATATATTTTCAGGCTCCACATTAGAGGAATTTATGTTTATAATTGTTATATAAAATGAAAAATGTCGAATAATTCAATGGAAACATATCTTTTGGATAATATTTTAATAGTATAGATCTAAGAATGAATTCCCTTAGAAGCATTATACTTATTGTTCACTATTGCTTTTGTCTCATTTTAAGTCGAGCATTAAGAGAATAAAGTATTTTAATTGTAAGTCTGCCAAAATCTTTATCCAGATAATTTTTGTCATTTTTGTCTTTTATGAAATTTTTGTCCCCATGGAAGGCAGGATTACATTTCTTTCCCAATTGAGTTGGTGTTGTATATTCTTGGTTTTCAAAATATTCATGACTTTGGGACATTGAATTGATAAAAATTCATGATATTCTTTGAACTAGTAAAAATTCATACTGTGTGATCTCAACCACATACAAATATATGCGCAATTGTGTGTGTACACACATAAGGATTTAGATAGATATTTCCAGCTGTAAGCTGGGTGTGACTGTGGGTGATTTTGTGTTTTTAAATTTTTCAATAATGTACATATTCACTTATAAAAGTTAAACAAAAATAAACATTATTTAAAATACCATTGGCACTTTACATTCTTCCTGAATGGCTGAGATGGGTAATTTCTGGCCATCAGGCAATACCTTACAAATCCTCTTAATTATAGTCCTGGTAAAATGAGTATCTCTGTCACAGGGAAGGCTAAAAGGAACAACTTCTGGCTATCCAGAGAGAAGGAAGACAGTAATGAATACATATTCAAATCCTTGCGATAAAGGAAGTTATACAAAGTTCACTTGTAAATGTTCGAAGAATCCTCAAGGCTGTGGTTCCTGTCTATGTCTTACCTTAACGGTTTTTCCAGGGTTATGAGTCTTGTAGATGGAACATGCACTAGAGACTTCATCTCCTATCTGTTTAAAATTTTCCCAACAATGTTGTCTGAGAATAGTTTTCAAGTTTATTTACTGTTATGAATCATAACCTGCAAAATTTTCATCAAGCTCTGTTTCAGAGAGACTGGAGAGACCAGGTGCAGTCTTGGTGTCTCCATAGGAACCCATCTGATTGGAGGGAACACCCAGATTTCTCCCAGTATCTTTTTTCAGAGTCTGTTGCTTTAACTGCAATTTGCTCAAAGTTTCATGGAAGCAATCTGCAGTAACCAGGTTGTCTTTAATATGCTGAACAAATTGAATGTGGTGAGAGCAGCCTGTTTAGCATACTGGTCAGACAGGGCATTTCCTTTTGCTTTATGGGTTTGTTCCCTAGTATGAGATTTGATGTTAATTACAGTCACTTCCTTGAGAGAGTAGCAAAGCATCTAGTAAAGCCTGTATGTGCTCATGCTGCTTATTGAAGTACCAGAAGCTGTTAGGAAGCTGTGTTGTTTCCATAGCATGCTAAAATCATAAACCATACCAAAGGCATATCTGCTGTCTGTGTATATGTTAGCCCTTTTATTCTTTGCTAGCTTGGTAGGCTAGAGTTAAGCCTATAAATTCAGCTGGTTATGCTAACTTGACTTCAGGAAGGTGGTCATATTCAAAAAGCTCTTAGGAAGTAGTGACGGCATACTTAACTTGAAAATACACCTGTTCAGTCTCAATATATGACCAACCTACAAAGAATTCTGAGTTTTGTAGAGGAGTTTCAAGAAGATCAGAGAGAGGCAGATAAAGTTCTCAAGTTAAACAATCATGAGACTTTTCACCTTCTCTGAAAGAGGAAATAAACTAGCTGCGTTAAGATTATGACACTATTAAAGAAGATACATAAATGGCCAATAAACACTTGAAAAGGTGCTCAACATCATTAGTCATTAGGGAAATGCAAATCAAAACCACATTGGGATACTAC
Source organism: Pan paniscus (assembly GCF_029289425.2). Taxonomy (NCBI): domain Eukaryota; kingdom Metazoa; phylum Chordata; class Mammalia; order Primates; family Hominidae; genus Pan; species Pan paniscus. The sequence goes on from NC_073272.2 coordinate 107,508,271, forward strand.
TTCACACCCAGTAGGATGGCTATAATTTAAAAAGCCCGGCAGTAACAACTGTGAGAGTATGAAAAATGGAAACCTCATATATTATTGGTGGGAATGTAAAATGGTGCAGTCATTGTGGAACAGTTTGGCAGTTCCTCAAGCAGTTAAACATAGAGTTACCATATGACCCAGCATTTTTACTCCTAAATATATACCTAAAGAAATTGAAAACCCGTCTTCAAAGAAAATCCTATGCATAAATGTTCAAGCAGCATTATTCATCATAGCCAAAATGTGGAAACAACCCAATTGTCCATCAACTGATGCATGGATAAACATATAATGGAATATTATTTGGCCATAAAAAGAATGAAATAATGTATTGATACATTCTACAACATGGATAATCCTTGAAAATGTTATGCTAAGTTAAAGAAGCCAGATACAAAAGGCCACATAGTGTATAATTTCATTTACATAAAATGTTCAGAATAAGAATATCCATAAAGTTGGAAAGAAGATTAGTGGTTGCCAGGTGGAGAATAACGAGTGATTGCTTAATGATTTTTCTGGAAGACAATGAAAATGTTCAGAAATTAGATGGTGATGTTGGTTGCACAACATTGTAAAACATGAAAAACCATGGAATTGTACACTTTAAAAGGATAAGTTATGGTATGTGAATCATATCTCACTTTTTAAAAAAGAGTACAGTATTCCTATAGACTCCTAATAGATGATGATATGAACGGAGGACAGAAATAGTAATTCATAAGAAATGAGTCTAGAAGCAGAGAAATGTTGGGTGCTTTGGTGATGAGAAGGGTCTGAGCTTCATTAGGTACCATTAGGTGAAAAGGTGATCCCAAGATTAAATGCGGCGACAGCTACTGCCCCCAGGCAAGAGGGATATATTTAGCTACTGGATGGAGCAATATTGTAATACCCAATGAGTCTCTGATTTCCATCATGTTTCTAAGATAAAACTCCAAGAGCTTGATCATCCCTTTTATATATAAACCAAAAAAAAAGATAGTATAATTTTGGGGTGACCCAAAATGAAATGCCTTGGGTTGGTCAATGGCTAACTCTGTAGTGACCATCCAAGGCAGAAGCTCAGGAACACCATTTTAATTCATGTCACTGAGGGTGCCAGCTAATTCAGAAAAGTTGGAAATCTACCACCTGCAATATCCTATAAGTCCCAGAAATCCTCTAAATTGTCTTTTGGTAATAGGGCAAGGGCAATTTTGAATGACCGTACTCCTATCCACCGGGAGGAATTTGCCTCCCTAGGATATACCATGGCTTAGATAGTGAACTTGGGCCTAAGGAAACAGTAATTTATTCTTACAAATTTATCCTTTTATACAGTAATTTAAACAGTAAATTATTATTACAAATTTGTCCTTATAATATTTCCTTTTATAAACAAAGTTTCTGATATAGAGTCTTCTTGAGAAGAGGTTAAATCAGGTGAACATAAGAGCAAGTTACTTACTATCTGATCAAGGCAGAGGACCAGGGAAATTGTAAGTCTTTGAGATTATGATTGAGAAGCTGAGAGAAGTGTGAGGGGGCTTGCAATGTGAATGCAATGAATGAAGTGGATAGAGGACTTAAGAGTGGGTGCATAGGAGTTGAGGGAAGCCCCATAGGATGGTGTACTGGGTCATGAGAGACTGAGAGATCAAGAAAAAGGCCTTTGGATATACATCTAATAGTAGTTCCCCGTTGAGCCAAAAGGTCCATCTGTATAGGTTAGGGAGGGTGGAAGACAGAAGAGAAAGATATATTGAGAGGTTAAGCATCCCAAAGAGATAAGCAAAGGGTTAGAGAGAGGAAGTGAATATGTTTAACAAGTAAGTCCCACTACTGAGCTTTTTAAAATTATTCTGAGGAAGGATGGTAGGAAACTAGAAGGAATTAATGATGGAGAGTGTGTCTCCAGGGTCTACTAAAAAATGAGCTTGGGTAGCCATTCACAAATAAATAGAGTTATTTCTCCTTGGTACTAAAAAATGAGCTTGGGTAGCCATTCACAAATAAATAGAGTTATTTCTCCTTGCTGATCCAAAGACAATTGAGGATACTGAAGGGTACATTCCTCGGAGAAGGGGAATTGCTTTATTTCAGATTGAGTAACCTGTATAGTGTTGCCAGATAAAATATGGGAAGTGCAGTTAAATTTGAATATCAGATAAGAAATGAATCATTTTTTAGTACAAGTGTGTACCCAACATTTCATGGGACATACTTATGCTAAAATGTTACTCATTTATTTGAAATTCATATATTTTTTCATTTTTATTTGCTAAATCTAACAACTCTAGTTGAGTGTCTCATTTCTTTGCTACAGCGGGATGATTGCAGGTCCAGTGTCTTTTTCTCTGCAATATCTGCAAGTGTCTGTGTCTCTCTGTGTTTAAATTGTGGAGGGCCTTTTTATTTCCCCCAGGCTGTTCGAGTTGTAATGACATAAGTTTGCGGTGTGCTTCTCTCTTTATTTACTATGCTTTCCACAAAATGCTGGTTTAAAATCTGCTGAACTCAAAGTGTTGTAAATCATGAGTGGATGTGGTCTGCCAGCCTGTTTTATGCTTCCGAATAGCATCTGATATATCAGGGTTAAGGCCATTAGTAAAGAATGTGCAGATTGTTGTTGGAGTGTTAGTGTTAATGCCCAACCCTGAGCATTCCTAAAAATGCTTTCTATCATTGGTCCCTAAAATTGGAAACAGATTTATCACACCCTTGCTGACAGGTTTGGATTATTCCTCAGTCGATGGAATAGTGAAAACCTTCACCAATTGCCTTTAAAAGACTTTCTCCTCTCTATTTGGCTTTTGCATATCCAGAAAGGGTGAAGGTATGGGTCAAAAGGTGAGAGGAAGGTGAGAAAGTGGAAAAGGAGGAGAAAGAGAGCAGAGCAGAGGACAGAAAGCAGAAGAGTAGGGAGGCCAGGATAAAGTCAGACTGTAAGGGGAAGAAATAGAGTTTGATAGAAAGGAGGAGGTCTTTGGAGAGAGAGAGACAGCTGAGGTTGTTTTAAAAGAAGACTCAACAGATTGGAATCTTTCTGAATTGTTTCTTTCCTCAGCTTCTTCTTTTGGCTTAAGGAAAGCTGTCCATTGTAAATATGTTATCTGGTTTCCTTTTGCTCTAAAGAATCATGCAAATGCTTGTGTTGTGACATGTCCAGAGAGTCCCAAATGAACCACTGCAGCTAAAAATTGTCTTCCTTGAGGTCATACCACTTAGCTCATAACAAAAAAGTTTCAATGCAGAAGAAAGGTGAAGGGCCTGGTCCTACATTATGATCATCATCTAATTCTCTGCTCTTGGAGACCTGAAAGGCCAGAGAACTCCAAAAGACAAAAGGAAAATAGAGGTAATGACTTTAATCAGAAAACAGGTTAACCTTTCCAAAGAATCAAAACATGGAACTTCCTTGACACAACAAAAAATTGGAGCACGTGAGTGGGAACAGGACTTATCTGACCCAATAGGGCCCTCTAAGAAGGGAGGAAGAAGGTCCCTCAGTTCATTCTGTCTTTATCTGAAACCTCAGTAGGCTCAAGGGCCTATTCAGACCCAATCTGAGTCACAGTGACAAAACTGTTAAGGACCAAAATAGTTCAAGTGACTCAAATAGAGGTTACAGGCTTTATTCAGTTGATGTGCATCAGGGAACACGCAACTCAATGTTAAGTAACTCCTTGAGCCAAAGTAGGATCGGGTTTTTATAGGACAAGCAGCGGAGACTCCTCATCTCTTCTGTGACTGTGGTCTTGTCCCAGCTTGCAGTTTTCTTTATCTGTAACCGCTGCAAAACTTCCAGTTGGAATGGTTGGAAATCGTTCTGGTTTCTCGGGATCATTGGTGCAATCTCATTTTGGCTACTGTCAGGACAGTTCTTTCAAATGTGATCTTTGTAAGCTGGTGAGTTGTCTAATGCCAGTTAAGGTACAGGAAGTGGAGACATAGGAAGGAAAAAAAGGCAAACAAGAGGATAAAATAAAAGGAGACAAAGTTTCAAGCAAGGAAAAACTGTAGTCTGTTTTAATTCTTTTACAGTTGTCTCTCAGCTTCCACCATTTATGCACTTCCCACTCAGATGCACAAATTCCAAAGTTCAAACCTTAGATATTTTCTTCTACCTACAGCTCAGCTCTAATGATCCCAGTGATCTGCCCTCCAAATACTCCTCTGCATCCCAGTTTTGTTGCCTTCAGGTCCTCCATCCCTTAGCCACATCTGTTGGGGTGGGGAGCATGAAATCAGGGAAGGCCTCATGAAGGAGGCTGCATCTGAGCTGGGCCTTGAGAGAGGGCAGGATTTGCCAGGGTAGAAACAGAGGCAAAGACCTTTCAGTAGGAGACAATGGAATGAGTGTGTTCCTTCTTCAAATACAGTATTATGGAGTGTCTTTTTTTGTGTGTGCCAATCATTAATCATGTACTGGGTAAGAGTATGGGCTTTATGGAGAAAGGCTCAAATCCCAAGCCTTGCCACTTCCTGGCCATACCAGAGCTTGAGGATCAGCCATAACATAATCACTGAAAAAGGCTAATTTGGGGCTTTGACAAACTGGAGAGCCAGAGCTCTGTTTAGTGGAGATAACTCCTGCTCAGATGTTGGCAATCATAGCCATGTGGGCCTGCTGGGGTGTGATATTCTGGTATTTCAAGAAAAGCAAGAATTTTGGATTTTTATGTGAAATATTTTAATGTTTAAAATATTGGCCACCAAATTTAAAGGAATAATTTTATAGGTCAAACTATACACATCTGTATACTAAATGTTTATAGTGTTTTTGTTGTTTAAATTGACAGATATCATTGTGCATATTTATCGTGTACAACATGATCTTTTAAAGTATGTCATCATTAAGTATAGTCACCACACTGTACAATTGGATCTCTGCATTTGGCAAGTTTGCCATACTGACTTAAAGGCTTAACTGGATACTTATAACAGCAGGCAAGGCTCTCAAACTAGGGCCTCTGCTTTGTTTCCAGCCTTGCTTCTACCAACATCTTTCCTTCCCTGCCATTCTCTGGCCCCATATGGTAAAGCTGTTGCCCAGAGGAGCCTTTTTCTTGCACATGTTGTTCCCTCTGCTTGAAGTGTCCTTCTCCACATCCCCACTTCAATTTTCTTTTCCTGACTAACATCTTCTGTTATTCAAGGGCCATCTCCTTTGACAAGCCTTCACCAATTTCTTCTTGTGCTTCCACAAACCCTGGATAGTGCTTACTCTGCTGTATCGTCATTTCATGTCAACTCATCTTTGTTTTCCACTAGACTGGGTGGGAAGCCTGAGACATAAGAGAATGCAAGAAGTATTTCTTTAGAAAATGAATAAATGGAATGAATATATGTTTACAAAGCCACTTTCATTTATGTAAACATGCACCGCTTCTCTATCCACCCATCCATTTATTCAGTAAATATTTATTGAGCACCTATTATGTGCCAGGCCCTGTTCTAGGTGATTAGGATGCAGGAATGAACATACCAGACAAAGTCCCTGTCCTCACAGAGCTCATATTTTAGTGCAGAAAGACACTAAACACAATATGTACTGTAATGTAACATGATGATAAATGCTCTATGGAGAAAATAAAAGTAGGGCAAGGAGTTTTAGGGTGACAGGTGCATAGGGCAACTGGGGAAGGGATCGCTGAGAAGGTGATACTTGAACAAATATTTGAGGGAAGAGAGGGAGCAAAACCCTACAGACAACTGGAGAAGAGCATACCAAATGGAAGGAACAGCAAATGCAAAGGCCCTGAAGTGGGAGCATTTTTAGCATGTTTGAGGAATAGAAAGGAGGCCAGAGTGGCTGCAGAAGGCTGAGCAAAGAGTGGTGGGAGATAAGGTCATAGAGGCAATGGAGGTCTAGACCATATGCCATCAACTTATCCAACCACCCATTGAACACATACCCTCACTGAATAATGTGGTAAGAAATTTCAATATTGCTGGGGTGAGTGATGGCAGTTCCAGGGAGCTATATGTAGGACAAAACAGCTTTCCCTACAGATAGATGCTTTCCTTAGTTCTCTCCTTACCCAGAGCCCTTCCCACAAGGTTCTCAGATGCAGGTCCTATAGGAGACCAGGCACTGTTTGCCTTGGGAGGGTCATGAACTGGTGGAAATTGGCCAAGTTTTTTCCTGCTGGTTGGGGCTGGGACCAGGCTGTGCACCTCCGCCTAGTTGGAAGGGGCTCTAGGGCTGTTATTCATCAGATACGCTGCTGTGTGTAACCATTCTCAAGTTTCCCTCCTTTGCACCTCTCCCTCTCCCAGGAAGTCACACCAAAAGAGTCAGGAGACCCATGTTCTACTCTCTGCTCTGTCGCTACAACGAGCGGTGAGATCCAGGGCAGGTTTTGGGCTCTGTGAAATGAAGGATTTGAACTTGTTCTAGCATTGTTAGGTCACCTCTGTGTCTTAACGCTTTCTGCATGGTGGGCCACCTGAGTTCTATTCCTGGCAGTGGGTCTTTTGTGACCCTCCTCATGCTGCTGCACCCAGGTGTAAGCACAGCTGGGCTGCTTATTCAAAAGCAGTGCAGGTAGTGGGGTTTGACTGAAGCCCCAATGTCTCTTCTCCTGAACATCTCCCTCCACACTTTTCTCCTGGGTGTCCTGACATTTCTGCCATTAGTCATTCCCCACAAAGGTGGGAGACCATCTCCAGGGGTAAAGGAGCCAGCAGGCCTGAATGTCTGCCCTGCCCAGACGGGGCTCAGTCATCCTCTTGGAGAGCAGAAAGGAAAGGCATCTCTCCAGAGGGGGAATGATACGAGCTGAGACTGTTAGAAAACCACTGGGGGAGGCTGATGTGGGGCTCACTACTGAGTGTTCCCGAGCAGCTCCAGACCACAAAGAGCCAGGGAAAATTAGAAAGCTCACTGCCTGAAGAAAAGCCTTAACAGATGAGGGCTCTGAAGAAATAGTTAATCTCACGGTTTGGTTTAGGGCTAGTTGCTGTGTAAATAACTCCTCAGCTGTGGATTTTTTAGATCGTGAGGCACAGTTGAATCCACTAAACAAGCAGAAAAAGGAAGACACAATTTATTTGTCTGGCAACTCAGAGGAAGGCTGCACATTCTTGCTTTGCTAATCTCAGCTCTGGCCTTCCCCCAGAGTTGCTGCTGCAAAGGATTGTGGGAGTCCTAAGTCCTTCCTATCAGAAGGGCTGAACTGGGCAGGAAGACTTGAGGCAGTGGAGGAGGTTTTGGGGTTGGGGGTGCTTGTACAGCCCGGTGACCCAGCATCTCAGGTCAGGGGGATCCTGGCTGGGAGAGGAGGATGGATATGTTCTCTTGAATTCTAAGGATTAGAGCATCCTGTGAACTCAGCCAGGTCTGGATTCCAGACCCAAATTGCTTCCTTTATGAGCTCTCTTTGAAAATATAAAGGCATATTAGGAGCCAAGATGTTCCTTTCACTTTAAACTAGGAGTCACAAGATCACACAAAGTGGGCCAGGTATAAGCAGCAGGGAGTGAAGGGGATTGTGGGAGCTGGCAGCAGCCACTACTCTGATATCGTCAATTGTTGCCATGGTGCCATCTGCCTGGATGGCCACATCTACCAGGTGTTTTTTTGTTTGTTTGTTTGTTTGTTTGTTTGTAGAAAGATCTTTACACAATGATTTTAGAAATTTCCCACATTTCAGTGTTGGGAATGAATTGCTTTTGCATTTATACCACAAGCATATCGAGAGCACTTACTGTCTGCAGGCACTGTTTTAAGCACTTCACAAATAGTAACTTATATAGTTTTTATAACAATCTTATAGGTAAGTTTTATTATACCTTATTTCGTGGATGAGGAAAACAAAGCACAAAGAAATTAAATAATTTGCCTAAGGTCCCCCAGCCAGTAAGTGGCAGAGCCTGAGTTTAAAGCCAAGCTGCCTGATTCTAGAGTCCATATTCTTTGTCACTAGGCTATGCTGCCTCTCGTTAAAACCAAAGACAGCGGAAACAAAGCATATGCAAAACACTGTACAGGACTAAAACCAAACAGACAAATGACCAACAATAAAAAACACACACACACCCAGACCTTTTGTTTGCTTCTTATGATTTAAACCCAATAAAACAGAATTTGCCATCTTTGTCATTTTTTCCTGCTTTTGTGTCTACTTTGTACACTTCTTCATACCTAACTCCTGTCTTAACAATTATTATTATTATTTTAGATGGAGTCTTGCTCTGTTGCCCAGGCTGGAGTGCAGTGGCATGATCTTGGCTCACTGAAACCTCCGCTTCCTGGGTTCAAGCGGTTCTCCTTCCTCAGCCTCCCGAGTAACTGGGATTACAGGCATGTGCTGCCAAAACCAGCTAATTTTTTTGTATTTTTAGTAGAGGCGGGGTTTCATCATGTTGGACAGGCTGGTCTCAACTTCTGATCTCAAGTGATCTGCCTGCCTCAGCCCCGCAAAGTGCTGGGAGTACAGTAACAATTCTTTTTTTTTAAAAGATATTTACAATACTGATATTTTCCAGCCCTTACGTACAACCAATCTTGCCACCTGCCTTTCTGCCGTTCTTGGTCTCTGAAATGCTACTTGTCTCTTTCTTTTTCTTTTTCTTTCTTTTATTGTCCATTCTAGATTCTCACTTTCAAAATTCATGATCAAATCCTCCCAGAATTCCTCTCCCCTGCCAGGTGGACCCCAATGAGCAATGAGTATTTGAGGGCTCACAGACATCCCATGCAATGACCCACAGTCTCTTTCCTGTACTTGTATTTATTTGTTTTCTGTGTAGCATAATGCAGCTATTCATAATCATAATACTTCTTAGTATTAATCTCTATTTTGTGTGTATTTGTCTTATCTTCCCAGCAAGAGCGTGACCCTGGGGAGCAGGAATTGGGTTGACTATGTATTCTGTTGTCCCTTGCCCAGTGCCGGGAGGCCATATCACATAATGGGTAAGGGCATGGGCTTTGGAGCCGTCCCACCTGGGCTCAAGTCTTGGTCTTCTACTTACAAGCTGTGTGACCAATGGCAAGTCACTTACCTCTCTGAACTTCATTTTCCTCATCTGTAAAATGAGGAGTATAACTAACACTTCCTTTATATGATTATTGTGAAACATAATGCATAAGAAATGCTTCAGCCAGGGCCTTATTGTCATCTAGTATGTCATCAGCATTTCGTAGCTCTTATCACTATGTCACAGGTACCATTAATCAGTTTTGGTATATGTGAAATGCTTCAATTTCTTGGCTCCAAAAGGATGTCTGTTTTTTAGGGTTAATTTCACTCAGGTATGGCATTTTTAAGAAGTGTTGGATAGGACCAGTCAAAAAATACAAGGCACTGCAGTTATAGAAATAGAATGTGACTTTTTTGTGGCTCTGGTCAAGCTTAACCTCTCCAGAATTGAAAGAATTGGAGGGTCTAGGACCTCTTTGTGTTGAATAGGGGTTGGGGGAGGTGCAACTGCACATGCCTGTGATTTTTTTCCAAGCAATCTATGACATGTGTTTGTACAGTGCGTCAACACAAATTGCCTAGGAGTAGGCTTCCCCAAACAGTTCAATGTACATAATAGGTTGAGTCACACTATCAGTTAACATAGAGTTCCTGGTACTAACCCACTCCAGCCTCCCTACTATCATTAGGTAAGCAATCCCAGGCTACTCAGCACAAGCTGACTCATACTTATTGTTAAAACATGACTTGCCAAAGGAGAACTTTCTGCATGGTTCTTCCCTCTAAAACAGGAAACAAAGATATTCCAAATTCAAGATGACAGGAACTTCCATGGCCCTCCTTCAATACGCCCTTGAAATTCCCCTGCTTCACAGCCTTACTGAGATCCACTTCTAGCACTTTTCTGAAGGCCTCTGGAGGACTCCCAGTAAGATGTCCAGAGGGCACATTTAGGGACGTGTGGTCACACTAGGTTCATCACTGAGAAAAATTACTGTTCTTATGCGTGGGGATGGCAGGCGGAAGAGGGACTTTCACTGCATAACAACATCACAGAGCTCACTTGGGTTTCTCTTACTGTTATTATAATGAGGGCACCAGCAACAGTGGTTGGAATGTTGCACAGGTTTGCAGGTTTGGAGAGACAGAGAGATGTATGAGGTGGAATTTGAAGTGCCAGGGGGATCTTTAAGAGGAGATGCATGGCAGGCAGTTGGAAAAAGTAATGAAGCCTCAGTGGTGCAGTTATTGCCCAAGGGGTTTTTGAAACACCTTCTTTAGAACCATTCCAATATAAATGAATTAAAATCTTTAGACTCTAAGCACTGACTAGATTTCACCTTTCCATATGTAATTCAGATTTTTAAAAAATTATACAAAACCACAAAATATGTAAGAGAAAGTTCGATCAATAAATTCTGATTTTCCTTTGATGCTTACTTTGATGATCAAAAAATATATATGAAAAAAGCTTTAGCCTCAGATTTTCCCCATCTACCCTGTTTCTGTTTCTCTCTCATGCTGGTGCCATAAGAATTACATTGGACTGCCTTTTAGAAACCCCAGACTGCCTTCTAAGTCAGCTCCCAAGCACCGCAAAGACAGTAGCCTCTTTACTTTATGATTACATCTTATTTATTGACTACGAAGCAACATTAGTGCACTTGATTACCACCTTATTAATTAGAATTTGCCTCAAGTGACCTAGCTGTTTCCAAAGAGCAAACCTTCATCAAAGGGTAATGATTTGCCACTATTTCAGACTTTAGGACATTTAAAAAACATTTCACCTTATCCCACACAATACACAAAAAATACTTCAAATGGATTAAATCCAAATTCATAAATTCACCAATTTAACAAATAGTTATTCAGTGCCTACTGTGTGTAAAGCACAGTTCTATGCCCTCGGGATAAATAGTGAACAAAACAGACTGAAATTCCTACTTTCTTGAAACTTACATTCTAGCTGGGTGGTGAAGCAAATAATAAGTAAATTGTGTATTATGTGAGAAAGTAATGAGTGCTATGAAAAAAGGAAAAAGCAGGTGGATTGGGAGGGCTGGAGTGGGGACAGTTAAAATTTAAAATTGTGTAACCTTGCTGAAAACTGATAATTGGGCAAAGATCTAGAGAAGATGAGGGAGTCATTTCTGCTGATACCCAGGGTGAAAGTGTCACACAGGCAGAGTCAACTGCTGGTATAAATGCCTTTTTTCATCTTTCTTTTTTTTATTTTACTTTAAGTTCCATGATACATATGCAGAACGTGCAGGTTTGTTACATATGTTTACATGTGCCATGGTGGTTTGCAGCACCTATCAACCAGTCATCTAGGTTTTAAGCCCCGCATGCATTAGCTATTTTTCCTAATGCTCTCCTTCCCCTTGACCCCCAACCTCGTGACAGGCCCGGTGTGTGTTGTTCCCCTCCCTGTGTCCATGTGTTCTCATTGTTCAACTCCCACTTATGAATGAGAACATGCGGTGTTTGGTTTTCTGTTCCTGTGTTAGTTTGCTGAGAATGATGGTTTCCAGCTTCATCCATGTCCCTGCAAAGGACATGATCTCATTGTGGAAGACAGTGTGGCAATTCCTCAAGGATCTAGAACCAGAAATACCATTTGACTCAGCAATCCCAATACTGGGTATATACCCAAAGGATTATAAATCATTCTACTATAAAGACACATGTACACGTATGTTTATTGCAGCACTATTTACAATAACAAAGACTTGGAACCAACCCAAATGTCCATCAGTGATAGGCTGGATAAAGAAAATGTGGCACATATACATCATGGAATACTATGCAGCTTAAATGCCTTTTTAAAAGTGGGCATGTGCCAGGCTAGTTGAGGATTCAACAAGGAGAGCAGTATGGCTAGAGCAGAGTGCAGGGGGGAAGTATGCTAAGAGATGAGGTCAGAGAGGTGGTGGTGTGGGTAAGACAGATCATTTTAGCGTCTTCTAAGCTATTTTATTTTGTTAAATTTTAATAATATGTTTTACTTAACCCAATATATTCCAAATATTATTATTTCTATAATCAGCATAAGAATTAATGATATTTTTCCATGTTAAGTCTTTGAAATCTAATGTGCTTGCTACACTTACAGCACATTTCAAGTGTTCAAAAGCCACTTGAGGCTTGTGGCTGCCACATTGGACAGCACAACTGTAAGAGAAATACAAAAGGCACTGGAATTGACTTTAGCAAATTTAGGGGCTTATAATTGCCCCCCATCAACCACCTAGAATGTGTTAACTAGGGTACTTCACACATGGGCTATACATTCCTAGGTAATTTTTTGTTTGTTCGTTTGTTATTGTTTTTGAGATGGAGTCTCGCTCCCCAGTCGCCCAAGCTGGAGTGCAGTGGCCTGATCTGGGCTCATTGCAACCTCCAATTCCCGGATTCAAGCGATTCTCCTGTCTCAGCCTCCCGAGTAGCTGTGATTACAGGTGTGTGCCACCACACGCCCAGCTAATTTTTTTTCTTTTTGTATTTTTTGTAGAGACGGGGGTTTCATCATGTTGGCCAGGCTGTTCTCGAACTCCTGACCTCAAATGATCCACCCGTCTCAGTCTCTCAAAGTGCTGGGATTACAGATGTGAGCTACCACACCCAGCCTCTAGCTATTTTAAATGCTTTGGTTTCTACCAAATTGGAAACGAGTGGAGAATCTGAGCAAAGGTGAGACATGGTCTGACTTACATATTAAAAGGATCCTTTTGCCTGCTGTGATAAGAATAGACTGTGAGAAGGACAAAGGTGGAAGCAGGAAGACCAGTTAGGAGGCTATAGCCATGATCCGGGTAATGGGCACTGGTGGCTCAGATGAAGAGGGGGGCAGCGAAGATGGGGGAAGTGCTTAGAGTCTAGATAGGCTTGAAACACAGAGCCCAAAGAATTTGCTGACAAATTAGATGTGTTATATGAGAAAACGAGAAGACTCAAGGATGATACCAAGGTTTTGTCCTGAGCAACTAGAAGAACAGAATTGCTATAACTGAGATTGCAAGAGATAAAATTATAGAAGCATTAACAGAATATATAATATCATAATTATACAATAATAATATAGAATAATATTTCTATAGTCTTGGATTGGGGAAGACTTGCCTAAGGAAGGCATGAAACTCAGAAGCTGCAAAGAAAAAAATTGATAGATTAAAACATAATGAAAATTTCTTTATGGTGAAAAACATAAAATTAAAAAGGAAAGTGATAGACCAGAAGAAAATGTTTATAACATAGATACCAAACCCAGAGTAAGATTCATAACATATAAAGAGTACTTCTATAATATCAGAAGACAGATAACCCAGTGGAAAAATGGGCTAAGCTTGTAAACAAGCAATTCACAGGGAAAGGAATACCAGTTAGGCCAGTAAACCTCTACAAAGAGGCCCAACCACATTACAGAAATACAAATTAAAGCAACAACACAATACCAATTTTCACCCATGATACTAGTAAAAATAAAAGGCTGAGGACCACAGAGGAGGTTTACAGAGTAAATAAATAAATAAAAGACTGATAATTTTCATTGCCAACAAGGCTGTGGAGAAGCAGGCACTCTCATACACTCTTAATGGAGGTATGGTTTGTAAAGAACTTCTGGCGGACAATTTTGCAGTCTACCAAAAATGTAAACTACATACCCTTTGATCAAGCAATTCCATTTCTAGGGACCTAATCTACAATAATAATCACACAAGTGGGCAGATATTGACAAAAGGATGTTCATTGCACCATTGTCAATAATATTGAAAAACTGGAAACCATCTAAGAATTTACCAATAAGAGAATGATTAAATAAATTGAGGTACATTCATATCATGAAATACCATGCAGCCTTAACATGGACAAGGTTGATCTATAGATGCAGTTGGACCCAGTGACAGAAAGAGAGAATAAAAATACTTTTTTTAAGGGAGAAAAGCAAATTATAGAACAAAATGTACAGTATTATCATCTTTATGTTTTAAAAAACCTCGTGTGTGTGTGTGTGTTTGTGCATATGTACATGCATAGAAAAAGGTCTGAGAAAAATGCTAAACTCCTGTTCCTTGTGAGCCTGGGAAAGGGATTACATGTGTGAGTGAATGAATGGGACTTTTTTTCCTCTGTATCCTTGTTTGTCCTTTGAAAACCATTTACTATCAAAATGTATTACTTTTGTAATTTTTAAGTTAAAAATGAGGGATAAATCAGATATCACATATTTCTGAAAGTTCCCAAGGAAGAATACTGGGGGCAGTAGCATATTTGTTACATTACAATCACACCGTGCCATTGTGTGGTGTGATAGGAACAGCTTCTAATGCGTGCTATGGTGGCCTTGGGAAAAGCACAGCACTTTTGAGCCTCAGTTTTCTTATATAGAAAATGTAGGTATACCTGACTTATTTGTTGTATTGGAAAGCTACATGTTCATTGCACCATTGTCAATAATATTGAAAAACTGGAAATCATCTAAGAATTTACCAATAAGAGAATGATTAAATAAATTGAGGTACATTCATATCATGAAATACCATGCAGCCTTAACATGGACAAGGTTGATCTATAGATGCAGTTGGACCCAGTGACAGAAAGAGAGAATAAAAATACCTTTTTTAAGGGAGAAAAGCAAATTATAGAATAAAATGTACAGTATTATCTTTATGTTTTAAAAAACCTCGTGTGTGTGTGTGTGTGTGTGTGTGTGTTTGTGCATGTGTACATGCATAGAAAAAGGTCTGAGAAAAATGCTAAACTCCTGTTCCTTGTGAGCCTGGGAAAGGGATTACATGTGTGAGTGAATGAATGGGACTTCTTTTCCTCTGTATCCTTGTTTGTCCTTTGAAAACCATTTACTATCAAAATGTATTACTTTTGTAATTTTTAAGTTAAAAATGAGGGATAAATCAGATATCACATATTTCTGAAAGTTCCCAAGGAAGAATACTGGGGGCAGTAGCATATTTGTTACATTACAATCACACTGTGCCATTGTGTGGTGTCATAGGAACAGCTTCTAATGCGTGCTATGGTGGCCTTGGGAAAAGCACAGCACTTTTGAGCCTCAGTTTTCTTATATAGAAAATGTAGGTATACCTGATTTATTTGTTGTATTGGAAAGCTACAAAGATAAAATGGAAAATTAGTTTAAAAATTATAAAGCTCTATAAAACTGCAAAGGATATTTAATATTTCGTGTCCTAGTTAATGACCCACTTTTTAAAGCAATAGTTAATAACATCAAAATTCAGGTCCAAGCAGAGAGTTTAAATTCTCTTTTAGAGTTTGTTATAACAGAATTCTTCCTGTCCTGGTTAGGTCTTACATAGCAGCAGTATAGGTATTTTACTTAAATATTCCAGAGTGTTTTGTGTTTGCACGAGAGATTTTGGTGCAGAAGGGTTTGGGCAATATCCTTAAATCATACCCTCTGCTGCACTCATCTTAGGGCCAACCAACTCAGACATACTGAATTAATTAGCAAGCTCTTACTTAGCACCTACTTTGTGCCTAGTAATCCCCTGTGGGTAGGTAACCAGACACCCAGGTTTGTCTGGCACTGTTACTGTTTATGCTGTCTTTCCCAGGTAATTGCTAATAGTGCCCCTTTCACTTTCAAAAGTGTCCTAGTTTTAATGATCAATGGTCACACTACTATAATCACTTATGGGGCATGGAAGGAAACACAGGAAGCCTCTGGCTTACAAACGCCAGACTTATAAATTTCGCTCCCCATCCCACGTCCTCACCACTGGAACTACCGGTATTATTTCCAGGGTGGGAGGCATTGTGAAAACTGTGGGTCTTTTAGAGACTTGGTGGAGTTAGAAGTCAAGGCAGAACCAAGCCTGAGAAAAGGTGGTATGGATCTCCAGAGACCCACCCTACAAGTTGTCCTCCTTTGCAAAATCTTCTCCCTCAAACTATTTCTCTTTATTGCATTGCCTAATTCTCCTGGTCAGAGATTTATGTGAAGAAAGTAAGCACTGTATTTTTAATAGCACAAACAGGTTGGGGAATGTTCAATGAAACGTTTTTTTTTCCCTTCCTAACATGGAGCTGCTGTCTGCTTATACAGGGGAAAGGGAGGGTTTCTGGGAGGAATAGAGGTGAAAAGGAAAAAGTAATTTTGGAGCATGAGATATTCTGGGGAATGAGACTCTCCCTTAGGGCAAACTAGGGACCCAGGAGCCAGGGGACCATGAAGGTGGGAGGCAGAAGAGAAGGTGGATGTCAGAGACATGCAATAGTTATTTGGGGGAAAATGTTGATTTGTGCACAACTCATATCTTGGGAAATGAAAGGAACATTCTTTCTCTGTCACCTGCTGTTCCTCCTCACCCTCCACTGCCTTATACGGCCCAGTACGCAGAATTCAAGCCAGTGCTAGATTATGTGCTACATGCCTGACAGTGAGACTCATATTATAACATTGCTTCTGCAGGAGTTCTTGCGTGCAGTCAACGAGTTTACCATTACATCTTGGGACACGCTCATTTTAAAGTTGGGAACTGCCTGTATAAGACATGGTCCCTACCCTGGAGGGATTCACAGTGACTAGATTTAAGGTAGACCAGTTAATAAATGCGAAACTACTGGAGAATAATCAATGGTCAGCTGTAGGATATTGGCTTTAAGTAAAATGGAAATTTATGCTAGGGTGGTATGTCGGTTCATTGAAATTCTCACATAGGACAGTATGACTGATCTATGCTAAGAATATACTTGGCTAGTAAGAGGAGGAAGAAGAAAACTCTAGTGATGGAAATCACCTGGAGCCAACGTTTGGCATCAGACATGAGCATGGACAGGATAGGCTGCAAGGAGGAATCAGGCATGATGGAAGCAAAATGGCTTTCTAAGAAGCAGTGGGAGATTGGAATGGCTAAAGTAAGATGGGGTCAAACATTTCCTGTAAATTAAAGACAGGAACATAAAACATATCCCTTGAAATTTGTACACATTTCATGTGACTGAACACTTTGAGGCAATAAATCTTGACATACTTTTTCAGGGGCATGAGTTAATGTGGCTAAAGTTCAGATGAGGTGAGGATCAGATATTGGAAGAATGGGAATCCATATTAAGGACTTTGGATTTGATGAAAGAGTCCATTTATGGTGTTACTGGAAATATTTCACTAGGGCTGGAACATTGGCCTGCGGCTGGCACACAGGATGAAGGTGGAATAAGTCAGGGAGACCACTTAGGAAGCTGCTATGATAGGCCAAAGTGGGGAGCTGAGTACCTGGACCAAGACGGAAGCAGCAGATTGGAGAAAGAACACATCTGAAAGTCGCTGTGGAGATGGAAATGATAGGACTTAGAGATCACATGGGAAGAGCCAGAGAAAGTCCTTAGGTTTCTCCGGGTAACTTAAGCATAATAGGAACACTATTAGAAGTTCATGTTCCCATGAAAGTTCCTTACCTGTGGAGCCTCCCATGCCCTCCTGGTGAACCTCCATTTCTAAGGAAACCCTATAGCATTTACTGAGCAACTTAATTCTCCAAAAAATCAGACTTCTCCAAAGAAAGTCTTTAAGCATGTATTCACTAACTTGATTTTGCAAAATTACGTTAGCAAATACGTGCTATAAGGTTTCTAACCCGACAGACAAAAGCATGTAAATCATTTTACTGCTAGTTTTGGTGGAGGGTAGTGACAACTGCCAGTGTTTCAAAAAAGAGTAACATATCCAGAGTTTGTTCACACAGAAATGAATGCTTTTTAGCTTCATAACCCCTGTGCCCTTCCCGTGAGCCCCATCTCCCCAGGAAACGATATAGTACCAATTTACTAACTTAATTTGTAAAAGGAGGTTAGTGAATCAATTCTGTAAGACTCATGGAAATATTTGAAATTAATTAGCCTTGTCAACTTTTATTTGCATAGGCTCTCTTTCAACCATATCCCCCAGCCCAAGTACAACGTTTTAGTAAGATTGATTTTAAACAATGAGACTTAGAGAATCT
This sequence comes from Pan paniscus, assembly GCF_029289425.2. Classification (NCBI taxonomy): domain Eukaryota; kingdom Metazoa; phylum Chordata; class Mammalia; order Primates; family Hominidae; genus Pan; species Pan paniscus. The sequence goes on from NC_073272.2 coordinate 107,526,197, forward strand.
GTGTACAAGGAGCTTGAATAATTTAAATGCGTGGGTTTATTATTAACACAGTAGCAAATATATCAAGGAAACACGCCCCATGAAAAGTGTTTCAAAGAAACACAAATCTGTACTGAGAAAAGTCTATACGCAATAAGTAAGCCCAAAGAGGCATGTTTGCTTGGCGATGCCCAGCAGATAAGCCTGGCAAACCTCGGTGTGATCGAAGAAGGCAATTTGAGACTCAGCCTAGTCCAGGCAAGCTACTGGCACCTGCTGCTCTCAACTAACCTCCACACAATGGTGTTCGCATTTTGGAAGGTCTTTCTGATCCTAAGCTGCCTTGCAGGTAAGGAAAGGATCTCCAAACCACCAAATATAATTGGAAACAGAGTTTCCTTTTAAATAAAAATTCCACATTTTTACATAGAATTTTCATCTCCTGTACTTCAAATGAATTGTGATTAGTATGATGAGTTAATTTTCAGAACTCTTGCTTAGCAAACATATGCCATGCTGATATATTAGGGGTGTAAGCCCATAATATTATTGTTTTATGGAGCTTCTGAATGAAAATTTTCTCAGAAAAAAATATAGTTTATTACTTTACTTACTTTGAAAAGTGAAAAAAATGAATTTACTCAGAAACCACACTTTGTGCTAGGGATAATTTTGTCTCTGTTTTACTTACTTTAGTGTTTCCTTTAAGCTCAGTGATTGACTTGCTCTAGCAGGCAGAGCCTGGGTTGGAGGGCCTGCCCTGGCTTACACATGGGAAGAACAGAAATTTACTGAGTACTTTACTGTCTAATATTTCTTAAGGAGTTGTGGTTTTCCAATCCTAAGACTGTATTTTGCAAAATATGTGAGTGATTTATGGTGCACAAAATGGGTGATTTTAGGGATCTGAACAGAAGAAAATCAATTTTGGAATCAAAATACTGATGTTAGTTAGATCCAGGAGAGATCATTAATTCCAAAAATCCCTTGGGTAGTTTTCAAATATCAGATACATTTTGCATCTGTTCTTATAAGTTAGGTCCATAGTAAATACAATAATATTGTTTATCCAAAAACAGGATTTTCAAGCCATTAGTAATATTAGGCAGTCGTTAGAATGAGGTTTACTAGGCGTATTAATGACATAAGAAAATACCCATGATAAAATATTAAGTGAAAAAGCAGGATGCACACATATGCCTAGAATAAATTACTAGAAGGTTATATACCGAAGTGCTCATGGTGGTTGCCTCTGGGTGATGGGATTATAGATGATTTTAATTTTATTTCCCAGCTTTTCATACTTCCTGGGTTTTCTACGAAGAACATTAGGCTATTTTTATAATTAGAAAAAAGTGTTACTTTTCAAAGTGATCTCATGTTTAGAAATAGTTCTTTAAATGTTCATTACTAAATGTTTAAGCATAGATGTTTTATGGAGTTAAACATCACCAGAATGCAATACTCCATTTGTCCAGTGACCTAACTAGGCCCTAGAGCTGGAAACACATGTTCCTATTTTCCCTTCTCCCCAGGCATATTCATTTAAATGTAACTTTAGATATGGAAGTTTTGTCTCTTCTTAAAGGGTTTCCAGTCATTAGCCAGTTGGGTCGACCCCTGGGCCTTCTGCATCAGCCCTCTAAGATCATACCTGTTTCCCTATGTGAGGCCTTGCCCTGGCCCATACTAGACACAGGGTTTGGAACGGTTGTTAAGAACAGTTTTTTTTTTTTTTAACTGTACCTAACATACAAGTAATTTTTACTGATTATAAATGTAATGCATGGTCATTGTAGAAAGGTTGGGAAATATGGAAATTTAAAATAAAATAAAAATCATCTGCAATTTTACCACTCAGATTTGGGTGAATTATTATTCTTTTATTTGCAGGTGTATATATTACATTTTAAAAATTGGGTTTATTCCTTGTATACTTTTTTATTGTTTAAAAAAATTGTTTAGCATCATGTCAGGATTTTATTTTATTGTGACTTTTAGAACAAGACCAATAAATACTTCAGAGTGTGTTTCCTAAGTTACTATATAACTGATTTTGTTGGTATATAGTGTACACTATATATCTACACACATATTATCTAGTTGGCCCAAAGCAGTAGTGTCAGTACAGCAAATTGTTGTATGCTCTATTGTCGTTTGCTGTGCTTACATAGGTATTGAAGTCAGAGAAAGGATCACTTTAGTAATCTACACCTGTCATTAGCAGTGTTCAACAGTTGATCTGGACAACTGATAGTGTTTCCATCAATGTGCAATTTGATGTTCTTCCTGGACTTGTTTTGGAGAGAATGTCACTTTTTGGTGTTAAGCGTGGTGCCTAACACATAGTGGATGCATAGTAAATGTTTGTTGAAAGAATGAATTACTTTCCCAAATTCCAAACATCCAGACATCATTTTCACATACATATTTAAAATTGATTTTGGTATAACTAAACAGGTCAGATTTTGCTTAAATCAAAATATTTTCAATGACTTCTTAGGAATTCTTAGGTTAAATTCTTATTCAGGAAAACGAGTTTTAATCAAACTTCTGCAAAAAATTTATGCATATCATTTTAGGTACTTGAAATATGTATTAGTCACCTCTTAGAAAGATATGTTAATGTGGGTTTCATTTTCTGGAGGTATATGCTATGCATTTTAAAGGAGTAATATATTTGAACTTTGAGTTTGCACTCAAATCCAAAAAAGTGAGTGATCATTTGATTATATTATTTCCTAAGTCAAAATGAATCTATTATATATGAAGTTGCTGGAAATTAAATCACTTCAAATCTATCAGATTAAATATGAATATTTGGGGGATATTTTGCTGTGGTACATTAGGAGGATAATAATCCTTCTATAAGCAAAATGTTTGCCACCTTGTAGGCATTAAATGAATGAACAATCACCACCAAAATACAAGACATTCTCTCTCTCTCTCTCTCTCTCTCTCTCTCTATATATATATATATATATATATATATCCTTTTGAGACGAAGTTAAGTCTTGTTGCCCAGGCTGGAGTGCAATGGCGTGATCTCGGCCCACCGCAACTTCCGCCTTCCGGGTTCAAGTGATTCTCCTGCCTCAGCCTCCTGAGTAGCTGGGATTACAGGCATGCACCACCACGCCCGGCTAATTTTGTATTTTTGGTAGAGACAGGGTTTCTCCATGTTGGACAGGCTGGTCTTGAACTCCCAACCTCAGGTGATCCGCCCACCTCAGCCTCCCAAAGTGTTGGGATTACAGGCGTGAGCCACCGCGCCCAGCCTAAAAAGATTTTTAAATGTTGATTAAGTGTGTACATCTTGGATTATTTTTCTTTAATAATAAGCACTTTTATTATTATTATTATACTTTAAGTTTTAGGGTGCATGTGCACAACGTGCAGGTAAGCACTGGTTTTTAAAAGAGATTACACATATTTCAACCACATATGCATTTTTGTTTTGTTTTTAAATTTGGTCAAGTCAGAGAGGGACATTGCGTTCTTGGGTTTTGTTTAAATCAGATACTAATCTTTACGTTGCTATTTATTCACAGTCCTATTGATGTAGAGATTTTTCTGACTTATTCAATTTTTAAATAATTTCTCAACTTAGAATGACTTAACCCAAAGGAAGGGAACTTTTTTCCCTGACACTCAGAGAATCACCTCCACTTTAGGACTAAATTTGCACTGCCCATTGTCTACATGTGGCTATTGAAATTTAAATCACTTCAGATTAATGAAAATTATAAAGTCAGTTCCTCAGTTTCACTAGCCACATTTCAAGTGTTTGATAATTCTATTTGGGCTACTGAACTGGATGGCGCAGAGATAGAACATTTCCATCATCACAGGAAGTTCTGTTGGACAGCACTGTAAGGGTGAGCTCAGAGGTTTTAAGTAATGTGCACTAATTGAATGATGTGACATTTTAAAAAGGCTCATCTGGAAATATATAACTTTTAGCTCTGAAGCATATCATCACTATATCATCATTGGACAATGTCTGAAAAACATCTTTTCATCAGAATTTAATTGGTTATGGTGCTAAGAATTGGGAATCTGGGCAATAAAATGGCCTGGAGGTTTTGCTTTGCCAACTGTTACTTATTTACATGACAATGTGTAGTACCTCAAAAAATATTGTCTCACTTTAAAATTTGAAATTACCATCCTAATTCCAAGGTGATATTATTAAACTTTTGCAGATTTCTAATTAGTTACACATTTATATATCTTCTATATTTAAAATGTTGGAAATGTTTGAATCAGATTTATATTTTCCAAATCCTTGATTTTCATTCACCTCTATTCTCATCTGTGCTATAAATGGCTTCCTGCTGCACTGAGGGATGGCAGAGATTGTGTCTGTCATGTTCATTCTTGTTTCCCCAGTGTTCAGCACTGTTTGTGGCACAAAATGGGTGCTCAATTGATATTTGTTGCTAGGCTCCACAGCCTCTTCCATGGCTTGACTTGTGTGAGTACTGTGTGTACTCTGCCATCAAACACTTTTTCCAAGAGTGGTCTTCAAAGGGGGTTTGTGGGGTTTTGTTTATTGTTTTGCCTTATCTGTTCATAAATTCTCACCCTTAACCAATCTCGTAACAGATACTGGGTCCCAAACTAGAGAACAAAAATTATGGCCAAATAATATCTCTAAAATCTCTGTTTTTAGGGAATAAGTCTGGGAACTTTAAGGGCTACCAAAACCCCAGTTTTATCCTTTTTATTTTGGACACTTTAAAGACATTTGGAAGTCATCATTTAAGCACGGCCAGAGATGTGGCTAACTTCCAGGAGAAATGAAATGGGCTCTTTGAGGGTGGGAGGGAACCATCTTTCTCCAGTGAAGTTTTTGTTGGAAAGATTAGCTGCTTTCTGAAAGCCAATTTCCTTTTTGGAGGAGGCATTATGGAAACCAGGAAAGCATGGGGAGGAGAATATTGGGAAGAGGGAAGCTGTATGGAGTTAAAAAGTGCTGCATTTATGTTTGCATTCAGGCACTTTTCTTAATTTATCAGTGCATTGGTTGCCATGTAAATAGCCAGCTTCTGGCAGGAAAGCAGCTGGACCAGGTGGCCTGGCTGTGACAGAGAACACAGATATTGAATCCATGAAACCAAGAGTAATCAGTACAACGATTTTTTTTCTTTTACTTTTTAAAAGTGTTTGTCAATCCTTTAAGTTCTTTTTGTCTGACTGCTGTCATTAAGTAAGAAAAATATGAAATAAATAAGTCTTTGGGTATGCAAAATTGGGAAGATGGACAGGAATTAGTCCCTCTATGCAATTTCCTCTGAATCTTTCATAATTTCTGTATCCTCATCCCTTCACCCTCAACCCTCCAACACCCTCTGTGACCCTGCAGGCAACTAGGACAGCATAGAGAGCGTCTCTTGAACTTGACTTTCTCTTCCAGTGCTTGCCTGCCAATCCTGTGACCCATCCTGGAGAACTTTTATAGTCTTCGACAATGCAATGGATAGCAACCGGTTAATAAGATAAGCCAGTGACTGTATAGTGCTCCCCAAAGTGCCATCACCTAAAATAGCCCTTTGGAAAGTGCTCATATAGAACTGAGAATTTTAGTGTAGTGGCAGGCTGGATTTGGGTAGGGTGCCCCTCGGTGGGCCTCCAAATCCTATGGGGAGCTTAATTACTTCATCTTTCTGTAAGGCCAACAGTTCTCAAAATTTGTGGTCTCAGGACAATTTTACACTCTTAAAAACTGAGGGAGATTTCTGGTCTGGACATGTAGTACAGACCTGTTTTTCATTGTTCCTCCCTGCTAAGCACAAGTATAAACCCTGGAAATAATGCAAGAGACAACCAGGGTAGAACTCTGGAAGGTTGTAAGAAGAAGGCAAACTGGTTTGAGACCCAGGGAAAAACAAAGAGCAAGGGTATCCTATGTTTCCCACCCAGCAGAAGAAAGAAACCTAGTCCTGGCCATTCCTGATACCCAACTGAACAACAGAGGGCAGCCCAGGTAAGCTTACTCCTCCCTCAGAGTCCCTCTGACAACATCAGGTAGGCCCAACACCACAGGTAAGGGGGGATCTTCAGAAACCCCACCAACAACAGTGGACAAAAGAAGCATTTGCCTTCTCCCCAGGCCTGAGATGTCCCACTTTCACCTAGAGATATCGAGGTGGGAGGGTGGAACAGACACGAGGCATAAAGTGATGGCAAGCGGCCCAGTCTGGGAAGGCTCTGTCTCAGTGGGTGTATGACTGTCCTCTCCTACCCATAGAGACACCAACAGTGCAGGGCGCCTGTAGAAGTGTCCCACCATACCTACCCCAACTGAGAGACACCTGGAAGCCTGACCTAGGGAAACCTTTCTGCTCCTTCAGGCGATATGATCTGGGACAAATGTCAGCCTCAGTGATACCCGATAAACCAAACAGAGCAAAACAATACTGAAAATTAAACTGCTGTTAGAACAACAGACCGCAAAAGTAAGCCAACACCTGCTTGCATGTGAAGCATAAATAATGTGACTGACTGCAAAAATAAAAAATGTAAATAGGAGTTTCCTAACATAGTAGACAAAATGTTCAATCAAAAATCATCTGTCATACCAAGAATCAAGTAAATCACAACTTGACTGAGAAAAGGCAACTACTGCCAACATTAAGATGAGTTCGATGTTGGAATTATCTGACAAGGATTTCAAAGTAGCCATCATAAAAATGCTTCAACAATCAATTAACATTATCTTAAAACAAATAAAGAAAAAAAAGGAAACTTGCAGAAAAGAAAAAGAAGTTATAAAAATATAAGAAAGAAGGAAATTCTGTCATTTGCTACAGCATGAATGAACCTGGGGGACATTATGCTAAGTGAAGCAAGCCAGACACAGAAAGACAAACACCACATAATCTTACTTATATGTGAGATCTAAAAGAGTTGAACTCAGAATTAGAGTAGAATGGTTACCAGGGACTGTGGCTTGGAGGGAGTGGGAAATGGGGAGAAGTTGACCAAAGGGTACAAAGTTCCAGTTAGACAAGAGGAATAAGTTTTTAAGACCTATTTTGCAGCATGCTCACCATAGTTGATAATAATGTATGTGCATTTCAAAACTGCTAAAAGCATAAGATTTTAGTCTACACATTGGGTACAGTGTACACTGTTCGGGTAATGGGGGCACCAAAATCTCAGAAATCACCACTAATGAACTTATCCACGTAACCAAACATCACCTGTTCCCCAAAAAAGTATTCAAAAAAATAATAGATTTTAAATGTTCTTGCTACGAAAAAACCAAAACGAAACAAAAGATAGGTAGGCCGGATGTGGTGGCTCGTGCCTCTAATCCCGCCACTTTGGGAGGCCAAGGCAGGTGGATCACTTGAGCTCAGGATTTTGAGAAGAGCCTGGGCCACGTGGTGAAACCCCATTTCTACCAAAAATACACACACACACACAAAATTAGCTGGGCATGGTGGCATGTGCCTGTGGTCCTAGCTACTCGGGATGCTGAGATGGGAGAATTGCTTAAGCCTGGGAGGCAGAGGTTGCCGTGAGCCGAGATCACACTACTGCACTCCAACCTGGGTGACAGAGTGAGACCCTGTCTGAAAACAAAACAAAACAGAACAAAAAACAAAAAAAAGGATAAATTACGTGAGGTGATGGATATGTTAATTAGCTCGATGTAATTATTCCACAGTGTATGCATATATTAAAATATCACATTGTATCCCATAAATATATGCAATAATTATTTGTTAATTAATTAAGATAAAAATTAATTAAAATAAAAATTAAGTTAAAAACAAGAATTTAAAAAATACATACTTTGCAATTGTCTACTATTTTTCTAAAGACCCTTACAATCCATAGGTTCTTTCTCAGTTTTCTTTTTTCCCCCTTGGAATTATTTTTTGAATAAAACTGGCTTGTTTGTCCCCTCCCGCCAAAAAACAAATATAAATTATAGAACTGTAAAATAAAATAACAAAAATGAAAAACTTACTGATGGACTCAATAGAAGAGCAGAGATGACAGAAAATAGAATCCATATCTGGTGAAACTATCCTTCAGGAATTAAGGGGAAATAATTAAATTCTCAGTTGAAGGAAAACAAAAAGATTTGTTGCTAGCAGACATACTGTTAAAAAATAGCTAAAGGGATTTCTTCAAACAGCGAATAAATGATAAAGAGCAATCAGGAAGGATGAAAGGACAACAGAAAGAGCAGAAATGTAAGTACATAAAGTAGACTATCTTTTAACTCATGAGTTCTATAAATCATATTTGATAATTGAAACAAAATTATAACACCATTTTATACTCTAGACAATGATATTTAAAAGTGGGGAAGGTAAAGGAACCTAAATGGAAGTGAGGTTTATACACTTCAATCAAAGTGGTAAAATATTGATATGAGTAGACTGTTATGACTCACACATGAATGTTGAATACCCAGAGAAACCACTGGGAAAACTCTACAAAGATATATATTTTAAAACACTATGAATAAGTCAAGATGGAATCATAAAAAATGCTCAAGTAATGGTCAGAAAAGCAAGAAAAGGGAAACAGAAGAATAAGAACTAAAGGGAACAAACAAAAAACAAATAATAAAATAGCAAACAAGAATAATATATCAATAATTACATTAAATAATTATATTGAATGCAAATACCACTACAGTAGTCCCCTTTTATCTGTGGTTTTACTTTCTGAGGTTTCAGTTACCCATAGTACAGTACAATAAGATATTTTGTGAGAAAGAGTGTGAGTGTGTGAACACAATCACATAATTTTTACTCCAGTACATTGGTATAATTGTTCTATTTATTAGTAGTTATCATTGTTAATCTCTTACTGTGCCTAATTTATAAATTAAACTTTATCATAGGTTTGTGTGTATAGGGGGAAAGAAAACATAGTATACATAGAGTTCAGTACTATCCATGGTTTCAGGCATCCACTGGGGGTCTTGGAATATATCTCCCTGGAATAAGGGGGAACTACTCTATATGCTATTCACAAGAAACTCACATTAAATTTGATGACATAGGAAGATTGCAAGTAAAAATATAGAAAAAGATGTACCACATAAGTATTAATTTTTCAAAAATCTGGAGAAGCTTCATTAATATCTGATAAAGTAGTCTTCAGAGCAAAGAAAGTTAAAAGAGATAAACAGAGACATTACCTAATGATAAATGGATCAATCCAGCAGGAGGATACAATGATCCTTAATGGGTACACACCAAACAACTATGTCTCAAAATTCATGAACAAAAACTGATCAAGCTAAAAGAAGAAAGAGACAAATCCACAATTATAGTTGGGAAATTCAATACCCCCTCTCAGAAACTGATAAATCTACTAGACAGAACATCAGTAAATATAGGGAAGATCTGAAAAAGACAGTCAATTAACAGGATCTAGTTGAATATTTTTATGATTTTATATTGGTTTATCCATAGTGGTTTTAAATTATATCTCTTTGTATAGAAAACTCCACCCAACAACAGCATAACACACTTTTTTTTGGCACCTACAGAACATTCACCAAGATAGATAATGTGCTTGGCCGTAAAACAAACCTAAACAAATTTAAAATAATTGAAATCATACAGAGTATATTCTCTGACTACAATGCAATGAAACTAGAAATCTGTAGCAGAAAAGTATCTAAACACGTGGAAATTAAACAACACTGTTCTAAATAATCCGTGGATCAAAGAGGAAATCTCAAAAGGAATTTTTTAAAAATGCGTAGAACTGAATGCAAATGAAAACACAACATATTGAAATATGTACCATGTAGCTAAAGCAATTCTGAGAGAGAAATTTCTAACACTAAATGTTTACATTGGAAATAAAGGAAGGTCTTAAGTCAATAACCTAAATTTCTACATCAAGGATCTAGAAAAGAAGACCAAAATAAACCCAAAGCAAGCAGAAGGAAGGGAATAATAAAGAGCTGAAATCAATGAATTTGAAATAGAAAAACTATAGGGAAAAATTAATAACACAAAAATTTGCTTTTCTGAAAAAAAATCAGTAAAACTGACAAACTTCTAGCAAGACTAATAAAAAGAGTTAAGACCCAAATCACTAATATCAGAAATGAAATATGGAATATCACTATAGATCCTGCAGTCATTAAAAATATAATGAGAGAATATTATGAATAATTATACATTCATATATTTGACAACTTAGAAAAAAATTGGCCAATTTATCCAAAGCAGCAAACTACTAGAACTCACCCAATATGAAATGGATAATCTGAATAGCTCTATAACCATTAAAGAAATTGAATTCATAATTTTAAAAGCTCCTACAAAAGAAATCTCCAGGCCTAGATAGCTTCAGCAAATAATTCTAGCAAACATTTAAAGAATTATTAAGATCAGTTTTACACATTCTCTTCCAAAAAATAGAACAGGAGGAAACACTTCCAATTCATTTTATGAGGCCAGTATTATCCTGATACCAAAACCAGACAAAAACAGTACAAAAATAGAAAACTACAGGCCAATATCTCTCTCATGAACTTTGACACAAAAATCCGTAGCAAAACACTAGCCAATTGAATCCAACAATGTATGAAAAGAATTATACACCATGACCAAATGGGATTTATTTCAGGTTTGTAAGGCTGGTTCAACATTCAAAAAGCATTCAGTGTAATCCACCATATCAACAGGCTAAAGAAAAAAAAATATGATCATATCAACTGATGCAGATAAAGCATTTGACAAAATCCAATACCCATTCATCATTAAAACTCAGCAAGTTAGGAATAGAGGGTGTATTTGTTTCCCAGAGCAGCTGTAACAAATTGCCACAAATGGGGTGGCTTAAAGCAAGAGAAATTAATTCTCTCACAGTTCTGGAGGCCAAATGTTTTAAATCAAACTGTTGGTTTCTTCTGAGGTCTCTGAAGGAGAATCTGTGCCATAAGTCTCTCTTGGATGGCTGCTGGCAATTCTCGGTATTCTTTGGCTTATAGATGCATCATTCCAGTCTCTGCTTCTGTCTTCACAGAGCCTTTCCCTTTGTGAGTCTCTGTGTTAAGCCTCCCTCTCCGTTTTCTTATAAGGACAACAGTCATTGAATTTAGGGTCTGCTCTAAATCAGTGATTATCTCATCTCAGGATCCTTAATTACATCTGCAAAAACCCTATTTCTAAATAAGGTCACATTCACATATACTGGAGGTTAGAAATTGAACTTATCTTTTTGAGGGACACAATTTAACCCCCTACAGAGAAGAATTGCCTCAACTTGATAAAAACACCTACAAGTAACCTACAGCCAACATTATACTTCATGGTGAAAGACTGAACGCTTTTGCCCTATGATTGGAAACAATGCAAGGATGTCCACTCTCATCTCTCTTATTCAACATAGTACTGGAAGTTGTAGCCACTGCAATTAGGCAATAAAAATAAATAAAAGGCCTACAAATTGGAAATGAAGAAATAAAACTCTCTATCCCCAAAAGATTTGCATCTAGATTATATAGAGAACTCTCAAAACTCAATCATTAAAAAACTAAACAATCCAATTAGAAAATGAGCAAAGGATATAAACAGATATTTTGCTGAAGATGTACAAATGGCAAATAATCCCATTAAAAGATATTTAGCATCATTATCTATTTGAGAAATGCAAATTAAAACCACGATGATTATATTACTTCATACCTGCCAGAATGGCTAGAGTAGAAAACTGTGACAACACCAAATGCTGGTAAGGATGCAGGAAAACTGAATCCTTTTATTTGGTGGTGGTGGGGGGAATGTATAAAGGTACAGTCATTCTGGAAAACAGCCTGGCTGGTTTTTTAAAATAAAATAAAATATGCAACTGGCATATGATCCAGCAATTGCACTGTTGGGCATTTGTGCCAGAGAAATAAAAATTTATGTTCATGCAGATCTGTACCTGAATGTTCACTGGAGTTTTATCCAATACCCAAAAACTAGAAACAGCCCAGATGTCCTTAAATGGATGAATGGTTAAACAAACTGTATTACATATATATCATCGGGTACTACAAATCAATAAAAAACAACAAACTACTGATACACACAGCAACTTGGGTGAAATTTTAGATAATTATGCTGAGTAAAAAGAGTCATCAATTCCAAAAGGTTACCATGATTCCTTGTATGTAACATTTATGAAGTGACAGAATTTTAGAAATGAAAGACAGATTAGTGGGTGTCCATGGTTAGGACAGGAATGAGGTGCAGGATGGAGGTGAGTATGATTATAAAAATGTCAACATGAGAGGTCTTTGTGGTGATGGAACTGTTCAATATCTTGACTGTGGTGGTAAATACACGAATCTACACATGATAAAATATAGAATTAAATGTGCATGTGCACACACACAGCAGTACATGTAAAACTGGAGAAATATGAATAAGGTCGATAGGTTTTATCAATGTCAGTATCCTGGTTGTGATATTATACCATCATCTTGCAGAATGCTACCATTGCTGGGAACTGGGTAAAGTGTACATGAGATCTGTCTTATTTCCTAGAACTGCATGTGAATCTACAAATATATAAATAAAAATTTTAATTAAAAATTATCGAGGACCCCACAAAGAAACTGATATGTTTTGCCTGAGATTTACCTGATTTTAAAACTATAAGTTCCACATTCAAGGAATTCCCATGGTACTGGGAAAACTGAGTCAGTTGTTCTCTATACTACCAGACAGTTTTGGGTCCCTGGACAAGACTTTAAGAACCTGTGTAAGGCCGCCCTTAACACAGAAGAAATTCTCAGTTCAGTGTTATTACCACACCATCATCTAGAATTTGAGTATCTTCATATGATAATTTGTTAGAAACTCTCCTCCCACTACCCCAGTGAGCCCCAAGAAAACTCAACTTTCTTGTATGGTTTATTCTACCTTCTTCCCGTCACCTTGGATTCCTCAAATAGGATGTCTTTGTAAGTGTTCTGTGATGAAACAGTGTTATCAGAATTTGAGTATGTACTATTGATTTTTTTATGATTATCTTTTCAGGTCAGGTTAGTGTGGTGCAAGTGACCATCCCAGACGGTTTCGTGAACGTGACTGTTGGATCTAATGTCACTCTCATCTGCATCTACACCACCACTGTGGCCTCCCGAGAACAGCTTTCCATCCAGTGGTCTTTCTTCCATAAGAAGGAGATGGAGCCAATTTCTGTAAGGACACTTTTTCCTAAACTCTTCCCCTTTTGTAGTTCTGACTGAAAACTGTTGGGGTAGAAAAAATGTGAAATGTGAAAGAATGGCATGCCAGTGACAGTAGTGGCAGGAATCTCAGATACAAAAAGTTTGAAGACAGCTGTATAGAGAAGATCATCATCTAAGTGACTTGACTCTTGTCCTCTCTTCATATTTAGTTATAACCCATTATCTCGGTCTGTGTAGGTCCACATCAAGTGGATCATGTATTTTAGAGAAGACAGAAATGGTTCTTCTCATAGGTGAAATTAATAGTAATTCTGAAAGGGCTCCCCCTCCACCTTTATCTCCCTATTATTTCCAGAAGAAACTAGTTCAAATGCAAGTCCTGATTGATCTGCAGATCTCTGCCAAATTTAATATCTAGGATCTGGCTGTCAAGTGAACTAGCTCACTGTGCTAGACTGAGGCCTGACAGAATGAGACTCTTCAGATGGATGAAGAAGGGCCATAGTAGTGATGAACCCTGCGTAGTTCATCAAGAACAGCATGAGGATAGAGGACAGGGGATGGAGTGGGTAGGCATAGGGTCGGGGGGAAGAGGTTGCCAGAAAAGGATGGGTTGAAAGTCAAGGGAGGAGAATGATTTCACATGCAAGCTGCCTATTCCCAGGTTTCCTTCATCAGGCCTTGAGGGAAATTCCTTCTTTAGCCCAAAGATTCAAATTGTATACTCAAAGGTGTGTGTGTGTGTGTGTGCATGCATATGCACGTGCGTGTGTGTGTTTGTGTGTTCATGCACATGTTTATGTGAGCACATATGCCATGCATGCCTACACATATCCCTTGATGGAAAAGGTCTGTAGCTTTCTTCAGGTTCTCAAAAGGCTGCATGACCCAAAGCAGAGTTTAGAGAAGAGACAAGTCGGTGTGGTTTGGAATAGTTGGATGCAGCTGAATTGGGCCTTGAAGGAAAGGAAAGGTTTTGATTAGTAGAAAGATAGAGGGAGAGCAAGTTGAGGAGGCTGGGGGAGGCCTAGGGACAGGGGTGGAGAAGAAAGAAGGCATTAGTTTAGAGGAGCCACACGTTGGCCAGTGTCACTTCAGCCATCACTAGTCCTTCAGAAGTGCTGAGTCCTCTGTTTACAAATCCTGAGCATTTGTTTAGCAGGAAATGCCGTACAGGGGGAGATTCCATCAATGCCACTCTCTAGTCCAAGTTAAACAATTTTGCTCAATACTGGTTACCTTGAACAAGTATCTGAATCCCTCTGCACCTCTCTTTAAAATATGGTAGATCAGCAATACCCATGGGGAATCAACTGATATAATGCATGTGAAAAATATAAAGCCCTGTAAGTTTTATCCCTTATAAACACTATTATGATTATCATCATCCACAGCAGCACCACCACCAACAGTGCTTCTACCAGTTTCCATCACCCAAGATGTCCAGACCCAAGGCCTTATATGTAGGAGTCAACTAAGAAATTATTGCCTTCTTTTGCAGGATGCTCTGTTAGATTGTAGATGGCAATAATCACATGACCTTTCTTCCTTTTTGAAATTCAATTTCCGGACTAGTCTTTTCAACACATTCTTTATCTGTAGGCTTGAAATCCTTCTCATTTTGCCAGGTGGGGCTGGATTTAGAGAGACCTTGCCAATGTATTTTGAAATATTTTCTGCTTGATACTCAAATCAAGATGTTCTCAACTGCCTGAAGGATGGGCAAGGCCACAAATTTTTATTTATGCCTCCTCTGACACTGGGATTTACAAGGCTACCTCTTGGTTGAACTGTGTGTCTAGTGAGGAACTGGGAGGGAGCTGCAGAGCCGAAGGATCCTGTGACCAGCAAGGAGCTTTTTCTATACCAGGAAATGCAAGGGAAGAAGATACGGTGATTGAATTGAGTGTGGCCTGAGCCCAGAACATCTCTTAGAAGCACTTTAAAAAAAAAATCTGTTAACAAATAAATATTTATTGAGTAGCTTATTTACTTGCCATTTGCTTCATTCTTGAAAATGTCAGGTACAGGTGGGGCAAGTGATTTAAGATATATACTCTTTTGGAATGTCCACATCAAAGGAGGGCCTCTGCACTGAGCTGCTGGATCAGGCAAAACATGCTCTCTGATCTTAAAGCTGCATGATACCTGTGTCACGCCTGTGCCTTAGCTGCATAGAAGACAAGCTTTTGTGTTTTTATTGCTCCCACAGCTTGGGAGCAATAACAACCATCCCCCTAAAGGCAAATTTTATCCTCCTTCTATTTTCCTGTCTTTCTTTAGCTTACCCTAGCCAGATCCCCATTACAACCATCTTTACCTCTCTACTTCTAAAGAACCGGAGTCCTTCCCCTGACTCCCCATATCCTGCTGGCATGGGCTTCTCACTGCTTTACCAGATGAGTAGTTTTGAAGTCCTAGTGGAAATCTCATGATGAATGTCAATTCTTCTTGCTCTGCCACTTATTTATTGACTGCGTGATCTTAGACAAGTCGTTTGACCTTTCAGTTGTTCCGTTTCCAATCTTTAAAATGGGGCTACTTACCTATCTCATAGGTTGAATATGAAGACTAAATGGGATGATGCTTGTGAAGCACTACGAAGCCTTCTACCCAGTAAGCATTCAGTGAATGCGAGCTTTTATTATTGGTATCATCACTTACAAAATGGCGATTTTGCAAAATCCCTGTTCCCTCCATACCCCTGGTGATCTAGAGGGACTGACTCATGGGCACTAGGGAGCCTAGCTCAAGAAGATACACTTGAACAGGGACAGAGCTCTTCAGGGCCATCCTAGCCCAAGATCAGCTTCGAGTTCCACTGCTTACCAGGTCACTGTGGTTAAAGGGAGGGCCCAGGCCCTTTCTCTACCTGCTTCTTATCCCTGAACTGACAGCCTGCTCAACCAAGAGGTTGCAGACATCCTGTGTTGAGGTGGTATTTTTCAAAATGGGATTTGGCCTCCATTTCAAGACTGTTTCCTCTTTGAAAACATTCAAAATTCTGTGGAGCATGTTGTATGTTAATCTAGGGATTGCTGGTGGAACATTTATGGGAGGATAAAAAGACTGCTGCACTATTAGACAATTATGTGATTTATGGGACTAAGATGTTGCCAGACATCAGTGGTCACACTGAGAGATTCAGTTCAACTCCTGGGTTGATGTGGCAGTATACTGTATAGCATTCAGCTCTCAGATCCACCCATTTCTGCTCAAACACAGCACAGCTCGTGCCTCAGTACTGAGGGTATGGAGGAAAAGGCAGTCAGTCAGTGTCTAAAAATGACGCACGCAAGAGACGCTCGGGGAAGATGTAGCTGGACCTCTGAGGTAAGAACACTTATTGGTGTACTACTGGACTTCTTCATTGTTTGGAGACTCCAGGACACTGGCACCAGCTTTAGGAATGGGATGGGAGGGTCTGACTTTGGTAACAATCAAGATCAGCACAAGCCCCTGACAAAACTGGGACAGTCTTGAGTTTACCTTCTCACATCCATGTCTGGAGTTCTTCTGCCTCTTCCTAAAGGCTCAGGACCCTATTGCTGCCCTGATCAGGGCAGTGGCCAGCTCTTTCCATAGTCCCATCTTCCCTTTCCTGAAATCATTGTGTTAGATTAGCAATTGACTCTGAGGCCTGGTATTCCTCAATACCTAGGGGCTGATGTTATCTCTTACTGACTATCCCCTTTGGAGAATAGAGACTGAAGTATCCCACAGGTCTTCCCACTAAGAAGGCCAGGATATTCATTAGCATGGTCCTTCTCTCAGAGAAACATTCCTCTCAGAAAATATGAACAGCTTTAGATAGTTAATCCCTCAGCAGGGAATCTCAGCTGAAAACTCTAGGCCAGGTATGGGCAGGCTAACATGGAAATTTGGGGTGGTCTGGTGCCTTTCTGGTCACACAGATGGCCTCATCTTCCATCCAGTCTGTTAATGCTAACACTACAGAGACCCCACCTGTCCCTGAACAGACCATGCCTTGACTCTGCTTAGCATGAATCTCTCAGACAATACTTATTCTTCAAGAATGTTTATAGTGAAAAAATACCCTTTGCCAGTCTCATAAACAACTTAGACAACTTCTTTCCCAGGACCTAGTGTTCTTATGTTCTCTGGCTTCTCAGGTTTTACAACCTGAAATACACAGGACAGAGCCACACAATAAAGAGTTGTCTGCCCAAAATGCCAGTGTCACCCCTACTGAGAAATACTGCAAGTTCTTCCCCACCCCACCATCAAATTTATGTATTGTGTCCCATTCACTTTCTGCTAAATCTGATAAATTAATCTCATGGTAAGGTGTTAGTTACTAGCGAAAGCTTATTTTATTCTCTTCTAAAGAATGCATTGAATGGGACCTTCCATGCCTTCTTCCAAAAGGAGCAACTCAAATGGCAGATACCCAGGCAAATGGAGGGTTGGTAAGAGAGTTGGTTTGGAAGCAAGAGAGTCTTTCTTTTGGTATCCTATTTCTTCCACATGCCATCCCTCCACCACAATACAGTCCAAATAAAATTCTGAGCTTGTGACCATTGCCACCTTATACCTGCACACCCCTTCCCTATCCTATGGCTAGCCCCTCTATCAGCAGTACAAGAAAGCAAGAAGCTGGAAAGGAAAGAATGGGTCATTTGCTGTGGATGTCCATGTCCTCCACCTCCCCAGAAGGAATCTGCAAAAGCAGCTCTGGAAGCTAACTCCAACTCAGATTCAAACAGAAAGCAGACTGAATTCTTTCAACCCTTCTTGTTTATACTCCATGCTTCTAGTTAGAGAGCAGTGTCACTAAGGTGAGGAAAAAGTCTTTTAGGACAAATCTGGTTCCCAGCTGCACGGCCTTGTGTGAATAGGAACTTGGCACAGTAGGAAGGGAAAGGTTGCGCTGCAAAGAACTGAGGGGCCTACAATTGCAGCTGGCAAATATTGAGGGCATCATGTGGTGAACATACTCAGCATGGGAAGCATCATGCCAATAAATAGCAACAATTGGCAGGAGAAAGGTTGGGCTGGAGCAGGGAATGGAATGGTCCCAAAAGGAGAAGGTTGCCCAGGAATCATCTTTCTCATCTTAAGAAGCACTGTAAGTGCCATCTTAATATATTCAGTGGGAATCAGGAGGTCTGAATTCCAGGTCTGACTGTAAATTGTGTGACCTTGGGAAAATGGCTCCCTCTATTGAGGCCTCGGTGTCCTTTTTTGTATTAGAAAAGGATGAATTCGAGTTTACTAACCGCAGGCCTCTGGGTCAGATTTGGCCAGTGGATGTATTTCAGTCGGCCTGCCCAGTATTTTGTTTGTTTGTTTCAACAGTTCGAATGCCTTGTTTGCGTTGACTTTTCCGTTCCCTGCAGTCCCCATATCTGTTATGAGCTTACCACTACTTACCAGCCCCTCCCAGCCATTTCCCATATTTCCAATATCCATCGGGCTCCTGAAGGCCCCTTAACCTTAGAAACCACAAACCAAACTATCTCACAGAGGTCTTATAATTAATGTGCAATTATGACTCCACCCATCAGCCTCTAGCGTCACCCTGGGGGCAGGCAGAGAGGACCTTGGGAGAAAGCAGGGCAGTCTACCATGAACCCAAGCACAAAGTGCAGGTGGGTAAAAAATTAACAAGCGCCCCTTAAGGGAACACTGGGATGGATTTCCTTAAAAAAATCACCTCCTCCCCACCTCCACCCAAAGATGTGGCCCATTGTACATCCGGGGCTTTTTCTGGATCTCCATTGCTTTGACGTCTAAATTGATAATATTCTTTCTTTGAAAAGTGTACAAGCCACACAGGATCATGGGCCAGGCTTTGGCCACTGTTCAGCTTTGATTTTTAAAAGAGTTATTCTTTTATGGAAAGTGGAATCAAGTTGTAGCCCT
Organism: Pan paniscus; assembly: GCF_029289425.2. Lineage (NCBI taxonomy): Eukaryota > Metazoa > Chordata > Mammalia > Primates > Hominidae > Pan > Pan paniscus. The sequence goes on from NC_073272.2 coordinate 107,545,239, forward strand.
TCCTATATGATTAGATAAGCAGTTTCAGGAAAACACTTCTTTCTTTTTTTCTTTACAAGGACAGTGTGACTGTGTGGACTTCCCCTTAACAGAAAGCCCCTCCATGTATGTGTCTGGCTGCTGCTGTCTACCCCTAGGTACTTTACTTCTTACAGAGAACTGTGAAGCCAAAGCCTTGGCTCTTTTAGGTCTCCATTGTTAGCCCTCACTACCCCCATTTCTGTCTCTAATACCTTTTAGTGTCAATCGTGAGAGGGCAAAATGTATTAGACTACAGCATGAGGAGCTAGCATGTAAGAGGTAGTAAAGGTCTTTTTCATGGGTAAGGTTCCAGGGCCTCATTGCTTATATACTCATTTCACCTTGACTCATGCCCAACTATGGGACTTTTACAGTGGGCATGGACACATGGATACAGTGGACACTTTTACTTCTTCTCATATCCTAATTCTGGCCTAAAACACACCATTTTGGCCTCAAGATCTCTGCAGAAATAAGGTCCTTTTCACCCGGATCCTCTGGGACTTGCTGTGGGCCTCAGGCATGACTGATGTTGTATCTCATTGTGATGTCATCAAGCATCAGTATAAAACAGGGCTGATGTTTTACACTGTCCACAGTCTCCTTGGGAGGAGGGGAAGTGGCCAGATGTTGAGGCTGTGAAGGGTACTCTTGATGGACAGCAGGCTGAACTCCAGGTAAGAAACAACAAGACCTCAAACTGTCAATTAGAAAGTAAATAAGCCCCATGCTGCCTAGTGAAATTGAAAGCCTTATAGCGTGGGTGTCAACTCAAATGAAAGTAATCCTCTGATGTATTGAACCTCCTTCTGTCCCACTTGAATACCTGGAGTTAATCCTGGCTTTCTGGTTTGGAAGTCAAACAAGACCATTCTGGGGCAAGAGTTTGTGATTTCAGTAGGTGTGAATGAATGAATTATAAATGGCTGCATTTATAATGCAGGCAAGAAAGCACGTTGATGTTAGAAAAAACGGGAGAGAAACAAATAGTTTTCTCTGTAAATGTACTCTTTTCCTGGGATTTTTCCCTCAAAATCCAGCTTTCTGCCTTAGTTTTAAAATATATTGACTTTCTGCTTAAAGGAGAATACATTTGAATTCATCTAGACAATATCTTTTGGTTTTCTAATTGCTTTCCCTCTTTTATTGGCCTATTAAGGTAAAGCCCACAGTACAAGGAATTAGGAAAATTGGATTCCAGATCTGTCTCAACTGTCAATTTTGTCTTTTATTTTTTAACCTCTCTGGGCTTTGGTTTCTTCTGTAAAGTGAGGGAAGTGAATTAAATGAACTGTAAGGCCTTCCAGTAGATTTTATGAAAAATTAGTCTCACCAGACTAAGACAATACAGTTTATTGAACAATAACAATCACTTGAATAATATACATTTACATGAAACCAACAAAACATGTACATAGAAGGTGTGTATTATGAAGGGACCTCAGGAATTACCTAATCCAGTGATTTCCTGGCTTCAGTCATTCATGTACCATCTACATGATTTTTGTCATATTTGTGTATCACCAGCACTATTTGTTATTTAATGTTATTTTCTGTATTGACTTGTTTTCTTAAAATCTTAAAAAATATCTACCTTAATCTACCCTATGCAACAATATTCAGGAAGTCATAGATTTAATGTGCTAGATTTTTCTGTTTCTAATACACATTGAAATTTGTAAGTTTTCATTTATATACTACCTAAAATCAACTTAAATGCCTATACTTGGTAAATACATATCATACTTTGGAAAACATTACTCTCTTTTCTCATTCAGATGTGGAAAGTAAAGGTTGGAGAGATTAAATAACTTTGTTTCTTATCTAAAACCAGGCTGCCATGGAGGCATGACTAGAGGCCACCTCCCCTAACTATGTCACAGTGAGGGGCAGAGCTGTGACTAACTCAGGCCACCTGACCCCTAGACCAGGACCCTTTCCACCACATCATGCTGCTCCCACAGTTGCCATTATGATCTAAGTATCTGTGCTCTTTAATAGAGATGGGACTAGAATCCAGATCTTAAGTTTAATAAGTTATAATAATAATAAATGAGCCCTTGTGGCTTCAGATGGGTCACTTAATCTCTCTGGGTCTGAGATGCCTTATTTGTTTAAATGATAGAAGAATTCCAGTTCTGCCTTCTGCCACATGGGGAGAAAGATGGTAGCTATCATTGGCTGAGCACTTCCGAGGTCCTTTACTAGATTTCTTAGTTTCATCTTCACAACACCACTATAAAGGGATGGGACCAGATGATTTCTAAGATGCTTTTCCGCTTTGCTTCTGATAAACAAAACAAACCCAAGTTTGTCTATCCAAAAGAGTAGGTGTGTCTAAAAGTAGCATGAACATTTGAACATTTAAGGAAACCAGATAGTCTCACTGGGTAAGGTAAATTCAAATTTTAAGAAGTTTATAAAATGGTAAAAAAAAAAAATGATGGTTTTGGTTTCCCATCAGACATTTGTGTTCTACATAATGAGTTTCTCTCAGGTGGATTCATTAAGTGAGCATCTTGATCTCCTAGCCCAAGCTTAGGTGTTGAATCCTGTCAGCTCCAGCTACCTCCTCCTCTGTAAGATAGGCATACTAATCCCTGCCCTGATGACATCACAGAGCTGCTCTGAGGGCCAAATGCTCAGCTGTGAGCAAACTAAAGTGCCCCACTGAGTTGAGAAACCTTGGCCACAGGGACCTGTTCCTGGTGGGGGGAAGATGCTGCTTCTTTATCAAAGGTAATGTGTTTAGAAGAAGCTTTCAGGTAGCTTATCCTAGTCCTGGACACTCTCCAGTTCTCATTTCTGTTATTTTTCTGTCTAGATTTACTTTTCTCAAGGTGGACAAGCTGTAGCCATCGGGCAATTTAAAGATCGAATTACAGGGTCCAACGATCCAGGTAATGCATCTATCACTATCTCGCGTATGCAGCCAGCAGACAGTGGAATTTACATCTGCGATGTTAACAACCCCCCAGACTTTCTCGGCCAAAACCAAGGCGTCCTCAACGTCAGTGTGTTAGGTATGAGCACTTTTTTCTGCTTTTTCTTTTCTTGGAAAAAGTTAGGACACTGAATGAGCCAGGACAGTGAGTTATGATGCCAATTAAGTCTCTGTAGGTAAATATACTCCCTAATATTTTCATTATCAGGGAAATAGAGACAAGCCACCAGCCCAACCAAAACAGTAACACTGAGAAATCACTCATAAAACATGCAGAACAATTGTGCAAACGGGCTGCCAAAATGACAGCAGTAGATGACCCAACCTCCAGTGATCCCTATCTCTGAGGGATGGAATGAGAACAGATGAGACAATCCACTGTCCCACAAAATGATCACTAGCAACTCTTTTAGAGGAAACCTCCATTTACAGCCAGATCTACCTGGGGGAGACTACTGTCAACTTATTATTCCTTTTAAGCTCGACACAATTCCCACCATTAAATTATTCTTTTAAATAAAGACAGGAGAGTCCCTTTTTTAAAATGCTAATGTTATTTGGAAAAAGGACTGAAATTAATCTAGTGTTGAGAATCAACATATTTACATACAAATATTCATTATATGATATTGGGCAAGCCGTATCTGCTCTTAAAATGAATTTGGAATCTCATTTGTTCAGTATTTATTGAGTTACAGTGATGGAGGTGTTGTTTTTGCCCTTGGGAAGCTCCCAGTTTTGGCCATTTCTAGAAGTCCTTCCAATCTCTGTCTGAGAGGACAATGTGGGCTAAACTTCCATCTGCAGGCTGGTATTGGGAAGTATCGAAGCAAGGGATGAAAGGGCTGCCAATCCTCAACTCTTACAGACAGACCAGTTGAGATGAGCATTTTCCCACTTCTAGGTAGCCCCAAATGAAGCTGATCTAGTCATTGCTGCTCTCAAGCTGTGTGCACACATCACAAGAAAGGAGGAACTACATCAAATCAGTGACTTAATAGTTGAGTAGCTTGGAAAAGCAGCAATTGGTAACAAGGTGCATACCTAAGAGAACTGTTTACAGTTGTCCTGGCTTGCCACTCAGGTAATGCCACAAAGGAACCAGCTGACATTTACTGTGAGGTTTGCCACTGCATCTACCCACCTGGGAAAGAGGGAAAGGTACCTAAGAGCTATTTTTTAAGAGTGGGTTAGCTTAATCAATCATATTTTTATCTCACTGAGTTCTGTGCCAGGAATTGGGGTACAGGAACAGACAAGAGAAGTATTACTCAAGCAAATTCCTGGGAGAGTTTCTGTTTCAGTTTGGAAGACTAGTGTATTAGTCTATTCTTGCATTGCTGTAAAGAAATACCTGAGACTGGGTAATTTATAAGTAAAAGAGGTTTAATTGTCTCACGGTTCTGCAGGCTGTACAGGAAGCATAGCAGCTTCTTGGGAAGCCTCAGGAAACTTACAATCATGGCAGAAGGCAAAGGGGAGGCAAGATGTCTCACATGGCTGGAACAGGAGGAAGGGGAGGGGAAGATGCCACACACTTTTAAACAACCAGGTCTTATGAGCACTCACTCACTGTCACAAGATCAGCACCGAGGGGGAAATCCGCCCCCATGATCCAGTCACCTCTCACCAGGCCCTATCGCCAAGATTAGTGATTACAATTTGACATGAGGTTTGGGTGGGGACACAGATCCAAACCATATCAACTAGTTATATACATGGGAACTAAGTGATGTGCTATAAATGCCAAAGCATCAAACTGGCACTCAGAAGACCTGAGTTTTAGATCTTACTCTGTACTCAGTGACCTTATACAAGTCAGTCCACCTTTCTCTGACCATTGTGAGAAGGGGTTATAATTTCTGCCCTGTCTTCTTTACAGGTTTGTTATGAACAGTTTTGTTATTTTACCTATAAAATGAAATACTGGAGATCAAAGGGGTTTTTAAATGTTCAAAAACTGGAGGGATTAGCTAATGATTTTCTGTTGCTTCCTGGTTCTGGGATGTTCTGACCAGAAACAATCTAAAGAAGCCAAGTCTCTTCATCTCAGAGCTTGGAAATAGCCCTGAGATAAAGTTAGACAAGAAGGTTAATATTCTTAAATTTAAAGCTCAGAGGATCCCAAATCAATTTCCATAAGAAGTTGAGGGTCACTTCCTCTCAGAGGTGTTTTTTCCCATGAGTCTTTGTGTCAGATAGCTCTGTGTCATGACTTTTCCTTAAGCAGCCAGGATCCAGACAAGGTAAGAGGCAGAAGGGTCTGTGGATTTCCTTGTTTGTTTAGGAACTCTAAAAAATATTGTTTTTGTTAATTGGGCAAAGAACAAAGGCCTCCTCCAAATGTAGGCTTTTTGGAAAATTTGAGACTGCTAATTTTCTCTAAAAATTGCAGCGACTATTTGCAATTCTCAAATCTCATTGTATATGAGTGACAATTTTGCTTGCCCTGACTGAAAGGTGAGGCAAGATGGGGACAGGTGGGTAAGAGAGACAGGTTAATTGTGGGGAGAGGTGTTGATATTTCCTTAAAGATGACTCTCATAGCAATGTATCTTTCAGATGTTTTGTTACCCAGCAGTGAGCATCAATCCCATGCATTTACTCGTTCATGCATGAATTCATTTAACAAACCCTGAGCACACGTGCCAGTTACTGTGCTAAGCAATGGACATGGGGAAATGTAAAAGATAGGGTCTTAGCCCTCTAAAATTCAGTCTAGTGAAGGAGACAGACGCGTAACATAAAAGCTTTCAGTGGAGGTATGAGAGGAGAGCTATGAGGGCACAGGGGAAAGGGCAAAAAGCTGTATCAGGAATTGGAGAAGGCTTATTGAGGAAAGTGACTTTTGTGCTGAATGTTGAAGGATGTGCAAGAGTGTGTGATGAAGAAGAGGGGCTGAGATGGCAAGGCACAGTTTAGGTGAAGGAAACAGCAATGGGCAAAGAACCAGGTGGTTTGGATGGCCATTCATTTGAGAGCTTTCCATTAGGTATGACAACCTTGGAAAATTAATCTCTGAAAAATACCCAGATCAAGTTTGAATAATTATTTTGTGTGCATTTGGAATGAGCATCATCTACCTTCCGCAATTTGGCACATAAAAAGAAAATGATTGATTTAGGGAAGGTTTAAGAACCTACTGAAGCACTTTCTTTTTTCTTTTTTCTTTTTTTTCTGAGCTGAGCCTTTTCCTCCCACCCCAATTCTGTTGAAAGCAATAAAGCTAAATGGTAGATCAATGGCTTTGCCAGTAAAATACCCAAGTTCCACTGGGGACTTTAACTGGATGAAATGTCAGTTCAATCCTGGGTCAGTAGTTTTAGAAAATATATAGGTTTGGGACTTGGTTCAAAGTGATTCACTAAATGTTTTGTTAATAAAAAATAAAAGGAGAAAAATATTCTAAGCAAAAAAAATGCCTATCTGGGTTTGATTCTGGGCTCAAGAAATCAGTGCAAGTCATTCCAGGTTTTTGCCATAATTTAGTTCAAGTCCTGGTGTCCAACTTTGTGATGAAACACCCCCATTTAATTTTCTGTTCAAATTGTTCTATTCTGCTGTAAAGGCTATACAATAGCCATCTTTTTAAAAAGGCAGTATCTAAATCTAGTGATAGCTGCAATGGACTTCTGGTTAAATAGCTTAGTTTAGGATAGGCACATCCAACAAGTTGTTCCTACCTGAGAAAATCTTTGATAAGAAAGAATAAAGAACTAAGTAGAAGGATACTTCTTTTAATTAAAAAGACACCTGCTTAAAAGATAGGGCTAGTAAAATGTTTAAGAATTATAGCTATACGCATCTGTCTTCTCGCACCTGTGTACAGATAATGAGAGTCTGGGAAGGCTGAACTGAGCAGAAGTCAATGGGAGAGTAACTTTAGTAGCAGGAATTAGTCCTGCTGTGGCCAACAGAAATTCCAGGTTCTAGGCCCTATATTTATTATTGTATTTAATATTTGGATCAGCCAGAGGTTAGATAATCTCTTAGTCACGTTTTACAGATGAGTCAGCTGAGGTTTGGCTAAGTTAGGTAACTTGCCTATACAGATCCAGGGTAGAGTTACAAAGCCCGTATTCTGTGTGGATCCAGAGCTGTGCCCTTAACCACTGCGTCTCAGGTAAGAGCTGTAGGACTGAGTAATATGACACATTTCATGTCTAACTCACCTAAATTAGAGAACCTAAGCTTTAAAGGGTTCTAGAGCAAAATGAAGATAAGCAAGGTGAGTTGGAAAGTATAGAAATTTACATCATTGTCTGTATATAAGATAGATATATAAGGTGTATAAGATAGATGTATAGATATAAAATAAATAAGATGAGATATAAGATAGATATGTAGATATGATAGATATATAAATGTATAAGATATGTAAGATAGAATAAACCGTGCAAGTAAGTAAGATGAATGATGAGATTCAGATTCCCAGCTTCCCACAGGACTTCTCCCCTGACATGTTTTCATAAGCAGCTAAAACTCTATGTCCTGGACTGACCTCATTAGTACCCCTTCCTCCTTGTCACCCCTTCACCTAAAACCTGTTCTTCCTGCTGTGGTCTTGGAGGCCTCTTTCCCTCTCTAAAGTCATCTCTCATCCCTCTCCCACCCCACTTTAGAACTGTGTCAAAGTTACTTTTGAATTCCTGGTGCCTAGTCCCATGCCAGGCCCACAGAAGGCATGGGTGCTTGCTGAGTGAAGGATGAATAAATATTTCAGTGCTGAGTAGCGTGCACCCCCCAAATGGACTTCCCCTACTGATGATGCACACAGGCAAATTCAAACCTTTCAACTATTTGTGTCACCCACAGATGAACAAATGCAAAAAAAAAAAAAGAAAATAATCATGAGAGAAAAGAGAAATACAGCATTAAATATTTTAAAAAGAATAATAGGTTATCTCAGAGTATTTAAGGGTTCTATTTTCCTTTAAAACTGTGCTTTTAAAGCATAAACTATATTCCTGGTCATTTAGTATTTGCTTATATTTGGCTGTTTTAATAAAGGCATATTTTAAGACACAATGTGGAAATTCATGGTTATAAATCTGAGGAGGAGGCAGACAGAGGAGTCACTATTTGAATCTTAATGGCCTCTTGACTAGAAGGGCCCTGCACCTGAAGTGCTCTACTCCCACCTGGTGGTGCAAGCAGAAAACTGCCAAAATACATTTTAATAATTTTTTTTTTTTTTGTGGAGACCCAGTCTCACTTTGTTGCTCAGGATGGAGTGCAGTGGCGTGATCTTGGCTTACTGCAACCTCCGCCTCCCAGATTCAAGTGATTCTACTGCCTCACCCTCCCAAGTAGCTGGGATTACAGGCGCCCACCACCACGCCCAGCTAATTTTTGTATTTTTAGTAGAGATGGTGTTTCATCACATTGGCCAGGCTGGTCTCGAACTCCTGACCTCAGGTGATCCACCTACCTCGGCCTTCCAAATTGCTGGGATTACAGGCATGAGCCACTGCGCCTGGCCAAGAATTTTTTTAAAAAATAAATAAACACACATATTATTCAAAATGAAACTGAGGAAGTGACTGCAATTGTCACAGAATGCCATTCATCCTAAAGAATTTTTATTCTTTGTCATTGCCTTACAGTGAAACCTTCTAAGCCCCTTTGTAGCATTCAAGGAAGACCAGAAACTGGCCACACTATTTCCCTTTCCTGTCTCTCTGCGCTTGGAACACCTTCCCCTGTGTACTACTGGCATAAACTTGAGGGAAGAGACATCGTGCCAGTGAAAGAAAACTTCAGTAAGTGTAACCTGCAGTAGACCCTGGAAAGGCCTGGTGTCTGTGGTTGGATGACAGCAGGAGTGTGTGGTTGGCTGCTTGACCTTACAGTTCAATCTTCTTGTTTTCTCAGTGGTGGCGGGTGGAGGGGGGGGGCTGGTAATGTAAAAAGAATGCCTGTCTCCCAACACGATGACTGTGTTCTGGTCTACTCCCCAAATTCTAAAAGCCAGCTCAGAGATGGTGAATATGTAGGGAACAGGCATGGTCCCAGGTGAGTTAGCACTGGAACAGTCCTGAGGGGCCTAGTTGAATCCTGAACATCTCAAGAAAGAGAGGCCAATATGGGGGAGTGGGTGGACATTGGGTGATCTGTTACACTGATGTTATCTGTATGCACAGAAGAGATCTCAAAAGTCTATTCCCTGGTTTCAACAGACCCAACCACCGGGATTTTGGTCATTGGAAATCTGACAAATTTTGAACAAGGTTATTACCAGTGTACTGCCATCAACAGACTTGGCAATAGTTCCTGCGAAATCGATCTCACTTCTTCACGTGAGTTGACCATACAACTTTAACGGTTTCTCCTTAAATCAAGTAGTCTGGGCCTGTCAGCCAAATAAACTAGTTAGGATCCCCGGTTAGTGCTTCCTGCTTCTCTGGAGATTTGTGTGCTTTATATACAGGCTGATATGATGAATGACCATCCTAATATCTAATGCTCACATAATAATATATGCCATATGCTGCCCTAAATCCTTTACAAAAAGCAATTTGTTTAAGCTTCACAAAATCGCTAGAAGGTAGGTATTACTATTCAATACTAAAAAAGAAGCCTTTCTGGTAACAGCAGGCTGAATTTCTCTTTGTGATGCTGTTGGTAAATCCAGGTGACACTGTAGCTCTGACAAACATATACCTTGCAAAGATCTGCCACTAATAATAATAGTATTATAATAATAACACTCGTACCCACAATCACGGTAGCTACTATTTGTGGAGCACGAATTATGCTGAGTATTATCTCACTCTTTCCTCCCAACCACCCCTATCTAGGGAGGCAGACTATTGTCGGCCTCATTTTGCTGAAAAGAACACTGAAGCTCAGGGAAGTAAATGACTTGCCCAAGGTCATCCAGTTAGTAACTGGCAGAGCCAGGATGCCTCTAAACCTCAATTTTCCTATTCAATGAAGGTGCTTACTCACTCTCTGAGTGTAAGATTTAAGACTCCTGGAATTGTCCAATTGAGCTGACCCAGGGGCAACTCCTCACAAGGAATATCTCACCAAACATCTCAAGGATCACTTAATAACACTTAGGATCTTTTTTCAAACTTACTTTGAATTTGTGGTTTTAATATATGCCATATCCAGGGATGGCAAGTTCCAGTGGGTTTTTGCTCTTCCTATGCACCTGAACTTTCTTCCTTTTATTTCTCCTGAAGTTTGCTCCTTTATTCTCATATCACTTTCAGCTATATTTCCTGCATCATTTCTGTTATCTTTCTTTAGAATTCCCTTAATATCTTTTTGCCTTCTCAGAGGTACAATCATACTGCAGATGTAGAGATATGTAGGATTTGGACTTGAGCATTGCTTCCTTTCTAGTCTTTTTTCCAATGATGTCCAGCACTGCCTTCCTCTCTCCCTCCCACATCCCTTCTTTCTTCCTTCCTTCCTCAAATATTTATTGAATATCTACTGTGTTCCAGGGACTGTCCTAGGTGATAAAGATACAGAGATAAAGAAGATGTATGTCCTATACTCAAGGAGCTCACAGTTCAGCTAGAGGGACAAACACAACTAAAACATGCTAAATCCTATAATAGAAGTCTGAACAGGGTCTATAGAGCACCAAAGGAGGAAAATTATGCTTATAGAACTGGGATGGCTTTACCAACCAAGTGCTATTTGAGCAGGATCTTGAAGGAACTTGCAAAGCCTCATCATCTATAAAATGGGAAAGCTGAAGGATGACGGTAGAGCAGCAGGCTTAGGAGGGCAACCAGGTCATGATGGGGGAAGAGAATGGAGGGCTTCACATGGCATGTCTCTGAGGGAAAAATCACAAGAAACCGATACATCATCTGATATGTTTGAATCAATTGAAAGAAGTTTAATGGTTTTGTTGGAAATTTTGGGATGAGTGATAATGCATTTATTAATCCCCAAATGAAGCAATTATTAACCTCCGGGAAAATTTTTGTAAATGTTGTACAAGAAAGAATCATAGTATACTGTGTTCCTCAGCTGTGAACAATATTTATATAGCCATACTACTGCAAACTTGGATTTAACTAAAACTTGTGATATAACTATTTTGGAAGAACATGGTGGGTGTGAGGGGAGTGGTGTAAAAGAGCTCAATCTCCAACTTCTAGGGTACGAAGTTGAAAGAAAATGATGGAATGGAAAAAAGGTAGGACATATCAGAGCAAACATAATAAAAACATGGGGGCAAGAAGACTTTTAAAAAGAGTTAAGAGTGGTTGCCTTTCGTGAATGGGACTCAGAAACGGGAAGGAGTCGGGCAGGGAACTGCTGTTTTTGTGAGACATGTAGTAGAACTATTTGACTTTTTAAACTATTTACTTATATTCTCTTAATCATAAAAAGTTAAAGGAATTATTATCAGGCAGCTCAAAATATAAGGTGTCCATCCTTGTGTGAGGGGAGGCAGATGGGGATGGGTTGGCTTATAACCCAGATGTGGTCTTCCAGAGACAACACCTCAGGGCTTGAAGGTCTGGTGCTCAGCTGGATAATGTCCCACTCATTAAGTTTGTCCATAGACCGAGACAATGAACCAGATGCCTGTTTATCAAAATGGGCATATCACTTCCCAGTGACCAGAGTGCATAAGGTTCCTTCGTAAGCATTGACGCCATGGGGGAGGTTTTTAGGGACCAATTTCACCTGTGCTCTGGGAAAGCCTAGTGAAATGTCCCTGCCTGTAACAGAGGCTTATCTCTAGTGACCAGATCACAACTCCATGGTGTCTCAAGACTCTTTTCTCTAAATCCCATTTCAAAAGCAACCCCACCTCCTCCAAGTTGGCCACATTTTATTCTTTATGTGCACAAATGTCAATAGTCTTCTCCCACTGTGAGTCCAAATGACAGAGTTCTAGGGGTTTCCATTTCCCTAGCCTATACAAGTCATTTTCCCACTATGTGAATGGCCCTGATATTCCCCACTAGTCACAAACACACATTATAAAATGACAATATATTCCACTTTATTAACCAGCTGCTTGTATCCTTCAGATCCAGAAGTTGGAATCATTGTTGGGGCCTTGATTGGTAGCCTGGTAGGTGCCGCCATCATCATCTCTGTTGTGTGCTTCGCAAGGAATAAGGCAAAAGCAAAGGCAAAAGAAAGAAATTCTAAGACCATCGCGGAACTTGAGTAAGCCTTCATTTTGTTGTCTTTACTTGAATACAAACATTTCTCAGGCATGTCTTTTTCAGTCATCAATTCCTAAGCACTCCTTTTATTATAAGATATCAGAGGTATCTTTCTGTTTACTCTCATTGAATTTAAAAAAGAATGATGATGGCTGCTATTTATTGAGTGCTGTGTGCCGGGCTCTGTTCTAAGCACTTTATGTACATCAACTCATTTAGCTATCACAACAGTTTTAGGTCCAAGAAAACATTTTCATATATAATACTAACATACTTGTCTTAATACCAACATAGTCATGAAATATAATTTTAAATTTTTTTATGGAACAAGAGACCCACAAGGACAGTGCCCAGGGAACAGAGAAGTTAGAATGTGGCCCAGCCCACAGCTCATGCTCTTAATCACTCTATTTCTTTCCTAGTGTGTATCTCACTCATTCATTTTTTTCATCTCCTTGCTTCTACAACTATCTATTGGGTATCAACCAGGTGCCAAGTATTGTACTAGATGGAGTGAGAAATAGCGATACATCAGAGCTATGAATTTGGACCTTAAAGACCTTATTAGATTCTTAGACTCTTTCATTCTGACATTATTTTCCCACCTTGAAACACTGCTCTTTCTTAAACTTTCACGATATTGTTGAGACCTAACCTTTCTGAATCCAAAATGACCTATGGCCTGACAATGAGTCAGAATATCAGAAATAACAGATTTCCTGAAGTCTGGGACCTATGGTCATTGAAGCTACAGAACATATGGTTTCACATGAAATTTCAAAGTTAGCATCTCCCTAACTTGTTCTTTTCTGGGCTTTCTTTCTTGCAGGCCAATGACAAAGATAAACCCAAGGGGAGAAAGCGAAGCAATGCCAAGAGGAGACGCTACCCAACTAGAAGTAACTCTACCATCTTCCATTCATGAGACTGGCCCTGATACCATCCAAGAACCAGACTATGAGCCAAAGCCTACTCAGGAGCCTGCCCCAGAGCCTGCCCCAGGATCAGAGCCTATGGCAGTGCCTGACCTTGACATCGAGCTGGAGCTGGAGCCAGAAACGCAGTCGGAATTGGAGCCAGAGCCAGAGTCAGAGCCTGGGGTTGTAGTTGAGCCCTTAAGTGAAGATGAAAAGGGAGTGGTTAAGGCATAGGCTGGTGGCCTAAGTACAGCATTAATCATTAAGGAACCCATTACTGCCATTTGGAATTCAAATAACCTAACCAACCTCCACCTCCTCCTTCCATTTTGACCAACCTTCTTCTAACAAGGTGCTCATTCCTACTATGAATCCAGAATAAACATGCCAAGATAACAGCTAAATCAGCAAGGGTTCCTGTATTACCAATATAGAATACTAACAATTTTACTAACATGTAAGCATAACAAATGACAAGGCAAGTGATTTCTAACTTAGTTGAGTTTTGCAACAGTACCTGTGTTGTTATTTCAGAAAATATTATTTCTCTCTTTTTAACTACTCTTTTTTTTTATTTTAGACAGAGTCTTGCTCCGTCGCGCAGGCTGTGATTGTAGTGGTGCGATCTCGGCTCACTGCAACCTCCGCTCCCTGGGTTCAAGCGATTCTCCTGCCTGAGCCTCCTGAGTAGCTGGGACTACAGGCACGTGCCACCACGCCCGGCTAATTTTTTGTATTTTTAGTAGAGATGGGGTTTCACCTTGTTAGCCAGGATGGTCTCCATCTCCTGACCTCATGATCCGCCCACCTTGGCCTCCCAAAATGCTGGGATTACAGGCATGAGCCACTGCGCCCGGCCTCTTTTTAGCTACTCTTATGTTCCACATGCACATATGACAAGGTGGCATTAATTAGATTCAATATTATTTCTAGGAATAGTTCCTCATTCATTTTTATATTGACCACTAAGAAAATAATTCATCAGCATTATCTCATAGATTGGAAAATTTTCTCCAAATACAATAGAGGAGAATATGTAAAGGGTATACATTAATTGGTACGTAGCATTTAAAATCAGGTCTTATAATTAATGCTTCATTCCTCATATTAGATTTCCCAAGAAATCACCCTGGTATCCAATATCTGAGCATGGCAAATTTAAAAAATAACACAATTTCATGCCTGTAACCCTAGCACTTTGGGAGGCCGAGGCAGGTGGATCACCTGAGGTCAGGAGTTCGAGACCAGCCTGGCCAACATGGCGAAACCCCTTCTCTACTAAAAATACAAAAATTAGCTGGGCGTGGTAGTGCATGCCTGTAATCCCAGCTACTTGGGAGGCTGAGGCAGGAGAATCGCTTGAACCCAGGAGGTGGAGGTTGCAGTGAGCCGAGATTGTGCCACTGCACTCCAACCTGGGTGACAGAGTGAGATTCCATCTCAAAAACAAAAACAAAAACAGAAAACAAACAAACAAAAAACAAAAAATCCCCACAACTTTGTCAAATAATGTACAGGCAAACACTTTCAAATATAATTTCCTTCAGTGAATACAAAATGTTGATATCATAGGTGATGTACAATTTAGTTTTGAATGAGTTATTATGTTATCACTGTGTCTGATGTTATCTACTTTGAAAGGCAGTCCAGAAAAGTGTTCTAAGTGAACTCTTAAGATCTATTTTAGATAATTTCAACTAATTAAATAACCTGTTTTACTGCCTGTACATTCCACATTAATAAAGCGATACCAATCTTATATGAATGCTAATATTACTAAAATGCACTGATATCACTTCTTCTTCCCCTGTTGAAAAGCTTTCTCATGATCATATTTCACCCACATCTCACCTTGAAGAAACTTACAGGTAGACTTACCTTTTCACTTGTGGAATTAATCATATTTAAATCTTACTTTAAGGCTCAATAAATAATACTCATAATGTCTCATTTTAGTGACTCCTAAGGCTAGTCCTTTTATAAACAACTTTTCTGACATAGCATTTATGTATAATAAACCAGACATTTAAAGTGTACAATTTGATGAGTTTTGACAGAGCACATACCCATGAAACCACCACACCCATCTAGAGAGAAAACATTTCCATCAGCCCAAAATGTTTCTTCATGCCCCTTTGTGCGATCCCACCATTGCCCTGGACCTAGGAAATCACTCATTGTTTTCCATCACTAGAGGTTAACTTTGCCTTTTCTTGGCCCTCATACATATGGGATGATACAGTATGTACTTTTTGTGTCTCACTTCCTTCTAAGGTGAATCATTTTTAAACGAAGTAGTGAGTTTCTCATTTATCACTTTCAGATTTTCATGTAAAATATTTTCTTAAACTGCAAACTCCTTTCTATATAAATCATAACCATACGCAGATTGAGGTAGAGTCTCTGTAGGTTTTAAGGAGAGTTAAAATGGAAATTAACATTACACTTATCTAGAGCCATGGAGAGAAGAGATAGCAAGCGTTTATTTCTGCATTTTCTTCGATGCGTCCATTTTCAGAAAATGTCAGGGATTTCTGATGCATTTATAATTTCATTCATACTAAATATGATAGTATGGTATATGGTGTCTGATGGACACAAGAAGCAAAATAATGAAGGTCTTAAGAATGACCTAATATTTAGAGATTAAAAAGTAAACAACAGTGTAAACATCTCAATTACTAGAATGCCCAAGTAGCTGGAATTCATTTTTCCTTTCCATTTTTATTATAGAGGCAAATCGCAAGAGACTGACATGTAATAGTCAACAATTACACCCCAAAATTTTTGATGGATCAGTGCAGTCCAGGAAAGAAAGCACTACTGGTAGTCTTATAGAGCTCTGTCCTTATTAGCACTGTTCTGTTCAAAATACTGATGAATAGTTGGATCAGTGGCTTGTAACCTTTTTCTGAGGTCATGGAACACCTTGAGAATCTGCTGAAAACTCTAAACTCATCTTCACTGAAAGATGCTTATACACACAAAGTGTCACATATAGTTTCAGGTGAGTTACAGACTCCCTGAATCCAAGATGAAGAAACAGTTACTTAGATCAAAACACACAAAGTACACTTAATAAATTTGTGGATGACTTGCTCCTAGGGGGAATGGCCACTAGGCTATAAGAAAGAATCACGATTCAGAATGATCTTGATAGCTCAAAAGTGGAGTTGAAACCAACAAAATGAATTTGACAGGAATAAATAGAAAAATATGGATTTAAAAATATGAAGTACATGTTGCCCAGGCAGAAACCCTACATGGGCAAGGTTAGGAAGCACATGAGATTAATCTGAATTCGTACCTTTGGATCTCTCCTTTCAGTGCCATTTCTGGCCTTGTGGCATCTTATTTTCCAAACACCCAGGATTCTCATGCTCCCATTAGCTCAGTGACCCTCTCAGTTCTTCTTCCCTCGGGCAAGACTCATTGCGCAGGACCTAAAGTAGCTGTTCTGTAACCTGTTCTTGTCCAGTGAACATGATCTTTCATCATTCAGTGATCTCATTAGGTTGATAAATGAGTTCGTCTTCTTTGGAGTATTTACCTTTTAAAGAGGACTCAAGCACAGATAATCCTTAATCTGAAGAGTCTAAACAATCCAGAAGAGATATATTTCTGAAAAAAGGAAACTTCTCAGCCCCTCTCAAATCAAACCAGGTGGTTTACCACCCATTCAATCTACTCTGGGCAACTCAGTTTTGATCAACTTTGATCAGAGCTAGAAGAGTGCTCTGAAATAAATAGTATTCAAACTTTTTCAACCCCAGCACACCTGAGTTATAACACATACAGTGGGCCACTCCTAACAATGATGAGGCTGGAGGTGGGAGATGATGTACAATTAAATTATTGGTGGGGGAGACAGGAAGGGGTAAATGTTCTTTTAAAAAGCTGGTTCACTCTTATATATTGCCACCCAGCCCCTAGAGGAGAATCCCTGAGTGCAGAGAAGTAAAATAATCTGCCTGAGATTACGCAAAGTCAAAACTAGATCCACATCATCTGGATTTCAGGGCAATGCTTTTCAACTGCACCAAACTACTAATTTCAGTGAAACAAACCCAAGCTTTAGTAATAAAAAGTTGTTTTACAATGTCTACCTGCTGGAAAACACATCAGTGGGCCTCATAAAAGGTTTAAACTAATCGATAAAGACTCAGTACTCCCACTTGTCTTTGAAACTTTGGTTTAAAAACAAAACAAATAATTCAGAGATGATAATGAGGGCTCCAGGAAACCATAAAAAGATATGCCAATAAAGAAAAACTGTTCCACTACTCACAACACTTCAGAAAGCAAATGTGTGGGGTTTCCACACCAAGTAATTCTCCAATTCTCTGCAGACACTGACTGGGTGTCCTGCAATTTAATTCAATTCTGACACTACCCAGGGTTGGGTCTGACAAGACTGCCCCCAACTTCAGACACATCACAAGTATTGGGTGCCCAGTGTACCCACACTTCTGTTAGACTTGGGTACAAATTGGGGGTTCCCGCAACCTCAAGTTTGATAATTTGCTGTAATGGCTCATAGAACTCAAGGAAACACTGTTGTTCACCAGTTTATTATAAAGGACATTATAAAGGATACAGATGAATGGCCAGCTGAAGAGGTACATAGGGTGAGGTCCAGAAGGGTCCTGAACATAGGAGCTTCTGTTCCCATGGAGTGGGGGTGTACCACTCTTCTGGCATGTGGGTGTGTCACCAACCTAGATGCTCACCAAACCCTGTAGTTTATGAATTTTTATGGAGGCTTCATCACATAGGTATGATCAACTATTAACTCAATCTCCAGCCCCTCTTCCCTCCCTGGAGGATGGGGGGTTGGGGCTGAAAGTGCTAATCCTCTAATCATGGCTTGGTCACTAATAGCCCCCGTTCTAAAGCTATCCAGGAGCCCACCAAGAGTTGCAACATTAGAACAAAAGGCACTCCTATCACCCAGGAAATCCCAAGGGGTTTAGAAGCTCTGTGTAAGACACTCCTATCACTCAGGAACTGTCAAGGGTTTTAGGAGCTCTGTTTCAGGTACTGGGGGCTGAGACCAAATATGTATTTCTTATTACGTCACAGCCAAATTAAAGAAAAGCACCAGGATAGGTGTTTCAACTAACCGGTTATTTTCAAAATGCCAGAATACCTTCCATTTGGTCCACTGTCTTTGAAGAGGCAGAAAAGAAAATGAATTAGAATCCAGGAAAGCTAGATTTTGGTACTGGCTGTTTCTCTAGCTCTGGGTATGTTCTCATCTGTAAAATGGAGATGATTTCTGCCTTCTTAAAGACTACAGTGAGAATAGATGTGAAAACTTATAAATTAAAAAACTGTAGTAGAACTATAGTTGTAGAAATGAGGTCTCTTGACAACTGATTCAGTATTCTTTTTTGTCTCAACCAGGGATTTTTAACCTTTTGGGGGAATCACAGATGTCCTTGAGAATTTGATGAAAGCAATAAATCCTCTTCCCAGAGAAATTCACATTACAAATTTTTGCTTTCAATTTTAGGCAGTCAATAGAACTGTGAAGCTGGAGCCATAAACCACAAAGTCAAGAATCTTTATCAGACTTGCCAACAGATTGATTTGGAGGCCTTGTAGTGTAACAGAATATGGGAGCAGAAAGCAGCAGACGCAGCCATCTAAGGAATTCATTGTAGTTGGTACAGCTGAGAAATTGGGGAATCAAACACTAGTGTCATACAGTTAAATGTTAAGTCAAAGATTATGAAGAAAAACAGATTTACTTTGAAGTTCACAAAACCTCAGTGAAATTGTAATTCTCTATAACATATTTAAGAATGTAAATGTTTTCACTATTTTCATTGGCCTTTTTCTTCCATCGTATATTCTCAGTTAAGCTTTACCATTAAATTATTTATGTATTTTGAGATGAATTGTCGCTCTGTCACCCAGGCTAGACTGCAGTGGCACCAACTCGGCTCACTGCAACCTCCACCTCCTGGGTTCAAGCAATTTTCGTGCCTCAACCTCCTGAGTAGCTGGGATTACAGGCGCCCACCACCACACCCGGCTAATTTTTTTAGTAGAGATGGGGTTTCGCCATGTTGGGCAGGCTGGTCTTGAACTCCTGACCTCAGGTAATCTGCCCGCCTCGGCCTCCCAATGTGCTGGGATAACAGGCATGAGCGACCATGCCCAGCCAAATTATCTTTGTTTTGAAACTGTAAAATCTGCTGACCTTGAATCAGCTTCATCTCTAACACCTTTCCTACAGACACAGGTAACAATCTGATCAATATCCGAGGCCACTAATATCTTTATTTTATACAAATCTGTGATCTAAATATTAACAAGTCATGCCATTTAAAATGCCAAAAGCCTACAAATTACCTGTGGCTTAGCTCCATCTGTATTGCTTATTGAAGAACTCGGATGAATTTCCTTTTACACCCACGAAACCTATCACCTCAGACAATTAACTCAATATTTATGAAGAGTAAATGTCTTCAGTTGTAACAGACAAAACTTTACTCTGATCACACTAAAAATACTAGAAATATTATTTCCCCTGCTACCAAGTCTATCTCCAGCATTCAATAGTTTTGTTCCATAAGATGCTTCTCTGATTGTTAAGGTTAGCACTCACAATACTTCTGTAAAAAGTTTCTATAACACAGTTCGTGTTTACAAAACTCATTTTAGCTACTGATCATTAAGACTTTGACCGAAAATTAATGCAAGTTTGTAGGTTCACTTGGATCACTTATTTCGAGCAGTATTTGCAGCATAAAATTCAAATAAAAAATAATCTGAAAGTCACTTGGAGTTCATTAGATTTTATGACTAGTATCAGTTAAGATGCTTCCCTAAATGGAGCTCAAGTTTATACTTAATAATTTCCTTTTGTTCTACATTTAATTAGCAATTCAGAAGATGGCTATTTTAAAAGATTTCAGCTACAATTCAAGCTTTACTAATTTTATTGACTTAGAGCTACCAAAAACTGAGAAATGTCTTTACTGAGGATTCTAAGGCTTAAGTGAATTCTAGCTAGTTTGAAAGAAAAATTGGAAGATTCTTTCAACATTTTATTTTTTAGTTTCTGAAATACAAATCAAAATACATTTTTGTTACATGTCATTTTAACAAGCTTGACATTCTTTTCAATACAGGATGACACAAAATAGGTACTTTAAAACTTCCTTTTAAGAAAACCATACATTTTATTTCAGAGTAAACAACCCATCAAAAACAAATACATAGGTATATGGGCTATTGTTTTTCAGTATTTTAGAGCACACTGTCCAACTTAAAATGTGGTCCACTAAAATATGTAAATATCCCTCCTATCACAAAAATAAATTAAACCTCATGGTTAAAAAAAAACAGAAATGTTTGGCGTAGGCCTGAGTGAGCTTGAAAAACAAGTTAGGATGTTTTAACTGTATGGAGGAACATTACAGAATCCACATAGAAACATCTGGCAGAACAACTGGCTTGTTGCTATTGGAGCTGTTCTGTTTCAGAGAGGGATATAAGGTACATGGGAGGGTGCTGAAGACTCACAACAGCCACAGAATTAGTTACTCCAAATTAACCAGAATTCAATATAGAAGAATATACAACAACAGTAGAACAATCTCAACAGTTATTCGATGCCTGGAAAACAAGCTGTAAGCTTCGAACAAGTAACTCAGCAGGAACAAGAGTCAACATGTTTATAAGACTTTGAAGGTGAGAAAACTTCATCATTCATAGATGATGTCTTGTGCACAAATACATTAGTTTGTAGGACACTGGGGACAACAACACAACATACAAAGTAAAATAAATCCAAGCTGTTTAACCTTCCACCATTCTCTTGAGTATTAAACCCAGGCCACCTTTGGCCACTTGCAGGGGTGTCTTTTCTTCTTTATTCTCAATGTAAATACTTGCTCCTTGGGACACCAGCAGTTTTGCTTCTTCCACTCTCTCCTCATCACAGGCTAAGTGTCTGAAATCAGGGACCACCAGAGACCAATTAATCACTACCAATTCTATGTAATGGTTAGGATTTCTTGCTAGGTAGTCTAAAGTGCATATGATTAAGAAATGGTAACATTGGAAAGTTATTTAATCAGGAAAGAAACATCAGTTTGCATAGGGAGACTGTAAGTTAAAATTCTACAAAAAAAGCCTTGTAATACCAGATCGTAAATCATAATTCTGGTTCTACTTACAATAGAAGAAGGGATCTAAATGCTAGCCTAAGGAACAACTTTCTCATTTTACAGAGATAAGTAGTTGTTTACCTCAAACACTACATGTAATAATTCAGGGTTAGAATTTAGAAAAGCCTCAGTTCATAAACTGTTAATAGTAATTCGTGCAGCTTAAAGTTTGAAAAAGCAGTTTAAAAGATTTTATCTCATTTAGTCCATATATCTATCTTATAAGTTAGCAAAGTATTATTATCATCATTTTACAGTTGAAATGGTGACAGAGGTTAAAGTTCCTACCTATGCTGACATGTCTTGGCAGTAGACTGAGTGGAAGAGGGTAACAACTTTTGCCATGCACTTAAGAGTTTGCCAGGAGGGTATTAGGAGGCACTTTACATGTTGCTTTACTTAAACCTCACAATAATCTAGTGAGGAAGGAATTATTATCCTTATATTACAGATGAGGAAATTAAGATTCAAGGAAGATTAAGTAACTTTTATAAATTGTTTAATATAAGTATTTAATATTGTTAGTAAGTGGTAGAGTCTGAATTGGGTGAACATCATCTAGCTATTCATAAATCCTATGTTCGTCCCAGTACTCTATCTTGTCTGACTCCTAGATTTCCTCTAGGCCATCCTGCCTTTCTATTTATGGAGAAAAGAGGTAGGGCATACAGGTCTTTCTAAACAGGGTCTCTTAGAATGCAGGAAAGATTTTAAAAACTAAGAGTTAAGAAAATAATACTTTTTAAAAGTTGGTTTAAAGTCAAATTGGAAAAGGCTGAACCTCACTCTGGACTAAAAAGAAGACTCACAGAACTTCTGGTTCAAGAAAAAGTCACCATTCAACACAGAAGAAAAGTGGCCAAGTACCGTGGAAAAATATCAAGGTAAAGGCCAGCTTCAGATCATACACATAATTCAATTACAGATGGATTTTAAGAGTTAAATGCAAAACAATAACACTAACCCTCAATCAAAACCAATGAAACGTTAAAATAACCTATAATAAAAGACGGGTGAATATTTAACTAATTTCAGGGTAAGGAAGAGCTTTCTAGTCATGAGGAAAGATGAATGGGCTTGACTACGTAGAAATTTTAAAACTTCTCTTATGTAAAAGAAATTATGAACAAAATGAAAAGATAAACTAGGAAAAATATTTTCAACTAACATTGCAGAAAATTAATATTTTACCATGCCAAATCAAGAGCACTTAAAACCCAGTGAAAATAAATTAATTCCCCAAAAGGAAACAGAGAAAGGGACACAAAAAGTTACAATTAGATAAGAAATGTAATTAGCCATGGACATTAAAAAAAGTTCAAATTCACTGATAATAAAAATATAAATTACCTCTATGAAATATCATTTTCACATAACAAAAGGATAATTTAGTGTTGGTGAGGGGGTAATAGGCACTCTTACACTGCTGTTGGGAGGGTAAAATGATACAACTCCTCTGGAAGCAATTTGGCAACATATAGCAAGTCTTAAAATGTGTGTATTTGTTGACGCAGCAATTCCACTTCTAGGAGTCTATAAGAAGGTAATAATCAGAAATGTGGCCAAAAGTTTTCTGTACAAAGTTGGTCAACTATTTTAGAGACAAGGTCTTGCTCTGTTCCCCAGGCTGGAGTGCAGTGGTGTGATCACAGCTCACTGTAACCTGGAGCTCCTGAGTTCAAGCAATCCTCCCACCTCAACCTCCCGAGTAGCTAGTACTACAGGTGCATGCCACCATGCCTAGCTAAGTTTTTAATTTTTTCTAGAGACGGGGGGTCTTGCTGTGTTGCCCAGGCTGGTCTTGAACTCCTGGCCTCAAGTGATCCTCCCGCCTTGGCTTTACAAAGTGCTGGGATTACAGACATGAGCCATTATGCCTGGCTCAATGTACCATTATTTATAATAGTGAAAAACTCACAAAAGTTTAAATATACAGTAATAGAGGAATGATTAAATTATGGCACATCTATACAGAATTTTATATACCCATTAAAAAGGTTTTAAACATTTAATATATGCTTATGCTATGAGGTGAAAAGAACAAGAGCTAAAACCACATACACAGTATGACCCCAATTTTGCTAAAAAATATGTATGTATAAAATATATACATTTGAATATAAAAGACCAGGAGGAAATACACAAGAATGTGATCAGTAGTTATTTCTGAGTGGCAAGATAATAGGCAATTTTTATCTTTATATTTTGTGCAATTTAACATTTTTGTCATTAACACGTATTGCATTTATAAGCAGAATAAAAAAAGAAATGATGTATAAGAATTATTGCAAGAAGGCTAATGTCAGGTAGAATACAAATGACTGCTACTTGTCACTTACAGAGGAGTGTTACCCTCAGTGTCTTGGATGTTTGTGGATGCTTTGTAGTACAGAAGGATATGAATCATCTTCAAGTTACCCTTGGCTGCTGCCCGGTGCATTGCTGTAGCCTCATAATGGTCCTTAGCATCTGGATTAGCCCCGCCTTCCAGTAACATGACAGCGATCTGGAAAGATGGAGAAGAAAGAAGAAAACAATGCAGAAATCTATCTGTGTTTGTATACACGTTTAGAACTCAACAGAAGTAGCCTAGGATGGAACCATACCTCATGCCTGTTTTTCGAAGCTGCATAATGTAAGGGAGTACAGCCATTTTGATTGACAGCATTCACTTGAGCACCTTTTCCCAGAAGGGCTTTTACAATCTCATCCCGGCCAGCAGAAGCCGCAATATGAAGAGGAGACCAACCTGCCTATAAAAGAAGTAGGTAGTAGAAATACCAGGGGAAAAAGGCACAAGGATTAGTGCTAACATTTAGGCAGGGTTAGCAAGGAGCTTTACAAGGCAAAAAAATATTTGCCTACAAAAAAGGTTCCATTCTTACTCTTCACAAATCTAATCCTAATATAACCATATCATTAGAATAAATCTCTTTATGTAACAAAAAAGTTATTTAGGTCCTCATTATTCAGGCCATGTTCACCAAAAAACAAAAAATCCAACATAATAGAAAGAGTTTATGGTCTTTTAGGGTTCACCATAACAAGCCCTGATCTGTATGTTTATTTTTGTTTTTTTATTTTTAGAGACAAGGTCTCAGTCTGTCACCCAGGATAGAGTACAATGGCTCACTGCAGCCTCAAACTACTGGGCTGGAGCAATCCTCCTACCTCAGCCTCTCCTGTATGTTTACCTTAAATCACAGAGTATCAGTGGCAAACATAACATTGTAAAATAATGCAACCATGAGTCTCATGCTTGATCACAAGGGCCATGATGTAACTTTCCAGTCATAAAGGTTACAATTTTCTTTATGAGCTTAATGCACAGGCTTCAGTAAACACCAGTCTGGAGTACAAAGATAACTGGGAATTTATCAACTCAACTTTATCAAAGTACTCACATCGTCTTTATCATTCACTGGCACTCCAAGTTGCAACAAAAATTCAACAATTTCTGTATGTCCAGCTGAGCATGCCCAGTGCAATGCAGTTCTGCTGTCCTACAGAGAAGCAGTAATAGAAACATTCTTGAAATAGAAGGCAAAAAAGCAAGAAAAAAAATACTGGTGCTGGCAAATCTATAGTTTGAAAATACGAAATGCAGAGCACTGGATCCTCAGGTAGGTAACCTTAAACTATATTACTTACTGGTATAAGACAGATGAAGGTTTAAGTAACATGGGGAGAATGACATTGATGAACATACGTAATTCTGGGCAGAATACGACAAGGAAAGTAGTAGAGCAAGAAACTGATTTCAATGCTTTGACAGAAATACATCTTTGGTTGTTTTACTATTACATTATTTACGTACTTTTATGTCAGGCACTGTGCTGGGAGTTTTACATGTATAGTATCATTTAATTCCTACCATTCTACACAGTGCTTATTATCTCCATTTTTCAGATGAGGAAACTAAAACTCCTCAGGGTAAGCAACTTGTGGACGGTCATATGGATACTAAATGGTGAAGTTGGGGCACAACTGTCAGTGAAGTTCTGACTCTGAAATCTCTACTACCACACTGACCTCAAGTTAGATGCTGTAGAAGGAACACATGAATCTAATGGGGGAAGAAATGTTCATTAAACTAGTTGAAATTATCTAGAATTTAAAATCATAAATAAATTAGAAATATAATTTAGAAAACACAACACACAGAAAACAAGAAAATTACTTTTTATAAAAAATAATAAGCTATGGCCGGGTGCGGTGGTTCACGCCTATAATCCCAGCACTTTGGGAGGCTGAGGTGGGCAGATCACCCGAGGTCAGGAGTTCTAGACCAGCCTGGCAACATGGTGAAACTCTGTCTCTACTAAAAATACAAAAGTTAGCCAGGCGTGGTGGCAGGCGCCTGTAATCCCAGCTACTTGGGAGGCTGAGGCAGGGGAATCGCTTGAACCCGGGAGGCAGAGGTTGCAGTGAGGTGATACGGCACCACTGCACTCCAGCCTGGGCAACAAGAGCGAAACTCTGTCTCAAAAAATAAATAAATAAAAATAAATAAAAATTAAAAAAGCTATAGTAGTCATTATTTGTCAAAGGGAATCCCTATTTGCAGTGACTGCTATACTTCTTAGCCCCACAGAATAGAAAATGGTATTTTAAACTCTATTACAAAAAAATTTCAAACACACAAAAATAGAAGGAATAGAATAGAAACCCACAGGCCTACTGCTTAGACTTAACAACAAACATCTTGCCCTATTTGCTTTAACTAGTTTTTTCCTTGCTGAGCTTTCCAAAAACAAATCCTAAATATCATGACTTTTCACCCTTCTCTTTCAGTATGTAAAAAAAAAGGTATTTCTTATATAACTATGAGACCATTATTACACTTACTAAAATTAACACTAACTCCTTTAGAATGTCTAATATCCGGTCTGTATTCAGATTTCCCCCAACTGTCTCCCAAATGTCTTTTTGCAGTTGGTTTGTTTAAATCAGGAACCAGACGAGATCCATAAATTGCATTTCTTCATGTTTTTTACGTCTCTTGATCCTGAATAGTTCCTTTCCCTTTTTAAGCCACTGACTTGACTGAAGAATGGTTAAATTTCCAATGGAGTATTAAATCTTAACTTAATATAAAGTATTACATTTAAATTTAAATCCTTAAATATCACCAGACCATAATGAAGTAAACCAGGTAAAGATAAGGCCATTTTCAGGTTGAGTAATAAAGGAAAGTTCCAGAAAAGAGAAAACAGTCTCTTGATTTCTAATTCTCTCCCAAAAGACACAAAATGGAGATCTGTAAGTATGGGACAGTCTCACTAGTGCTTAAGACACTGTCTGCGAAACACAAGGCCATCTATAAATATTTGTGGGCTTACTAAAGGCACCATGAATCCTAGAAACTGAGGATGAAAGCACGAGAGTCCTGTGAGCAGGAGGGCAGAAAGAAACACTTCTAAACTTCTGTCTGCCTCTGCTTAGAATGTCCACTCATTCCCCCATGGAAATCCCACTCATGCTTCAAAGTCTAACTAACCTTCCCTTCTTTGCAAAAACTTTTCCAATTAACGACAGTCATATTCAGCATCAGATCCTCCTATTAACGTGTTCTGAAAGCACCATGTAAACTTCTCTGCCGAGTATTTACCACAATTTGTAATCGGACATGTTTTTGTGCTTATTTTATTGTCTGCATCTTCCACTCCACCGTATCCCCAGCTCCTAGCAAACTGCCTGGCACGGAAGGGGCGTTCAATTTCACATGTTACTGAATACAGTTACTAGTAAAGGTAAATAAATCCATATAAAAAGCCTTCCTTTTCACTGATTGGGAGTTTCTGAGAAATGCGGTAGACGTTTTAGAACTATCCAAAAATCAGGGAGCGGAGCTCCGGGCCAACGGGAAAATATCTGAGGTCTGTGGGGCTAGCTCCCGCAGGCCTATCGCGAGTCCCGAGGTGACCCAGGGGGACTGCTTGGGGCGGCGGGGGCGGGGTTCTGCTTCTCTCAGAAACGGGGCCTCCGCTAGGGCCGGGCCCCGAAAGCCACGTAGGGCTTCGCCGACGTCGCCGACTGCGGAGAGACCTAGCGTTGCTTTACCTGGTCAGTTCTAGTAGCCAGGGATTTATCGGCCAGAATACTCTCCTTCAACTCTTCCAGCTTCCCGCTGTAGGCCAGGTTGCAGACCATTAGGTTAGACACACACCCCTCCATTTCGCGGTCCCAGCAACTACTTGTCGCGCTAGCAACGCCCGCCTCACGTCGCCGGCTCCGGCTACGCCAGTCAAAACAGCCGTTAGAGCTTCACCAATCACCGGCCTTCCTCGTTCCCTTTTCTTTTCCCGTCGCGCGGCGCCTCTGGGAGTTGCAGTTTGAGAGCAGTTCCGGGCAGGGAGGCGCCTTTGCTGCCCTCACAGACTTGGCCCCTAGCAGTGCAGAACTACAAGTCCCAGGGATCCTAGCGACCGTCCGTCCGTAGTCAAGTTGCCGGTGGAATTGGCCCAGGATGACAGCTGGAGAATGGAGTCAGGTACGGGGAGCGGCTTTGAGTGGAACCGTGTGAAAGAGCCGGGGTGGGTAGTCGCTGGCGGGTCGTTGAGTCGGCCATATGAAACAGGTTCGGGGGCAGGGCAAGAGTTATGAGAGCCTAAAGGTCCTGTCCCCCGGGGTTCCTGACCTGCAGTGGCAGGCGGAAGGGACAAGGGTTGGAGCTGAGTACTACCTCCTGAGCTCGAACCGGTGACTGTGGCTACCCTCCCCCTCCCTGCCACCGCCCAGGGAGTGGAAAGAAGTGGGGGTTAATTACTCTGACATCTCGGCGGTGTGGCATCAGGACAGGGTTCTACCACAGCAGTGATAGCATATGGCACCGTACTGAGGTGATGTGCCAGGGTGATGCCAAAGGCAGGGTGTGATGCCGTGGGAGCCACTTGATATCTAAGAGACCTCGGTGAGTCCATAGCCTGGTGACATCACAGCTTGATGAGGGTCATCTTAAGGATACCGGGCTGTGGTGTTGGCATTTTAATATCACGATATTAACTATGTTGTCAAGGCTTTGCTACAACTATTAAGCTAATAGTGTTTCTTTTTATAGAAATCCCAAATAGTGCCATAGCAGAAGCAATGCAAGACTGATCCTTTATAGGGCATATCCAGAGGACATTATGCCACAACTAGGTAACGATAAGAATACATTCAAGAAAGAGACTGATGATGTTTATGTTTATCCTGTTATAGTGTAGAACAGGAGTTGGGAAACTTTCTGTAAAGAGCCAGATAGTAAATATTTTAGGCTTTGTAGGCCAAAAGGCAAAATCAAGAATATTTTGTTGGTACTTTTATGACAAAAGAGAAAACAAATTTCAACAAATTTTTATTGATGAAATTCAAAATATAATAGTAATTGAGTACTTTTTTTGTAATACAGGAAGACTACCAATGAGAAGAATAGAATTCTTTTTAGGGGATAATATTTTGCTTAATTGGGGCTCAGAATTAGTGTTCCCTATTGTCAAAATTGATTTTAAGTGTTCATCTGTTAATGCTGATCTGTTAGGAAATTTTTACCTATTTAATTTTTGAAAATGTCATTTTACATAGATAGGTACTGCCAAATACTGATATCAATTCATAAACATATACTTTTTTATTTTTATTTTTATTTAATTTTTCAAAAATTTCAGAATAGTTGTAGATTTATAGAAAAGTTGCAAGGTTAGTAGAGTTCCTGTATAACACTCACTCAAAATGAGGCACATTTTACATATCCTAAAATTCACTGATTTCAAGTGCATAATTAAATGATTTTTGGTAACTTTACTGAAGTGGGGCAACCATCACCATAAATCAGTTTTAGAGCTTTTTGATCCCTCCAGTAAGGTCCCTCATGCCTATTTATAGTTAATCAATCCTCTGTCCCATTCCCAGCCCCAGACAACCACTAATCTACTTTTTTGTTTCTATAAATTTGCCTATTCTGGACATTTTATATAAATGAAATCATACAATATGCAGTCTTTGTGTCTGATTTCTTTCACTTAGCATAATATTTTTGAGATTCATCCATATTGTAGTATGTATCAGTACTTCCTTACTTTTTTATTGCTGAATAGTATTCCATTTTATGGATATAACACATTTTTATCTGTCTACTCACTATTAGATAGGCACATCAGTTTCCAATTTTTGGCTACTATGACTAGTGCTGCTAAGAAGATTAGTATGTAAGTCTTCGTGCGGACATATTTTTTTCATTTCTCTTTGATAGATACTTAAGGGTGGAGTTACTGGATCACAGGGAAAATTTATGCTTAACTTCTTAAGAAACTGCAAAACTGTTTTCCAAAATGGCAGCAACATTTTGCACTTCCACTAGCAATGTATGAGAGTTCCTGTTTCTCCACATCCTTGCCAACGTTTGTTATTTACTGTGTTTTTTGTTATAGCCATTCTAAGTGGGTGTGAAGTGGTGTCTCATTGTGGTTTTAATTTATAAATTATAATTTATAATACGGTGAGCATATTTTCATGTGCTTATTAGCCATTCATATATCTTCTTCAGTGAAGTGTCTGTTATATCTTTTGTCTGTTTTTAAATTGAGTTATTTGTTTTTTTAGTGTTGAGTTGTAAGGATGGTTTATATATTCTAGATCAAGTCCCTGAGAGATATATGATATGCACATATATTCTCCCAGTCTGTTGCTTGCCTTTTTCTTGTTTTGATGGTGTCTTTTGAAGTGAAAACGTTGTGAATTTGGGTGAGGTTCAATTTATCATTTTTTTTTCTTTCATGGACCATTCTTTTGGTGTTGTACTTAAGAAGTCTTTGCCTAATTGCAAGGTCTCAGTGATTTTCTCCAATGTTTTCTTCTAAAAGCTTTATTACTTCATCTCTTACATTTAAGTCTATGATTCATTTTGAGTTCATTTTTTCTCTGTGATGTGAGGTGAGAATCTAAATTCATCTTTTTGCATGTGGATGTAGAAATTGTCCTAGCACCATTTGCTGAATCTCTTATCATTAACATCTTACATTGCTATGCTATCTATGTCACAACTAATAAGCCCACAGTGGTATATTGCTATTAACTATACCCCATGCTTTTTTTTTTCAAGTTTCACTAGTTTATCTCTAGAGATGCTGTCTCATCCAGGATACCACATTACGTTTAGTCATTGTATCTCCTTAGCCTCTTCTGGTTTGTGACACTTTCTCACACTTTTCTTGTTTTGGTGACCTTGATAGTTTTAAGGAGTACTGGTCAGGTATTTTGTAGAAAACCCCTCAATTTTATGCTTAGACTGGCATTATGTGTTTGGAAGAAAGTCTGCAGAGGTCAAGTACCACATTCTCATCATACACTATCCTCAAACATGATTTTAATTGAGCATATTCATTGCGTGGAATAGAATTCTGTTCTTCTCTTAATAGTGCCTTTTAGCATTATGTGGCAGGTTAATCACTTCCAATTGAAAGTTTGGTGAAAGCTGCTCAATTGCACAGTTAAAGGGATTTTGGAATATGGAATATCCTTTGCACTTGCTTCAGAGTTCAAAAACTGCTGCTGGAACTGTAGTCTGAATTCAGAAAATATATATGCTGCAAATTCATATGGAAATAGATATCTTGCTTCTTGTTTTAACTTTTATTTCATTTTATTTTGAGACAGAGTCTCACTCTGTCACCCAGGCTGGAATGCAGTGGCATGATCTTGGCACACTGCTATCTTTGCCTCCCAGGCTCAAGCGATTCTCCTGCCTCAGCCTCCTGAGGCGCATGCCACCACGCCTGGCTAAGTTTTGTATTTTTAGTAGAGACAGGTTTTCGCCATATTGGCCAGGCTGGTCTCTAACTCCTGACCTCAGGTGATCCTCCCAAAGTGCTGGGATTACAGGCATGAGCCACTGTGCCCAGCCTATTTTATTTTTTATTGAGACAGGGTCTTCTTCTGTTGCCCAGGCTGGAGTGCAGTGGCACGATCACGGCTCACTGCAGCCTCCACCTCCCTAGCTCAAGCAATCCTGTCATCTCAGCCTCTGGAGCAGCTGGAACTACAGGCATGCACCAACACACTCGGCTGATTTATGATTTTTTATAGATACAGGGTCTCACTATGTTGCCCAGGCTGATCTCGAACTCCTGGGTTCAAGTGATCCTCCCACCTAGGTCTCAGAAAATGCTGGGATTACAGGTGTGAGCCACCATGTCCAGCTGAGATTTCATTTATTTCTTCTGGGTACTTAACTAGGAGTGGAATTGCTGGGTCATGTCGTAACTCTGTTTAAGTTTTTGAGAAACTTTCAGACTCTTTACAAAAGTGGCCGTACCATTTTACCTTCCCATCAGCAATGTTCGAGGGTTCAGATTTATCCACATTTTTTTTCTTATTTTCTTTTCTTTCTTTTTTTTTTTTTTTGGAGATAAAGTCTCACTCTGTCGCCCAGGCTGAAGTGCAGTGGCATGATCTCAGCCCACTGCAACCTCTGCCTCCCAGGTTCTAGTGATTCTTGTGCCTCAGCCTCCTGAGTAGCTGGGATTACAGGCATGTACCTCCGTGCCGGCTAATTTTTGTATTTTTAGTAGAGACGGGGTTTTGCCGTGTTGGCCAGGCTGGTCTGGAACTCCTGTCCTCAAGTGATCTGCTCACCTTGGCCTTCCAAAATGCTGGGATTATAGGCGTGAGCCACCACATCCAGCCAAATTTCTCCATATCTTTACCAATACTTATTAATATCTATCTTTTTGATTATAGGCATTCTAGTGGGTATAAAGTGGTATTTAATTGTGGTTTTATTGTTTTGACTTGTGACAGCATGGGAAGTGGATAAAGCATCTTGACATTACTTGTGATTCAAATAATATTGTCAAAATGACTTTACTACAGTTTTTTTCGTATATAAGCATTGTTTTGCCTTGTAATTTTAGGTTGAATTAATTAATAAACATTATCCAGCCTGCATCAAAAGTTAATTTCCAAAGCCATTCAGTGTTCCCTAACAGTGTTTGAAGGTGGTTCTTCCAACCATTTAAAATTATGAGAATCATTCGTACCTTGCTTGCCACACAAAAACATGAGATGGGCTGAATTTAGCCTGCCAGTCATAGTTGGTGTAGAGCAGAAGTGCCCTGCATATTCAATAAATACTTCTCTAGTTGATTATGGAGGTACAGTATCCCTGTGTTGTGGTATTCACAAAGTATTGGGTATAGTGACCTTTCACCATAAAAATGCATCAAGTACTTGGATCTGATTGGTAGAAAAGCTGGAAAAACAATTCCAAGTGCCTTTCCTACTGAGTGACTTGTTTGGGTAGTCTTCTTTTATAAACAGTATATTTTATTTTATTTTATTATTTTATTTTATTTTATTGTATGTTATGTTATGTTATGTTATTTATGTGACATGGTAATTAACTTTCAATTCTGAGTCCTTTAAGGCTAAGGGGAAGTTATCCTTTGACTTTTTGAAAGCTGCAAGATAAATAGGTCTTAGAGGAGAAGGTCTCTTCTCTTTTGTGGCTGGCCCCAAGTTATGGAGGAATGATGTGGTTGCTGTTTATGTCCATTAAGAGACAAATGGGGCCCTGTTAGGGTCTGACTCCCTTTCTGCTCTTATGATTGAACGTTCCCTATTGCCTTTTCCACTGATCACCTGGATTCTAGATACTAAAACAAGCTAAGTTCATCTTCTAGGCTTGAAGAATAATGCCAATAATAACTAGCATTTATAGATGACATTGTCAGTTACTGAGCTTATCTTATGCAATCCTCACATCAGCTCTGTGAGGTAGGTACTATTATCCTGCAGCTCCTACCTTTTTTAAAATGAGAAAACAGGCACAGAGGAGAGAAGTTACATGCCCAAGGTCACACAGTTTAGTTGGAGCTATAATAGAAATCCAGGCAATTCTACTCCAAAGTCCTACTACTTAACCACTGCAACATGCTGCTAAATATTGCTGAAAATGGAATTATGTGTAAATGAAAATCCTAAATATTGCAATACAAAATGCTGTCAGAGTTCTTTGGGCTGTAACTCTACCTGTGATTTTGGTGAAATGACAAGATTTTAATGCTCTAGAGCAGTGCTGTCCAGTAGAACTTTCTGTGATGATGGTAAACTTCTATATCTATGCTGTTCTAGTATGGTAACCATAACCACATGTTGCTCTTAAAGACTTGCAATGTGTCTAGGAACTGAATTTTTAATGTCATTTAATTGTAATTGTTTTACATGTAAATAGTTTTGTGTGACTCATTATTAATCATCTTGGACAGTGCAGAGAGAGATCATTTCCCCCCACTTGTTCCTTTTTAATTACACTAAATATTTTACCCAATGCAAATATTCTTTCCATAGCACAACAGGAAGTGAATATATTCTATACTGAAAAACAACTTGAGGGTATACGCAAATCAATTAACTGCATGACAGTTGCAGGAACAGGTTCTGGGTTATCAACCATGAAACTTCTCCATTCCCAGCACTTACTAAATAAGGTTCCATAACTGGCTCAAAAACCTTTTGCAATTGATTTTTCACTGCTTACAAATGTAATTTATGTGGCTTATTGCACTTTACAGTTGCCAGTTGCTTGTTTAAGATGAGACATCTTAATCTGTGGCTCTAATTTTTTTTTATATACAAGTTTTTTTATATATAAGTTCTGGGGTACATGTGCACAACGTGCAGGTTTGTTACATAGGTATACATGTGCCATGTGGGTTTGCTGCACCCATCAACTCGTCATTTACATTAGGTATTTCTCCTAATGCTATCCCTCCCCCAGGCCTTCGCCCCCTGACAGGCCCTGGTGTGTGCTGTGGCTCTAATTTTTTTTAATCCCATGTTTTGATCCCACATGTTAAATGTCCTTGGTGTTATATGTCACTGGGCTATACAAACCTTCCCCATTTAAAAGCGATTCCTTCACAAAACTGGCAAACTGTTACAGGCTGTTATAATAAAGCACTTTATATTTACTCCCTGAGTTTTAGCTTCCACACTCTTGTTTTAAGTTATTTGCTTTATAAGTGGTTTCTTTTTTTAAAAGGGTTTTATTATAAATAAGAGACTCGCAATAATTTGCAAAGATAGTACAGAAAGGCCCCATATAATCTTCATCTGAGTTACTTCAATCATTGCATTTTACATAATTATAATACAATATCAAAACCAGGAAATTGATACTGGAATGATACGTGTGTATAATTCTATGTTATTTTATGATGTGTAGATTTGTTTAACCATTATCGCAATCAAGAAATATTCCATCTCTCCTGTGCTACCTCTTTATAGTCACACCCACCACCTACCCCCACCATTGATAACCCCTGAAAAATACTAATTTGTTCTCCTTTTCTATAACTGTCATTTTAAGAATTTTATATATAATTAAAATGATTTAATTTTTAGAATCATAAAGTATGTGACCTTTTCCACTATTTTTCACTCAGCATAATACATTTGAGACTCATTCAAATTGGTATCAATAGTTCATTCCCTCTTATTGCTGAGAAATATTACACGACATGGAGGTACCACAGTTTTTTAAACCATTCATCTATTGAGGGACATTTTTAAATGTCCAGTTTTTGGCTATTACGAAGAGAACTCTTATTAACATTGAGTACAGTGTTTTGTGTAGATGGAAATTTTCATCTCTCTGAGATAAATGCCCAGGAGAGCAATTACAAGGTGGGACGGTAAATATATGTTTAATTTTAAAAGAATCTGACAAACTAGTTTTCCAAAGTGACTGTACCATTTTGTATTCTCACCAGCAATGGTATGAGAGATCCAGTATCTCCACATCCTTTCCAGCATTTGGTATTCTCACTATTTTTTTTTTTAAGTTTTAGCCATTGTGATAAGTGTGTAGTGATATATTACTGATTTAATTTGCATTTATCTGATGGCTAATAAAGTTCAACATCTTTTCATGTGTTTATTTGTCATCCCCATATCTTCTTCATTTAAATATCTCTTTATATCTTTGGCCCATTTTCTAATTGTATTGTATTGTTTGTTTTACTGTTGAGTTTTCAGAGTGCTTTATGTATTCTAGATACCAGTTCTTTGTCAGATATGTAGCTTGCAAATATTCTCTTCCAGTCTGTGGCTTGTCTTTTCATCTTAATAGGATTTTCCACAGAGAAAGAGCTTTTAATTTTGATGACATTCAACTTATTGATTTTTTTCCCTATTATAGACTGTGCTTTTGTTGTTACATCTAAGAAGTCTTCACCAAGTCGTAGGTCTCAAATATTTTCTCCTAGATTTTCTTCTGAAAGTGTTATAGTTTTACATTTTACATTCAAGTCCATGATCCATTTTAAGTTAATATTTGGCATAAAATGTGAAGTTTAGGTCAAGGTTAATTTTTTTGGATTATTGATATCCAGTTACTTCAGCTCCATTGAATTGCTTTTGCACTGTTGTAAAATATAAGTATGCCGTACTTGTGTATATCTATTTCTGAGTTTTCTAATCTGATTCATTGATCTACGTATGTGTCCCTCTGCCATACCACACAGTGTTGAATACTGTAGCTCTATAATAAATCTTAAAATTTGATAGAGTGATTCCTCCTAGTTTATTGTTTTCAATATTGCCTGTTCCTTTAACTTTCCCTATAAATTTTAGAATAAGCTTGCCTATATCTGAAAAAAGTTAGCTGAGATATTGATAGGAATTGTATTAGACCTGTGTATCAGTTTGGGGAAAACTGTCATCTTTACTACGCTGAGTCTTCCAATCCATGAGCACCATATGTCTCTCCCTTTATTTAGATCTTCTTTTATTTATTTTATCAGCACTGTTCAATTTTCAGCATAGAAATCTTGTATGTTTTGTTAGAATTATACATAACCATTTCATTTTTGGAGTGACTATTAATGGTATTTTATTTTGAATTTTGGTTTCCATGTATTCATTGCTAGTATATAGAAATATAAATGATTTTTGTATGATAGTTTTGCATATTGAAACCTTGCTGAATTCACTGATTAGTTCTAGGGGGTTAGAAGGTACTTTTCTAGTTTTTTTCTTTTGTTTTCATTGTTTTTTAGGACTTTCTATGTAGACCATCTTGTCATCTGCAGAGAGGGACAGTGATATTTCTTCCTTTCCACTCTGTGTTTTATGTTGAATAGCAGTGGTGAGAGCTAAATTCTTGTCTTGTTCCCAGTCTTAGGGAAGAAGAGGTCAGTCTTTCAGCATCAACTATAATGTAGTTTTTTTTGAAGTTTAGATAGTTCCCTCTTGATTTCTAGTTGTCTGAGGGTTTTTATCATGAATAACTATTGAATTTTGCCAAATACTTTTTGCATCAATTGATATGATCTTGTGATTTTTCTTCTTCAGTTTGCTAATGCAGTGGATTACACTAATTTATTTTCAAATGTTGAGCTAGCCTTGCATCCTTGGATAAAACACATTTGGATGCGATGTATAATTTATATGTTATATTTGCTCATATTTGCTGGGGATATTTGCTTCTATTCATGAATGATATTGGCTTGCAATTTAATTTTTTGGTACTGTCTTTGTCTGATTTTGGTATCAGTGCAATATTGGCCTTATAATAAGAGTTGGGAAGTAGTCCCTCCTCTTCTATTTTCTAGAAGACATTGTGTAATATGAGTGTTAATTCTTCTTTAAGTATTTGGTAGAATGCTGCAGTGAAATCATTCAGGCCCAGATGGTTTCAATGAAGAATTTTTTTTTTGAGTTTTAAAATTATATGTTCAATTTTCTTAATAGTTACCAAGCTATTCAAATTATCTAATTTCTATTGAGTGAGTTGTGGTGGTTTGTGCTTTTCCAGGAATTTATCCAGCTTATCAAAATTATCAACTTTATACATGCATATTTGTTTGTAGTAATCCCTTTTGGTGTCTGCAAGGTCTATAATAATATCTCCTGTTTCATTCCTGATATTAATGATTTGTGGCCTATCTTTTTTATTTGTCAGTTTTGCTTAAGGTTTGTGAATTTTATGAGGCTTTTCAGAGAACTACCTCTTTGTTTCATTGATGTTGTCTGTTGATTTTGAGTTTTCAATTTCATTGACTTCTGCTCTTTATCTCCTTACTTCTGCTTGCTTTCAGTTTAATTTGCTCTTACTTTTCTAGTTCCTTAGGGTGGGAAATTAGATTATTAATTTCAGACATTTCTTCTTCCCTAAGTTAAGCCTTTAGTGCAATGAATTTCCATCTCAGCACTGCTTTAGCTGCATGTCATGTATTTTTTTTATCACAGTAAAAAACCATAGCAGGAGATTTAGTTCTTAACAAACTTTAAAGTGTACAGTACAATACTGTTAACTATAAGCACAATGTTGTACAGCAGATCTCTAGAAATTTTTCATCTTGAATGACTGAAACTCTATGCTTATTGAGCAGCAACTCCCCATTTCCCATCCCCCACCAACCCCCTGGCAACTACTATTTTCCTTTCTGTTTCTATGAACATAACTCGTTTAGATATATAAGTGGAATCATGCAGTATTTACCCTTCTTTGTCTGGCTTATTTCATTTAACATAATGTCTTCAAGGTTCATCCATATTGTAGCATATGACAGGGTTTCTTTTTATGGCTGAATAAGATTCCGTTATATGTATATACCACAGTTTCTTCATTTATCTGTGGATGGACATTAGGTTGTTTCCACCTCTTGGCTATTGTGAATAATACTGCAATGAACATAGGAGTACAAATATCTCTTCAAGATTCTGATTTCAATTCTTTTGGATACATCCCTAGAAGTGGGATTGTTAGATCATATGGGAAACTTTAATTTTTTAAGGAACCTCCATACTCTTTTCCATACCAACCGCACCATTCTACACTCACACCAGCAGTGCACAAGGTTCCAATTTCTCCACATTCTTGCCAGCACTTACTGTTTTTTTTAATAATGGCCATCCTAACAGTTATGAAGTGATACTTCATTATGGTTTTGATTTGCATTTCCCTGACAATTAGTGATGTTGAGCATCTTTTCGTATACCTGTTGGTCATTTGTATGTCTTATTTGGAGAAATGTCTATTCAAGTTCTTTGTTCATATTTTAATTGAATTATTTGGTGAGATTTTTTGTTATTGAGCTAAATAATTTAGATATTGAACCCTATCAGATGGTTTGCAAATATTTTCTCCCATTCTGTAGGTTGCCTTTCATTCTGTTGTTTCCTTTGCTCTACTGAAGCTTTTTAGTTTGAGGTAGTACCACTTGTCTCTTTTTACTTTTATTGCCTATACTTTTGGTGTCATATACAAGAAATCATTGCCAAGACCAATGCCATGATGCTTTCCCCCTATGTTTTCTTCTAGGACTTTTACAGTTGCAGGTCTTATGTTTAAGTCTTTAATACATTTTGAGTTGATTTTATATGTAGTGTGAAATAAACATCCAATTTAATTTTTTTGCATGTGGGTATAAAGTTTTACTAGCACCATTTTTTTTTTTTTCTTGCAGGGGAGTTGGGCTGGATCTTTGCCCCCTTTTTTTTTCAAAAACTTTTAAGTTCCTGGTTACATGTGGAGGATGTGCAGGTTTGTTACATAGGTAAACGTGTGTCATGGTGATTTGCTGTACAGATCAACCCATCACCTAGGTATTAAGCCCAGCATCCATTAGTTATTCTTCCTGATGCTCTCCCTCCTCCTCCCCCTACTCCCCTGACAGGCCCCAGTGTGTGTTGTTCCCCCTACCCATGTGTCCTCATCGTTCAGCTCCCACTTATAAGTGAGAAGATGTGGTGTTAGGTTTTCTGTTCCTATGTTAGTTAGTTGAGGATGATGGCTTCCAGCTCTATCCATGTCCCTGCAAAGGACATGATCTCTTTCCTTTTTATGGCTGCACAGTATTGCATGGTGCAGATGTACCACATTTTCTTTATCCAGTCTATCATTGATGGGCCTTTGGGTTGATTCCATGTCTTTGCTATTGTAAATAGTGCTGAAATGGACATATGTGTGCTAGCACCATTTGTTGAAGAGACTACCCTTTTCCCCATTGTGTATTTTTGGAACTATCATTGGAGATTAGATGACTGTATATGTATGGATTTATGATCAAGCTCTCTGTTCTGTTCCATTAATCTATATGTCTGTCTTTATGACTGTACCGTACTGTTTAATCCACTTATATTTAAAGTAATTATTGATAGGGAAGGACTTATTATTGCAATTTTGTTCATTGTTTTCTGTCTTGTAGCTTTTTTGTCCTTCCTTTTCTTTCTTTCTCTTTTCCTTTGGGTTTCATTGATTTTTTTGTAGAGACATGCTTTGATTCTCTTCACACATTCTTTTGTGTATCATTTAAAGGGATTTTCTTTGACATTACCATGGAACTTACAGAAAACATCTTATAACAACCTATATTA
This sequence comes from Pan paniscus, assembly GCF_029289425.2. Classification (NCBI taxonomy): domain Eukaryota; kingdom Metazoa; phylum Chordata; class Mammalia; order Primates; family Hominidae; genus Pan; species Pan paniscus. The sequence continues at coordinate 107,584,816 of NC_073272.2, forward strand.
AGCTGAAACAAACTTAAACTTCAATTACATATAATACTTTACTCTTTTATATTATCCACCCCACACTTTATGTTATCGATGTCACAAATTACATTTTTATATTGTGTATCCATTAACATGTTTGTATAGTTATAGGTATTTTTATACTTTTTTTTGAGACAGAGTTTCTCTTGTTGCATAGGCTGGAGTGCAATGGTGCGATCTTAGCTCACTGCAACCTCCACCTCCTGGGTTCAAGAAATTCTCCTGCCTCAGCCTCCCGAGTAGCTGGGATTATAGGTGCCCGACACCATGGCTGGCTAATTTCTGTATTTTTAGTAGAGATGGGATTTCACCATGTTGGCTAGGCTGGTCTCGAACTCCTGACCTCAGGGGATGCCTCCCAAAATGCTGGGATTACAGGCATGAGCTGCCGCACCCAGCCAATTTTTATACTTTTGTTTTTTAACTTCTATACTAAAATTAAAAGTGATTTACCCACCAGTATTACAGTGTTACAGTATTCTGTATTTTTCTACATATTTACCTTTACCAGTAAGATTTATGCTTTCAAGTTGCTGTTGAGCATCTTATTATTTCAACTCAAATGTCTCTCTTTAGCATTTCTTGTAAGGCAGTTCTAGTGGTGAAGAAATTCTTCAGCTTTTGGTCATGTGGGAACGTTTTTATTTCTCCTTCATTTTGAAGGCTAATTTTGCTAGATGTAATATTCCTGGTTGGCAGGTTTTTTTTTTTTCTTTCAGCACTTTGATTATTCCATTCCCTTTTGTCCTGCAAGGTTTCTGCTGAGAAACTCACAGATAATCTTATGGTGATTTCCTTGTACATGATAAGCTGCTTTTCTTTTGCTGCTTTCAAAATTCTTTCTTTGTCTTGGACTTTTGACAATCTGATTATAATGTTTCTCAGTGTGGATTTCTTTGGGTTCATCCCACATGGAGTCTGTTGGGCTTCTTGAATCCAGATGTCCATTTCCTTTCCCAGATTTGACACATTTAGAGATGTTATTTCTTTAAATAAACTTTCTGTCCCTTTACCCCTTCTCCTTCTTGGAATCCCATAATGCATATATTTGTTTGATGGTGTCCCATAAATCCCTTAGGTTTTCTTCACTGATTTTTTGTTCCTCTGACTATATCATTTCAAATAACTTGTCTCTGAGTTCACCAATTCTTTCTTCTGCCCTATCAAGCCTGCTGTTTAATACCTGTCATGTTTTGTTTTTTTTTTTTTCAGTTCAGCTGTTATATTCTTCAGCTCTAAATTTCTGTTTGGTTCTCTTTTATGTTTTCTAAATCTTTATTGATATTTGTCATTTTTTGAACTCATAGATGGCATCTTTATGATGGTTATTTTGACTTCTTTTTCAGGTTATTGATATACCTCTCTTTCTTTAGGATTGGTTTCTGGAGATTTATTTTGCTTCTTTGGACCATGTTTCTCTGTTTCTTCATATGTCTCTAATGTTTTTGTTGGGATCTGCACATCTGGAACATTGGTAACTTCTTTCAGTCATTATGGACTGGCTTTGTACAGGGAAAGACCCTCACCAGTCAGCCCAGCTAGAGATTCTGGGGGCCTTTGAAACCTTTTTGGAGGATACTTGACTTCTCTGGGCATGTGTAGGTAATTTCTCAACTAGAAGCTTACCAGTTTCTTTTACAGGAGCTTATAATCACTTGCTCCCTCTGTGTCTACAACACTGCAAGTTTTCTGGTTCTATATCAGTAAGCCTCCTCTCTCTCTTTTTGTTCTCAGTGGTCATCAGGTATCCAATGTGTGCTAGCTTCCTAAGTCAGTGCCCCAAGTCAGGTGAGACCTATACTAGTACCTTAGGCAGCCTGGTGAAAAGTCAAAATGCTGATGAATATTCCACTTGTTTCCCTCCCTCCTGAGGAAGAAGCCTTAAGTTGTGTATCTCCTCCCAACTGTGCTGAACTGTGCTGGCCACAGCAAGTTACCCACCACTTTCCTTTGTTCTCAGCAGCCTCAAGGCAGCCAAAGTATGCTGGTTTTGTTAGTGCTTCCAGTGGGGCAAAATAGAAACCTCTTCCTGGTTCCTTGAGCAGCCCTCCAAAAACACAGAACATTGAAAACTTTGTACAGTCTTTGTTCCCCCCACCCTGAAATTGAAGGCTGGGATGTTATTTCCTGGTGCTGAGCTGTGCCAGCTTGGGAGAGGGACTGATGCAGATAAGGTGAGATTGCCCTTCCTACCCATTTTAATGTGGTTATTCTTGACTTTGTGCTTACCTGGGGTATGCAACTTCTTAACTGAATTCTGGAATTCTCATAAAATTATTTTACTCAATATATCATTGTTAAATTGGTCTTCCTGTAGGGGAACAAGGGCTGGAACTTCCTATTCTGCCATCTTGCTCCTATGTCACATATTTCGATATGTTGTATTTTCATTTTCATTCAGTTCAAGGTATTTTTTTTTTTTTTACTTCCCTTGAGACTTCCTCTTTGACCAACGGATTATTTAGAGGTATGTTGTTTAATTTCCAATTGTTTAAAAACTTTCTTGTTTCCTTTCTGTTATTGAGTTATAGTTTGATTCCGTTGTAGTTAGAGAAATACTTTGCTATAGAAACCTTACTTCCCTTTAAGTCTCTTTACTTTCTCCCATCTATAATTTTAAAAATATTTTTCCCATATATTTTTAGAATCACATCAGACAATGTTATGACTTTTGCTTTAACTGTCAAATATAATTTAGAAAACTGAAAAAAGAAGCAAAGTCTGTTGTATTTGGTAATATTTTTTACTCTATTTTTCTTTCTTCCTTCCTGATACCTAAAGATTCCTTCTTTTATCTTTCCTTTCCAATTCACAAATTTCCTTTAGCCGTCCGTTCCTTTAGGTATGTCTGCTGGCAACAAATTCTTAGTGTTTCTTCACCTGAGACTGTCTTGATTTTCCCCTAAAAGATATTTTCACTGGATATGCAAATTTAGATTGACAGTTCTTTTATCTCAGCATTTGAAAAATGTGCCATTTCCCTTTGGACTCCATGGTTCCTCTTAATAAATCTACTCTCATTAAAAGTGTTTTTCTTCTATAAGTAAGGTATTTCTTCTCTCTCACTACTTTCAAGATTTTTTTCTTTTTCTTTAGTTTTCAGGAGTTTGATTATGATATGTCTTACTGTGGAATTCATTGGATTTATCCTATTGGGTTTGCTCAGCTTCTTGAATCTGTAGGCTTACGTCTTTTGCCAAATTGGGGAGATTTTCATATTAATTAGCTTGATTTAGCTATTCCACATGTATACACATATCAAAACATCATGTTGTATATCATAGATATATACAATTTTATTTGTCAATTAACAAAATTAATTGATTGTTAAATATTTGGGAGATTTTCACCTAATTTTTTAAATACTCCTTTAGTCCCACACTGTTTCTCCTCTCCTCCTGGAACTCTGATGATATGAATGTTTAATGTATCATTAAAGTCCCGTGTGTCCCTGAAGCTCTGTTTACCTTTTTCAATTTATTTTCTCTCTATTGTTCAATCGCATAATTTCTATTGTTCTGTCACTAGTTTCACTGATTCTTTTTTCAGTCTCCTTTTTGCTATTCAGCCTATTCAGTGAGTATTTCATTTTGGTGATTGTGTTTTACAGTTCTAAAGCTTCCATTTGCTTCTCCTTTATGTCTTTTATTTCTTTGCTGAGACTTTCTTTTTATAAAAAAATTTGTTTTCAGCATGTTCGTAATTGCTTGTTGAAACATTTTTAAGATGACTGATTTAAAATCCTTGTGGGATTAATTCCAATCTGTGTCATATCAATGTTGGTGTCTGTTGAATGTCTTTTCTCATTCAAGTTGAGATGTACCTGCTTCTTTTTATCATGAGTGATTTTCTATTGTATCTTGGGCATTTTATGAGACTCTGGATTTTATTTTAATCTTCTGTTTAGTAGGCCTACTCTGACACCATTCTGGTGGGGGAATGGGAGCACAGTTTTATTATTCAGGGAAAGGTGGGAGTCAAGGTTCCTCACTCACCATCCATTGATACCCAGGGTAGGGGTAGGGATGCCATTATTACTAGGAAGGAGTGGAATTTCAGGATCCTCAGTAGGCCTCCAGTGACACCACTGACACCTCCCTAGGCCTCCATTGACAGGCCTCTACAACCATCATATGCCGGGGGACTCATTACTGCCTGGCAAGGATGAAAGTCCCAGATCTCCATTCGGTCATTTCTGAAACCACCTCAGGGAGAAGGGGATGTGTGACTATTTAAAACCAGTTGAAGGTAGAAATCTAGGCTCCCTACTTGATTTTTGCTGAGGGCAGTGGAGGGAGGAGTATAGTTTTTTCTGCTGTGGTGTTTGCCTTGGATAGGGAAGTTATTACCTAAAAGTTTTCTGTCTCTCTAGGCTACCCCTTTTCTGTTCCTTTGGCTAGAGATAGCCAGTTTTTTGAGGCACATTTTTTTTTTTTTTTTTTTTGCACCCATGGCATTGCTGGGTTGCTGGCTTCTCCATCACCAGGTCCAGGATACATTACTCAAAAACAAATCCAGGGAACTCACTGCCATATTGTTACTTGGGTCTTGAGATTCCTAGCCACCAGGAATAGAAGAAGCCACCTGCCTCCTTCTATTTACCTGTCAGAGATGTATGAGTTATGTATATATATATATTTATTTATTTATAATGTCCAGTGTTTTTAGATATAGAGGGATAAATAGGGGAAAGTGCATCTAGTCTATCTTTTCTTGGAACCAGAATATAAAAGTGATAACTTAATGAAAATATGGATATTGTGTTAGTTATAGCCTTTCTCCCAGTAAAAATTTAGTTAGGAATGGGGAAAATCACCACGATCACTACCTTCACTGGTATACTTCTTTATTTTTAGCTTTTTTTTAAATTGTGGTGAAAAATATAAACCATAAATTTTACCGTCTTGATCGTTTTTAAGTGTACAATTTAGTAGTGTTAAGTATATTCACATAGTTGTGAAACAGATCTCTAGAACTTTTTTATCTTGGAAATCTGAAACTCTATACCCATTAAGCTACAACTTTCCATTTCCTCTTCCTTCCAGTCCCTGGCAACCACCCTTCTAATTTCTCTTTCTATGAATTTGACTACTTTAGATACCTCATATAAGTGAAATTACACAGTATTAGTCTTTTTTGTGACTGAGATATACATTTTTTCTTTATCCATTTATCTATCAATGGACATTTGGGTCACTTCTACTTTTTGGCTATTATAGTGCTGCTATGAGCATGGGTGTGCAAATATCTCTTTGAGACCTTGCTTTCGGTACTTTTGGATACATATCTGGAAGTAGGATTGCTGGATCACATGGTAGTTCTATTTTTAATTTCTTTAGGAACCTCCAGACTGTTTTCCACAGCACTTGTACCATTTTACAATCTCACCAGTGGTGCACAGGGGTTCTAATTTCTCCATATCCTTATCAACCCTTATTATTTTCTATAGTCATCCTAATGGGTGTGAGGTGAAATCTGATTATGGTTTTGATTTGCATTTCTCTGAAAGTTGATGTTGAGCATCTTTTTATATGCTTTTTGGCCATTTGTATATCATCTTTAGATAACTATTCAATTCTTTGCCCATTTTTAATCAGGTTATTTGATTTTTTGTTGTTCTTTATATATTCTGGATATTAACTCCTTATCAGATATGTGATTTGCACATATTTTCTCCCATTCTGGAAGTTGCCTTTTCACTCTGTTGGTTGCATCCTTTGATGCACAAAAGATCTTAAGTTTGATGTAGTCCCATTTGTCTATTTTTGTTCTTGTTGCCTGTGCTTTTGATGTCATATCCAAGAAATCATCACCAAATCCAATGTCTTGAAGCTTTTCTCATATGTGTTCTTCTAGGCATTTTACAGTTTTAGGTCTTATGTTTAGGTCTTTAATCTATATTGAGTTAATTTTTGTATATGGTATATGCTAAGGGTCCAACTTCATACTTCTGTATGTGGATATCCATTGTCCCCAAAACCATTTGTTAAAGAGATTGTTCTTTACCCATTGAATGGTCTTGGCACCCTGTTGAAGATCATTTGAATATGACAGGGTTTATGTGTGAGCTTTCTATTCTATTTCCTTGAGCTATGTGTCTACCTTTATGCCAGTACCATACTTTTTTGATTACTGTAACTTTATAATTCTTTTGAAATTGGGAAGTTTGAGTCCTCTAACAATGTTCTTTTTCAAAATTGTTTTAGCATTTCAGGATCTCTTGAGATTTCATATGAGTTTTAGGATGAATTTTCCTTTTCTTAAATTTTGGTTTTATTATTTGACACACAGAATAATTGTACATGTTTATGGGATACATGGTGATGTTTTTTATAAATATGTGTAGTGATCTGAGACCAGGTATGTGGCTCAGAGCTGTAATCCCAGCACTTTGGGAGGCCGAGGCGGGGGCGGATCACAAGAGTTTGAGACTAGTCTGGGCAGCATGACAAAACCCTGTCTCCACAAAAAAAAAAAAAAAAAAAAAAAAAAAAAAAAATTAACTGGGCGTGTTGGTGGGTGCCTGTAGTCCCAGCTACTTGGGAAGCTGAGGCAAGAGGATCCCTTAAGCCCAGAAAGAGGAGGGTGCAGTGAACCGAGATTGTGCCACCGTACTCCAGCCTGGGTAACACAATGAGAACCTGTCTCAAGAAAAAAAAAAAATGTATAGTGATCAGATCAGGGTAATTAGCATATCCATCATCTGAAATATTTATCATTTTTTTTCTGTTGGGAACATTCAATATCCTCCTTCTAGCTATTTGAAACTATGTTATTGTTAACTATAGTCATCCTACAATGGTATAGAACACTAGAACTTATTTCTCCTATTTAGCTGTAATTTTGTATCCTTTAACACAGCTCTCCCTTTCCCTTACCACTACACTCGTTAGCCTCTAGTATTCTCTGTTCTACTTTTTACTTCTATGAAATTAACTTTTTTCAACTTTCACATATAAATGAGAACATGTGGTATTTAACTTTCTGGATTTAACTGTTTCTGGATTATTTAGAATGCATTTTTTCTATTTCTGCAAAAGTGTTAGGATTTTGATAGGGATTGTGTTGAATGTGCGTATTGCTTCAAGTAGTATGGACATCATAACAATATTAAGTCTTCCAATCCTTCTGTCTCTTTGTTTATTTTTGTCTTCTTTAATTTCTTTCAGGAATATTTTGTAGTTTCTCATTGGTATACTTGGGTTTTTTGAGACAGGATCTTGCTCTGTCACCCAGGCTGGAGTTCAGTGGCGCCATCACGGCTCACTGCAGCCTTACCCTTCCAGGCTCAAGTGATCCTCTCATTCCAGCCTCCTGAGTAGCTTGGATCACAGGCACGTGCTACCACACCCAGCTAATTTTTAAATATTTTGTAGAGACAGGGTCTCCCTATGTTGCCCAAACTGGTCTCAAACTCCTGGGCTCAAGCACTCCCACCTCAGCTTCCCAAAGTGTTGGGATTACAGGTGTGAGCCATCATGCCTGGCTCTCATTGCTATCCTTCTATATATTAAATTAAAGTCAACTATAAAGTAAAGATTCTTTGCTAAATCTTGCTTTTCCAATAATTTCAGGTTACAGAACTATGATTGGGGTACTTTTCATTGGTCCTACAAATTATTTGCTGCTTGGCAAAATTGCTGCCCATGCCAGAGGCTCTGCTTATTTAGACATTAAGCCTTGGCTGGCTCCTTTACACTGCAATAGAATGGGACCAGAGTCTGCTTCCCATCTTTTTCTTTATTCATTATTATGAAATTTTCCTGAAGACTAGTCACCTTCAGTGACTCTTAACCTGAGGCCCTGGCAGTACTGCATAAGGGTTGCAATCAAGAAAGGCAGCACCAGGCTTTGGATGAAGAAACTCAAATTAAACCCAATTCTGGGCCCTGCTTCCTCCATGAAGCCTTCTCTGACTATGCTTCCCATGTTCATCTCCCTTTTCTGGCCTCCTATAACACTTGCCTCTACTGTGCAAGCTAACACTCATCGTGTCTCACCAAGTAGAGTAAAACCTTGGTTACTTGACTCTTTCTGGGAAAAGGGCTTCTAAAAATTTTTATTTCTTTTAGAGTTGCATTTTCACTGAGTATATTTTATTAATTCTTTATTTTTTAAACATTCTTAAGCAATTATTTAAAAAAAATAGAGACATGGTCTTGCTTTGTTGCCCAGACTGGTCTCAAACTCCTGGCCTCAAGCAGTCCTCACACCTTGGCCTCCTACAGTGCTGGGATTACAGTCATGAGCCACTACACCTGGCCCTATTCATTTTTTAATAATTTTTTAATTTTTAATGTCTTGTGGGCACATACTAGGGATATATATTTATGGGGTACATGAGATATTTTGATATAGGCACACAATGCATAATAATCACATCATGGAGAATGGGGTATCCATCCTCTCAAGCATTTATCCTCTGTGTTACAAACAATCCAATTATAATTTATTTTAAAATGTATAATTGAATTATTATTAACTATAGTCACCCTGTTGTGCTATCAAATAGTAGATCTTACTCATTCTAATTTTTTTGTACCCATTAACCTCCCCACAAGGACATTTTTAATAACCAGTTTTTCCCAAATGGCTCATGATTTGATCAATTTAAGCACTGTGAGCTTTTAACATTTTAACCATCCTGAATAGTATTTTCTAAAACACAATCTACTTCCCTGACTTTTTTTTTTTTTTTTTTGAGACGGAGTCTTGCTCTGTCGCCCTGGCTGGCGTGCAGTGGCGCAATCTCGGCTCACTGCAAGCTCCGCCTCCCGGGTTCACGCCATTCTCCTGCCTCAGCCTCCTCAGTAGCTGGGATTACAGGCGCCCGCCACTACGCCCGGCTAATTTTTTTTTGTATTTTTTAGTAGAGACGGGGTTTCACCATGTTAGCCAGGATGGTCTTCATCTCCTGACCTCGTGATCCGCCCGCCTCCGCCTCCCAAAGTGCTAGGATTACAGGCGTGAGCCACCACGCCCGGCCCTTCCCTGACTTCTTAAACAGTATATAGAAGATAAATTTGTTTTGTGTAAGGATCATTATTATGACTGTTAGTTGTTGTATTATCCTATAATACACTGATATTCTGAGGCCTATTGAAATGTTTTTTGGTGTCTTCCCCTGTACTAAATGGTCCCCGAACATTTAGTCTGTATATGTGTGTGTGTGTGAAACCATACTAGGTTTTTATGATTTTTTTAATCTCTTTTCTTGTCTTTTAGCCCTTCTTGCTTCTGTCAACCTACTTTTGTAAAACTGACTCCCCATCTCCTAGCTCAGTAGGCTTGTAGTCGATCAAGGCTTCTTCATTGGACTTGATGCCTGAAGGGAATGCTTTTCAAGGGTCCTGAGAGGTTCAGTATTTACCTTCTCTAGTCCATTTTTTTTTCTTTATCTACAATCATGTTCTAGTTTGGAGAGCTAATTTGTGGGACTAATAACTAAATCTACAGAAACAAAAACTACTGCAGACTTTGAAACCAGGTCACCCTACTTTTTCCTTCTTTCAAGCTCCTTGCACACTGCAGGGCTCTCCAATTGGAGGTTTCTTGCTGGGGATACTAGAAAGAATAGTTGGTGACAGGAAGCATTTTAGGCAACTCTGGTGCACATCATTTCTCATCAGAGAAACAGGCTTCAGAAGGTGACACAAGAAAAGACACTGTCCATTGGGGGGCACTGGCAAGGAGTATTTGGGGCACTGACAAGGAGTTCAGAGTGAGGAGTATTTTAAAATTTTGTTATGGGGCTCATGATGGATGGCAGAGGGTAGAAAGGGGAGAGCAGTTTTCAGGGGCAGTTATTGTGAAATTCAGAATTGGGAGTTGGGGACTATGGCACTATGCATGTGTATTAGTCTGTTTTCATGCTGCTGATAAAGACATACCCGAGACTGCGAAGAAAAACAGGTTTAATTGGACTTATAGTTCCACATGGCTGGGGAGGTCTCAGAATCATGGCAGGAGGCAAAAGGCATGTCTTACATGGCGGTGGCAAGAGAAAATGAGGAAGAAGCAAAAGCAGAAACCCCTGATAAACCCATCAGCTCTCATGAGACTTATTCACTATCACGAGAATAGCACGGGAAAGACTGGCCCCCATGATTCTATTACCTCCCTCTGGGTCCCTACCACAACATGTGGGAATTCTGGGAGATACAATTCAAGTTGAGATTTAGGTGGGGACACAGCCAAACCATATCAGTGTACCACATGGGTGTTGCAGATGCAGTTCAAAGTTCTAGATTAGGGAACTAAATCTAGAACTTTGGCTAGAGATGCATCTAAAAGTCGTAATTGCGAAAAGCAGGAAGGATGTTATTAATTGTACTTCTCTTTACATGTCTGTTTTTAGTATTTATTATAATGGCATTGTTTTGACTTCTCAGAGATATTAGAATTTGAGTATACTTGCTGATCCTGACTCTTTGGTGAAAGCTAGATATGTGGAACTTGAATACAAGCTTTGAAATTAAAGTACTTTTTTTATTGGCTACACCGAGGCACAAGCTCTTATTAAACGCTTAGTTTGGGGCATATTAACATTTCTTGAAAGTTTACAAAGCATTTTCATATTCATTTTCTCATTTGATCCTCACTACGGCCCTGTGGAGAAGGTATCTCTATTTTATGGCTGAGGGAAAGAAATCCTAAAGAGCTTAAAAGTCTGGCCCAAAGTGACTTTGCAGTAAAAGGCAGAGCAGAAATAGAACTCAGCTCTCCTAATTCATAGGCCAGCATTCTGGTATTCTGTGGCATTCTAGTCTACTATGCCCTCTTTCAATAAGATTTGGGGAACAAACTTGTTACAAAATAAACTTAGGCACATTAAAATTTTTAAGAGTTTATTTGAGCAGACAGTGATTTATAAATTGGGTAGCACCAAACCACAAGTGGTTTGGCTCCACAGCAGGGATGTGAAGGGAAAACTTACAAGATTCTTGCAGAAATAAGACAAAGAAACTATTTGATTGGTTAAAGTGGAAAGTCCCTAGTTAGAGGTTAGTTGGTGGTTTTTAATTGGTAAAGTCTCTAGTTAGAGGTTAGTTGTTGGTTTCTAATTGGTTAAAATTAAGTGTCATTTTGCTATTTACAGTGACTTGGGTATTGGTTGGCTCAAGTAGGAACCAAAGGCACTGGAGCCATCTCAGCCTAATGACCTCTCAATTAATTTTTTTAACAGACTTAATGTATTTATGTGATGAAGATCATCTAATGCTATAGTAGAAAAGAACAATTAATGAATTTATAAATTTGTAGTCAAAGCAAGTCTGTAAATATAGGTAGCATTCTGCAGTGCTATAAATGGAAAAATCTAATAAATTAGCCTTATAGATAATATCTGAGGCCCCTAACTGCTTGCATTTAGATTTGATGTGTATGTGTGCATGTGTGCATGTATGCATGTGTGTGTGTGTGTGTGTGTGTGTACTGAGGGGTGGGATAAATTCAGAACTATGTTTCTGCTTCTGATAAATAAGAGATTGTGGTTAGTATAATTTTGACAGTCTATACCAGAAATAAATCTAGTATAGAGACTTACCATTTTCTTTTTTCTTTAATTAAGGTATTCTTACCGGCAGTAAAATGCACAAATTTTAAGTGCATAGTTCAGTGAAATTTTATGTATGTGTAAACTCCACACTGGAAAGTTATAGACATTTCTGGTCCCTCAGAAGGTTCTGTCTTGCCTCCTCCCAGGTAATACCACCTCCCAAATGTAACACCTGTTCTGACCACTGTCATCATAGATTCGCTTTGCCTGGTTTCAAACTTTATGTAAATTGAGTCATACTGTATCTACTATTTTGCATCTGGCTTCTTTTGTTTAACATGATGTCTGTGAGATTCAGTTCCTTTTCATTGCTATGTAGCATTCCAAAGTATGGTACACCACAAATTTTTTAATCCATTTCCCTGTTGATGGACATTTGGGTTGTTTCTAGGTTTTTAAAATCATGAATAAAAATTGCTATGGACATCTTTGATCATATCTCTTGGTGGACATAAGCACTCATTTTTATTGGATATAAATCTAGGAGTAGACTCACTAGGGTAGGTATGATAAAAAAAGTTTTAACTTAGAAAAGTCTTAATGAAGGAACTGATGGCTAACCATCTTATAAGAAAACCCACTTTATGAAGAGCCACTATTAGAGATTAAAAATGGGTTCGTATTTTGTTTAGCAGGACATATTCCCTGTCAGACATTAGAGACTATTTTTGCTTCACACAGTGGGCTGGGTCTTTCACACTTGTGAGTAGGTATTTATTTTCCTGGTGTCTGCTACATACAGTGCACATCAGGGATGAGGAGCCCTTTAATTGCAAGCTGTATCTTTTTTGGATGGGGTCAAATTGTCTTTTCTTGGGCGATGTGGCTCAAATGATCATAAAATAACATTGGAAAATCAAGTTCACATTACAGAAATGTGCCTTAGGATTAACTTGGAATACATCTTTTGTTTTGAAAGTGAAGGTACGTGTGTAATTTTATGTAATCCCAAAACTTAACTCTGGCAGTATAATTTTACATTACTTCTAAGGTAAAGAATTTTTGAACATCATATGTCTGCTGGCAACATTTACTAATGAGGTGCGATGTTGAAAGGGTATGGGGAAAATTCCTGTGGTATGGGAAGAGGGTGAGGTGGTTGTAAACTGAGGAGAAAACTGGGAAGGTGCTCCAAAGAGTACTGTTTCTGGAAAAGACTCTGTACTTCTCCCCCGGTGTTGTAACACTTCACATGCTGTGAGACAGAGAACCTCCATCCTCCTCAACAAAGAGAATCACTTCCGGTCTTTGTTTTTTTTAACAGAATTTAATTTGATGATGAATGTTCAAAGAGCTAGGATTTGCTTTCTAGGTGACTACTTGGTGCACCACTTCTATTCTGCAAATTGCAGGATACCCAGACTGGATTTTGGGTGTATCCGAAACCCTTTAGGGGCCCCATGAAGTCTGGCTTAAGTCCAGAATTCTGACCAAGGCTGCCAAGGCCAGCATCTCCTGGCTCCACCTTCCTCTCCAGCCTCAACCCTTGCCAGTCCCCGTACAGCATCACTAATTCCACAGTCTCTTAGCCTTCTGCATTTGGTACAAGCTTTCTCTGTCTGGAATGTCCTTTCCCTGATGAATTTGCTTAACTCTCACTCATTTTCTAAGGTCGAGTGCTGCCATCAGCTTTCTTTCCACAGCCTCCTTTATGCCTCGGATTGACTTAGATGACCCTCTTCTATTCTTCCTTAGCCTCCTATACAGATACTCATCACATACTGCATCAAAATTAACTCTTCCTTCTCTTTCTTCCCATTAGACTCAGAATTACTAAGATATGTTGCTACTGCTAAGGCCTAGCACAGTACTGGTTACATGGTAGGTACTCAGTAAAGGATTGTTAAATTGACATTTGGATGGACATATAAACCAGCTTTTAGGCTTTTCTTTTTTCTGTACCCATCCATTCAACAAACGTTAAACCTTAGGAGAGGACTTATTGCAAGGCACTATGACCAGAGCTGTAGGGGATAGAGAGATGAACATTACATGGACTGAGACTTTAAGGAGTTCATTTCAATAGCAGAGAGATAACATGTCCACAAATAACAACAATCTAAAGTAGAAAGTGCTCAGTGTCATAAAGGAGGTATAAATTAAGGACTGTGGATGTTTAGAAGAAGGAGCAAGTACTCCTTGTTGGGAAAACTGAAGAAGAATGATTCATCAAGAAAGGAGCATTTGAGGTGGGATTTAAGGGCAAGTAGAACATGAATGAGCAAAGATAGAATCTCCTCCGTATCATGTGTTTTATTTTGACTGAAAAGAGTAGATATTATGAAGGAGTAATGAGTAATGGGAAACAACTGGAAATTTACGAAGTGGGCCTTATTAGAGAGGGCTTTAAGTGCCACGTTGATGAGTTTATATTTGATTCCTGTCAGGTGGAACAGTCTTGGAAGCCCATGGAAGATGTTTAGCATTTTATTGTCAACAGCAGAGAGATCCTGTAACATTAGTCTGGCAATGGCATGTCTTAGTAAATCATTATTAACTAATTAATTGCTAAGCCTATAGTTTTGCTAAGTAGTGTGGAAAAACCCTAAGGCCTTTAGCTCTTTTACGTTTTTGCACTGTCTTTTCTCACTGGAAATCTAGATGAGGTAACAGATTATATGACCAATTAGTTCTGAAAAATGAAAATAGAAATTGACAGGGGAAAGAAACACTACCAAGACAGAAGTGCCTCATAATAATGTATAGACATATAAAGTGTTGTTTGCTTAGGAACCGTGTCCAAAACATTGCTTTCAGCTGTCTGGAAAAATCCAGACACAGTATGTGAATTATATTGTTAATATTTATTCCTCTGGGAGTAGTTTAGATCACTTTCAGTTAAACATAACTATAATGTTCTAACCTCAGACTGTCTGCTCTTATTGTCCCTTATAAACAGTGGGTATTGCATTGTCAGTTTGTTTTATAGTGTGTTATATAACCAGAGCATCTGGTTTCTTGCCGCCTTAGGCCAGGCCTTCAACACTTTATGCCTGGATTGTTGCAACGACTTTCTCATTGGTCTCCTTATCTCCTGTGCTTAGAATCCAGCTTTTTTTTTTTCATAACAGCAATGTATAGTGGGAAGAATACTGGATGAAGAGTAATATTAACTGGGTTTGAATCTTGATTATACTGCTCACTAGCTATTTGATCTTGGGCAAGTCATATCACCTCTCTGAGACTCAGTTCCCTCAACTCTAAAATGGAGGTAATGGTCCCTGCCCTGTCCCTCTCAAGGGGCTGTCACCAGAATCATGTGAAAGTGCTCTGAAAACTGTCAATAGCTTTACCAAGAGTTGGACTCCACTGGCTGGCTTTATACCTTCCAGAATCTAGTCCCATGCCACCTCTTTCATCTCATTTCTCAATATCCCCCAGAACCTACCCCACTCTCCAATGCATGTAAATGTATGGTGCTGTCATCTGGAATATTCTCCCCTCTTGTCTCTGCTCACCCAAATTCAAGGAATAATTTAAAGACCAGTCCAAATTCTACTCCCTCCTTAAAATCTTCCCTGATGACTCCAGTGCTCAATTTCCTCCTTTTGTGCATTTTGACAGCACTTAGTTATTATTAACACTTGTCTGTACATTACCCTTTATTATTAACTCTTTTACATAAGGTTCCTATCTTTAATTCGATTATGATATTATGATGCCTTCACTGGTTCATTTAACATCCAGTGAATGTTTATGAGGATGCTTCCTTTGTATTCCTCATAGAACCAAGTTTGGAACTTAATAAATAATTGTTGGTTCATTTATTTAGAAGTTCACATACAGACTCTCTTAAGAGAGACAAGTGAACACATCTTCTCTTCCTAGGGCTCGGGGTACTCCTCCTAACACCCCATCCTGCCTCCACGTACTACAGAACCATAAAAAACTCCTTATAATAAAACCGTCCAGTAAATTTTTCTGAGATTCTGAAACTGTTCTGTATCTGTGCTATCCAATACGGTAACCACCAACCACACATGGCTATTGAGTGCTTGAAATGTGGCTAGTGTGACTGAGGAACTGCATTTTTGTCTTTAATTTTAATTAAACAGCTGCATGTGACTAGTGGCTACTGTATTGGACAGTGTAGGTCTGGACCGGTGGCTTTCTAACTTTTTTTTTTTATCATAACAACACAATGAGAAATACATTTTACATTGCAACGTGGTTTTTATACACACAAACAAGTTTCATGAAACAATACTTCTTATCTGCAGTATACTGATCTTTTCTATTCTATTCAATTTCATTTTTTAAAAATGCTGATTGCAACCCCCTATATAGATTTCACCACCCACTGATAAATTAGGATGTGCTGTTTGAAAACACACTGCTCATTTTATAGATGGAGAATCTGAGGTCCAGAGAAGTGCAGTAGATTTTCTAAGGTCATATATTAAGTGGCAGGGCAGGACTAGAACACAAATTTTGGGGCTCCTAGAATAGAGCTATTTCTAACAGGGATGTAGGAATTTCCTCCTTTTCCCTTTCCTTTTCCTCCTTCTCCTCACCATGCTGGATATTAAAGAAAAATAAGTCGACACACTATTCATTTTGATTAAATATTTTCATGGTGTCTTGATTCCTAAATGAGCCATGAGCTCAGTATTTGAGTATTGTTGCTTTTTAGTTTGGTTATTGTCCAAAATCAAAGATACAGTACCATGGAAGCTTTCTTTTAACCCATTGCATGGCTTGGCAGTGGCACTAATGTGAAACTGTCCTCCTTGGGAATTCAATCATGCTTTCCTCCAATTTCCCAGTAACAACTGACCAGCAGGTTGATTCTAAACAACAAAACCTGTTGAAGAATCAAGGTGATTCTCACCTCAGTTTGTGAAAAAGGTGCCTCTAGTCTTGAATTATATTGCCAACCAAATATTTTTCTTCATCAGTACATCCAGTGTGCTACCCTTTTTGTATGCCTTATCAACAAAAACGATAGCCTTTACAAAGGCGGCATCCTCTGAGCAGCACCTTGTTATCACAGAGGCATTTAGACTCTCCTTTCAAAGCTAGTCTTTTTATCCTTCTGGAAATGGCATCTATCAAAAAAGAGCAGAGCTATCTTAGCAAAGGCAAAAAGAGGCAGCAATTCAGAGGTGCAGTGGTCTATGTGTTAGTACATTCCTGACCAGTTTGTGTATGGAATCTCATTTCCCCATAGACGTTTCCAAATGCATTTCACTCAGCAGACAGCAGGCAGCAATTTATCCCTAAGTGAAAACAACAAGAAAAATACACTTAAAAAGGGAATAAGATTTTTAAAAGCCTCACTTTAAAGGAAACACAGAAATAGCCCAATTTTGCATTACATTTGTCAGTGGGATTACCATTATGTCAGTAGGATGAATTAACTGAAATCTGTAAGAAATGTCATATTTTCTGGGGCCAAATTATCTATGGCCTGATTAATTTTTCTAGCTGAAAACCAGAGTCTTATAGCTTAACAATTGTCCCTTGCTAACCAGACTGGTTACTTTGCTGACTTGCCCTGAAATTTATCAGGTGTAGCCTCCTCTGCTCCACCACCGCTAACACCAGTCAGTTAAATAGAATCCCATAAAGTCCTCTCTAGCTGAAGGATAACTCTTTGGTTAAGATTCTGTAATGTAAGTTTGAAAATTTCACTGTTGTCTTAGGAAGTCAAAGTTTATACCAGTCTATAGAGAAATCATTCATGTCTTTTGCATTATTTGACAACCTAGCATTGCTAGGATGTGACTTGCTGAGTAAATTCAAGAAAACTTGCTGTTTTGATTGTGAAAATCCACTTGAAATGCTAAGAATTTTTGCCCAATCTTCTGTTTTCTAAGTTCTTGGTTGTCAGAAAAGCAGGTCACAGGGTGGAAGACAAATGAAGATGGGGCAAGGCCTGTGCACAGGTGAGCAGAAGCTGGGGACTAACAGGGGAGTAAGTGAACCCAGGAGGAAGGGGATGAAAGCATGTTGCAGGCTGGGCCAGAGCCTTGGTCTTCTGGCTGTCTTCCTGCTTTCCCAGGCCCTGCTAATTAACCTGCCATCTACCATGCCTGTTTTCAAAAGCCCTGTGCAGGTTGACTTTCCCTTCACTGTTTTTTAAACCCCTGTCCACAAATCCACTGAGTCCAACAGATTCTGGCTAGACCAAGCTTATTATCTCCCTACCCACCCCCATGGTTTTCTGCCACCGTTTCATCACCAACACTTGAAAACTGCAAGTTATTTTTGACTCTCTCTCACTCTCCCCTGCCCCACCCTACACTCAGTTGCTTGCCAAGCCCTTTCGGTGTTCCCTCAATCAGGAATTCCCTCCCGTCCCCCTTACCACTTATATCTTATTTCCATTGAGGCTCAGCTCTGATGCCACCTTTTCTAGGTTGTAGAAAGCCTATTCACCCCCAGTTGGAATTAATTACTGTATTTATTTCCTTTTCTTTCCCTGTCTTCCACATCACTTTCCTTTCACTTATTGCACTTCTGTTAGTTGTTTCCAGACCTAGCCTCTCCACTAAAAAGCTTTTGGAAGGTGGAGACTGTATCTCACTGATGTTTTACCCTCTATACTTAACACATAATAGGTACACTCTATAAAGTTTATGGAATGAAATATGAATGAATATTCAGCTGTTACCATACCTATCCCCTGTGGATGTTGTCCCAAGTTCTTTAAGATGTGATTTGATGTATGCATTGCTGAGAAGGCTGTTTTAGCACCAGCAGTGTCCTGGCATGCTGTTAGAATTGAAAGACCTATAAGGAGGTTATCCTATATCTCAGACCCCTCCTGGCCCTGAGATTCTATGGCCTTTTAATTTCACTTTAGAGAGTTTGTGGTGCTTCTTTCTTTAGCACAAGCTCCACAGAATCTAAGATGAATTGACTGAAATTCATGTCATGAGGTATAAGTGTTTTTGTTAAGCCCTGTCAGAAAATTTGTTTTTCAAAGTGATTTTCTCATTTACTTGCAATTTTCCAAATAACCCTTAGAAATGTAGTCAATTGCCGGAAGCCATATTATTAAAGTAAGACATTGGCAAAAATGGCAGAGTAAGTACCTCTGAAAATTCTCTCCATAATAGCAATGAAAAAACTGGCAGAAATAGCATCAAATTTTTCAGAACTCTAGAAATGAACTAAAGGCTTGCAGCAATCCAGGGAACATTTACTCAAGAAAAACGGCTGCATGTTGATAAGACCAGTGAGTGTGGGGAAAACAAGAGAGATCAGATTGTTACTGTGTCTGTGTAGAAAGAAGTAGACATAGGAGACTCCATTTTGTTATGTACTAAGGAAAATTCTTCTGCCTTGAGATTCTGTGACCTTACCCCCAACCCCGTGCTCTCTGAAACATGTGCTGTGTCAACTCAGAGTTGAATGGATTAAGGGCGATGCAAGATGTGCTTTGTTAAACAGATGCTTGAAGGCAGCATGCTCCTTAAGAGTCATCAGCACTCCCTAATCTCAAGTACCCAGGGACACAAAAACTGCGGAAGGCCGCAGGGACCTCTGCCTAGGAAAGCCAGGTATTGTCCAAGGTTTCTCCCCATGTGATAGTCTGAAATATGGCCTCGTGGGAAGGGAAAGACCTGACCGTCCCCCAGCCCGACACCCGTAAAGGGTCTGTGCTGAGGAGGATTAGTATAAGAGGAAGGCATGCCTCTTTGCAGTTGAGACAAGAGGAAGGCATCTGTCTCCTGCCTGTCCCTGGGCAATGGAATGTCTCGGTATAAAACCGGATTGTATGCTCCATCTACTGAGATAGGGAAAAACCGCCTTAGGGCTGGAGGTGGGACCTGCGGGCAGCAATACTGCTCTGTAAAGCATTGAGATGTTATGTGTATGCATATCTAAAAGCACAGCACTTAATCCTTTACATTGTCCATGATGCAAAGACCTTTGTTCACGTGTTTGTCTGCTGACCCTCTCCCCACAATTGTCTTGTGACCCTGACACATCCCCCTCTTTGAGAAACACCCACGAATGATCAATAAATACTAAGGGAACTCAGAGGCTGGCGGGATCCTCCATATGCTGAACGCTGGTTCCCCGGGTCCCCTTATTTCTTTCTCTATACTTTGTCTCTGTGTCTTTTTCTTTCCCAAGTCTCTCGTTCCACCTTACGAGAAACACCCACAGGTGTGTAGGGGCAACCCACCCCTACAAGTGAGCTTTGTGGCATTAGTATTTTCATTCACCCTATTCCCATCCCTTTCTCCCTGGCTTCAAAATCAATAGCCTTCACTCACAGGGAAAACCAGCAGCCTGGCAGCCACCAGAGGAGACAGAATAGGGTTGGGACTCCTTTACAGCCTCATTTCTAGAGAATTGTCATTATTCGATCTGTCTGGAGTTCCCCCAGAAGACCCCCCACTTGTAAGACTTTATTTGGCCTGACACAGAGCTACAGAAAGCCTTTTCCCCAGGGCCTTTCTTTTGGAAAATGATTAGAGGCAGTCAATTAACTTCTCAGCTGCCTGAAGCAATGGATAACATTTCCAGCTAACCACAAAGCTTTGAAGAAAAAGCTGGGGAATGAGATTCCTTGGGGCTTTGGAAAGCTTGGGCATATTCCTGGGAATCTACAAGATTACACGCATGCATAGGGCTGTGCACATGCTCCGGAAAGACCTCAATAGGTCCTAAGCTCTCACTCTGGCTGATCTTGAGCTTGGCATAAGCAGAAAGTGAAGACAAAGGCAGAAGACATTGTGTGGCTGAGTGTTGAAGACATGCCCCAACATGTACACAGAGTCCCTTGGCCAAAACTGGGAGGCTTTTTGTTTCCAGGAATTTAAGGAAATCTTTGTCTAATTATGAGCTGGCCACTAAACTAACCCAGCAGAGACTTCAGTACAATAATTATTATTAAAGTACAGTGGAACAGGGTGAAGCCTGTTGTCCCTGAGACCTTGTAGAAATTAATTCTTGGTCTACCAAGTTATAGATTTGTAGCTCTGCCTGTATAGTCCCTATCTCTTTAAACAGACAGAAAAGGCAGGGAACTCATATCAGCCTGATATCTGGTTTGTTTATTTTTAAAGGCAAGACAAAGGTAGTTTGTGAAAAATTTAAAACAAAAAGCATTGCTGTTAATCAGAAGTAATTGTATTGGAAATGATATTTTACTTCTGTACCTCATCCACTTCCCAGATTGCTTTTTCATATGAGTTCTCCCTATGTAGGACCTGTTCCTCTTTCCTCCCTAGACCCCCATGTACATAATCTTCCCATCTCACTGCTTCTTGCTTCTGTTAATTTCATTTTCTGTTCTTTCATTTGTTCCATACATGTAGCCTCGATTCAAGGATGGCTGTGGCCTCACATACTGCATTCAGGGTGTCTATCTTTTAAGAGAAGAATCAAGAAGAATAGAGACTGTAATGACCTTCTTGCTGGCCTAGCTAGGCCTGAGAGGGGGTGAAGTGCAAGAGTAAAATTCTTTGGCTGCCATTTTGATCAGAGCCATCCCAAATGAAGCAAGGCAGTTGTCACAAGCTTTAAAGGGCTTTACTAATTTGACGAGATAACTGGCCAGTGACTCACTGAGACAGGGTTGGCGATAGAGAAATGGTATTTTTTTGGCCAGTACTAAAAAAAGACCCAAGGCTTATATGCATACATGCTGTACATTCATCCAATGCCATCCATCCTCACCCCTACCAAGGCAATGCCAGAGAGGTTGCCCTTTTCCTGCAGTCTACTCAAGTTACTTATTTTCTGATTTTCTTTCTCTTTTTAGGCTACACTATATGTTCATTTAAACCTGATTTCTTCTGCCTGTGAGGGGTAGAGGGTAGGGTGGGGAGGTGCACAGTGTGATTTGCCCTGCCTCAGTCCACCACCTCCTGGGGATGGCCTGACCTGGATAATCATTTTTAGCCTGGTATTTCCTGGGCATGGGCCAGGGGCTGAGGCCAGCAGCAGAGAGGCTAAGATGGCACAGGCTCCCTGTTAGATTTGGTAGTGATGAATTTTCACTGGGGAACAAAATGGCTGTTTCTAACTTCTTTAGATTTGAAACACTGCAGAGACTATCATCTTAATAATTAAAATATATTGAGGAGAAGGGCTACTTAAATCCTTGAATGACTGGAATTCTGTAAGATATTTTAAGAAAGGTAATATCCCTGGTTAACAGTGTTTCTTTTTCTTTTTCTTTTTTTTTTCTTTTTTTTTGAGATGGAATCTTACTGTGTCACCAGGCTGGAGTGCAGTGGCGCGATCTTGGCTCACTGCAACCTCGGCCTCCCGGGTTCAAGCGACTCTCCTGCTTCAGCCTCCCGAGTAGCTGGGACTACAGGCATGCACCACCATGCCCAGCTAATTTTTGTATTTTTAGTAGAGACGGGGTTTCACCATGTTGGCCAGGATGGTCTCGATCTCAGCTGTGTTTCTAAAAGTACTTGTACAAATTATAATTTCAACTTCCAACAAAATATTTATATGAGCAGAACAGACTCATTTTTTTTTTAATCAGAACAGACTCATTTATATTTAGGAGCATTTATTTCTATGAAAACAACATGCCCTGGCCTTAGAAAACAAAAAATAAAATAAAACAATTTATCCTTTCAAGGGATTTCTTTTAGAGAATCTCTGCAGCTACTTGTAGTTGTACAAATGGCCCCCTACTTTCTCTGTGTTCCCTTCCTCACAGGGGCCGAGGAGCCCCCATGAGTTGAGAGGTGTATGTTGAATATCTTAGCTTTGAACTTGAAATATATTTTCTCATAGATATAGCACCATAAACTGTGAAATAAACTATCAATTTAAATTTTCTAGTTACAGATTAAAATAGGTTTTGTGGACTAGCTTGGAAATATATTTACTGTTTATAATATAATTTCTCTCAGAAAATTATTATTATTTATTTATTTATTTAAAGAGATGGGGGTTGGCACTGAAAGTTCCAAGCTTCTGATCATGGCTTAGTCTTTCTGGTAACCAGCCTCCATCCAGAAGCCCACCAAGAGATACTTCATTAGAACGGAAGATGCTCTTATCACCCAGGAAATTCACTAGGAGCTCTATGTCAGGAACCAGGGAGAAAGGCCAAATTTCAGAAGAAAAGATGCGCGTAGCATCCCTGTCACTCACCATAACAAAGGTTTTAGGAGCTCTGTGCCAGAAAACAGTGATAGAAACTAAATATATATTTCTTATTATATCTTAATGGTCATCTGTGAATTCCAAGAACAAGTTATGTTTACTGTTAACTTCAAGATCCTTCTTTGCAGAAGCCATATGTGAATAAAATGGCAAATAAAAATACTGTGAAAACATCTGGCCTTTCAGCTAAAATATTACCATATACACAGTTGTACAAACATTCAGGCTTGTCACAGCACCTTCCAAGCCACTGGCCACTAGAAACCTCGCAATACGAACCTCATGATATTCCCTGTGACATGGGCAGGAGTTAGGTATGCAGGTATTGTATCACCTCAACACACTCAGAGTAGAGGAAGCTCGATAATTGGCTATTTACAAAGAAGGCCCCATGGTATAAAATGTTTTGAAGTAACTGTGGCCAAATGATTGTTTAGAGATGGTGTTAAATGGGACCTTGAGAAAGGGAAGGTCAAAAGAGATGGTCAAGAGGAAATCCTTCAACTAAAGGATTTAGAGGTCTTGTGAGTGTGTTTGTTCCTCAAGGAAAAGGAATTGTTTCCATTAGATTCAAGCTGCTGACCTTTCACCTTCAGGGCAAAGGTAATAATCAGTCAACCACAAAGATAAGCCCCTTCTATTAAATTTTACTTGTTTCTTTCCTTTTCTTTCAGTTTTATCCAAGTATGAAGATCAGATTACTATTTTCACTGACTACCTAGAAGAATATCCAGATACAGATGAGCTGGTATGGATCTTAGGGAAGCAGCATCTCCTTAAAACAGGTAAGATTTGGTAGCATTTGTCTGTAAGAACCCAGATGAGGTAGGCACCTGTGGTTCAGGGTTTGTACTTTTTCTTCTTGGGTTGGCAGAGCATTGTCTTGCTCAATGTTAATGCTACTCTGAGGTGGATTTAACTTGTAGTCAAAGGAGCTTAAGCCTCAGGACTTTTGCTTGGACAGGCCCCTTCCAAGGCCCTGAAAGGCCCTAGTAGTGTGTTTACATGGTTATAGGTTTTTGCACAATTTGCACAAGTAATATATTTTTATTCTTTTCCTTAAAGGAGAATCCCCAAATTCTAGAAGCCTTGGGTTTCAAAAAACACGGACCCACTCCTGGTATCACTAATCAGTCTCTAGCCTTTCGTGACTGGTCTACATATTTATTACTCTCACATGCTTGTCTGGCTAGATAAAAACACCCAAGGACTTCTAGACAACCCATGGACCTCAGAAACAATATCAGACCTAAGTTTTTCTTAAGTTTTAGATCTTTTGCTGACCGTAGCACTGTCTCAGTTTATTCTGATTTTGTATAGAACTTTTAGCCACTGCAGCTAGATGGAAAGGAGGCTTGAATTTTTCTTCCTTACCATTACATTCTTATAGATTGGGAAAGAAAGACCTTTTAACCTGAAACTGCTAACAGCCCAGCACCCAGATAAAGCCAGAGCTTGGAAAGAGGCAGCTCTCAGATTTGTGTCTTTCTGAGGAGACATCCTCTTCAGAGGCCCTCACTTAGCGTGGAGGAAGGAACAGGAAGAGGCTGATGAAAAGGCAGGAGAGGAAGTTAGGCATTGTGGAGCTCCTCCTGAGCCTGGCTTCATTATTTTGATTGGAGAATTCTGAACAGTGGAAAGCCTGGAGCTAGCGATTAGGAGACCTTTTGTATTCAGACTCTTCTAACTCAGGTAAGTCACTGTCTCTTTCTGGATCTTAACTTCCTTCAGTGGTACTTAAAATGAGGGGATTTGAGGGGATCTCTTCTAATTCTGCATTCCATGACAACAGGAATCCCCAGGTTGCCAAATCCACTCATATTCAAATGTTAAATTGGGAAACGCCTCTTAAAATGAAATCATTGCTAAAATGTCCATACAACTTTCCCAGCGTAAAGCCACACAGGAAGGCATAAAGACTGTCAGAGGCAGGAGTGAGGGTGTGGACATTTAAGAGGATGAGCACATAACAGCTAACATCTGTTATAGGTTCACTGCATACTAGTCACCATCCAAGCACTTTAAGTGTATTATCTTTTGAATACTCACAACTCAATGAAGTAGGTACTATAATTCTCCCCATTTATGGATGAGGAAACTGAAGCTCAGAGAGGTTAAGTTAACCAGGTTACACAGCTGGTAAGTAGCAGAGTCAGGGTTCAAACCCAAGCAAAGTATGACTTCAGGTGTCTTACTCTTAACCATTATACATCTGCTTCCCTGAATATGCTAGGCACCGGGGCATGGAAGGGAGGGAAAATACAGATAGCTCAACTTTCCGATTTGCTCCAAAGAAAAGGAAGACAGAAAATAGAAACTATTGGCTAAAAGTAGATTTCCCTTTGTTCTTTTTAAGTGCAGTGACTATAAGTTTTATACAGAATATAATACAGACATGTTGAGAAGAGGGAGAGAGGTGACTAAGAAAGACAGCCACATCTAAGTACAGATAAAAATGTGGAAGCCATATTTGTGGCCCATCAAAGTAAATTTATGTCATAAAATACAAGAAAGCATGCTTTGAAAAAGGACACAAAAACATTTGTGATATTATATATGCATTTAGATTGTAAGTGCCAGTTGCACTAGTTGCTATAGATACATTTCTTACACACCTAATTTGCTTAGTAAGACATTTCCTTTTTATTTAAACATGCATGTGTGCATGAACAGACACACATGCATCCACACAAACAAGCCAACCCCTAGTTTTTGTTTTGTTTTATTTTATTTTGTTTTGCTTGAGACAGGGTCTCTCTGTTACTTAGGCTAGAGTACAGTGGTGATCATAGCTCACTGCAATCTCGAACTCCTGGGTTCAAGTGATCCTCATACCTCATTTTTTTTGTAGAGATGGGGTCTCACTATGTTGCCCAGGCTGGTCTTGAATTCCTGGCCTGAAGCGATTTCCCTGTCTCAGCTTCCCAAAGCACTGGGATTACAGGTGTGAGTCGCTGGGCCCAGCCAAACCTCTAGTTTTAGATAAGGCATGATGGGTGCTGATGCAAGATCCAACCAACCATCATTCAGGCTGGAGCTGATAGTCTTGTTAGTGGGTTCTCTAGGATCCTTAATTTTCTTATTCCTTGTCTTTTGGCAATGATCCCAGTGTTTGTAACTGCCAGGACTGTGGAACTCAGTGAAAAGATGACAGGAGCTACCCAAGGTCATTATACCAGTCAAATAGCTCTGGTCAAACCATAGGTTGGGAGAAATACTGAAATTATTTGGCTAAAATAAGAATGGGTTTCCTGTGAATTTACCTAGCCCCATAATAATGGAATTGACTGGTTATTTGAAATTAAGTTAGTAGCTGGCTCAGAAGTAAAGGTGGGTATTTTTAGATATGGTGATTTAATTTTAATTTTACATTTAATTACAGAAAAATCTAAGCTGTTGTCTGATATAAGTGCTCGTCTATGGTTTACATACAGAAGGAAATTTTCACCAATTGGTAGGTAAATCATTTGTTTTACTGTGCTTTATTCCTTGTGGATAGCTTGCCTGAGGTTATCAGTGACTTCATAGAAACCTCAGAATTAACAGCTCACTATAGCAAAGAATTTGATTGAGGAGACTAGGTAAATCTTACACTTCATCCAAAAGTTTCATTGCTAAAGTATCCTTTCACATATGGCTCTATTTCATTGAGGGATTATGACAGTATACTTTTGACACCACCTCCAAGTGTTCAGGCACCAGATGATATTACTTGTTATACTTTTGAGATTAAGGGGGAAAATCACATAATCTTTTAATTTGTATAATATCTGTTAAATTACAATCCACTGCTTTATGGAACTACATGATTATTAATGAAAATTGTGTCTTGAAAGAAAGAAAATAATTTATTTGTTTTTTTCCCCCTTATGACATGAAAGCACCTTGCCATTGAGAGACAAATTACAGTAGTTTCCTTGGAACTAATTCTAGGCTGTTACCAGCTGTCAACTAGAAAAAAGGACAGCTCAATAGGTGAAGTGAATATGCTGTCTTCATAAAGGATATACAACACATTTGCAAGTAGGGTGGCCACTTCCTAGTATCATGGCCCTGTAGGAAAAGGGCCTACAAATGGTGAAATCTACTCTTCTAAGAGGAAACTAGAATGAAATCAACCTTTCTGTTCAGTGCCAAAAATGAAGGTCACACAGACTTTTCTTTTCTTTCTTTCTTTTTTTTTTTTTTTGATACGGAGTCTCGCACTGTCACCCAGGCTGGAGTGCAGTGGCGCCATCTCGGCTCATTGCAAGCTCCGCCTCCTGGGTTCACGCCATTCTCCTGCCTCAGCCTCCCGAGTAGCTGGGACTACAGGCACCCGCCAACACGCCCGGCTAATTTTTTGTATTTTTAGTAGAGACAGGGTTTCACTGTGTTAGCCAGGATGGTCTCGATCTCCTGACCTCGTGATCCGCCCACCTCGGCCTCCCAAAGTGCTGGGATTATAGGCGTGAGCCACCGCTCCCGGCCCTTTTTTTTTTTTTTTTTTTATTGCTCTCCCCAGAAATACCCCAGTCACTAACAAACAAAAGAACAATCTTTAGTAACCAGTGGTTCTGAACTGTTAACTTTCTCTGGCTGAGGAGCTCTTTGCAAGGCTGGAAAATATTTCTAATTTTACTCTGCCAATATTTTGGCAATAGATGATCTCTTCTTTATGTGGGCCTCATTGCATCTTTTCCATACTAATCTGGCCAACAATCCCAGCATTAGCAAGAGCCAAAAGGCACCCCTTCCAGGTCATAAATTGGCTCCCTCCTTCCCATCTTCTTGTAGTAACTCTCCTTCAGTCCCCACAACTAAAAGAAAGGGGTGACCACCTTGACCCACTTGTCCTACAAGGTTGATGACCCCCTTTGAAGTTAGTCTTCTGAGATCATGTTTAGCATATTTTTCCACTTCCACACTGGGAAAAGAAAACAATGAAAACAAAATATCCTCTCTGCCATACAAGTTATCTGATTTCATTGGCCCCTTGGAAAAGGATATTGAGCTCACCCTGGCCTCATATGTGGGATTTTCTTTGCATAAGGTGTTCTTAAAATGGAACCTATTGTCTTATTTCGTTTATTAACTAATTTTATACCTTTTAAAGATACATTTCTAATTTATTAATATGGGTTTAAATTATGATCATACTCAAAACATCAAGTATTTGCATCATCCTCTATGGGTTCTAGAACACTTTCACAGATATTCTCTCAGTTCTTACAATACCCACTGATAGTAGGCAGAGTATGTACTATTATGCTCAGTCTCTAGGTGAGATTTAGATTAGATAACTAGAGACTGGTCTTCTGATGCCTCATCTAGGGATCTTTCCCCTATTTTACAATGTCCTTCTTGCTGTTCAGATCTTCATAGTGTATATTCAGAATAGTCATGAGCCTTCCAAATCTCTTTGACCATTTTGATGATTGCCTTTGGTAGTATTTGTTCTTTATCTAAGTAAGACTGGCTTCCCTGAGAATTTCAGGGCCATGCAAGTGAGCTATGCAAGGCAAGGTTTGGGTCTGGCAGATGATGACATGGAATGGACTAAGGGTTGGTATTCATACATGGCAGTCACCTACCAAAATTGCATGTATACCTAGAAGTCTTCAAGCAGAAAACATAAGGGACACATTTAGTTCATTTGCTTGTTTTATGTTTGGCCATAGAACCTGTTTTGGTTGACTCAGCACTATGTTTGCAAGTTCCAACCATATACCCAAATCTTGTTTGATCTGTGGGTGTATCTGTCACCTCACTTTTCAGAGTATATATATTTACCTGTCTTGTGTGAGTCCCAAATATGCTGATGTTTCAGGAAAGGGCAATTTGAGGAACCCATATTAATTCCCTTCCATTTTGCCAACAGGTGGAACGGGCCCTTCATCAGATGCTGGTTGGGGATGTATGCTACGCTGTGGACAGATGATGCTGGCTCAAGCCCTTATCTGTAGACACTTGGGAAGGGGTGAGTTAAATTTGTTTTATAAACTTTCTCAGAGACCTCTGCAGTATCACTTGCTGTTGATTTAGCTTGATGCTGAGCCTTGGGAACACTCAGTAACAAACTTGAGGGTCTTAAAATGCTCTCTGCAAGCTCAAGTGGTGGGGCTGACAAGTCAACAAAGCCCCTCATAAGAAGGAAACAGCTAATGTTTCCTTGTGAGTCACCAAGCCAGGGAGTTATTTTCCTGGGACAGAACTGAACATCGAGGGAGGTATGTCATTTATCCTTTCCATCTTTGCTATTGTTTGAGTAAGTCCTTAGAAATGCAAGATAACAAAGGGAGCAGGAAGAAGGGTGTGGTGATTAAGTCTGTTTCTTGACCTTGTTTAAGATATCTGCCTGGTGAAGG
Source organism: Pan paniscus (assembly GCF_029289425.2). NCBI lineage: Eukaryota > Metazoa > Chordata > Mammalia > Primates > Hominidae > Pan > Pan paniscus. The sequence continues at coordinate 107,613,838 of NC_073272.2, forward strand.
ATGTAAGTGACCTAAAGGAAGAGCATAGAGGGAGCTGGCGCTATTTTGGTTTTGGTTCACTAAGGATGTCCAGCTGATGATGAAGGAATCTTTAAATTTGCTTCCTTGGGAGGACATTTAATTAAGAAAGCCTTCTGATAATGGTTGTTGGAACTATTTTTTTTTTTTTTGAGTCGGAGTTTCGCTCTGTCTCCCAGGCTGCAGTGCAGTGGTGCGATCTCGGCTCACTGCAACCTCTGACCCCCGGGTTCAAGCAATTCTCCGCCTCAGCCTCCTGAGTAGCTGGGATTATAAGTGCCTGCTACCACGCCTGGCTGATTTTTGAATTTTTAGTAGAGATGGTGTTTTGCCATGTTGGCCAGGCTGATCTCGAACTCCTGACCTCAGAGGATCCACCCGCCTCGGCCTCCCAAAGTGCTAGGATTACAGGCATGAGCTACCGCGCCTGGCTGGTTATTGGAACTCTTGAGTCTTGCTTTCTTAAGACATGTACATACTTCCCTATGGGCATCTGAAGGATGGGGTTGGCTGGATGCCAGTTCAGGCACTTGGGTGAAGGTCCAGTTGGACTTGGGGATGAGAGAGTGAAAGGACACTTTGGATGAGATTGGGCTGCTGAACTCATTGGCTGTTGCTAATTGAGGTTCAGAAGTATAGAAACATTGTTTTCCTTTTCCCACTGTGCAAACTCACAGATTTTGCTACAGCTTTCAGAGAGGATTGGAGAAGGGCCTAGGGAGGTTTCAGGGCTTGTTACCTTCTCTTCAGGGTTTGGGATATCCTGCTTCCCCTGGATAGTATAATAATTTCCATTTTACAGATGAGGAAACCGAGGCTCAGGGAAGTGATATGATTTACCCAGGGTAAAACAGCAAGAAATCAAAGATTTGGGGATAAAATAAAGATATTCCAACTCCTTGTCCAGTGATTTTCCTTGTTTATACATGCTTCTTGGTGTAGATCCATTCTTACTATTTAATTTTTTTTTCATTTATAACACACTTCAAAATGATTATTTTGGAAGCGAGTTCTGGAAGTAGGGAGCAAACTGGAAAAAAAAAAAACAAACTCCACAGTCAGCAATCTCAATTGTTTCAATACAAAATCAAGTAGCAGGAAGAAGTTGGAAATAGATCTTGTAGCTAAGATGAGTTAAAAGAGTAATTTTGTAAAGATGTCTTTTGGATTGTTTCCTATTCAGCTATTTTAAAATTAAGGTAGAGTATTCACTTGCCATTGTCGTCAGTGAATATTTAGTGCTATTTAGCAGCCAGCTAATTAGGATTTCCCCAGACTTGGACAATTTGGTAGCTAATGAAAAGAAGTTGGATGTGGTTCACCCTCTGAGGGCTGTGCTGGATCCAAAGTTAAAAACTTTGGTTTTAGAAACACTAGAAGCAAAAGACAACTGAAGAGTCTGGAGATAATGGCCTCTGGCTTCAAGTGTAGTTCAGTCTTTATTTCAAACTCTTTAAAACCTCAGGAGAAAAATTTGTCTTGGACGCAAACTAAGCCTCAAAAATCTGTCCCATTAGACAGCGTTTCTAGAGCTGAGAGGATTGCAGTGATTACATAGAGTTTTTGCAGTTGTCCTCAGCAAGTTACGAATGGCCTCTGTAGGATTTAGGGGGCTGTGCTGAAGGCACAGATGGTATCCGTACAGATGCAGTTATTTTGGCATTGGTCTTAGGGAAACATTGAACACCTGATAGCAAAGGTATTTGTTTTCCCAAAGCTCAGCATGGACTTTTTAAAAGGTGGTGTAAAAACGACAGCATGCAATTTTTTTAAGCTTCCTTAGTTGTGAGCTATGTATATTCCCCTGTGAACTGTTGTATATCAGAATAGCACTTCTTACCCGTGAGATCCTTTTGTCAATGCTGCCAAAATATAAGAGCAAAAGCCATTGCTGTCTATGTGGAGATGAGATGCTATGGCATCTGGCTTATATACCGATGTACTGCCGGGCTTTGTGGTGACCTCCTGTTCACTGAGTAACTGGCCAGAAAGGCCTTTGTGACATTGTTTTTATGTAATATTTATCCAGCTCCAGCCCTTGGGTTAAGTCAGTTCCTTGGTCAACTTCTTGTTTTGCTTTTACTTTATACCCACTGAGTCCTTGAAAGCAATCACTTTCCAGATGTCTTTGTCATCAAAATGAAAGATACTTAGAAATGTTCTAACTTGGTCATCCCTGCCTTCTAGATGTGGTGCCTTTGTTTTCCTTCTAACTTTGTAGTTACAATAAAAGTGCAGAGAGGTAATAAACAGTTATAAAAATGTTTCTAACCCATTTTTTTTTCTTAAAAAGACTGGAGCTGGGAGAAACAAAAAGAACAACCCAAAGAATACCAACGCATCCTACAGTGCTTCTTAGATAGAAAAGATTGTTGCTACTCTATCCATCAAATGGGTAAGGTCATAAATCAATAGTTTAAAGGCAGTGCCTATTCCTGTTCCTTCTCTTCCCTTGCCTTATATGTGGCTCCATTAAGTTGTCCATCTGCTTAATTATTTATGCAAAAAATTAAGATTTTGTGGCTTATTGGAAGATCTTTTGCTAACATGTTATTTTTTTCCACATTAAAAACAGCACAAATGGGTGTAGGAGAAGGGAAATCAATTGGAGAATGGTTTGGACCAAATACAGTTGCACAGGTGTTAAAGTAAGTAAAAGAGTCTGGCATCTGCCTTATTCTGCTGTCTCCTATGCTTCCCTCCCTAGACAACTAAACCTCCCATCAACCGAGGTATTCTTGCAATCCCGCTAAGCTACTCCTCCCACTAAACCATCAAATATCTGCCATTTTGCTCAGATGGCTCTTTGAAATGTGTAAGCATGGATATCTGTCTTGGTGTATCAGAGTTATATTCACTGGTAGCAGTATATGTGGCTGTATCCTAGGACTCATTCAGTGTCTCATGCTACAGATTGATGTTCATGTGCCTGGGAGCCATTGGCCTGAGGGTCCCTTTGAAGCCAAAAGTTTCATACTAAGTGGTAGAGGCTAAGCCAGCCTAAGCAAGAAATGGACCCCCACAGGGCTCCCACATGCACTACATAATATTTAAAAACCCTGTTCATTCAGCATTTTCTGTGTACCTTTACTGTGCTAAGTTCTGGGGGTGCAGAAATAAACTTGACACAGTCCTTGCCTCAAGGAACTCACCACCTGTTGGGGGCGACAAACCCCAGGGAAGTCTTGGAATCAGTTTGTCATCTCATAGCAGACTCAAGGTGTCCCAGTGTGGTATTTTTCCAGTTGTCTTGTTAAATTCCAGAATTCACCTCCCACAGCAAGAGGCAAGGTGGAGAGGTCAGGACCAACTTTTTGAAAGCAAACGGGGTGAGTGATGTTAGTACTTACACCTGCAGACCACCTTACCTGTTGTCACTCTCCTTCCTAACAACCTATCACTGGATGGAAACTCCATGAGGGCAGAGGTTGTATTTATCTTGTTCACTCTGTAACACTAGCACATAGAACTGCCTGGCATGCATAAGTACTCAATAAGTGCTCGATGAATACATGAAAATGGCCGCCAGAATCTGAGGCCAGATTTAGGGATCAGAAGATTGAAACCTTCTGGCTTCCTTTGGTGTAGAATATTAAGCTCCTGGGCATTATGGGGGAACCTATTCCATGCAAAGTACAGACAGGACCCTGTTTCCATTACTAACCAGTCTTCAGTGAACTAGAATGCTTTGGGAATGTGTCTGTGAGGAGAGTGGCCTGGATTTTTTGGGGACCCAAGGAAAATCTGTATTGACTTTACTCCTTCCTAACAATGTAACCTCTCTGAGGCTGCTCTCTTGCCATAGTCAGAGTGCCTTTTGGGCATCGCTGACTCTGCTGAGTGAAAATCTGGTAGGATTTCAGGAATCACTGTATGAACGTAGTGTGGAAAGTATAAGAGATTAGAATGGCTGTGCTGAGCCCAAAACCCGGCTTGAAATGGTTGGTGTTAAAATAACATCCCTGAGAATTTGCTTCTTTCTTCTAAATTTTAAGATTACCAACAACAAAGTGGAAACCTAGATTTTTTTTTTTTTTTTTAGGACAGAGTCTCACTCTGTCGCCCAGGCTGGAGTGCAGTGGCACAATCTCGGCTCACTGCAACCTCCACCTCCCAGGGTCAAGCATTCTCCTGTCTCAGCCTCCCGAGTAGCTGGGATTACAGGTGGCTGCTACCACACCCAGCTAATTTTTGTATTTTTAGTAGAGATGGAGTTTCACCATGTTAGCCAGGCTGGTCTCGAACTTCTGACCTCGTGATCCACCCGTCTCAACCTCCCAAAGTGCTGGGATTACAGGCGTGAGCCACCATGCCTGGTGTAGATTTTTTTAAAGAATGTAAATGGGTTCCAATTCATCATGATCATTAGCATTAACAACAGCATATTATTATTATTATTATATTATTGTTATTATTCTGGGGAAAGATAATACATCAAAATGAATGAAATACAAGGGTGATGGTAGTTAACCTCTTTCTGGGAGCTACCTGGTAGAGAGAATGTGTTTTCTTTGGTCCAGTGAGACTGGGTTTTACCCACACATCCCAGACGTAGCCAGGTTAAACATGGCCTTACTTAACTGGCAAGGAAAGAAGAAGGAAAGGGAGAAATAGGCAGGGTACTTTACATAGACTTCAGATCATCTCTCTTTTAAAGGGGTTTTCTTTCTAATACACCATAAAGTCCTACAGTTCAGCATGGTGGCTCTCTTCAGCTGCTGACCAGTAAAGCTTGGCACCCGAGTCAATCTGCAGCCTATGTCACTTGAGAGGCACTCTCAGGGCAGCTGGGGAACAGTGGAAGTAATCTCTCTCTCTCTTTCCCCTCCACCCACTGTCTCTATCTCTGGGTTTACCTGGAACATATTCTCCATATTATCTATGATCCCAAACAAATATCTATTTTTTACGGACAGCTTCCTTTTTAAAAGTTTTTTTACAGTTTCCCTTTTGTAAAATAAAAATTCAGTATGTCAGAATGTCTTTTATTTAAGAAAACAAAGTCTCTTGGGACTTTGAGAGCAGATGCATGGGTAACTTTTCTTTTTTCCCCAGTAGGTGTCCCATCATTTTGTGAAGTAGACTTCTCCAGGTTGTAAAGCAGAAACTTCTTTTTGAGGTTCAGATACAGTAACTCTGTGGCATTCTCAAGGTCTCTAGACATGGAGCATCCCAGAGCTCTGGCAAAGAAGCCAGAGCTGACCTGAACACCAGCTTTTCTATGGCTCAGTGTTTGGTGACTTTAGGAACACTGGGCATAAATTGTACTGTTTTCTGCTGATAGTTCCATCTTCCCAAATTGTGACTTCATTATACATTGCTTTGCAGAAAACTTGCTTTATTTGACGAATGGAATTCCTTGGCTGTTTATGTTTCAATGGATAACACAGTGGTCATTGAAGATATCAGTGAGTTACCAGCCTGTTTAACTTCCCAGCTGATGGGTGATGAGTTCCTCCCTCACCATTCAGTATTCTGGGGCTCAAGAGAGTCTCTCTGGTCTTCCCCACCAGGGCAGGGGAGCTTAGAGGAGCACAGGGCTCTGATTCTCTTTCTTTTCAGCTTTCTGAGAGGGAGAACAGCATTAGAGGGGCCTTGCTCCTCCTCAGTGAGGTACCACACTCCTTCCCTGCAGAAAACACAAAGTGTGTATAATAATTTATTCAACCACCAACAGATCTTTCATGGAGGCTCACCCTTGTCCAGGCGTGTGATTCCTGCACTGAGGAGTGAGAGCAACCTAAAGATACAGTCCCTGTCTCAAAGGCCCTGGCAGACTTGAGAAATGAGATTCTTCCAATAAGCCCAGAATCCCTATTGGGAGCTAAACAAGTACCCAGTGGCCAGAATGAAGAGCATGAGCCCTAGAGGAATGGCCTGGGCTTTGTGCAGGCGGGGAGTCAGCTGAGCCCTGGTGGCAGAGGAGAGGGCCTTCTAGGCAGGGTGGGGGGCATGTGAGGTTCCCCTTAGTTTTGATATTGGAATATCTTCTAGGGCTGAAGACTCCTTACTTATCCAATATTCTGTTCTTCCATTTCTAGAAAAAATGTGCCGTGTCCTTCCCTTGAGTGCTGACACACCTGGTGACAGGCCTCCCGATTCTTTAACTGCTTCAAACCAGAGTAAGGGCACCTCTGCCTACTGCTCAGCCTGGAAACCCCTGCTGCTCATTGTGCCCCTTCGCCTGGGCATAAACCAAATCAATCCTGTCTATGTTGATGCATTCAAAGTAAGTCACTTCTTTCCCTGAGCCCATTGCTGCCTGCCCATCACACCGCCATCTCAGCACAGAGATCCGTGAGCAGCAGTCCACAAGTGAGTTGAGAATCTTGCATTGTCTTTCTCTCCAGGAGTGTTTTAAGATGCCACAGTCTTTAGGGGCATTAGGAGGAAAACCAAATAACGCGTATTATTTCATAGGATTCTTAGGTAAGAAAGGAGGAATCACAAGTAAGTCATTGTGGGCTAGGGGAGGGCGTGGGGACAAGGTTTGCATGGGAGACCAGGCAATTCCAGTTAGTGGGTTCCCGTCTAGCCCAGGAATGCCGTGGCCTCTGGTCAGCTCCTTCTGTCTCCGGCCTAACTGATGGAGAGTGATGTTTCTGTGTGCCTGATGGAAAGCAGGTCCAATTTCAATGCCTTTACTTCCTTGCTTCTTGATAAGATGGTTCCATTGCTTTCCCACTGGATAGCCCCAAGGTCATAGCATTGCTCCAGCATGTCTCTCTCCTGCCTGTGGGGCCCAGGGTGGTGGAATTTCAATCCCTTGGCTTTGCCAATATCTCTCTTATTAGGGCCTGCTGGCTCATTGTTCAGAGCTGTGACAGGATGGGAATTGGAGGAGGCAAAGACAGAAGTAACCCTTTCCCAAGAATGGGGGCTAAGCCTTAAAACCACTAACCTCTTAATGTGGACCCGAGCAAGCAACCCAACATTCCCTGCATAGGAAGGCACCTCTGGAAACCCAGTCTCTTTACTTACTAGCTGTGACCAGAGACATCTGAGGTCCTTGGTACACAAGGTAAGCTAGCCTAGTGCTTCTGAAGCTTTAGCATGCACATGAATCACCTTGAGAGCCTGTTGGAGTGCAGGTTCAGTAGGTCTTGGGTGCGGCCTGAGTTTCTGCATTTCTAACTAGGTGGTGCCGATGCTGCTGGTCCACAGACCACACTTTGCATACCCAGGGCCTAAACACCTGGTTAGTGTTGAAGAGCATAAGTTAGAGAGTGATGTGGCCAGGAAAATTTGGTACAGGACGCCTGTTGCAGGGGTGGAGTGGTCTGAGACTTGGCCTCAAGAAAGTTATGAGGTCAGATTGGTTGACAGACAAAGGAGAGCTACAGGAGTTACAAGGGAATGGCATGAGGGCACGTGCAAAGGACAGGGCGGAGATGGCCTTAGTTATCCTCCCCAACACATCTCCTCTTGGACATTCAGGGAGGTGAGGTGGGATGGGAACAGACACACATGGCTTTGCATGCCAATCCCCCACTTGCTAGCTGTGTGACTTCAGGAAAAAGATATCAATATTCAGTCTCAGGTTCCTTTTATGTAAAATAGGGCTAATGCCTGACTCGCCCTGTTGTCATCTTACAGTAAAGTGTTCATCAAAGAGCCAGGCATATAGGACAGTCACTGAAAGGTGGCTGCAGCTTGCTTTACCCCAATACCTATTTCCTTTGCCAGCCCCTTCTTCCTCTCTTTAGGTTGGGGGGTGTGGAGCGGGGCGTGGGGATTGCACAGCTGCCTCTGCTCTCTCTAATGCTGCCATCTATTGGTTGAGCCCAAGAATTACAGCTAAATGGAAAATGTGGAGCCTGTAAAGGCTTTTATTTTTCTAAGTATAAAACCTAGTGTTTGGAGTTCTGCAAAATCAGATGCCCTCTGTTCCTAAGCATTTGGGTTCAAAGAAAATGTTGCAAAAAATAGATTTCCAGTTGCTCATGCATGACTTAGTCTCTTCAGGCGGCTATAACAGAATAGTATAGACTAGGTGGCTTTATAAACAACAGAAATTTATGTCTCACTGTTCTGGAGGCTGGAGGTCTAAGATCCAGGCACTGGCAGATTTGGTGTCTGGTGAGAGCCCACTTCCAGGTTCATAGATGGCTGTTTTCTTGCTGTGTCCTCAAATGGCAGAAGAGGCAAAGGAGCTTTCTGGAGTCTCTTTTATGAGGGCACTAATCCATTCATAGGGGCTCCACCCTCATGACTAAATCACCTCCCAAAGACCCCACTTCCTAATACCATCATACTGGGGGTTAGGATTTCAACATATGAATTTTAGGGAGACATAAACATTCAGTCCACAACAGTGTTTGAGGACAGCTTTGAAACAGATTAGAAAATGACTTTGGAGGAATCTCAGTGAATAGTGTGTGTGATTCCTGGGTGCCCTGGCCTCCCTATCCCAAGTTACCTACAGAGAATTTCTCCAAGTTGATGTAGCCCTCCTGTTTCTTGAGGCCACTGGGTCAGAGTAGCTTTTGTGAAGTTTGACTACTCATTAAAAAGATGTGGGCAATCCTCAGTTCTTTGATACCCCAAGACAGAGGTTCACATAGTGCCCATTTGCCTGTTAACTTTTATAAGTCCTTTGTGCAAACTTCACTTGAGGGCTTTAAGTCCCTCCGACTCCCCTTTTCTGACTCACACCCTTACTGTTTGAGGTTGAGTGGTCCAGATTGGCAGAATGTCTGAAGGGAGGGAAGAGATGCAAATTGCCATTTTCTAAATAGTTGTCCTGTTCCAGAGACTTCGCAAAGTATATTATCTCTCTGTCTACACATATATACACACACACACACACACATTTATACATATATACATATATATACATTATATATATAAAATATATATATAAAATGTATTACATATACATATACATACATATACATATACAAAGTATTATATACATTTTATAAATATATAAAATGTATAAATGTATATATAAAATACATTGTATATATAAATAAATGTATATAGAAAATACCTTGTATATATAAATGTATATATAAAATAATATATAAATATATAAAATAAATGTATATATAAATATATATAAAATGTATTACATATACATACACAAAGTATTACATATACATTGTATATATATAATGTATTACATATACAAATACATACACAAAGTATTACATATACATATACATATATATATATATCACTAAGGAATGGTGCCATATTGAGGGCTCAGTGTTGGTCTGTGCTGCTGGCAAATTGGGCACTCAGCAGGGGCCGTAGCCAGGTCAGCCTTGGTGAGTGGAAGTCCATGTTGCTGAACCCATGTGTAACCTCTATCCCTGCCACCATGGCCACTTTGTTCATGGGCCCATTGGATGATGACACGGGTGGCTGAGGAAAAAGGCTGAGTGGTGTCCACAGAATGGGTCATCCTATCTACTTGATTATTAATCAAGAATACACACAATATTTCTGTGAGGTAGAGACTGTTATTTCTGTTTTACATGCAGTGAAACTAAGAGCTAAAATTAAGAGAGATTAAAAAGTTATTTCTTCAAGGTGATTCTGTTAGAAAGTGGTGAAGCCAAGAGTCGATCCCAATTTGGTCATCTCTACCTACCACCTTCCATTGCTCCCCCAGGGCCCTCCTGCCCAGTGGGAAGCTGAGAGAGCTCTAGGTGTGGGAGGATATGGCCAGGATGACACTCTGGCCTTCAAATTTTGCCTGCTTAGAGAGAAGGAGATGTTGGTTCCTTGCACTTGGGTATAGGTTTCCACCTGGACATCCATAGCATTAGCCCTGTCTCTGCAGGTGGTTGGTCAGCCTGCCTTTTCACTCCAGGTCTCACTGGAGACCTTTGTTTAGTCCCCAGATCATTTCTAGAGCTTTTTACATCTATTGTATATCTTTTTTTAAAAAATTTTGTTCCAGATTCAGGAGGTACATGTGTTTGTTTGTTACATGGTTATTACATGTGTAATGGTGGGGATTGGGCTTCTAGTATACCTGTCGCCCAAATATTGAGCATTGTACCCCAATGGATGATGATTAGATAAATAAAATGTGTTATATACACCATGGAATACTATGTGGCCATAAAAAGTAATGAAATCATGTCCTCTGAAGCAACATGGATGGAGCTGGAGGCCATTATCCTAAGTGTACTATATCTCTTATAAGCACTCTCAGAAATGATGCAGCTTGTGGCAGCTTGTGGCCAGGCGCAGTGGCTCACACTTGTAATCCCAGCACTTTAGGAGGCCAAGGCAGGTGGATCGCTTGAGCTCAGGAGTTCGAGACCAGCCTGGGCAACATGGTGAAATGCCGTCTATACCAAAAATACAAAAAATTAGCTGGATGTGGTGGCGCATGCCTGTAGACCCAGCTACTTGGAAGGCTGGGATGGGGATCGCTTCCAAGCAGATCGCTTGAGCCCAGGAGGTCAAGGCTGCAGTGAGCCAAGATTGTGCCACTGCACTCCAGCCTGGGAGACAGATTGTATTAGTCAGGGTTCTCTAGAGGGCCAGAACTAATGGAATATATATACATATATATGTGTGAATATATATATGTGTGTGTGTATATATAACATACATACACACACACACACACACATATATATGTAAAGGGGAGTTTATTAAGTATTAACTCACATGATCACAAAGTCCCACAATAGGACATCTGCAGGCTGAGGAGCAAGGAGAGCCAGTCTGAGTTCCAAAACTGAAGAACTTGGAGTCTGATGTTTGAGGGCAGGAAGCATCCAGCATGGAGAAAGATGTAGGCTGGGAGGCTAGGCCCATCTCTCTTTTTCATATTTTTCTGCCTGCCACCCTGGCAGCTGGTTAGATTGTGCCCACCTGATTAAGAGTGGGTCTGCCTTTCCCAGCCCACTGATTCAAATATTAATCTGCTTTGGCAACACCCTCACAGGCACACCCAGGATCAGTACTTTGTCTCCTTCAATCCAATCAAGTTGACACTCAGTATTAACCATCACAAGTCCACCCCTTGTCAACTTGAACCCATATACATATCCTGAGATCATACATCATCTTCAGATAAAGACAATAATAAGGTCATAATTTGCCTAACATAATACAACTATCCTTCATACAACTGGAAACGCACCAATCCCCAACCCAAATACTATTACATGAACTTAATAATACTTAAATGCTGATGTGAAGTCAATAAATCTTATGTCACATGATAAAGGAGAAAGGAAATAAAATGAGAATATTTTCTTAGTACAAGTGTATACATGCACAAACATATTTTTAACAAAAGAAGGAGGAAATGTTCATGACAATTGCAGTCCTCGTTTCTGTAGCTGGTCACGTGGTCGTAGCTAGTATTGATGACTACCTACTTTTACTACCTATTCTGTATTCCCTTTGCCATCAGTAAACACTTCAGCAGGTCATGTTTTTTTTCCTGGTGGAGTGACCCAAACCTTCATTCCTGAAGGGTCTGGGCCGTTTGTAGTCCTGCCTGGATTGGGCTGTTGTAGTTTCCCATTGACCTTAATCACAGGGCATGGTAATACTAAGAGACACCCAAATGGATCTCCTGTATTCCATGCATACTTTTTCTTACCTCCATTGTGGGGTAGTAGACTGATTTCATCTTGATAGTCCGAGTCAGTCACCCCAGCCAACACTGTAACTCCCTTATTAGCCTGTTGATGTAAAGGGAAGAGGAGCCCAAAGTGTCCAGGTGGCAATCTTAACTTCCGGTTTAATGGAACTGTTGTGTCTCCTGATGGCAGCATTCCTTCCTCTGGAACTAAGAACTCCAGGCCAGCAGAACGTAATGTCGGGGGAACAGGAAGCAAAAATTTTGCTGGTGGATCACTGGGGCTGATGGTGAGTGGTGCCACTTCCACTTCCACTCCTTGATTCCTGGACCTGTGAATCCTGGCTATGAGAGAAAGAGTACCATATATTGAATGCTAATTCAGAGCTTACACAGCCTTCTGGAAAACTTTGCCCCAGCCCTACAAAGTATTGTCACCTAGTTGGCATTGTAATTGTAACTTCAAAATGAAATTCCACCGTTCTATCAATCCAGCTGCTTCAGGCTGATGGGGAAGATGGTAAGACCAGTGAATTCCATGAGAATGAGCTCACTGCCACACTTTCTTAGCCATAAAGTGAGTGCCTTGGTCAGAGTCTGTGTGGGATACCATGATGTTGGATAAGGCTGGTGGGGAACATGGTAAGACCAGTGAATTCCATGAGAATGAGCCCACTGCCACACTTTCTTAGCCATAAAGTGAGTGCCTTGGTCAGAGCTGTGTGGAATACCATGAAGGTGGATAAGGCATTCTGTGAGTCCATGGATGGGAGTCTTGGCAGAAGCATTGCATACAGGATAAGTAAACCCATATGTGGACTAAGTGTTTATTCCAGTGAGGATAAATCTCTGCCCTTTCCGTGATGGAAGAAGCCCAATATAATCAACCTGCCACCAGGTAGCTGGCTGATCACCCTGAGGAATGGTGCTATATTGAGGGCTCAGTGTTGGTCTCTGCTGCTGGCAAATTGGGCACTCAGCAGGGGCTGTAGCCAGGTCAGCCTTGGCGAGTGGAAGTCCATGTTGCTGAACCCATGTGTAACCTCCATCCCTGCCACCATGGCCACTTTGTTCATGGGCCCATTGGGTGATGACACGGGTGGCTGGGGAAAGAGGCTGAGTGGTATCCACAGAATGGGTCATCCTATCTACTTGATTATTAAAATTCTCCTCTCCTGAGGTCACCCACTGGTGAGTACTCACATGGCATACAAATATCTTCACAGTTTTTGACCACTCAGAGAGGTCCATCCACATACCTCTTCCCCAAATTTGGCACCAATTTCCCAATCATGCTTCTTCCAAGTCCTTGACCATCCAGTCAAACCATTGACTATAGTCTATGAATTAGTATATAATCGCACATATGGCCGTTTCTCCTTCCATGCAAAGTGCACAACCAGGTGCACTGCTCGAAGTTATGCCCACTGGAAAGATTTCCCTTCAATGGGTCAGAGTAACACACCCAAATGAGGAATGTGTTGCCTCCAAAATCCAAATAGGCCCAAAAGGCATTGTGCCTCTTTCTTGGTTGTAGGAGGGGCCAATTGCAGCAACTTATCCTTCACCTTAGAAAGAATATCTTGACAGGCCCCACACCACTGTCCCCTAGAAATTTTACTGAAGTAGAAGGTCCCTGAATTTTAGTCAGATTTATTTCCCATCCTCTGGCATGCAAATGTCTTACCAATAAGTCCAGTGTGTTTGCTACTTTTTGCTCACTGGATCCAGTCAGCATAATGTCATCAATGTAATGGACCAGTGTGGAAGTGAAAAGCGATCAAGGTCTCTCCAAATAAGATTATGACACAAAGACGGAGAGTTCATATGCCCCTGAGGTAGGACAGTAAAGATATATTGCTGGCCTTGCCGGCTGAAGGCAAATTGCTTCTGGTGGGCCTCATGGACAGGAATGGACAAAAAGGCATTTGCCAAGTCAATAGCTGCATACCAGGTACCAGGAGATGTGTTAATTTGCTCGAGCAATGAAGCCACATCTGGTACAGCAGCTGCAATTGGAGGCACCACTTGGTTAAGCTTACAATAATCCACTGTCATTCTCCAAGATCCATCTGTCTTCTGCACAGGCCAAATGGGAAAGTTGAACTGGGATGTGGTGGGAATCACCACCTCTGTGTCTTTCAGGTCCTTGATGGTGGCACTAATCTCTGCAATCCCTCCAGGGATGCAATATTGTTTTTTATTTACTATTTTCCTAGGTAGAGGAAGCTCTAATGGCTTCCATTTGGCCTTTCTCACTGTAATAGCCCTCACCCTACCAGTCAGGGAGCCAATGTAGGGGTTCTACCAGCTGCTAAGTATGTCTATGCCAATTATGCATTCTGGCACTGGGGAAATGACCACGGGATGAGTCTGGGGACCCACTGGGCCCATTGTAAGTTGCACCTGAACTAAAACTCCATTAATTACCTGACTTCCATAAGCCCCTACTTTAACTGGAGGACCACAATGATATTTTGGGTTCCCTGGAATCAATGTCAGCTCAGAGCCAGTGTCCAGTAGGCCCTGAAATGTCTGATCATTTCCCTTCCCCCAATGCACAGTTACCCTGCTAAAAGGCCGGAAGTCTCCTTGGGGAAGGATGGGAGAGCGATTCACTGCATTAATTGTCAGTAATATAGTGAGGTCCTTCCTCAAGGCGACCCGGCCTCCCCTTCATTCAAGGGGTTCTGGGTCTGTAAACTGGCTCAAGTCTGGAAATTGATTGATGGGCTGTGATTCTCTGTTTCTGTAATTCAAATTAGTCTTTTGTGCATTCGACCTAGAAGTTTTCTGCTTATATAAATTAAGTAGGAATGCAGTAGGCTTCCTATCAATTTCACTTCTAGGAACACCATGATTAATTAGCAAATGCCAGAGCTCTACACGAGTCAGACTATTCTGATTGCAGTAGTCTGAAAGCAATAGTCAGACTATTGCTTTGCCTCTGCTGTCCATTACAGTAGCTATGCCCACCTTGCCTTTGATGGTTGAGTGCTGCCACTTGGCCCCTGCCACCTCAGGATCCAATTATTCCCATTATATTTAAATTTTGTAGTTGAGTGACGCAGTTCCCACTGTTAGATCTGACATACAGAGAAGAGCAATTACAGTACTCTTCGAAGATGCATGTTCTGCCCTCACAAATCTATTTTGCAAGGCATTGGTCAAGGGTATATCTTCTGGACCCTCCCAGCTGGGATGAATAGGTCTGAAGTGACTAATCCACTCCACCATCCCAATCTCCCTAAGCCTTTGGATCCCTTCCTCTACATAAAACCAAGGGAGATCAGGCATTTCCATCTCGTTCACAGTGGGCCATCTTTTAATCCATATTTCAGCTAACCAAGCAAATAAGCTATTAGAACCTTTTTTAACTCCCCGAGCTGCAACATTAAATGCAGAGTCTCTAACATAGTGGGCCCAAATCAATAAATTCAGCCTGATCCAACTCTGTGTTCGTTCCACCATTATCCCACACCCTTAATATCCGTTCCCATGCCTGTTCTCCAGGTTTCTGTTTATATAAATTAGAAAACTCAAGCAGTTATTTTTGAGTATAATGCACCTCCTCATGGGTCACACTCTCAACCTGACCTCCAGGAGCCCACCAGGACTTTAGTCTAGTTGAAGTCTGGAAGCAAACAGGGGTGTTGGGGGTGGCTCCTGAGGAGAATCAACATTATCTTGCCTGGCAACTGCCTCAGAGGAGGCCATCACTGTTGCTTCAGGCAGCACAGGGTTTATCTCCTCAGTCAAAGGTGGAAAGGCTGATGACAGCATGGGCCGGGGAGGGGATGTTGCCACTACTGGAGATGGGGAAGCTGTTTCTTCTGGCAAAAAAAGTTCATCAGAGTTTACAACTCAGTGTCCCCAGCTTCATCAGGGTCCTCCCACACGTTCCCATTCCAAGTTGCAGGGTCCCATTCTTTTCCAATCAATGCCCTCACTTTAACAGTAGACACCTGGCGAGGCTGTGCATGCACCTTTTGTTGGAGGCCAGTCACTCGCATGATAAGAGCTTGTGTCTGTTTTTCCACAATTTCAGCTCTTTCTCTACAGGAGATAAGACTCTCACTTAGGGCAATCTTAGCAGATTTTAGGTTCAATATCTGCTTCTGAAGCCTGGAGCTAGAATCCCTGAGTTCATCATTTTCTTTCATGACTTTGTCCACTGAACTTAGGAGCAACCAACTAGCTTCATTATGTTCCTTGGTTTTCCACGTATGGTCAATTGTATTATGTATAGTCACTGAACTCCTTGCCTCTCACGAGCGATGATTCAGGTGTGTCAAATGCATTTATTTTGCATAACTCTCTAAACAGTTCACACCAAGGACTATCAGTGTTCCCTATACTATTAGAAGTACAGTCCTTAGCATTTTTGGGTCTAATCATATTAAATAGCCAACTCTAGAAACCCCAAAACCAATGAAAGAACTCCATCCTTAATATTCTGTTCCTCTAGAACAACTCCTGGTACCAAAATCTGTATCAGTCAGGATTCTCTAGAGGGACAGAACTAATGGGAAAAAAAAATATATATATATGAGTTTATTAAGTATTAACTCACATGATCACAAGGTCCCACAATAGGCCATTTGCAGGCTGAGGAGCAAGGACAGCCAGTCTGAGTTCTAAAACTGAAGAACTTGGAGTCCAATGTTTGAGGGCAGGAAGCACCCAGCACGGGAGAAAGACGTAGGCTGGGAGGCTAGGGCTGTCTGTCTTTTTCACATTTTTCTGCCTGCCACCCTGGCAGCTGGTTAGATGGTGCCCACCCAGATTAAGGACAGGTCTGCCTTTCCCAGCCCACTGACTCAAATGTTAATCTCCTTTGGCAACACCCTTGCAGACACACCTGGGATCAGTACTTTGCATCTGTCAATCCAGTCAAGTTGACACTCAGTATTAACCATCACACAGAGGGAGACCCTGTCTCAAAAAAAAAAAAAATGATGCAGCTCGTAAAGCTCCACTCCATGCACATCCACACACACACACACACACACACACACACACACACACACACACACACACACACCACCCATGGGAAAAGGTCCTGGTCAGAGTCAGAGAAGATGTTATTATTCTCAACACCTTAACTCCAAACATCCCATTAGATGACTCAGTTCTAACCCTGTTTTGGCTTTCTGTTTTCTTGCCTACAACTTCCTTTCCCTCAGACCTTTCTGTGGTCTTAGGTAGGCTTCCTTCTAGCCATCTTGGTTGCTCTTTAGTGTAATCTGAGGCTTTTTCAGTATCACTGATCTTGCCCACCTGTGGTCTAGGGGAAAAACATCTACCTTGACTTTCATAAAGCAAGTCATATGGGGGGATTGATTTCTATATACTCTTAAACATGCATTTGTAGGAAAATACTGTTGATTTGCAGTAAAATATTTCTCTGGCCACTTTCTATTTGTATTGTGTTTTAAGCATTTCACAGAGGTGAAATCTTCTGGTCCTTGTAATATACCATGAGGCAACTAGAACAGGCCCGATGACCCTAGTTTAAAAACAAGAAAATTAAGACAGAGTGAATTAAGTGGTTTGTCCTTGGTTTATGACAGAAAAATGTTAAACTTTTCATGAGACTTCAGAAATGAACATATTCTTTGCTGACAGAAACATGTAGATGTGCCCAACACAATCCTGGATACCATTCCAGAGGGAGTCTTTGGGGCATCCCTCCCTACCCCAGTCTTTGGCAGCAGGTAGATCTCTCCTTGCTCGCCTGATATAGCTGAGCACACAGAGAACCAGATGGCCCTCAGGTCCGGACAGTGAGGCTGGGGTACCTCTTAGGCACTTTTGCCTCCTCAGCCTGTGGCTGATGAACATTAGAGGGACTCTCAGCCCTTTGAATATCAGGTCAAAGCAGAAATTTTATTATCCTAAACTCCTCCCATGTTATTTTGGGCCTAGACTTTTTCAATTTAATGAAGCATAGCTTATATCTCTTGTGTCAAGGTCAGTCATCTCAAAGTGAATTTTCCAAGTGAGCTGTATCTGCACTGATGTTAATGTGACAAAGGCAGTGCTTTCTGACAGGAACTTACTAACTTGCTAATAAGTACTAACTTGCTAGCTAATCACAACCAGAAGTCAGCTCACTGGTTTCTCATCCATAAAGAGTCAGCATTCCCATTCCATAAAAAGTCAGCATTTCTTTTGAAGGTCAGGACCTCCTCCCTTACCAGAGGTGCTTTCTGAGCATGGGGCTGAGAACCAGCAGTCTAGCCTGAGATGCTTTCCAATGTCAAAAGAGGCAGAAAGCTCCCTAATGGTACCTGGGCCCACGACCTGGTGACTCCACCTACCGCCTCTTTGCTACTGCTGCTCACAGAGCCTGCCATGCCATCTGTGGTCTCTCATTCCCACATTTTCTCAAACCTGTCACTTTCCATTTTTGGACTTGGACTTTGAGGAGATGTAAATGCTAGGGCACATCTTCTCATTGAATGATAAGATTTGGGCGCAAGTGGCTTCCTTTAAGCATGCTCACCCTGGCTTTAGGCTTTCTGTCATTCCATTCTCATTGTCACCAAGGGAGGGGTTAAGAGAACCAGAGTGCCTCCTCCCAACAACAGCAGTGGGGCCAGGACCGGTAATCCTTTGAAGGTTAAGCATATCTCCTTCAAAACAGGTGACGAGCTCATCTTCTTGGACCCTCACACAACCCAGACCTTTGTTGACACTGAAGAGAATGGAACGGTTAATGACCAGACTTTCCATTGCCTGCAGTCCCCACAGCGAATGAACATCCTAAACCTGGATCCTTCAGTTGCATTGGTGGGTATTCGTAGGTTGGGTGGGCCAGGAGATACGATGTGTACAGATTGGTTCCCTGGGAGTTATCCAGATTGCTAGGTAGGAAGGCAAGAGTATGTTTGCTCACTATCCCCATTAGAGGCAGTAGAGTGTAGTGGGGAAGGAATGGACCCTGGAGCCAAACTGCTCCAGTTGGAATCTTGGCTCTGCCACTTACTAACTGTATTAGTCTGTTCTCCCACTGCTGATAAAGACATACCTGAGGCTGGGTAATTTATAAAGGAAAGATGTTTAGTTAACTCACAGTTCCACATGGCTGGGGAGGACTCCCAATCATGGTGGAAGATGAAGGAAGAGCAAAGGGATGTCTTACATGGTGGCAGGCAAGAGAGCTTATGCAGGGGAACTCCCATTTATAAAACCATCAGATCTCATAAGACTTATTCACTACCACAAGGATGGTATGGGGGAAACCACCCCCATGATTCAGTTATCTCTACCTGGTCCCACCCTTGACACGTGGGGATTATTACAATTCAAGATGAGATTTGGGTGAGGACACCACCAAACCGTATCACTAACTACGCACTTAGGAGGAGTCACTTAATCTTTCTGAGCCTCAGTCTTCTCATCTCTAAAATGAGGAAAACAATAGTTCGTTCCTTATGGGGTTGTATGAGGTGCAATGCATGTAAGGCACTTAGCACTGGGCCTGGCACATTGTAAGCATTCTATAAATGTTAGTTACTCTTTCCCCTGTTTCCTTCTTGTCCTCAAATTATTGCTACCCAGGCACAGGGAGGAAGATGGGATATCACTAGGGAGAGATAAGGGAGCAAGATGCCCTGGGTGCACACAATCTAGGAAGCTGCAGGATTTTCCCCCATAAGTATGGTTGGTGTCTACACACACTGAAGGGGCATCTGCCCGTGAAGTAGCCAGTGGTTCTGAGGCCTGTCTGCATCCTCTCCTCTAGTTTAATCCAATTGTCAGTATACCAGTGACCAGGAGCTGCAAGTCCTCCTCTTGTGAACCATTCTTTCACTACTCTGGGATGGCTTTGAGGTTGAGAAAGCACAGACTGATGGTTCTCTCTATTCTGATAGATAATTTCCTGAAGGTCAATGCCATCTTCTTAAGTATTGCCTCTAGCTAAAAGTACCATTTGGCTTTTGTTTGTTGGCTTAATTGAATGTTCTTTGGAGATGTGTGTATTTGTACACTGAAAGTAATGGAATTAACCCTACACTTTGAAGATGATCTTCAAGTTAAAATATCTCGCAGCATGAGGAAAGAGGGAAAGGGACAGAGAGCAAGGGTGAGAATGAGAGCAAGACTGAGAGAGTGATGTGTATGTCTGAGTAAGGCAATGAGTTAGGAGAGAGAGAAGCCCAGGCAGTCTTCCTTCTTTATTGCTGAGAAGTCACATCCACAGAGACTGGCCCACATCCTAATTCTGGGCCAACAGCTCCATTGTGCAATACCAAAGGTAATTCTAAGTTGTGTTCTTTTGCTTTCCCCCAAGGGATTTTTCTGCAAAGAAGAAAAAGACTTTGATAACTGGTGTAGCCTTGTTCAGAAGGTAAAGCTATATGTTTTTCTTAGTCTGAAAAATGAAGTTACTCAATTTTATTCCTTTTCAAGATTGTTTTTCATAGTAAAAAAAAATCCTACTCTGATACGACTTTACTGCAAGAGAAAGAAACTAAGGCAACAAAGAAACTATCAGGTGTGGGGAATTGTGCATAACTTCGGGGGAACTGAACAAAAATTTTGGTTTGAAATATGCTTAGCATGTCAAGGGAGTGATATTTTTAGTGATGAAACCTAATGTTTTATCTCATTAATAGACAATTATTTTCTAAAGGCAATACTTACATTTTAGAATGCAGCAAAACTGTATTTATGTCACATTTAAAGGTGGAATGAGAATTTTCTGATAAGACTATGCCTTTTATTTTATTTTATTATTTTTTGAGACAAAGGCTTGCTCCGTCACCCAGGCTGGAGTGCAGTGGCGGGATCTGGGCGCACTGCAACCTCCGTCTCCAGGTTCAAGCGATTCTCCTCCCTCAGCCTCCCGAGTAGCTGGGATTACAGGCGCCCACCACCATGCCCAGCTAATTTTTGTATTTTTAGTAGGGACAGGGTTTCACCACATTGGCCAGGCTGGTCTTGAACTCCTGACCACAGGTGATCTGCCCACCTCGGCCTCCCAAAGTGCTGGGATTACAGGCGTGAGCCACCATGCCCAGCTAAGACTATGCCATGTAAATTAGGATATATACCATACATGTTGGACTGCCACTGAAACCATGCCAATATGTAGCAATAGTCTCTTGGGGCAGATTTAATTTCACTAACTGACATTTCTTTGGAGCCAATGCTTCAGGAACATGTCACCCCTAAAGTGAGCTGGACCCATGCGTCTGGCACAGGAACTATGCCTCATGATGGAGAATAGGCAGTGAGTGCTGGCCTTCATCAGATAGTCCCCGCAATGTCCTTCCTTCCTGGCTAAACAGTATCTAGAATTGAAGATGGCTGAGTCTTCAGATGGTTCAAGTAGAGGATGCATGTATTTTCTAGGCCCCTGTTTTCACCTGGCAACCAGCAGACCACTGTCTCAGGGTTTGGGGTCAAAGATTGCCAATTAGAAATGTTGTGACTCTGAAGTATTTAAAACTGTTTTGTTATCTCCCCAGGAAATTCTAAAGGAGAATTTAAGGATGTTTGAATTAGTTCAGAAACATCCATCACACTGGCCTCCCTTTGTACCTCCAGCCAAGCCAGAAGTGACAACCACTGGGGCAGGTAAGCTGTTGTTCAATGGCTCTCAGCTAGCAGACCCACATATAGCAATTGTTTTATGAGAAAGAAGAATTGTGGCCCATGCTTTCTGTGGACAGTAAAATTTCTACTCAGCTGGAGTGATAAAAAAATGGTGCTTCTGGTTATTTTAATCTTCCGATGAGCTGATATTTACCAATTTCAAAGAATGATAATAGAAGAAAATGAGCTCATTGCAAAAGTTCTATGCAAAATCAAGATGACTAGGATTGCTTTTTCATGGTCTGGTTCAGAATAGCAAATTGAGGCCATCGATAATTCAAAGGTATCTTGAAGGGCTTTCAGAGCCTTGGCCACATCACCGTCGTTAGGTTTATGTAACAAGTCTGGCTATTTTGAGTCTTTATAGATAATTTCTAATACTTGGCAGTAGTTCTAATTGTAAGTCTCCTCCACACAAGTCTTTCTTTAGTACAGCAATTAAAAATGCTTAGTCTTAACTACTGAGTAAAGTATTGACTGACCACTTCAACCCAAGTGTCAAGCTTTTCTTCTTTCTCATTTCTGTATTCTGATAGAATTCATTGACTCTACTGAACAACTGGAGGAGTTTGATCTGGAGGAAGATTTTGAGATTCTGAGTGTGTAGAATCCTGGGAACGCAACTTGAAGGTCTGTCTTCCATCTGGCACCATAAAAACATGAACTTATTGCATAAAACTTTTCTAGTCAGCAAGTGCCTGATATGCCAATAGCATACAAACTCAATAGCAATCATGACTGAGCCAATCACTGTTTCTCAGAAAAACAAAACAAAACAAAACAAATGACAGTAACCTTTCCCCGGAAAGAAATAGAACAATCATGGAGCCTAGGAGCAGAGAGATGAGGAGGAGTTCATTGCTTCCCAGCTTGTGTTATATGGCTACAGCAAGTCTTCAGCTGCTGCAATGAGGAAATGGGCATCTGGAAGACAAACAGCAACTCTCAGCTTGCTTCAAGCACCAGCAGATAAGAGATGGTTAAGCTGTTCTTCACCCTTTCAGATGTGACCTCTTTTGGACTAAATACTAAGCAGCAATCTGTTCTCTTGCTCAAATAATAAAGTGACTGAATCAGGGAGGAAAAGGTTCTTGTTAAATTATTTGATTGTGTAGTTGAAGTAATTATAATTTATATCAAAACGTTTGTCAAAGAAACGATGTCAAATATACACTTCTTGATCTCCCTTCTGTTTGCGGGAATCTTACTATTTGATGGGTCACTGTCCCCATTCTTACTGATACTTTTGTCAGATATCACCCTGTCCTTAAATCATGATCACTTAAATCAGGGGTCAGCAAACTTTTTCTGTAAAGGGCCAGACAGTAAATATTTTGGGCTTTGCAGGCCATGCGGCCTCTGTCACATCTACTCAACTCTGCTGTTGACATGCAAAAGCAGCAATAGACAATATGCCTGTAAATGAGCGTGGCTGTAATCCAAGAAAACTTTATTTACAAAAGCAGATGGAGGGCTGGGTTTGGCCTGCAGGCTGTAGCTTGCCAATCAGTGACTTAAATTGTTGATTTTTGTTTGATAAATTAAAAATAAATTGTGTTTGAAGTATACCCTACTTGGTTGACAGCCATATTTAGAATTATTCATGTGGTGAATTACACATTTTATCTGTGCATCATATACAATTCCAAACCATTTGAGGACATAATAGGTTTTAAAGCATGTATTCATCAAATTAGCTTTGCTAACCACTTTCCTGTGAGGATGAACCTCAAGCCCCAGCAATACCTTCTCATTTTCCTTTTCTTGCTTCCTTAACTTGCCTGCATTTCACCCCCATCCTTAATCAAGTCCCGAGGAAGGCCAGCAACTGGAAGCTAGCACCAAACCAATCTGCTTGTTTCCTTAGATTCCATGTTTTTCTTTTTTCCCCCGTATATTCCAATGGTTCAAAATTCAAAAGATGTAAAATGATATTCAGTGACTTGTCTCTCTCTCCGATAGGTCAGTTCCCTCCCTTGGAAATTCCCAATGGTATTAATTTCTTGTTTATCCTCTCAGAGGATATATTTTATACATATATAAATATATGCACACACACACACATATACACACACACACTCATACACACACAGCTTGGATTTGATTTTAATGACTTTAACATTCTCTACTTTTGTTTTATCTACAAATGATCCTAAGGCCACAGAAGTATGAAAATGCCTTTCTTGAACTCTTTTTTTATTCAAAAAATTTATTTATTTTTATCAACCTACATCATGCTTTGATATGTTGAACTCTAGCGTGTGACAGGGATAAAAGCAGGCATAGGCTTATCTTGAAGCAGCTTATGGGTTTGTTGACTGTTTGTTAGAGGACTGTTTCAGCTCTTTGACTTTGATCATCTTCTAATTTTTTCCTGCCTCAGTGTTTTGTTACAGAGTTCGACTTGGCAGTAGCAGAAACCTCTCAGGCTCTGAGAGGGACTCATAAATTGCAGTGCGATGGACATTAGAAAAGTTTTCATAAAAGAACATCAAAAGAGTCACATGTTCAGATTTCATTTATTTTATTTGCTATGTACAAAACTGACACCATGCTTATTACTCAGGAGGTGAAGATAACAATAATTCAGATTATACTGATTATGCTTTGTCTGTATTGGCACAGTTTATATAATACTTAAGGAAACAGAATCACCTGGAAGGAATTGCCTCATGTCAACATAGCTAAGAGTGTTCTGGAAAACTGGTAATTAAAGAAAATGGCTAAAACAAATTCCCCCAAACAGAATACAATGTACTGCATAGCCAATTCAGGCTTGCTTTAGGTCTGCTAACTGCTCAAGAGAAGAGTGTGCTAGATTTTTATGAGGTTTAAAAAAACATATTAAAATAGTTTAATAGGCTACCTGTGAAAGAGCAATTGGATAACCATTTAACAAAGTCTTTAACATCCTCAGAATACAAGGAAACCAACACTGTGCAGCTTCAGTTTGCCACATTACACACATCTGGATGGCATTTGGAATAAACAGGGACTTCTGAGAAACTGGGATGTGGGATTTACCTTTTTGTTCCTGGAGTCAAAAGCAAAACTCACACATCCTTACGCACCCACCCCTCTACTCCTGGCCCAGGAAAAAAGGCTGTCATTCTCATTTCCTTTGATAGGCTTGGCCACATTTGTTGCATCCTCTGCTTTACTTTGAACCAGGCCACGTCCTCTGTCTCTGGCTGGAGGGGGAGCCGGCAAGGAGGAGATGGTTTGTCTAGGACCATATGCCATTAATGACCACCACCCCCAACCCAGCTGCTGGCCTTCAAGCCTCTCTAAGCCATATGGGGCCCAGTCTTGCTCATCTAGAGAGAGCTAAAGCTCACTCTGGGCTACTGGGTGGCACCTCATTTCAATTCTCTTGCCTGCCTAGACACAGTGGGCCTCCTTGAAGAGTGAGGACTTGCTCTGTGCAGACTTGAGCCATCCATGAATATTCGGTTAGAGAATTTAAGTGTGGAAACACTGGGTCCTGGTTTAAGCCAAATAATGTGTGCTGACCTCTGTACATGAAGAAATGACTGATTAGCGATTAGGAAGAGCTTTCCGATCAAGACAGTAAGGAGAAAGCTAGCAGTCTAAGACAGTTGTGGCCCATCAAATCTTTCTGAGGTAGCCATGAATAGTCACACAATCATCCAAATCAAACAGTAGCACCAGCTTGACAGAAACGGGACAGCAGATCTCAGCAGGGTGGGCTCATCTCTATGGACCCGAGGGCTGGGGTGACGAGTGTCCGGTAGTCTAGCCCAAATGAGACTCCAATGTACAACTTGACAGATAGGCAAAGGGGCTCAGGCCTTCCTTCTTCAGACCATTCAGGTTTGTGAGGTGACTGTTGTGAGGGGCAGGGGAGGGCAAGGGGCAGAGTGGCAGGTGCCACCCTATAGGCTTTTCATACACACCTGGCAGCGACTGACTCGAGTGTGGAGCTGCCCAGCTTTCAGCGTTTCAGACACAGGCAACTCCCCAAACTGCTGCCTCTCCTCCACTGTGGTCAACCAGAAACTGTACTTGTTTGCAAAGTAGTGGCAGGTGCCTCGGGCACCACTGCATTCGATGAAAGGAGTGGCCCGAAAGTCCTCTAGGCAGGAGCCAGGTGAGACCAGGGACTGGCCTCCACCCTCGGCACCAGCGGCAGTGTGCTGAAACAGACAGGAGATTAGTGCGTGAGCTGTGCCTGCCAAGGGTTGGTGTGGGGAGGGGATGGGTGCTCCACTGCTACAGGGGCACATGAGCTCCATTCCTAAGCCCTGGTTCCTTGTCTCAGCCCCCAGTGCAAGCCAGCATACCAAGAGCTGTGTTTTAGGGGCAGGGGCTGCTTGTCCTCCCTCATAGCAGCTTTCAGGGCCAAGAGTGCCCCCTTCCAAGCTCCCTAGTGCCCTCCTAACCCATTATGTGGGCAATGACTACATGTCAAGCAGCAATTCCCAAACTGCTACTGTCCCACTGGGTTCAGAGGTGTGTTAGGTACCCCCTTGCAAAATTTCCTCAGACAAATGGATCTGAGAAAAGCTGAGTGAAGGAAAATTCAATAGGCTTCTGGACTGCGGTTCTCAGAGCCCTCTCTCACCCATGCATTGTACTCTAAGAAGGGAAAGAAGGACAGTCCAAAACCTACTGAAGTTCTCCTTAATTTGTTGTATTTGGCCCAAATACCCTGGCCCTCACCTCAGAGGGCTCTCTCAGTATTCAGTTTCAGGGCTACACATGAGCTGGTGGTTTTCAGTTACTATTCACATAGACAGCAGCTCCTGTCTCTCCACACTCCTGCCTGTTTCTCTTCACTTTAGCTGGGCTATCATCTGGACCACAAGGAGATAGGGAAGAGGCCTAATACACAACCGTGTCAGCAAATGGCCAATGAGACAAATGCCCAAGTTGGCACACAGGGACTCCTTACTTTGCAGAACTTTGCAAGAGTGAGAGTCTCCATGGGACCTTTCAGGTGACCTTTCCTGACAACCGAAGCATCAAAATTTTCCTCACTTTGACCCTGAGAATCAAAAACTTTCTAAGATGCACAACACATTTTCCTGCTTTACTAAGTAGCAGACACTAGGTTATTTTAAACTTTGCAGATGAATCAGGCTTGTCATTGTGAATGTCAGTTTTTGTGGGGGATGATTATGCAAGAGCCCCACACCAAGGGGTATGGCCCGTAGAATCCTTGGGCCTCCTTTGAATTATTTTCTCCTTTTTAATAGGTATGTCTCATTGCTTCAAGATGCCTTGCTAGGCAGTCCAACTTCTCACCCTTACATATCTTCAGGAATAATATTCTAGTATGTTAGAATTAATGTGTAAAGGAAGAGTAAAGAGATTCTGAATAAGGGCTAAGAGCCCTCCCATAAGCAGGGCACATTTGTACCATTTCCTGTGGAAGCTCAGGGGCCTCTTCTTATTTCCTGGTCAGGGTGGTGGACAGGACAGAAGGACAGGTGAGGTGATTCTGTATTACACTGGGATAAACTATCCAATGTCCAAAGACACAGCATAACAAGGAAAAGTACCTTTCCCCAGGTAGGTACGCTAATGTTGGGGAGCCTGCAGCTTTGGTCATTTTTTAAAGACACTCTCTCACCATCTCACCCTTGGCAATTCAACAGAGAAGCTCTGGCAAGGCAGAGTACTTCAATGGGTGCCACAGTGGTTTTCTCTGGGGGATGTCCTGACCCTAAACCTGACCTTTTATTTGAAGAAACATCCCCAGGTATTCACAGGATATTATGTGAGGGACTTGATGCCTCTTTGGGCCTGCAGATATTCTTTTTCTTAGCAAGACACACAGCATGGCTGGCCGCTGCCTTCACACCGAAATGGAGAGGCAGCAAAAATACCAGCAAGGACATATAAACACAGCATGCACTCATCAAAGCCTTTTGGGAGGAGACAGCAGAGGCCAGAGGGATCTGGGAGGGTGGAGAGAAGAGGGGACAGTGCCATGGCTGGACTGATTAGTGAAACTGTGTCCTGGCCCCAAGTGGTGACAGCCTCTCCCTCACTGTCCTCCCAGATCTTAGTGTGTTTTGCTCTTCCCTTGGGTGTGGCATAACTAAAGCGGGCATGGAGACGGCGGGGCATTGACCTATGACTCACAGATATTCTAGCCCCTGAACCACTGGGTGCAAACTGCTGTCTTTCCGCTACACCCATAACTACCTGCCATTCATGCAGAACTGGGTTCTCCATTCTTTAGCCAAGCCCAGTCCAAGCATTTCTCTTCTTTTCAAACTCTATGCTTTCTACCTGGTGTCCCTTGAGCCTGGGAACCAGTCCAAGGGGCCCTTTGCCTCCAACTGGGGGAGGAGACAGTGCAGGACCTTACCATGAGGAAAGAGTACCCAATCCAGAGGCTGCGCCAGCCCAGGGGGCACTGCGGGATGGTGATGTCCTGGCTGTGCACAGCAATGGCTTGCGAGGGTGCCTCACACACAGAGCAGCGGCTGATGTACTGGGGAATCTGGGTCTGGCTGACGGGCATCATGGGGATAGGGGCGGTAGTGGAGAGCCAGTAAGATTTATCATTGCGCCTGGCATAGTGGCACACCTCGTTGATGTTGCAGTAGATGAAGGGCATGGTGCTGAAGCGGGGCAGACAGGAGCCAGCAAAGCCTGGAAGGAGAGAAAGTGGGCAAGGGCAGGGGAGGTCTGGCTGAGGGGCTTTGACGAGATGGTGGTTTGGGTTTACATCCAACCACTTGCACCAGACTGAGGCAGCCCTCTCCTTCCAATCCTGTAACATTGTACATGTGCCGAAGTGTGTTGAGCAAATTCTATTTTAAATGCACCAGGGAAATTTGATAATAACAAGAATCTTTTTATAAGCTGTATAATTCTGCCCTAATTAATCTGCTTTGAAAGAAACAGCGTTTAATAGACTGAGTCTGCTTTTAAGATTTAGCACACCTGCAGACAACAATTAATTCTCAGGTAATCATCATTGCCCTGCAGGTCATATTATTATTATTACTACTACTAATTGCTAATATTTAATGGATGCTTAAATGCCAAATGTTGCTCTAAGCAATTTACATTGGGTGATTGATTCATGCAATCTTTCCACCAGCGTGTGTGATAGATACTAGAATTAGCTTTGTTCCATTAAGGAGGAAGCCAAAGCCTAGAGAGGTTGAATAACTAATGCAGTGTACACAGCTAGTAAGTGATAGAGCCAGGATTTGAATCCAGATCCACCTGACTCCAGAGCTGATGCTTGTAACTCACTACACAACAGTGGACCTAGAAAGGGCTGGGAGAAGAGAGGGGTTGGCTGTTGGTGTTTGTGGGGACAGGTGACCAGGGCTGGCTGTCAGAGCTGGTACCTACCCAGGTCCTGGTTGTGGGCTTTCTCTTGCCCCTCCACAAACAGTAAGCTGTACCCCACCCACAGCTGGCTCATCCCGATGGGACACGGGGGCACCTGTTCCGACTGGCTGTGCTTTACCAACGTGTAGCCCACTCTCATGCTCTGGCCAGGCATTCCAGGCATCCCGAAGGGGCCTTGCTGCCCTGGAGCTCCTGAGAGAGACAGATCATAAAAGGTGAGTGTGGTGCAGCTAATGACAACATCAGCTACTCACATTGTACCACACATTGTCCAAGGCATGTTATACACATGTATTATCTCACTCAATCCTCACGATGACCCTGGAAAATGGTATTACCACCCCAATTTTTAGATGAAGAAATTGAGGCTCAGATGTCCTACAGCTAGTAAGTGGTAGAGCTACAACTCTATCTCAGATGTATCCAGCTACAGACGCCCCATTTTTCAAAGTACATTGTTAGGCTTCCTTCCCATAGCCACCTGGCCTTGGGGTCTCTCTGAGTGGGGATTAGGGTGTGGAGAGGGATACTTCTCAGGTCCAGCTTTGCAGGCCCTCATAGGAGATAACTATGTAGCTGCTGAATCAGAGTCATCGAAAGCAGGGTTAGGATTAGCAGGGTAAAATCTTGCCCTCCTCTCCTGCCCATGACAGACATGACAAATCAACTGCCACAGTTTCCCACCGAGCCTCTGAACTGTTCTCTACGCAGGACAACTAATTTGTCATCCCCAATATAAAGTGGGACACAAATAGAAGAGGTATATGGACAGCCACGCCTTATCTCAAGTGTTGTTATCCCTTGAACATCTCCCTCTCATGTGTGTGAGAATCCCTGGGTAGAAAAGGGGAGGTAAAGGGCAGGGGGCCATCTGTAGTATAAAGTCAGACCTTTTAAGCACTGGAAGAGAGCCCAGAAAAGGATTTGGATTTGGAACAGTCCTTTGCCTTCCAGAATGTAGGGTATCCCTTCACAGGCTCAGAGGGTAGTGGGGAGTGAATGGACTTAGAGCCCAGTTTTTGAGCATCTTAGGAGTGTCAAGCTCTACCACTGGGTTTATTAAGTTTCAGACTCGAAGTTTTACTCACCCCCAGCCTCAAACCCTCCCAGACCACCATCCCCGCCCCGCCCGCCTCCTAATGTGGCATCATCAGACCTTCAAATCCTGGAGGGCCTTGCAGTCCAGGCAGACCAGGATCACCAAGAGCCCCAGGTGGGCCTGGGAGCCCACTGGGGCCATCTTTACCGGGGATGCCAGGTAAACCTTTGGAGCCTGCAGAAGAGAAAGCCCAAAGGAGGGTACTCAATGTAGAGGGTCCCCAGGCACCTTCCCCAGGAAAGGGGACTTATGTGTCATGCCCAAGACTCACTAGGAGACGATGCACTTGGCTGTCGACTTGGTGTGCACACTGCACATCAAGGCTGCAGCCACCTGGGCTAGTTCTTAGTTCATGGGGGCATCTCTGCCCTGGGGCAGTGCCCTCAACTTAGCCTTTCTGAGCCCCTTCATGCCCACTTCCTCCTCCCTTCTTCTCATCCTCCTAGCAACAATGGAAATTATGCAGGGCAACGGCGAGCATCCCATATCAGAAATGAGGACACCGAGGCTGGGCGCAGTGGCTCATGCCTGTAATCCCAGCACTTTGGGAGGCCAAAGCAGGCAGATCACCTTAAGTCAGGAGTTCGAGACCAGCCTGGCCAACATGGGGAAACCTTGTCTCTATTTAAAATACAAAAATTAGCTGGGTGTGGTGGCATGCACCTGTAGTCCCCGCTACTCCGGAGGCTGAGGCGGGAGAATCACTTGAATTCGAGAGGTGGCGGTTGCAGTGAGGTGAGATGGCACCAATGCACTCTCAGCCTCGGTGACAGAGCAAGACTCCATCTCAAAGATAAAAAAAAATAAAAAGAAGAAGAAGGAGGAGGAGGAAGAAGAAAAGAAGCAGAAGAAGAGGAAGAAGAAGAGGAGGAGGAAGAGGAAGACGAAGAAGAAGAAGAGGAAGAAAATGAGGACACTGAGACCCAGAGAGACTTCTAACTTACTCCAATTAGAGGCCAGGTTTTCTGTCCCCCAGCCTTGGACTTTTTTCATTGTCTTCTGTGGCCCTTTATTCACCACCACACTCCCTCCATCTCTCTGCAGCACATTAGAGAGGGGCGAGTGGTCTGGAGTAGCAACCTTGCTCTGCCCTCACATCCTCTAAAGCCAAGTACCAAGTACAGCCACCCTGCTGGTCCTGCTGGCCCTTCTTCTCCCCAACAGGAAGCTTGGGAGCTTTGTGAAGGAAGAGAGGCAACGCTTGATGAAGACACACCCTTGGAGGTGGACATCCAAGCCAGCCTCTCAGCCAAACTGTCTCAACTCCCCAACAAATCTCCTTTCTCTGGCACCCTCCTCACCTTGTAGGCCTACAGGGCCTTGAGCCCCAGGGTCCCCAGTGAGGCCAGGGATGCCATCGATCCCTGGTAGACCCAAGGGTCCAGGAGGAACCTGGACAGCTTCCGCAGTTGGTGTTTGTCCAGGTGCACCTCGGGGGCCAGAAGAGCCTGTGGGCAGGTGGGGGAAATAAGAACATCAGGCTGAGGCAGAGGGAGGTGACGGGGGCCCCAGAAGCCTTCTTTACTAACTTGCAATCAACAGCTTTCTACCCTGTTTGTCCCCACAGGATACCCGGGTATCTCCAGGATGGCACTGTGTGATATTATACAATCTTTATCCATCTCTCTCCCCAGTGGTTGGGTAGCTCCAAGAGGGCAGGAACTGGGTCATATTCATCCTGTCTCCTCAGGGCCCAGCATTGTGCCCAGTGGGTGACAGGCAGTCCAGAAGCATTTGCTGCTAATATGGTGAGCTGAGCCTTCTCTCAGGGCTGGGGTGGCTGGTTTACTCACTGGTTAGAGCACAGTGCCAAGGAGGCTGAGGGGATGCTTCTAACCCCAGAGGTTCAGTTGGCATCCCAGCCTAGGAACCCAGCGCCAGCCAGCTGCCTTTCTAATAGCATAATTTGCTTAGTAAGTCATTGAACAAATATTTCCCCAGTGCTTATTATATGCCAGGGTCCTGGTAGCTCTGGGGATAGAGCAATGAATATGACAGACATTTATGGAGATTATGGTCTGGTGATGAAGATGAATAATGCCTAATTCGACAAATAGTGTTAATCTGAGTGTAAGTTGGGAGAAGTGTTGTGGAGGAAAGGACTAACACAGGGACACTGGGAGGGAGCAGAGGGTGGTATGGGGTGGAGGCATCTGTTTTAGAGAATGATCAGTGGCCTTTTGCAAGCAATGACATTTAAACTGAGACCACTAAAACATTAGAAGGACTCTGCTATTTAAAGAGTAGAGGGGCAAGTGCACTCTGGGAAGTAGAAGTAGCATGTGCAAAGGCCCTGTGGTAGGCCAGGACTTGGTGTTTTTGGATAATTGAAAGAGGCCAGTATGGCAGGAGCACAGTGAGCAGCAAAGGGGAAGGGCTGGCCATGAGGATGAAGAGGGAGGCATCACACAGGGCTTTGCGGGCCATGGTGAGTTCATTCCTACGCCATGGGAAGCCACTGGATGATTTATGTTTTTATAAGCTCTTTTTGGCCACTATGTGGAAAAGTGACCACTAGGGTTGGGGGAGGAAGGGTGCTGCATGAGAACTATTGGTGGCTTGGATCTGGGGGTAGCAACCAAGGTACTGCGAGGTGAACAGATGCAAGGCACATTTAGGAGGTACAAGCCTCAGGGCTTGCTACTAGATTGCATGTGTGTGAGTGAGGGTGGGAAAGGATGCAAAAGATGGTTCTTTATTTCTGAATTGAGCAAATGGGTGGGTGGTGATCTGAGTGCAAACCCAATGCCCACTAATGCAGAGATTAACACAGACAGGCAGTCAGTAGCAGGATCCATGGTGGCAAGGCAGCAGTGGTCTTCAGTCCTGGGAGGTGATAGAGGCTGAAGGATCCCCAAGGTAGAGAAACTGCCTCTCTGGGGTACCTTGATCCAGCTGTTTTAGACATCCAGACTTTCTTGGCGTGGTGAGCAATGATGCCTGAAGGAACCTTACCACCAGGCCCCTCCCTCGAGCTCTGGATCAGCCCAGCACATGCTCTCAACTTACCTCTTGGCCCTGCCTTCCCCTTCATTCCGGGAAATCCTGGGTCTCCAGGTGGCCCAACCTTGCCTGGAGTCCCCATGAAGCCAGGCTCACCTCTCATGCCTGACAAAGCCCAAAGGAAGCAAGTCAGGTCCGGGCATGGTAGGGGTGGTAGGGGTGGAGGATAGGCAGGGGTGAGGTAGGGAAGAACATCAGCCACCGGCCTCTCTTCACAGGACTGCAGGAAGGAGTCCTGGCCGTGGAGTGGGGAAGGGCCCAGCAGCCAGCCGAGCAGCCGTACCTTTCAGTCCTAGCTCTCCAGGGAGGCCAGAAAAACCTGGAATTCCTTGGTCTCCCTTAGGCCCTTTAGGTCCAGGAATTCCAGGGAAGCCAGGGTCTCCGGTGTCGCCTTGATTCGAGGATGGCCCAGGGGGACCTGGGGGTCCAGCGGGGCCTGGGCGGCCTAGGGATAAGATCGGAAGAGGGGCGAGGGGCAGGTGAACAGGTAGTAGCCACTGCAGAAGGCCTAGGGACTGACAGGACTCCAAAGCCCATTCCCAGGACAGAGAATGTTCCCTCACCATCGGTGGGGTCCTAGTGCCCAGACTTTCCCAAACCATTTTAGCAAAATGCACTTGGCTCAAGTCCCCTGTGTCCCCACTCGGGGAGGGATGTGAAGCCAAACACGCCCACATATGTCCAGCAACAGGGACTTGGCTGCGCTGTATACATGACTTCCCCAAATGTCAGACAAAAGGTGGTGGCTAGCCCTCTTTTGGGCTTCCTGTCTTTACCTCGTTCTCCATCTAGGCCTGGTCGCCCGGGGTCACCAGGCTGTCCTGCTATGAGTGAGGGCAAGGAGATGCCTGGGGCACCGGGGAGACCAGCAGGGCCCTGGAGACCTGGGAAACCTGTAAAGAATAAATAAAAGGGGCTGGATAGGCTCCGTGTGCCCAGAAGACGGCCAGGCTCTTTCAGAGAAAATGGAAGCTCACACAGAGAAAATGGAAGCAGTTAGGTAAGAGCCAGACCAGAGAACGCCAGCAGAGGGCTCTTCTCCCCTAATCCTTCCTTCCCAGAAAGCAGACAAACTAACTGACAAGGGCTCAGAGACTCCCCTTTTCCAGCTGGAGCTGCATTTTATTGGAAAGTTCTAGCTCCCTTACCTCACTGGTAATGGAAATATTTTAGGCCAACTTCCCCCACACCAGAAAGAAAAGAAGGCATGACTGAGCACCTGGACTTTTAAGTTTCCAAAGTGATTTTAAACCTGTCTGTGTCAAAAAACACCTCTTAAGTTAGCCAGTTATGTCTGATGCTGCACAAAGGTTACAGAACGTAGGCCACAGGCCCCAGCCAGTCAGAACAGACACCAGGCCGATCAGAATGGAGGTGCCAAGTGATTGCTTAATTGCCTATGGAACAAATATCTCTGTACTAAATCCCTCCTCCCTTTTTGGCCAAAGAGAATAACCACTTATTACAATAGATACAGAATACTCATTTGCTCTAATTTTAATACTGCTTTACATGTTTTCTGTTTGTGGAACTATTTCTATTGTAATATGTTCAAAACCAAAACTTTCATCTGATCACAGAAGATTTATTTAATGTTCACATATCAAATACATAGATGGTAATCTTGATGGGAAAACACAAATGTAGGTGTTGATATTATACATGTAGCATGGAAGATATATATTTATTACTTTGGGATATTCTAGAAGATATTCAAATGAAGATAAATGGATTCAAACTGGTTGATAAACTGTTCTGGTGGTTGAGATTCTTAATTTTTGTTTGCGACAAGAAAATCCAAAAATGTTAATATCGAATTTTATCTTTTGTGACAAGAAAAATGCAAAAATATGCTGAATTTCTCTTATTAAGGTAAATCCATGAAAATTTATAAAAGTGATGGTAGATTTGGGTGTTTTTAAATAGCTCATTAATTAATTGAATCTTGAAATTTAGACAAAGAAAAAATAAATTTTGAGAAAAGTCTCTCTAGGTCTCTTAGGTCCGGAAAAAAGAAAAAACACAAAAAGAAAACTAGTAGCTAAGCCACGTGGTGGTACTCATGGCATTGTTACTTCTGGTTTGGCGAACCTTTGAAATATTTTTCTTTATCCCCAGGGTAAAAATCTGAAAAGAAAGACATATTGTATACTTTTTTTCTGAAAATACAGCTCTACACATATATTATGTATATATACATATAAAGCATATATATGTATAGCTTATATATATAAACTGAAATTATGCAAAACTAATAAACAAGACACCACATGTGTAATAGAGTAGGCAGTGGTGGGCAGTACACAAATTATAAAAGTTCCCATGGCAGTTTTTGGAGACTCTTTCTCCCTTTACCTGTTTCTTAATTTTATAATTACACTTACATGTTATTAAACCTGAAATAAAGGCACTACTGACTTCAAGTATTGCAAAAAGCTCATGCATTTCTTTAACAATAAAACACTTTAAATGAGCAGATGAAAATGCAAAACAGCCCATTTTTCCAACTGAGTCCAGTGTCAAAGCCTTGAAAAAACAAAATATATAAATGCAGCCTCTACGTATTTAGTGCAAATATGAAAACAAATAGTATCATTGAAAGTTATTTAGATAACAGTACTGTAATGAGAGGGATTGCTCTATGAAGTTTTTTTATTGGTTAGTTTGTTTGAGATAGGGTCTTGCTCTGTTGCCCAGGCTGGTGTGCAGTGATGTGGTCAGGACTCACTGCAGCCTCAACCTCCCAGGCTCAAGCAATCCTCCCACCTCAGCCCCCGAGTAGCTGGGATTACAGGCGCACACCACTATGCCCTGCTAATTTTTGTATTTTTTGTAGAAACAGGGTTTTACCATGTTACCTAGGCTGGTCTCCAACTCCTGGGCTCAAGCAATCTGCCTGCCATGGCCTCCCAAAGTGCTAAGATTACAGGCATGAGTCACTGCACCCAACTACTCTATGATGTTTTCTTAGGAGTAAATCATCATATTGCACTGACTCCCGTTGTCAAATCAAAGATAGGTTCCTGTGGCGGGGGGTGGGGGGTGGGGGGGTGGGGCGTGGTATGATATTTCTTGTATTCTTTTTAAAGAAATTGTTTTAATTAGATATTGAGAAGATATGACATAATATTTATAATATGCAAAGAATAATTCAGATACAATGAACACTTGTGTTTCAACCACTCAACTTAAGAAGATGTCACTTGTTTTGAATTTCCTTGTGTGCCCTCCACCCTCTTCCTTCCCTTCCTCTCAGAGGCAATCACTCCTGAATTTTGTTCATCATCCTCTTCCTTTTTCTTCAGTTTGACCATGTATATCTCTAAACAATGTATTGGTTGGTTTCGCTTATTTTTGAACATTTATTGATGGAATCATACCAAATGTATTCCTCTGTGACATGTTTGTTTTTTGCTTAGTGCTATGTTGCTGAAATGTATCCTTCTTGACCTGTGCTGTTTACTACATGCGTAATTGTGATTTTATTATCTCAGATAGCTAAAGAAAATGAATAATCTAATGACCATCAAGATTTGAAAACAAAAGAAAATGTCCCTGTGTTTTTATCCAGTCCCCTTTTCCCTATATCCCATGAAAGAAGACAGTCTCTGGGCAGGCTCGGACCCTGCTTTGAGCCCTTCCTCTGGAGAAGCTGCTGGCTTTCAGAAAAGAACAGTTTGGTCCAGATCAAAGGGAAGAACAAACACAGAAACTGCAGATGCATCAATTTAAAATGCAGCAGGAAATGAATTAATATATGAATATAGTCCCTCGGAAACATACACACTGTACACAAACATGCACATAAACAAAATGCGGTGAGACCTCAAGCCCCAGAGCAGAGAGAAACAGGAAATTTTGCAAATATGATTTCCCCAGGTAACATGCAATAATATTCTTAAGTATATACTATGTGCCAGGCACTGAGCTTTTGTATATCTTACCTCGTTCCTCATTGATTCCTCAAAAAACCTATGAGGTAGGTTCTGTTATAATGTTCATTTTATGGAAAAGGAAAACTAAGGGCTCATTTGGGATTGAGGAACAAGTAACTTCCTTGTTTAAAGTCATATAGCTAGTGAGAGGTATAGCTTGAATTTGAACCCAGCTAGTCTGATTTCAGAGCCCATACTCTTAACCATGATGCTATGGTGAATTCATTTCCTGGTTAACATGGAGTGGAATGTACACGGGTTTTTGGAATTTTCCTGAGGAAAAGTTGAAGAACACAAGTCATTCTTACTTTCTGAGAGGTGGGGAAAGGGAGACTCAGAAAGGGACTTCAGGCCATGTGATGAGTCAGGGGCTGAGATTAGGGTAGAGCCTGCTTTCTAGTAAACCCAACAAATTCTAGTTGAGGGTATGCTGTGGTTCTGTCCGGTGGAGACTTGTATCATCTTAGTCTTGGGATCCTTCCCGCAGCCACACTGTCTTCCCAGGGCCCTGGGAGTGCCATTCACACTGGACGCTGAGGAAATGCCAGCCAACCTCTCACTAAATGGACAAGCCCTGTCCCTCAGGACCAATAATTGCAAGCTCTGACCAAGCATGCCAGAGAGGCTTGAGGTTAGTAAGGAGGAACAGAAGAGAATCTGGAGGCTAAAATGGACTTGGTGAACTGTGCCCTGACAGTCTTCACTGGAAAATGCTAAGCACAGCCTAACCTCTCTTTCTCAGCAGTCATTCCCACTGGGTTGTGAGACTCCCAGAGTTGTGAAGACACTCACAGCCCAACCCTGTGAGCCACATGGCCCTGCTGTACCCTAAACCTGACTCTCCCAGCAAGGCCTCACTCAGCCTCTACAAGGCCTGACTTGGACTCACCTCGATCACCTTTTTGCCCTCTCAGGCCCGGCTTCCCTGGAGCTCCGATGCCAATTCCTGGATATCCTTTTTCTCCTTTGGGTCCAGGGAGACCAGCAGGCCCGGGCACACCGGTGATACTAGGTCCTAGGAGGAGATGCAGGGGTAGGGGGCAGACCTCAGTGGAGGTGAGGCCTTCCTGCCTAACTCACTCGCCTGTGGCCTGAGAAGCCTGACTGACAGACACCAGAGGCAGAGTACTGAAGTAACAAGAAAGAAAGTTAATCTGAGTAGAAGAAAAAAACCCATCCTCTTTCTTCTCCATATCAAGGGACCTCAAATTGGAGGTTAATAAGGAGAGCTATGAGTCCAAGGATATGGGATACACCACAGTCGAGAATTCATGGCCAGCCCTTGCCAGGCTTCTGGAAGAGCTGATGCCCTCCTCTTCACCCTGAGGGTCTTCCTAACCTGGAGTGCCATGGGTACCCTTGGTGCCCGGAAGCCCATTCAGTCCATGTAAACCAGGAAATCCAGGGAAGCCTGAGGGGAGAGAATGTCAAAAATGGCTCCAGCAACTCTGAATCATGAAGCATCAGCAAGAGGTAGCTACCTGCCCCCAAAGGCATTGCGAGGTCCTTATTTTAAAGTCCTGGTCTTTTTTGAGGCATTTACTTAATGCCCTAAGGGAGAAGAAAACACTCCCAACCTATATCCTACACCACAGGTTCTCATGACTCTTATCAGAGACCAATACAGCTTTAGGAGTAAGATGGCAGCTCATTAGGTATCTTGAAGAAGAACTCAGAGTAGCAATGTCAAGACCTTGAGTTGTCAGCTCCCAGAGACTGGTTCCAGAAACTCACTGCCCAATCTCTAAGTCAGGGAAAGGCTACACATGCCAGGGCAATTGCCTTCCTTGCTAGCTCTTCTCTTCATGGATCCCATATTCTTCTCTTCACACTCATGCTTGCCTGCCTTCATTACTCTTCATCTTCCTTTCCCATGATTCCTCATGTCCAATGACTCCTGTAGGCATGGCTTAACCCTAGCTAGTATCTTCTAAGATAAAGTAGTTGGTGTCCTTCATCGAGGGAAAGACTTTTCCCCACTGCCTGCTCCCAAATACACATACCTTTGGGTCCTATTAATCCGGGGGATCCTAGAGGCCCAATTGCCCCTTGGTGACCAGAAGAACCTGGAAGTCCTGGTTCTCCTCTCATGCCGGCAACTCCTGGAAATCCTAAATGTGAAACCAAGGCAGAGGTTCAGAATGGGGCATGGCTTGAAGCTAATCCAAACTCTTTCAGAATAAGGTTATCATGTGGCATGGTACCTGGAGCTCCAGGAAGGCCAACATCTCCGGAAACACCAACTTTTCCATCTTCACCTTTGTTTCCAGGGAAGCCTATATTGCCTATTAGTCCATCTCTTCCTTTTGTACCTATAAAACCAAGAAAAATGCTGAGTGATTAGGCCATATTTCTAGCAGTGTATTCCTCTATGGGAAAGAGTAGATTCTGAATTGCTGAAGGAGCTAGACCCAATGAAGAAACTCTAAAAAAGATAGTGGTGGCTGTTTTCACATTAGAAAGGTGCCCTACAATTGAGAAGCAAGTAAATTTGTTATGAGTATCCCTTCAGAAGTGGGAGCAATAAGTGGAAATGTTCAAGAAGGACAGTTTAGATAACAACTTCTAAACTAAGGGGATGTAGGCCATTATCCCAAAGGTCTTTGCCAGTCTATGAGTCTTGAAGGAAGAGTAGGCTGATTTGCTTGGGGAATTGATAGATAGGAAATTTTCTGCACTGGATAGAAGTTGCAGAACTTGGGGTTGACCTCCAAAATTCCTTCTAATCCTCAGTTTTGTGGAGTCTGTGAGGCAAACAAGACAAAAATATAGCAACCTTACCTTTAAAACCAGATTCGCCAGGCTGTCCCTTGGGTCCTGGGCTACTGGAAATTTCAACTGTCTGGCCGTTGTCTCCTGAGGATTCCAATACATTGTTTAAATGGCCAGGAGAAGCTATAGCTCATTTTGCACCACTGAGATCTTTTGAACACAATTTTTTTTTTCAGATTCAGTGTAGCCAGAGGAGCTCCTTGACAAAATTATCTATTGGGTAAAAAGTGATGAACCACCATCCAGGAGCTGGGATGCTGCTACCAGACTACTGGCATGAAATGCTGCTACATACAGCATATCTCCATTGGGAAACACATCACTAGGCTCAGTATGGGCAGAGAAGATGGTAGGCAGGGCCCTCAAACATCACCAGAATGGAACAGTGATGCCAGCAAGAATGGGAAATTTTCCTGCCTAGTGGGCTGGGTTTATCAGGGGAAGAGACTGGAGCCGAGGTTCTCCTCGCTGCTAAGTCTGGAAAGCAGTTGGGCAAAACCACAAAGCCAAAGGACAGCCTTTTCCTTGGATCCATGAAAGCCACAGAGAGAGATCTTGGTAAGTACCATTGTTTGTTGCATTGTCTGTGAGGAACAAGGACTGCAAAAGGGGTTTGGCCAAAGGGAAAATGTAAATTAATTGACTTTCCCCTAAACACAGACTCTCCGCTACCCTCGCAAGAGACCCTTGGGATGGCCAGGTGCAGTGGCTCACGTCTGTAATCCCAGCACTTTGGGAGGCTGAGGTGGGCAGACCACGAGGTCAGAAGTTTGAGACCAGCCAGACCAACATGGTGAAATCCGTCTCTACCAAAAATACAAAAATTAGCCGGGTGTGGTGGTTAATGCCTGTAATCCCAGCTACTTAGGAAGCTGAGGCAGGAGAATCGCTTGAACCCGGGAGGCAGAGGTTGCAGTGAGCT
Organism: Pan paniscus; assembly: GCF_029289425.2. Classification (NCBI taxonomy): domain Eukaryota; kingdom Metazoa; phylum Chordata; class Mammalia; order Primates; family Hominidae; genus Pan; species Pan paniscus. The sequence goes on from NC_073272.2 coordinate 107,654,091, forward strand.
GAGATTGCGCCACTGCACTCCAGCCTAGATGACACTAGGTGACAGAGTGAGACTCTGCCTAAAAAAGAAAAAAAAAAAGGAGAGACCCTTGGGCCTGCTAGAAATCTACCTTGCTCTAGAAGAACACATTAAAAGAAAAAAAAATGCTCCTTACCTTTCAGGCCTGGGAGACCAGATGCTCCTGGGAGTCCAGGCGACCCTCTGATACCTTGTGAACCCTTCGAAGCAATATGGGAATCATCATTTCTGCCCAGAGCTCAGGACTGCCCACCCTCTTACTCCCTCACCCCTCACTGAGCCACTGCCTGAGAGATGTCCATCATGTATTCTGTGGCAAGGGTGGACTGTGGGCTGGAAGTGGGGATGTTACGTCCTGCAAACGGGAAGGTGATGAACAAAGGGCAGAGCACATACTTAGGGTTTGTAGGGGAAGGATTCGATCCCACTGCTTATCAAAATGGGAATCTTAGAAAGTCACAGTGTGGCCATTCTAGCGAGTCTCTTAGAAAATGCAGAAGATGACAGGCCAGGCACTCAATGGACTCAACACACAGTTGGCTACCACTGTCCTTGCCAAAGCTCTGGAGCCATTATGCATAGGAAGAAGTTTCACTTCACCCTGCAGGGTTAGCCCTCTGCCACAGGTTCCGCAAGGAACACAAGGTCTTTCTGCCACCAGGTAGCAGGTGGTATGTGTGCAGGTGCTGGAGTCTGAATTTGGGCAAATGTTACCATTTTCAGAGGAAAATCTGCCTTCACTGGCTAATGTCCAACACACTATCTGAGTCTGGGAAGTGGCCATGTCAGCTGCCATCAGCAAAGTTCTTTTCTTGATATCTGTTATGGTTTTGGTTCATTTTGAGATGTACCCAGTATCCAGTAAAGATTTATGCCACTTAGTGCTTTGGGTAGGAGGCTGAGTACTGGGCTGGGTCACTGTGTGCACTGGACCACTACCCAGGACACCCCTCCATTGTGGCTGCTTCCTTGCCCGGCTTCATCAGGCACATTGCCATATCTTCTAATTCTGAGCCTCTGTTCATGCTGGGACTTCTCCTAGAATGCATTCCCACTTTGTTTTCATCCCCCTAGAATGTAAGTAGTCAGGACTATCCAGTTTAGAACTATTTATTTTCAATTGCTTCAGGTGTGTGTGTGTGTGTGTGTGTGTGTGTGTGTGTGCACGCACCAAGTTCTCTCCATCAGATGGACTGACACTTTTGAAGTTCAGGGACTTTGCCTGCAAGGAGCCCAGGTGTTCTGTGATTCAATTCATTGAGACCATTTGATACATCTGCTATTTATGCAGAGCCGGCTATATGCCAGACACAATGTTAAGAGCTTTACATGAGTCATGTCACTTAACCCTCCCTACTGTCTGAAGGCTATTTAAATATTATTCCCAATTTTTACAGATGAGGAAAGTGAGGTTTAGGTAAGGTAAACAGTGTGCACAAGATCACAGAGCTAATGAGCAATGGAGCTGAGGTTCAAATCCAGGTTGGTCTCATTGCTAAGCCACCTCTTCCACCTTGCCTTGTATGAGCCCAGATAAGCTGGACTTGATTCTTTGCTAGTCGTTGCACCTTGTGGAGCTTCAAAGACCTTTCTAGCAAAACATCAAGAAGTTTTTACGAATTCTTACAATGTGCCAGGCTCAACATGAAATGCTGGCAGTGGGGCGCAGAGAAAAAAGCATGTAAGGTAGTTCTTGTTCTCAAGCTGTAACAATCTCATTGAGGAAGTCAGACCCACACAGAAGCAACTAGAATTGATGTCAGCAGTGATAAGTATAGAGTGGCAGCTGGGTGGGAGCTCAGGGACTCCTGGAGGAGACGGTGCCTGGGCTGGGGACTGAAGGGCAGGCAGATATTGGATAATTGTAAAGGCAAGAGAAGGCTCTGCCCTTTCAGGGAGATGTGAACAAAAGAACAGAGGAGGAGATGTTCAGGAAAGGGTGGGAAGACCTGTCAGACTCAAGGAGAGAGCTCTTTCTGAGGATGTCCTGGGAGAAGGGGCTGAGAAGTAAGCTGGGATCAGAGAGGTGGGCAGTGGGGGTATATCCCCGTGAGATGGGGGGCCTTTTCTGGTATAAAGACAAAGATCTGGTCACACTTACACTTTCTCCTGGCATTCCTGGGAAACCTGTGATCCCAGAGGACCCCTTCAGGCCAGGTAAGCCCCGGATTCCCATGAAGCCAGGGGGCCCTGGCTTTCCACTAACTCCTTTGATAATGCCTGGGAGGCCAGGAGCTCCAGGTAGGCCTGGTGGCCCAGGTCGACCAGCCTCTCCTTTGTCACCTGTAAAAGAAATAAAGAGACTTGGAAAAAGACACTGGGCAAGAAAAACCCGGCTTGCCAAGATGCAGGTGCCCCAGGTCGCAGGCCAAGTGCAGGCTCAGGGAGCAGTTAGCTTAAAGGTAAAGGTGAAGTGGGGAGAGATGCTTTCAGTCTTATGGGGCATCGACAGAGTTGCTTCTGCTATACCACTGGGAAAGCAGCACAGTGCTCAGGGTCCTCCAGGGGTACCACTGCCTGTGGTTGAAAACCTCAGTTCTACAGTGGCAATAACAAATGGCAGTCTCAAAGTCCAGGCAGCCTTCAGGCCCAGGGGAGGCAGCCTTCTTGGATTCCTTGCTGCCAGCCACACTGCTGCTCTGAGGTTGGGGATGGGGGGCTGTACTTGAGGGCCTTTGCTCAAGAAGGAAGCCAAGTTTGGTTATGAAGCCTTTCTTGAGCATTTCTCCTATCCATCCCCTGCCCCAGCACCTCTTGGCCCAGGAAATCCATTGGATCCGGCTGAGCCTTGAGAGCCTTTGTCTCCTTTGAGCCAAAGGTTTGACATTGGACGTCTTGGACTAGGTATTCCGACTGGCCCCGGATTGCCTCTGTCTCCTGCAGGGATGGAGATCAGCGTGAGAAAGAGAGCTTAGACGCAGGGTCAGGCAAAGGCTGACCTTTCACATCATTTCTTCCCATACCACCCCAGCCCTCTTTTGGGGCCTTTCCATCTTATTCCCCACCCCTATTCCCCCAACTTCACATTTCTGTGTATGTCCTCTTCTACAAATCCCAAGTCTATCAGCAACTTTAGACTCTCCTCAAATCCTTCCTCCACTGGTCTTCTGGGAATGGGCACACATGGCCTTTAACATGCAGTGTTAACTAAGAGGGGATTAAGTCTTTTGGTTTAAAAGGACTTAATTCAGAAGCCCAAAATTTTATTATCTAACATAGATTTGGTACAAACCACAGGAATAACCAAGTCAACAAACAAAATATATATATTGACAAGCATGGGCAGCAGTTCCAGAATTCAATTCCCCAGCTCACCCTTTTCACCAGGAGTACCAGCGCGTGCAGATGGTCCCATTTTTCCAGTTGATCCTGGAATTCCCTTTAATCCTCTTGTTCCAGGAATACCAGGCAGACCTGGTATTCCTGGAAAACCTACGAATCCAACAGACCCCTTCTCTCCTGTTGAAAAACAAGAACTTTTATTATCACTCCCATTTTACATACAAGGAAATGGAGGCTCAGGGAGGTTGAGTAACTTGCCCAAAGTCATACAGCAAGGAAGTTGCAGAGAAGGAATTCAAACCCAGGTTTCTCTAATTCCAAAGTCTTAGTCATTACCAAACTCTTATTTATTACATATTATACTACCTTCCTGAATAGGGACATGGCACTACACAATACAAAGGAAAGAAGTGGGCTCCTCTCGGCCGGGCACAGTGGGTCACACTGTAATCCTAGCACTTTGGGAAGCTGAGGTGGGTGGATCACCTGTGGTCAGGAGTTCGAGACCAGCCTGGCCAACATGGCAAAACCCCATCTCTACTAAAAATACAAAAATTAGCTGGGCGTGGTAGCGGGTGCCTATAATCCCAGCTACTCGGGAGGCTGAGGCAGGAGAATTGCTTGAACCTGGGGGGCAGAGGTTGCAGTGAGCTGAGATCATGCCACTTCACTCGAAAGAGCAAAACTCTGTCAAAAAAAAAAAAAAATTGGGCCCCTCTCTTATGATTCACCAAGTTATAGCTCATGTGTGATACAGGAAAAAAAAAAAAAAAGCTTAGGGCCAGGAGGCAAGGAGATGAGCTTTAGCCTGGTTCTGCTGCTAACCAGTTGTGTGACCTTAAACCACTCACTTTCCCTTTTTTTAAATGGAGATACCACCTGCCCAACTACCAATGGCTATCAAGGCAATCATAGGAAGTGAGTGCTATCAGCCTCCATGGTAGGACTATGCAAATGAGTAAACCCAGTGTGGCTGGTACTGCCCAGGGTTTTGCTGACCATGATACTCAGCCTAGTGTTCCACCCAGCAGGCAGTGAGGGTGACTCACCTTGACCAGAGGTCCCCCTTTAGCACTAGCCTTGTCCAACTATCTTGACACAAAAAGCCCTGTCCAAGTCCCTCCCCATTTCCCATTCCTAGGCAGAGAGGAAGGAGCAAGCTGCGCAGCTAAAATGCTCCTTTTTGGCAACCACTGGTCACTTCACTGATCACTTCACTTACCCTTGGGTCCAGAGAGGGCTGGCAACCCAGCGACCCCTGGAGAGCCTGGGCTTCCTTTCAGTCCTACTAGGCCTGGATTTCCAGGAAGGCCTTTTAGCCCTGGCAGCCCTTTCTTTACAATTGATCCAGGAGGACCTTTCTTGCCTCTTGTTCCTTTCTTTCCAGGATGTCCTGAATAAGCACAGGAGAGAACACAGGACAGCTGTCAAGTGAGGCTCTGGCCAGATCTGGGCCACTGCCTATGTCATAGCTTCTGATTGGTTTGGCTTGTTAGGTTTTGTAAATGGCCCTTTAACAATAGCACATGCAAACTGCTAACAGGCAGAGTTCTTAGTTGGCTGAAGCGTTAGCATTTACTACCCAGAGTGCCACGCCAATGGTTATTACTTCCAGCATGGCACAGTAGCTGGCAGGGAGAGCAAACCCCTTCTGATTATAACTTTTTGTCTCTTTGTGAATGTGGTTTACACTTTAGCCCCTGAATGGAGCTCTAGGAAGCCAGGGTGGCAAGTAGGCTCCAGTTTCCTGGTACTTCCAGTCTGAATCACGCCACAATGGTTGTTTCTTGAGCCAATCGGTGAAGTAGAGGTTAAAGCTGAGCTGTTGTTTCAGCCTCCCAGGGAGCCTTGGATACAGGGCTGCCCTTTTAATCCCTCAAGCAATCAGTTAAGTCAGCCAGTTCCTTGGCATTAAGGTTGAAAGACCCCCTAGTGCCAAGTACTGTAGAAACCCACAAGGCCCATTTGGTCTCCTAGGTATTCTGAGACGTCTTTCACCACGCTTTAAAGTTGGTCAATGGGATTAACCTCCTGAGCTGCTGCCAAAGTGGAATGTTCAGGTACAAAGCAAGGAAATTAAAAAACGAAAGGATTAAATCATGACGACAGAGGTATTTGGGTCCCCAAGGACCCAAATGAATGGCTGACTTGGCTTTCTATGGATTGAAAAGCATCAAGTAGCTGCAAGCCCCAGGATTCAAATGGGAGGCTGTGAAGGGAACTCCACAACAAGGGAAAAATTCAATGGGAGCCAACCCCACAGCAGGAGCTCAGGGATCCCTGGCCTTGTAAGCAAGGCCATGTTATAGTGTATAATCAGATACATTCCTGAGTGGCAGAGCCAGTGGGGGTGTTAGTCTGTGAGCTTGTGTGCTGTGTTTTCTCACTGAGGCAGCCTATGTGAAGATCTCAGAAACACAGAGAGACAAAGGGAATAAAAAGGACATTAATGGCTCTGCAAATAACTCAGCTTCAGTCACTAGGCCAGGAGTAAGGGGCGGTTGGGAATGGTGCAGTCACCGAAGCAGGTTGAGGAGGGTGGTGCGAGAAAAAGGCAAAGCTGCAAACACGAGTCTGGAAGCAGCAAGTGTCAGGCCCCACTGCTGAGTAAAAGACACTTGGCCATGGGTCCTTGGAGGCACGCTCGCCTGAGAGGCAGGCTGCCGGTGTGGTCACACTCTGCTCAAGCTTCTCCCCAACCAAAAGCAGGCTGCCCACAGCACCAGTGAAGGCATGGAGATGGACTAGACTCCCTCAATGATGAGGGTGGCTTCTCTAACTGGGGAGGTCGGGAGAGTTGAAACCTGAAAACTGGGCATAAGGCCATGGAGGAGGCGGGGGGAGGGGAAAGATTTGTGGCAACAGTTTGGAAGCTAACCTGCAGCAATCTGTTCTGCTTGGTACTGCAAGGGTGACTTGAGATTTGAAACTTGAGAGCTTAGGAAAGTCAAGTCTCATTCTAAATTCTGACCATGTCCCACTACTGCTATTGCCCCCCCAGGGCATCTGGGCCCAGGGCCTAGCTGAAGTCTGTCAAGGTGGGACTCTTCCTCTGAAGGACCTACCTGAGATGCCTGGGAAGCCTGGTGCTCCTGGGAGCCCAGATTTGCCCTTGATGCCATATGGACCACTAGATCCTGGAGTGCCTGGCTGTCCCACCTGTCCTGGTGTCCCAGGGCTGCCCCGCTCACCTTTGGGGCCTAGTAAGCCAGGCTTCCCGTGCACACCTGATAAAAGAGAAGGGCAAATGATCACAGCCTGGAGAGATAGCAGTGAGTGGGTCAGCAAACCAACTTCCAGGACTTATCCCAGGTGCCACTGTCTTCTCAGCTCCAGCCTTGTTGCTATTCCCAGCCGTAACCCAGTCTTTGCAAGAAATTTGACTATTAGTTATGGTCACTTTTGGAATTACTAAGACAGTAAAGTCGACTCAGGCTATTTAAGGAAAATTTCACAAAAGGGAGGGACAGAATAAAATATTTCATTTTAACCCCTTAATTAAACCATCACCCCAGATTCATGCAAGTATTCATGGAAGTATACGAATTAATATAAGGCTTTCTGTAGATTGTTAAATAATTGGGGCAAAAAGATTCACCCTTGAGTCCTGGAAGGCCAGAGTCTCCAAGAAATCCTTTGTGCCCTGTTAATCCTTGTAGGCCTTGTTCCCCCGGAGCACCATTTTCAGCACCAAAGATGTCACCAGTGGCTCCCTTGGAACCAGGTAAGCCTGGACTGCCAATCATCCCAGGCAAGCCATCTTTTCCAGGGAGCCCAGGAAACCCAGGCAAGCCCTTCTCCCCACGAGGTCCAGGAAATCCTAAACGTAAAAAGGCGAACATAAAAGACCATGGCTGTTTAGAAGCAATTTGTCTGAGTACAGATCTCTGAGACAGATTTTTCTAATATGAAAGCTAACATATTAATAATATATGTCACTTCTCTTGAAGGTCAGGAGTCTCTGTTCCTGCAAGGCCTTGTGCAGAGGCAGGGACTGTGCCCTGCGACCTGGAGGAGGTTCTAGTTCTGGGAGGCAGGGCTGTGGGCAGAGGTCCACAAACTGTTCCTGAGGGTCCTACAGTTGTTGAAGAACACACGCCACCCCATAGCATCCTGAGAAAAGTTCAACCTCTTCTGGAGTTCTCTAGCTTCTGCTGTCATGCCTCCTTCTTCTTGGGTGGGGAGAGGGTACTGGAGGGGACCCTGGAGCACATGGTCCAAGATGAGCCCCGAGCCCTAGAGCAGTGCGGTTCTCAAATCTGAGCAAGCATCACAATCACCTGGGGTAACAAGCAGATTACTGGGCCCATCCCCAGAGGTTATGATCAGCAGATCCTGTGGAGAGGCAGAAAATTTGCATTTCCATCAAGTTCCTAGGTGATGCTGATGCTGGCCCATGGAGTACAGTTTGAGGACCACTAGTACAGTGAAGAATCATGAAGCTCAAGTTGGAACAAGAGAGTGTGAGAAAAGGGATAGAAATGGACAACTTCCCTCTGACTGATCTCAATCTCTTTCACTGGCCCTTAAGGAGTTGATCCAGGAAACTCATAGAACTGGCAGACAGACAACCTGGCAGAGTCCTAGCTCTGTCACTAGTGGTTTAGTGATCTCGGACAAGTCATTTCCCATCTGGGCCTCAGTTTCCTCATCTGAAAGTTAAGGGGTTGCCCCAGCTGATTTTGAATGGTCCTTATTGCTCTAATATGCTGTCATTCTATGGCTGTATGCTGTGTCTTGCCAGGGTATAAAATTAAACCATCCTACCCATACCAGAGAGCAAACTTGGCTTCCTGTAATTGGCAGAGGACTACCACAACCCAAATACACACACACACACACACACACACACACACACACAAAGAGAAGCAGGTGAGGAGACACTCCTTTTCTTACCTGGTAATTCAGGAAGATGAACCAATCCTGGACTCCCTGGCTCTCCTTTAGTTCCACTTGACCCAGGCTGGCCTGGGGTCCCAGGGAGGCCTCGAGACCCTTTAGGGCCTGAAAACCCAAATGTAAGCAGTGAGGGGAAAGGAAAGTCGGTGTGCTAGGTATGATTTGTGATGTTCAGTCAAGAATCCCAGTCTCTTGGAGAGCCTCTCCTTGTCTCACCTCCCCACACTGCCCTCTCCAGCAGCCATCCTGTTTCCTCAATCCCCAAGGCTGCCCTCAGGAGGAATGTGGATCCCCAAATACTACTGGGCTATCCTCTGCTTCCTTTGCCTCATGGCCCTTACAAGAGTGTTTAGTGGCTTTCTCTGGCCTCATTCCATACCTGGGAATCCGGGAGTGCCTGGAAATCCTGATGGACCGTATGACCCAGGAATAATACAGGGCAGGGTGATTCCTGTAAATGGTAACATGTGTGCATTCAGTGAACCCAGAGTTAGGGAAGATTTCTCCCTAGTACGCTCCTTTACTTCTATTCCATTTAATAGGACAGCCAAGCTCTTCCCACTCAGCAGCTGGGAGCCCACACTGGAAAACCTTGGCATCATTAGCTCTGGGGAGTTACAACCAGTACAGTTGCTTACAGATGAGAATGCTCCTAGTGTCCAAGTGCTAGGATATCACTTATCAAACCACTGATGCCCAGTGGGCAAACAGTCACCTATGCAGCAGATGTTACCTAACAAGGTTTCTTAGAGATTGCCTGTGCAGGAACAGCAGCAAACAGCAATTGCCTACTCACCCTGCCCTCAGATAGAGCCTCTCCCTAGGATGGGTGTTGGGGGTTAGTCCTAAGGGTCCATTATGCTTATTTGACTAGATTGGAAGGTTTGAAGCCAAGATCCCTCAAGTTCTCATGTTTACCCTTTCCTTGGAATGAGGTTTTCCCCAAACCACTGGGTTCTTTTGATGCACTTCATTTGGGATCTGCTGAAACCTATTGATTGTCCTTGGTCAAATGTACCAGTATGACTGTACTATGCAAACACTTAAGACCACTCTCTTGTCCGTGACAGGCAAGTGGTGACCCTTCCCTCAGCTCCTTATTTGAAACTGTCAACTCTGCTGCTCAAGGAGAAAAAGTAGCAATTTTAATATTCAAGATGTCAAAATTGGCATGCATAGCCCTTCCCCTAGCAAATTCTCCCTTGCCCATTCATAATGCAAATAAAAAGAATCTATAAGATCACAGAGGGGAGGTTTAATAAAATACTGGTGAACAAATTGTTTGCGGGCTCCCTCAAGTGCCATTTACAAACAATTGCTATGCTAATTAAATAAGCCTTGCCTATTCATTAAAACAATCCCCCAAGGTCTGCTTTAAACCACAGAGCCAACAGTTTTAATAAACATCTATAGCTTTTGCCTGTACTTAAATCACAAATTACATTTCTGAAAAATATGTACACATCCTATGATTCAAACTGCTTACTGAACTCGCTGGCATCCTCCCCTGATCCCACTTCTATTTTCTTAAATCAAGGTTGGGAATTGAACAGTATAATGTATTGGTTAACAAGTTGGGCTCTGAAGCCAGACAGACCTTAGCTGGTATCCTAGTTCTGCTGCTAACCAGCTGTGTGGACAAGATACTTAAACCTCTCTGAGCCTCATGGCAAAATGGGAACTACTTCTACTTTTCTCATATGGTGTGTGTGAGGATTACATGAAACTGTGCACTTAGCACAGTGTCTAGCACTCTGGTACATGCTCAATTAATAATAGTTCTTATTATCTTGAACTATTATCTTATGTAAGAATGAGTACTCAGTAGAGCTCCTGCAAGGCCATCCCCAGGTTAGTGACACTGCTTGTAGTCTGGGCAGCACTTTCTGCCTTCCAGACTTCAGGTTTCTATAGTTATATTTCCAGAGGTGAACAGATGGCCATAGGCCTGGATCCTCCTCCGTAGGTGGTCAAACCCACCTCCACCCTGCCAGACATCAAGATGACAGAGCTATTTCTGATAGTTATTTCCCTACTATGGAAATATGCTCTACAGGCCAACACTTTATGGTGAGATGCTTCACTGGGAGGGGGTTTTCAACCTTGTGCTTGGCTCAGGCCTGGGCTCTTTGAGTTAGGCTGAAGAATTTCCTCCAGAGGGTGTATCATGAGAGGGATCCTGCAAAAGACTCTCCTGCCCTCAACAATCTCAATAGCTCATTGGCTCCAATGTGTCAAACTCTAACATTACAGTTCCATTGTTTTACGTCTTAGGAAACAAACTTAGTAAAATAAAAATATCCCTGGGCTGGGTCCAAATATTAAGCCATTCATCCTTAATTTATCAGACTGATTTAATTGCTTCTTTTCATCTGTGACAGCCAGATAAAAACAAAGCCTTTAGAATATGAAGCTGAGGACAGGCATCCGGAAAGGTTCCAGGATGAGAAAAATAATGGTCAAAGGAAAGATGGTTAGAAACCAGAGGAAATCAATGACATATTTCTCTCAATAATTTTGTCTTATGCCTGTATGCCACACCACACTTGTGTATTGTAAGCAGAGGTTCAAAATGGTGAGAGGGAAGGACTTCAAGTCATATTGGTATCTGGCTCTTTTCCTTTATACTGTCTTCTACTTTACATTCCTGAATTCAGAGCCTTCTCAACAAAGCAAAAATCTGCTCTACCCATGTTCTGTTTAGTAATTGCAACAAATGACCTAATTATTCAGAATTTTTCCCATTAATGCCCAAATCCATCTTCAGAATAAAAAGAGTCTCTGGTTCCCAAGATTTTAACATCCCAATTTGTTCTGGGCCCAATGAATAAAGTTCAGACATGTGTGGATCCTTTCAGGTACCTCTCAAGGCAGATTATGGCCCCAGTGAAGTTCAGAAAATGAATTTGCTTAAGGTAGAGATCAGCCAAGCCATCGACATGCATGGTGAAGGAAATCAGCCCCTCTCAGAGACTGCATGCCCACTCAATCCTGTACTGCCTGCTGTAAGAGGTATGTGCTAAGGAGCCTCTGAAGCAGTGTTGGTGTCAGCCTTTGCATCCCAGCCTTAGACTCCCCGCTCCCCAAACAGGGCATCCAGTGTGGTGCTCAGGCCATCGTGACTGTCTGAGACAAAGGTAAACAAAAAAGGGGTGTTTAGCTAAGACTAGTGTCTGAGAGCTTGTAGACCTAGCTAGCTCTCACCTCTCTCTGTGTCTAAGTCTCCTTTACCAACCTTCTCTCTACAGCAGCAGTCACCTAGAGCAATCAAGTGAAGAAGAAAATTAAACTAGGACAGAAGTTCCTTGGGGCCCAAGGGAAGTCTTCTCAGCAGCCCAGATATGCCCACCAACCAAATCCCTTGTCTGAACTTAGTGGAGAGCACTTGCACCCACATGAGATCAAGCACACAGTCACCACAGTTCAGTAATAACCAGGGTGATTGATTACTATGAGCATCTGGAACAGAGCCTCTTTGGAAATAGCCAGTTGTCTGCTTGCCCAAAGTTTTTAATAATTCACACTAGTAGGCTGAAAGGCTTCTGATGATTGCATCCTCTTTCCTGGCAATGCAGCTGTCCTAGTCTGGGCTACCATTGATTGGAGTGGGCACATTCAGGAATAGCATCTTAATTTTTTTCTAGCAACAGAAATGGCTACAATGCAAATGTGTGGGGACCACAGGTTATTTGTTTTTAAAATTGTGCAGAAGAAAGGTAGGTTTGAAAAATTATATTTGTTTGTCATAGAAAAAGAAAGCTAATGCTCTTTATTAAAGTAATTTCTTGAAACTCTTCATACTGCAAGAAGGACATGGCTATGGTTTGAATATGATTTGTCTCCACCAAAACTCATGTTGAGACTTGGTTTCCAGAGTGGCTGTGTTGGGAGGTGGTGCTTCTGAGAGGTAATTAGGTTGTTAGGATGGATTAATCTCTTTCTCGAGAGACGGGGTTATTTCTCAAGGGAATGGATTAGTTCCCACAAGAGCAGGCTGTTATAAAGCAAGGTTGCTTTAGTGTTTGGACTCTTTTGCATATGCCCTTCTGCTTTCCACAATGAGTTGAAGCACAAGGCCCTCAACTGATGGGCTGCCCAATCTTGGACTTCCTAGCCTTCAGAATCATGAGCTAAATAAACCTCTTTTCTTTGTAAATTACCCAGTCTCAGATCTCCTGTTGTAGCAACAGAAAATGGAATAAGACAAACATTTTCTGCATAAGGCATCTCCCAGGCTATAGCTTACCATATCATATTCCTAATAACTTTCTGTATCCAGGGACCAATGATATTTGGGATAAAAATGGTCCTGCAAGCTTCCTTCTGTTCACTCAGCTGGTTCTCAAATAGTTAAAATGTTGCTAATAGCCAGAAGACTTGGAAGTGTGTAAGTTTATAGGTGTCATGTTATTATAACTCAGTTTAAAACCTTGTTGCTTGCAAAATGGTTTAACCTACAGTGAAGACCCAATTACGGGAGGAGCAGTAGAATGACCATGAGTAATGTCTCTGGGAACAGAGCTAGAAGCAAAGCTATAGCTGACACTAGGACTTCCAACAGGCAGAATGATTTTATTTGCTAAATCCTTATGGCCAGGAGCAGTGGTTCACATCTGTAATCCCAGCATTTTGAGAGGCCAACGCGGGTGGATCACTTGAGGTCAGGAGTTTGAGACCAGCTGGCCAACATGGTGAAAGCCTGTCTCTACTAAAAATACAAAAATTACCCAGGTGTGGTGGAGGGTGCCTGTAATCCCAGCTACTCAGGAGGCTGAGGCAGGAGAATCGCTTGAACCCAGGAGGCAGAGGTTGCAGTGAGCCAAGATCATGCCACTGCACTACAGCCTGGGTGAGAGTAAGACTTCATTTCAGAAAAAAAAAAAAAAAGGGAAAATGTCCTTACAACCTTCACAATAATTTGTGAAATGATATATTGACTCGGTTTTAAGAATCTTGAATTATCAAGTTTTAACCTGTACCATCTACCATCAACCTTATTACACCGATTCACAAAAATGGATTTAGAAATAAATAAAATTTTGCAAGACCTGGTATCCTGTCTTCTTTTATTGTAATTCTTCAAGATGATAAGGTGGAAACAGGAGAAATATGTTTAAGAAATAGCCCCTTGGTTATTGGGAAGGCTCTTTCTTCTGCAAACAAATATTAGTCTCCTATGGAACACTGCACTATGCTAGGCATGTAAAGAAAGTCTAAGAAGTATTACCATCCCTACTATCAAGAGACTTACAATGCAGTTGGGGAAAGTAAAAGCAGTAATAGAAGGAGATATATAATTTAAGTAGCAATGACATACTGTGGAGGTCAAGGGAAAGCTTAATGGAAGAAGTGGGGTTTATCTTGAACCCTGAAAGATGAATATGATATGACTACACAAAGAGGAAGAGCACTCCAGAAAAAGGCAACATGGTAAAATTTTGGAGCTGGAAGTGAACATATTGTGTTTGGGTATAGTGAAGAAGACTGGTGTCTTAGTTTTTTTGTTTCAATTAAGAGCATGATATAAGGTTGAAAAAGTTGGTTGTATCCATGTTTGGAGACTTTTGAATTCCAAGTTGAGGAGTTTGGACATTATATGATCTCTGTTCAATTGGTACCATATGTGGCTTTGAACTAGGGGAGTTACATGATATTGGCACTTTACAGATATTAAATTGGCTGCAGTGTTCTTAATAGAATTGAATGTAAAAACTACTTAGGAAGTTGTTGTCATTCACTCACTCATCCATCCATCCATCCAACCATCCATCCATCCATCCATCTATCCATCCATCCAACCATCCACTTATTCCAACAAGCATATAGGTATTTGAAAAACTAGGCATGAGATAATGAGAGTTTAGTAGCAATAAGAGAAGGAAAGAATATAAGAGGAATTGCAAAGGAAATAAGAGATAATCTCAAAATTTTAAACTTCAGATTATTATAAGTGTGGTGTCACTAATGGAAGCATAGAAGTTGTGGAAACCCAGAAGTTGGGATGAACAGCTGTTCTGGCTGTATTGAAGAAGATTAGTTATTAGCATAGCACCTTCATAAACTATAAGCAGGACTGTTACACATAATTTCTAAAATTCAAGTAGAAAAAGAAGTTATATAAAGAGGAAGGAGTTAAGGGATAAAATGGGGGATTACACTATAAGCAACTAGATTTCTGCCCAATCTGAGATTCCATAAGTTGAGGAAAGGTTTTTCCCAGCTGATGATATTACCACACAATTTAGAGGGCACCTTGTCCAATCTCCCACTCATTGCTTTGATGACATTTGCAATAAGTGGTCATCCATCTTCTTCTTGAACTCTCCCAGGGATTATGAGCTCATAACCTCCCTCGGTAGCTCTGTTACATTTTCAGACTGCTCTGGTAGGAAGTTCTTCACGAAGTAGAGTGGAAATCTATGTTATTCTGCCCCCTAAGCTTACCACAATACAATTATAATACTTTTTTTCACATGCAAATCCTTCAGGGGGTTGAAAGTAGTGATTACGGTCAGACAAGTCCCTTCTTATGATACATTTCATGCACCTGAGTCATAACCACTCTACAAGGGGTCAAATTTCCAAGTCCAAAGCCATCTGATTCTATGACTCACCCTTAGATCCGGGAAGGCCTTGTTGTCCCGGTAATCCATCCTTGCCTTTATCTCCAGGAAGCCCACGGGGTCCAGGAAGTCCTGGTAACCCATTTCCTGGGAGGCCAGGTGGACCAAGATGGCCTTTTTCACCAGGAAGTCCAGGTAACCCCTTTTCACCTGGGAAGCCCTGTCCACCATCACCCTAGACAACACATAAAACAAAGAATGAAAATTCAACTCAGAGATTTATCTGGACAGTCCTCTGACTACAAGAAAGAGGTAGCCAGTGTGACCAATGCTTTGTGTTTTGTTAAAATTATCTATCATCACCATAGTTTATCTATCAGTCTCCTCTGACTTTAGTTAGTGGATATGAATCTTGTCTACTCTGGGTGATCTAACAACGCAAAAGTTTCTGGATAGGGGTGAGGAGACAGGGCAAGAAATGAGCAGGATAATAACAACCCCAGAGATCACAGAAAGTGGCTAGATTACTTGAGGAGAAAAGTCACTGAGAAGCTGAAGTATTTTTAAGTCATATGGTCAGGTGTTACTAGCATTTATCAAATGAGACAATGATCCATTCTGAGAAAATGATTCCCACTTTACATAAAGGAAAAGCAAAAAGCAAAAAGTTTCAGTGGCAGAGGCAGGGCAAGGTCCTCTAGACTCTGTTCTTCCCTGTTTCATGGTCCAGTGGCCATCAGACCCCCCAACAAAGTCAGGTGTGAAGATCTGCAGAGCTAATCACCTAGGAATGATCAACTTACCGGAAGGCCTGGCAGACCTGGTAAACCTGGTACTCCGTCTTTGCCTGGTTCTCCTATTACACCACGGAAGCCCTGGGAGCCAGAATCACCCCGATCTCCTGGCATTCCTTGGATTGTACTGAGAATTGGTTCCCCCTTCTTTCCTTTGGGTCCTGAAGGACCCAGAGGCCCAACTAAGCCCTGACAAAGAGAGAAGAGGGAGTAGTCAGAAGATGTAGACTTCATAGAATTCCGGCACCTAGCATTATGACTTAGAGCAGAACCTTGGGTACATATTGGCACTGTTCTAGACACTGATTATGTTGTAATCTTGAATAATAGTTGCCCATTTATTTCTGCACTTTTTGTAAATTTTGAAATCTTTGAAGATGGAAACCTCACCTTAATTCCTATTTTATCTTCATGGGCCAGCACATTGCTAGGCAAAGGTAAACAATGTTGTGGAAGGAAGAAATTGTGGAAAGAGAAAAGGGAAAATAGGTAGGTTAAAGCAGAAAGGACTTTAAGAGACTCTATAGTCAGATTTCATGTTGTAGATCAAAACCCCAAAACTTTGTTTTAATCCCATCTCTCTTGTATGTGCTTTAGAAAAGTAACTGGGGGGATTGAAGGGCACTTGAAAGATTCCATTGCTTCCTCAGGGTCAAAGTTTGGCAAGACTTACTGGAGCCCCTGCTGGGCCCTGTGCACCCCCAGAGCCTCGATCTCCTCTGGCTCCTTTAAGGCCTGGAAGGCCTATGAGACCCCATGGACCAGGTGGGCCTGGTTCCCCGGGTGGTCCAGTGTTGGGAACACCACCGTCACAAGCACAGAAACCTGAGTCTCCTGGGAGAAAAAGACAACATAGAACGAAGTGGATCATTCTTTTCCAAGAAGAATAAAGAATTGATCATGGTTATTTGTGACTTGAACAACTCCATAGAGGGAATCTGAAGGCTTGCAGAGAACACACTCAAATGAACTTGGTTCACTCTCCAGCAGAGTATGTCTGTGTTAGTGGTTCAGATTTTGTTAGTCAGGGATGAGGCTCAGCCATCAGTGAGTCTAAAGTATAGCCATAGTTGAGAACCACTGACCTCTACTAACCAGCTGAGAGTCTGGAATTCAAGCCGCTCAAAGATTTTCTTTACCAAAATGTCTTTTCCCCTGACTTTGGTACATATGACACAAATGTGTACATATTTTTGTAAATGTTGAGACAAATGCCAAATAAATAATGATAGGGATTTCAGCAAAGCACCTTTGAAGAGGTATCAAGGAGTCACTAGCACTATGTTCTAACTCCCTATATCTTCCATGCTTATTGTCTGGAAAATAAGAATTGGTGCCAACATAGGTGACCCTGAGTTTCCCTAAGATTCTGAAGGGCCCCTTCTTACTTTAAGAAAATTGATGATTCCTAAAACTCTAAGAGAATAGTCTGTTCTTCAGATTAGTGTTTCTTGACTGTGATCCTGCATGAGTCATCTGTGATGCTTATTTATAAGGCAGCTTGCTGGGTCCTATTTCAGTCCTAATCGATCAGTCTCAGGAGTCCAGACCAAATAATCTAATTTTTAATAGCCTCCCCTGGGTGATTCTCATGTATAATGAAGCTTGATAATCCCTATCACTAATCCATACTTAGAGAAAATCTTTCAGCCCCATGGAAATACAGAATGGGGAGCATCAGAAATGTCCCTCTTTTAGGACTGTGAATGGTATCAAGAAATACATCAGCTTTGTAGTGAGTTAGGTAAGGGCCAAAATTAACATCTAAGTTAACTTAATGCCCTTTTCCATCAAATAGTTTTCCTGGGACCTGAATAGCAGAGAACAAGCTTTCAGGCATTTCTTAACCAGACTCTATATACTTAGGTAATGACATTTTATGACAGAGCAATGAGAAAGGAGAGGAGTAAGTTAGAACATCTCTGTTTGAGGCTGAGGAAAGCAGTTCATTCCTAGAGATCTTGAATAACTGAACCCTAGGCCATCCCAAAACCCCTCTTCAGTCAGTAGTTTCACTTCTTCCTTCCCCTGGCCTAGGCCACAACCATAATTAATTGACTTATTGAGCATCTTCCCCTCAGAGTAAGTGATAGAAGGGGGAAATGACCCAAAGGCAGCTGTGGTCATTGATCAGTTCTCCAACACCAGTGGGGGCTAGGGTTGTTTTCCTGGAGCCAGTTGGGTTTTTCAGAGTCCCAGGTCTTGACCTGTTTAGAGCACTTTGCTTAAGGCTGAAGGTAATAAGTGGCTTACATCCTTGGTATTGCAAACTGGGAGGGGTAGCAGTATGCACTGGTTAACAGCCTGGGCTGCAGGTGGAGGAGAAAGAAAAAGAAGCCTGTGAGCAACTTGGTCCTGTGTGACCTCCATTGCCAGCCTCAGTCTTAGAGACCCAAATATAGCACTTCTAACAATCCTATAATCAAAGCCCCAAACAAGATCCACAGTTGCTTCTGTTTAGGTTCCCGAGGCTGTTGGTTTTCTCATTCCCCAGGAAGCCTTCTCTAAGGAGTTTGGAGGACCAAGAAACTCAAGGGGACAAAATCACCTTTTATTCCTTTGAGGCCTAGGTTTCCTTTTGGACCTTGTTCTCCTCGGAGACCAGGGAACCCTGGCTCTTTGTTGTGTAGAGTTTCAGTCTCAAATTCTGGACCTTTGGGTAAAAAAAAGATAAAGGATTAGCAACTTGTATAAGCCTGATGACTTCCCTGACTCAACACAGCAGCTCAATCACCAAGGCCCAAGTCCTTGAGGCTGAACAACAGAGCAGAGACAAAAAAATAAAATTCAAGACCGGGACCCCAAATCTGCAGCAAGGAGTCAACAGGACCTCTGTTGGCTCAATTCACTCTACTAATATTTACAGAATGTCCATTATGTTCCAGGCACCGTATTAGACAGTGGGGTTAGAGGAATGAACAAGGTAGCTTCCAAAACTCAGCAGTCCCAATGTCTACCCCAGAAACCTCCCCTAGGACAAAAGAGGAAAGAGGTGCAAGCCGCAGTGGACATGGGCTTTAAGGTACAAAGAAACATTCTGGGCAACATTTCCAGCTTTTCTCTCAGAATCTAGAATCTCACACTCAAGTAGGAGATCTAAGAAGGATAAGCCCTGTGTAGGCTTTTAGCAGCCACCTCGAGGGTCCAGGCTTGGCTTCTTTTTTTCTCAGTCTCTCAGACCACCCCATTGGAGCCTTGTGGACCAGGGCAAGCTCAAAAGAACCAATCCTGCTTCTTTAGGAGCTGAAAAAACAAAGGCTTAAGGGCTGAGAACAGTGAAAGATGGAGTGGGAATGGGTACAAAATTTGGAAGGCATTAGGCCCTAGTTTGCTTGTTCCTTGATGGAGAACACTCTGCTGCTATCAATAACTGGTAGAGGCAGGGATCTGACTCAGAGACGACGGGGCCTTCATGGCTGCCCCTCTGCAATTATCATGTATCCTGGCTTAGCTGTTTCACCTGTGAGATGCCCCCTCAAAAATCATGACTGTTCTGCAGTCTGGATCACATCTGAATCTTGAGACCAAAAAGAGAAATGAGTAACTTACTAGGTGGGCCTGGTGGACCTGGTGGGCCTGGCAAACCATCTCTGCCAGGGAGGCCAACTGCTCCAATTGTGGTACGGCCTGGGTTTCCTTGGTCCCCCTTCAGCCCTGGAAATCCCTGAGGCCCTAGGGCTCCTGGGACACCTGGAAGAATAAGCCCACACACAAATGCTCATTATATCACCCCACTCTCTGGAGTATTCCTATCTGTGGCATATGTTGGAAACAAATCCAAGGAAGAATTTAGGGAAGCATTTGCCCTTCTCTTGTATCAGAGTTAGAAGGATCCTTAGGGATCAATTAGCCTAACCTCTTGGGAAACAGAGACCCAAAGAAGAGAGGAAACATGATCAGGGGCCCAGCATTTCTCAGTGGCAAACCTGAGAGGAAAATCTGGGTCTCTAGCCTTTCATTTCTTGATTTTTTCCCAAGTTGGTCCTGGGGCCAGCTGTACCATTTCCAGGTGGCTGCTTTAAAAACATAGGTATCCTCACAGCAGCCCATCTCCAAGGAATTTAGAAACTGGCGGCTTTAAAAGTAAAAGTTGAACTTTATATCTGGGGCATCACTGCCTCCCAGACTCTGGCATGCCCTTTTCCCACATGTCACTATAGAATGACATATGGATGTAATTAGTTCAAGAGTGTTACCCACAAGATCCTGGGACCATTCAGTGCCTGGCTGAATCCTACAGCAAGGTTCTGGGTACAAATCTTCCTCTGGGCTTTTGCTAGCCCCTCTTGGCAAGCATCAGCTGGGATGGCACATCCACAGGAGGGTGACACAGCTCCAGCAACTCAACCCAGGACTCCTCTTGTTGCTGCAAACCTCAGTGACAGTCTAGGATTGCCTGTCCAGCTATGATACATTATTTAAGCCAAAAACAAAAGCTGCTCACCCAGGCCCTCACTACCCCCACATACGTTAGCCTTGGGCTGGCAGTTGGGAACCTACTGACTACAGTCTACCTCTTGTTTGACTTTGGCTAGGTGTGTGCCCCGACCCAGAGGTATAGAAGGGAATGCTGGGAACCACAGTGTATAGAGGACTGATCTGTGTAGGAAATGGGTTAGTTTTTTTCACCTGATAATGCTGGCAATCCAGGGACACCAGAAGGGCCACGTAGGCCTTGGATGCCTTCATCTCCTTTAAGGCCTGGGAGGCCAGGTACACCAGGATCTCCAGGATTACCTGGCATTGTAATGAAAGAAAATAGTAAATAAAGACAGAGGAGGCCCACAGATGCTACAAAATGCCCAAGAAGAGGTGCAGGAGCTGTCCTGGCATTAGAAGTGCCTTTCATGCCTTTCCCAAGTCTCTAATGCTAATGGCCTCACATGATAATGGGTCTTCTGGAGCCAAGGGGCCTTCTGGAGCCAAAATTAGTGTACTAAGAATTGTTCTGGCCAAGGCCTGCCTTTCATGATAAGCTCTGGTAAGTACTTCTTCTTCTTCTACCACTAATCTGCTGTAATGCCTAAAATGTCTACCATTTGGATTAAGATGTTGAAGTCCACTATTTACGTTATACATATATGTTTCCTGGGAGTGGTACACAGGAAGCCACTGTCAAATATTAATACCAAACAGGGCATGGGCCTTAGAGGATGAGAGGAGAGGGATAAGTTGGAAGATCCATGGAAGAGTCACTACAGTAGAAGCCTTTGGTCAAACAAGAGGTAGCTGGAGATACTGGGCATCTCAGTCTTTGGAGAAGGTAAAGGGAAGAGTTGGGCACACAAAATAACTAGGACAAGGAGAGGTGAAGACAGACTTTCTAAGCATCATACTCTTGAGGGCTCTCAGCCATTTGCTCCCCTAACCAAAGGTACTTTTCCACTTCCTATGAAATTGTCAAGCTCAAGCATACATGGAATCACCTACATGAGGCCCTGAGTATTCCATAGTGTCAAACTGAAGTCAGCCCAGCTTGGAGGTGGTTATCAATCCTTCCCAAAGCATTGCCAGGAGAACCATTTTCATCAAATTCAGGCCCAGGCAGACCCAAATCCTAGGCTTAGCGGACTGAACACAAAAATGGGGTGCTGGGCTTGGCTTCTCTGACCAAGAGATTGGAGATAGCTTTATTCCCCAAGCTCAGGAGCCATGAGGGGCTCTTGGGTGTGTCAAGTTTAGCAACAATCGAGTAACTAACAAAGTATCCTTTTAATAATTACAGGGGATATAGGATTTAACTTCCTGTCTTTATTTTCCACTCAAATTAATGAGAAGTTGCACCTGAGATCACAGCACCATCTATATCGATGAAAACATCTGGGCCTGGCAGGCCAATGTCACCCTTTTGACCCTGCAAAGATTAAGTACATTAAACACAAATATTTCCATTTCCTTATTACCCAAGATCTATGTGCCATTAAAGCCCATCCCTAGGAAAATGAAAGGTTCTTCCTTCTATAACCCCGGATTTTCAAGATCAACTAGTCCATAGGTTAATTTCAAAGTCCCATAAATTTAAGATGAAGGTGACACAAAGCAGGCCAGAGGCCTAACATTCAATTGGAAACCTGTCAAGGACAAGGGATCCCAATTTTATTTTGCAACTCTACTCAAGGACAGTCTGCTCTGGGCCTTGGCTGTACCTAAGTAGTGCTAAGGAGAGAACAGAGTTTTAACTTTTTTCCACTCTCAACAGGCCTGGGCCTCTACTACCATCACAACCCTTGTTAGTGGATGATATCAGGCAGAGGAAATTAAAGGAATTCTAATACTCCCCAAAGAGGGATTTAGGTGCCAAAAACACATACAGTGGCATATTCAGGGTGTGATGGTGGCAGTTATATGCTCCAGGTGTAGGCAAAAAGGGGATGCATTGTCTGTAGAGAATTTAAAACAATAGTGAAACCAACAGTTGGCAATTCTAAGCAATATGAATAAAATTTTCCTCATCTTCGGGATGAACTTGCTCCCACCAGCTCCTGCCCCTTAGTTTACCACTGATCAAGTAGTATCTAAGAAATGCTCATTAGCAGCTTTGTGTGTTCAAAGCAGATTACATGCATTTCTTAAGAAAAAATTGAAACTTAAAAGGTCAAAATATTAAAAATACTTCATCTTATATACAGACATTTGTGGTAATTCACTCTTCTACCTACCAACCCTGGATTTTTCACTTCCCAACATTACCTCAATTCCTTGGAATCCATTAAGCCCAGGAAATCCCAGGGTCCCTTTCTTGCCCTGTGACAGAAACATAGTTACCACTAAGTGGAAAGTATGAGAGCATAAGAGAGTCTGGTCTTTGGATTAAGCTAGGGCAAATGGCACAGGGATCTTGGATGACATTGCAGGGTATATGTGGCTTCTACCTGACTCTGGAAGCTGTAAAATCTTCCAGAAGACAATATGGCAGTAGGTAGCCAATTTACATATTAGGAGGTACAAGGGCCATAAGGCTAGACACGGATACAAGCAGGCTGGCCTTGCTAGTCCCTGACAGCATGCCAAAGATGTATGACCACAGCATGGCATGGCAAGGCACTGAACTTGACACTGGATACCCATGTTCTTGAGTGAAAAGAAAAGAGGACAGTGGCTAAGATTATACTAAAAAAAAGGGAGATGAACAATTTGCATTATAAGTAATGTCTCCCTTTGGCCATGTTAGGTAAAGCAAGGGGGACTTTTGATTGGGATTTTATACCCCAAGGCTTTAATGATATTAACCAAAATACCTGTTGCCCTGGAGGGCCTTGGACTCCTTCTGAACCCATGGGACCCTGTAAAGAAAATAGTTACACCTTAGAAACAGCAATAGGCTACCTAGAAAAAGCCACTAGACTTATATAACAAAGTTATCCAACTGAGTTCAGGATTTAGCAGCTCCTAAAATCAGGTAAGTGAATGTTCCTAGACCTAGCTTAACGACTTTTTTTTTTTTTTTTTTTGAGATGGAGTCTCACTCTGTCACCCAGGCTGGAGTGCAGTGGTACAATCTCGGCTCACTGCAACCTCCGCCTCCAGGGTTCAAGCGATTCTCCTGCCTCAGCCCCCCAAGTAGCTGGGGCTATAGGCATGCGCCACCACGCTTGGCTAATTTTTGTATTTTCAGTAGAGACAGGGTTTCACCACATTGGCCAGGCTGGTCTCGAACTCCTGACCTCAAGTCATCCACCCGCCTTGGCCTCCCAAAGTGCTGGGATTACAGACATGAGCTACCGCGCCCGGCCTAATGACTTCTTTCTAAGCTCTAATCCATCAGGCTAAATAGCCACATGGAGCATTTTTTAATATCTAAATAAATGGAAACAGTTTAAGTAGTAGGTGGAATTTGATAGAAAGGCTGGGTGGTATTATACTTAGTCTGTATTCGTTCCAAGTCAGGAGATCCTTAAACAGATTATGGGAGGGCCTCGTCTTCCACCTCAAATGCATTCTTTGTTGGTGATTATATGTATTTTCAAGACAAGGAGCGGGGGAAAGTAGAGAAAGAAATGGCAGGGTAATGGATAAGTATGGCTGAATACTCAAAAGACTCTTAATAAACTTCATAGTCAACTTAACAACACAATTCTCTAAAATGTTACTTCTTTGAGGCTAAGCTTGGCCCACTGCTTCTAGCTCAAGACCTAAGTGCCCGAAGCTAGGAATCAGAGAGGCTAATAGTTATTTTTCCATTTCAAATGAGATTATTATTGGAAACTGTTGACTCCAAACATCACTCACTATGTTCTAGAACTTTCCAGGCTTGTTTCTGTCCTATAAAGTTTGCACTTGGCCCTCTTTCTTCCATTCCTGTGCCACTTCCCTGCTCAATTCCCTCAGAATAGAATGGAATGAAAGCAAGGCAACACTTGCCTTGCTTTCTTTAGCAATCATTCTTTCTTGCTATCATTCTTTAGCCCAGAAGACAATGATACATGAGAGCAAGGAGATAAATAGGCTGAGGAGCCACCTAGAGTAGGGGGTGCCTCATTCCTTTTCAAGGGAGCCATTCAATCAAGGGAATGGGGCTAAGAGAGAAGGAGGTCTTAGGAACCTGCCATTGGGTTGAGGAGAAACGAGAAGCTTAGGTGGCAATCAAGTTGCAAAACATAAAGAAGCAAACAGGAAAGAAAATGGACTAGATGACTTGACAGACCCAGGCAAGTAACATTCGAGGTTCATACCCTAGGTCCTGGCAAACCAGGGATTCCCTTTTCTCCCTTTTCTCCAGTAGTTCCAAGGCCCTAAATGAAAAAAGAAACCACAAGTTATAACGTTTGTTTTCTTGTCGGTCTCCTGGCTTCATCCAAAGCAAGGAGGCTATTTTAATTAAGCTCCACTCTCCCCTTAGGGAGGCTCACCATGCTGTCTCTTGTCACTGCCTGAGAAGCACATAGGGTCTGAATATAAATTGGACCATTCATTCAAGGTTCCCTTTTGGTTCTAGAAGTAATGTCTCCCCCTACCCACAACACTGTTCCATGTATTTATAGTATCATGGGCTAACAGCATAGAAATGATTAAATATCTAACCTTGTTGATTTTACAGATGAGGAAACCAACATCTAGATGGGTTAAAAATGAATGAGAAAGCCATATCTTGTGTTTTTCATTCCGGGGACCTTTCCATTAAAACAAGCTGCCTTCTATCATCTAGGAACTTGATGATTTGACCCACAAATGGAGGATTACGCAAATTCTTGGGGGTTGATACTAGGGGGAAGAGCAAGAGCTTTTCCCCTTTGGAGACATAATGAGCACAACATCCTTTTCAGTGGGAAGAAGTATTTCTATCTAGGCACGGACTGAAACCCTGCAGCTCCTGTACTGGGACTGTAGGGCTCTTGCCTGGCCCTAGAGATAGTCCAAAGGGGACTGTGAGATGGTCTCCAAGCCCTCTTGCCCTGCTCATCAGAGGTGAGGGTTTGTAGCCATGAATATGACTTGGGGATTCTCTAGGGAAAAGCAGGAACTCCAAGAAGCAGAGTGAGTAAGAGAGAACTTCCCTCTGGGTCCAAGGCAAATGTCTGGGCCCCCAAGATACAGAATAGTTCAGTACTAAAGTGAATAATGTTTTTCACAGAAAACTTAAATGAGGCCACTTTGTTGTTGTTTAAAATTGTACTTTTTGGAGCATAGATTTAGCAAACAACATCTTGGCTTATTATGAAAGTAAAGAAGGCAATGAAGAAAAGGCACTAAATGTTGTGGAACATCTGTTGTCCCTTTAATGTGACCTGGCTCACCTGCTCAAATCCCATTTGTAGCTTTTTCTTCCTTTTACATACATACTCAATGCACTCCCATGAGTACTGAAAGCTGGTTGAGGACCCCTTGGCTTTCTGGGCCCAGGGTTTTTCATTTTTGTTTCCTTTTGGCTAGTCATGTTTTTGTTTCTTTAATGTGGGTTGTTTTCATTGTCTTTTTATTGGGAGGAGTGTGTGTGTGTGTGTGTGTGTGTGTGTGTGTGTGTGTGTAGGATCCAATTCAAAGCAGGCTTTGGTCCCGTACTTACCTGTTCTCTTTTCTGCATTTATATAACTGTGCATCAAATAGCTCAGCCTTCATGCTACATTAAATTTCTAATGTGAAAGGCTCGTGGGTTAAACTGAATGCAAACTTATTTAAAATATGAGTTTTTCTGCATCAAACCAAGGCATGCTGCGACTTGGTGGAATGTCTATTGGCTTCTGAGGTCAAACGCTTCAGGAAGCCTTCTCTGACCTGTCCATGAAATCTGTGGCAGCCCATGCTGCCCCAAACTCTTAAAGTGCAAAGAATGGTTGCATATGAAAGTTTTGTAAGCATGAGACCTATATTACACTCTCTTTTATCTTTCTCCAAGGCCCATTACTACAGTCTGAACACATACAAGGTGGTCCAGTAAATACTTGTTGAACTGAATGGAATAATAGCCAAGAGAACAAAACTATTGCAAAGGGTGAAGGAAATGATGTTCAGGAACCATCTTGTGCCCCCATCTATCTTGCCCTCAGTTGTAAATATAAGGGGGCCTTGTACTCCTTCTCCAGAAAGCAGAAGAGTCTTGCTTTCTCAGAGGGCCTGAGAGCTTATGCTATAGTGTGAACAAAAATAAATATGTAAAAAAAAAGGAAAAAGGAAAAAAAAAGACAAATTTGTGTGGGGGTTAGAGCCAAGAAAAGATAAATAGCTTGGCAAGACACTGGCTGTGCTGTAGGTTCAACTTGTCTCCCAGAATAGGGAGGCACTGTACAGGGACCCTGCTGAACAAGCTGTTCTAGCAAGATGCCCTGGGACTGGCCCCGTGACAGTCAGTCCTCCTCATGAGTAATCTTGCAAATGCTGCTCCCACACTCCTACTTACCCATGGCCTGGAAAGCCTCAATGGGGCTAGCTTAACTGTTTCCAGGCCTGCTCTCCTGGGCTCTGGACTCCTGATGCTCTTTGGTTCTCAGGAGGCTCAATTGAAGAACCCCATCTACCTAGTAGTTACCCCTACTGGGTAGGTGTGTGGGTAACTATTGACCTACTCAATAGTTACCTCAGGATTTGCCAGTTTCTTCTCTTATCCCTCCCCTCATCTATTCCATTTTTGCCTTCCCCTGTGTTTGCTAGTCCCTTGAACAGAGGGCACATGGATATACAATTCTCTCTGATGACCTCCATGGAAGGACCTGTGGCCTACAAGTGTGAGTGTGTTGCTGGAGACAATGGGATAAAATGTGTGAGGTGAGGACTGAGCCAGAAAATCAGGGATGTTTGGTCACTGCAGAGGGGCCAAGAGAAAGAAGGTAAGGGGCAAATCTGTCAGGTTGGGCACTTTGTCTCTTACAAAGATTTGGACTCATATAGGAAGAAAACAAATAGTTAAAAGGAACATTTTGGATTCCCTAGAGATTTCTGTCTTCAGTGCTGCCTTGTTTCTCAGTGAGTGTGGATAATTGAAAGCTGATGTGAAGGCTTTGGATTTGAGAAGCACATTTCCTCTGAAAAGCCCAGAGTATCACAAATACATTACCACCTTTCTCCTCATAACTTTTCTGTCATAAGCCATTCATATAAAGTACCTACGAATGTTCCCATTAAACAGATAGAGATATTAGGACTGAAGGAGTTACCTGATTTGGCCAAGGTCACACATTGAATCTGTACCAAAGTGGGCTGAGAACTCTGGTTTCTTAATTCCCACCGTATGAAAACATGCTGTTCTATGTAAAGGGGTTATTTTCTAGCTTTGATGTCTTTACAATCAACTGGGGTTTCTATTTTTCAGCCCACACTCTGAAACACTGGAAATACTGAGTTTGAAATGGTACTGCAATTTATCACCGTGCATTGTCGTCAGTCTCTTTCTTTTACAGGACAAAAGGGAATGGGTTGAAATTGCAGCAGGGGAAATACTCTGGGTTCGGATGTGGAAGGGAAGGGGAGGGAGGCAGTGTGAGCCAGTGAAGCCAATAACACCAGAGGAGATCATAAAATCCTTTTCAGAGATTTACAGATAAAAACCCCACCACGGCAGGGATTAGAGCACACTGGACTGTAGGGGGCAGTATAGTATGGGGAAAAAGCCACCAAATTGGCTAGAATTCAAGAAAGCTGAATTTCAATCTCAGCTCTGCTAATAATTAGCTGCGTGATTCTGGACAAACCTCTTCACCTGTTGAGGCTGTGGTTTCCTCATCAGTACAAGGAAGATAAGCCTGGCTCACCTTGCTTACCTCACAGGGACAATGCCAGGTGGCTAGAATCTATGTGAAATGCTCTACAAAGAAAGGTGAAAACCTTATTCCCAAACTCACTTGCAAAGTACTTTATATCTGTACTGTCCAATAGAAATATAATGTGAGCTACTATGTTATTTTCATTTTCCTAGTAGCCACATTAAAAAAGCAAAGTAAACAGAGATTAATTTAAATGATATATTTTACTTAACCAAATATATAATAAATATTGTCATTTTAACACAAGTAAAAAATGTTACTGAGATATTCTAGATTTCTTTTCATACTACGTTTTTGAGATCTGGTGTGTATTTTATACTTACAGTACATCTCATTTCAGATCAGCCACATTTCAAGGGCTCAGTAGCCACACATGGCTGGCTGTTATCTTATTGAACAGGACAGCCTTATATTTTGTAAAGAAACTTCGCATACATTATTAGTTGGGTCTTAAAAGAGTAGCTATATGCATGTTCTTACTCATATGCAGAAACTAAAAAAATTTATCTCATGGAGGTAGAAATTAAAATGAATAATACCAGTGGCTGGAAATGGTGTGAGTGTGGGGTGGGGGGAGAGATGGAGAGAGGTTGGTCAATGGGTACAAACATACAGTTAGACAGAATGAATAAGTTCTAGTGTTCGATAGTGGAGTAGGGTGACTACAGTTAACAACAATGTACTGTATATTTCAAAGTAGCCAGAAGAGAGATTTGAAATGTTCCCAACACATAGAAATGATAAATGTTTGTGGTCATGGATATCCTAAATACCCTAACTTCACCATTACACAGTCTGTGCATGTAACAAAATATCACATGTACCCTATAAATATGTAGAAATATTTTCTATTAATAAAAAGTATAAATATGACCATTGTCAAATTACAGATATAAAGAGAGGTTCAGTGACTTGTCAAAGTCCCAGAGCAGGGGCTGGGTCTAAAGTTTGGGTGTTCTGTCTCCAACACTAGGGTTCTCTTCCTTTCTGGTTCATTAGATACAGAGGTGATTAAAATCAAGTGCATTGAACAGATGATTCTCCATGCCCCCTTTATTTCTATGGAGTAATAAGAATCATCATAGAAGGAACCTGTGCCACTGGCTCCACTGGCTCTGCTTTCTGGCCACCCAGAGAGACCCAAACTATTTCAAAGTACTGTAGGGAAGGAATGGAGTCATCTATCCCCACTGGCCCAGCAAGCACAGGCAGGCCTAGTCATCTTTGATTCATCCATTTCCCAACTGATCCCTATTCCCAATCCATGAAAATCTTGTCAGCTGTTTCAAAACATATCTTGTGATTTAAAAGACACATTAAACAAATGTAATGTATTGGTCTTGTTTGGCCTCTCATTGAAACAAGGCAACTGTAAAAATATATATATACCTATAAGACAATCAAAAATTTGAATTCTGCCTTGTTAACTGATATTAATTACTGATCACAAATTACTGATGATGATATTGTCATTATGTCTTAAAAAGCCCTTACCTTTTAAATATTCAGAGGTATTTGTGATGAAATGATATGTCTATTATTTGCTTCAGATTGGCCATAAATTGCTAATTATTAAAACTGTGTGATGAGTACACGAGGAATCATTATGACATTCTCTCTGCTTTTGTAAATGTTTGAAATGTTCCCTAATAACAAGGTTGAACATTTTTACATTTTGAATCTATCCACTTCTTTCCATTTCCATTGCTGTCACTATAGTCTAAGTCACCACCACCATCTCTTGCCT
This sequence comes from Pan paniscus, assembly GCF_029289425.2. Classification (NCBI taxonomy): domain Eukaryota; kingdom Metazoa; phylum Chordata; class Mammalia; order Primates; family Hominidae; genus Pan; species Pan paniscus. The sequence continues at coordinate 107,683,588 of NC_073272.2, forward strand.
GGACTACTGCAATACCCTCTGTGTTTGCTCTTCCACCCTTCCCATTCCCTCTCCCCTTCCTCCCACAGCCAGAGTGATCTTAACAATACAAGTCAGAGCCTTTGAACGGCTTCCCATTACATTAAAAATAAAACACCACATTGACCTATGAAGGTAGCCAAGATCTGGTTCCTACTTCTCTGTCTGGAATTATTAGCCTTGCTTACTCTATTCCACTTACTTACCTTCTTACTGTTCCTCAAAAGTACTGAGGTTTTCTTAACCTCAAGGTCTTCGCACTTACGGTTCCCTCAGCCTTAAACCCTCTTTCTGATCTTCACAAGACGTGCTCTCTCATAATATGCAGGTCTCAGCTCATACATCACTTCCTCAGAAAGGCCCTTCTTGACCACTCTGTCCCAAGTAGACCACCCTGTTCCCCATCCACATTTCATCACTTTACCCTTCTTTCATCTTTTATATATATGAACTTATATAACCACTATATGAACTTGCTATAGATTCATCTGTTTACTGGTTTCTTGTTTGTTTTTTCCCTCACTCCCCCATTACAATGTAATCTCAAGGACAGGGACTTTTACTTAGTTACTGTTGTAACCTCCAAGTCCAGCAGAATGCCTGGCACATAGGGACCCTCAAAAGGTAACTGATGAGTGTAAGGATCTAAGCTAGAAAGGCAGATATGAAAGTGGAGGTAGGATTACTAAGTTTAGCTACCATTAACTGAATAATAAGTGCTAGACATGTAGTAAGCCCTTTTCATGCATATTATCTCATTTAATCCTCATAACCACCCCATCATTCTCCCCTTTTTTGTAGGTTAGGAAACTGAGGCTCAGAAAAGTTAAGAAATTATCCAGGTTCACATAGTTAGAAACTGGCAAAATCAGCAGTCAAGCCTAGGTCTGTTTTAACTATAGAGCTTGAGCTAATAACCTCTAAGGTATACAGCCTCATGGAGAACCATGCTTACGTCTCCATGTGTTTGAGAAACAAGAACATCTCCTTAAATACCTTCTAATAATAAAGATGGTGGCATTCTCTACAATATCCATGGGAAGAGGTCTTTCTGTTAGCCTTCTATTGCTACAGCTTTTGTCCAATCAGACCCTTGAATACATATTGATCAAATAGAGAGACTTACCGGGAAGCCTGGAGGGCCACTTATGCCTGGAAAACCCTTAGGCCCTGGTTCACCCTGGAAAATCAGCCCAAGGTTAGTAAGTAGCATCAGGAAGCAGTGAACACACAGTAGGATGGCTCTCCACATGTACTTGGACTGAGGAGTGGGGAACCAATGAAGTATCAAGATTAGGGTAGCAGAGAGTGGTGCAGATTCCCCAGGCTCCCTAACTAGCAGCTGTACCAGGATGTCTTAGTTCATGGAGCTCTTTGCTGTGGGAGAAGGATTATGGACCATAACTGTCTAAAACAGAATGTCAAATACTGAGGCTAATTGGGAGACAGAAAGGATGATTGTCTGTTTTCTTTCTAGTGGAAGAAGCTGTTCAGTACAATTTCCTATAGCAAATTAGAGGCAGCAGAGAAATCCATAGTTTTGGGAAAAGGGTAACAATTACAATTTTGATAGGGACACATAACCATCTGATCTGTCATTCCCTGATATGTGAATTTATCTATACGTGCCATGGAAAAGCTCCCTAAGTTTTGGGAATGATCAGGGAAGCAGACAATCTCTTTTATGTTGCCAGACCATTCCCAAATCAACGACTACTTCCTGTAAACCTGGAGGGGCTTGGAGTTGTTACAGCTTCCACGAAGACAAATTTAAAGAAAGGAGACTAAACACATTTCCCTGCCTAGGCCCCTTGGCCATGGGAACCGAATCACAAAGCTTAAAGGAACCCTGGCAGGAAATGCAAGTTACTGAAAGATATCTGCACACCTTAACAGTACATGACCATTCAATTACAACCATGTAGGTAGTATACAGTGACTCACATAAAAATACAGATCGTAAAATATTTCAGTCAAACAGGTCTATAGTGTAAGCCTTGGTAGTTCAGATCCGGTAAATTAGGGCATCTCTTGTCACCACTTGGTGACAGTATATCCTATTTTCAGGGTCAAGTTTTAAGAGCAAATAACTTCTTTAAAAAGATAATTCAAGAGCAACCATTCATACCCTATGTGTTCTGTCACAGTACTTTGGGGACACCATAAGTATTGAGAGGGTTGGGAGTTAGGAGGAAAAACACAACTATTTAATGTTTATGTTATTCATCATATCAAAAATTGAATCTGCAACACTAAAACAGAGAAAATAGCGCTTAAATGAATACTCAGATGCCCAGGCACACTCAAACCTACACACCAAGAAACATACTCAGCCTTTTAAGAAAGCTTTTCATAAGGGGCAAAACAAAGAAGGCTTTTTACTCTCACTTCTAAACAAAAATCCATTACCCAGAACCCTCTATTCTTCCAGTATTGTCTGGTTATTAGAGTTAAGTTCTTGTATTATAATTATAGGAAAAGTTTTATTAATTTTTTCCTATTCTTAAATGTTCACTACCTTGGATCCTTTCTTCCCTTTGGGGAATCCCATGAATTCCAGCTCTCCAGTAGATGGTGGAGGTCCTGCTGGGCCAGGGAGGCCAACATCCCCCTGTAAGATCAAATGGAACATTAAGCAAAGTGACAATCACACCGACCGTTTTTCCAGAGCGGGGGTTTGTCCTCTGGATGTAACTCACAAATAAACTGTCTCTTACTTTGGCCTCTTCACCCTCATGCCAATGAGGAAACAAAACTCTCACTGCCAAAGGGTGAGAAGAATTATAAGCCCGACCAATGAATTTTGTACCAGCACTGCAGAGGGAAGAGCAAGATGGATAGAAGGAAACTTTAAGTTCATGGTTGCTATGAAAGGATGTTTAGAAGAGATTAAAAAAGGAGTCAGAACGAGGTGAATGGCTACCTCTTGGCAACAATGATCCAACTCTAAGTGGTCTAATCCTTGCAAAGAGCACAATCAGAGGCAATGATGTTCATGTGAGAACATTGGAGGCAAGAGTTGTTCCTTCAGAAGGCAGTGCAATTGTAACAGAAGAGTGGGAATGGCAAGTTCTCAGCCTCGCTTGAGGCTCTGAAATCACAATGCAATTTGTAAAGAGAGAAATGAGAGAAGGAGGGAAATAAAAGAGAATGGTGAAAGAGAGGTTAAAGAAGAGAGATAGAGGGGAGAGAGAGAGAGATACAGAGAGAGAGGAGGACAAAAAGGAAAAGGAGGAGGAAGTGGAGGAGGGGGAGGAGGAGAAAGGGTAGAGAGAAGAGGGGAAGCAGAGACAAGGAAAGAGAAGGCAACAGAATACACAAAACACCAAGGAAAGACCCAGATGGAAGGAAGAGAAAGAATCTATTTCAAGGGAATATGTTTGTAAGACATACACCTTTCACAGGTAGGAAGCAGGGAAATAACAATATTTTGAAGGGAAAAGAACCACAATAGCCCATGTGTGGCATGTACACATGTAGCCCTCAAGAGATCCCACCAGAGGATCTATGTGGGTTGGGAAATATTCATTTCCCAAGGCGAAAAAACAAATCCTCTTACACAAGCAGGCACATGTGTGTAATCAGACACATTTCTTGCAGCATATGGAATGCAGATTGTATTTTTTAAAAGCTGTTTACCTTGACTCCTTTCTCTCCTTGAAAACCTAGCCCCATATTCCCCTAGGGAATAGGGATACAGGGAGGAAAAACAAAATCGATTACTAAATAAGCTCTGGGAACTTAAATTGGAATGCAATCTTTTTTACCGGAAAGTAGGGTTAACCAAACCAGTATCTCTCTGGGAAATCCAGAGTACTTAGGAGTAGGAAGCAAAATGCCCTAAGACAAAGTATACTTACATCAGGACCAAGAGGACCAGGAGGCCCTGGAGGACCCTAGATTTTTTTTAAAAATAAGAAAGAGTTAGCACTTGTTAGTTTCAGTCAAAAAGAACACGGCATGTTGAGAGTCACTCCCCAGTAACTCAGCCATCTTTCCTGCTTTGGCATAGTAGATTCTAGCTGTCTTTCCTATGGTTCCCTTTTATCTCCTTTGAAATCCCCCAAATTGACCTGGTAATCACATTAATGCTAAGGTAGTGAAGACTTCATGTGTCATTCCTCCCAACAGGCCAGAAATTTTAAAATGATGACCTTTGGTGAAGCTAAGCCAAAGTACTGAGTAATGGGATTTCTTGCACTGGAGAGAACAATCTGGGGACACAGCTTTCCCAGAACCACATAGATGACTGGCTATGTTTTTCCTCTACCAGTGATGATAAACAGGTTTTGTGTCAGAAAAATGGGTAAGTAGGTAGAGCTGCCCAAGATGCAGTGTTAGGAAGGAATTTGAAGCTTCTTCAGTATTCAGGGTGGGTGATAGTGATGGTGGTATGATTAATTAGCAATACCTGTCATGGGTGAGGAAATGGAAGGTGGCAAGAAATGTGTCAGGGATCTGCCACCCCTGGGCTATACTTTAGGTTGAGCTAGGGTGGGAGGCTTTAGAGGCACAGATTGGATGGTCAGATAGACTCTGATAAATAACTCCAATAGCTCCTCGCAAGAGCATGCTTTACTTTAATCCTCCAAGAATGGAGGTTGCCCTTGCTCACCCAGGAGGACCTAAATTACACAGGTTTACATTGAATCCATAGTATGTATGGAAAACAGTCATGTGAACACTGTGATCACAAACTAGGCTTAAATTGATCTTACTTGTAATCCTGGTGGTCCTGCAGGTCCTACAGCTCCAGGAAATCCGGGTGCTCCTTGTTGGCCCTAGAGAGGCAAGTTTTTACCAAGTTCAAAAAGCAAGGCAGTTTTCCAAGAAAAATGAAAATATGTATGTCCACGAGAACTGTACAAGAATGTTCATAGCAACTTTATTCATAATAGTCAAAAATTGGAAATGTTCCAGTTGTCCAATGATACAAGGATAAACTCTGATAGATTCAAAAAGTGGAATAAATGCCTACAATAAGAAGTAGCAAACTACTGATATATGAAACAATGTGGATTAATCTCAAAATCACTGTGTTAAGTGAAAAGCCAGACCCAAAAGGCTAGAGGTTATATCATTCCCTTTACATGAAGTTCTAGGACTGGCATAAAGGAGAAAAATCAGGATTGTGGTTGCCTTTGGGGCGAATTGGGGCAGAGATTGACAGGGAATGAGCAGGAGGGAACTTTCTGAGGTGATAGTAATGTTCTATACCTGAATAGAGGTTTGGATTACATACAAGTATGCATTTGTCAAAACTCAGCAAACATACACTTAAGAGTTAGGTGTTTCATTGTATGTAAATTTTATATAAAAAGAAAGAACTGCAAACAAATATTGAAGTCTAATTAAAGATAGGCATGCTATAGGATTTAGGAGTAACTGAACTCTTGTCTACTATTTACTTTGACATTCATTAAAAATAGGATGGATTAAACACCGCATGTTCACACTTATAAGTGGGAGCTGAACAATGAGAATGCATGGACACAGGGAGGGGAACAACACACATTGGGTCCTGTCGGGGGGTGGGGTAGGGGAAGTGAAAGCATCAGGAAAAATAGCTAATGCATGCTGGGATTAAAACCTAGGTGACAGGTTGATAGGTGCAGCAAACCACCATGGCACACGTTGTTTACCTATGTAACAAACCTATACGTCCTGTGCATGTACCCCAGAACTTAAAATAAAAATTTAAAAATAGGATGGATTGATGGACAGAGAGAGGGATGGATAGATAGATAGAAGGAGGATAAAGCAAGTACAGTTGGCCCTCTGTATCTGTGGGTTCCACATCTGTGGATTCAACCAACTGATTGAAATTTTTTTTTTATAAAAGGATGGTTGCATCTGTATGGAACATACGCAAATTATTTTTTGTTACTATTCCCTAAACAATACAGTATAACAACTTTTTACATAGTATTTACATTGTATTAGGTATTATAAGTGACTTAGAGATTATTAAAAGTATAGGGGAGGATGTGTATAGGTTACAGGAAAATATGACACCATTTTGTACGAGGGATTTGTGCATTCATGGATTTGGGTATCCATGAGAAGTCCTGAATCCAATCTCCCATGGATACCAAGGGATGATGTATAGTAAAATATTAATGGTATGTGTGTTCATTGCAAAATTCACTCTACTTTGCTCTATATTTGAAATTTTTCCTATTAGAATGTTATAAAAAAAACAAAAAATTTTTTAAAAAAGCAAAAGTTATATTAATATCAGATAAGGTAGACTTCGAGACAAATAATATTATCAGAGATAAAGAAGGACATTTCAAAATGATAAAATAGGTCAATTTATCAAGAAGACATAACAATCTTAGATGCCTATGCACATAATAGCAGAGCTTCAAATTACATGAAGCAAAAACTAACAGAACTTCAAGTAGAAACAGTCAAATCTGCAATTACAGTTGGACATCTTAACATCCCTCCTTCCATAATGAACAGAAACACTAGACAAAAATATCAGTCAGGAAGGACATAGAAGATCCAAACAATAATATCCATTACCTTGACCTAATGGATATTTTTAAGATCATTATACCCAGCAACAGCTGAATACATATTCTGTTCAAGTGCATATGGAATATTCACCAAGATAGACTGTATGCTGGACCATAAAATAAACCTTGACAAATTTAAAAGAACTGAAATAACACAGTGTTCACTCTAATTACAATAAAATCAAACTAGAAATCCATAATAGAAAGATAGCTGGAAAGTTACTAAATATTTGGACACGAAGCAACACACTTCTAAATATTCCATGGGTCAAAGAAAAAATCATAAGGGAACTTAGAAAATTTTTGAATCAAATAACAACAATGTTAAACATAAGACAGTGAAATCACCAGAGAAAAATGGTCTGGTGAAATGCAAGGGTCCATTTCCAATTGTGGAGCAGGAATAACTTGACATGGGCCTCGATAAGGGGCGGAGAGGGTAAGAAAGGTTGGAACTCAGACAGGAGGAAGAGAAAGGAGGGGTTCAAAGGGCCTCCAGAAATAAATGATAGTCTGAACATTGTTTTGAAAATAACTAGCCACCTGTGATCACCTTGCTGATCACAAATATCTTAGCCACCAAATGCCCTCTCCCCAAATTGAAGCAGTTTGTATATCATGCCTGTGTATGTGGACAAACATTGAGCCTTTGTGGGCAGGAAAACAAGTACCTAAGAGAAGCTATGCAGCAAGTACAGTGGATGTTGTTCTGTAAATTTAATGAATACACTATCTAAGCCAATTGTTTTGCCCTAGGGAATATGTATGGCCTTGGTCCTTATTCATCTCTGTTTTTGTGTGTGCTTGCACACATCCCATTTTTTTGCCTACTTTTTCTCATGAAACTCCGTAACTCTCTATTTAGAAAGTCTCCTCCCACTGCCAGCTAAACACCATTCACACTTCTCACAAGCTACCTTCTGTCTCTTAGACATAAAGACTCACATGACATATCCTTAAGTGAATGGCATCTCTTCCTCTAAGTTGCTGTGGAATTCTTATGCCACATTCCTACTAGTTTTTCCCACCCTTGGGGGCAGGGACTGTGTCTACATTGTCTCAGAGATTACTGAAAAAAGATAGAGCGAAGAAAGAAAGAGTGAATACAGGAAAGGGAAAGAAAGAAGAGGAAAGAAACGTTTTTTTCTTAAGCTGTTTCAAAAAAAAAGTGATGACAATGTGGAATCTCAAAGAAAAATAATGCTCTTATTAACATAACTCACAGCCTTACATGGACTCACCATTATCAAGAGTCCCTAAATGGAATTTCTGTGTGGAATACCTTTTAAAGCAATGTGCTCTACTTCTTTTGATTGACTCACAGCACTCGACACACAGAAAACATTTAGTAAGTGCTTGCTGAAGGAAAGGCAAAATACATTCCTCGGGGAAAGTACATCCCAGTGAATACATGTCTCTGGCCTAAAGTCTGAAAGCCTGCTTGTCATGCAACTTGACAGTGGACAGTTCATCCTCTCAGTGCTTTCTCATTTGGAAAATGTCAATACTGTGACCCATTCTACTTCAACTGTCTAGATTTTCCTTGAGGTCTACAAAGACCTTAGAACATCATAGAGAAGAACGAAAATGCACCATTAGTGATTTTTAGTCAACACTGAGAGCTCAACACATAAATAACAACTTACAGTGATTCCATCCAGTCCAGGCAGCCCAGGATCCCCCTGAGAAACAAAGGCAGGACACTGAAGAGTTTAATAAATTAAGCCTGCAATATTTCAGATAACTAACCTAACATTTATAGGGACAAAAACACATCTCTGAACCTTGGGCCTCCTCTGTCAAAGTCTTGTGTTTTAAATAATGTATGAATTGGACATATTCGACTGTTTAGATTGTTTATTTTTTCTGTAAGAAAAATCTGGACTGTAGAAGACACATATTATAGCCTTGGCTGAACAGGATTTCACATTTTACTTGGATTAATTAATTTTCACCTTTGCTAGGTACTTATCAATTAGAAACTACTTCTGTGGGCTGGTGATTTTCCTACTCCTTTTGGAGGAAAGCAAAGCTACCTTCCTGTGTGCCTTCATCCCCAAAGATTCTGTGCCCATATGTATACGATGCAAATCGGACATTTCAAGGGAAAATCAACAGAGCATACACTCTCTGATTATGTTTTAATTACTTTGCTGCATCTTTAGTTACTGCATGAATCAGTAATATAACCATCTTGTGAAAATTGTTGTGTTCCATTGGATCCAGGGTCTCTTTGATATTTGGCAAAGCCATTTAATCAATGTTTTCTAAGACAATGACCAAATTTTGACACCTGCTAGTCTTACTCCACTTGGCTTACAGTAAAAAATCAGCTCTCTGTAGCATGGAAAGAGCACTGCCTGAGTTTTAGCTCTTTAGTGAACTGGCTTTGAGCAAGTCACATAGCCTCAGTACACCTCAGTTTTTCTATCTGTAAAATGAGCAATACGAGTCCAACAATCATGAGGTCCTTTCCAACTCAAACATTCTATCTTCTACTATGGCATCTATAGTTAGAAGCCCATACACTAAATCTTGTCCGGCTCTCCAGCCACCCACCCCCATCACTGCCTTCCAAAGTGATTTCCAATGTTCCAGGCTCTATGCACTAATGGAAGACAGAAAAGTGCCATCAATTAGCTGAGTGAACTTGGTGCATCTTCTCCTCAGATGTTGGGCACATACATTCTCATTTGCTACCAGGGAAATGATGGACTCCTGTCCCGCTCTGCAAGGGAATAGGGCCAATCATTTGGAGCCAGGGTTTACTTAGGCCCCGCAGGATATCAGGCAACACAGTCACAAGAACACAGAAGGTTCTTGTCAATTCTGGAAAGAGAAGAAAGTTTCCAGCCAGCTTCAGGGCTGATGGGCAATTTTTGCAGACATCCAGGGGCCCAGCTAGGGTGATGTGTTGGTGTGTAGTGACAGAGAAGGGCAGAACCAGGATCTTTGGCTAAAGGCCATGTTGAGATGGGCAGAGACATACATGGCTTCAAACCAAGGAATACAGACAACAAGGATTCTGGAGTAGATAAAAGGTATCTGCCTCCAGGAAATGTCTTGGTTTGTGAAAGAAAATGATACCCATGCAAACTGTTTGTTTGCTGATCTGTCTCCTATTTTTGGTCTAGATCCTGCAGAGCAAATCTCTTTGACAGTATAGTTGCAAACATTTATGTCAATGTTTCCACCACAAAAAGCTCCAGATTCTTTTGAATCCAGCTTGGTCTGCTCCTTAAATAGAGACACAGATGCTAGTTCTGGAAATGTTTTCATTGGAGGTGGGGCCCAATGCTGGGGAACCCAGCTTATAGCCTACTCAGCTATCTGACTTACAGGTTCTTACCTTCATTCCTTTGAAACTACCTGGAGCAAGGACAGGGTCACCTTTTGATCCTTTCTGACCAGGAAGCCCCTGAGTAAAATAGTTTAAAAAATTGAAGAAATACACACACTTATAGTCTTTTTAATTGCATTATCTGATCAGATAGAGGATGGGACAGCAAGAGCCTGAAACCATGTGGCTTTTTCTATGGAAAAATTGGCTGTACTAAGGGGCAAAACACATTCCTTGACCGGGTGCTCTGATTCAGAGCTGTATGCCCTCCCAATCCCCAAGCCAGAAGTCTGTAAAGGGAAAGGGTTTGAATGGGTCTGAAATGTGTTAAAGTCAGATACTTTACATCTATTCAGAGTACTAGTCTGAACAACCACAAATAACTCATGTAATGGAGAGTTCGCTGCTTCACCCCTCACAGGTATAGGTCACTGACAGAACCTTTGTCTAGGACAGAGGTTAGTAAAATTTTATGAAAAGAACCAGATAGTAAATAATTTAGGCCTTTTGGGTCATATCTAAACTCTGTTTTATACTCTTCTTCTTTCTTTCTTTTTATTTTATTATTTAAAAAAAAAAAACAGGCCACAAGCCAAAGGCCATGTGGTCCACTTTGTAGACCTCTGGTCTAAAAGATATCTACAAAACTACCTTCATCCTGTACTTCTACCACAAAACTTCAGATTCAAAGTCTGTCTAAGAGGCTGGTGTATCTCACTGCTAACATGAAAAATGGTTCAAAGTACACAATTCCAATCTTTCAACTAGATTTTTTGCTGTCTTACTGGCAGATGCTGGCTAATATCTGCTAGAGTTTGTACACCTGGGGATAATCAACGTCCCTACACCTAAGGGGAAGTCAGGATTAGTATTTGGGGTAGGGCTAAGCTTTGTGGACTGAAGCATTTATTGAATGATTGATTCCTTCAGCACAGGGATTATTGGTACCATAAAACAACAACGTGATCCCAGGAGCAGAAACTGTTTTTTTTTTCTCACTTTTTTTCCTAACACTGCCTGTTTCACTTTATTCTTGTGGCCACTACTGTCTTGAAAGAAGCTTCAAAAAAGCCAACTGAATGATCTGTTTGGTATTCAGCAAAGGATACATCTCCACTTAGTAAAATACATGCCCAAGTTCCTATTTAGGCTTGAGGTTAAGTTTAGAGACAGAACTAGGTTTTTTCCTTTGTCCTTTGTCAATGGGTATTTATTACCTCAACATTTATTTTCTCCCTTTAGGGGGTAGCATGTCCTTTCTTTGCTGGATTTTCATGGAAATGTTTTGTTCTATACCTGGTTGCCATGGCAATCTTTGGAGAACTTTGCAACCCACTTATCTCATCTTATGTTAGCAATACATCTTTCCTTACCTCCCCACCCCCCGGCATATTGATTTGGTCCTTAGGTGTCAAAGTCCTATATGCCAATCTGGGGCTTGTGCTTTGTCCATCTATCTCGTTTTCTCACACATATACCCACACCCCAACCTGGTCACTGAAGGTGGTGGTGCTGCTCTTCCAATGAAGTGTCAATTAATTCATGTAGCTATAAAACATGTCTAATGAATGGAGTGATTTCTAGTTAAATATCTCAGATCAGTGCCCTCCTGAGTTTAGATTATTTCAAGGGAGGTTGACAATGAGTCTGAAATGTGTTATTTTTCTCTTTCCAGCCACTTGTAAAATCAGCCTGGAAGGGCATTGTATTTACTAGAGATCCCTTAGATCAAAATATCCGAGCCCTATCTGGATGAATGGAATTAAATAAAAGTGGTGACACTGGAATCCAATAAATACCTTATCAATACCATAACCAAGGGTTATGATGTGGGAGTGTAGCCACAAACTCTGTTACTATAGAGTAGGGTTTCTCAACCTCAGCATTATTGACACTTTGAGCCAAATGATTTCTAGATGTTGGGGAGGGGGCTGTCTTGTGCCAGTAGCACACCACCAATTGTGAGACCTCAAAATATCAATAGTAATTGCCAAATGTCCCCTGAGTGGCAAAAATCACCTCTGGTTAAAAACCACTGGTATAGACCAAGCTTGCAAGCCCCTTTGGGTTTTGGTTAGTGCTTCCATGATCCCATATAAGTCTTCCAAACATTCCTCAATATTGTCTGATGTGGGACCATGTCAAATAGCCCAAGTGTGTATTTTGCCATGAAATTTACTACAGCCTTTTAACAATCTTGCCAATTTCACAAGCTGCATTAAAAAAAAGGCAACCCTAAGCAGTGTAGCATGTGCACACCCCACTGCAACTGGTATTCTTCTTTAGACTTTTACTGTTGTGGTGCTGCCAGTATTGACTCCTACATTGGACAAGGGTCTGTAGTGGCTGCCCCACAAAATCTTAATGAGGTTTCCAGAGAGGCAGAAAAAGGGCACACGTAGAGACAAGCAAAGCCGTTTGAAATAAAATGCAAATATCTGGCAGCATACGGGTGGTCCGAGAAGCCCAGGATAGCCATCAGGGCCTGGAAATCCAACAGCTCCTTGAGTTCCATTACAGCCATCCAGACCAGGTGGGCCTCTGGGGCCTGGTTGTCCAGGGTGGCCCTGTTCAAAGAGAAAAGAAGGGATCAAGTTAGCCAAAGGACTGTCAGCTATTCTAAATGGCTCCACAGCAAGAAAAGCCAAGCATGCTATTAAACTGTGGCTCCTTGTTCATTCCCTTAGCCCCATAATGTATGTTTGCATGTCTTTCCTTTATACTCAAGCATATGTGTCTAATCATAGCTCAATGTTGCCCCTCCCAAAAGGATGAATGCTTTAATAGGGACCAAGCTGAAACCAAAGGGATCAAGCATGAACAGATGGGATACACAAGGTCTTGCAACTTTACCTTCCTTGTATACAAAGATGTACTAAAATTGGGCTTAGCTGTCTGGCAGCTGAAGTGATACCAACAGGGAATCATGCCAGGCCTTGGGATTCCTCAGGCCAGACAGAACCTGAGCAGCCTGGCATGATATTCAGTATTGGAAGCTCTGCATGGGAAATGATGCTGGATTTTGGTTAACAGAGCAGAAGCAGTTCCCACAGCACCCCCTCTCCTGAAAGTTGCTTGGTCCAAAATAAGCAAGTCCTGCAAGAATCACATTTTAAATCTCATTTTATCATGCTCACACATCAGGCTATTGCTTCAGTTAGAAAACTGTATGTTTTCCTCTCTGTACTTACTACTGAGGCGGTTGTTTTGCTGGGGAATTAGTAATCATTCTCATACAATTCATCTGAATTCAATAATTTTCCAGAGTTGGGCTTCCTTGGTACATAGAGTCTACCCTTTTGTAGATAATATACCTTTTTAATTCATCAAAAGCCAATTGTGTGTTGGGCATGGAGCAAAGAGATGACCAGAAAGACCAGAAATATAGACAGGTCAATAAAAGGTAGATTTCCCCCCTGCCGACGCAAACACACTTTAAAAGCCAAGTATATATATTTAATGATTTGAGAGAAACATGCTATATGTTCAAAAATGAACTTTTCAAATTATTAGAGGAAACAACCTTTTATCAAATTCTTATAGAGAAAATATTCTACAGAATTCTGTTTCATTTTCGTTGTTATTATAGTTGTAAGAGCTAGACACACTGTTAATACAAAAGTGTGAGTCTAGACTACTGGACTCATGGAATGCTAAGTCCAGAGGAATGGTCAATAAACTTGTCTTTACAACAAAGTTGCTGCAATCTGTGCCTCTGCAGACTCAGGTGATGATTTTTGGTTGCACTGGGGAAGCTGATGCAGCTCACTAAAGTTTGCAACTTTTTATTAGTAACTGGGATGGTTACTCTTGTTTGCCCTGAAGATCTACACTCTATCTCCCTCAGATCTATGTCCTAGGAGCCTGGCCTCTATGGACTGTACCACCTAGGCTCCCTTTCCTTCTGTCTTCCAGTTGTATTTGGCCACTGGGAGACACAGACTGGAGAGATCAAAGCAGGAAGAGAAAGACACAGGTTATTTATTTCTCCCATGCCCTCCCTCCTTGGCTATATTCCAAGGAAATGGACAAATTTTTCCATAGTCTTAGTTCCTATTCGGCAACAGCTTTTTCATGGTTCCAGATCTCAGAGGACTCCAGTAATTACCATTCCATTTTTTCCCCTTTCGGGTCTAGGGGTAGCTTTGAGTTAGTCGTTCCACCATCCATTGTTGTTTCCCTTAATCTTTCCCACATCTGTTAAATATAGCCTTCACTCAACTCTATTCAGTTAAACTCTTCAGGTGAAATGTCTGTTTCCTGCTGGCATCCTGATCACCACTATTATAAAATGTCCCAGCCAAACTTGCTAGGGGTTATCTCTCAGCTAGGTTACAGGGATAAATTGATGCAAAACAACAGGCTGGCTCAGTGCCAGGAGTCTTCCTCACTCCTGAGCCCTTGTTTCTGTTTGACACCAAAACCTTTGTCTGGATTCTTAACCTTTGGTATCCACATCTTTTACTTAGGCCTTATCCTTTTCTAGTTTTCTTGCCTGAACTCCTGATATTTCCTACCTGTAGGATTTCAGGGATACCTGTTTACACTTTCCTACCTTAGCTGAATTCTCTGGAAATAAATCTTTGACCTCTGACTCAGATCTATCAGCCCCTTTTCATCCAGCTGATACCAAGGAATGGGTAGACAAGGCATGTTTTGAGCCAGTTAGACTTGTGCTCCAATCCCACTGTTTCCCTTCCCCAGCTTGAGCCTCAGTTCCCTCATCTGTCAAATGGTGATGACTAATACCTACCTTATAGAGTCATTGTCAGCATTAAAAGTGAATAATGCCTATTCCACTGGGTTATGGTTAAAATAAGTGAGACTAGGTTTACTAAGTAGGAGCTCAATAAATGGTCTTCTCTCAGTCAAGTCAGCAAGGGTAAACCACAGGACTCAGCTCTACCTCCTCTCAGTTCTCAGAACCACAGAATTTCTGGCACATTGCCCTTCATTCTTATAGCTAATGATTTTACATATGTGTGTGCCAACCCTCCAAGAGCGTATAGCTCTTTGAGGGGGGAAACCATAGTTCTATATTGCCTCAAGGGACTGAGCACATGGAATAGGAGGATCTGTTGTATTCCAGAAAAGCTAAAGCAATGTTCCTCAGAACCCAGTTTCAAAGGAAAAGTTTCCATTTGGTGAGTGGTATGTGTTCACTTTGAGGATATAAATCTCATGTGCTCATTTACAAGTCTCCAGGCAGGGAACTAGAGATTCAGGATTGACTCCATGGGGAAAGCTAAACATAAATTGCAAAGTGAAAATCTCTGCTCCCAACTGCTTTGAACTGAAAACATTTGATAAACACACATTTCTTGTGGATGCCAACAGGCCCAACTCACAGCTGGGATATCATTAAAAGCCACAGCCCTACTGTCCCTAGTCTATGTTGTTCTAATGTTGACTATCTTAGGAATGCTTGTTTGCTCACTCTCTTGATTAGTTGCTGTGCCCTTTAGTGCAAAGACTTAGGTTATCATGAAGTGACGACTAACCCACTCATGTTGAGATTGTCTACATGACAGCAAAAATGGAGTTTTGAGAACAAAGCTAGTGACACATATGTTAACAATCAGCTAATATTAAGAGGGGAAGCAGATCTGTGCAGTGATCCAGTTTAGTAAGATGTGTTGGGAAAGCTGTTGGTTTCAGCCAAATTGCTTAATATGTGTTACTGAAAGTTGAACAAAATAATCAGTCTGACTAGGCCCATGGTGTCTGTGTTTTTCTGTCTGGGGGAGCCCTGACAGTCTAAGAACTATTGCTAGGCGCTAGAGGTTGGAGTCAGCCTCCACCGCAATATCTTTAGAGTGTTTACTCTATGCAGAGTTTGGTCATGGGCCTCTCAGGTTTCTGAGAGGAATGGAAGATATAATCTCTGTTTTCTAGGAGCTGGATGAGACTATCACAAAAAACTATCTATCACTAAGTCCCATAGGGCTGTACGTAGTGAGGCGCTGGAGTATTTGAGACAGGTACCAATGACTCCTGGGAGATTAGAAATGGAAGGAAGAGGTAAGCACTGAACAGAAGATGTTCAACAAATACTTCTTGAGAGGCTGCAAGAGAGAGAAACAACAAGAAAGTGGGATTTTATGGAGTAATGAGGTTTGGAGCCTGCAGCTAGGGCAATCAGAAGTCAAAAGAAAACACATACAATTTTTGGTCAAGGAAAGGAAATATCAGGAGTTCAGGCAAGAAAACTAGAAAAGGATAAGGCCTAAGTAAAAGATGTGGATACCCCACAGGGAATGGGGACTTCTACTGGGAGCAGTAAGCTCATTAAGAGGGGTCTGAACAGCTGCAACTCATTCTGCCAAGCAATGAAGCCTCGAAGAGAAGTGATCAGCTCCTGCAAGCTCTAGGGCTCTCTTGGCCACAGGTTGGAGGCAAGAGTATCCAGCTGGACTCTGGGGCCGTTTCCAGCTCAGAATTGGAAACAGCCTTAGCCTCACAGGATTCACTTCCTTCCAGCTCCCATTAAAACAAGACTGCAGGAGGAAGGGCATACTAAGACGGAAAGCTCCAAGTCCTCCACTCATCTCTGGCAAAGCCAGGTCCACAGGATGAATGGAAGAGGCTGCCTCCAGTTTGCTAGTTTCCCTTACCCAGTGGCTCCCAGAAGATACACAGTCTGGGTGGAGACTCTGTCTAAAGGGGCCATAGGAACACAGCCATAAGAAAATGTCAGGAGACATCACAAAAGGATGGCCAACCCCGTCCGCTTATTTTCCCACTGGTCTATTTCTGGGCATTTTTGCAGACTCTGCAGTTGAATAAAATGCTGAAGTCTGATGGCCGATTTGTTGATACATGCAACAGATATGAGGTAAGTGAGCCTTCAGTTCTTCAAATTCATAAATTTCTACTACATCAGAGGAGGCAATGAATCAGATGATATTATCTTTCAGGGCAGAGCCACATGATTCCTCTGTATACCCAAGGTTGAGTGCTAACATATAGCAGGGGCACGTTAAATATCTATAGATTGGCAAAAAGAGATTTGAACCCCTTTTCCTGACACTAGATTATTATTGAGTATAACACAAAAGCTGTTAATTATAGGGCCTCCAAAAACCATGCTTTGATAAGGTTCAGAACAATCTCTGAGAGGCTGTTGGAAGGATAAAAGCAGGCTCTAGGACCTCCCACAAATGGAGGAGCTGCACTTTTTTTTTCTGTTCTATATGCTGAGATTCTGTTCTTCTATTAAACAAGATTGAAAACTGCTGCTGTAGACAAACATAGCCCAGACTATGGCTTAAATATATAGAGAAGTGTCAAAGGGAAAAACTAAAAAAAGATAGCCAGTAAGTTCCAAATATTGTATTTTAAAGGCTGGTGCAATGCTACCATGGAATCACCAGTGGTGGGATAGGCACAGATACAGGATGAAAATAGAGAAACTAAGGGATTAGGCTGGGTGGATGGAAAAAAGAAATGTCTGCAAGTTCCAAACCTTCCACTTCTCTTGGGCAGAACAGAGGTCCACAGGACAAATTTTGCAAGAGGCTGCCTGCAAGTGATCTTTGGAGTAGTCACTTTGTAAAAACTTTAAAGGAAAATTCACTCTGAAATGAGGTATGGCTGAAGAGAACAAATTACAAAATGGAATGTATCAAGATATCATGAAGGATTTTACCCTCTAATTTCATGTACCATCTTAATTTCCCTATATGAGGATATATATCCTCTAATGTGGCTCTGTCTTTACACCTTAGAACCAGTTCCTCATCTCCAATCAAAGCTCCACTCAACCCACAAGACTTAACTCATGTTGGCTAAGATATTGATGTTATGGCTACACAGGTCCCTCCGCTCTCCAATCATCCAACATAGGGCTGCTTGTGCCTGAATCCAAGGGCAATTGTGTGTGACCACTGCCCTTTAAACCTCACCATACATATCTCAACACTTCTTCCTGAGCATGCTTGCATGAGACAGGATGTTGCTGAGGTCAAAGTGTCCAAAATATGAGGCAGAACCTAAAGGAGGATATGAAAAATTCATCTGTGGACACACTCACCGGAATCCCATTGATGCCAAGAAAGCCAGGAACTCCCATGGGACCCTAAAAAAAGGAGTAGGGAGAGGAATGTAAGACACAATCCAACTGATGTTTGTTAGACTCAGTAGGTTTGTTTATGAGAGTCAATGGCCTACATTTTTAAGAAGTGTTTCGTACCCCCCTCCCCATATTGTATTCCCTTGATTCCTACTGCAGTTCCAAGTGACCATTTACCTCTACCTAAGGCCTTAGACAGGTCTTTGTTCTGAAACCAGCTCTTTTTTTTAAGGGAGTATAGTCGAGGTTTTAAAATTAAGGCTTACTATTACCTGCTGCCATCTGGGGAAAACTGGAGAACCTTGAATGACCTAATCACAAGTTTCCCTCTCCATTATGCTTCTACAGATAAGGTCCCCTAGCCGAACAACTCTCCTTATCAAATGGACCAGGTGCAATTCCTGCTTATCCTGGAATAGCAGTTTCAATTTCTTGCTGGCCTACTGGACTATTCAAACAAGCCAATTGCATCCACCTTCAGGAACCAGGGGCACCCTGCCCTACTGATACTACAAAGTCTGCTTTGCACAGCCTTTTCTTCTAAACTCTGTTCCCAAGTGCTATCCCTATGTGGCCCTATGTGGTGTGTGGTATCTTCCTCCCCTGAGCTGTGAGTATATGTGACTAATAAATTGCTGTCAACTTCATCTGCCCAGTGTCAGGTGTCATATCTTTAGTCATCCCCATGATCCTAGTGAGGGAATCGTTCCCTCACCAACAGGGCGAATAGAAGGTGATTAAAGTAGGCAGGGAACATAAACTGAGCTGCTGAACAGTCAGCCTGCCACCATGACATTATCACTCTTGTTTCTTGCAGCTCTTTCCCTATATTTGTGGCCTAGATTGCTTCTAAGCACTCTGACCCCTTTCTTCCCTGTATCCTTGCTTGGATTCCTGATCTGTGCTGCCCAGGTGATTGGACTTCCGGTCCATGCACAGTTCAAACCCACCTGACTTCTTACCACAGTGAGCCCACTTGTTTAGCAAGTAGCTAATACATTTACTTTATGGTGTGCTTGCTATGGGAGTCCTTCCAGAAGTGGGCTGATCCATTGGCAGGCCATCACCCATCCCATCTCTTATTAAAATATGCAGCCTGGGTGGGGCATGGTGGCCCATGCCTGTAATCCCAGCACTTTGGGAGGCTGAGACTGGTGGATCAGGAGTTTGAGACCAGCCTGGCCAACATGGTGAAACTCCACCTCTACTAAAAATACAAAAATTAGCTGGTGGCAGGCACCTGTAATCCCAGCTACTTGGAAGGTGGAGGCAGGAGAATCGTTTGAACCCAAGAAGCAGAGGTTGCAGTGAGCCGAGATCACGACATTGTACTCCAGCCTGGGCAACAGGGCGAGACTCTGTCTCAAAAAAAAAAAATGCAGAAATGCAGCCTGGCACCAAACTACTCAGGAATGACATCATAAATGAGCAGAACTGGGATGGAGAACTTCTGATCTTTACATCTGTGGCCCATGCATCAAAGAGAAATCAAGCTTTGCTGGTCTTACCTTATCTCCTTTTGGTCCATAAGGTCCCAGAAGGCCTGGGAAACCCCTTTCTCCTTTCAATCCCGATAAACCAGTAGAGCCAGTGAATCCTTGAGGACCTGTTGGGCCTTGAATTCCAATTGGTCCAGGTCGTCCCTAAGGTGGACAGAAGGAGTGCAATTAGTCAATAGAGGACTTAGCATTAATACTTCTCATTTTCCCACGCACAAAGAGCACTGTCATCACTTCACTGAATAATTTTGGCTAGGAGATCTGTGAGGCATGCCAAAGTTCCAGACACGGATCAGAAAAGGCTATTTTAGGGATTGCTAAGCTTATTTGGATAGAACACATTTTATAAGCACATTTAATAAGATTCATGTGCACCAAGATCCTTCAACTTTGTACTTCTTAGGAAATCAGTTATTCAGGATGGATAATATTGTCCTCTTCCTAGTTAATGCCAGGCCATCCATCAGATTGTCAAAATAGTGAAAGAACAGAGCGCTGGAGAGCATCATGACATTTTATAACTCACGTCCAAATGGCCAACCATGTGCTTGCAGTGAAATCCAGAAATGGCTGTGGCTAAAGAACATTGCCCCAGGGGGCCAGAGTGGGCCCAGAAACCTACAGGCTGACAAACCTGCAAGAGCTCATCTTCGTTGGCAGATCCCAGGACTCCATCACTGCACCTAGTAGCAGACATTCACAGGGAAAACACACATACACATGCACATATACACACATGAATTGCTTATTTGTTCTTTCTTCCTATCCCTCTCTCCTCTCCTCTCCAATCTGTAAAGTGTTGAATGTGTAAAATACAAGAAGCCTAAGAATATCTATTAAGTATCAATTATGATAGCAAGAGGGAACAGCCTGAGGATTTTAAATGCCCTGCTTATAAAATGTCTGTAACAAATAAGTCTGAGAGTTCAGGCTGACATTTTAAAGTGGACTCAGACTGAGCATTAACCCTAGTGGGTGCAACACAGGCAGGCTGGTCTATCATTTAGAACAAATCCCAGTAGGGACTGAATTTTCTTGGCAGAAAAATGAAAACCATTAGTAATATGCATTACCTCTCAGAGAGCACAACACCGTATCAGGTAGAAAGTCCATTTTCATAAATGCTTCCCATCTCCACCTCTTGGCCCCTTTACTGACTGTCCATCATTTCCTACAAATCTGTGAAAAACTTTGAAAAGAAGCCCATTAAGCATGCCCTTTACTGTTCACCTTCAAGGCTTACTTTTTAAAAGGCTGAAAATGGGACAGATGCCTTATGCTGTGGCTACAGTTAAGTACTGGAGATGCAAGTGGCCACCAGCTGTGATGATCCTTTGGAGTATAATTTTGAGTGTCAATCAGGCCCACGAAGACCTACAACCCTTGCAAGGAAGTAAAAGATGCTCTGTCCAAGGAAATGCAGTTCTCTTGGGCACCACCTACCACTTAACCTTTTCCAATACCCAACATGTGGCCTACAAAAAATGATAGGTTGCAAACTGTTTAACAGGCTTCATTCTGGGAATGATGGGGGTGGAATAAACTTTCACTTTTTAGGCTCCTACCTCCCATTGTTGGAACTTTGTTTACAGTGGTTCTGTTATTTATTATTATTGGGATTTTCACAAAATCAATAAATATGTGTGTATATATGTATATGTGTGTATAATGCATATTAATAATATAAAAAGAAAAAGAGCAGTACTTAAAAAATAGTGCTGGGGTGCTGTTGACAATGAGTAGGAGGTCGAAAGCGTGGGCCTACATCAATGATAGACTGGATAAAGAAAATGTGGCACATATACACCATGGAATACTACGCAGCTATAAGAAAAATGAGTTCACATCCTTTGCAGGGACATGGATGAAGCTGGAAACCATCATTCTCAGAAAACTAACACAGGAACAGAAAACCAAACGCTGCATGTTCTCACTCATACGTGGGAGTTGAACAATGACAACATATGGGCACAGGGAGGGGAGCATCACACATGCGGGCCTGTTGAGGGGTGGTGGGCAAGGGGAGGGATAGCACTGGGAGAAATGCCTAATGTAAATGACGGGTTGATGGGTGCAGCAAACCACCATGGCATATGTATACCTGTGTAACAAACCTGCACGTTCTGCACATGTATCCTAGAACTTGAAGTATAATTTTTTTAAAAAAAGAAAGAAAATGTGGGCCTAGGTTTCAAGACTAATGCATACAAAATCACAGCAAACAGTACAAATTTGGAACAGAGCCTAAGTGCTGTGGGAACATGAAAAAAGAGTTGGCAATGGAGGGTTTGTGGAAGGCTTACATTTTGCCCATGGCTGGGGGAAGTCATGGGCCGCACTGGAAAGGTTGATTGGAAAGGTTCCAGCTGAAGTGGGCCTGGAAAGCACCGCAGAAAAGTCGAAGACTTGATGTGGCAGGACACAGGGAACCCTCAGAGGTTTGGGAACAGGGGAGAGTTGGGAGAAGAGCGGTCTTTCAGGGTTGAAAGTCATCAAGAAGCATTCAGGATAACATGTGTATGTCAGAATGAGGCCAGGGCTGCCTGCCTGAGGCTGGGACAAGGGAGGCAGATAAGAAGCAGCTGTTGAGGAGGAGGGAGCTGCTTGATGGGAGAATGGAGGGCAGGATGGGCTTGCAGAGGCCATGTTATTACTAGCAGAGAGGATCCAGTCAGGGCACTGAATTCTTGACCCAAATCCAAGCCCTGACAAAAGTTTTCCCACATCAAGGGAAGGAAGAAGGGGAAGAGGACAGTAAATCACTGAACAGCTACTGAGAGAGCAGGTTGTGATGTGGCCCAGTCCCATCCTGCTCACACCATTAGAGAGAAGAGTCCCAGCAGCACCCAGCATAGGCACAGGGACTGGCACCCTCTACCTCTGGTCTCTTACCTTTGCAAGCACATGCTTATCAGCAAGGGTAAGCAAGGAGACTTAGGAGGTAGGCAACTCGAGGGCTGGGCCTAACTGGAACTCTGATTCCATGCAGAAAAGACAGGGTCCCACAGCCTGCTTCCTTTCTCCTGGCTTGGTGGGCATGCAGAATTTCTTGACCCCTGTGTTCCAACCAGAGAGCTGAAAGGAACTCTCCTAAAGAACTCACATATATTTTTTAAATTCTAATTCTTTTTCCAAATGGAAGTTTGAAAAGGCACCCCCTAGAGGAACATGCACTTCTGGACTGGCCCCAGGTTCCAGCTTGGGTTGGCGGGCGTGCCAGCAGCTCAGTTTGAAACCTCTCACATTGAATCAAGGGCCAGAAGCAGGGCCTGTGGGAAGTTTCTAGGCTTCCGCTCATCCAGAACTGTCCCCTCAGCATGGTGTGAGGCCCTTATGGAGCCTGCAGTCATAGGATATGAGACAAAAAGCCTTCCCATCCATGGATGTCCTTTCATACACTGGCACAGAACACCGGGAACAAATGAAGGTGACTGAGAAAAAAAAGAGGCAGGCCCATTTCTTCTGTGGGTTGTTTTGTCATCCAGATACACTTACTTTGTGCTTATAGCTGTATGATCTTTTTTCCTCATCTCTAATGCACAGGATTTCTGCCTCATTACCCATACAGCTAAAGCTTAATATTAAGTAAATCAGTGGTGAATTCCTTTCCTTTCCCACCCGACACTATCAGCGACATTTTTCATAATGTCCAGCAGAGGTCAGTGTGAGAACATAGAGACTACAGATAAGCAGGTGGGTGGGTGGGCCTCTCCCTCTACAGAGAAAAAGAAATCAAACCAGTGTCAGAGAAGTCACAGAATGTTCGAGCAGGAAAGGCCCTTAGAGACCATTCAATCCGGGCTTTATTTTATACATGGGGCGGGGGGGGCAGGGGGAAGGGGGAAGGCCGAGAGAAGAGGAAGGACTTGTTTAGGTCACGCAGCTAGTAGGAATGGCATGGAACTAAACAGACCACCTGCTGCCAGTATGTGGCTGTTTCCCTGTTTGCCAGTGGCAGATGTCTTAGCGGGTCCTTGAGGCTGCCCCTCCACTACCCTGGGCCCGCCCCTGGGACTGTCCCCATCAGTAGGCTGCAGCAGCCAGATGCTCACACATTATTTCTTTTTTCCTAACCCTGATCATTTCACAGAACCAATCTGAAACACCATCACTGTTTGGACAGCTAGCAGAATTTCAATGGGCTTGGACTAATGCCCTGCCCTGATACATGTCATTTATTTTGGCAAATAGACCCAGACAGGGCAGAAGGAACTCCTCCAAGTCTTTCCAATGAGCTCTCCTGCTTCCATCTGCTCAGGATTTTAAATATGCACATCAGGGTCTAATTCTCAAGGGAATGAGTTGGGACTTGTGCTTAAGGCCAGGAACCGCAGGTCTGCAACCACAGCCCAGGCTGGCTGCCTCCTGCCAACCACAGTGAGTTGGGATCAGTGTGAAGTTTAAGGTGGCCTCTGATCAGACCCAGATAACTAGGGTAAAAGACCCAGAAATGGGGCTGCCTATAAAGTAGTAGACATATGTAGAAATATCATCGAAGAATCTTAAAAGCATATGCCTCACACTAGACAGGACGGTGAAACTGGTGGAGGGGGCTGACTTTTCATAACTTAGTCCCTTTCTGCCTTTTTATACCTCCGTTAAGGTTCCAGTGTTCTTCTCCCATAAAATTAACATTTGTTCCTGAGGAAGAATCTGAAACTCATTCCCACTGAGGCGTTAATGACTGACAACTTAGAGCTTTGCTTTTCCCAGGGGGATTTGTAAAGCAAAGCATTAAGCTAGGGGATGCAAATGGTATTTATGAAGCAGGGAAGGGAGAAGGGTGTGCACAGGCCTTCCTAAGGATCCAGTTGTATTGTAGAAGGTGGTGCAGTGCTGTTAGGTACACTTTAAATGAAGTCTCCTTACTGCCAATTAAGTTATGTGACCTTGGGCAAGGGATATAACCATCTTGAGTATCAAGGGCTGAAGTGTAATAATAGCTCTTACGTTGGATTATTGTCAGCATTTAAATGAGTTAATACATATAAAACACCTGGCAGATAGAATGAAAGCATCAGTTCCCTTTTTCCTTTAGGCATCATTTATGGCAAAATGGAGAGTTTAGGATTGGGCACCAATGCTCCTTCTCTTAAGTTTCAGTTGGAGATGCACAGACATCATTGAGCAACCCTCTTTGGGGGCAGAGATGTGTGCTTGGGAATAGATGAGCATGTATGCCAGTACCCCACATCTGTGAGAGCATTTCTCCTTTTACATAGCAATGGTGTCCTGGTTCTCCTGGGTACTTGGCTTCTCAGTGTTTATTTTTCCTCCTGAAGGGCTTTAATCTACATACTAATGACTCCCAAATCTGAACCTCCAGCCCAGATTTCTCTTCTGATTGTGCCAGATCCTTATAGTCAATGACGTATAAGAGATCTATTCAAATAGATATTCCAACTCAAACCCAACATGCCCCAAACTGAACCACATTGGCTTCTCCTCAACCCCATTCTCCAAACCAGTTCCCTTTTTCTGAGTTAACTCAGTAAATGGCACCATTCATAAAGTTGATGAAGCCAGAAACTCAGGGGTCCTCCATGACCCTTCCATTCCCTCATCTCCCACATCCGATCCATTAGCAAGGACTGTGAATTCTACCTCCAAAATCTAACTGAAACCTGTTCATTGATCTCTAGCCCCATGGTCTTAGTTCAAGTCTTTCTCATCTCTCGCCTGGAGTGTTGCCACAGTCTGCCAAATGGTCTGTGACCTCCAATCTTGCGTTACTCTCTCCTAATCTCCTACTCCAGGGCCTTTTTATGTGCTTTTGTATATGGCTCTGCTCTCCTGGCTACCATTTCTGTATCTTTTGGGCTCTAACCAAGATATCAGCTTCTCCAGGGAGCTTTCTATGATTACCCCCACCCAATGTGTGGGCTAGGTTGCCTGTTTATGTGTCTATACCTCCCAACAGACTGAACTCCTTGAGGACAGGGCTTATGTCTTACTCTTTACTGAATCACCTGTGCTCAGCACTATGCCTGGTACACAGTGGGCATCAGTAAATGTTTGCTGAGTGGAGAAATGATTGAGAAATGACTGAGAAGCCAGTGGCCCAGGTACAGCAGTATCTTGTTTGGAAGTGTAAATAGTGTTGAGGAAAAAGTCAAACTCTGTAAAATATTTGAAGAGATTTATTCTGAGCCAAATATGAGTGACTAATGGCCCATGAAACAGCCCTTGGGAGATCCTGAGAACATGTGGCCAAGGTGGTCAGGCCACAACTTGGTTTTGTACATTTTAGGGAGACATGAGATATCAATCAACACATGTAAGATGTACATTGGTTCAGTCTGGAAAGCTGGGACAACTGGAAGCCTGGGGCAGGGTGGGGGGGCTTTCAAGTCATAGGTGGAATCAAAGATTTTCTGATTACCAATTTGTCGAAAGAGTTATTATCAACAGAAGAGAATGTCTGGGTTATAATAAGGGGTTGTGGAAACCAAGGATATATCATAATAGATGAAGCCACCAGGTAGCAGGCTTCGGAGAGAATAGATGGTAAATGTTTCTTCTCAGACGTAAAGAGTCTGTTCTATCAGTAACTCCAAAAGGGAGGAGAGTATAATGAGGCATGTCTGGTTCCTTGTTCCTAACATGGACTGAACTAGTTTTCCAGGTTAGCTTTGGAAAGCCTCTAGCCAAGAGGAGGGATCCATTCAGATGGTTGGGGGGACCTTAGAATTTTAACTTTAATTTATGATAGTTGCAATAGAGTGCAATCAGGAAACATCTGATCACAGAATCACTGAAAAGAAAGCTGCATAAGACTCAGGAATTGATCCAGTTCAGGATGGAGAAGTTGAAGGGCAGAAAGAGAATGGGACTTACCCAAGTTCATACAACATCCACTGTAGACTTTTAAAACAATACCTTTTAGAGCCTTTGAAAACAGAAATGGTCTACATCTAATGTAGTTTCTGGGCATTCTTTGTTCTCTGAGATCTCTGAGTGAAATGGCTTTGATTCAACAATGATTTATTCAGCACTTACTCTGTGCCAGGCACAGAGGTTAAGATGGCAGGTAAAACATAGTTTCTGCATTCATGAAACTTATAGTTATGTTATCCCTTGAAAACAGATGATGCATGGCCCATCACCAACCTAATTAAACACTTTTCATCTCATGCTGAGTTTTGTGCTTGGCAAGTATGAATATACATGTAGGGGCTGAGAAGGCAATACACAAAAGAAACACACTGCATGGCCCATGCCCTCAAGGAACATTTAAGCTTGTTGGGGGAGATAAGGCCATATCACAAAAAGTATTGGAGATAAGGTCATTGCATTAAAGGAAAGAGATTTAATTGACTCACAGTTCAGCATGGCTGGAGAGGCCTCAGGAAACTTATAATCATGGCAGAAGGGGAAGCAAACATGTCCTTCTTCACATGGTGGCAGCAAAGAGAGGTACAGAGTGAAGGGTGGGGGAAGCCCCTTATAAAACCATCATATCTCATGACAACTCACTCACTATCAAGAAAACAGCATGGAGGTAACCACCCCCGTGATTCAATTACCTCCCATTGGGTCCCTCCCACGACATGTGGGGATTACGGGAACTACAGTTCAAGATGAGATTTGGGTGGGAATATAGCCAAACCATACCAGTCATATGCAATGCATTTTTAAAATTATACTGTATATACCACAAGTCCAAGAGGAATTCAGAGACGTGTGAATTGACAAGGGAGCAGAGGGGCAAAGAAAGACCCAACAAACTGTTAGTGAATGCATTCTAAACATGAAGAACAACATGTTGATGGGAATCAGCGAATTCTGTAAGCGAGGGCCAGTCAGAAGCCTGGGTCTGGCTGGAGCAGAGGTGAGATCACAGAGAATCAGTAAGAAAGGGCAATAGAGAATAACCTACAAAAATTTACAGATGCTGAGGTGTTTAATCTGGTACATTAGCATGTTTTGTTTTAAACTTTAGTTTGGCTTCCAGTTTGGTTCAGAATTTAGTGAAGTGAGATGATATGCTAGCTAAGTGTACAGGGTTCAGAGTTCAAAAGTCTAGGATTCAAATTCCCTCTTCACCACCGTAAGACTTTGGGACAAATGGCATCTTCAAATTTCTTCAGCTGTCAAGTGAGGATAATATCAGTGTCTACTTCATAGGGTAATTATGAAGACTAAGTAAGAAAATTCGAGTAGATCATTATTTTCGCTCCTTAGCATCCATCAGACTTACCCAGAGGTGATTAAAACACAGATTGCTGGGCTCCAGCTCCGGAGTTTCAGATTCAGTAGTGCCGGCTGGGTCTAAAAATTTGCATTTCTAACAAGTTCTCAGGTGGTGCTGACTCTACAGGATCAAAGACCACACTTGGAGAATCCCTGTTGTAAATCATTTAGCATTGCACCTTGCATATATTAAATGTGCAATAAAAGTTATTTGTTGTTATTGATGTATTATTATTCAGCAAATGATTATGGCTTGTGCAGGTTTGGAGTTCACAATCTCTGAAAGGCCCTCAGCATTCCTTTATCACTATGACTTAGGGCACCTCTCCTTCTTCCTCATTATGACACACCACAAGAGGAAAGGAGTGGATGGAGTAGCAAGACTGGAGACAGGGAACCCCATGAGGGGGCTATGACCTCCTGAAGAGAAATAATGGTGACATGGACTAGGTTCATGGCAGTGGAGACAGGGAAAAGACATAGTTGAGAGATATTTCAGAGGCTAAAAACTATAAGGACTTAGTGCCATATTGGAACTGATGAGTAAAACAGAGGAAAGTGCAAATGATGACTCCAATGTTTCTTGATTGGGCAACCGAGTGGATCTCTTTGATGACATGAGAGAACTTAGAGGAAGAAGAGTCTTGGGTGGAAGATGAGGAATTCACCTTTGGACAGGTAGAATTTAAGATGCCTGGGCAAACATCTAGGGAGATGTTTAGCACATTTTTCCCACAAAACAGGAAGATTTGAGGAAACAGAGTGAGGTTTGTTCACCACTATACCCCCGGAGATGCAGTATTTGGTGTGCAGTAGACACACAAAACATAATTGTGGGGAAAATGCATAATTATGAAATGAATGAAAATAGAGAATTAAATATGCCCTTGGGAATCTTTGAGAAGGCCACTTCCAAGTCTCATTTGCTAGGAGCAAAATGGAATTAAAAGAATGTCACTATCCTAAAAAACTCCTTGTGGCCTTTTGAGAAGGGGGAGCAGAGATCCTTGACCTCCAGCCTAGAAACAAGGTGGCTTGATTTTTACAATTTGTCTTTGCTTTACAACTGAAATTCTCATTTCAGCTAATGGTTGGGGGGAAATGCAAGAACTTAACAAACTTTACCTCAGTAGCCAGGGATCTTTCTCCTAGCAATGAAATGTGGTAAGAAAGATACTAATAATAACACCCCCATGAGTAGAATACTTAAACTTCACAGCAGTTTTCTTTTCACCATTCCTTTGGATCATCACAATACATCTGCAAGGCAGGCGAAGGGCACCAAGCTGCAAAGCAGTTAGCCAATAGGCTGGCTAATGTCACACAGCTGCACAGTGGAAGAGTTACATCAGAGCCTCCCAGTCAACTCTGTGCTCTCTCTGTTGAAACAAACGGAGATGAGTATCCATAGAGCCATACACTTCACTCTCCTAGTAACAGCACTAATGAACTAGCATTGCCTGCAGAAGTAAATAAAAAAGAAAGAATGCTGGTGGTGAAGAATGTGTCTAGCATATGGCAGGTAAAGACTCATATCATGCAGATATAGAGACCTATTTTGTGGCCCAAGAAGCTTTGGATCAGCTTGATAATGTTAACATCACCTACAATTTACCAACAAGAGCAGTGACCCTTTCCATCTACATACATACATACATACATACATAATACATACATACATACATACATAGTGACTGATGTCTTGCAAAGGCAATTTTCATGTCTGCCACAGCTAATAAATAGTATCAGAGTCTCCCCCTCAACACTCAAATGGAATCACATTTCTTTTCTAATTCTTCATCTATAATCAGCGTTTGAAGCAGCCAGCCCAGGCATGAAGACATGCATCTACACGTTTTGTTTTCAAAGATACATACACCCATTCCACTGGTTATTGTCAGCATGTTGAAATTTTTTGGAAGACATATCCCGACTGATAAAGTTAACTCTTGCTAGGCAAGACTTTGCATCCATTTCTTCTACCTGTTTACTGATATTTCTCTTCTAAAACATAATAATAACTTTCTTTTACCAAGAGTTTATAAAGTGCTATTCCTTAAATTCACCTCCTTTAATCTTTTAACAGCCCCAACAGGTGGGTATTAGTCTCATTTTACAGATGAGGAAACTCAAATACAGAGAGATTAAGGAACTTGCCTGAGATCACACAGCAAGCAACTGGTGAAGCCAATTTTCTGATATCAAAGCCTCTGTTTCTTCCACCAAGCTACACTGTCTCTGCATTGAATGATGCTCTGAACGCAGAGACACAAACCCATGAACAGGAGCAGTAAGAGCTACACTGCGGAGAAAATATTGTTATTTTCATTGATACCAAAGCAATTTATCTCAATTTACCCACACTTTTCATTGGAATAGGTACTCTTTAATAGAAATGTACTAATATAATTAATAAATTAAGAAATAAGATGCACTTCAAGGAATGGCACTCCCTAGAACTTAAAAGATGGGGGATTTCTTCTGGTTCCACAATTAAAGTGGTCTTCTTACCTGGTCAGTGGGTAATGGTTAGTTTATCTAGGCTCTGGTAGACAAATTCTGATGTGCTATGAGTCTCCAATGCTAGCATATTAGTTTAGTGGCAGAAGGAATATAGGCACAGTATGCTAACTTGATGGTCATTAGGTTGAGCAGAAATTGGAGAATTAGTCTTTAGACATGTCATATTTTCCCTTACCCCTGGGAAATGTCAATAATTGTTAAAATAGGATGAAGTGGAGATGCCTAGATAGAGGCAAATAAATTCATGGAAGAATCTTCAGGTCTCCTTTTCCTCCATAACACATTCATAAAACTATTATCAGGAACCATATCAAACTTCCCTTTTGTGATATTTAATGGGAATTGCGAGAATAAAAAAATCACATAAAACTGTAAATATGATCAATAATTGGACATAAAAATAAAAACAGAACAACTAAACACCTTTGTAACTATTATAAATGGTTGAATGAGCCCCCATATCACTTGGAATGGGCATTCAGTCTATACAAAGATCCCCAGTGTGTAACGAGTTTCCAGACTGCATGAGAAAATAAATACAAGTTTACTTGGGATGAATTTAACCTAAAACTAATATACCTGTTGGAAAAACATGAAATACTTAATTTGAGAATGATTTTGATTTGAAAATTTTCTAGCAAACTTGAATTGATGTCACCTTTGCCTCTTAAAAAAGTCTCCTGTTTGAAGCAGAAGAGTTAGATTCAATTCCCTGCTCCAACCTTCTAGCTGTATGATATTGAAAAAGTTAATCTCTAGGCCTTTGTTTTCTTATCAGCAAAATGGGGATATTACTTGCTCTACCCATTTCCTAGGTTGCTTTGAGCATCAGTTGAGACAATGCCTGTGAAAAGGAGCTATAGTTTCATTCCACTGACAAAACTTTGCTTTTGGAAGAAAAAACTCGAATAACCAAACTCCAATTGTCCACCAAACAAACAAACAAACAAACAAACCTCATTTGCTAGACTCATGAGGCAGTAAACCCTTAAGGAAGAGCTTTCAGTAGAAAAAAGATTGAATAAAAAAAGGAGCAGAATTTAAAGCTGTGAAAGTTGGGAGCAAATTGACTGTCTTTCACAGGAGTCTCATTACAGTTTTAAAATGATTAGATCTACATTATTACAAATGTACGGTTTATTTAAAAATACATGGTTTAATTACAATCTGGAGCCAACCTTTTTCTTTTAGTTTTTCTAGCAAAACACAGCTATGGTTTTATAATAAAAATCAAAGTGAAACAGGACTTGCCAGAAATTCACTTCAGAGCAATTTTTGCTGTAGTGTATCTATTCCATTAGACAAGGGATACTTTTGGCATTATTCTCTGACATAATATATTGCCCATCATTGATATGCTATACAACCTTTGGTCCAATACTGAGCTGGTGGGAGCTGATTGCTTCTGGATCAATGCTGACTTCCCTGATTCTCTGGTGAAAAGCCACCAAGTTTTGGGAGTGAGAGGTAACTGGGAGCAACCAACTACTATTCCCTAAATAGAAGGAGTAAAAAAAGAGTAGGATCAAATAAATTATGTCAGGACCTCCTTGTCAGAGAACTCAGGGAGCTCTGAGATGGAAGGGCAAGGAAGAGAGGGAAGCAATTTACTTACATAGTTTCAGTGCTGTTCCCATGCAAACTCACATCCCTGTATTCATTTAGAACCAGAGGAGCATTAATATGCACACCTATGCTGATAAAGGGATACACATTCCAATCCAAACACACATGCCCACAGGCACAAGAGCCTGCTAAAATGGTAGGGCCTGCTGGTACTCTGGCATAGCCTGCCATATAATCATGGATTATCATAGACAATCATGGATTTGAACTCAAGAAGATGAGATGACACAGCTCCCTTCCCTTGACCCTCACATCAATATATAGTAGTCCCTATGGACTAGTAAAGCCCTCTGCACAGACACACGCAGGCAAAAAGATGGGAAGGGAATGAGATCTCCACATTTGTGATATATTTTCCCTTTCCATCATGGACAGTTGGAAGCTGAGATGAGATCAAGTTCTGTGTGCAACAGGAAAGATGGGCAGTGGAGGTGGTGGCAGCTGTGGTATCGTTAGAGTAGAAGCTCTAGAGCTGTTGGTGGCATCAGGTCTAAGAGTTACAAGTTTACGTTGGTGAAGTGCTTCAGATTTCAAAGTGTTTTCACATGTATGACTCCATCTAATGCTCATAACAACACTGTCCTCAATGTACTAGAGAAAGTAATTGAGACCCAGGGGTTAACTTGTCCATGGCCATGCAGTTTACGGGCAGCAGAGCAAGATCTTTAGTCTGAGTCTAGCAGCTTTTCCAACTATTCCCTTAATAAAGTGATAGGTCAATTCTTGGTCAAAAATTCCAAATAAAATGTCATGTAAGTCCACCAAAAACCCTGGGTCTGGAGTGTATTGAATCCTCTTGACTCTTCCCTGAATTCTTCTTGCTGCCCAGTGGCACCCTTAGCAATCAATTACGTAGATGCACAAAGGACAAAGAACTCAAATCAGTCTACTTGTTCCACTGACAACTCATCGGTTCAGTAAATCGATGAGGCAATTTTTTAGAGATAAATCAGGCAATTTGTTGATTGCTGACTATGCCATGGTGCAACATGCTGGAAACACAGAAATGAATGCAACATGGGCCTTGTCCTTGAGGAACTCTCAATCCAAGTTAGAAAAGAGAAGTTATGCATGCACATGAGTATATACCATAAGGCATAGAAAGGCAGGAGGGATATGATTCTCAACCCAAGGACTGTTGATGGGTTTATCTTGGAGATAGAGGAGGGCTTTTTATTCTTCTAAACTAGAGAGTAGAAGATGTATAAAGAAAAAGACCCAGGACACATTTTGGTAAGTAAGAGGGAAGTGGAGAATGTCTATTTCAAATTGATCTCAATTTTCTCAACAAATGTAGGAAGTGAGGTCATGAGTAAAGAGGGAAGGTATTTGAGGTCGAGGATGACTGGGGAGGGCCAGAAGGAGATGCTATGGAGGATGTGGCAGGATGTCAATTGTTAGAAAAGTGTGAAGGCCTACCAATCAGCACTGAGAGCTCCCCCGACACTAGAGAACATGTTTTTATGTGTGGAGGAAACTTCCTCAAACAATAGTTGGCAGCTTAGGAGCAGGAGGAAGCAAAGCAGGTGGTGGGGTTTTCCAGGTCTGGGCACTGGCAAATATATCAGAAGTACTGGGGCTGAGGATGCAGGTGAGGGAGAGGGATAAGTCCAATAGGAGGAAGGTAAGAACAATGTGGAAATAGCTGATCTTGGGCTCCAGACTGGAGAGAGAGCCAGAGGGGAGCCAGCAATTCCTGGTAAACAATGATTTATAAGAAAATTTGCCCTTGCTCAAAGTGAGACGCTTGAACCACCTAGAGGTATAAATTATGTACAACATTTAGTACTTGAGCCTATTCTGTCAAGACAAATCTGGAGTCAGAGAGAGCAACCTGAGGATTCACATGTGGGGAAAATCCACTAGACTGTTAGCAACCTCACCCCACATCTACCTCAGGCTGAAGACCTTGTCTAGCATTTAACTCAAAGAGAGATGGTTTCAGCTGCTGGGGAGATAATGGTGCTAACTCCCAGGCCAGAGTCTATGGCCTGTATAGGGAGGAGAGTAGGCAGCTCATGTGTTCACAGCTCACTAAAGACTCATGTTTTGTCAGGGTTCTTCATCCTCTGTACCTTCCCAACTTTCACACCGTCATCTACTTTTGGTTATATCTCACTCTGCCCAACTGTTTCCTTAGAGTTTGTAGCAATGAAAACACTTTAAACAAATTAACAGTCCATTATCTGGTTCTTAGAGAAAGCAGAGCTAGGGATAAATCAGGAAACCATCCCTAAAGGTATCTAGATGGGAAATCGAGGAGGGGGGAAGTGGCAGTCAGAAAAGCAAGCAAAACAGGCTAAATCCTACGATCTGGGGAAGAAAAAGAGGTGAAAAGGAGTTGGCCAGACCAGGGGCCTGGCCGGATGGTGAACTGGGCAGGAAGTCCCATGTTCTGCTTACCTTCCACCTCCATTATTGCTTTTTTTCATTCTCTAGTTTTATGAGGATTTTAAAAGCTTTTGAATCGGGTGCTGGCAATCTTTCAGAAAAAGTTAATACAGAATTCTGTAGAGATAAAGTCCCCTATGAAGGCTGCCACAGCCAACAGTAGCAACACTTGTCCCTTAAAGCTAAGTGGAAAACAAATCTTCGAGTACTTTCCCCTTCAGGGCTTTGAGTGCTTCAGGTCCTTTGGCCTGAGAACCAAGCAGCTAATCACATCCCTTGACTTGCAGACTTGACAAAGACAGGTGTCTTTGTTAGTCCAGTTTCAACCAGTCTCCGGAACCCAAGAGAAGAAAAAGTGAGGGGTTGTTATGGGGGTGGGAGAAGCTCTAGTAAGTGTATCTGCAAGAGGAAAGATGTCCCAAAGGCAAAGCTAAAGAGCACAATTAGGGGGAAGGTGCACACCAAGATACAGCAAGGCTAGCTTGCAGTGAGCACTGCCAGGTAGCTGCTCCAGGGATCCTAGCCCTTGGGACCCTACTCCAGTAACTATTCTGGACTGGTTGCTTTCCTTTCATCTTCGAAACATGCTCTGGAGTGCCTGATACTAACCAATAAAACAAACAAAAATGCTTCCTCTGACTCCCTTACTCCCGTTCCCTGTAAGCTACGATCCCATCTCTCCATTGCCTTTCCAGAACAAACTTCATGGTAAACCAGCCAACACTCACTGCATCCATTTCCTCTCCTTTCACTCTCTCCAATCCCTGGCAATCTGGGCCTACCAACTCCTCTCTCTTGAGAGTACTCTCTGGAAAGTAACCAGTGACCTCTGTTAAATTCTAATCCCATAGACCTCTGCAGCATTTGTCATCACCGAACACTCTTTTCCCTTCTGAAACCCCCTCCTTGGCTTTCACTGCACTATACTATGGGCTCTTCAGTCCTTTGTCCCTTCATCATCGTCTTCACTGGCCCCTTCCATTTTGCCCAAAGGCTCTTGTCTCTCTCATGGCGACTTCATCCATCTCCTACAATTTCCACCACCTTTGCTATAAAGATGAGACAGCATTCTAATTTATTTCTCAGGTCCTGCCATGCCACTCTTATTAGACCCTTTAGGAACCAATAACCAAAGCCTAGCTCAGTCCCTCATTAGCTCTCACCTGGATAATAACAACAGCCTCTGGAGTTATCTCTGTGTCCAGTCAAACATTGCAGCAATCTATCTAACACTCTGTGACAGTAATTGTCCTAGGTCTGGTCCTATTGCTCTCCTGCTCAAAAACTGTAAACCACTCCATATTACTTTCAAAATAAAACCCACACTCCTTAATCACACATTGAAAGCCCTTCACCGTTCAACTCCCACCTGTCTTTGCAGGCTTATTTTCCGCAAAACACCCCTACTTGCCCTAGACTTCAAAAATTACAGTCTCCTTGCTGATACTTAAACCCATCTTGTACTCTCTCACCACCTGGCTTCCAACCAAGTTGCTTCCTCACCAAAAATACCCTTCTCTTCCAGAACTTTCTACCAAGGCTCTAGCCATCTTTCAAAGCTCAGCTCAAATCTGCCCTCTTCCAAACAGGCTTCTCAGATTTCCCTGGTTGGAGTTGATGTCTCCCTTCCCAAATCACCTAAAAATTTTGGGGGAATGACTCAGCTATAAAGAGCCAAGTTAATTACATCTATTAGTTTATAATAAAATGTCATCATTAGTCCATGTCCAGCTCCTCATTTTGAAAAGATCTTTTCCTTCATCCACATCCCCATTCTCATTTCTATCCCTCTCAGGTATCTTCTTTAATATATTTGATATGAGTCCAGGATATCTAACAACTATCTCTCCCTTTCTCTTTCCCTCTCTCCCTCTGTCTCTATCTATCTATCTATCTATCTATCTATCTATCTATCTATCTATCTATCTATCTATCATCTATCTCTATCATCAATCTCGATGTGTCTCTGTTATCTATCATCTGTCTATCTTCTATCTCTATGTGTCTCTATCTATCTGTCATCTACCTATCACCTCTCTATATCTATCTATCTATCTATCTATCTATCTATCTATCTATCTATCTATCCATCTGGTTTTGGGGGTGTGTGTGTGTTTTTTTTTTTTTTTTGAGATGGAGTCTTGCTCTGTCACCCAGGCTGGAGTGCAGTGGCGTGATCTTGGCTCACTGCAACCTCCAGCTCCCAGGTTCAATCAATTCTCTGCCTCAGCCTCCTGAGTAGCTGGGATTATAGGCGCCTACCACCATACCCAGCTAATTTTTGTATTTTTAGTAGAGATGGGGGGGTTTCACCATCTTCGCCAGGTTGGTCTTGAACTCCTGACCTCGTGATCCACCCACCTTGGCCTCCCACAGTGCTGGGATTACAGGCGTGAGTCACCACACCTGGGCGTGTGTGTGTATTTTAAATTGATATTGCTGTCTTTGGGTTATAGATCACATTCTATTTCTCATTCTTGCTCAAGAATGTCTTCAAGATCTATATTACTATTTGCACAACTACTTTATTGCTTCTAACCCTTATGTAATATTCAAAAGTATGCATTTACCACATTTTACATGTACATCTCTCTATGGATAGACATCTAGTTTGCCTCTAATCCCTTACACAAAAAATTCTGTGATAAACAAATGATTCTGTGAAAAACATCCCCGTAAGTGTCCTATTTTCAAACCATGGAGAGGTTCTGCAGGATATATACGCAGCACTGAGGTTTCTGGGTATAGGAATACATGGTTAATACCAATGAGTGCTGTCAGATTGTAAGCTGTAACAGTTTACACTTCCATCAGCAATACATGAAAAATCATTTTTTCTCCTCATGCTAACAAACACTTGGTGTTATCTGACTTTAAAATTTTTGTCAATCTGATAAGTATAACTTGATATCTCACTGTTATTTTAATTTGCACGTCTCTGAATACTAGCAAGGCTAATCATCTCTTCATAGGCTTGTTAGCCAATGCAGTTTCTCCCCTTCTGTGGTCTGTCCATTCTGTGAATATGCTTTTCTCATTTTAACAATTGTGTCTTCTGCCTTTTTCTTGTCGATTTACCAGAGTTCCTTGGACATTGTAGCTATCAATGCCTTGTCAGTTTTAGACATTGCAAATACCTTCTCCCAGTCTATCATCTGTCTGTTACCTTTGTCTATAGTGTCATTCATTGAACCAGAAGTCTCAAAATTGATGTAGTAAAATTTATGACTTTCCACCTTATGTCTTGTGGTTTGGGGTCTTATTTAAGAAGTTCTACACTATTTCAGGTTATAGAGAAATTCTCCTACATTTACAGTTTTACCTTTCACATTTAGGTTTGTAATCTATCTAGAGGTCACCTTTGTATGTGATATAGGGTAGCAATCCAACTCTATTTTTCTCCAGATAACAGTGCTTTTCTTTTCTTTTTCAAGTAATCGAACCAAGAGGATATGATAGCATATGCTTAGCATAATGTGGTAAATTGGTGGGACTGCTCATAGTCACCCGTGGAAGCCACCAGCCTGGGAGCTCTGGCCATGTTAGGTTCTTCCTGGATATCCTAAGGGTCAAGGAGATCAATAGCTCTGTATACCTATAGTCCATTTATAGCTTGTAATGTGACACACTGGTTTGGAAGCTCTGTCACATGATGATCCACCCATTCCAATACCAAAAATCCATCCTTCCCTTGATGTAAAATTACTTTTATCTCATCATCTGTTTCTGAGCTCTATATTCTATTAATTGGTTTACTGGCCTTTTACTGTGCACTCCTACTTATTACTACTAATAATATGTCTTTGCAGCATTTCTCAAATTGTAGAGGGGAAAGTCACCTGTTCTTTATTCAAAAATCAATTTAAATATTCATAGACATTTATTCTTCTATCTACATTTTAGAATAAGTTTTTAAAGTTCCTTAAAATATCCTGCTGGTATTTTCATTAGAATGGCATTGAATTTGGCTGGGTGTGGTGGCTCACACCTGTAATCCCAGTACTTTAGGAGGCTGAGGTGGGCAGATCACTTGAGGTCAGGAGTTTGAGACCAGCCTGGCCAACATGGTGAAACCTCGTCTCTACTAAAAATACAAGAATTAGTTGGGCGTGGTGGTGGGCACCTATAATCCCAGCTACTCGGGAGACTGAGGCAAGAGAATCATTTGAACCTGGGAGGCAGAGGCTGCAGTGAGCCAAGATTGTGCCAATGAACTCCAGCATGGGCAATAGAGTGAGGCTCTGTCTCAAAACAAAAACAAAACAACAACAACAACAACAAAAAAGAATGGCATTGAATTTGTAGATTTGGGAAAAATTGACATCTTTACAGTAAGTCATCTCATCCATTAACATTGTATATCCCACCATTGATTCAGATCTATTACATCTGTTTGTAGAATTTAAAATTTTTATCTATAAAATGTCCAATATACTTTTTGTCAGATAAATTACTAATAAAAAAGATATGTTACAGGTTTCCTTTTCTGTTGTTATTGTAAATGGTAATTTTACATGTAGAACTTCGCATTTCTATTATTATATTCAGAGTGTGCTTTGGACTAGAATTCTATGTCTAAGGGCCTTTTTCCCAAATTGGGCTGGGAGCATCTAAAGACAAGCCTTTGTTTGGTTCACCTTTCTTTCCACTACTGTGCTTTGCCAAATTAAGTGCTCACTCAATATTGGTTGAACTGAATGAAGGGGGCTGTGAAGCACTTCAGAATGCTTTGAAAATTACTGTTCATGCAATTTTCTGACAAAAATGCCACATGACTCTCATTTAAAAATAAATTAGCCATAGTGCTTCAAATTAAATATTGGAGGAAACAGAGGGGAGAGGAAAAACATTACTAACTATGGTTTTGCATTTTGAATCATGCTAATGTTTTCTACAATCCCCAAATTAACTTATGAAAAATGGAGGGGGAAGTATCTC
Organism: Pan paniscus; assembly: GCF_029289425.2. Taxonomy (NCBI): domain Eukaryota; kingdom Metazoa; phylum Chordata; class Mammalia; order Primates; family Hominidae; genus Pan; species Pan paniscus. Next base: position 107,722,711 of record NC_073272.2, read on the forward strand.
TGAAACTGAATAGAAACAGAAACAAATGGAGTTAATTTTGGTGGGTAATAACTGGGTGGGGGCATATAGGAAATTTTGGGGTGATGATAATGTTCTGTATCTTGGATCTGGTTGGTGGGTACTTGGGTATGTTAACTTTATGCTTATGATTTGGGCCCCTATAAATATCATATAATTTAGAAGTTATAAAAAATGTAAAATGAGACATTATAGCAGTTCACAAGTAATATAAATGTATATAAAACACTTAATATAATGCCTGACACATAATAATAATACCTACACTTACTCTAACTCAGGCCTGTGCTAAGCATCTCATAAAGATGGTACCATAGAATGCTCAGAAAAGCTTATGAAGTAGGTACTATTATCATTGCCATTTTATGTATGAGGGAAATGAAGCAAAGAGAAGTTAAATAACTATTCACAATCATACAGTTGGAAAGTGGTAGAAATACCATTTAAACCCAGGCAGTCTGATTGCAGAACTGCCATCCAGGAAATAGTGCTATTATGATTCATATATTATATATAATCTTACATATTATTCATATATAATAAATATACATAATAATATAATATATAATAGTAAATATATATATATATATATATATATATATATATATATATATATGTATAACCCTGAACAAAAAGTGTTCTGACTGAGCTGTTTTCAGAGTAGCATAGCTTGGTGAGGGGTGCTCTACTGCACCTTAGCTACCATCATTTCTAAGGAGCTGAACTTGGAAGCTCTGGAGAAGAAAAGGGTTCTACCTCTTGGTCTTCTGCCAGATTATTCTAATGGTCCTTTCTACCTCCTTTCCAAAATGATGGGTCAAAATAGAATCCATTTTCTTAAAAAAACTTTCTATTTTGGAATAATATTAGATTTATAGAAAAGTTCAAAGATAGCAGAGAGTTCCAGTACACCCCTAACCCCATCACCTGGTTTTACTAATGTTAACATCTTATGTAACTATTGTACATTCATCAAAACTAGCAAATTAACATTGGTAGATACTATTAACAGAACTCCGTATTTTGTTCAGATTTCACCAGTTTTTTTTTTTTTTTTTTTTTTTTTTTTTTTTAAGAGACATGCCAGTACATTGCCCAGGCTGGTCTCAAACACCTGGCCTCAAGTGATACTCCTGTCTCAACCTCCTGAATTGCCGGGATTACAGGTGCAAGCCACTGTGCTTGGCAGATTTTACCAGTTTTTATACTAATGCCCTTTTTCTGTTCCAGAATCCAAACCAGGATACCTAATCACATTTAATAAAATGCACTGAAATTTGTTTTTGATCATGGTAAAAATACCTAACATAAAATTGGTCCTTTTAGCCATTTTTAAGTATACAGTTCTGTGGCATTAAGTACATTTACGCTGTTGTACAACCGTCTCCACCATCCATTGCCAGATCTTTTTCATTTACTCCAACTGAAACTAGTAAAATAAATTTTCACAACAACAAAGAAAACCTGTAGTCCAGAGTAGCTGGAGCCCAGAGAAACACCACCGCACAATTAACTACTAAGCTGTAACAAGACCAGACAGAATATGTAGAAAACATCTAGATTGAGTTAGTGGTAAACCCTCTTAATAAATAAATATTTGGCAATAATAAGCTAAGCAACCTATTTGAGTGAAATCTATAGCCTGAACAAGAAGCTTCAAATAAATGGTTTTTAGAAGACACAATTCTGTGAAAACAATCCAAAAGTAAACAAATCACCAGGAAGAACAAGAGGACTATACTCCTGTTTTCAGAAGAGAACCTAAAAGTGGTCGCTTGACTCACTCCCTGGCAGTTACCTAGCAATGTGCATGGCACCTGAGTGAGTGATGAGACTTACCCAGTGTGGATGTCTTCGGTAGCCCTCTCAAACTCACCAGTGCACCACCTCATGTATTCTGTACCATTAAGCAACTGTCGGAAGACTGCACAGTCAAGCACCTGGTTCTGAGAACAATCCCATAGCATATAAAAAGCTCACATAGCTACTGTTGCAAGTATTTGGCAAAATAAAGAAAGAAGAAGACTCTCTAGATTAGAAACATGCTAGATACTCTCAATCAGTTCTTCTCAGCTGTCCTGTGTCTACAAATCGCTTAGGAATCCTGTTAAAAAAAAAGGTTCTGATTCAGCGGGAGGCTCAAGGTTCTGCTTTTCTAACAAGCTCCCAGGTGATGTTGATGCTGCTGAAGCGACTTCACATTGAACAGCAAGGATATAAAATAGTAGTTCTTAACTTGGCTGCATATTGGAATCACCTAGGAGATTTGGGTCCCATTTCCAGAGAGTCTGATTTAATTAATTAGTTTAGGGTATGTTATGAACTGAATTGTGTTCCCTTCAAATTCATATGTTGAAGCCCCCCTCCCCCATGTGACTGTATTGGAGATGAGGCCTTTAAGGAGGTGATTAAGGCTAAGTGAGGTCATAAGAGTGGCACCTTGATCCAATAGAACTGGTGCCCTTATAAGGAGAGGAAGAGATACCAGAGTTCTCGCTTGCCATGTGAGGACACAGCATAAAACCAGGCCACCCCATAAAACCAGGAGGAGAGACCTCACCAGAACCTGACCACACTGGCACCCTGATCTTGGACTTCCAGCTTCTAGAATTGTGAGAAAATAAATTTCTGTTGTTTAAGCCACCTAGTCTATGGCATTTTGTTATGGCAGTTCAATCTGACTAAGATAAGGCATGGCCTGGACATTGGGGTTTTTAAAAGCTCTTAAGGTGATTCTAATGTGCAGCTAAGGTTTGGGAACCTCTGCTCTAAATAGTAGTTGAACTGAATGCAATGTCAAAGATGCATCACTCACATACCCATGCATCACTCATACACAAAAGCTACAGAATATGCTTGGAGAAACATCAACCCAATTCACCAGTTAATTACAGGATAGACATGAACACCCTCCTACACAAACAACTTAGTCATATTAATCGAGGACATCAGTGGCTTCCCCAAAACCTGGGAGAGCTTATGTGATGTTTATAAAAGGACAGCGGTCACATTTTCTCTTAGTTCTCTTCAGGAGAAACACTGTGGACAATGTTATTATTTGTATTTTCTTAACCAAGACATATGATCCTTTTTTCTGAGTGGGCATATGGAAAATCCTGTGAAGAATAACCCTTCAGGTATGTTCACCAATTTTTTTTTTTTTTTTGCTTAATTCACAGGAGAATGATAAGAGAGCTATCAAACACTCTTCTCTGATCACACCAAGCAAGGCTGGGCTGCCATAACATGTTATTTAGTGTTCACTTCTAAGCAGCATTCTCAGAGCTGGAGTTCTTGAAATCAACATTGAATTCCATCAGAAAAGAATATATCTACCTTGAAAGACTTTTATAGCAAAATCAAAGGATTAGGGCGAAAACCCATAGTCTTTTTTTGGTCATCTACTGTGTGCTATTGGCCACTAATCACAAAAACATTCCACTGTGAGCTCAGTTTACTTAGGCTCTGCTTCTTCTTGGCTGACCAATAATGCTGCAATTCCTCACGTCTTAGGATCAGGGCACCTAGAAACACACACCTAAGCATTTGACCTGCTAACCAACTGAACTACAGCGTCGCCCCTCATCATGGAACTTTCACTGGGTTGCTGTAAAGATTAAGTCTGAATCTTCAATGGAAAAGGGCTTTAGAAAAGGATTCAGTACTCGGTGAACAAGACCACAGCATGATGATTAGGTCATGAGAATGTTTGAGGGTGCTGAAATGGTTGGAATGAGTAAGCTTTAGGTTGGTTCAACTGTCCTAACCACCACTTCTTTCCCAGATGCAGATAATCAAGAAATGATCATGAAAATATCTAACAATTTCCTAAGGTTCACTCTTTCGCTTGTTAGCCCCAGGGACTCATCCAAAAAAGAGCCAGATCAGGTGGCCACAGGGCTAGGCTTGACCCAAGGAAAAGAGATTTCTCTTTTCAGACACCATTCAGATGTTCTCTTACATTAGCAGAGACTAAAAAGATATTCCCGAGGGACCAGTCATGTGCTACAAAAGGCAGGCCTTCACAAATTCTCTTGCAAACAACAACTTGGCAGAAGTAGGGTTTTCTGCTTTAACTGGTGAGAGAAGTTTGCTGGGGGTAAAATCACAGAGGAAAACACTTCATCAGTACATGTGACAAGACAAACGTCTTTCGTGAACTTTCCCACCTAGTTTAAAAGACTATTTTAACAGAAGGGTGCGTGCATGTGTGCACACAAACAAAAAGGTCAGTCCGATAACATTCCCAATGACTTTATCCAAGAAGTCTTCTTCACCACTCTGCAGTTTGATCCTCCTTCCCTTCAGATGCTTCCAACAGAAGGCTCACTGCTGTGAGATATTTTTGTCACTGATTAGCTCAATTAAATGGTGCACTGAGCAGAGGGAGCACCATGTTATTGTCAGCATTTACAGGAATCACATGGAAGGAACTCTGGGTCTAGTAGGTAAGGCTGAAAAGCTAAATATGCTTAAACCTCCTCCCACGTATTCCCCCAAAGCTGTGACGTATTGGCAAGTATCTTAGCATTTAGCAAAGCAAAAGCTCGAGATTGCTAAGCCTGGAGTGAAAGTGGTAATCTGCCCCAGCCACACTGAGACGATGGAGGATTGCCTATCAAATAAACTTTTGTGGTCATCTGCACTTGAGCCACCTCGAAAGAGGGTACAGACTCCATATTTCGATATGCAGGTGGCAGCAGTGAGCAAGCCTTACACCCTGTCCTCAAAGGGTGCATATTTTAGCAGAGGAAACAATGACTTTGGCTACTGTCAGTCTGGATCCAGTGTAGGTCCCAGTGACCTGGAAGAAGGAATTCAAGCTCTACAGCCTAATATAGTTCTGAGATGCAACTCAAATGAATTCTGAATTTCTTAGCAAGCAAAAAGCTGGCAGATGATCTGAGAATTGATAGGTTAGTGTACCCTTTTGACAGAGGCTTAAACCAACATTTCAATAGACTGTATAGAAGTGGCCAAGAGGGAGATAAATGTGTCAGAACCAAGCTACTGATATCTCTATTCCTTTTTCCTCTCACTTTCCATGGCCCTGATTACTTGGGTTCCTCTGAACTACTGGGGGAAAATGATTCTTTTCTCCAGTATCTCAAAAGAGGCCTGGGACTGCTAATTGCTCCATCTCCATTTTCTTTATCTCTTTCATGTATGATAGAGTCAGATCTGGGTTGGAATTTCAGTGATTTTACTTACTATCTGTGTGATCTTGGGCAGATAACCTGTCTGTGTCTGTTTTATTATCTTCAATATGCGATTAACAATAGCATCTACTTGGGAGGGTTATTATAAGGATTACATGAGATAATCCATTTATATCAGTTAAAGTTCTTGGCTGCAAGCAACAGAAGTCAACTCTGAATATATTAAGCCAAAAACAGATTTACTGGAAAGAGCAGGAGTGGTCAAACTTTATCTGCTAAGAGTCCAATAGTAAATATTATAGGCTTTGTGGACAATACTGTCTCTGTTACAGCTACTTAACTCTATCATTGTAGCACAAAAGCAGCTAGAGGCAATAAGTAAACAAATGGATGTGGCTGTGTTCTAACAAAACTTTATTTAGAAAAAGAGGTGATGGGTCAGATTTATGGTTTGCCAATCTATGATATAGACTTCCAGAACAGATGAAAAGGTGAAGGAGACTTTTGAAGCTACATAGCAGGAGCAATCTGGCCAGGGTATCATAATCACAGCCGCTGACTACTACTGTGCTTGAACTCTGGCTCATGATCTTAGCTTCAGTTGCTCCACAGAGAAAGTGTCCTATTAGTCCAGCCTAGGACCTATGACCACTTCCTATCTACACAGGGACAGGAAGGGGGGTATCTGAACTCCTTTGGCTTCCGCAGTGAGAGGTGGGCCCCAACTCACATCAAGACTCATACAATGAGGGATTCTTTTCAACTAGCAAAGGCATTTTCCTGCTGAGTGATTAAAAAATGACAAATATTCACTATACCTCGTAAAGTTCTTGACATAGGGCCTTGCATATGGAAAACTCTTGGTGATAATGATGATGATGCTTATTAATATTAGAGCACTAGTACAATGCCTGATCCATGTGGACACTCGATAGGTTCTAGTCTGTTCCTCTGTTCCTCCCTTTTCCCCTTTCCCTTGTGGACTTTCCCACAACTCACCTCTCACCCCTCACTATTGAGAGGCAGCATGGCACAGTGCTCACAGGCATAGATTCTGGAGACTGCTCAGGTTTGAATCCTTACTCTGATCCTTCCTAGCCTGTGACCTTGGGCAAGCTGCTTTATCTCTGTTTCCTGTTTATAAAATGGAACGATGTTAATAAGAGCACTTATTTCACAGAGATGATGATGAGGATTAACAGCATCAATTGATACAAAGCACTTAGAACAACGCCTAGTGCATAAGTGTTTACTATTTTTATTCTCTCTCTTCTCATAACCTTTCTACTCTCACCATATCAACACCCCAATCTGTGTCTCCTATCCAATTATTCTCCCTAGCTTTATCCCCACATTTCCCCCTGCCCTCAGACCATGTCTGCTGGGGTGCTGGGCTGTCATCTGAACCAGTTAATAATTACCCTTCCCCCACCACCCCCAACTTGAGGCCTCAGAGTTGCCATTGATTCTCTTCCCTCCCTTCTCCCTTCATCCACTATTGATCATTGAGATCTGCCTATGCTTCCTTTGAAATACCATTTGTATCTGTCCTCTCTTTTCTATTTACATAGCATTTGCATTTCTGGCATGAGGTTTTGAAATAGCCTATTAACTTGTTTCCCTGCTTCTACTTTTTGTCCACCTGCCCCCCACTGCCACCAATTCATTTTGCACACTACCAGATTCAACTTCCTAAAAGATTAAAGAGTATGTACCACGAAGCTACTCAAAAGCCTTCTGTGCCTTTCTCCACCCAGAGAAACTTAAACTGGGGTACAAGAATGGGCTTCAGGAGGTCCATAGCCCACTCCTTTCCTTGAAATTAACTATACGAAGAAAATGTTAAGCATCTGTGCATACATTTCTGAGGAGAGGAGAGGATATGTAGCTTCCATCAGATTCTTAAAGGGGTCTGTGGTCCCCAAAATGTTTAACAGATGCTCTAAAGCAGTGGTATCCAGAGTAGGGGTACAGATACCCCAGGGGGAATACAAGATGGTTTTCTGGGGTATGAGAAGAAACTATCAGAACTATTTTGTTCATTGTATTACATCATCCTGTATGATTTTGTGTATGTTTTATAATGTACTAATATATTAGTATAAGTATACAGTATATGAATATACATATATTGAGGGTGTGCTATTTTTCTTATATGTGTGTATGATCAAAAAGGTTTTGAGGATACTGCTACAAAAGATCAAATAAATATTCCTTTGCACTTCACTCTGTGGTCTGAAGCTATTTTTTCTACCCTTACTCTTTCATGTGAACTTCCACATATATAATGGGCTCATTCCCACCTGTGGACTTTGGTTTATGTGCTTCTCTTTGCACAGACTGCCCTCTCCCTTCTTCTCTGCATATTAAAATGATATCTGTTTTTCAAGGCTCGAGGAAAAATCTCACCTCCACCAAGAAGCTGGTTCTGACTGATCCACCTGCTACACCGCTACAAACCTCTCTGTCTAACACTCATTGTATTACCTAAGCAGATAGTTCTTAGATATATATGTTGCATGTTTTATTATTGACATATCTTCCACAACTAGAAAGCAAGCTCATTAAAAGAAGACATATCCTCTATAGCAGGGGTTCCCAACCCTGGGGCCACAGACTGGTATCAGTCTGTGGCCTGTTAGGAACTGAGCTGCACAGTGAGAGGTGAGCAGAGGGTGAGTAAGTGAAGCTTCATCTGTATTTACAGCAGCTTCCCATCACAGGAATTATCACCTGAGCTCCACCTCCTGTCAGATCAGCAGCAGCATTAGATTCTCATAAGAGCGCAAACACTACTGTGAACTGCACATGCAAGGGGTCTAGGTTGCATGCTCCTTGTGAGAATCTGATGCCTGATGATCTGTCACTGTCTCTTACCACCCCCACATGGGACCATCTAGTTGCAGGAAAAGCAGCTCAGGACTCTCACTGATTCTACATTATGGTAAGTTGTGTAATTATTTCATTATATATTATAATGTAATAATAATAATAGAAATAAAGCACACAATAAATGTAATGCACTCATATCATCCCGAAACCACCCCACCCCTGGTCTGTGGTAAAATTGTCTTCCATGAAACCAGTCCCTGGTGCCAAAAAGGTTGGAGACTGCTGCTCTATAGGACCTAGTACAGTGCTGGAACAAGTGTTTAGTAGAGACTTCCTGAATAAACTGCTTGGGATACAACAGGATATAGAGTCCTCTCATATTTCTACTAATTATAAGGCTACTGACTGGCAAATGAGGAAACTCATATGAAGCAGGGAATCTTTAGTTATTGCTGATGATCTAGAAACCAGGTGTCAAAGAGTAAAAAGCCTGAGCAAACACAATCCTGTCCAGCCATCCCAGAAAGCTTTATACTTCTAGTCCATTTCCCCAGGGGTTCCAATTTTTGCTGAGACTAATTTATTAAATGTATTTGAGGGGTAAAGCATTAATGACTGATAATGTATTTAATGAGTGTCCCAATCTCAGATAATGACAGCACTCAGATATCTTCATAGGGGTGAAGAATGATTGTCAGGAATAGCTGGGGAGGTCTGCACTTGGGGTTTCCTCATGTCCTTCACATCCACCCCAAAAATGAATAGGGAGAAAAGGAAAAATGGAGGAGCATCAGGATTTTTTTTAACCACACAAAGAGGTGAAATGTCTGTCCGAGGTAAGAGTAAGCACTAGAGCCTCTGTTCTCTCCATTCCTCTCCAGCGCTATCTGCCTTCCACGACATCCACTTCCTCCCTTTCAGGAGTCTGCAGTTGTATAATATACAATCCATGATTAAAATGTCTTCCATTGCAAAGTTCAAGGTAGGTTGCAGTGAAGTGACATGAAGGACACGGAGCTTGAAATACTTCAAAATCCAAATAACTAATCTGAAGCTGGATTTATTGCAATGGGTCAACCCCGCTCAGGCTGTGGAACTGTGCAAACGAAACTCCAGGAACACAGAATGGCATCCCAGTCCCATCTCTGTTCAGCAGGAAGTCTGGAGGATCAGAGAAAGCAAAACAGCTGGCCAAGTTGGGAAACTATAAATTTCTAAACAATTTCCAATTCGCTTTAATGTAGCTGTTCTCTATAGAGTACTGCCTTTTACTTCAAGTCTTTTTGGTGGTAGTAAAGGAGCTCTGAAAGCTGGAGGCAAAGATTAAGACCCCCAACAAGTTTCTGAGAAGGGGCCGAGTGAGAAAACGTTTCTCGGTGTTTAAAACTTCCCTCCACTACAAAGTGGCGGATGAGCATCGGGCAAACATCCTGAGATGAACTCTTTATTTATCTCAATTCCTCTTGGCCAAAGTCTATGAAATAATTAATTATAGCCCCCTTGTCATCACTTAGATGATCTAGAGAAGTTCATGGACATTGATGACAAGGCTGTCAACCTCTCCCTAAAGCACCATTCCTTTGTGTGCATAGGCTCCCCTTCAAATCTGCTCAATCTCGGGAGGACAGGGCCCTTTGTCTCGAAAATCCCTCCCTCCACAATACAATCAGGGCTTAAGTGACTCCCTGGGCCTGTAGAACCAGTCACAATGCCCCATGCTTCCTGCCCTGAGAGCCCAGAATTCTGAGAGCCCAGAATTCATGACCGTGCAGATAAATGAATTATACACTTGGCCAGAGATTAAGCCTGGTCCTTTGTACAGCAACCTCTGAGGTCTGGGGGAAGATTTGACCTGTCAGGATCTGTGTTCATTCTGCCTTGATGAGAGGCAGAGCAAAGCAGTCCTGGCTGTACAATCCCACACCCTGGGGTGTGATAATCAGCAAATTGCAGACAAGGAATTGGCTATTGCCTGATTCTCATTGTCCGGGGCCTAGGCTGAACTGTTCAGTGGCTGGCAGGCTGTTTTTTTTGACTCCAGATGGTGAACCCATCTCTTGCCAGGCAAACCAAGAAATAAGAGCCTTCTGAGCTGAGGTGCTAGCCAGAAACGGGTCACAGGGGAGTTTCAAGGGGCCAAATGCACAGAGCTAAGTCTAACTCAGGATTCCACATGCGGACTGAACTTTGTTTCCTTGGCTTTAAACCCAAAGATTTAGATATAGATGGGAGAATGAAAACATCTTTTGAACAGGAAAAACACAAAAATTGCTATCAATCAAACTGATTCCCTAATATGTCAATCAAACTGATTCCCTAATGTATCAACCAAGTAGCCTGCAAATGTGAGTCATTTGAAACCAAACATCATCAGATTTCCAGAGACCTTTGCAAGCCAGATGTGAGCTGTCTGTTGTCTGATTGTCTTGGCTAACTCCTTCTCTCTCTCTCATGTCTCTGCCTAAATGTCTCTTCCTCAGAGAGGCCTAAACTGTTTCCCCAATCTACATCAGATCCCCTTGTTATAATCTCTAATCGTATATGTTAACTTCTTTCATAGTACTTACCATAATTTTAAATTATTCATATTTGCTCATCTGTTCAACAAATATTTATTATACATTTACTGCTTCTGTAGATACAACAGTGAATGAAATAGACAAAATTCCCTACCCTTAAGTAGCTTACATTATAGGAGGAGAGACAGATAAACAAAAGTAATGTTATAGAGTAAATAAAGGCACAAACATAAATTTCCATGCCAAACATATTTTGCAACAAGTTTTATGCTGGTCAATATATATTCTACAGTGTATGGTTATGACGAATTATGTTTCTTTTTCTTTTTCTACTTGCCTTTTTTGAAAGTTTTGTTTTTAATTGGCACATAATAATTGTGCATATTTATGGGGTACAGTGTGATGTTTCAATCATGTATACATTATTTAATGATCAAATTAGGGTACTTAGCATATCCATCCCCTCCAACACTTGTCATTTCTTTTTGGTAAGAGCATTCAAAATCCTTTTTTCTAGCTATTTTGAAATATACAATACACTGTTGTTAACTGTAGTCACCCTACTATGCAATAGAAGACAAGAACTTTTTCCTCCTATCTAACTATAAGTTTATACCCATTGACCAACCATTGTCCTTCTCCCCTTCTCCCTACTCTCCCTAGACTCTGGTAATCACTATTTTACCCTCTACTTCTACAAGATCAACTTATTTAGACTCTATATATGAGTGAGTTCATGTGGTATTTACCCTTCTGTGCTTGGCTTATTTCACTTAACATAATGTCCTCTAGGTTCATCCATGTTGTCACAAATAACAGAATTTCATTCTTTTTTATGGCTGAATAATATTCTGTTGTGTACATATACCACATTTTAAAAATTCATTTAACCTTTGATGAACAATTAGATTGATTCTATATGTCGGGTATTGTAAATAGTGCTGCAACAAACATGGAAGTGCAGATATATCTCTTCAACATACTGATTTCATTTCCCTTACATATACACCCAGTAGTAAGATTGTGATAAACAAGTCCTCCATCAAAGAAAAGCTCAGGACCTGATAGTGTCACTGCTGAGTTCTACCATTTAAAGAACTAATACCAATTCTTCTCAAACTATTCCAAATAGTTAATGGAAGGAATTCTTCCAAACTGTTCCTACAAGGCCAGCATTACCCTGATATTAAAACCAGACAATGACACAATAAAAAAGAAAACTACAGGCCAACATTCCTGATGTACATAGATGCAAAAATCCTCAGCAAAATACTAGCAAACAACATCCAACAGCACATAAAAAGATCATTCACCATGATCAAGTGGGATTCTTCCCAGGGATGCAAGGATGGTTCAACATATACAAATGAATCAATGTGATAAACCACATTAATAGAATGATGGACAAAACCATGTGATCATGTCAATAGATGCAGAAAAAGCATTTGATAACATCCATTCATAAAAATAAACGTGAACAAATTAGGTATAGAAGGAATGTACCTCAACGCAGTAAAGGCCATATATGACAAACCCACAGCTAGCATAATGCTGAATGAAAAAAAGTTGAAAGCTTTCCCTTAAAAATCTGGAACAAGACAAGGATACCCACTTGTGATTAGCACTTCTGTTCAACATAGTACTGGAACTCCTAGTCAAAGCAATTAGGCAAGAAAAAGAAACAAAGAGCATCCAAATTGGAAAGGAGGAAGTCAAATTATCCCTATTTGCAAATGAAATGATTTTATATAAAAAAACCATAGAGACTCCACTATGAAACTCTAAGAACTAATAAATGAATTAAGCAAAGTTGTAGGACACAAAAATCTATCTTTTTAAAAATTATTGTTCAGATAAATCTGATCTTAACCCATAATAACAAAGTGGTCATCAACAAAGGAAATACTCAGTTTTATAGATACTCCCACTGTCTGTTAAATCAACAAAACATGTTCACATTACATTATGTTTATACCTTTATATATTTACCTCTCTAAATTGTGATTGTTAATATCCTGGTCTTCTTCTATCACCATGTAATGAGCTGCTTGAGGGCAGGGACTACGTCTTATTCATCTTTGTATCCATACAGCCCAGTTAGGTGTTCAAGAAATATTTGAGGAATATTTGTTGAAATGAGAATCCTAGAGCCCTGTGTAGGTACTGATACCACTTGGTGATTTGCATGTAAAAGCCCAGGAACCAAGTAAGAATAAAGGATGCATCCAGCCTAGTGGAGTCCAGGACAGGATGGAACATATCCATAACCCCTAGTTCTTTCCTAAGTGCATATGGCACTGTCTTGATTCACAAGCCTTTGGGAATTTTATTCTAGGATTTGTGGGTTCCTATGGCCCCCATCTGTCAGATAGCCCATTACTTTATTAAGGCATTTGTTACAGATTACAGTGAATCTTTCATATAATGGGACCTCTTGGAGAATAGACCGTGCAAGTTTACAGAATTGTTTGGTTCACTGAGGCCTAAGGGGAAAACTTTTATTGATGAAAATCTTTCTAAACTGTCAGACACAACCTTCCTGCCTCACAAGGTACAGTCAAGTGGAGATGACAGAAAATCTTTCTTTGCTATTTGAGGACTAGCTGTGTCGCCAAGTTATTTTCCAGTAGATCATTTTCCATTGTCTGAGACTGCAGGTATAAGAGGTATAGGAGGGAGACTAAATGACTGAGGATCCCTGGACACTACCTGGAGGCTGCCTTTTTTTTTCCTGGCTTATATCCCTGATCTTTTCTTAGATCATTTTCCTATGGTATATGATTCCTCCTAAAAGAGGAATGCCACAAACATTCCAGATAGCAAAGGTTCTAGCCTATCAGGATTTTACTGAGCATGTCGGTGGCATACCTGTAATCCTATGGGCACACTTAATTTAAGAGAAATTACTTTCATTCTACAATCTTCTTCCATAAGGTGGCAGAAACAGGGTTTCAACAAAAGCACTTCTAGACAGTTGCAGTTGACATCAGGGAATTCTTGTAGTTCACTTTGTTTTTGTTTTTTGTTTTTTGTTTTTTTTTTGGTTCACTTTGAATCAACACACTCCTAGTCCCAAACAACTTGACAGGTTGATTTGCTAAAATGCAAGTAGGAATAATGAGTTGCTGCCTAGGGAAGAAAAAGTGAAATCAATCAATTGTACATGTTAAATGCACATTAATTTGAGGCTGGAATGTCCATTTTATATGGCTCACACACTTATCTAAATCTTGCATCAATAGATGTGGTGATACCAGTAGGCACTCTAAATATACCTACTTGTATTAGTTTTGCTTATCTTGGGGGAATTGTGTGGAATGGAATAGGGGTCAGAGGTGAGTACATGCCAGGAATGTGGTGGCTGGGGTGGAGGTATGGGAGTAGGTGAGGAGAGGAGAAGTTAGGTTTGGAGAAACCGCTAGTGGAGTAAAACATTTTATTTACTTAACCTTATCTGGGCAAATCCTAACTTCTTAACTATAGTGATCTTAAAAAAGTAACAATGGAAAATGGTGCCTCAGGGAAAAAGTGAACTCTGCCCAAGTTTTGTATAAACTCTTCTCTAGATCTGCCAGGAAAGCTTTCCAAAAGTTGGAAGCCTTAAGAAGGCTCTACCCCTCTTGAGAGCAAATATACAAAGAACCCCCAGTGTTAGTTTTGCTGATTGCTCAAGCCACTCTGAGTCCCACAGGGGGCAAAAGAAAAAAAAAAAAAAAAAAAGGAAAGGCATCCTCAAATGGAAGAGGGGGGCTACTTCCTGAAGAGAGCTTTCTCCAAAGTTCTGCTCTGATAGCCTGCTGTTTGAATTGGACCAAGGAGAGAGGCTACATTATCTAGAAGAGTCTGTGTTAGTGCTCCACACTTTAGTAACTTTAAAACGTAAAGCAGCATTTCTCAAAGGGAAGGTCAGGATGACCTTGGGGGCTGAAGGAACTTGTGTGTATGAGAGAAAGATGGTTCAATAAAGGGACTCAGTGGCAAAATATACTTTTCCCTTGCCTGCCCAAGGTCTGCCACAAAAAATGCAGCATTCAGAGGCTCATTTTTCCTCCTCATTCTTCTCTTTTCTTTCCCCTAATTTTGTTTAGAGCCAAGTTCTGTACGTACCCTGAATCTGTTTTTCAGTCCTCTGTTGTCACTGGTTCTGCCAACCTCACCCTGTTAACAAACTCTGACTCTTTGCTTGCCCATGTTCATTTTTCACATTTCCACCTAATGATCTAGCAGCCAGCACATTTGGACTCTCTTTCAACTCCAAGCTCTTATGACAATAATCAACCACAGCCAAAACATCTGTGCTATAACAACATATACCTTCACAGAACATACAAAATTAAGTTGAATGATCAAGGCTTCATAGAAAATTAAGTATCTTCAGCATTAGAGATACAGCTGCCATGGAGTCATCATAAGGCAGGAGGAGGGAGGAGTGGGGCATTTCTTCAAGAGGTGGTACGTAAAGTATACTAGCCAGGGAGACAGGAGACCTAGTCTCAGCTCTACCACCAACTTTCTGTGATCATAAGCAAGTCCCTTTTCTGGATCTCAGTTTCCTTATTTGAAAAAAGAAGAATTATATAGTGAAATCAGAGCTTTTGCAAAGAGGAATACACAAACCACACGGGTAAATCTATTGTATTCTAATTTTATTGTATGTATTTTATTTTACATTAGCAAAACACTGGTTTTCCATTCCCAGTTTCATTCTGAAATAAATTTATTCAGGTAAACCTGAGAACCAACCTAAAGAAAAGCATTTATTAAAATAATAAATACTACATATAGCAAGAGTTATGCACATTTTGACTTGGATTTGGTGAATGATGGGCTTAAATGTTTCTTACTGGCTCTAGCATCCTGAGTCAATGAAATAATAACTAACACTTTACAGCATTTATTATGTGTCAGGCAAGTGCCAGTGTTCTAAGCACTTCATGTATATTAAATCATGCAATCTTCACAACCTTATGAGGTAGGGATCATTGTTATCTCTATTTTATAGATGAGTCAACTGAGATATAGAGGGGCTAGGAACTTGCCTAAGGTCACACACCTTAAGAGTCAGAGCCAGGATTTGAACTTGGGCTAATTGAATCTAGAGGACACACTCTTTAACAGCCATACCAGTACTTTTCAAAGTGTGGTTCCTGGACCAGGAGCATCAGCATCATTTGGGAGCTTGTTAAAAATGTAAATTATCAGGTACTCACCCCGAGACCTACTGAATCACAAACTCTGGAGGTGGAGTCTAATAATCTTTGTTTTCCAAGCCCAGCAGGTGATTCAGATTTGAGTTTCTTATTCAAATTTGAGTGTATACTAGACTATACTGCACTGTACTACACTATACTGAACCAATGGCAGCAAGTGTGGAATGAGAGGAAAGTAATTTGGATGTCAAATTGAGGTAGAGTGAAGGTTTATGCAAGACTGAAGAAGCATGGATACATCTAATAGCAGAAAGGAGGAAGGCAGTTTAAGATTATGGAAACACAAGAGGGGAAGAAAGTAGTTTGGAGGTCCCAAAGGAAAATGAGGATGGTTATCTCTCAAAGAACTGGAAAAGGCAAAGAAAGATGAACCAAGGCAAGAAGTTGAGGGTTTTAATTTTTTACCTGTATGACAAAACATGAGTAATAGCTTTTAGTGATGGTAGAGGTTTTAAGGAAAGAGGAACTGACCGGGTTTTGAGGAAAGAGATGGTTGATTCAAACAAACTTTGCTGTGAGCCACAACATTGACATGGGTGAAATAATATTTACTTGTAATACTTAAGTTAGAGTAGCAGCTGGAGATTATGATGTTCCAGTGAACCAAGCCCAGTGATTATTAGGGTTTTGTAGCAGTCACGCTTGGATCTCCTGCTTTAGGGAGCATATTTGATCCATGCACTTAGTTGCTGACCCCTTGAGTCCATCACTGCACTTGAGCCAAGGCCACGTGTCCAGTGGGCATTTCTCAGCTAATGACTGTGCATGGTAAGAATAGTAAGGTAGACCCATTACTGTGAGACAGAAAACTCCTCTGATCACTGATTCTGGCTTCAGAACTCTATTGGCCTGGCTGAAACTTTCTTAGAACTGTGCTCCAATCTGAGACTCTGCTTGTCCAATCCTCTTTCCTTCCTTCTCTCCTCCACAGAGGTTGGACCTGCCCTGTGGTTGGATAAGTCACACCTCCTCTGGCTCCCTTCCTTTTTTTCTCTCAAAGTCACCTTCCCCCGGAAGATCTCTTGCATATTTAATACGATCTTGGAAGCTGCTCTACAGAGGTACCAAACTAATAAAAGGTTCTTCCCCAATCATGCTTTGCTGTATGAGTGAAGATGTTTACTCTGGAAATATTTCATGGTTGGATGATTTGAGGTTAAGAGTAACGTGTGGGTAATGAGGTAAAGAAGGATAGAAGTGAGGGATAAGATACCTTAAGTTTTGAATAGTCAAAAGGTTTTTGATTCCCTATGAAAATAGGGAAGGGAATGGCAGCAAGATCGAGAAAGAATAATGTTTGTCAGAAGTTGAAGGGGCTAATGTTGGCAGTCAGACTTTCCTTTTTATGAGTGTACACTTATAATGCTCTTCAGGAGGGACCTCCCCCAAGCTAAAAACACCTCTGGGAGAAATAACATTTTAGGAGCCAATAGCTTAAAGGAGATGATCTGCAAAACAGAAGACAGCTTGTTAAGGATGAACTCTGGGGCCTGACTAAAGGAGGAGCTGAGATGATATGAAAAAAAAAAAACTTTTACAACTTTACCTTTTACACTTTGGCTCTGGTGGAGAGGACACTCACACCCTCTTTTCTATCAAAGAAACCTGGGTGTCTTACCCACTTCTTCCTAGACCTCAGGATATGGCAAAAGACAAGCCAGTCTTGTAATGAAAACTAGAGGTATAAGTCACTTAGCTAAAGAGTGAGTCTTCCAGTGGAAACTGGGGGATCAGGCCTATCTTACTAATGACTTTGGAAAAGCTGAGCTGCTTCAAGCACATTGAAATTTAGTTTACTTAAAGGATTATAAGGAACCAACTGCAAAAACAAGATTGGAATCTTTAAGACACAACAAATAGTTAAAAGGAAATAAAAAGGAGGGAAGGTAAACTACCTGAATACAACTTGATCTTCAGTGGGAATGTTCAGCAGCAGGGGAAACCTTAGGGTATAAACATGTGTTCTAAACAGAGGCACTGAATATTTGTTTAGAAACAGATGCACCTGCAAATTAAATGATAATGCCATTAACCACAATTATATTCCTCTCCTGAGTGTCCATTTGTAGCAATTATAGTATTTAATAAATAATAATGGTATTTCTCACTTTAGAAATCACTTAACATTTCAAAACTTTAGGTCATAAAAAACAACTTAAAGAACTGGTAACCAAGACTCCTATGTTCCCACTGTTGCCTCTGACTGGAATAGGAGGATTCTCTCCTCTCTATTGAAACTGTGATGGCTAAACTGTGTTAGATATTGCCTGACAGTGATATCAATGTTAGTACACTTAATAAACACAATTTCGGAATAAGAATAGTCCCTATTGAAGGCATAGACCATAAGTAAGAGGAGTAAATTATTAGGTGGAGAACAACACATTAACAGAGGCAAACATCCAGAAATTTGCTCATTATAATAATGGAAACTGCATTTGTTAATCAGAGCTACACATTCCAGCAGATCCTGATAAGCAGCTCCTCTTTCAGTCAGACCCCACAGTTAATCCCATCGTTTAAATTAATGGGCTGCTATTTCTTTCTTCTAATCAGGTGGCACTGGACACAGATGCCTGGAAAACATGTAAGTCTAACTTATGGGAAAATCGACCAAATAATCTATTTGGATATGACCACCCCACAAATAAATAGTTTATCATAGTTTAATAGCCAGGCCTGTCTAGCCTCAATGGTCCAGGCAAGCAGACATCATTTCCAGTAAACTTAAAAGTGATTATAATCATCTACCAAACATCTAATGTACAAGTACTACTACATGGTGGGCTCAAGGCAGTGTCTTGCGGGATTCTCTCCGAGTTAGGAGGCCAGAATCTAGTCCCACTTTTTGCCACCAACTGTCTGTGTAACCATGGACAATTCCCCATTATTCTTTAAGCCTTGCTCTTCTCATCTATAAAATAAGAGGATTAAGGTTGAGTGCTCTCTAAGGTCCCTTTCAGCTCTAGGACTGTATGTATTTTATTGTGTTTTTATCTCTTACAAATTGATCACAACCACCTGCAAAGATTAGAGAGGGAAAATAACTTTAATCTTAAATGTTGTAATTTAAATGCCCTAGCTGCTTGATGTTAGCTGCCTAAAATGCTGTGTTAAGAATTCTGAGGCTACGTCCAAACTCAGCAGGAAAGAATGCCAAAGACAAATGAAGAGGTGAGAAATGACAATTTTCGTGCGATGGATTTACCATTCCAGATATAGATACTATCACTTGGGAACTGAATCATACTAATTAGAAGCCTCCATTCTAACCAGTTTATGGAGCTAAAGTTTAGTATTTTTTTTTTCGGATGCACTAAAACTTATCATGAGTGTCGTATGCTCTCTAAAAACTATGACAGAAAAGTCTCGACTAGATAAGAAATGCTTATAATTATTTAGCTATAATACTAATATTAACTAATAATAATACTAATTATTTTCTATATTATTACAATTATTATAAATTTGAAAGCAGAAAAGTCAAGTCCAGAAACAGCATCTATCTACTGGTCCATAGCTGATTTTCAACTCAATGAGTTGCATAATGAGGACCTGTCACTGTTTTTAAGTCAGACAGTTTAATAACTCTCTGCCATCAATGCTATGGGAAATAGATCAACAAACTATTAAATGGAAAAGAAACATTTTGCAAATTAAGTGAATGATATGGTTTGGCTCTGTGTCCCCACCCAAATCTCATATTGTAGCTCCAATAATTCCCTCGTGCTGTGGGAGGGACCCAGTGGGAGATAATTGAATCATGGGGGCGGGTCTTCCCCATGGTGTTCTTGTGATAGTGAATAAGCCTCACGACATCTGATGGTTTTAAAACAGGAGTTTCCCTGCACAAGCTTTGTCTTTCTCTTGTCTGCCACCATGTGAGATGTGCCTTTTTCCTTCCGCCATGATTGTGAGGCCTCCCAGCCACAAGGAACTGTGAATCCAATAAACCTCTTTCTTTTGTAAACTGCCCAGTCTTTATCAGCAGCATGAAAATGGACTAATGCAGTAAACAAGTTCTTTTTTGTATGAAAAATGTTTAATGTGGGATGATTGAAGTTGATTCTGTGGAATCTGCTGTGTATGTCTTGGAATGCCCTATGGTGATACTGTTTTCCTAATTTAACATAATGTGGCTAGAAGCATATTAACAGTTTTCAGATAGAAAAAAAGGAAAATTAGTTCAATGACTTGCCACCCCTTTCCACTTTTTAGTGGAATAAATAAAAACTCAGGAGTTGTGCATTTTGAAAACCTCAAGGCATCTACAATATTTGACTGTATCCTACCTTCCACATTGGAGAAAAAGGATTCCCACTGAGCAGTATTTTTCAACTACCCCTTTAATCATCCCCAAATTAGAAGACATCATTAGCACAGACAATGGCCTTCTTCAAGGAGCTGGCCAGCACGATTGCTAATCATTTAGCATGGTGCTGCCCTATATGGTAGCCACTAGTTGTGCATAGCTATTAAATTTGAATTAATAAAACAAAATGAAATTTCAATTTCTCAGCCACATTAGCCACATTTTAAATGCTCAATAGCTACATATGGCTAGAGGCTACTGTATTGCACACCATAAATGTAGAATATTTCCTTATTGCAGAAAGTTCTATTGGATGTTACTGCCCTAGAAAGCATAAGTATTATACCTGGAGTGGGTAGGGGTTCCAAGATGGTTTAGAGAAAGCTGCCATGAAGGCTCATCTCTGGAAGAAGTCTTAAAAATTTGAATTCATCTCTCTCATTTTATAGATGAGGAAAATGGGGCTCAGAGAAGGTCACATAGCTAATTTCCAGTAGAGTTGGAACTAGAATCCAGCTTTCCTGCTTCTGTGGCCCCTGCTCATTCCATGATCCTGGTTATATACATAGAGCATTTTCCTAGTTACTCTACTATCCCACAGTCACCTCTCACCAGTATCAGTAGCTCTAAACCATTGGCCAGATGTTTTCATCATCTCCCACAACACACTTGTATTTCAGAGAGAAAATATCAGGAGGACACTGGATCAAGAGGAGGCAGGGGAGGAGTATGTAATTATGCAAGTAAATACCTAGCTCCAGAATTAAGAGTAAACATTCCATCTGATCTATAAATATTTAACCAAAGTCATACATCTGGGCCCCAAGGAAGCAGGTTTGTTCTTGGCATTTACAATTAAAATGGATTAATCCTCTGACACAATGTTAATACTAACCTTTCTTAACTATAAACATGTCCCAGGATACTCTGCAGTGAGTGTAAATGTATAGGAACACATTAGTCACTGGATAACCAACTCTTGGCAAAAACACAATGGTTTATTCTTATAACATGTGGTATTGCATCAGCAAGGGATTTGTTTGGTCCTGTTTTCCATGGGGGTAAAGGAAATGATCTTGTTTACAAGGCTGGTGAGGCTGTCTTCTGGAGGTTCAGCTGCTGGGTCTCATTTGGATGAGTCCAAGGCTGGATTCAAAATTTCTCATGGCAGTTCTAAGATGGTATATTTTCTTTGGCTGCCATTCCTTCCACTACTCTGAACCAGGTGCTAATGTAAGACATTGGGGCTACAGAGATGAATAGGCCCTAGTTCACTGTCCTCCCATTGCTCCTTAGGATTGACCCTTGAATTCTTGCATTAACATGAAGAGTTGGTCCTCTCAACCTCAGGCTGTATTTGTGAGGTCCTCCAAGACAGTCATGGCTCTTCCTTCCTGAGAGTATTGGAGGGACTTAATGTGTTATTTCTGTTTATATTTAGAAACAATAATCTGAAGAGGGAATGTTTAAACCAAATACATTAATCACTAATGGTGGAAATTCAAGCATAAGTGAAAAAACTGGGTGTAATTTTTAAAAAATGCATTTTGAAGAAGAAGGAGAGTCCTGCTGAACTCTACCAGTCTCACCACTTCATGACCATCCATGCAAGGCTGATTGTCTGAGGTTGTCTGGCTGTCTTACACGACTAATGTGAGGCAAATAAACATACAGGCAAAGCTTCTAAGAGAAAGAAATTATATCTTTACCAGTTGCTTCAAAAGAGACCAGTAGGACCAATCACGGATTGGTGGTTAAGATGTCTATTTGCCCCTACTAATTCATAGTTGATGGGCCTTGCAAGATTGCAAGTTTAAATACAACTTTGTCTTTACAAAGCCTCTGTCTCTTAAGACCATCAGTTGTCCTACATTTCATTTGATTATTTTTTTAAAAATAAACAAACCCTCATCAAAAACCTTTCTTTAGACTAGTAGAAGATATTGGAATCTACATTTCACAAACATTAAGATACATTCCATAACCATTTGTTTAAAAGCATGGGTGAGTGATTGCAGCCAATGTTTACTAAGTCCAGGATAATTCATGAGACCACCACAAACATCATGAATGACAGATTCTGGTTGTAAACAAGGTTCAGGGAACAGAAGCAGTTCTACCATCTAATATCAAGCTGAAGCTACTAGACTAACTCAGGGACTAAATCTATAGAAAAAGAACAATAAAATCTTTCTGATGAGGTCCTCAAATGAGATTCCTGTGCTCCACTTCTTAGACCAGATTCTCAGTTTTACCTACACATTCGAATCATCCAGATTCCACCCTAGAGATTCCAATTTAATTGATGAACTTAGGCATTGGTGTTTTAAAAAAGTTTCCAAGGGGATACCAATGTACAGTTAGGGTTGAAAACTTTTGTCCTAGAGTACAAGGTTCTGCTCAAAGTTCTCATTCATTTGAGGCATTGAGAATAGCTTAGGACCGTGGTTCCCATCAACATCTTCCTGTGTGGTTTTAAAAAATACAGATTCTTGTATTCTACCCCCATACTTCCAAATTAGAATTTTTAGGAGTTGGTCCCAGGAATCCACAATTTTACAAGCTCCTCACATAATTCTTATGAAGCCATCCTGGCAGGTCCTGATTGGAAGAAATGCATTTGGTAACTACTGAATTAAGTCATCTGTATGTCTACAACTGTGCACAGCAGTGGCTCTCAACCTTTGTTGCTCCAATGCCTGATTGCTTGAATCTCACCTCCAGATAATTTAATTTAATTAGTTTGGGGGTAGATCCCAGGTATCAATATTTTTAAATAGCTCTCAGTAATTCTATGTGCAATTAGGTTTGGGAGCCACTGGCTTGGTGCAAGGATGGATAAAAGGTAGCCTGTTTGCTGACCCTCCGTGTTTTCATGTCCATGGCAGACATCAATAATCAATCCCTATAGTGCCCATATGTGGCCTCATAATTCTTCTCACTATATTGTCCTAGGCAGCCACTCCCATGCATTGAGTGGGCATACAACTACTATTTGCTATCTTTATCTTCGATCAAGTCTGGCAGAAAGTTAATGACTTCTAGAGAGTCCTTCCTGGGTTTTGTTTCTAGGGATAGTACTTAAATATCGAGATTATTGTCTGCCAGGACACTGTTCTGAAGTAGGAGAAGGTAAAAGCCAGAGGTGGGTGCAATAGAGAGATCTATCATCTAGCTACCTCTACTACCCAGGGAAGCACTTTCAGTCCCAGCTTCTGTTAAAAGTAGAAAGCTTTATGCAGAGTAATTTATCTACTGTATACATATTGGGTTAACAGAGGACCTCTGTAAGACCTCCTAACACCAAGTGTACAGGAAAGGCCAAACATGAAAGGAGTTCACTTAATGTTTACCTCAAATCCCTGATGGGATCCTCTATGTTCTTGTTTGTATATCCCAATCTATTTTCCATAAACATTCTACCTTATAGAAGCCTGTCTTATCATGGACTAATACCGAGTTCACGGAACCTTTCTCCTAGGCCATGGTATGCAGGAGAGCACTTGAGCTTCAGAATTAAACTTGTCTCTTGCTGTGCTACTTCCTGCTTCGGAGGAGAAGAGCCAAGTGAGCCAGAAGTTTCAGCAGTTTCTTCTGTACTTGATAATTAATATGGTATGTGGGGAAAGAAGAAAGAACATGGTTTTTTTCTTCTAAAAAAGGGCTTCTTTCCCTGGGGCCTGTTGTTTCAACAAGTGCAGAACAAAGAACTGCAGGGAGACAGAGTTTTTGCCTCTTGGTAACCTACAAAGAAGCATCTTTAAAGGCAACAGATCGTAATTCTAATAGGACTGGAGAGGTAAGTGCACATTAAGCATGCCAAGGATCCTGAAGTCTGCAAATGAGGAAAACTCTGTGAGGAACAAGCAGCCTAGAATTAAGGGAAAGAGCATGGGCTTTGGAGGCAGAATATGTTGAATCACTCCATCACTTACTAGCTGTGTGACACTGAGCAAATTACTTAACCTCTCTTAACCTCAGCTTTCTTATCTACAAAATAGGGGATTACAATAGTACCTTCCTCATAGGCTAGAAGAAAGGATTAAATTAGGCAATGTCTTTCTATAAAACTTCTTAGATCAGTACCTGGCAAACAAACAGTAACCATCAGTGGTAGTTGATATTATTATTTGAGAGGTCCCTATACTGCTTTGACATCCCATTCAAAATCCATATTAGCCTTCTTCAAAAGATGATTCCTGGACATTCAGCATCAGAATGGTCTGGGGGGGGCTTGTTAAAATGCAGATTCTGGATCTAAAGAATCATAATTGGGTTTGGGTTTGAAAATCAGGCATTCTAGTTGGAGGAGAGTGACAGCAAACAATTTAAAAACTTGTGACTAAAAGACTATTAATTCATTGATTCATTCACCTATTCAATTTTTTTTTGACAAACATGGAACTTATATCTAGAGGAAGACAAAAACTCTAAATAATTACAAGTTATTAAGTACTACAAATAAATGCCTGGGGCTGCAAAGATGCATGGTGCTAAGGGATTACGTGTCTGAGGGAGGCTAGTATCTAAGGAGGTCTAATACAAGGGTAACTTTTACAGTAAGTCATATTCAAGTTGTGAACTGTTGGGTGAGGAAGCCAAGTGGAGAGGGTAGAGGTGGGAGTGGACAAAGAAACAGTTGATGAAACACTATTTCAGGAAGACAAAATAGTGTGTTCAAGGTCCAGAGGATAAAGAGAACATGGCAATGTTTGAAGATATCAGAATGGCTGCTGAGGATAGAGAGAGAGATAATGGCACGGGATGAAGTTGGAAGAGAAAGACAGGGCTACCAGATCATGAAGACCTAGAGTGCTATGATGAAGAGTTTGGACTTTATCCTGAAGGAAGTGGGAAACCACTGAAGGGATATCTGGTCAGGAAAATGTCAAAATGCAGATGACATACATAAAAAAAACAGAAAAAAACAACACAGTAAATAATAAGGGATATTAATGCATGACTCAGAACTATATGTACTATAGAGGCAAAGGTGAGCAGCTAGGGCTGGGGAGGGCATCCTTGGAGGCAGACATAAGCTGGATTTGATAACTGGGAGAGACTTCGGTTTGATGAGGTGGTTTATTTTGAATGGAAGAAAATATATGAGTGCAGTGGAAAGCTTAAAGTGAACTTGGCTTAAAATGAACCTTGGGAAAATAGAGCATGAGGGAAGAGTGCTTCCTTTTCCTTGGTGGAAATATCTGTTTTGCTGCTATTTTGATGTTGGAAGACTGTGCTGACAGAATTTCAGAAAATCACTTGGTGGGATGGGGAAATAGGTGAAAGAGCAGATGCCAGAGTCACAATCACAGGCAAACTGAGGGAAAGGACTAAAGGAAGAATGGAGCTAGTAATGCTTAAATCTTCTGTTTTACAAAAGATCAAAAAACCCCCAAACACTGCAGGTGTTCCTCAGTCCTGAAATATAAAGGTATTGCGGCTATTTTCACTATTATCTTTCCTGAAATATAAAGGTATTCAGGCTATTTTCACTATTATCTTTCTCATTTCAAAACGTGTACTTGGGCAAAACCTGAAAGCTCAATAAAGACATGCCCTATGTCTATGCTGTTCACTAATGGTAATTTGTTCATTGGTGGTAATTTGTTATATGCTATAAATAGCATATAATATGTAAGTATAGAATTCTGAAACAGAATATATTTAAGCATTACTATAAACAGCATATAACAATAATTTGCTGAAGCATTTAGCATATTGCCTGGCAAATGGTACGGACTTAATGAACATGGTGCTACTAAGATTAGACCCAGATATTAGTGTAAATCCTATGTTTAGGGCATGTGAAAGCATGAAGAGCCTAGATATCCTGTGAGTACATTTGGAATAGGGATTTAGGGATAGGATTTTTTGTCATCAACTTGACTCAACCTCTGTATTAGCTTCCTATTGCTGCTATAACAAATTATCACAAACCTGGGCTTAAAACCAGACAAAAGAAATTTATTTATTATCTTACTATTCTTTAGGTCACAAGTCTGAAATGGATGTCACTGGGCTAAAGTCAAGCTGTTGGCAGAATGGCATTTCTTTTTGGAGGCCCTAGGGGGAAATCCATTCCTTTGTATTTTCTAGCTTCTAGGGCCTGCCTGTATTCCTTGACTTGTGGCCTCTTCCTCCATTTTCAAAGCCAGCACCATCAGGGTAAGTCTTTGTCACCTAACACCATTCTGACACACTGTCTCCAGCTTACCTCCTCCACTTATAAGCACCCTTGTGATTACATTGGGACCATCCAGATGATCCAGGATAATCTCCTCAACTCAAGTTTATCTGATTAGCAACCTTAATTCCATCTGCAACCTTAATTGCCCCCTGCCAATAACATGATATATCTCCAGGTTCTGGGGATTAGGAATGTGGACATCTTTGAGAAGGGGAAGCATTATTCTGCCTACCACAAGCTCCAATCCATAAATCGGTAAATACATTCTACTGGACTGTGCTCCCTTCTTGTAAGCCCACAGCATGTAAAGTACTTAACATAGAACATTGACTATACAGTAGAAGCTTTCTTGAATAGCCCTTAGAATAAGTGATAATTTGTTAAAGTGAGGAATCATATAAAACAATACAGACACACATGTACATACATACACACATGTACATACATACACACATGTATATACATACATAAAACATTTTATTTCAACCTAAAACACACAAAGGTACATTCATTCACCACTTTGGTGATGTGTTGTAAGGCCAAGGCCTTTTCTTTGAGCGTGAGGCCACACCCTGGGATTTCACAGACTCTTTTTCACATAAGTTACATTCCTAATGCATCACATTTGATTTCCACTTTCAGTTTTGTTTTATTTTTAACAATATGGCAGTTTTCAAAAGCAACTTTTCTTTAGTAAGTCTTTCCAAAGCATTGAACTTAGTTTTCATGAAAATAATAGTTCTCTTTTTATACTCATATTTCACAAATTTACATTAAATTACCTACTTGTAATAACGAGTACAACTGCCATAAATGGGCTTGGCAAAAACACAGCTAACTTTTGGTAAGTGATCAACTTGTTGTGTGGAAGCAGAAATATAAGTGTTCACCAGAAGTAACCTACCTGCCCATGAGCTTCCATTGTGCCCTGAGCATTGGCCAGTGTATATTCCAATAGGAAGGAAAAACATCGACTTACTCCATAAAGGAAGTTAAGCAGAGGCCAGGGAGGAGGGCTTTTACTGTATTTAAAATAGTTCATTTAAAAAGGAACAATCAATAGATGCCATAGTCTGAATTTACTATTGTAATCAATTCTTTCTTGAAATTGCCCCCAAATGTGCATCAGCTAATATTAATAATGACTAATATTTATTTACTGCTATGTGTTCAACACTGTGCCAAGCACTTTATAAACACTGTTTTATTAATCCTCACAACAACCATATGAGGGAGGATGTATTATGCCCATTTTGTATATGAGACAGCTAAGACTTAGAGTTTAGAAATTTGCCAAATGGCACATATCAATAGAGATTCAGGCCCAGGTACTCTAGAGCCCACAACTGTGCCAATACTATGTTGCCAACCATCAGGCAAAACAGTCATGAGTCATAGCACGTGGTGTCACACTGCCAGCTGCCTCCTTGCTTCCTCTCCACAATCCAATGATAGATTGTTCCAAAGCAGGGGCAAGAATATCCATGGCAGTGCCCTTAGTCAGACTTCTTTGCTTCCTCATCTCCTCTGACATGGTAGTTGTACAGCTCTTTCTCCCGAGCAATGAGCCAGCACGACATTTGAGGGCCAAACGCAGACATTGTTTGAATTTATTGAGGTTCTTTATCAGCAGCAGCTATTTTTTCTCCAGCAGCAACTTTTTTTACAATCTTATCCCTATTTATTTTCCCTCTGGATTTAGCTGTCATCTCTGAAGGCTTAAGGACAATGATCATTCTTTCTTGGTTCTACCATCATAGAGGCCACTTGCTTATCTTCTGCCTCCAGAAATCACTGCAAGTAATCTGTCTTCCAGTCTTCCATAGAAGTATGGGGGAAAGAGAACATCAGAACTCAGCCTCCTTGCTGTGGCTGAGCCACATTACCCCTTAGAATCAAAAGAGATTAGGCAGAACCTCACTGAAATGGTAGAGCTGGCCAGCCATATCATTCAGTAGCTGCAAGTTGTGCTGCAGACAAAAAAAAAATAATAGATCAGGAAAGCAAACTGTGCCAATGAAAAGGAAGGGACTTTCGGAGCCTGCACTCATGAGGACATTTGTCTAGAAGGTTCGTGAGAGCAAAGCACACTGTCAGTGCAGATCAGCTGGAAACCTAGAGGAGGTAAATTTAAGATCCAATGATATTTTCTACCTGTAGGATGCTGGAGGCCAGATTTAAGAGTGCAAATGTACTGAAAACCAGAGGCATAGAGTTGCCATGGAGACTCACACCTGAAAAAATCTCACAGATAATGACTTGAGATCTCAGAGATACTAGCTCAAATCTTTTCAAGCTAGATTTGAGCAACTCGGTCTAAAATTTGATTCAGACCAGACTGGGCAGGATGGGGCAGATTCACAATTCAAGGGCCGTTGAAGGAACTCTACAAAGGCAGTCAGGGAAGGGCTAACAGAAAACTAGCTCAGACCTATTAATATTTAAGTGAAGCTCAGTGTCAGTAATAAGCATGTTGACACATTTCAGATGATTACAATACTCCCATTCTTCAAAGAACTATAGTATTTTGGGGTTTGAGGCCATTCTGGTTCAATTATCATGTGACGTTTGGATTTTCTTTTAAAAATCAATTTTTATTAAAAATAGAGAGACTGGTATGTGTGTTTCAGGGGTGGAAGAATTTGTGTTTTAGTAGGGGAACTTTAACCAACCCCCACCTCAAACAGGTCCAAATGGAAGAGTAGGTGACAACTATGAAGGAGGCAAATGGGCCAAACCCCAGGGACATAAGATAAAAAGAAAAAAGGAGCAGACCACAAGGAGTCATCCTTGGAGTTGTCCTTTGGAGCCATGGGCCTTTAACTAGTTGATACAGCCTCTTATGGAATCTTGGAATTCAGTGTGGCAAAAAGCAGAGAAGTCCTGAGAGTAGGGTTTGCATTCCAGCACTGTCCAAATTTTCTGTGTTACCTTGAACAAATAATTTCAGCTTTCTGAGTCTCAGGTTTCTCATCTGTAAAATGGAAACTGTCATACCTGCCCCTTCTACGTGTGGCAAATTGCATTACTGCCCCCAATTCTTTGCCCCCTACTCTATCCATGTCATTTGGCTCATTCCTTCCATAAAAGAGGTGGAGTATATTTCCCATTCATTGACTCTGGGTTCAATCATGTAACTTGCTTTAGCAGATAGGATGATATGGAAGAAAACAGTGAGCCAGTTACAAGCCTATGCCTTAAGAGGCATTCTATGTTTTTGTTTGCTCTTGCATGTCAGCTGTAACCATGAAAAGAATCTGCCGAGGCTAGCCCACTGGTCCTAGGAAGAGAAGGAGGAACACATGCAGCAGAGCCACTCCCAGCCTAGATCAGGTAACCTGGACTAATGACTGAGCCCAGTCCAGACTGACTGATGCCCAGCAAACCCGCAGACTGGTGAGAAGTAACTGTCTGAAGCCACTGGGTTTTGGAGTGGGTTGTTACATGGTGACAGCTAATTGATACATTAACTCATAGAGGTGGTATGAATCTTAAATGTGTTAAAGAATGAGTCCTTTTTCAAATTTTCAAACCTTTTTTCAAAGGTTTACACAAAAAACTGTACAAATTATTGTTCTAAGAGTGGGTAAGTAACTTAAAGGCCTGGAATGCTAAAGTAAAGTAGAATTAGTTCATATTTGGTTGCTGTAGGTTTTAATTGAAAGAGTTCCCTTTCAATTAAAATTAGGGGCACTAAGTCCCGAGGATCCATCCCAATGACCTCATCTCAAAGCTGTGGTTGCCCATGAGTTCCTGTTAAGGCACTTGAGAAAAGGCAACGCGGCTTAGAGCAAAAGGAGATAGTAAGGATGGTTTAATGAGAAGACTTTCAGACCTCTTCAGACGATGGAGCAGGAT
This sequence comes from Pan paniscus, assembly GCF_029289425.2. Taxonomy (NCBI): domain Eukaryota; kingdom Metazoa; phylum Chordata; class Mammalia; order Primates; family Hominidae; genus Pan; species Pan paniscus. The sequence goes on from NC_073272.2 coordinate 107,752,809, forward strand.
GCCAACAGCTCTTTACTCTGCTTATTCAAATACTTGTTCTATTCATTAAATCAGCCATAAAATTTGTCAGCGTTGGTGGAGTCTTGTGGGCTGTGGCCGGCAAGTTTGCTGGGCAATAATTCTGCCAGCTCTCTTCCAAGCAACTATTTCTGAGAGCTCCAAAAGCTAAACACAGGAAAACCACACCAGCCACAAGCTTCATTAACCAATAAACTCTTGATGGAAAGCAGGATCTCACACCATTGTTTGTGGTACAAGACTCCCCCAAGGGAGAGGGACAGTGGTACTTAAAAATCCCATTGGGCTGACTAAAGATGATCCTATGCTTCACAATTTACTTCAAAATTTGTGTCAGGCCAGTATTTCCACTGATAAAATAAATATCAGAAAGGATATTTAGAAAATCTTGGCAAGAAAAGTATAAGTAAATATGAGTGCAGGCAGGGGTATTTTAAGAAATAATATTAAATGGATTCAGTCAGTTGAAGAGTAAATAATTTACAGTCCTAAGGATTCAGGGCAGACTCAGCCATAAAAGGGAGGGAGGAACAACCATCTGCTGCTCCAGGTATGAGTGACCAGCTTACATGTCACATGCCAAGGCCTGAACCCCAGCCAAAAACACAAATCATAACCAGATATGGACCTAGAAAGTTCTACCTTGGGGGTCTATAAAGGGAAAAAAATCATACTCTATTGGCGGTTGTGATTGTTCTCACTTCATGCAATAGTCCAAAGGAAGTTCTCTCTTTTACAGTGAGGGAGAAAGAAGCAAACTACTTTTAACTACTATATTTACACCATGTTTCTCTTGTGAAATCCATTCCTCATCCAGCTACCCTGGGCAAGAGAGAGTCTACAGTGGATGTATTTCCTGTATTATCCAGCTGCCTTCGGGTATACACAATAACATCTGAAAGCTAATTAACCAGTTTACCCTTCCTCTAACCAAAATGCCAAAATCAAATTCCTTATTACCTTTGTACCAAGCCCAAGTGCAACCCCTGTCATCTTTCACTCCCATATCCAATAGGTCTTTCACATTTGCTTTTTTTTCAGGTCCATCTCCAGATCTGTCCTGCCCCTCTCTGTTTCCATTGCTCTGCCCTAGTCTAGGCTCTGTTCCCTCATGATTTGCTTACTGTAACAGCCTATAAACTTCCTGGCCTCTAGGTTTTCTCTAACTTTTCTTTATATTGCACTCAGGTCATCTTGCTGAGCTACTGTTTAGAAAAATCAGTTCGTTCTCATTCTTTTAAAGGAATATGAATGACTCTTGGTTTCCTATGGCATCAAAGCCTCTGTGTAGCAGCCTTATTACTCGAACTTCACTCACTGTGTCAACCCACTTCAGGCTGGTACCTAGAACTCTGATTCTCACTTTTGAGACTTTACTCAAACCACTTCCTTTGCTTAAAATGTTCCTTGAGACCTCCTCAACAATCCTGTCACTCCATGTATGCATAGCCAGCCTCAAATTTCTATCTCCCCATGAAAATTCTCTTCATAATAAAAATGAGATGAGTGGAAATTTAATTAAAACCAAGCAATCAACCAACAAAACAAACAACAACAACAACAAAAGCGAGATAAGCAGTAGGATTCCCAGTCTTCTTACTGTTTGGTTATCAGTGGCTTCTCCAGAAATGCTTTTTTTTTTTTTAACCCATCTCTCATTTTTTATTTCAGTAGGACAACTTTAATTCGAGATAGCACTCTCTACTTCTATCTGCCAATGGTTATCAACCTCAGCTTCGCATTAGAGTCATCTGGGGAGATTTAAAATACCAGATTCCCAGGTTGTATCTCAGAATAATTAAAGTAAAATATCTACGAGTAGTGATTTCTAGGTGTCTGTATTTTATTTTATATATACTTTTTACTTTCTTTTTTATTTATTTTTATTATTATTATACTTTAAGTTCTAGGGTATATGTGCACAACTTACAGGTTTGTTACATATGTATACATGTGCCATGTTGGTGTGCTGCACCCACTAACTCATCATTTACATTAGGTATATCTCCTAATGCTATCCCTCCCCGCTCCCTCCACCCCACGACAGGCCCCGGTGTGTGACGTTCCCCATCCTGTGTCCAAGTGTTCTCAACCCCATCGAAAAGTGGGCGAAGGATATGAACAGACACTTCTCAAAAGAAGACATTTATGCAGCCAACAGACACACGAAAAAATGCTCATCATCACTGGCCATCAGAGAAATGCAAATCAAAACCACAATGAGATACTATCTCACACCAGTTAGAATGGCGATCATTAAAAAGTCAGGAAACAACAGGTGCTGGAGAGGATGTGGAGAAACAGGAACACTTTTACACTGTTGGTGGGACTGTAAACTAGTTCAACCATTGTGGAAGTCAGTGTGGCGATTCCTCAGGGATCTAGAACTAGAAATACCATTTGACTCAGCCATCCCATTACTGGGTATATACCCAAAGGATTATAAATCATGCTACTATAAAGACACATGCACACGTATGTTTATTGCAGCACTACTCACAATAGCAAAGACTTGGAACCAACCCAAATGTCCATCAATGATAGACTGGATTAAGAAAATATGGTACATATACACCATGGAATACTATGCAGCCATAAAAAAGGATGAGTTCATGTCCTTTGTAGGGACATGGATGAAGCTGGTATCTGTATTTTAAAAGTGTTTCTAGGTGATTCCAAGGCTGAGTACCATGGATCCAGATGATCTCTATAATCTCCTGCCATGTTTTCTCACGTGTCCCACATTTTACTGCTGTTTCAAATCTCAGCTTCAATTGTTCCATTCCTTTACTCAAAATCTTTCAATGGCATGGAGATATGCATGCTAATATTAAGTGGGAACACATAGGTTAGAGAAAGATAGAGTATGTTTATATACAATTTTTTTCATGTGTACTAGTTTTCTATGGCTGCGTAACAGATTTCCATGAACTTAGCAGCTTAAAACAACACAAATTTATTGTCACAGTTTCCATGAACAGGAAGTGTGAACATGTTTTAGCTGGGCCCTCTGCTTAGGAACTCTCACTGTCCTGAAATGTAGGTTTTATTATTAATTAGGTATGATGAGGTCTACAGAGCAAGAGATAAGTGCCACTGAAAAGCTGTTTTGTTGCTCACAGTTAAGAGGAGGGAGCTTGCCATGCTACATGGGGCTATATGGGGAAGCACCAGGGTCAGTCAGGAGGCAGAAGTGAGGAGAAAGCATGGCCCAGAGCCTTTATTGTGGTTTCCATGGGAAAGGCAAGGCAGGATAAGCATGTTTTGGATTGGCTAGCTTGAATGATTTCAGTGGGTCTTGGGTATAAGGATGGTCTCTAGTTTCCTGGTTACTGGCTCTGCGATGATCAGGGCAGAAGAATATTGCCTTCTGGTATGTAAGAACCAGACGCAGGAGGTGGTTCAGAGTGTGGGCTCTGGGTTAGTTGGCTTACATATGAAATACATGGTCTTAGGCAAGTTATTTGCTGTCTCTAAGATACAGCTAGCCGTGGAGAATCTCTTCCCATTCAGTGAAGCTCCAGAGGCCAGAGCATCAGGAATACAGAAAATAAGAAATATAGTTAATACACTCAACTGGCTAAAATTGTAGTATCAGCCAGGACTGTGACCCAAGCTCATTGGTTGTTCGAAAAATTAAGTTCCATGTGGTTTTAGGACCAGGGTCCTTGTTTTCTTGTTGGCTGCCTGTTGGGAGTGAGTCTTAGTTCCTAGAAGCTACTCTCAGGTCCCAGCCACATGGCCCTCTCACAGCATGAAGATTTTTCTTCAAAGCCAGCTGGACATTTTTCTATAATATAATCATGGGAATGACTATTCTAGCACCTTTGCCATGTAACATAACTTGATCAGGAGAGCAATATCCCATCATATTCACAGGTCCCACCCACACTCAAGAGGAGGGAATTATACAGGGCATATAAGCGGGGGTGGGAGTCTTAGAATCCTGTCTTCCATAGCACAGAATTATTTTATATTAATATATTTTAATAAGAAAGAAATCTAGGGGTATATATGTTAGGATGTTAACACTAATCATCCCTGCTTTCAAGTGGTATTCTATTTTGAAATTTTATAGTTTTTATTCTATAAAGCACTTGTATTACTTGGGAGGAAAGGAAGAAAAATAGAAATGAAGGAAGGGAAGAAAAGGTAAATAAGGAAGAAAGGAAGAACCTTCTATTGCTTCCAAAACTAAGCATAGTTCGTTCTATCAAAACAGTTTCTCCATAAGATACTTTCAACTATGTTCAAGGAATTATCTACCAATACCTCCTTCAAGCAATCCTATATTCAAGACAAGCCAAGTACCCTGGCCCATATTTATCCTGTGTTTTCCTATCTGTATGGCACACTCAAATTACTCCACTGCTTCGTTTCTGTTAAAATCCTATGCATCCCACAAAGCCCATTGCTCTATCCTGTATGAGTTCATTCTTGATTCCACCAGCCATGAGGTGTTTCCTCTTGCTTTTGAAATCCCTGAGCAATAGAGTATAGAGGTTAAGCTCCCAAATTCTGGAGTCATATTACCTAGTTTATATTCTTGGCTCTTGCCACATTCTAACTGGGCAATTGGGGTAAACTGCTTAACCTTTAATAAATCAGGATCACTGCTCAAAGGAGATAAAGCAATTGAAAGAAGAGGGGATGCAATTTATAATCTAAGAGGGAATTAGCAGAGTACAAACACTGGAATTGAAGTCTCCAAGGTAGAAACCCAAATGAAAGCACATATGCCTTCAGGAGGAAATCAATCGTGTGGGACTGAGATTGGCATACGGGTGCACATGAGTAGAGCTTTGAAGTTCAAGCCCAAAATGTAACCTTTGCCTTGGAAAATTCCCCAGCCAAAGTCACAGACACTAAACAGGAAGCACATAACTCTATGAAAGCAGGCAATGCCATCCATGATGTCTTCCAGGCCATTTCTCTAAAACAGAAGGTTCCTCCTGTTTAGATCTCTTTGTAGCAATGTATACAAATGTTAGTTCCAAGTGAGGAAATTTCATTCGTGATTTCTCAAGAATGGAATTTATCCAAGAAAAACAACCATCCCTTATGACAATTATCTTCCTCATTTATGCCAGTCGGATTATGAGAGGCAAAGCAAAGAATTGTATTTTCCAGACCTATGCCTTAAACAAGCCATAATACCACATCTTCTTTTTAGCACTTTGTTCTGGCACAGTAGGGCACAGACCTTGCCAAAGCATGCCAAGCTCTCTGGCAAGTTAAGGCTGTTCCTTGATCCCACCAACTGACATGAAATTGACATTTAGCTGGTAAACCAGGTAAACTTTGGACCTGGATTCTGATTCACAGATTCTCATTGTCTTTGCTTATAGAATAATTGGGAGCCACAAAGCTAGAAGATAGGCACTTTATGTTCCAAAGAAATAGTTATAGTATTAAGTTCTACCATTTATTTAGCACCTACTATGTGCCAGATACTTTGCATGTGTGATCTAAATTAATCCTCACAACAACTCTACCAGCTAGGTACTCTTATCCCCTGTGAAAGATGAGGACATTTGAGGGCAGCAAAATGGAAGGCTAAACTACATCCCTTACTGATCTCTCCCTTTTTTTGACCTCCTAGAGTAATGCAGACCTGAGCACCTGGCTCAGGATAACCAAAGGCAACTTCTTCCTGCTCCTAAGGCAGGTGGCTCTTCCTAAGGCAGCAGGCCACTCTGCCATTTTAAAGGTGTTTGCTGCTTGGCTGCTAGGTGGCATGGGGAAGTGGATCACTAGAATCAGGATACTGAGGATTTCAGCCTTTAATTGGCTATGTACCTCAAACATTCCCTTACTTTCTGGGTCTCTGTTTCTTCATCTGTATCATGAGAAAGCTGGACTAGATTAATAACATGGAAATTTTTGAAAGCAATGGAACCTTTGTCCAAACAAAATCTTACAGAATTTCAAAGAAGTACCACTGGTTGAAAGGTATAGAGGCGAAGATGGCCGAATAGGAACAGCTCCGGTCTACAGCTCCCAGCGTGAGCGATGCAGAAGACGGGTGATTTCTGCATTTCCATCTGAGGTACCAGGTTCATCTCACTAGGGAGTGCCAGACAGTGGGCGCAGGACAGTGGGTGCACGAGCCGAAGCAGGGCGAGGCATTGCCTCACTCAGGAAGCGTAAGGGGTCAGGGAGTTCCCTTTCCTAGCCAAAGAAAGGGGTGACAGACGGCACCTGGAAAATCGGGTCACTCCCATCCCAATACTGCGCTTTTCCGATGGGCTTAAAAAATGGCGCACCAGGAGATTATATCCTGCACATGGCTCAGAGGGTCCTACGCCTATGGAGTCTCGCTGATTGCTAGCAGAGCAGTCTGTGATCAAACCGCAAGGTGGCAGCGAGGCTGGGGGATGGGTGCCCACCATTGCCCAGGCTTGCTTAGATAAACAAAGCAGCCCAGAAGCTGGAACTGGGTGGAGCCCACCACAGCTCAAGGAGGCCTGCCTGCCTCTGTAGGCTCCACCTCTGGGGGCAGGGCACAAATAAACAAAAAGACAGCAGTAACCTCTGCAGACTTAAACGTCCCTGTCTGACAGCTTTGAAGAGAGCAGTGGTTCTCCCAGCACGCAGCTGGAGATCTGAGAACGGGCAGACTGCCTCCTCAAGTGGGTCCCTGACCCCTGACCCCCGAGCAGCCTAACTGGAAGGCACCCCCCAGCAGGGGAAGACTGACACCTCACATGGCCGGGTACTCCTCTGAGACAAAACTTCCAGAGGAACGATCAGACAGCAGCATTCGCGGTTCACGAAAATCCGCTGTTCTGCAGCCACCGCTGCTGGTACCCAGGCAAACAGTGTCTGGAGTGGACCTCTAGCAAACTCCAACAGACCTGCAGCTGAGGGTCCTGTCTGTTAGAAGGAAAACTAAGAAACAGAAAGGACATCCACACCAAAAACCCATTTGTACATCACCATCATCAAAGACCAAAAGTAGATAAAACCACAAAGATGGGGAAAAAACAGAGCAGAAAAACTGGAAACTCTAAAAAGCAGAGCGCCTCTCCTCCTCCAAAGGAACGCAGCTCCTCACCAGCAACAGAACAAACAAAGCTGGACGGAGAATGACTTTGACGAGTTGAGAGAAGAAGGCTTCAGACGACGATCAAACTACTCCAAGCTACAGGAGGAAATTCAAACCAAAGGCAAAGAAGTTGAAAACTTTGAAAAAAATTTAGACGAAAGTATAACTAGAATAACCAATACAGAGAAGTGCTTAAAGGAGCTGATGGAGATGAAAGCCAAGGCTCGAGAACTACATGAAGAATGCAGAAGCCTCAGGAGCCGATGCAATCAACTGGAAGAAAGGGTATCAGTGATGGAAGATGAAATGAATGAAATGAAGCAAGAAGGGAAGTTTACAGAAAAAAGAATAAAAAGAAACGAACAAAGCCTCCAAGAAATATGGGACTATGTGAAAAGACCAAATCTATGTCTGATTGGTGTACCTGAAAGTGACGGGGAGAATGGAACCAGTTGGAAAACACTCTGCAGGATATTATCCAGGAGAACTTCCCCAATCTAGCAAGGCAGGCCAACATTCAGATTCAGGAAATACAGAGAATGCCACAAAGATACTCCTTGAGAAGAGCAACTCCAAGACACATAATTGTCAGATTCACCAAAGTTGAAATGAAGGAAAAAATGTTAAGGGCAGCCAGAGACAAAGGTCGGGTTACCCACAAAGGGAAGCCCATCAGACTAACAGCGGATCTCTCGGCAGAAACCCTACAAGCCAGAAGAGAGTGGGGGCCAATATTCAACATTCTTAAAGAAAAGAATTTTCAATCCAGAATTTCATATCCAGCCAAACTAAGCTTCATAAGTGAAGGAGAAATAAAATCCTTTACAGACAAGCAAATGCTGAGAGATTTTGTCACCACCAGGCCTGCCCTACAAGAGATCCTGAAGGAAGCACTAAACATGGAAAGGAACAACCGGTACCAGACACTGCAAAAACATGCCAAATTGTAAAGACCATCGAGGCTAGGAAGAAACTGCATCAACTAACGAGCAAAATAACCAGCTAACATCATAATGACAGGATCAAATTCACACATAACAATATTAACCTTAAATGTAAATGGACTAAATGCTCCAATTAAAAGACACAGACTGGCAAATTGGATAAAGAGTCAAGACCCATCAGTGTGCTGTATTCAGGAAACCCATCTCATGTGCACAGACACACATAGGCTCAAAATAAAAGGATGGAGGAAGATCTACCAAGCCAATGGAAAACAAAAAAAGGCAGGGGTTGCAATCCTAGTCTCTGATAAAACAGACTTTAAACCAACAAAGATCAAAAGAGACAAAGAAGGCCATTACATAATGGTAAAGGGATCAATTCAACAAGAAGAGCTAACTATCCTAAATATATATGCACCCAATACAGGAGCACCCAGATTCATAAGGCAAGTCCTGAGTGACCTACAAAGAAACTTAGATTCCCACACAATAATAATGGGAGACTTTAACATCCCACTGTCAACACTAGACAGATCAACGAGACAGAAAGTTAATAAGGATACCCAGGAATTGGACTCAGCTCTGCACCAAGTGGACCTGATAGACATCTACAGAATTCTCCACCCCAAATCAACAGAATATACATTTTTTTTCAGCACCACACCACACCTATTCCAAAATTGACCACATAGTTGGAAGTAAAACACTCCTCAGCAAATGTAAAAGATCAGAAATTATAACAAACTATCTCTCAGACCACAGTGCAATCAAACTAGAACTCAGGATTAAGAAACTCAATCAAAACCACACAACTACATGGAAACTGAACTACCTGCTCCTGAATGACTTCTGGGTACATAACGAAATGAAGGCAGAATTAAAGATGTTCTTTGAAACCAACGAGAACAAAGACACAACATACCAGAATCTCTGGGACACATTCAAAGCACTGTGTAGAGGGAAATTTATAGCACTAAATGCCCACAGGAGAAAGCAGGAAAGATCCAAAATTGACACCCTGAGATCTCAATTAAAAGAACTAGAAAAGCAAGAGCAAACACATTCAAAAACTAGCAGAAGGCAAGAAATAACTAAAATCAGAGCAGAACTGAAGGAAATAGAGACACAAAAAACCCTTCAAAAAATTAACGAATCCAAGAGCTGGTTTTTTGAAAGGATCAACAAAATTGATAGACCGCTAGCAAGACTAATAAGAAAAGAGAGAAGAATCAAATAGACGCAATAAAAAATGATAAAGGGGATATCACCACCGATCCCACAGAAATACAAACTACCATCAGAGAATACTACAAACACCTCTACGCAAATAAACTAGAAAATCTAGAAGAAATGAATAAACTCCTCGACACATACACCCTCCCAAGACTAAACCAGGAAGAAGTTGAATCTCTGAATAGACCAATAACAGGCTCTGAAAATGTGGCAATAATCAATAGCTTACCGACCAAAAAGAGTCCAGGACCAGATGGATTCACAGCCGAATTCTACCAGAGGTACAAGGAGGAACTGGTACCATTCCTTCTGAAACTATTCCAGTCAATAGAAAAAGAGGGAATCCTCCCTAACTCATTTTATGAGGCCAGCATCATCCTGATACCAAAGCCGGGCAGAGACACAACCAAAAAAGAGAATTTTAGACCAATATCCTTGATGAACATTGATGCAAAAATCCTCAATAAAATACTGGCAAACCGAATCCAGCAGCACATCAAAAAGCTTATCCACCATGATCAAGTGGGCTTCATCCCTGGGATGCAAGGCTGGTTCAACATACACAAATCAATAAATGTAATCCAGCATATAAACAGAACCAAAGACAAAAACCACATGCTTATCTCAACAGATGCAGAAAAGGCCTTTGATAAAATTCAACAACCCTTCAGGCTAAAAACTCTCAATAAATTAGGTGTTGATTGGACGTATCTCAAAATAATAAGAGCTATCTATGACAAACCCACAGCCAATATCATACTGAATGGGTAAAAATTGGAAGCATTCCCTTTGAAAACTGGCACAAGACAGGGATGCCCTCTCTCACCACTCCTATTCAACATAGTGTTGCAAGTTCTGGCCAGGGCAATTAGGCAGGAGAAGGAAATAAAGGGTATTCAATTAGGAAAAGAGGAAGTCAAATTGTCCCTGTTTGCAGATGACATGATTGTATATCTAGAAAACCCCATTGTCTCAGCCCAAAATCTCCTTAAGCTGATAAGCAACTTCAGCAAAGTCTCAGGATACAAAATCAATGTACAAAAATCACAAGCATTCTTATACACCAATAACAGACAAGCAGAGAGCCAAATCATGAGTGAACTCCCATTCACAATTGCTTCAAAGAGAATAAAATACCTAGGAATCCAACTTACAAGGGATGTGAAGGACCTCTTCAAGGAGAACTACAAACCACTGCTCAAGGAAATAAAAGAGGATACAAACAAATGGAAGAACATTCCATGCTCATGGGTAGGAAGAATCAACATCGTGAAAATGGCCATACTGCCCAAGGCAATTTATAGATTCAATGCCATCCCCATCAAGCTACCAATGACTTTCTTCACAGAATTGGAAAAAACTACTTTAAAGTTCATATGGAACTAAAAAAGAGCCTGCATCGCCAAGTCAATCCTAAGCCAAAAGAACAAAGCTGGAGGCATCACGCTACCTGACTTCAAACTATACTACAAGGCTACAGTAACCCAAACAGCATGGTACTGGTACCAAAACAGAGATATAGATCAATGGAACAGAACAGAGCCCTAAGAAATAACGCCGCATGTCTACAACTATCTGATCTTTAACAAACCTGAGAAAAAGAAGCAATGGGGAAAGGATTCCCTATTTAATAAATGGTACTGGGAAAACTGGCCAGCCATATGTAGAAAGCTGAAACTGGATCCCTTCCTTACACCTTATACAAAAATTAATCTGAGATGGATTAAAGACTGAAACGTTAGACCTAAAACCATAAAAACCCTAGAAGAAAACCTAGGCATTACCATTCAGGACATAGGCATGGGCAAAGACTTCATGTCTAAAACACCAAAAGCAATGGCAACAAAAGCCAAAATTGACAAATGGGATCTAATTAAACTAAAGAGCTTCTGCACAGCAAAAGAAACTACCATCAGAGTGAACAGGCAACCTACAAAATGGGAGAAAATTTTCGCAACCTACTCATCTGACAAAGGGCTAATATCCAGAATCTACAATGAACTCAAACAAATTTACAAGAAAAAAACAACCCCATCAAAAAGTGGGCGAAGGACATGAACAGACACTTCTCAAAAGAAGACATTTATGCAGCCAAAAAACACATGAAAAAGTGCTCTTCATCACTGGCCATCAGAGAAATGCAAATCAAAACCACAATGAGATACCATCTCAAACCAGTTAGAACGGCAATCATTAAAAAGTCAGGAAACAACAGGTGCTGGAGAGGATGTGGAGAAATAGGAACACTTTTACAGTGCTGGTGGGACTGTAAACTAGTTCAACCATTGTGGAAGTCAGTGTGGCGATTCCTCAGGGATCTAGAACTAGAAATACCATTTGACCCAGCCATCCCATTACTGGGTATATACCCAAAGGACTATAAATCATGCTGCTATAAAGACACATGCAAACGTATGTTTATTGCGGCACTATTCACAATAGCAAAGACTTGGAACCAACCCAAATGTCCAACAATGATAGTCTGGATTAAGAAAATGTGGCACATATACATCATGGAATACTATGCAGCCATAAAAAATGATGAGTTCATGTCCTTTGTAGGGACATGGATGAAATTGGAAATCGTCATTCTCAGTGAACTATCGCAAGAACATAAAACCAAACACCGCATATTCTTACTCATAGGTGGGAATTGAACAATGAGAACACATGGACACAGGAAGGGGAACATCACACTCTGGGGACTGTTGTGGGGTGGGGGGAGGTGGGAGGGATAGCTTTAGGAGATATACCTAATGCTAAATGACGAGTTAATGGGTGCAGCACACCAGCATGGCCCATGTATACATATGTAACTAACCTGCACATTGTGCACATGTACCCTAAAACTTAAAGTATAATAATAATAAAATAAAATAAAAAAATAAAAAAAAGAAAGGTATAGAGGCAAGAAGGGCAGATAGTCAGCCTTTGAGGCACTCTGCTGAATCTTAGGGCTTGGTGATCCACAGTTTGAAAACACAGTTTGGCTAGATGATAACTAAAGGTCCTTTCCAACTCTAACATTTGATGGTTTATAAGATGGACAGTTTACTCTTACAGTTTTGCAGTTTATTTCTCTCTTCCCTAAGCTGGAAATAGAACATCTTTCAAGGCGACAACCACACCATGCCAGTCTTGTATTTCTGCTCCTGTACCTAGCTCAATTCTGTACACTTCTAAGTGTTCAGTAAGTACTTGCTATGTTCCTGTCAGTTCAAATAATGTTTGCCTTAGGGCATCTGTACCTTAAGATGAACATTCTCCTTTGGCCAGAGGGTGATCCCCCTAAGTTTTTTTTTGGGGGGGGGTTGGCGGCGGGGTTGGGGGGAGTGGAATGAGTCTCAAAGACTATCTTTCTATTCTCTTCAGTACCTAAAGCTGATCATGTGAGATCTGACATCCTTGATTACAGAGAACAGCAGGACACAGTGCTTTACAGCTGGAGCACTTAAGAAAGCCTTTAAAATCTACCATGACAAAGGCATACAAAGTGACAAGAATGTATTAGACACGGTCTTCCAAGAAAAAAAGAGGGCTTGGGAGGAAGGTAGAGCCTCTTTAATAAAAGGTGGGCTGTGGGGGAGGAAGATTGATGGATACTAATTTGCTGTTTGAAAAGATGCTCTGGTGATAGAGGACAACATCTGAAGAAGGGTCACACTTGAGAAATGTGAGCAAGATGATGAAGCCCAAAATACAGAGGCAGAAATAACTGTAATACATTCAGTAGGTTTAGTGTTATATTTATTGATTTGCTAATACTACTCCATTGCTCTGCCTGACTGGCAGAAGACAGACAGCTCTTGTGCTTTAGGTTTAACCCACTGAAAAGAAAGATACAAAACCTAAAAAGCTGAATTATTCTTTTTTATATAATTGGGTGAAACTCTCAAGTTTTTTACTTAAAGACAACTGACACTGCATGTTCTCACTCTTAAGTGGGAGTTGAACAATGAGAACCGTGGACACAGGGAGGGGAACATCACACACCGGGGCCCGTCGGGGGCTGGGGGACTGGGGGAGGGATAGCATTAGGAGAAATACCTAATGTAGATGATGTGCTGATGGGTGCAGCAAACCACCATGGCACATGTATACCTATGTAACAAACCTGCATGTTCTGCACATGTATTCCAGAACTTAAAGTATAATAAAAAAGAAAAAGAAAAAGACATGATCCAATATAGTAAAGCATGAATACAGGTGACAACATACAGAAACAAAATAAAACAAAACAAAACAAAACATACTACCAAAAAACTCTTTGATTTGCCTCAACTGGAGAAAATCACTATTGGGATCCAGACACTTTACAGATCTGTAGCAAACCAGTTTAAAGAATGTTATGCTTTCCCAATCAATAAAAAAAGTGGTCAGAAAGACAGGCATTCAGCTAGCAAATGTTTGCAATTTACAGTATTAATAGTCATTGGCAGTTCAAGCTTTTACACCAATCTTTTGATAGTCATGATTAAAGAAGGATTACTTAAAATAAATGGAACCGAGTTTTAGTTTTTCGAGTTCATAAAGCATCAAGCTTCAAACGTGCCTCCATGTCTAACAAAGGTTTACTTCTTACTTTCACCTGGAAAATAACTTAGCCTCTCAGTGTCCATTTCCTCTTTATAGAAACACCTGGCCAATCCCACAAGTTATCTTCCCTTTACCTCAACTTTCTACCCCTATCCTTCCTTTTATCCAAACAGCAAGGTCTTACTGAAAACGAAATTGTACCTGACAAACAGCATTTTGTCAAGTCAAAAACCACCTGTTCTTTCCCAAGCGGCCCAGGCTGTATACTCTGGGTCTACTGGGTGCCCAGTGGGAAATCAAATCAGATAGGGCACAGCAGGTCAGTGAGTGTGTTTATTGGGCATATTCTATCATGCCTCTGTGGACAGGTTCACAGTAGGAGAGCCCAAGAGGAAAGAATCTTCCTCTGAAGTCACAATCTGGAGTCCAAATCAGCACTGGAAGTTCTATCCCAATCTCTTCCACCCAAGTATTTCTCTAGATTGTTAGTTGGCTATACTAAAACCCCTGTGAATGTTATACTTCACAATTCACCATTACTTGGTGTAAAGAATAATGATAGTTGTGATGCTAATCATAGAGAAGCAGTGTGATTACAGGATGAGAAAGCTTTTATCGGGGTAAAGTGGAAATGTCACATGGCAATGTCTGAGCGGAGGGTTGTTAAAGCAATCAAAGCCATCAGCAACTGGAAAGCACCCAGGCCTGACTTCCTGCAGATTTTTTTTGGGTCTGAGTTGCTCAAGACAGCACACAGAGCTAGTGCAAAATGCTCTGCAGGAACACTCAGTGAGCCAGCCATGACACTTGGTTTGTATGGCACCTTGCAAAAACTGCCATTTTTCAGCAATACAGTCTTGCCTGATAAAAACAGATCAACTGTATGCCCACCTACCATCTCTTGAGAAGAATGGCATCCACTTTGGCATTATGAGAGCAATAATATACCCAGAAACACTGAAAAGCTGTTAAAAAGGACCAATAAGTTGTAACAGCCAGGTGATTCAAGATTGAGGAATAGCTGTATGGCTAACCAAAAGAAATTCTGGGTAGGAGTGAAGTGGTCCCATAGAAAAGGGTTGTATCTATTATGAGCCAATTTTTTCTCCATCAGGAAGAAGGATCTGGTGTTCTAAAGAATGCAGTGTGGATGCTCCTGTGAATGTTTGTTTCAGCTGCAGGTGTTAGTGACTTTATTAGGAAAGAAAGAAAGTGAGCTCTTTCAGGAGTAGGGTATAAATAGGCTGGGTGACCCTGGTTTCTTGGCAATGATAAACATGTGCATAAGTCAAACAAAATGTTAAGCTCCACCTCTAGCTTGGTGTCACTGATTTGGAAAATGAAGCAACTCTGGCAGTTTGTTTGAGATAAACCCGAAAGTATATAGAAGCGTGGGGGCTGGAATTTAAACAACCACAAACAAGTTTTTAATTTCTAGGTAACAAAAACACCGAGGGGCAGTCTTATTCAAGTTATTTTTAAGCCAGGGATCATAATGCTATTCAAACTGGATCAGGACCTCTTCTGCACTATGAGAAGGCTCTGAACTTGAGATGTGATGGCTAGCTGTTCCCCTATTTCAGTTTTCCCATTCTTCATTAAATGATATAACTCTCACATATTAGCTAGGCACATAGCCACCCAGAATAAAGACTACAATTCTTGATCTCACTTTTAGGTGACTGTGACCCTGGGACTAAGTTCTGAACCATGGGATGTAAGCAAAAGGGATGTCATGAGATATTTCTTTTTTTAGAGACAGAGTCTCAGTCTGTCACTCAGGCTGTGGTGCAGTGACACAATCATAGTGCACTGCAGCCCTGAGCTCCTGGGCTCAAGTGATCCTCCAGCCTCAGCCTCCCAAGAATCTGGGACTACAGGTGCACATCACCACACCTGGCTAATTTTTAAAATTTTTGTAGAGACAAAGTCTCACTATGTTGCCCAGGCTGGTCTTGAACTCCTGGGCTCAAGTGATCTTCCCATCCAGGTCTCCCAAAACACTGGGATTAAGGTGTGAGCGATCATGTCTGGCTGAGATTTCTAAGCATCTTTAAATGGAGGGGCATACTCCTTTCCCCTAGTCTCTCATGGTGCTGTTGGAAGGAAGATATGATGGCTCAAGCTAGAGCAGCCATTTTGGACCCTGAATTGGAAATCATATGTTGAGAATAGTGGAGAAAGAAGATAGAAGTAGTCTGGGTCCCTGATGATCATGGAGATGCCATTCAAGCCCACAACTACCTACACGGACTCTTACATCATCTCAACATTGAATTTTTCTACTCTAGAAGTTCTATTCGAGTCTTTCATGTCTTGACTTAATATACTCAATTTTTCATCTAGGTTCTTAAAAACACCAAAAGTTATAATAACTGTTTAAACGTCTTTGTCTTGTAATCCTATAATCTGTGTTATTTCTGGGTCAGTTTTGGTTGGTTGACTTTTCTCATTAGGAGTCCTATTTCCCTGCTCTTTTTGATGCCTGGTCGTTTTTGTTTGTAAGTCAGATGTGAATTTTATCTGGTTGGGTGCTGGATATTTTGTGTTTCTGTAAATACTCCTTGGCTTTGCTCTGTGACACAGTTAACTTACTTGGAAACAGATTCTTTCAAGGCTTGTTTTAAAACTTTATTTGGCAGTTCTAGAGCAGCCTTGAGTTTAGGGCTAATTTGGCACTGCTACTGAGGCATGATCCTTTTAGTACTCTGATGCTATGTGAGTTATAAAGTTTTCTATTCTGGCTGGTGGGGCAGGCACTATTTACAGCCCTATATGATCTCTGAGGATTGTTCCTTCTGCTCCTTTTGGGTAGTTCTTTCCCCAGTCTAGGTTAGTTTCCTTACACACATGTGTTGCTCAGTGCTCAACTGGAGGACTCCAAATATCTCCGGAGTTCTCTTTTCATGCAGCTCTCTCTTCTCTAATACTTGTTCTGCAAATTCTACCTGTCTAGGTCTCCCTGGATTCCCAGCTGCATCTCCTCATCTACTGGGCTTTGCCTCAGTTCCCTGTCCTTGTACCACTGCCGGGAAACTCTGTCCAGGTAATAAGCTGGGGTCATCATAGGGCTCACCTTGTTTGTTTCCTGTCTCTCAGGAATCACTGTTCCTTGTGGCCTGGTATCCAATGTCTGAAAACCATTGTTTTCCTTTTGTCTGGTTTTTCACTTGTTTTAGGCATGAGGGTAAGTCCAGCCCCTGTTGCTCCATCTTGGCCAAAAGTGGGAACTTTTATGTCAGAGAGAAATAAATGACTGTATTGTTTAATTAACTGTTATTTTGGGTTTTCTGTCATTTGTAGCCAAATATAATCTTAAGCACAGGGTTGATCTTTAATTTATTTAGAACAGTTTCTAATTTTGATATAGAAAAGCTAAGATTTTTAGAGCAGCCAAAGGCTTGAATAGTGCCTAAGTAAGGTCAAATACCTGGATGAAAACGAAAAGCTCTGTCATTTCCCATGAGAAACATAGTACTTAAGCAGCCAAATCAATTCCAGCTGGTGCCAGTTGACAAAAAAAGTACATTTTTTTTGTTTAGTATGATTAATTTCTCATTCATGGAGACAGTAATTCCAATTGGACAGAAATTTATTCAATAACCTTTTTCTGAGCATATACTATAGCCTAGGCACTAGGCTAAGTTCTAGACATAAAGGCGTGTATAGACTGGGGCATAATACTCTACCAGGAGTTCACAATTTAGATATGGAACTCCTTATTTAGATAAGGTCCCTTGTCATGTGAATAGTTCATGAATTTGGCTAAGAAGCTTAGTGCCAGCTTATTTTTAAATAAATCTCTTTTTTTTTCATTTAATTAGGGATAATGCCTTTTCAACCCATGGTTCTGCAGTGAACCAAGTAATTTATACTTTCAGTGTAAAGAAGCTTCTCCTGGAACTGAATATTCACACAAATGATAAGCTTTACTGGTATCATTGCAATGGAGAAATATATTGGGCGCCACCCTAACCAAATGATTACGTTTAACATTACCAATAATTGGAAAAATGACATCATGTTCCTCCTGATGTGAGACACTGAGAAGGACATAACATGGTAGTAAACTAAAAGGTTTAACTGCAATGTATTCATGAGAAATAATCAGACAAATCTAACTGAGAGATATTCTGCAAAACAACTGGCCTGGACTCTTAACAAATGTCAGCATCATAAAAGACAAAAGAATAAAAGTGGGGGTCTGGGGAATTGTTAATGGAGATCAAAGAGGCTGTCAGCTAAATGCAAAGCATAATCTTTGATTGGATTCTGCATTGAAAAAACAAAATTATAAGGACATCATTGGGATAACGGGGAAGTTTGACTACAGACTCTAAACCTGTATATTTTATCAATGTTATATTTTCCAAGAGCAATGAGTATAGTGCGTGTGTGTGTGTGTGTGTGTATGTGTGTGTGTGTGTGTATGTATCAGTGTCTTTGTTCTTAGGAGATTCATGCTTAAGTATTTAGGGGTGAAAATTCAAATATCTGCAACTCACTCTCAAATAGTTTGTAGAAATAAAGAGATGGAGCAAGTGTGGAAAAATATTAACAATTGGTGAATCTAGGTGAAAGGTATATGGGTGTTCTTTGTACTATTCTTGCAACTTTTCTGAAGGTTTGAAAATGTTCAAATTAAAAAGCTGGCAGGAAAACAAAAGGCTTATGCCAAGTTTTTTTTTTTTTTAAACTTCTCTAATTATTGTAGGTGCAAGCTTTGGTGTTCCTAAAAGGTTTCAAGAAGGGCCAGACATAGACTTGCAGGCAGCAACCTCCATTCCTCTGGGCATTCCCTTAAGTTGTCCTACTCTCTGCAATATCCCAGCCCATTGGCCTGCACTCACTTCTCTCTCCCTTTTGCATATATTAAAACCAAGCTCCCTGAATAACGCTCACACTTTAATTCTTATTGAATTTATATAAACTAAGGATAGCAATGGCCTCATGGAATTCTGCTTCCAGTGGTGTGCTGGAACTGGCTTGCACTGGCCTGCATTGGCTGGCACTGGTTTGCAGGAGCGAGTCTCGTCAGTAGTTTGAAATCAGCCATGCTGGAAATACTTACACCATGGATATCTGCAAATGTTACTAATCAGTGTCCCCCTCTCCCCCTCTCCCAGAGCCAGTGGTTAAACATTTACCAGAGCATCCCTAACTTTAATCCTTACCCTGTAAGCGATATTCTGCAGACTCTATAATTGTTTTACAATGTTTCTAAAGGATCTTGAAATTCTCAGAAGATTGCTAACAAAATATCTCATGGAAGGCTCCCTGGTGGCCTCTATTTAGTCCAAGAGGAGGCTTTCATTAAACTGAAGATGTAAGTAGGAAGAAGGAAGTTTACTGTAAAAAGAAAAAATGTTCACTGTGCTCTCATCCAAAAAGGCTTTCTACTGAGTGGAATTTAACGAAGTAGAAAAGAGGGCTTGACCAGGAGACAAATGGCCTTGTCACTTGCTGACTGTATAAAATTAAGCAAGGCAAATAACCTCTCTGGGCCACAATTTTCTTGTCTCTAAAATGGGATCATTAATAAAAGTACCTGTCTCACAGAGTTACTATTAAGTGGTGTGGGATTTCCACATCTATGTATTAAAATGTGACATATAATCATCAGAGCTAACGTTTAATGAGTCCTTTGTAGAAGGCAAACATTGTACTAATTTGCTTAGAAATATAATCTCAATTAGACTTTACCATAATTCTATAAATTTGGAATTATTAATACTTCCTTGATCTTAGAATTGAGCCCAAAGCAATGTAGTATGTGCTTAATACTTGTTTATTGTTACTGGTAACTCCTTGTATTTGTGAATAATTAAATTTGGTCTTTGTCATAATCTGGTGAACACGCAAGGTGTTATGTCCTTAACCTAAACCTCAGATTAAATGTCTTGTTAATAAGCAGCACAGCAGAGAGCAGAGCTAAATCCTTTGAACTCTCAGTCCTGTGCTCTGCTACCTGTGTGACTTTGGTCATGACACTACCCATCTCCCAGTTCCAGGGTGCTTTTTAATCTGAAAAAGAAAGAGGTTGAATTTGGAGATCACATAGGGCCTTCCAAATCAGATACATCTTGAGTCTGGGGTGACCAATTCATTCCAGTTTGCCTAGGACATTTCCAGTGTTAGCACATTAAGTCCCATGTCTTGGGAAAGCCCTCAGTCCTGTGCAAACCAGGGTGGCTAGTCACTCTAGTTGGGTCTGCCCTCTCATTCGCAGAATCAACCTAGGCTTCTGTCCAAGAGGACCTACCCAGCTCCATTATCTAGCTCCAGTCACCTCATTTCCTCAGCTCTCATTAGGACCTTATTTACTGATACTTTCTCAGTCTCTTTTGTGGTCTTCTCTTTCTCTGCATGTCCAACAATTTCCCCATAATCCTCTCTGCTGGTGATAAGCACTGACAACATTTTAGTGCATGTCATTTCAACCTTTTTTAAAAATTGGGTGTAGAATAATTATCATTACAAAATTGTGATCATATTGTATAAATACTTGTTTTCCATAATTCTCACTTAACATTATGCCATAAGCATTTTTACAAGTATTAAACATTCTTCCAAGAAACATTACTTTATGTGACCATATGATATTCCACTGTAAGGGATATACCATACTTCTTTATGTAACCATTCTCCTATTGTAAGACATATAGGCTTTTTCTATTTTTTTTTTTTTTTTTTACTGTTACAAATAGGGCTCTGATTAGTATCTTCACTTATAAATCTTTCTTACTCCTGTATTTCCTTCAATTAAATTCACAAGAGTAGAATTCCTGGGTTAAAGACTGTGAACATTTTTAATATTATTGATACAAAATGCCAAAAATGCAGAGAGGATTAGCTGAGAAGGGAAATTGCCAGTATTAATTTTAGAGACACATTTGGAAACGCTTTAAACAATATCTGGGTGAATGTGGAGCTTCTTTTTATAAATGGTCCTGTGGTGAGAACTTAGATTACCTTGGAGAGCACTTTAAAGTTAAAATCTAAGAAGGCAAACAAAATTGTTAATTAAATGCTTAGTCAATGTGTATTGTATTGTTTATTGTAGGTGGCATTTTAGATTTAGATGACAAAGATGATATAGCAGAGGCCTCTTTTTAATCATTGTATAGAATATATCTATGCCCAATATAAGGCATACAACTTAATTTTTTATGTAGAATTATTATACTCCTACTGTAATTGTACCTTTGTTAGTATCACAAACTGTTGGTCATATTTTTAATTTTTTTGATACAGTATCCTTGGTCTGAAACATAATTCCATTTATAGCATTGTTCTTATGGAAGCAATTTTCTTCGAATATCACTTGTAATATTGCATTTACAGTTAAAAAGTAGGCACCACTTATACCACCATTGTCTCCTCCTTCCACTGACCACTAGAGGAGAGAAAACATTCAGCAGTAGCTTACAACGTATTTTCATCTTCCAAAGGGACCAAGGTGGTTTTCAACACATGCTTTCTGTTTAACACTGCCTTCCGCCTTCAGCTATTTCCTGCTGGGACTATTTCTGTAGCATCTAGACTTCATCATTGCAAAATGGGGCCACTTCTTAGAAAGATTGTTATCATTTCCTTTATTAGGAGTTTATGAAGCTCTTTAAGAGTGAAAGGGTCATCTTCTCCCGCTTGTTGCGTTTTCTCTTCTAGATGAAGGGAAAGAGATAAGAACTTTAAAGGTAGAGTGATAGAAGCTATTATTCTATATGTGAACAATGAAAATTAGAATATGTGAAGCAATCAAGACAAAATTCCAAGGACATATCTATAGGACAAAGTGAACTTGTGTACAACAGCAAGAGAAATAAAACCCTGAAAAATCACCACAGTAATCTGTTTCAATCCAACTCAGGACTTCTCTGAGCCCCTCCCTGAAAGTCTCAGCCCCCATCTCAG
Organism: Pan paniscus; assembly: GCF_029289425.2. NCBI lineage: Eukaryota > Metazoa > Chordata > Mammalia > Primates > Hominidae > Pan > Pan paniscus. Next base: position 107,774,502 of record NC_073272.2, read on the forward strand.
CCTCTTGGCTTACTGCTGCCACCACACAGTAGAAGGAAAAGCACTGTCGTCTCAGCTACTAGGGAGGCAGAAGTGGAAAGATCTCATGAGCCCAGGTGTTTGAGGCTGCAGTGAGGTATGATGATGCCACTACCCTCCAGCCTGGATGACACAGTGAGATCCCGTCTCTTAGGAAAAAAAAAAAAAAAGAAAGGAAAGAGAAGGAAAAAAGCAAAAAAAAAAAAAAAAAGCCATGATTTCCACTTCAATAATTGTCTAGCAAAACAGCAAGCCAGCTTTATTGCCGGGACCATTTTATCCTTGTGCCCAAATCTCCAAGCCTTTGGTTGCCAGCAGTACTTTAGTGTTTTGGGAGGTATTATTACAGTATAATGGTTGAGGGTATGCATATTTGAACCAGACAGATATGGGATTGAATCTCAGCTTCACAACTTTCCAGTTATGTGACCTTTGATTTCCTTTATTTTTAAAATGGAGAGGATGATACCACTTATTCTCACAAAACTGTTGTAAGAATAAAGAGATAATTAATACATAATAAAGCCCTTAGCAAAGTGTCTCACCTATGATAAGTACTTAATATTATTATTAGTCAAGTTTGGGTCTCTGGTACTTGCTCTTACATTGTGTTCAGGCAGCCTATTTGGACCTCTGCCAACTGCCCACCCTGCCCATGCTTAGAACGGACTTTGGAAGCTACTTGAAACCTTAAATGATAACCTGGCTTGAAATCTATTCCAGATTCTCATCCCAACCTGCTAACTCTAAAATAGCCCATGGGTTATAAACTGAACTATATTTGGGACTTCGGATTCTACCCAACCATACAGGTCTGCTGAGGCTACTTGGTTTACTCAGGCAGGTTATACCCAACCTGACACTGTACAAGTCCAGGTTACACTAGGTATTCTACAGGTCAAGTGATTTTTTTTTTTGATGACACCTGGGAATCATTGTAGATTCTTAAAGAGGAAAATGTTGTGACTGCCATGAGGAAAGCAGTCAGTGATTTAAAGCCCAAAGTTATCTTTACGTTTTTAGTTGATTAAACTGGCAAGAATTTGCAGGAGCTATTTAACTTGATTGGTATACTACCTGGCATGCACTTCCTTGCTTAATAAATGCTTTTTATCAAAACTCGCCTTGTGGGCAGGCAGCCTAGGTTGATTCTAGGCCATATAACTTGACAAGTACTCTATAATTCCACATTCTATACACTCACTGATGCTACCAAAATAACTACCAGCATTTATTGAGCATGTACTCTGTTTTAAGACATTGCATCAAACATTTAGCATGTATATTCAATTTAGCCCTCATAGCAGCCCTGTGATGTACATAGGATTACTATTTTCATTTTCAGCTGAGGAAACTGAGGCTTACAGGGGTCAACTGCCCAGGGTAACACGTTTAGTATGGGGAAACCAGACCAAACTTAAAATCCAAGCTTGGTACCTAAGTTCTTTTCTTATCACTATGCTAAATAATGACTTTCTATTAAACAAAAGTAGGTCTAACAAAGTGTAACAAATTAAGGTTTTATAAGTGTTTAAGATCTTCATTGCAAACTAATGTCACTAGCTGAGAATAAATTTTGTTAGGGCAATTGTGTGTGTGTGTGTGTGTGTGTGTGTGTGTGTATGTGGTGTAGGTAGGCAGGAGGATGGCAGTTGCTAGGGACACCAAAGCCATCAATTCCTTAAGGAACAAAGGAGAAAAGGGGAAGAAGTAGAAGAGCAAAACAAGAAGGTTACAATTGTTCCCTTTGGTGTTCCTATGAATGAAAATGAAAATAGACCATGGCACAAATAAAGAACCATCAGGGAGGTAGAAAGAGACGCTTCGGTTTGGGGTCCAGAGAGATCTGTCTTTGACTCTGAATTCCACCACTTACGTGCTATGGGAGCTTTGCAAATCATTTAACCTCTGTAAATGTTGCCTCATCTGCAAAATGGGGTTTAAAATAAATATTTATTCCCCAGGGCTACTGTGAAAATTAAACGAGACAAGGTAATGAAATGTTCTGGAATTAGATAGTGGTGATGGTTGCAGAACCTTGTGAATATACTAAAAAGCACTGAATTCTACACATTCAAGGGGTGAGCTTTATGGTATGATATTTATATCTCATTTAAAAAATTAAATGAGACATATATAGAATACCTAGCACAATGCCTGACATAGAGTAAATACAGATAGCAACAGCTATTACTATCTCATTATTATGTGTTATCCTTATCATTTTTACAATAATGATGATTAAAAAGATGACAACTGTTATCTTTAATAGATCTGACAGCAATCTCTGTATCTTAGTAGGACAAATACATCTCCATGTGCACATTAGTCAAGAGGAGGAGATGATCGGGCAGTTTCTGTATACATTTAGATCACAGATGGGATTACTAGACAAGGAGCTCATTTGGCATCTACAGGAGGCTCAGGGGATGCTGGCAGCTGGGTCACCTTTCCAGAATGAATTGCAACTTCCCCCTTGGGCTCTATCAACACTTCTTTCGGGAGCTCTGGCTTTCTGTGGGCCCAGATGGATACTGAAGGATCTTTGACAAATAATAGTAGAACTGCCAAAGCCACCAATAGCCAAGCCAGTTGGAAAATCATGGTGGCCTTTATGTCACTTGCATATTTATTAAGCACCTACTGGAAGGCTTAAAAAATAAGACTGTTGTTTAAAAAAGTGAAAAAATGCTGTTTTGAAAATAAAGTTGTATCATCATAATTCCTTTTGAGGTTAACAGTTTGGGTTTTGTGGATCAAACATTTTTCTTTGGTTGCTTATGCAAATCGGACTAAACTTTTTCTCTGCACTTGGACAGGTCCTATCTGGCAATTTACAGATAGGCTGACCCATCTGCAAAGCAAGTTGGTTATTGCATATGGGCCATAATGCAAGTGAGTAGGAGTGTGGGTTTTGGATGGTCAGGGATTGGAAACATATGGGTTTTATTTAATGACGTTTCCAAGTCAGGGTCCAAATTATGGATGTTTTCTTGGTATGAGTGGTAAAGTGGATAAGGGAGAGACTAGCCACCATTTAATGCCACAGTTGGTGGTAGTTAATAGCTTGAATATTATATAAAAATCTAGACATTCTGTTTTTGGTGGAAAAAAAGAAACTTGGTTGAAAGATCCTATTTGGTTATTACCTCATTTTAACTGAAAATGCTGCCAAATTATGTTATCAGAACGATCAGCAACACCTAATGGATGCTTTGAGTGTTCAAAAGTTTTCTAATAGATTTGGGTTGTGTGCTTTTTCTAATGACTATCCCTAAGGGACCATATTCTCTGGGTAATATAAATGCCACTTGCAAATTTGTAAAGATGGTGGTAGGAGCAGGAAAGTGTATAAAGTTACTCAAAGTTCAAGATGACTGAAAATTAAGTTAATCCAGTACTGTGAGAAAAGTGAATTTATGTTGTTCACTCTGTCAAACCCAACAGATAAGCTCTGTTCATGCTAATATTTGGCCACAGGCCCACTTCTCCTCCATACCTAGGCAAGGAGGTATTGGGATGATTAATGGGTGAGAATTGCTACTCCTTCCCTTTAGTGGTCCTATCATTTCTGAATCAGAGAGTGAAAATGGGTAGGGTATGACCTTCTACTGCATGCCTGTTCCTCTGAGCCTCTAGCCACCCACCTCTAACCTCAGTAAAACTCTTTATAAAATATTTCTCCTCTCACGCCATCTTCAGCTAATCCTGCCCATTGGAAACTGTTTTCTGGATACTGGCTATATATTGTTCTATTGAACAAAGCTCTATACAAAGGAGAACCAAGACAAAGTACCATTAGTCTGATTTTCAAGGGGCTCACAATCAGTAGGGGAGAATAATAGTAATAGCAATAACATCAATGCTAACAGTCGTAGTGATGGTGGTGATGACTATTGAGTACTTAATGTGTGCTAAGCACTTTAAACAATTATCTCTTTTAATCTTCATAGTAAATATTATTTGTTGATTCATTCATTCAACAAAACAAATCAGACCAAGCCCTCTACTCTTGGAACAAAGGAAATGTGAAGCTTTGTCCACCAAGGTAGGAAAATAATCAAAGGAATAGTATCCTGGAAGTCAAGCAAAGAAAGTTTTTCAAAAAAGAGAGAGTGAAAAGGCATTTTAAATGCTGATGGTAGGTCAAGTAAGATGAGGACTGAGAGATTACCATTGTAATTAACAATGTGTTTGTCACTTGTGACCTTTATAAGAAAGGAGTGGTAGCAATGAAAGCCTGATTAGAATAGGTTCAAGAGAGAATTGGGAAAGTGGAAATTTTGAGTATAAACAAATATTTCAAGAAATTATGCTATAAGGGGAACAGGGAAATAGGATGGTAACTATAGGAGATGGTGGAGTTAAGGGAGGGTTTGATAATACTCAAATCTAATAATTAATGGAGTGCTTACTTTGTGCCAGACACTATGTTAATTGCTTTAAAGGTATTAGCCTATTTAATTATCATAACAACCCTGAAAGATAGGTAATATTATTCTCAAGTCACAGATAAATAAATTGAAGTTCAGAAAATAGCTAAACCATTCACCTAATGCAGAGTTTCTTAACCTTGGCACTATTGACATGTTGGGCTGGATAATTCTATGTTGTGAGGGGCTGTCCTGTGCATTATAGGATGTTTAGTAGCATCCCTGTCCTCTACCCACTAGATGCCAGTATCACCCCACCAGTTGTGGCAACCAAAAATGTTCCCAGACATGGCCAAATGTTCCCTGGGGGGCAATGTGGTTGAGAATCAATGGGTAAATGTGTATCATTTACACATCTAGTAAATGATAGAACCAGGGCTTAAAAGATTAGCTATCTGACTCCAAAATCCATGCTCTCAACCACTGCCCTTACTTGTATTCCCCAAATGGCAAATTTCTCTACCTTGTTCTGGGTCCCTGTGGGCCCCTGGGAAGTGGGAAGAAAATCTGGTCTCTAGAGTGAGGGGCAACTTACACTCAAAGATGTTTTTGTTTGCACTGCAATTAGTGTTCCTGCTCACAAGTTCCCTGGCTCAGGCTTGCATGCAGTCCCTCCCCTCCCCTCTGCTTCTCTCCCCTTCCCTCCCCTCTCCTGTCTTCTCCTTTCTATCCCATCTCGTCCCCACACCTCTTTTTCTCTCTCTCACGTGTGTGTGTGAGTACACACCACACACACACACACACACACATCTTGCCTTCATAATCAAGGAAAGACTTTTCAAAAACACTCTTCAGAGTTTAAGTCTCTTCTTTACTGTGGGCCTGTTTCCCCATATGTAAGATGAAAGGGTCAGACTAGATGATCGCCCTTCTGGCTCTGCCATCTGTTCTGTGAGTCTAGCGCTCTCCCTTTCTTCATGAGGTAAATACTTTTGTTGGGGGGAATGAGGGGGGTGTTTGGAACAAGGGACGTTTTAGGCCTTCCAGTGTAGAAGCTGGTGCAAAGTTCCCAGGCTGCGTTTGTCTTTGTGCCGTGTTTGCTTCAGAACTGCCTTCTCCTGTCGCTCACGGCCGAAGGCCACTCTGGCTCTGGCCGTGGCCTGGCTTGGTGAGGCGGCGGGTCAGACAGGGCATTGTCCAGGGCTACCTTGGCAGCCTGGGCTGGCAGGGGGAATTTCTGTCGCTTCTGCTGTTTCCCGCCTGGCCTCCGGGCCCTCTCCCTGGGCGGCCTCGCCACTGACCCTGGGAGGTCACCTCCCAGCCACGGGTGGGTGATGGCGCTGCAGGGATGGCTGTGTGTGGGAACGGGTGCTGTTCTCGGGGCTCCCCGAGGAGCAAGGATCTCTCGGGGATGCTGTGAAGAGCCCGTGCTGATCCCAGGGCGGGATCAGGTTCCCCTCAGGAATCTGGGAAACTCTCAAGGAGGCCCTGCGGGGGCTGGTTAAACTGTCTGGGGTCTGGGGGCGTTGGGTCATTGGACTGTAAATGCAGGGAGGGGGCAGGCGGACTTGCCACATTGCAGGCTCTGGTGCCTCCAAGGGACCTTGGAGGCCTTCAAGTCTCCTTGCTCCTTTTATGAAGGAGGAGGAAGAGGGAGAGACAGGCTTCTATTCTGCTCTCAGAGCTCTGGCTCAGTTTGGACTTGATTTAAAAAGTAAAATTCAGGGAGAAGTTTAAATTTCTTACTCTGGTACCAATTACAGGAGCAATGGGACCCCAGTTCTGATAATGGATCGCATCAGATCACTAAACTGTCTGCCACATGCCTCCAAAAGCAACCCACGTTAGGCATCTTGGGACTCTGTGTCCTCCTGCTGTTGAGCCTCTTCTTATGTTTATTATCTGTGTCTTTGTGGTACCTTTGTGGTTCCTGAGGGGTCAATATTAGTATCTATGTGGATATGCAGGTTTAAGCACATTTCTGAATTCATAGAGTGTCTGAATGGGTTTTAAGAATAGCAAATGTTGCTGTGTATATGTGTGGCTTTTCTCTCTGTATATTTTCAGTTAATAATTCTTCAACTGAATTTCAAAGGCCACGTTTAACCCCTGGCTTCCTTTCCTCCCTGAGCTTTGTGAAGTTTAAGGCTCTGTTCTTAAAGCAAAGGGGCCCTGTCTGGGGAGCCTGTTTAGACCTGTCTCTTCCTTTTGTTTGCTTTCTTTTTGTCTCTCTCTGGGGAAACCTGGCTCCTGAACCCTGGTTACCCCTTATTCCCCTCTGGGCCCCACAGCATGTTCCTCCACAGCTCCCTCCCTTGCTCATAGCTGTATTGGCATTCCCCCAACAACTTGTGAAGGAGGTAGCAATCACTGACTCGTGTCAGCTCTGAGAGAGAACCTAACTGAAGTAATGGAATGCAAAGTCACTACAATTACTTGAACTAGCAAAGACATGTACAAGGACAGAGACCACAATTTCTTTGATAACCAAACATATACATTAATCTTTCTTGGGGCTAAAGAAATGAGCATTTTTTCTTTTGGTCTTCAAAAATTAAAAAGTAAAACTGAGCTTATAAGGCTGAGGATAAAAGGTGTAAAGGCTGTCATAGCAAAGCCTAGGGCTTAGCTAAGTCCACCGTAGGAGCCTGCCATGGTCACAGCCAGTAATTCAGGATAAGGGCACAATTCTAAGGTACTCTGCAGACTTTTCTGCTGACCAAGCTTTAAAATCTGTTTTATATGAGACAATGACTTCCTTCTTTCATGATTCCCCAAACTCTGCCTTATACTTATAACCCCCACAATAAAATTTGTCAGGTAGGAAACAGATGCTCTTTCAGGACCCTTTGAGTTGGTCTTTCTCCCTGGGCATCATAGTAATTACAGGAGCTTTTAACTTCCCACAGAGAAAAGCATCTAATAGTCCTACCTCTGGAATCAAGACAGGATCATCTCAGTGATGCCAATTCCACTTGATTTTATGAGGAATTCTCCTTAAGTGGAATCAGTAGGGACTAACCAATGGGGACACTGGTTTCCAAAGAGTTAGACAAATGTGAGGGAAAGGAGCTAGAACTATTTTCCAGCTAATTTTTTAAAAATTAAAATGTCATACATTCATCTAAAGTGAAGACTAGGTCACATCATCAAATCACTAGTTTGGGTCTCTCTCTCTCTCTCTCTGTGTGTGTGTGTGTGTGTGTATTCAGGAATAGAGAAAACCACTGAAAGAAAGCATCTAAGCAGCAGAAAAAACAAAGTTTCCATTCTGTTGTGCTAGGGGGTCTTGGACATGCCACTTACATCTAAAAATAGGGAGCTTAGTGTCTGCCTATCATGTCTCTTACTCCAATCCACCCTGGATAACCCTCACCAAATTAATATTCCTAAAGAAATATTTTTTGTCATAATATTTTTAAAAAGAGATAGCTTAATTACTACAGACCATACCAATCTATCCATTTGAGGTTTCGTGATTTACCATTTAGACTTTTAATCAGATGCAGTGATGGGTAGTCAAACATTGGCGTGTGTGTGTGTGTAGCCGCCCTAAGTAGAAGTCTGGTACTTATGAAATGTTTCCATTCCCCACAGTGCCTGCACCAATATTTAGCCCCCAGAGTACTTTCTTAAATGTTTTTCTAGGGGGCTTGAACCTCACAAAACACAATGAGATAAAAGAAAACACAGAACATAGTCTAGGACTTCCACCTCTAAAAGTAAAGATGGTCATTAAATAATTGGCTATGTGCTTCATTTGTTAAAATAAAAGCTCTTTTGAAAAGATGATAGTGAAGCAAATTTCTGCAAAGCAATGCACATTTTTCCATCAACTTCTACTATAGCTTAGAGAGTTGCTGTGCAATTAATTTTCTTAAACATTCTTGGAAGACTTCCATTAATGCGAGTCTTCTCAAAGTAGACACCAAATTACTTCCCTGACATATACTTGGTAATTTCATCTCCACATGTTTCTAACTCCATTGCAGTGAACTTTCATACAGTCAGTGGCCTACATAAAGGGACAGACACACATTACAGCTGTGAAAACTGACATGACTCCTCACAAAACTTGTAATCACATATAAAAAACATGCTTTCCTTAAGCTTGGAATTCATTTCTTAAACCTTTAAAAGAGAAGGATATTAGAAAAACACTTTAAAACCCAGACAGGGATATAAATGGATGCTATACATGCAGTCAGGAATTACTACTCACTAGGGTGGAGGACGAAGGGCAATTGATTTGTTGATATCTCGTGGATGTCTTCCTAGCAGATTTTCTCCACTCCAAGTATTCCTCCAATCACAACAATCTGACTGCAACGAGTAATGCAGGGAGCTCAGCTGATTATGGCCACAAAGGTTTCAGAGGCCATTTGACATGGTGGAAAGAACACTATGGAGGGGAATGGAACACTTGATTTAAATCTCAGTTATGTCACTTACAAGAGATCTTGGGACAGTCTCTTAATCTCTCTGAAACTTTCTTCCAAGCTCATTCATAATTAAAGTGAGGGAAAGAGCATTCATAGGCATGTCAGAAAAGCCTTTTGTAACCTACGATGTACCTCTTGAGGGCTGGATCCAACCTTCCAGCCTTGCAATTTTATTATTTTATAAGTTCCTTTGGTGTTTCACTTCTCCCAGTTCCTGAGATCTCCATTGCTTTATTCTATGTGAAATTGTCAAGGTGAAGCTCTAAAGTTGGTTGCATGACTATGCTATAAGGAAAGAGCAAGAGACTTTGTGACAGTTATTTTTCTCTTATCCAGAGTTCTTTTGCCTCTGTCTGCGGGCTCCCAGCTATTTTAAGTATGGTTCAGGCCAGTGGTCTCCAAATCCTTTTGATTGCACACCTTTTTTCAATTAGAAAAGCTTTGAGCATGCTTCCTCAAAACATGTATATTTATACATTATTAACAATTATATAAATCATACACATGTCCTAATCTCTCCCCCATATATTAATGATAATATATATAAAATGAAACACACAATAAATAAAAAGTGTAAAAGGATGAGACAAAGATGAAATAAATAGCATGTTAAATGTCTTGTTAATTGTGATGGCTTTATTATATTATTAGCTAATACCTTAAGGCACAATATATACTTAGGGCAAGATCTTTCATCATTGAGAATTGACATAAATCCATATTTCATATAGTCTTCATTATTCTTGCAATATGTTTTTGCTGACTTCTTGTCAGGTGTAATTAGATTACCATGGTTTTTATTCATAATGAGGCTGATAAAAATCTCATTTTAGGAGTAGAAGTGTGAGCTCTGCCATGTGCTTACATTACTAGTATTATCTCCAATACATGGTCTATTTGCAGGAATCTTCTTAAGCTGCTTGTCCATTTTGTGAGGGTTAAATGTAGTTAGATAACATCCATAAATCTACTTAACTAGGTCCAAGGAAACATCAATATCTCTGGTATACATTCAGGAAAAAAAGTAAGGGCCCCAAGGACACCCCTCCATCTTGTGGAGCCCCCACTCTTCCCTCAGGATACCTTACAGAGTATGCACAACAGGAAAGCCGAAGAAAGCCAACTCACCTGATGAGGATGCCAGTGAAAATATACATGTTACATATAATAGTAATAATAATAGTCTAATACATAGCATTTAGTGAACCACACAGCTTTAAACACTTTACATAAATTATTTAATACTAAATCTTAATTTCTTTCTAGTGTCTCTCAAATTAAATGTGAATAGAAATTTTCATATTTTCTTCTATACCCAACAGATTGACCTGCATGCCCTCCCCCCTCCACCCCCCCCAATTTGCAGACCACTTATTCAGGCTCTGAGATTAAGAATCTTTGGATAAGTGGGATGCCTCTATAAAGTACATTGCAGCAACTCCTCCCTGCTATCCTGCTGCTGCAGTTTTCATGTGTGCTGATAAATGACAAAAAATAGAAACTGGAGTCAAAGGTAAGTGACATAGGAAGCAATCCCAGGCAACTGAAGGCAGAGGGGAGAAACTAGGTGAGGAGGAGGCCATGGTGGAGAAACCAGGAATGAGGGATGGAAAGCTAGAAATGGAGCAAGAGGGAAGGAAGTCTTGAGGGAGAAAAGGGGAAGTTAGAGACTAGGGAGGAAAGGAAGAACAAGAAGCAAAAAGGGGCACACATCTGGCAACTGAAGGAGGGGGTAGACTAGAAGGAGATAATATGTTGCTTGTTGACCTGCAAGATGCTCACCCATGTCTTAATATCTGATGTCTCTGTCATATGACTTAGCAGGGACAGCAAAAGGAAAACTGAGTGGTCCCCCAAAATTTGTGATTTGTGCACACAGATATGCAGAGTGAGCATGGCTCCTCTCATCAGAGAGGCACATGAGATTTATACAAGCAATGCAAGGACAGGGCAATGTTTCATTTAAAGAGCAAGTTTCTAAAGCTAGAACGGTAAGCAGAATGACTCCTAGGCAAGGCAGGGAAGATTTTGTCAGGTTTTGGTGAAGAGAAATTCCTGTGACTCTTCAAATCACACCATCCAGATGACCAAGGAAGGAGAGTCCTGCACATTCCTGCAGAAGCACAATTTCAGCTGTCAGGAGCATCTAGAAGCAGCAGCAGTAAAGAAGCCACAGCAAATGAGTTATATCTGAGGCAGCTGCCAAGACACCATTCAGAGGATAGGACATTGTCAAACATCACCTTCCATATCTCACTTCAATACTAGAAAGCACGATAATGCACTCTAGGGGCAAGGAACCATCAGGGTACAGTAATGTGGTGTCTGACTTAGATTGTCAGAGCTTGCAGGTCCTTTGAGATCACACATCCCAAATCTCTCATCCCACCTATGGGAAAACTGAGACCTTGAGAGGGGAAAGCACCAAACCAAAGTCATCCAGTTGGCAAAGCTCACGCATGACACTTAGGTCTCTGGATAGTTAAAGCAGTGTTCTTGTCTCCACAGCTGTGTATTTATCTATCTCCTTCTCCAGCTCCTTGGCTCTTCTCTAGCAGAAGCCTCCCTCACTAGTACATATAATATATTCCATAAATCCTGTAATGTCACAGTACAATCAAATAAATGATTAAGATAACCACGAACATCTGCAGGGCTATGATTGCATCTTGATTCTGTGCAGAGACACATGTTTTAACACTATCATTAATTATCCTGAACCGAAAGAACCATATGTAAATATACAAAGACCCCTGATTTTCTACCCCCTCCCTTACTACCACCTAGTGGCTACTTCTCTGCTCAGAAGTTACTTCCCCCCTCCCACAAGGAAGAGGAACAAGACCATCAACTTTGCAAAAGGTTAAGAGGTTTTTAATGAAAGGTTTGGTGGAGAGGAGGGTGGAAACAACGTCACAAAGAAAGTTAGGATCTTTGACACAATTATTCATTAATGTTCTCATCTTGGAGAAAGAATGAATTGTTGGAAGTAAAAGATAAGCATTTTGCCAAGTCTCTTGCATTGTTAGGTATAGAGTAAGAAGCAATCAAGCAAAAGAAGAGGCCAGGTCAAAAACTCAGAGGAGTTAAGGAAAGCAGAATCCCAGAGAAAACTATCGAAATCAGATGTGTGGTCCTTGTAGCTAACAGGAGCTAAAGAAGATGTGAAAATGACTGCCCCAGCTCTTTGCCTTCTTTCAGCAGCAGGGATTACTCCCTGAACAGGAGACTTCCCATCAACTTCACAGCATCCTAACAGCTAATCCTGGATGTGGAGAGTAGGGCTAGAACCACACCTATGCAAAATTGCTTGGTCAGTTGGTCAGTCTTTCATGAGACAGTGTGTAGTGCCTACGGACTCTGCAGAGTCTAAGAACACTGTCTCTGCCCTTTAATTGTTCTTAAGACAGTGGAGAGCAGACAAGTGAAGAGAAATGATGGTAAGAGTAGATAACCCCAGCCTGGCAGATCGTGGAAATCTTCCCAAAGAGGTGAAATCTGTGCTCAGTTTTAAAGGATGGAAAAATAGAAGCAAGTCAACAGAGAAAGGGCAGAGCTAGTGGAAGACTAGTATATGTAGAAGGGGTGGCAAGTATAAAACCTGCAACACATTAAACAACACAGTAGCTCTGAGGACTATAAATAGTTCAGTGAACTCATATGTTTTTTGAAAATATTTGTCTTGTTTTGTTTTCTGAAGTGAGGAGGGTTCCTAATAATGAGAGATAATATTGGAGAGGTAGTCCAGGGCCAGGTAATAAAGGACTTTATAGGTTTTCTAGAGTTCGAATTTTATTGTGAAGTCCATGGGGGAGCCATTGAAGGACTTTAAGCAAGAGTTTCATGATACATATCTGTGTTTTGGAAAGATTATGGCAGGACAGTGGCAAATTGATGGGGGAGAGTGAGATTAGAGGCTGAGAGATCAGTCTTGAGGTTATTGAGGTAATTCTGGCAAGAAATTATATGAGCCTAGATTGGAGAAATGGGTATGGAGAGAAGTGTATGTATTCAAGTTCAATTTCAGAAGACAAATGGACAGGACTTAATGATGGATTGGAGGTAGTAGGGAAAGGAAAGAGAAGACAAGCATGACTCCCAGTTTTCTGGCTTGAGCAGCTCAGTGCTTGTTGATGCCATTTGTTGTGATGGGGAAGACATAGATAGAATTTAGGAAGGAGTACATCTGGTGGGGGTTGGTAATGGAGTTCTGTATAGACATGTTTATGGTGCCAGTGAAATCTAAGCAGAGATATCCAGCAAGAAATTGACAATGCCAATCTGAAACTAAGAAGAAAGATCTGAACTAGAGCTAGAGATTTAATATTTATCATTGTATGGATGGTGGCTGAAATCCCTGCAGTATATAAAACCACCCTGGGAGAGGCCTACACTGAGAAGAAAAGTGGGATGAGGACAGAATGCTGGGGGATCCCAATCACAGCAGGAAAAGAACTAGGAAAGGATAGCATAACATTCAAGGGAACAGAAAGTTTCAGGAGAGAAGAAGGTGTCTTATATAGCAGGGCCATCAAGGAAGATAAGGAATGAAAAATATCCATTGGATTTGGCAACAAGTAAGTTAGTAGTGATTAGTGTCAGCAATAGGGCCAGCCCACAGATGTCTGAGGAGTGAGAGGGCAAATATTTGTCATGAAATAAGGCACAAAACTGAAGTGCAGGCAGCTGGAGAAAGGCCTGGCCACCCAAGGAGGTGATATACAACATGAGCTTTCATGTTGGAGCAGTAGAGGACAAAGACATTGGTGTGTGTTGTAGTGGGTAGTCAGGAGAGGGACATGAGGGGATACACAGGGAGGAGGAAAGATGTACATTGCAATTTCCTAATTCAGGAGAAAATGGAAAGGCTTCTTGGTAGCCATGACACCAATCAGCTGACACAGGGAATGCCAGATGTTTGCAGGAGGAGAATAAATTGAAGGGCTAGTTGTTAATGCATCTAGGTTCTGGAATTCATGGGAAACACATTTTGTGGCAGTGGAACAGCAGGATGTAGGCAGGAGATAAGGAATTAAGAAACCTGGGCTCAGTTTCTCATGAAACTCAGGCTAACTTCATAAACTCTCAAGCTAGGCATAAAATCCCAAGTCATAAAATGGGGGACAAACAGCCTTTACCTAGAGGGCAATCCAAGCATTCCCCATGGTTTTGGATTATCTGTGATAATGCTTCTTTAGATGGCATGGATAATTAGGGGGTCACCATGTTTTAGATAAACACCAGAACAATGTTACAACAGGGAAAACTCTAAAAGAGTATTAAGGAATACTAGGCTCAGAAGAAAACAAACTGCCCCCTCCTCCCAACCCCAACTTCAGACAAACACACACTGATGGAGTATAATGCAGAGACAGCTTTCAGATCTAGTAGGGAAAAAAAGAGAAGTGTTGGAAATGTCAACCTAAAATGTTTTGTTTGATCAAGTGGCAGGGGAAAAAAATACCAGGGAAGAGAACAACCCGAAAGAATAGTTGTTCCAGATAATAACACCTAACTCTTAAGAAAGAAAAGTGAAAGTCATATATTAAGTTCAAATCTGAACATCTGGGGGAAAATGCCTTTATTTAACACTATGAGGCAGGTCATTTTTAAAGATTGCCATTCTCTTAAAGTTGGCTAAATAAGGTTTAGCTACTAGCAGGCTGGTGACCTTGCGCAAGTCACTTACCAGTTTCTTTATTTGTTGCATACATACAGGATTACAGCCCCTGAAAGAAGATGTTTTGGAAACTGCAAAGCAGTGCACCAACATTAGGTAGGGACTTTTACCAGGCAGGGCATACCTTTGAGAAATCGGTTTGAGATAGCTTCATCCAAAAAGGGTTGGATTGCAGTTTTGCAGGAGTGCTAGGTGTTGTGTAAATGTCCTAGTCAGTTCAAGAGGACTTTGGCAAAGGAAAAGTACACACTGCCCAGCAAGCTATGCGCTTGATGTTTCCCCAAGGCAGGGGGCAGGCCTGCCAAGGGCTGCAGCACATCTCCGGGTGACCCAATTTTCCGTTGCCCTCCCAGCTCAAGAGGAACAGCTTGAAATATAAATGGTGCCCTCTGCTCAGCTAAGGAAAACAGTCCCAAATCTTTCTGACATCTGCACACAAGGGGTACTGAGAGGCTGTCCTGCAGGGTCAATAGTGCTGGGGCCAGTTTAAACAATTCTGCTTGGCCCTGGGAAGGTAGGAGGAAAGGGAGGATGACTAAACAGGACCTGGTGGTGCTTCAAGCATCCACGTTCAGTTTTCTGCATGAGCATCGGTCTTATCTATTTGGGAAATAGGACATTCCTGCTCTTGACTCATGAAATATGGCTTGGTCTGGTTCAGTAACTTTGACAAACATTCTTTGAAACTTTAGACTTTGCAAATACATTTTTAGGAACATACTTGACAGTGTGGAGTCTGTGTCTTTTAAATATTGAGGTAAAAATCTGTGCAGGGATATTCTAATTTCCTCCATCCTCCATCCCCTCAGCCACTCAGATGTTTTCAAAAGAGAAGCCAGACTAAGGCTCCAGATGTTTGAAACCTAAATGAGGGCTCCTCATGAAATAAATCTACTGCCCTCCATTTCCAGAGATCAAAATCTTAGCCAGGGGCTTAACAATGAGATCACTGTAGGCATGTTTGCCTGGTGTAGGACTGACCTCCGATCAGATATATAAGATTTTCTACTTTTAAAGGCTCCCCAACCCAACAAACAGCCCAGAGCTTCTCAGTTTCCTGGTTGTTGTGTCTAACTGCTTCTCACCCTGCCACAATCCATCAGGAAATGTCCTTTGTGTCAAACCTCAAATCTCACTTGCATCGATTTGGGTCATTTTTATTTGCTGTATCTTTGCAGAGGTAAAGTAAGTCAATAAGAATCATCAGTTAGGAAAGTGGCTAAAGAATATGTCCAGGAAATTCACAGAAGAAATATGAATTTCCAGGTAATATGTGAAAAGACATTTAAACTCAGGGAATTAGAATGATTTTCACTCATCATATTAGCAAAAATATCAAGTGTTGGCAAGGGTGTAGAAAGATGGGCATTTTTGTGCAATGCTGATGGGAATATAAATTGGAGAATACTTTGTAGCCTAATTTGTCAATGGCTTTGAAGGTTAAAAATGTCTATTACCCTTCTACCAGGTAATTATGATCCTTAGTATCTATGCTAGAGATGTATCTATGCTTGAGCTAGTATCTGTGCTTGAACACAAGGAGGCCTACTCTAAGATTTTCACTGTAGCTCTGCCATTTTACAAATAGCAAAAATTTAGAAACAACCTAAGTAGCTGTCAAAAGGGTGGCTGAATTAAACTATGGGGTAGAGAAAAAGATCTTAAGGACACGTTAAGTTTACAAAAGGGGCCCAGAATATATACTTAGAATTCTATTTTGGAAAAGAAAATCAGATAATGAGACTATTTTTAGACATACGTGTACATATCTCTGATTATGTATGGAAAAAGATAAGAAAGACAATAATGGCACTGAAAGAGCACCAAGAGAGATTTTTGCTTTGTCTATACTGCTTGCATGTTATTCAAGAATGTGTTCATATATTTATTGTGAAATTTTTTTTCTGGAATGTTTCAGAGGTGAGGGCATGGGTCTTGGTGGCTACAGTGAACATGTCTTCTGTGAGAGGCAGCAGTAGATAAGCTGGTGACGTAAATAGATGAGAAATCAAAGGACCCAGATAAAGGCCTGGAATCTGTCATCACTTTGCTATGTGATCCCAGGAAGTAATTTTTCTTCTGCGTCTGTTACCTCTGTACAATCAACAAATAAGATGTGAAGCTTACTAAGATACCTTCCCTTTCTCATATTTTACGATTCTCTAAGTCCATGTCTTTAATGTAGAATAGATCTAGTCCCCTTTGATGAGAAGATGGATTTTTATTCTCTTCCTTCAAATTCTGGCATAGTTTGACATTTATTTATTTATTTATTTATTTTTAATTAATTAATTAATTTATTTATTTTTAATTATACTTTAAGTTTTAGGGTACATGTGCACATTGTGCAGGTTAGTTACATATGTATACATGTGCCATGCTGGTGCGCTGCACCCACTAACTCGTCATCTAGCATTAGGTATATCTCCCAATGCTATCCCTCCCCCCTCCCCCCCCACCACAGTCCCCAGAGTATGATATTCCCCTTCCTGTGTCCATGTGATCTCATTGTTCAATTCCCACCTATGAGTGAGAATATGCGGTGTTTGGTTTTATGTTCTTGCGATAGTTTACTGAGAATGATGGTTTCCAATTTCATCCATGTCCCTACAAAGGACATGAACTCATCATTTTTTATGGCTGCATAGTATTCCATGGTGTATATGTGCCACATTTTCTTAATCCAGTCTATCATTGTTGGACATTTGGGTTGGTTCCAAGTCTTTGCTATTGTGAATAATGCCACAATAAACATGCGTGTGCATGTGTCTTTATAGCAGCATGATTTATAGTCCTTTGGGTATATACCCAGTAATGGGATGGCTGGGTCAAATGGTATTTCTAGTTCTAGATCCCTGAGGAATCGCCACACTGACTCCCACAATGGTTGAACTAGTTTACAGTCCCACCAACAGTGTAAAAGTGTTCCTATTTCTCCACATCCTCTCCAGCACCTGTTGTTTCCTGACTTTTTAATGATTGCCATTCTAACTGGTGTGAGATGATATCTCATAGTGGTTTTGATATTTTACTTTACCCCAAATGTAAGATAATGAAAGAGAAGGTGGAACGGTCACTGTGTTCCCTGTTTGGCTATGGGTTTGAAAGTTTGGTTGACCTATTTATAGTACTACCTTATTTTGACAGTATAAGCCCTTAGTCTTCTTTGAGTGTGATGAGAGTGTATTCACAATGCTAGAAATGGGAAGTTCTGAACTCTGTAGGATGGCCATTAATCCTGGAAACACACACACACACACACACACACACATACACACACACACACACAGATTGATCATCCCTAGTCCAAAAATCCAAAATCCAAAATGCTCCAATGAGCATCTCCTCTGAGTGTCACATCAGTACTCAGGAAATGTTGGGTTTTGAAACATTTCAGATTTCAGATTTTTGAATTAGGGATGCTCAACTTGTGTATGTGTCTAATTTTTTTTCAGATTGAACCCCTTTCAACACTTTTCCTGGGTTATAATAAAAATGCATTTATTTCAGTGAAAATCATAGATACAAATATCTAGGGGCTATGCATATTCAGGGATTGATAGAAATGTTGTGTCAATGACTGAGTTCATTGCAATTTGCACAACAATTCGAACTGTGCATTGCTAATGAGGGACAATACACGGACTGTGTCACAACATTTTAAAACGTATCCTATGTTGTAATTTAATACCTATAAACCATTCTTTATGTATCATCACCTATATTTCTGGACTTTATGGCTACCTTGTTCTCTTGAGTCTATCACTAACAAGCAGGGTGATTTTGGACAAGTCACATCCACAGTCTGTAGATAACAATTGGAACACCTGTTCCCCAGACTGGGAGGGAAGAATCAAGTGAGCTATGAAAATGTACACTTATCTACAAACATTGTCACAATCTGGCTCTCTACAACCTAATTGGCTTTTGGAAAAACTCCAGATGAAACTCTGAGGAAACCTTGGCATTAAGTGAATGAAGGAAACCTCTTCTTGGTACCTCAGAGAGTTTGACCAATCTAACTCTGACTATCATTACTTAGCAAAGCTCCTTCCAGCTGGTCCTCATCACTTTGCTTGTTCCATGAGGTCATAAGAGTAAATTCTAAGCAGTTTATTTCTAAAGAAAACAGATAACAGCTCCCATGCCACTATTTGTCTTTCAACAATGAAATAAGCAACTTACTCTCGCTCCTTTCTCAGGAAAACACTGACAGCTCCCACTGCAGTCCTGGCCCCCACATGGCTTTCCATAAGACTTCTCTCCCTATTAAAAAAAGGAAAAAGTTAATAAGCCATGTGAACCAAGAAGCAATGTTGTCCCAGCAAACCTAACTCTTAGCTTCTTTACCAAGTAAATCTATTGCGGCTTAATGATCTTATCTGATGTTGTCAGTAGTCAAATGAAATAAAAACTAAACTTAAGCTAGCATCCTTTTAGTTCAGGTCTATACCTCATCAAATAAATAGCCGGTTTGAGAACTTTGCTTTAGACATCTCCTCACTGGTAGAAATTCCAGGCATAATATACAACAGAATATCTTTACTTGGGGGCTGGAAATAGACTCTAGACATATTCCTGTGAAAACAGGTGTCCAGTGACTTATGGATTTGCACTCATTGGTAAAGAAGTAGCTGTAGCAGATAACTTGAGTGAAATTCAAGTACTAGATATGTAGTGACAAATGAAAATGGCTACCTTGTACTCTGCTCTCGGAATTGTTCTCCTCAAACTCCATTTCAGCACACAATTCACACCTTACAGTGGCACTCCCATGCCCAGTTAGTCAGATCCAAATTCCTCAGTTGGTATTTTACAGTACCCCCCAAGCTCTCTAACTTCATTTTTGCCTCTCCTCTGATTGATGGTGATGATTGCTAGCTGAATTTCTGCAAGGCCCCCACATGACCTGCCATGTGCTGATCCTCACCAACCTCATCTCCTTTCTCTCTGGCCCACTCTGCTTCAGTCACACAGGAGGGCGTTCATTCTGTTCATTAAAAACATCAAGCCTGTTCCTGCCTCAGGGCCTCTGCCCTCGCTGTTACTTTTTTCTGCAATGTTCTTCTCCTAGATATTTTTTTTAAAATCCTGGCCTCTTTTCATCACTCAGGTCTCAGTTCAATTGTCCATTCTCAGAGAGGCCATTGCTGAGTCTCCTGTTACTTCCAATCATATCATTTCATTACCTTTTCATCGTTAGACATTCTCTTTACTCCTACTAGAATGTAAGCTTCATGTAAGTAGGGACTTCATTGTTTTGTCCAACACTGCATCTCCAATGTCTGAAACCATGGATGACACTCAAGGAATTTTTGGTGACTATATTAATGGAGTTAGGATTTGAACTCGGGTCTGACTAACTCCAAAGTCTTGACCTTAACCCTTAAGCCTTAGTGTTTTCTAAGTCCTTTGTCTACCAGAACCTCAATACAAGGACTCAACAATGAGAAAAACTGCCATTCTGACCATATCCACCTTGGGAAAAGAGGAAAACATAAATTCTAACTGTTATCTGTAACAAGAACTTTATCTCTGGGATGGATTTAGTACCATCCAACTTTTTTGTTTAATGTTGGATGTTTTTTCCAAAGAGAAAGGCATATTTATGAGCTGACCTCACACTTAATCATTCTTGCCTCTGTGTACTGTGTGCCTTTTCCTAATTCCTAGAGAGCACTGTGAATTTCTCAGAAGGTCTCTTATCTCTTTAGACATTCCCACAACACTTTATCATCACAACACCTTGGTAATAAGGTAAAGATGGCAAACCTATGACAAAATATTACTATTTTAGATTCCAAACACCTTCCTTATACGTTATATTTTATCTCTCTTATAAGCCCTTGACATGGTAAGTGTTATTGCACACTTTCCAGTTTACCTTCCATTTTATGGAATATAGGACAGGCAAGTTTTAATAAGGGTGAGATCAAGAGGTACTCTGGCAGGAGGAAGCTAGGGGCTGGAATACAAGAGAGAACTGAGAGAGCAGCATTGAATTTTATCTTCACCTATGCTGATACCCTTGTCTAATGTTGAGTACTATATTTCTTGGTATTATGGATAATTTGTATTTCCTTCTCCATACATTTCTGTGTTTTCTAAGCAGTCTTCAACAAGCACATATAATTATTAAGAATACAAAATAATACATAATATTAAGTGATAAAAGTCATCCCCTTCAAGGAAGAGAACTTGACAGGTGTTGCCAAAGTTGAAATGGCATCTATTTGGAGCTATGGCCTACTTCCAAACAATGTCTGTTTGAGTGTTCCATAAAATTGGTCTATAGTAGATGAAAAATTTTCGGACCCCTCAAGCATGGAGCAAAGAGGCTGGAAGCAAGGGAACTGGATAAGACAGGGAAAAAAAAAACAATAGCAGGAGCTGAACAAAACCATAAGAATCAGAAGCTAAGGTTTCTTAGGAACTCGCCAGAACAAGGAGGCAAAGACACTCAGCTAACAGACGGGAAATCATCACTGTCCTTTGTCACTGAGGAAAGTAACCAGAGAAGCCCTGTTGGCCACAAGGCAATTTCCTGTAATGCCAGCCCTGGCAGTTTCCCCAGGAGTCTTCAATTACAGTGAGGTGGGAGGAGTGAAGGCAGGCTTCCAGGGAACATGACCAGACTAGACCTGAGAAGCCTCTGCCTTATCCTGGCTTGTCTGGGGACACTCCACCCCCTGCTTGACCAGGCCATGTGGCTGGTGTCATTTCCACCTTGGAATGCTCTCCCTTTTCTCTCAAGATCAAGCCCATCTTATACCCAAGAAAATTAAAACTGGAAAGGCTTTGGGAGATCATCTAATACAGTGGTTCTTAACTCTATCCGAGCAGTACTTTATTATTTTTATTATAATTATTACTCTCCCTTGCTATCCTAAAAATAAATTCATAGGAATAAGTTATAATAAAAATGTAAGCAAAAAAATTTTTAAAATCTTATTATTATTATACTTTAAGTTTTAGGGTACATGTGCACAACGTGCAGGTTTGTTACATATGTATACATGTGCCATGTTGGTGTGCTGCACCCATTAACTCGTCATTTAGCATTAGGTATATCTCCTAATTAAGCAAAAATTTTAAAAGCACATATTATGCCCTAACTGTATTGCAAAGAAAAAAAAACAAGAAAAGTAATTTATATTAAAAAGATATGTATTTCAATATATAAAAGCTCATACATGGCTATATTAGAAGATGTCATGAAGTGGTAGTCAGAGGCCAACAGCTCTATAGAGAATTATTATGAATGTAACAGGCTGCTGACACAGAATGACACTGGGATGTAGTATTGATGATTCAAGTATCATGAATGCAGTTGCTATTAGTAAGTGCAGTGATTCTCTCAAATGATAAACAACTCATGGTGATGATCGTGGGTGGGGGACAGGAAGTACAATCTTCCCTTTATTTACTGGGCAGTTTTATTTGTAACAAGAAAACCAAGAAAAACTTCATTTCAATATGTAAAATGTGGTTATGTTCTAGACTTAAATAATTATAAACAGTTTTCATCTCCATGAATATCCAGAGGTCTTCTCTATCCTTCAGGATGCATAGTATTCAGAACACCTGTCATTCCTGGCAGCCACCTAGTAAGTGTCCCTGACTCCCTGATCATTTTGACAATCACAAATGGCCTCACAAGTTCCAAAATACCTCCTGGGGTGTACTTTTGTTAAGAAGTATTGGTCTAATCCAAATCACCCATTTTACAGATGATAACACTGAAGAAGATTATTTTGGCTTGGGTCACACTGTTAACAAGTGGATTCTAACACTTCTGAATATAATGCAATATTCTTCCTACTGTTCCGTACCTCTCAAGGCCAAATTCAAGTTCTATATTTTCCATGACCACTTCAGCTTCGGTGAACCACAATACTCCCTAAGTCCCATTCACTGGGTAAGTGTCTCATGTTGTTATGGGAGAGTCTTTGCAATGTTCCTAAGGTTGCATAGCTGAGAGTCTTGTTTCCTCATCCAGACCATAACGTTTATAAGGGAAAAGTCAATTTATTTTACTCCTTTGTATAAAACCACAGTGTTAAGGGGCAAAACTATGGTCTAGCCAATATCTGAGGCAGTATCCCTTAATTAGGAATATAAGTTCTGGAGTCAGTCTGTACAGGTTTAAATCCCAGCTCTAATATTTCCGAGTTGGATGAACTTAGGCAACTGACTTTATCTCTCTGAAACCCAATTTTCCTATCTGTAAAATGAGGATGGCAACAGTATCTACTGTACAGAGTTTGATTGGAGGACTCAATAAGATTAAGCATGCAAAACATAGTACCTGGCTTATAGTATGCACTAAGTGTCAGCTATTATTATTATATTAACAGTAGCTATACTAGACTACTCAGCATTTTTTGCAACATTCTGGTCTCTCTCTGGAGCTCCTTATCAAGTGCTGTGCACTGGTATGATCATGCCAGTTTGTCTATAGCTGATGTTCACTTTGCTTGGTCAGGATGTCCATTTGGATTTGTTGATGTCTGTATATGTAATTATCTGAATCAAGAACATAATCACATTTTATACATTGAAATGAATTTTTCATGGTTTTATTGTTACTGAATAAAAATGCCTAGTAAATAAAGGGAAGATTGTACATTTTTCCCCCAGATCACCACCACAAGTTATTTCTCATTTCAGAGAATCACTGCACTCACTTAACTATTTTTTGAGATGGAGTATCACTCTGTCACCCAGGCTGGAGTGCAGTGGTGCGACCTGGGCTCACTGCAGCCTCCGCCTCCCAGGTTCAAGCCATTCTCTGTCTCAGCTTCCCGAGTAGCTGGGATTACAGGCACCTGTCACCACACCCAGCTAATTTTTGTATTTTTAGTAGAGATGGGGTTTCGCCATGTTGGCCAGGCTGATCTCGAACTCCTGGCCTGAAGTGATCCTCCCACATCGGCCTCCAAAATTATTTTTAAATGCTAAAAATATTTAGCAATTAGGGTTAAAGGTTAGGGTTTGCTAAACCATAACCCTAAATATTGCTAAATATTTTAAATATAATCTCTACTCCACACATCTATCCTTTTGCTGATGCTGGTTCCTATGTCTAAAATGTTTTCCTACTCCCTTTACCACAAACAAAACTTCTATTCATTCTTTTAAACCCAGCTCAACCATCTTTTTGGTGAAGACACCCTTATACTCTGCCTCCCTCTCAGCAATTTCAGGAGCAGTTCTTACTCTCTTCTCTTTGCTGATGGAGTTTTGCAGTATTTTACTCAATTTGATTCTGCCATCAGACTGGGATCAGGACCATGTCTTATGCTTCTCTGCAGCCCTGTCACAGCAGATATTCAGTGAAGGGCTGTGAAATAATTGCTCTCAGAACAATTGAGTTACAAGTGTTAGAGATCAGCATCACTTGGGATTCTTCGTTTCTCCTGGGTCTCCTGAAATAAAGAATTACATCACAGTGCCTCTACCACCAACCAATAGGCTTTTCTAGGCATCACCAGTGCTTTCTTGCATGGGGGTTGGCAAGGATGACAATGATGCAAAAGGTAACCCAGGAAGCAAGATAGGAAGTAACAGAGGCTTAGCTGAAGTGATTGCATTGCAAAGGCCAGTTATCTTCTGAGCAATTTTCTCCAGAAGCTTAGGTCACAGAAGACTGGCTGTGTATAATTTTATTCTCACCATTCATTCAACAAATATTTATTAAGTGCCTACTATGTACTAGGCACTGTGTTAGAGATGGGTGATAGTGGCAGTATCATACAGCCATAAGTGAAACCAAGTCCTTGTTTTCATGGTGTTTAAAATTTAGAGGGAAGACAAACAGTAAATGAATATTACATACATATTTGTCAGTTGATCTGTATTATGGAGGAAACTAAATTGGGTAAGAGGGTAGGAAGTGTTGGGGTTAGGTTGTTATTTTATATAGGGAAGTCAGAGAAGGCCTTGCTTATAAGGGGACTTCTGAGCAGAAAACAGTGTTTTTCAAAGCACAGTCCTTGGCCCAGAATCATCAGTCCTGGGAAATTGTTAGAGTTGTAAATTCTTGTCTCCTCCACGATCCACTGAATCATAAACTTTAGGGTGGGGCTCAGAAATCTATGTTTTAACAAGCCCTTCAGGTGATTCTGATGCACATAATGTTTCAGAAACACTGCTATAGAAGATGAAGGAATGAGTTATGTGAATATCTGAGGAAAGAGTATTCTAGGCAAAGGGAACAGCAAGTGCAAAGGCAGTAAATGAGAGAATATGCTTGATGTTTTGGCTACAGCAAGGAGGCCAGAAGCCTGGAGTTCAGTGAATAGGGGGATGGGATACATGGTAAAGCCAGAGTTGGAGCAAGAGCCAGATCATAGAAGATTTCATAGACCAATGTAAGAGCTTTGCCCCTGGAAATCCACTGAAGGGCTTGGAACATATGAGTGACACCAGTTGATTTACTTTTTAAGGAGGATTACTCAAGCTGCCATGTGAACTGTAGTGGGGCAAGCACAGAAGCAGAAAGGCCACCTAGGAGGCTGTTGTGGTAGTTCAGCAGGATGATGGATGTTTATAACAGAGAGGCAGTTATAGAGTCTGACAGAAGTAAAATGATTCTAGGTATGTTTTAAAGGTAGAGCTGCTAGGATTTGCTGATGGATTGGATGTGGGATGTGACTGAAAGGGAGAAGTCAAGAATGACTCCAAAGTTTCTGTACTAGGCAACTACAAGGATGCAACTGCCATTTATTCAGATGGAGAAAACTGTTGGAGAAGCTTGCTTGGGAAGCATCAGGAATTCTGGTTTTGAGATGTGTATAAGATATTCAAATGGAGGAGTTGAGTAGCTGGCTATGGAAGTCTGGAATTCAAGGAAGATGCCTTAGTCAGTATAGACTTGACTACGTTGTGGTAACAAACTTAAGATCGCAATGGTTTAGCACACAAAGTTTGATTTCTCACTTTTGTCATAATCCTGAATGGTAATGCCTAGGTTTTCTTCTAGGGTTTTTATGGTTTTAGGTCTAATGTTTCAGTCTTTAATCCATCTTGAATTAATTTTTGTATAAGGTGTAAGGAAGGGATCCAGTTTCAGCTTTCTACATATGGCTAGCCAGTTTTCCCAGCACCATTTATTAAATAGGGAATCCTTTCCCCATTGCTTGTTTTTCTCAGGTTTGTCAAAGATCAGATAGTTGTAGATACGTGGCGTTATTTCTGAGGGCTCTGCTCTGTTCCATTGATCTATATCTCTGTTTTGGTACCAGTACCATGCTGTTTTGGTGACTGTAGCCTTGTAGTATAGTTTGAAGTCAGGTAGCGTGATGCCTCCAGCTTTGTTCTTTTGGCTTAGAATTGACTTGGTGATGTGGGCTCTTTTTTGGTTCTATATGAACTTTAAAGTAGTTTTTTCCAATTCTGTGAAGAAAGTCATTGGTAGCTTGATGGGGATGGCATTGAATCTATAAATTACCTTGTTATCCACCATGATCAAGAGGGCTTCATCCCTGGGATGCAAGGCTGATTCAATATATGCAAATCAATAAATGTAATCCAGCATATAAACAGAACCAAAGACAAAAACCACATGATTATCTCAATAGATGCAGAAAAGGCCTTTGACAAAATTCAACAACACTTCATGCTAAAAACTCTCAATAAATTAGGTATTGATGGGACGTATCTCAAAATAATAAGAGCTATCTATGACAAACCCACAGCCAGTATCATAATGAATGGGCAAAAACTGGAAGCATTCCCTTTGAAAACTGGCACAAGACAGGGATGCCCTCTCTCACCACTCCTATTCAACATAGTGTTGGAAGTTCTGGCCAGGGCAATTAGGCAGGAGAAGGAAATAAATGGTATTCAATTAGGAAAAGAGGAAGTCAAATTGTCCTTGTTTGCAGACGACATGATTGTATATCTAGAAAACCCCATTGTCTCAGCCCAAAATCTCCTTAAGCTGATAAGCAACTCCGGCAAAGTCTCAGGATACAAAATCAATGTACAAAAATCACAAGCATTCTTATACACCAATAACAGACAAACAGAGAGCCAAATCATGAGTGAACTCCCATTCACAATTGCTTCAAAGAGAATAAAATACCCAGGAATCCAGCTTACAAGGGACGTGAAGGACCTCTTCAAGGAGAACTACAAACCACTGCTCAATGAAATAAAAGAGGATACAAACAAATGGAAGAATATTCCATGCTCATGGGTAGGAAGAATCAATATCGTGAAAATGGCCATACTGCCCAAGGCAATTTATAGAGTCATAATCCAATAAGACACAAGCAGCTCCTCTTAGTGGCCTTCTCCAAAGGTGACTTGGATTTCCAAGCTGCTTTTGTCTAGCAACTCCACTATCTCAGATCCTAGTAACTGCTCTTAATTCCCCATTACTGGAAGTGATACATCTCTTGTGTTCATATTCTCTTTAGAAAGAACCAGACATACTGGAAAACCTAACAACATGGAGAGTAGGAGAGAACATGGTTTATCTGGAGATCACCATCTCTGCTATCATTGCTATATAAAGCCAAGGGGTTAGGTGTGGTGGCTTGTGTCTGTAATTTGTAATCCCAGCACTTTGGGAAGCCAAGGCAGGGGGATCGCTTGAGCCGAGGAGTTCGAGACCAGCCTGGGCAACATGGTGATACCCCATCTCTACAAAAAAATTAGACAGGTGTGATGGCATGTGCCTGTAGTCCCAGCTACTCAGGAGGCTGAGGCAGGAGGATCACTGGAGCCCAGGAGTTTGAGGCTGATCGTGCCACTGCACCCAGCCTGAGTGACAGAGTGAGACCCTGTCTAAAAAAACAAAAAGCCTCCAAAGTAGATGAGATTACCAAGGGAGTGAAGGTAGATAAAGGGAAGAGAATACACCCTAGAATTAAGCACTGAAGCATGTCAGTGTTAAGAGAGCATGAGGAGGTACTTGAGAAGGAATCTGAGAGGGAGTAGCCAGTGAGATGAGTAAAGAATCAACAACCAGAGGGGTCCTGGAAAGCAAGGAGGAAAAAAAGTGATAAACTTAAATTGTTGACAGGTCAAGTAAGACAAGATATGAAAACATACCAATGGATTTAGCAATGTGGTGATCTGTACCAGATAAATTTCAGTGGCTTAGCGTGGCTAAAAGCCAGATTGCAAGGGGTTCAATACAGAGTGGGAAGTGAGGAACTGGAGTAATCCAGGATAGCCAATTATCTAAAGGGGTATTGGGAATGGAAGAAATGGCACTGTAGCCAGAGAGGGACATGGGGTAAGAAGTATGTTTAATTTTTTTGTTAAGATTGGAGATATTGAAATATATTAGTAGTTTGAGGGAATATGTGTTGACACAGGAGAGAGATGGAAGAATTGTTGGGGATGACTTTAAGTGTACAAGAGAGGATGGTATCTAATACAGAAGTTGATGGAATGCCCTTAGGTAAGAGAATTGAAAGTTCATCCACAGTGACAGGTGGGAAGGCAGAATACATAAATACAGATGCAGGTAGGGTAGTTGATGTGGTAATGGAAGCATGCAGATATTCTCTTCAACATACTTATTTTTTCCTCTCAGTGAAACAAGAATCAAGGTTATCAACTGAGAATAAGAACATGAAGGAGCTACTGGAGGTTTGTGGAGAAATAAGGTGTGACATGATCAGTTAGGAGAGCAAGGAGAAGGCATGAACTAGGGAAATGTGGCAGGACTGCAAGGCAGCTCTAAGGGCCCACTTGAATTTGGTGGTAATGGACTTAAACGAACATCAGTTATCAATATTGTGAGGTTTTTGGTAGACTTGTCCAGCCACGTGGATACATATGAAGATTAGAGGAAGAGTTGGATTTAATCAAGGTTGGGGTCTGCTAGGTGAGGATGATAAAGGAAAAGAGGGGCAAGGGAGTCAAGGGTATATGGAAAGAAGTGATTATGATTATGGACCATAGGATCTAGGTTTCCTGTGGAAGGAACTGAGCACAGGCGGTGGGCAAGGGGCAGTAGAAAGGTAGTAGGATCAATGGATGATTGACTCTGGCGGGGTTAAAGAAATGCATCGGTTTTAGGATTGTGACTATGTCTCAGAAGAAAGAAGGTGTGGTCCTGTAAAGACGTTAGCTCTGTTAATACTCTGCACAGTGCAAAACAAGACAGTCCTTGGAATATAATAAATTTGTCTTGACTTAGCACAGTAAATGGTTGTTGAAATGGCTGCTCATTCCTGGTTTCATACAGCATAATAAAACTATCCCCTTTTAATAACTTCAGGTTTCTTCAAAATGTCTTTCACATAAAATCTCATTTGATTTTCCACCACAAATCTGAAATAGATATTTTAGATGTATGTGTCTGTGTAGAGACATAGACACGTGTGCAACATTACAATGATTTATTTATATCTTCACCTACCCTCCTAGACATTAGGTTCCTTTGAGATGAAGATCTTGGGTTCACTATAAGACAAATCAATGGAAATCCTTTAAGCCTCAATTTCCTGAACTATAAAATAGGGATATTTTACTTTATAGGGTTTAGTGAGGTTAAATAAGATGATGCTCTTTGTCAAGTGCTTGGTATATTGAGAATACGTTCAATCTATGTCAGCTGGTATTATTTACAATTACAGTCTCTAGTACTGTGCATGTGGATGCCTAATAGGTTCTCATTCAATGACTAATTCCCATTTTAAAGATGAGGAAATGAAAACTCAGCTGTTAAGTGACTTTTTCAACATAGAAAGTTAAGTATCAGAGTGGGGATAAGAAACCAGATACCTTCAACTGTGTGACTCTTGTTTTTTTGTTTTGTTTCATTTTGTTTTTTGTTTTTGTTGTTGTTGTTTTTTATTGGAACTGCTGCCACTAGTTCCAGGAATTGGCCTGAAACTTAAAAAGTCAGGAAAAAAAAGATGAGTGTTGACAGGTGCCTATTTGGGGGTACTTTTTATCAATATTACTCTACTTACTTCACAATATTATTTGTACTGTGTGTACATTTTCTAAATAACCTTCATATATAATTCTTATAACTACTTTTGAAACGAATTATTTTTCATATGACCATTTTCCAGATTAAAAAAACATCCTGAGTTTCAGACAGTTGGTATCATTTGCTAGTTAAGTGACAAAGTGAAGAGAGCCAAACATCTAAAAGAGAAAAATAATACAAGATGCTGAGGTATATATATATATAATCTTCATTCCCTGCCAGTGGCCTCAGGGTCCAGAAATTCTGAGGCCTCTTTGGCTAGATCAGACCTATCCTGGGGCCACATTCACAATAATGGCTACCGTGAGCATCTGTTATGTGCCTAATTAAGTAGTTCACTTTTGTTATCTCACTGAACTGTTCCACCTCCACTATGAGGTAGGCACTATTACCATTATCATTTTACAGATAAAAAAACTGATGCTTCAAGGGGTTAGTTTGCCTTCCCAAGGTCAGTCAGCTAGGGAGCAGCATAAATTCAGACCAGGTTTGGCTCAAAATCTTAGAGCTCTTCCCTTAAACTAGGCCCCGTTTAACACCACCCTACATTTATGAACTTCTTGCTAATAATACACAGAATCTGGCTTTACTTTGAGCAATTCTAAAACAAAACCTAAAACCTTTGCATTGAAATGTGAACATACACACACACGGGCACACACACACATACACACACACACAAACACACACACACATCCAAACACACATTAAACCAAGCTGGGTTCTGTCCCATGTTTAATGTGCATTTGCCTTTTAAGAACAGCTCCCTATGAGTTTATGAATGAAAGACTCTGAGAAGAGAAGGAAGTGATCTGTGGGAGCTGGCTTCCTACCATGTGGGACTTGTCACCTATACTTTATTTTAAGGAAGAAGCTGACACCAGACATTTCTGAATATTTCAGGAAGCCATTTCCCTCCAACATCTGCTCAACTGTGTTCACACCATAGATAAAAACAACTGATGGCATCAGGGGTAGAAGAGGAACAGGCATGCCAGGTTTCACTTGAAAAGCTCTAGCCAGCCAGTATGAACCAGGGCCTGAGGGGATATAGTACTACCCAGTTAGACCTTAAAGTAAATCCAACAAGCAAATGCTTAACACACAAACAGGCAAACTAAATGTTGCCCATAATGTTCTTAAAATAGAAGCCTCTTTTTCCTCTGTTAGTAAGAATTTACTGAGTAGCTATGAAAGAACAACACTTCCCAAGGCTAGTCATAGGGAGCATGTGAGGAATACTCAGATTTAGCAAATAAACATACAGGATGCACATTAAGCTTGAATTTCAGAAAAACCACAAGTAACTTTTTAGTATGAGTATGTCCCAAATTAGTATATGTTCCATGCAATATTTGGGGATATACTTATACTTAAGATATATTTGTTATTTATCTGCAATTCAAATTTAACTGAGTGTCATCTGTTTTGTCTGAAAACCCTTCAAGTAGCATCATGGCACACTTGTGTGACAAATTCAGTTATGATGTGTGTCAAAAATAATTGTTAGTAATAATAGTCAAAATACAAATTCTTCCCCTTAATTTTTCAGAAAATTAAGAGGGGATTCATGTTTCTTTCTGTAATTGAGTCACTCCTACTCATTTGCATTCTTATATGCTTTCCAAAGTAGGAGGGGAAAGTAGAGGTATAACTAGCATTGCAATGATTACATTTATTCATTTACTCAGCAAGTATTTATTGAGTGCCTGCTGTGTACTGGCCTGATGTGTGCTTGCTAGACAATCTTTAATGCACACCTGCTATGTATAAAGGCACTGTGTTGGGCACTATGGAAAAAAGACAAATATATAGAAAACATGTTCCTTGCACTCAGGAAACTAAAAGCTTGATACAGGAGATAACTGCAGTCAAAAGGAGAAAGTGAGAAGTATCATTGGAGAAGATAAAAAGATATGCTTCTAAAACTTGGATGTGATTGTTCTGTCTTCACTCAAAAGCCTTTGATAGCTCCCCATTACCCACAAAGTTCAAAATTTAAGCATGATATTTAAGGGCACTCAAAATTAGGCTCAACCTACCATTGCAAGTCCACCTGTCACCCCCTCTAGTCATAGAAGTCTATTTATTATTATTCCATTTTCCTGGAATACCTTTCATGTTTCATCCATTTCTCTCGAAATTCTGGTCACATCCGTTCTTTTTCCTTTTTGTAAAAACTTTACTGAGATAGAACTCATATATCACACAATTCACACATCCTTTCTTAAATTTCACTTTCTGTCTTTTCCAACAATAGCACTGCTAATGTTTCACTGTTGTATTCGTTGCTCACTCTAACAGCCTTCCTTTTTGACTACTTTAGAGAAACTGTGGCAATAGTTTTCCAATAAAAATACTCAAAATTATTTCAGGTGATTGAGCTGGGCCTCAATTTCCTCAGTTGCGCAATGCGTGGAGAAACTGTATGTCCTTCTACATCGTGTGAGCTTACTCTTGCTACTAGACCTTAAGTATACAGTGAGTGTCATGGCCTTTAGTGGCTTGGCACAGAGCCTGTCTGCTAATTTATAACATGATAGCTTTAGGAAAATCATTACAAGTTGAAAACAAAATCCTTTAATGTTTCTAGTTGGGAGATTAAGAATTTTGTTTTTAAGCCTACAGAAATAGGAAGGGTTGGGATTCCAGGACAGAGACTGTGTCCCGTTAGAAATATCCTGGCAGATTGTCTCCTCTGTTATTAAGTCCAAATGGTTAAGGGCAGTGCCATTTCTGTCTTTTGGACTAGTGGGACACAGTCTAACAAATGCCCAGTTGAGACAGATGGTGAGTTCATGTGTGTAGTTCTCCAGTAGTAGCAGCTATTAGGAGACAGAATAGGAGACAAATACAGGTCATTTCCACATTTAACACACAAACAGGCAAACTAAATGTTGCCCATAATGTTCTCAAAATAGAAGCCTCTTTTTCCTCTGTTAGTAAGAATTTACTGAGTAGCTATGAAAGAACAACACTTCCCAAGGCTAGTCATAGGGAGCATGTGAGGAATACTCAGATTTAGCAAATAAAAATACAGGATGCACATTAAGCTTGAATTTCAGAAAAACCACAAGTAACTTTTTAGTATGAGTATGTCCCAAATTAGTATATGTTCCATGCAATATTTGGGGATATACTTATACTTAAGATCTATTTGTTATTTATCTGTGATTCAAACCACAAATTCTGTTATTTGTTAATTATCTACAAGGCTTACATGTGTTGATAAGGCAAAAGATGTTTTAACTTGCTCACAGATGGGGAAAGATTACATGTGGAGAAGACTAACCAGGAAAATTGAGTGCCTCATAGAAAATCCATCTCTCATGACTAGGGGGAAAATCAGAAGGAAAAAAAAATCCTACAAAGTACAAAACCCAGCAAATACACCAGGACCTCTGTCTTCATTTGCAAAGAACAACATATTACTTTTACCTATTTTTTGGCTGCAATATTAAGCTGTAAATCCTTTCAGAAGTTAATTTTCATTTTGCTTGCAGCATGAACAAGACAGACCAACTTGTCACGTATGCCTACATTTCTAAAATTAGGAGAAACAGCCCTAATCCCTTCTCATAGGCAGAAAATAGAAACAAGTCAAGTAGTCTACTTGGTTGGTGGGAATGGACTTTAAAAAGCATCATGCTAGAAAAAAAGTACTGCATGTCATAAGCAAAGTTCAAACTCCAGTTTAAACTTTTTGGGCTTAATCAAAGCCATAGGCGAAGGAGTGGTCCACTATTTTTGTCTCTAATTCCATATTTCATGACTTCGAAACTCATCTACTTTTCTTTTTGTTTCTAACCACAGTGAGATGCAAAACTAATTTTTAAAAGCCCTTCTGTGGCAAGACTTTATCTTTGGTGATTCCCGTGCAGGACATAAACTACCAAATCTCACTGAAGAAGAAGTAGAAAATCCCAGTAGTCCCTTATCTATTAAAGAAATTGAATTTGCAGTTAAAAACCTTCCAATAAAGGAAACTCCTGGGCTAGATGGCCTCACTGGTGATTTCTACCAAACATTTAAGGAATAAATATATTGATCCTACACAAATTCTCCCAGAAAATCGAAGATGAGGGATTAATTTCTAACTCACTCTGTGAGTCCAGCATTACCATTACAGACCAATATTTTTCAGGGATATAGATACAAAAATTCTTAACAAAAATTCACAAAATTGAACCTAACAATATATAGAAATGATGGTACATTATGACCAAGTTCAGTTTATTCCAGGAATGGTAGTTCGGTTTAACATCTAAAAATTAGTCAGTGTAACTCACCATATTAGCAGACCAAAAAGAAAAAAAAAAAACCTATGATTATCTCAATAGATGCAGAAAAAGAATTTGAGAAAATCCAGCCTCTACTGTGATAAAAACTCAAAGCAAACTAGAAATAGAAGGGAACTTCTTTAACCTGCTAAAAGGCATCTATGGAAAATACTACAGATATCATCGTGTCTGTTGGTGGAAGCCTGAATGCTTTCCCTGCTAAGACTGGGGGCAAGGCAAAGATGTCCACATTTACACTTCTACTCAACATTGTGCTAGAGGTTCTAGCCAGTGCAGAAAAGGCATCCATATTCAAAAGGAAGATGCAAAACAAGTCTTTATTCACAGATAACATGATCGATATAAAATATAGCATGAAATCTACAAAAAAGCTACTAGAACTAATAAGTGAGTTTAGTAATGCTGGATGATACAAGGTCAATATACAAAAATTAGTTGCATTTCTGTAAACTAGCAACAAACAATTGGAAACTGAAATTAAAATGTCACATGATAACATCAAATATATAAAACAGTTAGGAATAAATCTGACAAAAGATGTGCAGTCGCTTTGCATGGCAAAGTTAATTGCTGAGAAAATTAAAGAAGGCTTAAATAAATGGAAAGATATCTTTATGATATCAATTTTCCCTCAATTGATGATCATAAACTCAGTGCAATTTGAACATGTATATGAAAATCCAAAGGACCTAGCATAGCCCAAACAACTTAGAAAAAGAAAAAGCTGTAAGACGTACAGGACCTACTTCAAGACTTATTGTGAAGCTACAGCAGTCAAGAGAGTGTAAAGATAGACAAAAGTATGAATGAAACAGAATAGAGTCCAGAAATAGAGCCACATATATATAGTCAACTGATTTTTGACAAAGCTGCAGTGGTAGTCCAGTAGAGAAAGAATTGTCTTAAACAAATGGTGCTGAAACAATTGGACATTCAATATGCAAAATAAACAAATGATGAACTTTGATCTATACTTCACACTATGTACAAAAATTAACTCAAAATATATTGTAAATGTAAATATAAGCCTGAGACTTTAAAATTTCCAGTAGAAAAATTAGGAGAAAATCTTTGTCCTCTTAGATTAAGCAGAGATTTAGATACAACACCAGAAACTTGAAGCATGAAAGAAAAAAAATGAAGAAATTGGACATCATCTAAATTAAAACTTCCTTTTTGAATGATATTCTTATGAGAATGGAAAGATAAGCTCTAGACTGAGAGAAAATATTTGCATATCACATATCTCAGGGGTCTCCAACTCCCAGGACAAAGACCCGTACCTGTCTGTGGCCTGTTAGGAACTGGGCCGCACAGCAGGAGGTGAGCAGCGGGCATGTGAGCACCTGAGTTCTGCCTCCTGTCAGATGAGTGGTGGCATTAGATTCTCATAGGATCACAAATCCTATTGAAAATTGCACATGCAAGAAATCTAGGTTGCATGCTCCTTTTGAGAATCTAACTAATGCCTGATGATCTGAGGTGGAATAGTTTCATCCTGTAAGCATCCCTCGCCCCACACCTCCCACCCCGGCCCCTTCTATAGAAAAATTGTCTTCCACAAAACCAGTCCCTGGTGCCCAAAAGGTTGGGGACTGCTGACATATCTCATATGTCAGCAGTCCCCAACCGGTCCTGGGGGTTGGGGACCTTTGTCATACAGGGCTATTGGTACAGGCAGCATCATGAATGAGTATCGAAATAATTGTGCTGAGTAAAAAGCGTAATTATTTTTTAATTATGCAGAAAAGCACATGTATTTTATGTTTCCATTTCCATAGAATTCTAGCAAATTAAAATTTATCTATAGTGACAGAAAACAGATTTGTTATTGCCCAAGGATGGGGGGTGGCAGAGAGGAGTGAGAGAAGTTATTACAAAGGAATATGAGGGAACTTTTGCAGATAATGGACATGTTCATTATCTTCATTGTGGTGATGCTTTCATGCTTGTACATACTAGCCTAAACTTATTAAATTGTACAATTTAAATATGTTCCGTTTACTATAAGTCAGTTATATCTCAGTAACACTGTTAAAAAAAAACACAGCAAAGGGACTCAGAAGTCATTCTGAATAGGTTCCCACTGCCCAAATAAGTGATGGCCTGAACACTAATAACGATAACTGCATTCAATGAAATTTGTAAAATATTTGGAACTTCATGAATCCATAATGGTAACCTACACACAAAAAAACCCTTCACAGGTCACTTTTGGAGGATGCCAGGGAAATAATTATTTTTTAAATTTGTTAAAAAAAGGATAGTGGAATCAAGCATTCATTCTGCCTTTCCTAAATGAACTATAACTGAGGATAACCATAAAAATTAATGAAGGGATGTTTCTCCTAAATAAAGTATTCAAGTATAGTATGCATAAGAAAAGACAGAATTACAGAATCAACATTTGCAACTCCCAGTGAAGTAATAGATTGAGGTAATAGATATCAACAGCTCCTAGTATTTCAGAAAGAAGATCAAGCAGACATTGCAGACATTTTGTACATCAATAATGATGGAAGAATAAAACACTACGTGATTAAATAGTTTTCCAGAAAGAGGGGAAGGGGAAGAGGGGGTGGAAGGGGGAGAGGGAAAGGGGGAGAGAAGGAGGGAGGCAGAGAGGAAGAGTGAGAGAAAGAGAGACAGAGAGAGAAATGGAATATGGTTAAGTCTCTAGATCTAACTACCAAAGCTTTACAATACCAGCACCAACCAATACCAATGCCAACACCAACCAACAAATCAAAACTGTGGGAAACTTACAAGACAAAATGATCCAGTTTTTTCCACAAATATTTCAGGGAGAAAAAAGAGAGATTGAGGAGAAGCTACAGATTAAAGCCATTATGAACAACAGTATGGAGATGCCTCAAAAAATTAGAAATAGAACTACTTCATGATCCGGCAATTCCAAAGGAATATGAAATATCCAAAGGAAATGAAATCATGTTGAAGAGATATCTGTGATCCCAGATTTATTGCAGCACTATTCACAATAGCCAAGATATGAAGTCAACCTAAGTGTCCATCATTGGATGGATGGATAAATAAAATGTGGTACATATGTACATGGAGAAATGCTACTCAGCCATAAAAAGAACAAAATCTTCTCATTTGCAACAACATGGATAAGCCTAGATGATATTATGTTAAGTGAGAAAAGTCAAACACAGAATAAATACCACATGATCTCATGTGTGAAATCTAAAAGAAGTTGATCTCACAGAAGTAGAGAGTAAAATAATGGTTTCTAGGGGCTAAGGAGAGTGGGAAGGGGGCTAGGAATGATGGAGAGAAGTTGGTCAATGGATACAAAGTTATAGTTAGAGACGAGGAATAAGTTCTGGTGTTCTACTGCACAGTAGGGTGACTGCAGTCAAAAGTAATATTTTGTATAGTTCAAAATAGCTAGAATAGAGGAATTTGAATGTCTTACCACAAAGAAATGATAAGTGTTTGAGGTGATGGATATGTTAATTACCAGGATTTGATCATTACACAATTTATATATGTATGGAAACATCCCACTGTACCCTCTAAGTATGTACAATTATGAGTCAATTTAAAAACAAAATAAAACTTAAAAAATACAATGACTTAAGAGATTTATCATCCAATCACAATGTAGGGACTTTATTTGGATACTCAAATGTAAGGAAGCAAATCCATTTATGAAACAATGGGGAAATATGAACATTGTCTGGATATTCGATTATATTATTGTCAATTTTGTTGGTGTGATAATGGGATTTTGGATGTTTTCATAACTTACTTTTAAGAGCTACTTAATGAAATACAGATGAAATGAGATTATTTCTGGTATTTGTTTCACAATGATTGAGGGTGAGAAGTGAGGATTGTTGGAAATGAGACTGTCTATGAATCGGTAAATTTGAAGCTGAGCAATTGGTACATGGGAGGAGTTTCATTGTACTATTCTATTTTTTTATGTTTTAAGTTTAAGTTTTATTTTATGTTTGGGATTTAAGTTTCTGAGTTGGTAAATGGACGGATTAAGGTGAATGACCGAACCTTTGTGGGAAGGGAAGGAAAAAGAGGAGTCGAAGGTGACTCTTTCAGCTTGAGCAACAGGGAGGATGGTAATGCCATTTGCTGAGATGGGGAAGCATGGAATAGGACCAATTTGTGTGTATGTGTGTGCATGTGCGTGTGTAGAAAATGAGTTCGGTTTTGGACATGCTGAGTTTGAAATATCTGTGAATAGCCAGGAAAATATGTCTAAACAGTTATATATATATGGGCTTGGAGCTTGGAAGACAGATTTGGGATAGAACGTAGAATTATGCAAGGATGAGTTTGTGCAGAGAGTGAAAGAGTTCCGGGAAAAAGCCCTGACGAACATCTACCTTAAAGATCTGTGCAGAGAAAGTAGGGCTCAAACTTATATGGATACAAAGCAGAATGGGACAAAGACTGCCACTGGGGAGCTCCAACTTTAACCAGGGATACACATTCAATTAAATTCTATAGGCCTGGTCTTGGCCCAGATACTAGGCAGAAGACACCGCTTTGAAAATATTCATGTGCTGTCATGCACGGCTCTCCAAGTACTCTATGAGCTTTAATTAGTCTTAACTCTCAAAAGACTCTAAATGACTTCAGTGCAGGGAGTCAGAAAAGAGCTTGCATCCTTGGGAATAAGTGGAATTCACTACATTTTAAGGACATGATCCTTCCCTGAAATACCCAGGGCTGGCCTTTTAAATGGTTGATGAATGCAAACTAAGTACTGATAGAGCCTGAAAACTGAGTAGGCAATCCTGGAAACCAGGAGGTGGAAGGCAGGGGACAGGTAACTGCCACCAGCCCATATATTCAATTTCTAATTTGGCTCAAATAAAGTTGTCAGAGATACAGGTGGTCTCAGCAGGAGAATCTGTGTGCCCGTTTTCACTCCACAGCTATACCAAGTAATTTTTCCAACCCTAGCTTGGGTTCCAGAGATTAAGCCAAGTTTAGGGGGAAACGCTGGCAAATCTGAGGTTTCTTATATCATCACAACTATGTCATTACACACTGTGCACAAAGCTAAGATTCAATAAATGTTTATTGAATTAATGTATTGAGTAGATGTAACAAACAGGATAGTCTAAAGTAAAGAGGGGAGTCTATTTTTACCTCTATTTTTGCAAGGTTTCTCCTTCTAAATTAAATAAATTTCCCACTTGCAGATAAATGTCTGAGTGTCCTTAGTTATCATCATGTGTAAAGGACATCATGAAATGCCCCTGGATGCTTTTCTTGTGGCTTTATTTTCCCGCCTTGACCTCTTTGTCAATGTGTTTTGTCACATTTTGCCATATTGTGCAAATCTCTTTGTACAGAGGTCTCTTCTAAATATTCCCAGAGCCTAGCACTGTGCCTGGTACATTAGTAGGTGGTTGTTATTAGTTCGGGATCTCCAGGAAAATATAGCCAAAATGATATTTGTGTGTGTATATGTACACTCCTGTCACTCAACAACTAGGAAACATTCTGAGAAATACATCCTTAGGCGATTTCGTCACTGTGCAAACATCATAGCATACTTACACAAACTTAGATGGTATAGCCTACTACATGCTAGGCTATATTTTATAGCCTATTGCTCTTAGGATAAAACATGTGCAGCATGTTACAGTACTGAATACTTCAGGCAATTGAAACACGATGTTAAGTAATTATGTGTTTAAATATATCTGAACATTAAAAAGGTACAGAAAGATACAGCATCAAAATACTATGGAACCACTGTTGTATATGCCATCCGTCCTTGACCAAGACATTGGTTGTGGCACGTGATTATATTTGTATTAAGGAATTAGCCCACTCAGTTGTGGAAACTAGCAAGTCTGGAATCTGCAGGGCAGGCTGGCAGGGTAGAGACCCAGGGAAGAGATGACATTGCTGTCTAAAGTCCAAAGGCAGTTTGGAGACAGAATTGCTACTTTGTCAGGGGATCTCAGTCTTTTTCTCTTGAGGCCTTCAGCTGATTGGATGTGGCCCACCCACATTATGGAGGGTAATCTGCTTTACACAAAGTCTACTGATTTATTGATTTTTATAGATTTAGGGGGTACAAGTGCAGTTGTGTTAGATGAATATGTTGAGTAGCAGTGAAGTCTGGGTTTTTAGTGTTACCCATCACCCGAACTGTGTACATTGTACCCAATAGGTAATATTTCATCCCTCACCCCACTTCTACACTCCAACCTTTTGGAGTATCCAATGTCTATTATTCCTTTCTGTATGTCCATGTCTAACTCATTTTTTATCTCCCACTTATGAGTGAGAATATGTGGTTTTTGACTTTCTATTTCTGAGTCATTTCACTTAGGAAAATGGCCCCCAGTTCCATCCATGTTGCTGCAAAAAACATGATTCCATTCTTTATTGTGGCTGTCATTCCATGGGATATATACCACATTCTTTTTATCGAAACATCCATTGATGGACATTTAGGTTGATTCCATGACTTTGCTATTGTGAATAGTGCAGTGATAAATACATGA
The DNA here is from genome assembly GCF_029289425.2 of Pan paniscus. Classification (NCBI taxonomy): domain Eukaryota; kingdom Metazoa; phylum Chordata; class Mammalia; order Primates; family Hominidae; genus Pan; species Pan paniscus. The sequence goes on from NC_073272.2 coordinate 107,814,793, forward strand.
GTGCAGGTGTCTCTTTGAAACAATGATTTCTTTTCCTTTTGGTAGATACCCAGTAGTGAGATTGCTGGACACACAGTAGTGGTAGTTCTATTTTTACTTCTTTGCGAAACTTCCTATACTGCTTTCCATACCAGTTGTACTAATTTACATTCCCACCAACAGAATATAAGCATTCTCTTTTCTCTGCATCCTCACCAACATCTGTTGTTTCTTGCCTTTTAAATAATAGCCAGACTGCTGTAAGAAGGTATGTCATTGTGGTTTTAATTTGCATTTCTCTGGTGATTAGTGATGTTGGGCATGTTTTCATGTTTGTTGGCCACCTGCATTTCTTCTTTTGAAAAAATCGTTTGTTCATGTCCTTTGCCCATTTTTAATAGAGTTATTTGTTAGTTTTTTTTTTAGTTTAGTTCCTTGTAGATTCTAGACATTAGATGCATAGTTTGCAAATATTTTCTCCCATTCCATAGGTTATCTTTTTACTCTGTCAATTATTTCTTTTGCTGTGTAGAAGCTTTTTAGTTGCATTAAGTCACAGGTGTCTATTTTTGTTTTTGTTATGTTTGCTTCTGAGGATTAGTAATAAATTTTTCTCCTAGGCCAATGTTCAGAAGTATTTTTCCTAGTTTTTTTTCTAGAATTTTTATAGTTTGAGATCTTGCATTTAATCTATCTTGAGTTAATTTTAGGATATGGTGATAGATATGGGTTCAGTTTCATTCTTCTGCATATGGCTGTCCAATTTTTCCAGCCTTATTTATTGATAGAGGGCACTTTCCTCAATGAATATTCTTGTCAATTTTGTCAAAGATCAGTTGGTTGTAGGTATGTGGCTTTCCTTCTGGGTTCTCTATTCTATTCCACTAATCTATGTGTCTATTTTTATACTAGAACTATGCTACATCATGATCAAGTGGGTTTTATTCCAGGTATGCAAAGATGGTTCAATATGCAAATCAATAAATGTGATTAACCACATAAACAGAATTAAAAACAAAAATCATATAATCATTTTAATAGATGCAGAAAAAACATTTGATAAAATCCAGCATCCCTTCATGAGAAAAACCCTCAACAAACTAGATGGAGAAGGAACATACCTCAAAATAATAAAAGCCATACCTGACAAACCCACAGCCAACATCATATTGAACAGGAAAAAGTTAAAAGAATTCCCTTTAAGAACGAGAACAAGACAAGTTTGCCCACTTTCACCACTCCTATTCAACATAGTACTGGAAGTCCTAGCTAGAGCATTTAGGCAATAGAAGGAACAAAAGGCATCCAAACTGGAAAAGAGAAAGTCAAATTATCTGTGTTCATTGATGATATGATCTTATATCTAAAAACCTAAAAGACTCTTAGATTTGATAAATGACTTCAATAAATTTACAAAATATAAAATCAATGTGAAAAAATTAGTAGTGTTTCTGTACACTGATAACAATAAAGCTGAGAACCAAGTGAAGAACCCAATCCCATTAACAGTATCTACAAAACAATACCTAGGAATACATTTAACCAAGGAGATAAAAGATACCTACAAGCAGAACTACAAAACACTGGTGAAAGAAATTGTAGATGACACAAACAAATGGAGAAACAACCCATGCTCATGGATTGAAAGAATCAATTTTGTTAAAATGACCATACTGCCCAAAGCAATCTACAGATTCAATGCAATTTCTATTAAATTATCAATGTCATTTTTCACAGAATTAGAAAAAAACAATTCTAAAATTCATATGGAACCATAAAAGGGCCTGAATAGCCAAAGGAATCCTAAGCAAAAATTATAAAGCTGGAGTTACCACATTGCCTGACTTCAAATTATACTGTGAAGTCTCCTGATTTAAATGTTCATCACATCTTAAAAATATCTTTACAATAAGACATAGACTAGTATTTTACCAAACTTCTGGTCATCATAGCCTAGCCAAGTCGACACATAAAATTACCCACCACAGTGGTTATAAACTAGAACTGAAATAACCTGTGGACTGCCTGCATTTGCCTATTTACTTCTGAACATCAAGTAGTGAATACAGTGGGCACACAGACATCAGGGAACACCAGGTCATTAGTTCATTTCTAACTACACAAAACAGTTTTTCAATAAGGTCGGTGAAACATGAGATGAAAATAAGTTATGGATGAAATTTATTTTCAGATTTTCTCCCAACATTTAATCATTTTTAACTGATGAACTATTACATTATTCATCCATTAGAGGCAATAAAGTAACATGAGATGGCATTCCTGGAACTGGATTCCAATCCTGCTTTATTATTATAATAAATGGCTGAGTGACCTTGGACAACTCACTTTACCTTTCTTGGTTTCTGCCTCACCAATAGCAAAAGAAAATCTCAGAAATTCTTTAAAGTAAGTGTGTGGTATAGTAAATTCGAGTCTTCAGAAGGATCCGGGTCCAAATCTTGCTTCTGACACTTATTAGTTCTGAGCAAGTTTCTTCTGAGCCCCAGTTTCTGCAGTTCCAAAATGGGAATAAGGATATTTACCTCATAACAGAGTTGTTATAATGATCAAATAAGACAAGCTGAGCGCAGAGTATCACAGATATTAACTCCTTTCACTGTCATTTTCCCTTTCAGCTCAAATACTATATGGTAATGTTCTGTGCAGATGGAAAGTTAATTCCTCTTAGAAAAATGTAACTACCAACAGAGACTAAGCGTAATCAGGATACTCAAAGGATACATTTGAGATTACAGAGTCTTGAACAGCTTTTGTTATGGTGTAATTTCATTTCATTTGGAAAAACTCTTTATGGCCATTTGATATTCTTTCAGGCCTAGCTAAAGTCTTTGGCTCTTTAACTCCTGTGGGCCACTTTGGTGGCCTGTGGTGTGTGGGAAAGCAAGGAAGGTCAAAGTCATGGGTATCTTTGTAGCACCAGACTGAAGATTGTGTGCTTGCTGTGTTCCTAGCACTAATGCTTGCCTTATCCCATCTATTATTCACAAAAAGTCACAAAGGTGGGTACTACTATTTATATTCTTGGTTTACAGATGAGGAAACTGAGGCTCAGATGGATGAGGTAACCTTCCCAATATTACACAGCTAATAAACACTGAATTTTCATTCATTCCCATGTCTATTTTGATTCAAACATATTCTCTTAACTACTAAATTGCATTGCCTCTTCCTGGAAAGTGTCAGTTTTATAAAAGACACACAGGCTTTTGAGATTTTAAAGAAATGTTTTCACTAGAATAATTTGTGTGTACAGTACATGGAACTGTGTATGTATACATGTATGTGTGTAAATATATACAGAAACACACACATATATATACACATACATACATGCACAATTCTAATAATTTAAAATTTGGGGGTTAAGAAACCAGGGTAGATCATTATTCTGGAAATTCCGACCACTTCCAGAGCTCTACAAGGTGGGGGTGAAGAGGTAAGTAGCAAAATAAATAAGAGGGTCATGCCTCTACTTGTCTGTGATGCTGACTATACAGAACATTTTGAATAAGACTACTACAGGATATTCCTAGTAGCTGACAGGTATCTAATGGTTAATATGTGTCAGGCACTGTGATGAGACTTTATATGCATCATGCCATGTGATCCCCAAAACAACCCTATTCAGCAGATGGGAAAACTGAGGCTGACAGGTTATATCACTTGCTCAACGTCGGCCAACTAGCAAGTAACAAAGCCAGGATTCAACTCAAACTTGAAAGCCCTTGTTTTAAAGTAATATGACAGATTTACATTAAAAGTTCCTCAGTAAATTAAACATAGAATTGCCATATGACTCAGCAATTGCATTGCTAGGTGTATACCCAAAAGAATTGAAAACAAGTGTCCAAACAAAGACTTCTACGCCAATGTTCATAGCAGCTCTATTCACAATAGTCAAAAGGTGGGAGCCACCCAACTGTCTATCAACAGATAAATGAATAAACAAAATGTGGTATATCCATACAATGGAATTCAGCCATAAGTACAATACAATTCAGCCATAAAAAGACATGAAATTCTGATACATATTACAACACAGATGAATGTCGAAAAGGTTATGCTAAATTAAAGAAGGCATATATTCTATTATTTCATTTATATGAAATATTCAGAAAGACTAAATCCATAGAGACAAAAGATTAGTGGTTGCCAGGGGCTGGGGAGAGAGGTTAATGAGGAGTAGTTGCTTAATGGGTACAGGGTTCCCATTTGGGGTGGTGAGAAAGTTCTGGAAGTAGATAGTGATGATGGTTGTACAATATTGTGAGTGTACTTAATGCCATGAATTGTACTGTTTAAATGGTTAAAATGGTAAAATTTATATTATGTGTATTTTACCACAATAAAAATCAATCAATCGATCAATTGATTAATCAATCCATTGGTCCCTGATTTTTTTATGCCTAACTATGGGTTTTGCTCCTTTAAAGCATGTATGCATGTCTCCGCTCATGGTTAAAAATTAGATTGCACTGTTGCAATGAAACACATAAGCAGAGCTTTGTTTGGTCTGGCCCTAGAATTGGTTATACCTTTGTAACCATTTAACACTCTGGGCTCATTTCCCTTCTCTTTACCCTAACTCCTACTTTTCCTTCCTTGTTCCTCCTTGGACCTGGAGTCTCCTCTCCCTTTCCCACCAATTCAAATTTTGCCCATTCTTCATAGTCCAGCTCGTCCATGAAGACTTTCCTGATTATTTCTTCTCTGCCTCTAGTCAAGAAACCCAGAATGACTGAGGTAGGCCCACTTTATTTTAAAATTAGCATTAAAAGTTAACATTACACAACTGTTTCTAAAACAACACTGGTTCTCAGACCAGTGTCCTTTCTATTAACACCTCAGTGTCTCACCCAATATTTAGAGTTGTCACATGAATTGGCATATTATTTTACATGTGTATATATGTTCTGAGGGGGTTCCTGTCAGGTAACTTCATTTCTCTGGTAAGACACTCACTCCTGGTAATTCCTATTCCTTACACTTCTTTGAATCACCCACCATATGTTGGTACATAATAGATGCCCAATAAATACTTAGGATGAGAGATCTACAAATGTCCACAATTGGTCTCAAAACTATTGCTGACATGTAAAACAGGACATTATAACCCATCACTCCATCAGAAAGGAAACATCTGTTTATTCTACTGTATTTTCAGTTTCTAACAAATTAAAATCAGGTGAGTTCTTGCTCGTGAAGCGAGGAGCAGACAGACACCTTCCAAGAAGCAGCAAGTGCATATGCTTTGAATCAAAACAGACATGAGAGTAAATTCCAATTCAGTATTTATTAGCTGTGTAATCTTGGGCAAGTTTTCTCACCCTTCTGAACCTCAGTTTCCTCAACTGTAAACATGGGGATATGAATAATAGTAAGTAACCTTGTTGGTTTGTTGTGAATATTCAATGAGATAATGCAAGCATTAATGCTAAGTTAATAAGCACTTAATACATGTTAGTATTTATGATTATCCATTACTTTCCCAAATCTTCCTAAGGAAACAGTTTATTCATAGTCCTAGGACTTAGCGAACATTTAGCCTAGTTGTATATAGTATGGTAGGTTCAATGATTTGGTCCTAAATGGTGGTATCAGGACACAAAGATATAGATAATGAGGCTTAATAATCAATTCCAGGAAAATGTAGGCTGATGTCACGATACTGTAATTATGACCTAAGAAGTCCAATTAGCTGGACCAACCAGATTTTTTTTTTTTAATAATGGCAGTGTTCCTAACCCTGAGAACAAAAGTGAGACTTGAAAGAAGTGGTAGTTTGCATCCTGGCCAATGAACAAGGGATCTGCTGGTGGCTTTCCAGCTGATAATAGAGAAATCACTGGGGAGGAATGAGATGGCATTCCCAGTGTTTAACCATAAGAATAAGGCTTTTAATTCTCTAAGCCCTTTGGATGTCTTGGACACATGGTTATTCATCAATTTTCTTCAAACATCTGATTGCCCATGCATGCCAAGACAGCTGCCCACATTTCGGTAGACTGGCTTGTGCCTAGGCATAGGGATTTGAGGTTGAAAGAGTGAAGTTACAAGAGATGGAAAAAAGTAGAGAGGTCAGAACAAGGAATAGTCTTGGGAATGAAGACTTGTAATCTTTGTAAAGAATTAGCAATGCCCACATATAGTTCTTTCAGACTGGTCTTGCTCAGGAATCCAAACCTCTGTTAGTATTGCTTGAAGGTATAGAAAAGCATCAGATTTCTGGGATTGCAAACCCACTGCTGGCAGACAGTTGGCTGCTTTCATAATGCACAATCGACACTTGAAGGATTAATTTCCTAAGGTCAGGTAGAATGGTTTGTTCGCCCCTTTGGGTGAGCTGTCTCTAGCCCTTCTGTAATATGCTGCTATTCTCAAAAGCCATGGTTAAAAATGAGATTGCACTGTTGCAAACAAACACATAAACAGAGCTTTGTTTGGTCTGGCCCTAGTATTGGTTATACCTTTGTAAACAAAGGGAGGCACTAATCTGATTATCAAGTTTTGAAAATAACAGCTGAAAGCTTAAATTAGTTTAGACTATAGTATGTAAAATTGTGAAGGGAGTGGGCAGGAGAGATGAGATTTTTACCATCAAGCTGAATTTTACAAGATATGAGAGAGACATAGGATAGCCTGCTTGACTCAGGCACTTTAAAATGGCTGTCTCTGATTTTTCACTCATACACAACTTCCCCTGTGGCCACACACCTGCCCTCTCTCCCTGCCAAAAAAAATGTTGGGAATCAGATCTTTTAATCAGTACCTCTGACTCTGAAAGTTAGTGGGGTTGGTGGGGCAGGAAAGAGCTGAAGAAACTTTTGTGAAAACCAGGAGTGGGCTACAAAGCAGCTCAGAAAGCCAGGTGAGAGCCTGGGGCTAGAGCTCTCTGTAGTTTTTGACTAAATTAGACCAACAGCTTCTGAATCCCACATCACATTCCTGCTGGCTTTTAAGTTTATAGAAATAACTCTACAATTAACTGAAAACCAATATTAAGACCTGCACAACGTCCCCTCTCATTGTATTCGATTTTTGGCTGACCTTCGCCCTTTTCATCCTCCTTTCCTTTTTGATCTACTCTTCTATACCACATTTGCTCCCTCCATGGTCTCTTCCTCTTCCTAGAGTAATTAACCTCAGAAATTCAGTTCTTAGCAGCCCAGTTCAGGCCTCACCCTCACCCTCCCAAATTTTGATAGCTATATGTTGTGGGAGTCAAATCCTATTCTTCCACATGTTTACAGATAACCCTCTCTTAAACACAGCTTTCAAAGTAGTAGATAGGTCTTGTGGATGATGGCAATATACTTAGGAAATGAACATATTTTGATCACAGGATTGAGAGTTTACTCAGCCCTCAAAGCCCAGAGCACAGACTTCAGATACTTTACATTATTCACAGCATCTGTCCTGAACTGCTCTCTCTGACCTGCCTTGCACTCCACCTCTTAGCCTCCGTTTAATCTTTTTGGCTTCTGACCTCATAACTCGTTTTCCCCTCTCACAGTCTTGCTTTGGATCTGATTCTTGCTACGGCTTTTCTGTTCTTTAGTTATCTTATTTTCTCTGCAATAATGATTTCCAACTCTCCCTCTTGCTATGCTGCAGTTGATTGCCCTGGATAAACACCTTAGTCGATCCTCCTCCAAGCCCATGCCCAGGACCCTTATACGCAATCACCCCCTCTAACCTCGTATAGCTCTTCTTCCTGGAACTCATTTAACATTTGCCATATATAGCTCTGTAACGCAGTATTTTCACATTCATTCATTCACTCCATAGCTATTTAGTGCTTTTTATGTTCACAGTGTACTGGGAAAATACAAATAAAATTATTCTCCAGGGCAGCATTGGAGAGTTCATTAGAATGTCTGTGATGATGGAAATGCTCTATATCTGTGTGGTTCAATTCAGTAGCCACTAGCCATCTATGGCTATTAGACACCTGAAATATGGCTACTTCTACTGAGGAGCTGAAATTTTAATACTATTTTATTTTTAAATTTTAATTAATTAAAGTTTTAATTTAAATGGTCACATGTGGTTAATGGCTACCATGTTGGACAGTGCAGACCCAGTGTATATATCTAGAAATTGACTTACTTAGTTGACAAGCATGTGCATTTTCAACTTTACTATATATTGGCAAATGTTTTCCAAAATGGTTGACTCTGTTACCCCAAAAATGTAAACATAACTTAAATATTCAGGAAGAAATGAAAAGATCACCAAATTATGATTATAGGCATATAATGAAGTAATAAATAAAGGTTAAAATGAAAGAAATAGAAATATAATATAGTTGATTATTAAGATGTAAGTAAAATGAATGAAAACAGCAAGCCGTAGAATGATATTTCATATCATTTAAATAAGGTTTAAAAACATGTAAAACACTTTTATGTTTCTGAAAAATGCAGTAAAAATATAAAGACATACATAGGAATGACAAATATCTAAAATAGTTCATTAAAAAATAAAGTTATTTTTCTTCCAGGAACTTATAATCTACTAGTGGGGTGGGGGGGGGAATGGACAGGAGGGCAGGTCAAATTTATATATTTACACAAATAACTATACTTTATAAAGGCCATGAAAGGAAAAAATGCTTTAGAAGCTTATGGAGGAAGCACTCTCATATTTGTGTTTGTGTATTTAGAAAATATTTTAATAATTTAAGGATCAAGACTTGGCTTGGATGCAGTGTTTCAGACAGAATGGGCAATAGCTGCTGTATCCTAGGATTTGTAAGGCTGAATGAGAGTCATGCAACAGGGGATGTATCTGAGCTTTCTGTCATTGAACCTACCTAAACATCCACTGGGCTGTGTCTTATTCATCCTAATATGCAACAATGCCTTACGAGTACACAATAACATGTGTACAAGTTGTTCTCGCCACTTGGAAACTACCATATTCTCCATTCCACATCTAGAGCTTCTAATTTGTGATTCAGCTCTAATGTCACCTCTTCTGGAAAGCCTTTCCTAACTCCCTGTATGGTTTGGCTGTGTCCCCATCCAAATCTCATCTTGAATTGTAGCTCCTATAATTCCCACCTGTTGTGGGAAGGACTCAGTGGGAGATAATTGAATCACGGGGAGCAGTTTCCCCCATACTGTTCTGGTGGTAGTGAATAAGTCTCAGCAGACATGATGGTTTTATAAGGGGTTTTCCCTTTCTTTTGGCTCTCATTCTCTCTTGCCTGCCACCATGAAAGATGTGCCTTTTGCCTTCCATCATGATTGTGAGGGTTCCCCAGCCCCATGGAACTATGAGTCCATTAAACCTCTTTTTCTTTATAAATTACTCAGTCTTGGGTATGCCTTTATCAGCACCGTGAAAACAGACTAATATACTCCCCAAGGCAAAACTAATCACTTCTACCACTGAAAAATTTTTCTTCCATCTGAAAAAATGGCAGTGACTCTTGGGTCAGAAATGCATTTCCCTCTTTCATTTGAGAATTGTACTAGATTATATAAAGATTCCCAGAGGACCGATAAATGCACCCACTAAACTCTGAGAATTTGATGAATAAAATTAAAACACATTAGATAAGACCAAAGGTGCAAAGTCACCTTAAAAGATACAGCAGAGGTTCCAGGCTGAAAGCCAGTCCAGACAGTAACCCAAACAATGTTATTATCATATCTAAGGAAAGAGAGAGTCCATTGAGAGGAAGAAGGTCAGTTGGAAATATTGAAAATGTGGATTTTCAGAAGGAAGTTCTTGGCAAAGCAGCACTCCCAAGGCTAGGAAGAACCTCTGGCTCAAGAAATCTATTTTCCATTAACTGAGGTTAGAAATCCCCATCCTGAAGACGGATGGATCAGACCATTAGAGTTGGCTGCCACAAAATATTAAGATTATGCAACCAACTCCCTTTGCAATGGTGCTACACACATAAAGCAACCTTTCTGTTATCTTTGGGCTTCCCACATGGATTTTCCTACAGGCAGAAGACTTGTTCATGTGACCATCAGATGCGTAGCAATTATCTTTTCTTATGCTAATTCAATAAATTGTATTCTAGTCTAGGTGTCCACCTCTTGTGACCTTGGCTAGGGTAGGCTAATAAATGATATATCCCTACTACCCCTGGGCTGACAAAATTAAATTCCCAAGTGGGCAAAGCTTAGGGCCAGACCCAGAAATATGGTGAACTAAGTAAGGTGACACCCAAAGGGCCAGGTAACCTTCCTCTGAGAACACTCCTAAGCTAACACCCCTTTTGAACCAAAAATACACTTTGTTCAATGAATGAGAAAAGCAATGGCACATTCCACGAATAATTATGGGTAGACATCTTGCTGCACAAGGTATGTCTTGCATCCCTATTTAGAAACAAGGTTTTCAAGGGCAGGCATCTTTTGCTAAATTCTTTGGGCCTGCAATAGAGCAGATCACAGTGCTTGTCTAGGTAGCTACCCAGTGGATATTTATTGAATGAAACTTTGACCCTACATGCCCTCTAATGGTGGAATTAGACAGTTATATAGAGCTAGTTTAAGGGTAAGTAAAAAATTTTTCTTCATTTATTCAAACAGTATTTGAGAGTGCCTGGTATGTGTTAGACACTGCATTGTCTACTGGGGATACAGTGGAAAACAAGTGGGACATGAGTCTTGGCCTCATGGAACTTACATGACTCACAGAGTTGTTCCAAGTGACAAGCATATAGAAAGGTACTAAGCAGTACTTTTTTTAATGTGTGTAGATATGAAGTTCAGTTTTTATCAATCTAGAAATTTAGAATTTATAATAAATACTACAAAGGAAAGGAAAAGTGCGCTATGAAAAAGATTAATGGGAATATATATATATATTCCCATTATATATATATTATATATATAATATATATTATATATTATATATATATTATATATATATATAGTGTGTGTGTGTGTGTGTATGTACAAAGGCTGGGAGTTGACATGGTGCCCATAAGTGACTCAATTCAATTTAACAAACACCTGCTATGTGTAAGCCACTAAATGTGGCTTCTGTCTTCATGCCATCTAAATCAGGGGGACGGAACTGTGGCAAGATCCGAGATGTATAGACAATGATATAGGGCAGTAAAAAAATGATTGAGATTCTCAAGGTCTATTTTTGATCAGATGGAATGTTTAATTACAGAAGAAAAGTTACTGCTTATAAAATAGTCCTTCTTTCAAGGAAAAGCATAACAAAATAAACATTACTAAACAAGAATAAATATCCCTAATCATAGAGGCATGTAAGTTTGGAATTAGAGATGAACAGGATTTGTGGATTGGAAGAGATGTGAAGTTTGAGATTTGATTTTGCTGATGAATTAACTATTGGTTGAAATGGCAAACAAAGCAGTCATTATCCAGATAAAGGATAATAGTAAATAATAAATGTTCAGAGTAACTGAAGCAATAAAAAAGATTGCAATAAAATTTTGGTTTTTCCCTTCCATTCCAAATTAGGTTGAAAATGAACATAATTTGCCAGCTATTTTTGGCTGCAAAGGCAAAAAGCCAAAAAAAAAAAAAAAAAAAGGCAGTGAAGAAAGGAGGGGTGAGCATTGGGGGGAGTTAAGTTGCATGCCATTTAGCACTACTAGCCATTAACGAAAGGTGACCCAATCAAGCATCCTGGAAGTGCAACAATAGTGAAATTGATTAGACAATCTTAACTATTATCAAACGGTAGGGATAAAATAAAATTGCATGTTTTTTTTCCATGAAGGTTCTGTTTGTAAAGATCCACTTTACTGGTTGTAGTTAGTAAGTATTGTTTCTATTTTGTCAATCCCAAGAATAAAATCAACTCCATTTCAAAAAGTAATGTTTCTCACAGGCTCAGATCTGCATTGAAAGTTCCAGGACAGGACTCCATGTCTAAAATCAGCCCCTCGAAACACCCCAAACATTAGTTTCCACTGAGAATGTACTTAAAGGCAAAAGTTGCATCTGCCTTTTACTTCAAGGAAGCAAACCGAAGCTTTAAAAATCCCTTCATATGGTAAGGTAGTGATCCCAGCCAAAGAACAAAGCAACCCAGGATCTGTCTCTTGGCCACCAAGAATAAACAAGAAAGAGGGAACAGCTTTACAAACAAAACAAAAACCAACTATGCTCCCTTTCTGCTTTCTTCATCCAACTTGGCAGAATCTCAGAGTTTTCGGAAAGATTTTGGAACATAAAAGATATGTGCTTAAGATAAAACTTGAATTTTGCTGAGACTCAGCACTAAGGCCTGTCCAGAAGGCTTTTTTTTTCCTGATGTTTCAAAAAGATACTTTTCATTTTTTTGAGCAATTTAAGTCACATATTAAAAGCCATAGTATCAACAATTCATTTCCAATGAGTGATTATGAGAAAAAATGCTTTAAATTAAAACAATATTCTATGATCAACAATCATTTGTTTCTGATTCAAGATCCTTTGATTTCAAATTGACAAATTTATTTGCCACTAGGCTTTTTGGGGTTCAGAGAGTTGCTTCATAAATCATGTCCTTATGTAAAAACCATATCCATTTTCCTCCATCAAGAGCAGCAAGACATTTACAGGAAAGAATCCAGATATAAATTCAAATATTTGAGTGGATATGATTTATATTTCCATTTTATATAGAAATTAACTTCATCTGGCCTGTTACCCAGATGGATACTAACCATGGGTGGGGGATGAATGTTCCTATGTTACTAATAGTGTCTCCAGCATGGATTAAGTGTCTAAACTAAGCTAAACTAAACCTAAATTAAGCTAGTACACATCATAGACATATAGAGTGAATACCTGTTCCTAACTACTGAATCTCAACGTAGGGTTTTATTTACCTGGTTTTGAGCCCTCCAAGCAAACAAAAGTTGCCCTACTTGTTTTTAATCCATACTAACTAAAACTTCAAGTACTATGTTCCCTCCTCAATCTTTCCCATCCCATAAGACTTCATTAACCAAACAAATCTGTTTTCAGATGACTTTTAGTATGTAAAAATGAAGAGTGGATCTTACCACTCATCATCCATAAATGAAACAAAATTACCAAAACAGTTGAAAGCTGAAATAATTTCAGTTTATCTAAATAAAACACATGTAGTCATCTTCTGGAACTGACAGAAAGGGCATGAGTTATAGCACCATCTGGAATTGTGGACAAGGCAGATACATGTTCAAGCCTAAATTAATAAAAGCTGAGTAATAGCTAACAACCCAAGCATAGGAGATCAGCATTAATGAGATTAACTCTTAGACTACTGTACATTTTCTTAACCTGATTACAAAACCAGGTGTGAGCTTTTTATCCCTGCCCCTTATGCAAATTACGCGCATTTAATGGAGTGTGGTACAGTATGGCTGATGGTGACATTTGATAAATACAGGTGGGGCTAATGCAAATTTTGTGGGTTGGTGATTATTGCCCTGGGTCAAGAGATTTGGAAGGAGTCCATGATCAAGGCTGTAGTGGCACGCTGCCTCCTATAGCATGATGTTAATTTTCATCATCTTTGTCACAGATGTGGAGCATCTGCCTAAAATCAAGTGATTCTCAACTCTGACTGCACATTAGAATCACTTGGGGGAGCTTTGAAAAATCCCTTTGCCCAGGTCCCACTGCAGATAAATTAAATCAGACTCTCTGAAGGTGGGACTCAGGCATCCATACTTTTTAAAGCTCCCCACATAATTGCAATGTGCAGCCAAGGTTGAGAAACACAAGTCTAAATGTTGTGATTCACCAGAATTTGAAGCAACACAATAGGGGAAACCAGAAACACCCCCGCACCCCCCACACACCGTGACACCAACATTTAACTGGAGGGTCAACTGGTTCCCCTGCATGGGGAACACTACCTTGCCACCTGGAGCCATGTGGATACTGCCTTCCCCTTGGAGAATATAGCCATCATTTAATAAACATAGAATTTATTATGTGCCAGGCAGTGTGTGTGAAGCGCTTCAAGTGCTACTCTTTTTCATTTAATCTGTACAACATCACCGTAGAGAATATATTAGTATTTCCCTTTTACTAAGAAGGAAACTGAGACAGGACAGGTGAAATTATTTTCTTAAGGTCACTCAACTAGTACTCTTAACTCCTCTGAAATGAAAAAAAATATCGTCTTTCACAAACTGTCCAGAGGCCTGGGCTCTCTTTTGCTACATTGTTTTCCCACCAAAAAGGTTTCTTCTCTTTGGAGAGAGCCTGACAGTCTACCAATAAATAATGTGCTATACGAAAAATATCAGCATGAACCCACCAAATATCACCCATTTATACAATGGTATGTAATTAAGTCCTCACTTAACATCAATAGGTTCTTGGAAAGTGTGACTGTAAGTGAAATGATGTATAATGAAGCCAATTTTACTCTAGGCTAATTGATACAAACAAGAGTAACAAAAGTTAAGTTCCTACAGCATACATCTGGTCAAAGCCACCAAACTTCTAAATAAAGACCCAGAACACTTCTAATATTAAACATTTAAATAAGTGTGAGCTATACATACATTTAAGAAAAGTTAATAAGAACAAGAAAGAGAATTATTTGCCCAATTTTTGGTGAATTGGTGAGTGACAGCGGTCATAGTGATGGTGGGTCAGGTCAAGATATAAATGTTTGCAAAGCGAAATCATAAGGAGCACCTCCTGCCACCCAGCAGTTCCAGAAGAATCACAAATGTGGCAGCTTGTTGAGTGCTTTCCTATAGTCTCGTTTATTGTCATGCATTTGTATGGTTATCATATACTTTACAAATTTTTATTTTCCAATAATTTGTATTACTTCATTTAGTTATTTTCCAATCCGCTAATTCCAGCTCAGGGTTGTGGGTGGCCGAAGCCCATCCTGGCAGCACAGGGGGCATGCAAGGTGAGAACCACCCTGGACAGGATGCCATCCCGTCGCAGGGAGCACTCACACACCACCCACTTACACTAGGACAACTTAGACACCTCATGTGCACAAGTGTGGGAAGTGGGAGGAAAGCGGAGTACCCAAAGAACACACGCAGACATGAGGAGGATGTGCACCTTCCACATGGACAGTGGCCCTGGGGAAAATCAATTTTTTTCCTCATTAACATTTTAATAAAATGGCATTGAATAGGACCTGCTGTATATACAATTTACCACACGTTTAAGCAACTCCTAATTAAGAGCTGCATTTCCCAAACATTTGCTGATTATCTGTCTTTCAACATTGGCCTTCAAGGAGGGAATTGAACTCAGGAACATGTCAGAAAAGGATCTGTCAAATCCACATTTGAGACTCACAGCCAAAAGCAAAGATTCCAGAGAGGTCAGTTACTTTACCTTACCTTCTGGTAAGTCTTGTTGGCCACTATTCCCCAACTTATTAATGAGCATCTACTTCAGAAAGAAACATTAATTTCCCAGAGTCAGTCATCTAGCATTGTTATTATGACTGGTAAATTTTTCTAGGGTATTGTTTCACAAAAATCAAGACTGAAGAGAGGGAATTAACAAATTCCATTTCTAACAGCACCCCACTGGGCTGGACATGTGTGAAGGATGGATGGCCCCAGGATACCAGATCAGACTGTTGTATGGTGAACTGAAGTGAGGCAACCCCAAGCAGGGAGGGCAGAAGAAAACCCATTAAGGCAGCTCTGAAGCCCCACTTCAAACAATGGGGCTGAGCTGCAGGCAGCAGGAAACAAGCAGCAGGCAGGCCAGGCTGGCTACAGCAATAAGGGAGTGCAGGAGGGGGTTGTTTTCTGAGCTCTAGGATGACCTCGGGTCTCAGAGGCAGAGTCCCAATCAGTCACCATATCCGCACAGCTGCAATTGTAACTCAAAAACAGTCTTTGTGTGTACAGTGGTCTATGGAGTGGAAAAGGCTGAGACTGTCACCCTGGTCTTTTTAGTCCCATCTGTACTCACAGATAACAATCCCCATTAGCAGTATTATCTTCAAATGCGTGAAGAACATCAGCATAAATATAGCTAACATACCATTTCCGTGAATATGAATAGAATGGCAGGACCTGTACATGGAAGATAATAATCTGTGATAGCTTTTCATTTTGCAAATGGATTTCCTTTATTGTAGGGCTATTTTTTTTTGGAAAAAAATTCTATCTGCATATAGGAAGAGAAAAAACATTAGAAATATGTACACCAATATGTTAGCCATGTTTACCTCTGGATTTTGGAAAAATGGATTTTTTTAAAACCTATTTTCTTTTGTTTGCATGAGTTTTCTAAATTTCCTAAAATAAATATGTGTTCTTTGGGTCATTTTATAAGTTTTAAAACTGTTTTTTTGGTAGTTTAAATTAAAACAAAATAAAAACAAACAACTTCTTTGGTGTACTTTAATTTATCCTCAATTTCAAAGATATCAATTGAGACAAGGGATTAGCATTTCTAAAGATAGAGCATGACACAATATATTCATATATCCTTTGGGGGGGAAAAGTTCTATAAATAAGTCACAAGAGGGCCTTGGCAAAGGCTCAATCCCAGTAATAGAACCAGTCCTAAACTCTAAAAGAAGAGTTGGCGAGGATACCAATTCTATTGAATTTCAGAATCCTGGCATATAAGAAACACTCATTTTTTTCTTCACCATCAGAATCTTAGCTTGGAACAATACTCAGGGTTTGGTTGTCATTCTCCATGAGGATGGATGCAGTGGTATGCTAGAGTCAGATCACACCAGCTTGAGGCAGTGGATTGTGTACATCTCCTCCCAACTTAGCATCCAGTGCCATGACATGGATAAGTTGAAATCAGCCTTGGTGGAAGTATTTATACCATGGAAATTGGCAAAAGCTACAAATCAGGGCTTTCCCTTCCTCCCACAGAGAGCTGATTGTTAAATTTTCCCTCTAATTCAGTAGAGTCATTGTTTGTTTGTCTGATGCTTGAACGGCACAGTGAAAACTTTTCATTTGTACCAAAGCAAAACTATATTGCTGTAAAAAGTTCAGAGGTTAGAGTCAACCCAAGTTTAGCTCTTGGCTTTGCCATCAGTGAGCTGATGTATCTCACTCCACCACCAGGCCTCAGTTCTTTCATCTCTACTATGAAAGGATTACTCTGTGATGTCTAAGGTCCCTTCTCGACAGGGACAGCTTATGATACTGAACTGGGGAGGCAGTGTTGTGCAATAATTAGGGGGCTCAGACTTTGGAGAAAAGATAGCCCTTGGTTTAGATCTTGGCTCTGCATTTATTAGCATCTGTGGGACCTCAGGCAAGTTACCTAACTTTTCTGAGCCTCCATTTCCTCATCTGTAAAATAATGATAATAATAATACTTTCCTTATAGGGCTGTCGTTAGGATTAGATGAGATCATTCTCAGCAATCATAGTAGCAGGCACCAATAAATGCTTGCTGTAATTATTCCTGTTCCCACTTGTCCCTGACACAAAATATGTCTTAGAACCATAGGGAAATCTTGATTTGCTGAGATCTCCAGGAGATGTTGCCTTGGCTCCATTAGATAGATACTATATTCTATTATAGATGAATCAACACTAGAAATAGTAGTAACAATCCCTGCAACATAAATACAGATAATAGAAGGGATATGGGGGCCTAACATTTATTTTCCTCTATGCTAGGCATTTTATACACTATTTATCTTGTCTGATGCACACACTCCCTAGGTGAGCCACATGTTTTTCTGTTTGTTTTGGTTTTGTCCTTTTTACAGATGTGGACACTGGGGTTCAGAAATGTCAGCTAACTTGCTGAAGGATCTACAGCTAATAATTGGCAGAGCTAGAAATCTTCTCCAGAAAAGACTGCCCACATACCACTGATGGTATTAGGAAATTATACTTTTTCAGAAAGACAAAGATGGGAGAAATTCTGTTGATTGGAGGGCAGAAGGATAGATAAAAAGGAACTCTAAAACAAAAATGCTATCATAAATTGAAAAATACAATCTGCAATATATATGGGGTAATGGAGTACTGGTGGCTAAATTCAATAATTTTCTACCAAAATTAGCCTAAATCAGGAATAATATTTTGGAAAATTCACAGTTTCATCTTTTCCCTAAATATTTTGAGATGAAATCATGCCTATATATTCTTGTAGGGCAGTGATTCTCAAAATCTGGTTCTCAAACCAGCATTATCATCATCACCTAGAAACTTGTAGGAAATGCAGATTCTCAGGTCCTCATCCCAGACCTACTAAAGTCAGAAACTCTGGAAGTAGCACCCCCTTCCATCTCCAAGCTCTACAGGTGCTTCTAAGGCTACAGTTTGAGAACCAGAGTTGTAGGAATTGGTGGAAAGAATGAAAAAACAAATTCAATTCAGGCATCTAGGTAAATCTATATATACATATATTGCCCTGACATGCTCATGGGTAGTGACAATATAAGTGGATATTTAAGGAGGTTCAGCTTCAAGAGAGATTAAAATCATTCATCTTCCCATAAGTAACAACTAAATCTTGCGGAACGCTGAGTTTCATGTCTCTTTGCCACACATCCCACTCTCCCAAAAAGCATCTGTAATTGATTTTGTTTTTGAAAGAGTGGTTCCTGAAAAATAAATGATGTTCAAAGGACCTTGGTACTTAGTACTGACTCCGTTTCTGGTTTGGGGACAATGCGGGATGGTGATTATGTGTAGCTGACTGTCAAAATCGAACCCTTTCCTTCTCAAGAGTCAGAACTCAGGGTTTCAGCCAGCAAGGAGTAGGGAAAGTTTTGCTTACGCTATAGAGCCTGGGCAAGGACAGTCAATCCCTCTGTAATAGCTTCTGTTCTGGCATTTAATTCTCTGTTCTCCCCACAATGAATTCCGCTGCAGCCAAGCTTAGCCTCGGGGGTCCCAATCATCTCTCAGGTGCACATCCTAGCGCCTGGACTTTGCTTCATTTCAAGTCACATTACTGTCATCGTCCAAAGAATTGTGCCCTATTGACAGTTTTCTTTTCATTACTAAGGTGAAATTAAATGAATTTGTGTCCTAGAAAAATGTAAGTCACTTCTACAAATGCTAACAGTGGCTATTTTCTTGGGGTTGGGGGGTGGAATGGTATTTGTTTCTTCTTTATACTTGTCTGCATTTTCTGATTTGAAAATAAATCATTGTAGCAATGGGTATAATTTAATTTTTAATTTATAAAATTCAGTCTTTAAACATACAAATAAACAGTATTAAAAAAGGAGGTAACTCTGTGTGTGTGTGTGTGTGTGTGTGTGTGTGTGTGTGTGTGTATGCCTGTGTATATCTATGTGTATGTTAGAAGGGTAGCTGGGGAGACCCTCACAGCCACACCTCGAGTGAATACAACCCTGTGATTGTAATCTACTAAGGCACTTGGCTGCATGGCTTCTGTGACTGATTGCACGTGGAAATACCCTCACAAGACTGTACCCTGATTTTAAAGTCAGATGTTTCAAGATTCAACAGGAAGCTTTGCTTGTAGAGGCACAGAAAGAAGGAGACAAAAACAAGAACAATAAAAAAGTTATTTTCAGCTGGGGATAAATAGTGATTTTATGTGAAAAGAAAAAACATCGAAGCTGTATCTCTTCAAGCAGCAAGAAACATAAATTAAACACACACTTCAACATCCACGCATACACACACACCCCACACAGAGGCAAGATAGTGAAACAAGATATCTATATATTCACTGCATGAGGCTTGTAATCAGAGATCATTTCTGCCAGGGAACATACTGGCAGGTAAAATACCCTTTGCAAATTGTCTGGGTAATTGCCATCTTAATACAAAACCTCTTTTTCCCCGATCAATGTGGCAAGGTCTTTGGGACACAGGAATCTTGGTCAGAATACTCTGCCTGCGGCCTTTTCTTTGGAGTCAGGTGAATGCAGGCATTTGGAGAAGTATTTCTGCGGCTGTTGTGAAGTGCTGTTGTGAAGTGCGTGTGCACCCAAGTGTTGCTTACCTGCTGCTGCTTCCATTTTATTTCCTCTATCTCCACATAAAAAGAGAAGGACATGCCTGATGCATAAGAAATGAACACTAAAGCTGTGTTGAATGTGAATACAACCCAACATTTTACTCTGTGGAATGTGAATAGCAAAGTCCTCCCCTCAAAAGTGGGCTTTTACATTGCCAGGCAACAAGGAGTCAATGTACTTTGCATGCATATTTCGCAGAATCCTAGTGACAAATCTTTGATGAAGATATCACTGTAATCTCATTTAATGGACAAAGAAACTGTATTCTGAGAGAAATTAACCACAAACAAGTCCCATATGGAGCACTTACTATGTTTCTAGCACTGAGTTGCATGCTAAATATTATCTCATTTAATCCTCACCACATCAGGGCTGAGACTAATACTGGAATATACAGAGGTGTCCCAGGTAGTCCTTTAAAGCTATAGCATAAACCTATACACATCTATGGAACATCAACTTCATCTTAAAACATTATTTTAAATATCCCAACAAACACAATTACATTTTAGAGAAGACTGCAAAATAGGTCTGAATTTTTAAGATAAGTCATGAGAATTACACTTATGGTAGGTGCTTTGGACCATCATGCCATGGTCCTAAGGGATTACGTGCTTACAGCCCTCTGTCATTAGCATTGAGCTATGTATGCCATGCTGCTTCTGGACAAGGTAGCAGGCAATTTTGCCTGTCATCTTATGAGGCTTGACAGAACTTTGGGCTTCCTTGTGGGGATGTCTTAATTAAGGGAATGTATATTTGTTTTCTTTCCTTGTATTAATCCCCCACCAGTGGAATCCCACCATATAGTTTCCTTGGCAACAGAATGACAGGACACTCTTTGATGAGGTGATGGTGAAGGCAACGCCAGCCTGGCTGAGCTATACACGGTAGTGGTGATAAGAAGAAAAAAAGGCTAGACAAGTCCACTGTCCTCAGTGTTTCTAGGTCTCCATATCTTTCCCCCTAAGGCCTGGGTTCTACTCCTAGAAGCAGTGACAAGCCAGGTCTTCTCAGAAAATCCTTAGTTGTACTCAGGTAAATTTCCTTCTCTTTCCCTGATTATTGCTGCCCAAACAATCCTGAAATTCATCTTCTCTTTTTATCACGGAAGACAATGAGAAAACAAGCTTCAGTATACAGAACACCTCTTAGCTAGCCTTGCAAGATGGCTGTCATTTCTGCCTCTGGGAGGCATATATGTGACTCAACCTACAGTTCATTTATAATTTTTTCAAATATTTGAATACCTGTATGGGAGGCTTTGTGTTAAGCCTCAGGAGGATGAAAAGAAGATTAGGAGAAAAGGCTAAAGGAATTCACAACACCAAAAGATCACTTCCTACTGAGGTAGCATTTAAATGAGCTTTAAAGGATGGGAAGAATTTCATTAGCTAGAGATTATAGGGTGAGGCAGAGGCATTCCAGAGGGAAGGAACAGCATAAGCAAACATTCAGTGGAGGAGGGGGTGGTGGGAAAGATCAAACCAAAAGAGCACAGGGCATATACAGGAAATGCAAGATAAGTACTCCAGGATGTCTGAGATTAGCGTATATTATGGAAGTAGTGGGAAAGTAAGCTAGAAAGATAGATCTTGAAAGGGATTTAGTGTTAGGCTTAAGGGTTTGATTTTATTCAACTGACAAGGAGGCACCATTAAATGTTTTGATAGAAAGTGATGCTGGCCGGGCGCTGTGGCTCACGCCTGTAATCCCAGCACTTTGGGAGGCTGAGGCAGGTGGATCACTTGAGGTCAGGAGTTCAAGACCAGCCTGGCCAACATGGTGAAACCCTGTCTCTACTAAAAATACAAAAATTAGCTGGGCATGGTGGCATGTGCCTGTAATCCCAGCTATTTGGGAGGCTGAGGCTCAAGAATGGCTTGAACCCGTGTGGCAGAGGTTGCAGTGAGCTGAGATTGCGAGATTGTGCCACTGCACTCCAGCCTGGGTGACAGAGTTAGACTCCAACTCAAAAAAAAAATAAGTGATGCTATGAGAAGAGTAATTTAGAAAGATTAATACAAGGGAGGAGGAAAAGGAAAGAGACCTTGCAGATGAGACAGGTTAAGGTGCTGCACTGGATGCAAAGGGAATGGTAAGATGTGGTCCCTTCCCTCAACAAGCATATACTAAGATAAATTATAACTACCAGACACCACAAAATGTTTCCATGGTGCTCAGTATATTTCTATAAGTGCTTTATTAGATGATACTGATGATAACTTTTTCTTTCCACAAGTCCCATTTTCTGTGGCAACAACTATAACAGGCATAATATAGCCCTGAATTTTGAACCCTGTGACTTGGAACTCTTTCTTTTTTCCTTGTATATCACCTCCTCATTCACAGTAGGGGAAAAGAAAGGCTTCACAACTCTAGTCTTTTCCTTAGAATGCAGTTTAAATCCCCCCCCCCTTTTTTACTTCATTTAGCAAACTAGGCCTTTACCAGGTAGCAAGGCTCGAAGCTGCCATAGTCACTCCTTTCTCACTCCCAAATAACCTGTGCTAATTTCCTGAACAGAGTTCTGAGATTACAAGCAAATATCATTTAGGAAGAAAAACATGCCATCTCTATGGCAACCTGAAAGTCTGACAGGGAACCCACCTTGAAATCACCAAACAATGGTCTCTTTGAGAAGTATCTAGGGCCTGGGTTAGACAATCTCTTATTAGGTGATTGGCTGTTTTTAGTGTATTTGCTTTTCAAACCCTCAAATATAAGTCATAACTCTTGACAACCCTATGTAAGTTGTCTCTTTTCTTTCCACACCTCGTTGATATATGAAGTTGTGATGTTAAAGAAAAAGAGAAGGTTCATTCACAGGGTGGACAATTATTGAGCACCCACTGTGTACAAATCACTGTACTAAGTGCTCTAGAGACATCAAAATAAAAATTACAAAGTCATACCCCTTGAGATGTCGAGATCCATCCAGGGAGACCCAAGGGACAAGAGGAGGGAGTGACTAACACTATCGGGTACCCATTTTGCAAGGACCACTGTAGGAAACACTGGCATTACAGAGATCACATGAATGGGTTTTCCAAGCCAGTTCTAATGACATTCTCAGTGCTGTCTCCACCTAAACTATCAAAAATGTACAAGAAGTTTCCATTTTTATAATCCAAAATATACCATCCAGTAGTTTCTACACCTAGAAGCACACAAATAAAGGTTCTTTGACAGACAAGGTGCACTGGCTTTGGTTCAGAAAATGGAATCACAGTATTTGTTTATTCATTCAATGCATTTCAACTGAACATTGCCACATGCTATTTGGTACAGTGGTGAACAAGGCAGACAAGGTCCCTGGCCTCATGGAGCTTATGTTCTGGTGAAAGTACTCAAATAGTACATAAATAAAAAACTAGATAATTACAGATGGTGGACATGAACAATTAAGGCAATCACAGGGTGATATGACAGAGCCTGGCAGGGAGGGACCTACTTTAGATTGGGTGGACAGGGAATGCCTCCCTGAGGGGATGACATTTGAATGGACACCTGCCTGATGATAAAGAGTCAGCCATGCAAAACTCTTAGGGAAGAAAGTTATAAATTGAGGGAATAACAAATACAAAATAGAAGGAATAACAAAATCAGCAGTTAATTAGCAGGCAGATAATAATATTGATTATGTGATAAGCACTTTTCAAATGCTTTACGTAGTGAAGTTATTTAATTCTCATTACAACCTGACAAGGTAGATACTACTAATAACCCCATTTTTCAGAGGAGGAAACTAAGCCAAAGAGAAGCTAAAAAACACCTAAGATTGACAGCTAGTAAATGTCAGGTCAAGGGTTGAAACCTAGGCGATCTTGCTTGAAAGTCTTTATCTGCACCCATTAACTCGTCATTTAGCATTAGGTATATCTCCTAATGCTATCCCTCCCCGCTCCCCCCACCCCACAACAGTCCCCAGAGTGTGATGCTCCCCTTCCTGTGTCCATGTGTTCTCATTGTTCAATTCCCACCTATGAGTGAGAACATTCAGTGTTTGGTTTTTTGTCCTTGGGATAGTTTACTGAGAATGATGATTAATGGGTGCAGCACACCAGCATGGCACATGTATACATATGTAACTAACCTGCACATTGTGCATATGTACCCTAAAACTTAAAGTATAATAATAATAAAATAAAATAAAAAAAAAGAAAGTCTTTATCTGTCTTAACCATATGGGAGGGGAGGTGTTCAAACAATATAGGAATCTACGTTTAAGAGTTGGAATTTACATAACAAAGGCTGAAAAGTCTTGTGAAGCAGCCTAGGAAGATATGGGGCTAAACCAGTAGCTAGGCTCCTAGGAAGTAAATAGATTTGAACGGTGAAAAACTCACTTCATATTGAGCCAGATTTGAAACGTGGAATTTTGATTTATCAAGTTACCCCTGAGCCCCAAGACTTAAACTTTTCCATAACAGGCAGAAATGTCCGAAAAAAAGGCAGGAAATACCACAGTGTAAGAATATTAGCCCTTCACATAAATGACAATATAAATCCAAGTTTCTATCACCTACTGAAAGAGTTCTCCAAGAAAAAGTTTAATTAAATGGCTTTAAGATAAGTATGAAGAAACTGGCAACAAGTCATCAATACAGACAGTTCAGGGATGTAATCATCATTCTTTATTTTCCTGGAATTTTTGATCTGTAATATTTATCTATTAGAATAATAAGAGCAGAAGAAGCACATTTCATCTGAATAAAAAAAAGCTAAAAATGCCGGCAGACATTAATTCATCATCCTCATGATACAACAACAAAGAGTAGAAAACTCTATTCCATGCATTTAAAGTAGAAAAAAGAAATGTTTCGAACCCTAAATGCTTTTTATTTATATTACCTCTTTCTAGGCTGTTCTCTATTCCTTTTTAGCAGTTTGGTTTTTCTAGTATTACCTTCTCAACATACATACATATATACAAACAGACAAATAAAGATAATTCACTCAGTGAATGCTTACAATGATGGGTAGAGAGCTTGAAAATACACAGGACTGAGACAAGAGAGAAAAGGAATGTTAGAGCTAGAAGATTTCTGGCAGAGTCTTATCATTATACACACTGGGAACAAGACTATACATGATTCCCCAAACCTGTTACTGATAAGTCTAAGCCTTCTCTGCTTACTATTTCACAGTCCCTAGACCAGAGCTAGGTGGCTTGTCAGTAAAGGCATGAAATGGTTTGACTCCATCTCAGCTTTGGCCCTAAAATACCGCTCCAACCTGGAATTTGATAAAATTCTGCTTACACCCTGGCCTCAGTTTCCCTACCTGACAAACACTGAGGTAAGACAGTGATAACACATAGATAGATGGTCACTCTTAAAAAAACTGCTTCTGTGATTTCTCATTACCTTGTAGAACTGAATCCAACTTCCTTACCATGGCATACGTGTCCCTCCATGCCTGATTCTCTGAACTTCTCTTGTCACTTCCACCAATCTCCCTTTACACTACACACTACACATTCCCCTCTTTCACCCCTTGCCTTTTGCGTATGATATTACTTTGCCCAGTATGCCTTTTTCTTCTTCTCCTTGCTTCTCCCTCTCCCCCTTCTCTTGGATAACTCCAACTTGACACTTCTTCTTGGAGGACTTTTGGGAGAGTAACTCTAGCAGTTACGTATATGTTGTCCTAGAATAGGGATGGCTTGGGACTGGGAACCCAGATAGGAAGGCATTTTATAGTCTTGTAACCCTTATAACACATCATCGGCCTGTTAAAATCAGTTGTAAGCTATATCCAAATAATTTGTTACAAATAATTGCTAAAGTACCAAAGTTTGCCAAGAGTTGAAAGCAGATTCAAGGTTATTCTTGTATAATATCATTAGCCCTCAGGCTTCCCAAGAAGTCTTGCCTGACACCTTCCCCAAAACGTAGGGTGCCCCAGATGCACACAGCACCCCTGGTGCTGCATAGCACTTAGAACTCAGCATAGGAACTGTAATTTACCTCTTCTATCTCCCCTATCAGACTACAAATTATTTGAGAGCATGGACAGTATATTATTCATTTCTGTATTTCCAATACCAGGCACAGCTGTAGGCATTTTATTGAATGGAAGCATGAACACTGACAGGTAAAGTAACTAAGAAAATAGTAAGAATTCCTTTGAGGACTAGTATGGCTCTACCTTGCTTTAGCTATAACATCTAAGAAGACCTAAGTTCAAGGATAATGACTTTTTTTTTTTTTTGAGACAGAGTCTCACTACTCTGTTGCCCAGGCTGGAGTGTAGTGGCACAATCTGGGCTCACTACAACTTCTGCCTCCTGGGTTCAAGCAATTCTCCTGCCTCAGCCTCCCGAGTAGCTGGGACCACAGGCATGAGCCACTACACCTGGCTAATTTTTGTATTTTTATTAGAGATGGGGTTTCTTCACGTTGGCCAGGCTGGTCTCGAACTCCTGAACTCAGGTGATCTGCCCTCCTCAGCCTCCCAGAGTGCTGGGATTATAGGCGTGAGCCACCGTGCCTGGCTGATAATGACTTTTAAAAACTTTTCTCTTCCCATTCTATTGGTTATGATATAACTGAATTTTTTTTAACTTCAGAAGACTGCAGACATAATAAAGCAGAAGGCTTTCTTCAGCAGTCTTTTCTTTTGAATTCTGTCTATAAGCTGGCAACATAACATAAGGTAAGGTATGGGTACAATAAGGTGGCTGAAATGGAAAGCTAGGAGTCCTGATCCTTTCTAGAGGGTGGTGTTTCCGGAGCAGGCATAAGGGAGAGGGAGTACATCGAAAAGAGCTTCAGAGTCCTAGGGACTGGATCTGCACTAGAGATTAGTAGTTTGAATATGGTTCAAGACAGAGCTGAATTCCAAACCATTCTGAAAGCAGATCTGTCCATAGTGTTCAAAAGATATTATCTCCAAGTCCTTGCCAATCAGTTATTCTCTCCCTTTCTTGTACCATCAACCTTTTATTCTCCACTGGCTCCTTCTCCACCTCGTAAAAAATGTGAAAGTCTCCTACATCATTTTATTTTATCCTCAAGCCAATCCCATGTGGTAGGCCATATCATTATCCTCATTTTATAAATTAGACAATTGAGGGCCAAAGAATAAGTAAATTACCCAAGGCCACACAGCTAATCAGTGACGGGAGCTAAGACTCTAATCCAGATCTGTCTGACACCAAAGTCCTTGTTTTTAATCATTCTGCTAATATTGCCTTCTTATCTAATTCAGGCAAGCTGCAATTGCAGGTATTTTTCCTGTTATCCTGTCTTGCAAGGTAATGAAGGATAACTGTCTACACTATTCCTGTAATACTCTTTCCTGTACCAGGAGATTCATGATTATGTCTATCTCTGGTCATTTCTTCTTAAAATTAAATACAGGTGGTTTGGTGTTTAGACTCTATTTAGCAGATCTTTAATTAAATCAGCCAAAATTTATTAAGTGCCTACTAGGTGCCTACTTTGTGTTTCAGGACTCAATACAAACAAGTTCTTGGCTTGAAGTGGGAGCAATGTATCAATGCAGAATTCAAGACAGTGGAGGGCAGGTGTGAGTGAGCAAATATATGGTATTCATTTTAAATGCTTATATGTTCAGGAAAGTTAAAGTATAGGGGCTGCCATAATTTGCCTTTAGGAAGTATAAGTTTCAGGGTAATACCGCCTACATAACATATTTGCAGTTAAAGAAATAAAGAAGTTCCGTGTACATTTCTTACTTGTGTAGAGTCAACAGATGTGATCCAGAATGGCTATATTCTGAGTACCTGCTAGAAGACTGGACACAGCTGGACAAAAGTCATTAACCTTGGAAGAGAAGTAATTCTAAGTACACCAACAGCTGCGTTGATCATATTTGGAGGCAACCAGATGTTTTGGTCTGTGCAGTACTACCATCGAATCATCTTACCCAACTGCTAAATAATCCGAAACTCCAGAGATCTATCCAGTTTTCCTTCATCTCAATGGCTGAGGTCCCCACATAATTTCATTCTTGTCAATACCCAACTATGAGTCTTCCTTTTCCATTCTGTTCAACTATGACTCTCCTCAAACATGAAGTTATCAACTAACCAATTAATCCAGTATCTACTATGCAAAAGGTGCTGTTGGGAATACAAGGACATTATATAAAGAAGCATTGGGTTCTGTCTTTCAGGAGTTTACAAACTGATAATATTTGGGAGACAAGAATGACTCACATGAGAAGATTACCAGAATTTACTTCCCCAAACTATAACATGCCACATGAGAATGCAGAGAGGAGTACAGGATTTCAGAAGAAGGAGTAGAGAGATCGATGTTTTGGGATTAGTATAGTCAGGGCAGTTTCATGAGAGTTGACACTTTAACTTTTTTTTTTTTTTTGAGATGAAGTCTTGCTCTTGTCACTCAGGTTGGAGTGCAATGGCACAATCTTGGCTCACTGCAACCTCTGCCTCCCGGGCTCAAGCGATTCTCCTGCCTCAGCCTCCCGAGTAGCTGGGATTACAGGCACCTGCCACCATGCCCAGCTATTTTTTTGTATTTTTAGTACAGACAGGGTTTCACTATGTTGGCCAAGCTGGTCTCGAACTCCTGACCTCGTGATCTGCCCGCCTCGGCCTCCCAAAGTGCTGGGATTACAGGTGTGAGCTACCGCACCCGGCCAACACTTTAACTTTTGAAGGACCGGGGGTTTTCTTTTAAGAAGTGGAGTCATTTTATAAGCAAGGAGGAATGGGAATGATTCATTAGAGAGTGAAGAGTAAGTCTGGGAAATTAGCGTGGGGCAGATCAGGGAAGGCTGTGTTCCCTGTAAAGAGTCTGACTATCATCTTAGAGGAGGCTGGAAGTCAGAGCTATCATGATGATAGTCTACAGGATATTGCAAACATCGATTTACCATTTTTAATTTTGTGGAAACCAGTCCCCATGACCCCTCCATGCAATATTTAATTATTCTTCTGCTATCATTTTTAATTCTGTTTTCAAGGATTTTTTTCCCTCTGGTTGATTAAAATATATATTTATGGTATGAACCCTCAGCTCTAAGGCCTTCATCCCTTAGCAGTCACAACCTGGACAGTCACTAATGCCTATCACATTGCACTCAGCTTAATTAACTGCACAAATAGATTACTTCCCCAATACAAAAGTTATCTGGAGAGAGAAATAAAAGGATAGGGAGGGAAGCTATGAAAAGCAGAAGCCAGAAGACAAATTTATCTGACTCAGGAAGCCATACTGGTTATCATAACAATAACAAATATTTATAGAGGGCTTTCATCCTGAAGAATCCCAGAGCCTCAGAGCAATGAACACTTGTGGTAAATAGATTAAAGGAACTACTCAGCCATCCAAGAGAGGAAGCCCTCTCTCCTAGGCCCAGTGCACTAAGTCATCCCTGGGACAGCATTCGATTTTAGCCAAGGGATTTTAAAGGAAGCTGAATGGAACTTCCAAGTCATAAAACGTGGACAGTATACATAAAGAACAACCCAGAATCTTTTCACAGGAGAGAGCCTGGGAGCAACAGGCATGCCCATAGTCATCTTAAGTCTCATGTATTAAGATCACCACAGCTTCTGAGGCCAGTGAAACCTCACTGATTTGAGATAAAAGGAGTCATAAATACCATCAGATGTTGTTGTATATCTTGAAACTACAGATTTATCACAAACACACACTTCTAAATTAATTAACTCTGTAAGTATTTAGAGCATATATTAGAGGAGAAAAAGGGCTTACAATCTCATCAGAAATTCCAGGCACACTATTAATAATGTAACGTATATTGTTCTGGTTCCATTCCTAGATCTAACATTAAGTAGCTATATGAACTTGGACAAGTCATTTGGCATCTCTAGATCTCAATTCCATCAAACTAGTTTGTGTGTGTGTGTGTGTGTGTGAGAGAGAGAGAGAGAGAGAGACAGAGACAGAGAGACAGAGACAGAGAGAGCACGTGTGCTCAAGAGAATAGAAAGTGAAATAACATACCATCCATATTACTCTAATAACTATTTTGCCTGCCTGTAGGGAGTGGTCACAGGTCATTTGGCTCCAGGCCAAAAGGAATACAATCTATTAGACAGCTTGGATCTTTCCTCTTACAATAAGTTTAACAAAACATTTTAAAAAGAGGAGTAGGTTACAAGAAGGTAGAACTTGAACAGATGGGTAAAATGTTAATACATGATCATGGGCATGTTGATATATAAACTGGATCACAGGCATGTTGATGTGTACTCATAGGGATAAACTGGGCTGTAAAGGTCGCCTAGTCCACTTCTTTTCAAGTGATTCCAGGGAACATTAAGGTTCCTTGGGAACATCTCAAGGTCCACCCAAGGGTCCATGAGGGCTGGGCTCCCAATCCAAAAATGTCCTCTACATTATCCTCACTATTTTTAAAAAGCATTCAACCTATGTTGAAATAACTGCAGTTACTGGGTACTCCTTCCCTCTCAAGGTGGCCTATTTATTGCTCCTTTGGAGAACTCAGACTGTTAGATAGCTTTTCCTTATATTGAATTAAAATTTATTTCCTAGAGCTTCAACCTATTGATCCTAGCTCTAGTCCTGTGGCAATGTAGAACATGGTAAATCCCTTTTCCCCATGACAGCCCTTCAAATATTTAAACACAGCTAACCTGTCCAGGAGTCTTTTCTCCAGTCTCAACAGCCCCACTTTCTTCACCTGTGCCCTCACGTCCTAAGCCACTCTCTTCTGGACACAACTCAGTTGCTTTACATATGTGCTAAACCTCATGCCCCAGAGCCATCCTTAAACTTTGAGGTATGATCTACCCTTGAGTGCAGAAGAATTCAAGACAATGAAGTCTCCTGGTCTAGATACTGTGCTATTTTTACTTCTATTTATGCAATGTGAGATTACAGTAGCTCAAAACAAGGATGGAACTGCTAAAACTCAGAGTGGCTGAGGAGAATTGCACTAGCACACGAGAGAGTGGACTGTATGTAGCTGGAGGTGATGCGTGTCCTACTGGAAGGGGACAAACACAAAGCAAGATTATTATCTGGTAGGAATATTATAGAGGAGGTTTGGTGAGGTAAAAGCGATACTACTTCCACATTTCCTTTGAGCCTTGAAATTCCATGATTCTATGAATCAACTGGCATTCTACAATTGCTCATAAATCTCTATATGTGGACCTCTTCAGAGCTTCCTCAAAAGTTGAGTCAGTAAATTCCTGCAAAGAATCTAGTGGGCATTTAGTAATATAATACCACATTTGCCCTGGTGGTTTTATACAAGATCTTCCTCAAATAGGAAAGCAGGTTATAAAAATAAAAAGTAGCAGGGGCATATTTTCAGCCCCCAAACACAGGTATAACTTGTCCCCAAATTACATCACTAGTAAGTAGAAGAGCATGGCTTGGAAGTTGGTTGTCCAGACCCCTAAGCACAATTGTTTTTCTTCACAGCTGCAAGCTTATAACAAAACCATGTGCATGTACTTCTGCCTTCACTTTCCAGACACTCACAGGCCTGCTACCTGTAAAGGGGGATTTCAAAGATTCTTCACTTATATCAGACATTCTGTCTGGGTTTGGATGACGTAATAACCTGCATTTTATTCAGATCAATTTGTTCTGAGGCTTTACAGTTGTGCTTTGATTTTGCCATTCTGATAGGGAAGTCTCTTAATTAAGTTATGCATAGTTAGGCATATTTCCCTCTCTCATCACAGTAGCCCCCCACCTTTTTTTTTCTTCAGAGGGTGTCTTGCTCTGTCACCCAGGCTGGAGTGCAGTGGTGCGATCTTGGCTCATTGCAAACCTCTGCCTTTTGGGTTCAAACGATTCTCACACCTCAGCCTTCTGAGTGGCTGGGATTACAGGTGTGTGCCACCACACCCTAATTTTTTTTGTATTATTTGTAGAGACGGGGTTTCGCCACATTGGCCAGGCTGATCTTGAACTCCTGTCCTCAAGTGATCTGCTCAGCCAGGGCTCCCAAAGTGCTGGGATTACAAGTGTGAGCCACCGCGACTGGCCCACAGTAGCCTCTTAAGCTTCATTTCAGAGTAAATTAAAGAACACTTTGCCTACAACCTTGAGAAGAACCTTTTATCTCCTTCCACAATCTATTCAAGAAAGTTTTATTGAGCACCTGCTATGAGATAATAGATCTGAAAATCACCGAGAACTCCCCATTGTCTAATGAAAGGAAAAAAATCAACCTAAGTTCCTTATTGTGGTGTTACATAGGACATGTTTAATGTGACTTTCGGCTTAATTTTTTTTAATTTTTAATTTTTATTTGTATAAATTTAAGGGGTACAAGTGCAGTTTTGTTACATGGATATATTGCAGAGTGGTGAAGTCTGGGCTTTTAGTGTATTCATCACACGAACAATGTGCATTGTACCCATTAAATAGTTTTACATCACCCACTCCCCTCCCACCTTTCTGAGTCTCCAATGTCTATCATTCCACACTCTAGGTTCATGTGTACACATTTTTCAGCTCTCACTTATAAATGAGAACGTGTGGTACTTGACTTTCTGAGTTGTTTCACTTGGGATAATGGCCTCCAGTTCCATTCATGTTGCTACAAAAGACATTATTGCATTATTTTTATGGTTGAATAGTATTCCATTGTATACCACTTTTTTCTGGTTGAATAGTATTCCATTAATTACCACATTTTCTTCATCTAATCATCTGCTAATGGACGCTTTGGTTGATTCCATATCTTGGCTATGGTGAATAGTGCTGGAATATCCCAGCCTAATTTTGAGCCTTATTTCTAGCCACCCAGACTTCCCCTGCCCCAGAACACACACATATTCCATGATGTCACCACACCTAATGACTCAACATTCCCTAAACATAAAACATAGTATGTATTTAGTGTGTATGTGCGCATGCTCTTCCCTCTGTATGGGAGACCCCTGTCTACCTGGGGGTTCGTACTCAACTTCCAAATTCAACTCTAATTTCTTCCTGTAACCTTTTCTACTTCTTCATTTCCCAAATCAATCACTCAACTGCACTCCCAAGGCAATACTATTACAGCATTAACAAATGTAAATTTACTTGCTTATGGTCATATGTATTTTTACCAGACCCAAAATAAGAGGTTTTGTCTCAGCTATCCTCAAATTCCCAGCAACTAGTGCTGTGTCTGAAATGAGAGTAATGCTTATAAAATATTGAAGGATAGATGAAAGGAAGGAAGCAATGAAATAAGCAAGAAAGCAATTTCTCCATTTCTTAGACCTTGAGTCCCTTTAGGGTAGGCACTACATCTTACTCATTTTTTTGTACCCACAGTGGCTTAAACACAGAAGACCCATAATAAACCTCTGTGGTATTGAAAGTAGGTAAAAAAATTTCTTAAACACAAAATCAGTAAATATATAGCTGCCTCCCAAGTGCCTACAATCTCAAAGTTGAAAACAATAGTTTTCAGTAGCAAGACAGACACTGCTAAATGCCCTAAAAGTCCAGAGAAGGGAGAAGCGAATGTGGGCTGGAAAGCACTTCTCAAACTCTATGTGCCAAGAAATCATTTGGGGAATTTGTTAAAATGCAGAAGCTGATTCAGTAAGTCTGGGCAAGACCTGAAGATCTGCATTTCTAATAGTCAGGTGTGAGGATCATATTTTGAGTAGTGATGAAGGTATAGAAAGCCTTCTTGGAGGGGGCACTTCTTAAGCTAGGTGCACTTCCAAGTTGCTTTAGTTAGATGGAAAGGACAACCTAAGCAAGAAGAAGAGCATAAGTAAAGTAACAAAAGCAGGAAAAAGAGTATCTCCAGGAGAGTAAGAAAACCACAGAAATGGAGCAGAGGGGTCTAATAAAGGCATAATTAGTGATAATTCTAGAGAGGTTAGGTGGGATCAGATTATTAGCTGCATCAAAAAGTCTTCTGAGGAGTTTGGACTTTATATTGTACATTCTTAAGCAAGAACTTGATGTATCATTCTCATACCTTATATTGGTATAGAAATGTCCAGTTCATGAGACATATTTTTCCTATGTATTTGCCACCTGCTCCTCCCAACAACCCTCTGAGTTGGGCCAGGTGTTTTGTTTTCATCCCCATTTTACACGATGAGGAAACTGAGGCTCCACAGAAGTGAAGTTACTTTTCCCAAGGTTATCCAAATTTGGATTAGAGGCGGTACCAAAACCAATTTTTATCACTACCACTGCAAAGTGATTTTGCATCACATCATGTTGAGATTGCCCCTTTAAACCAGAGGGTCCTGAAAAGGGGCACTTATGAAATTATCTTCACATTATTCCAATCTTCTCTTTAACTGCAGCTCATTATCTGGTTAAGGAAAATCTGCTTTCAGAATTATAATTCTCTGACCCAAAAGGCTATTAATTTCTTTCTATTTAGTCATTGAGGGGTTTCTCCCTGCCCCCTACCATTCTCACTGTATGTTAAAGAAGAATGAAATTACTGGAGTAAAAATGTGGGGTGGCACCTGCTAATATATTTCATTTAGGAAAATTAAATGGAACCAGTTCCAATCTCTAAATGATAGCATCAAACTCTGCTCCCTGAGGCCTTGCTATTGTAGTTTCACTTGCCATGCACCTTTTATTTATGTCTCCCAGCCTGGAGAGCTGATCACTCTGATATTGCCTATTGTGACCCTATAGGAGTCTATTGTTCCCCAAATTCCCTTCTTTACAGATTCTTTTTTGGAGATCTGCAGGGCTATGGGACTAATAGTGTATGACATCAGTGTCATTCTTTCTTTTCAGTTGCAAACAATGTGTTTGGCCACATTGGAATTAAGTGGGTTAAAATTCCATCAAAGCAGCTCAGGAATTAGAAAATACTTTTTCTAGAAAGGAGAAGAGGGATAGACTTAATTTGAAGCTCTACGGAACTCAGATCATGAAACAAGTGTTAGAAATCTAGCAGGTTCTCAACCAGTGTTTAAAACCTGATTAATTTCTATCAAATCTGATGAAAGTTCAGAGAATATCGAATTGAGTTTGTGTTTATTTCATTACTAATTATGTAGGCAAAAAAATATACTGGCTGTGTGGCCTTGGGCTAGTGCCTTAACTTCTCTGAACCTCAAATATCATTATCTGATAATGAGATGATGAATTGTGCCTATTTCATAGGATTACTGTGAGGATTAAATGGTATAATGTACAAAAGGTATTTTGTGCACTGTATGGTCCCAGAGTAGGTGCTCAGTAAATGGTGGCTGGTGTTCTCTCACTCACTCTTACACTTACTCTGAAAAGAGCACAAAGGTAAGCTTGGAAGTACCTGCAGAACATACCCTTGTGTCTTAAAGACAGGAACCTGGAGAAGCTGTTATCTATGTGACAAATTGTAATTATATAGAGCCAAAGCAGATCTTTTGGGTCAGTGATCTTTCTGGACTGAGGCCCACGATGAGAGGAAATGCATTTTACATAGTTTTACAAAACAATTATTTCCAGAAAACAACTGGAAATTTTCATTCTATTCTATTTCAATCTTGTCCATTCCATTCTATTGCATAGGAAACAAATGTTGGTCAGGATCCATATAATTGATTTTTTCAAAATGGGTTTCAACCTTCAGATTGAAAAAATACTAATTTACATGTTTCCAAGCTCCATTTTCATCAACCAAGAAAGGAAACAGTTATCAGTACTACTATCTCGATTTACTGGTCCTACACATCCTTCGGATATTAGCTGGAATGCTTCTCCCTGATGTCATCAGTCTAGATCTTATTCCCTTGTTATTTGTTGCCATGTGACCATGTTCCTTTTCTTCAGAGCATTTATAACAGTTGATAATTATATACTTATTTGTCATTTTAAAATTTAATATGTATCTAAGGTCCATGAGAACAGAAACTTGTTTTTTTTTCATTAGTATATTTTTCCATCTAGCCCAGCCCAGCACCTAGCACATAAGTACTTTATATATATAGTCATATGTCTCTTAACCACCATGGTGCCTTCTGAGAAATGTGTTGTTAGGCAATTTCATTTAGGTTTATACAAACCTAAATGGTATAGCTTACTATCTATATACCTAGGCTATCTGATATAGCCTATTACTCCTAGGTTACAAACCCATATAGCATGTAAGTGAATTCTGCAGGCAATTATAATACAATGTAAGTATTTGTTATCCAAACATATCAAAACCTAGAAAAGGCACTGTAAAAATATGGTATAAAAGATTTAAAAAATTATATCCCTGTCTAGGGCACTTACCATGAATGGAGCTTGCAGGACTAGAAGTTGTTCTGGGTGAGTGGGTAAGTGAGTGGTGAGTGAATGTGAGGGCCTAGGGTATTACAGTACACTACTGTAGGCTTCATAAACACTACACCACTGCTATGATGTTACAATGGCTATAACTGTACACTTAGGCTACTCTAACTGTATAAAATAATTTTCTTTCTTCAATAATAAGTTAACTTTATCTTACTCTATTTTACTTTATATAATTCTAATATTTTAGACTTTTGAATATTTTGTAGTAACAGCTTAAAACACACACTGTACAGCTGTACAAAAATATGTTTTTCTTTATATTATTCTATAAGTTTTTTATTGCTAAAATATTTTATTTTGTTAATTTTTAAAATTTTCTGTTAAAAACACAGGCACAAACACACACATTAGCCTAGGCTTACACAGGGTCAGGATCATCAATATCACTTTCTTCCACCTCCACATCTCATCCTAGTGGGTGTTTGGGGGCAATAACACACATGGAGCTGTCACCTCCTATGATAACAATGCCTTCTCCTAGAACACTTTCTGAAGGACCTGTCAGAGGCTGTTTTAAAGTAAACTTTTTTGTTTCAGAAGTAGACGGAGTACACTTTACAATAATGATAATAGTATAGTAAATACGAAAACCAATAATAGTAGTTTATAATTATTACCAAGTATCATGGCTGTACATAATTATATGTGTTATACTTTTATACAACTGGCAGTGCAATAGCTTTGTTTACACCAACATCATGACCAACACATAAAGAATGTGTTCTGCTATGATGTTACAATGGGTATAATGTCACTAGGCAATAGGAATTTTTCAGCTCCATTATAATCTTATAGGACTACCATCGTACATGTGGTTCACTGTTGACCAAAATGTCATTATGTAGTGCATGACTGTATATATTGAATGAATGAAAGAATAAACTAATAAATGAATGAATAAAGGTGTTCATAAACCCAAATGTAAACCTGGACAGTTCAACCTACCATGAAATAATTTGTTGGCTTTGCTTTCCAAAGTGAAAGATATGAGGAGGTTCTGTTAAAAACTGTCTCCTCCAGAAGACTCTAAGCTCCATGACTGCTAGGATCATGTCTGGTTTGCTCCCCATTGCACCCCAGAATTATCACTGTACCTAGCAAACAGCAAATCCTTAAAACGTTTTTGGATTAATAATAAACAAAAACAAAATAATAAACATACAGGTGGGACCTCTGGAGTATTTCCAAATTTCATGAAAGGTTTCCAGGTGAACCTAAGGATTGCAAATGGTCTGACACATTAAGTCTTTAGCAGTACGCATATCACAGATTGTCAGAGGCGGAAGGGACCTTACACATCAATCAGAAGTTAGCAAACTATTTCTGTAAAGGGCCAAACAGTAAATGTTTTTGTCTTTGTAGGCAATATAGTCTTTGTCACAACTTCTCAACTC
The DNA here is from genome assembly GCF_029289425.2 of Pan paniscus. Taxonomy (NCBI): domain Eukaryota; kingdom Metazoa; phylum Chordata; class Mammalia; order Primates; family Hominidae; genus Pan; species Pan paniscus. The sequence continues at coordinate 107,852,351 of NC_073272.2, forward strand.
TGCTGTTGTAGGGGGAAAGCAACCACAGATATTAGTTAAATGAATAGAGTGGCTGTGTTCCAATAAAACTTTATTTATAAAAACAGGTGGCCGACTGGATTTGGCTGCAGTTTGCTGACTCTAACTCTAATCCAATCTTAACTCCCATAACAAAGAGGGACCATTTCCCCAGAAGGGGGAAATAACATTGTTGAAGATCACACAGCTAAAAGATGAAAGTGGGAACTTCCAACTCCCATTTTAATTTTCATGATACTACAAAGCAGCCATGTTTCAGGGTCTTCCTGCTTCAGTGTTGGTGTTAGCATTATCCTGCCTTGTTTATTGAAGCTAAGAGACATTATCTTAAATTTGGTTTGTGTTGATGGTTTTTCATTTTTACTTTTTATTCTGTCATCCATGTAGTCTAAAAACCTTGGGGGTGATCATCTTCACAGAGAGAATATACAACTCTCTTTATTTTCTTCAAGTACCTGGAGCTCTGCCTCCTCACAAATTCAGAGATGGTATGTACTAGGTTCTCTTAGGCAAAATGTTCTGACTTCTTGGTACTAAGGACCGGATGGAGGAATAGGAGGTGAGATCCCTGTCATATCATGTCCTACCATATACCTTAATCAAGTCTCTCATCAATCATTAAGTCGTAGGGATTTGCTACTGTATATGCAGCACTAAGCTGGAGTTAGGAGAAAAGGAATGGTAATGATGAGATAACAGCTAACTTTTTTGAGGTCTGACTATACATCAAGGACATTATATATAGCTTCTCTAAAACCTCAACACAGTGCTTTAAGGAAGGATTAGATAGACCAAATTGCTATAATTGCAACCCAATTTGGTCCACATCCAAACTCTGGGCTGCTGCTGTCTCTACTACTGCTGCTGTTCTTAAGGCCAGAGATTCCTGAACACCCTTCTAAGGATTAGAGGTGGAGAAATTAAAGCTCCTAGCCCAGCGTCCAGCACATAGTATGTGTTGTTATTACTTACCAATCTCCCTTACATAATCACCTGCAGACACATATTAATGTGTCTTCAACCTCAATAAACACTCTTTGAATAAACGATGGCCTTCCACACCACTGTGCCTTTGTATGGTCCATCCATTCTTCCTGGAATGTTGCCCACCAATGTCCTGTGCTCTACCAAGACTTAGCTCAAATGTCACCTCTTCTGTGACATTTTCCTGATACATTTGGAGAAATGGAACCAGTTTCTCCTCCATGCTTTCCTCAGAACTTTGTTCAAACCTCTATTCTTGGATCTAGTAAAGCATCTGTTCTCTGGTTTATCACATTCACTACGAACTCTACTGAGACAGGGTCTGTCTTATTGATTTCCTTTTTAAAATAACATCTATTGTGGTTTTTTTAATATAGAAAAGCATCAAAAAGAAAAAAAAGAATGATAATTCATCTTCCAGAAATCCCCTTTGGCCTTTAAAAAAGCAATATATGAACATGGTAAGAAAATTCAAACTGTACAAAAAAGTACAAAACAAAAATTAAAAGTCTCCCACTAGCTGACAGCCCAGAAGAAACCTTTGATAACCAGTTTCTTGCATATTCCACCAGCAAACATTTGCACATATATATTAGAACTTATGTATGTATTGTAGCTTATTAAAACATTTAAAAAATTCTAAACACAACTTTATATACTTTAATTTTCACTTGAGTGAGACCAGGAGTTTGAGATCAGCCTGGGTAACATGGAAATACTCTGTCTCTATAAAAAAAAAAAAAAAAACTCTTTTAAATATTAGCCAGTGTGGTTGTGCATGCCTGTAGTTCCAGCTACTTGGAAGGCTGAGGTGGGAGGTTTGCTTGGGCCCAGGAGGTCGAGGTGGCAGTGACCCATGATTGTGCCACTGCACTCCAGCTTGGGTGACAGAGCAAGACCCTTTCTCAATAAACAAACAAACAAACAAATACATAAATAAAGTGTGTGAGTGCTCTGGAGAGGTATGGGTTGGATCAATGTAGCATGACAGAGGTCCAATATGAAGAAAAAAAAAAAAAAAAGACCTGAATAGGAGCTGGGAAAGAAGAGTGTGTGATTAAGTGTAAAAGATGGAAAAAAGAGAAAGAATAAAAGCAGGAAGAAAAAAGTTGAGCTGCCGCTGAGATCATGGGAAACAAGAAAAATGAAATCTCCATTTTGCTTCCCCTGCACAGACTTAAACCCCCACCCGTAAACAAGCATTATGAAAGCTAAGGAGTTGGTTAAAGCGCTTTTCAAGTGCTTTGCGAAATCAGGGAGACTAACAGTCATTTTTCTCATTGGGGAAGGCCGGGCCTCTCAACATCAAAGAATGGCCCCTCTTTTCAATGGGGCAGCTTCCCACAGCAGTACCTAGCTCCCTTAATCTCAGTAACTACAATAAATGCACAAGCCCCCTTTTGTGTGAAACTCCTATCTAATCAAAACTAATCACCAAACAGATCTTTGCCTAACATATCTGAGTAACAGAACTGAAATCTTTACCCTAGCAGAGGCCCCCAGTAAGCCCCTGTGAATGAAGAAAAGGGTGATTGGGCTGTTTGCCTTCCTCAGTGCTCTGTGAAAACTCTACATTCACAAGAATAAAATCAAAGGCACTTGGAAAATAAGAATGCAGTCCAACTCTCCACATCTAGACTGACTGGGACCAGGCAGATCCAGATACTGACAAATTGAAAATAGCAGAGATGCCTCAAAACCAGTTTTCTGGGAGGGATGTTGAGGAAGTCTAAGAGTGTCAGAGGGAGGGGGTTGCTGTTGTGTAAACTGACATGGAAGACCTCGATTTCAAGATGATAAAAGCTCAGTCTCTAAGGAGGAGCTAAAAAGTCCCTTTTGTGTAGGCTAATTTGTCTAGCAAAACAGTCCAGGCAAACGAGGGCTACAGTAATTGGAAGCTATGAATGACTACCATTTATTGAGTGCTATGGTAAGCCACATGTGCTTTGCTCAGATTAATTCATTTTGTCTTCAAATCAACCCTATTTAGTATGTAGTATTATTATTCCACTTTAATAATTAGAAAATTCTTGTTCAGAGAGGTTAAGGAACTTGCTTGAAATCACAATCACAACTAAGTGGGTAAGTGGATTCATACCTTAGACAGGTCTATTCAACCCCAAAGCTTGTGTTTTTTTCTACTACATGATAACTCTTTTCCACATATCTATCTAATGCATTTGATACAAAATTTTCTGTCTCATATATTTTTTTCTTCATATGGCTTTTCCTTATGCTGGTTCTGGGCCTTAATAAATGGGCCTTCAGCCAGGCACGGTGGCTCATGCCTGTAATCTCAGCTCTTAGGGAGGCATAGGCAGGAGGATTGCTTGAGCCCAGGAGTTCAAGACCAGCTTGGGCAACATAGCAAGACCCGATTCTTCACACAAAGGGAAAAAAGACAAATAAAGGGGCCTTCATAAGGTCCATCCCTCTCTTCTGTAATCTCTTTCTTTTCAGCCGTGAGGTCTACTGAAAACTTGAGAGCTTGACTGAATTTAAAATTTAAAGCTCACTTCTCTTGAGGAAGTTTTCAAATCCCAGAATGCCCTCCTTGGAAATCTTTTACATAGTGCTGACCCTGAATTGTGGAGGGCGTGACCTAAAGTTTGGAGGGGAACTGACAAGCCAAAGGTCAAAGAGCTACAGAATGGTGAAGTTTGCATCAGGACTAAACCCAGGTCTCCTGAATCCCAGTGCAATACTATTTTCCCTCCAGTCTCCCTGTCCCTGTTACTCCACCCCCATCCCTGATTATGTCTCTCTCCTTCCTTGATTAAGCCTGTTATATCTCCCCAGCCCCCAGTCCATCCTACACACTTCATCTTGTTCATTACTATCCAAAGCAGGGCCTCTACATCAGTCAAGCCTGTCACCTTAAGCCCACTTCAGTGCTCATTTACTCTAGAGTCTCTTCACACATATGCATAATGTTTGTGGCTTACAGATTTCTATAACTAGCTTAACTTCCTCAGATCCTTTGCTCCTTTAAAATTGTTTTCCTTTTATATTCCTTTGTGTCCCCCAAAAGGCCTTAAAGATGCTTAGTAAACATTGGTTAAATTAACAAACATTGTCTCCTTGCAAAAAACACAAATGTTTGCTAAAAGAATATATCCTCCCCCAAAAGAAAATAAAACAGGCTAAAAAGACTCCTTATCAGTTCTCATTAGAATTTGACAAAGTATACGCTGGTTAATTAGCCCTTAGCAAAGGCTTAGATAAGAGCTGGAGGATGCTAATTAACCCAAAGCCCCACAAACCAAAGGCAGAGAAGGGGGAAAATATTTTAAGCAAATTTTGTTTTCAAGAGTGTATGCTTACGTGAAAACTGAGCATGGCATATTTACAACATTTTTGCCGTAGCAAAATGAGCCAAACTAGAAGCAAAGGAACCAGGAAAACATGGCAGTTCATCTTCAAAGCAGCTCATTCACCACTTAATTTTCAAATCACCTCTTTGGGGTAAAAAAAGTATTATTATCCCACTTGAACAATGGAGAAACTAAGGCAGGCTAAGAGACATGTGGGGGCCTAAAGCTGTCCAAGGAATATAATAACCATGGAAGAAATATTTAACACATTTTTTAATGCTCATAAACCACTAACAGAATTGAACCTAAAATACAGGTTTGGCTGACATTTTAGTATTCAAAGGTAATTTAAAAGGGGCTGTCAATCACGTCCTATTTTCAATGCACAGAGAAGGTTCTCAGGAGTGAGTAAATTCTTTGGTAAAGTAAACAACCACCTCATTTGTTCATTTCGTAAATAATCTCCTGCCTTTTTAATCACAAAGTCCCTAGACAAGCAATCTGGCCAAAGAAAAAGAGTTAGAATCTACCAGTATAACTCATAGAAGTACAGCAATTTAGGGTGGTTTTTCAAAATGTTAATAACTACTTTGTCATTATACTGATTAGACTTCACACTTGCTTTAAGGGTGTGGGAGTAAGGGTTGACCATCCGTGACACAGAAGGATTGTTGTTATCGGCACTTGGCAGAATTTCATTCAGCTATTTGAAATCAGGAGAGAGCACTCTGATTCATTTTTAAGGGCTTGCAGTCTCTTTAATAAAATTTAGAAAAGTATTTTCAAGGCGTTAAGTAAGTAAACGGAAAAGAGAAGTGCAATGAAGTTGTCTTTTCTAAGTTGTCTGTCCCCTGCAAACCATTAACATCCATCTAAGTTAGCTCAAGGACTTAGGATCATTTTAAGTAATCAAGGGGAAGGCTCCAGGCTTTCTAATCTAATTGCCATCTCCAGGGAAGTGCCTTCTTCACTCAGCTAGGTTGAACGGGAAGAGCATCTCTTGGGATTAAGAAGTGAATGATTTGGACTGTAGATTTTTCAATCATTTTGATGGTGCTTATCTCAGGAATTAAGGTTATTTTTTCCAAATGTAGTATATAATGAAAGACACTGGCCTGTGTGGGTCTGTATAACAATCAACCTACCTCATGCAAATTGCTGGTCTCAGGAATTTTTACTAATTTGACTTAAGATGAAAGAAAGAGTATTATCCTAAAATATTTTTTTCTGAGTTACCTGGGGAAAACCCTTCTATAATCAGAATCAATGAGAGTTTAGAAACATGATGCTGGGATTCTTGGAAAATGCTACCAACCTCTTGTTTTTAATACTCTTTTTGGATTCTGAATAAAAGAGGTGTCCTTATCTATTCCAAACTATCTTTTCTCCTGGAATCTTAATATGTAGGTCAGCTCTCTACCTGATTTCTAACATTTGCAGTTCTCACTTCTGGAGCCATTTGCCTCCCAGCTGCAGCCTCAACCATACTCCAAACCCTAGGCTAAATCTTTTTTTTTTTTTTTTCTATGTGTCTCTTTCTCTTAGAAGCACCTGTGATTAAGTTTAGCACAATCAGAATAATCTCCGTTTTGATAAACACAAAGTCAACAGATGAGTAACCTAATTTCATGAGTGATTTCCCACCACAGTCACACATTTTTTTTTCACTCAAGAGGAAAGTATGACACAGCAGGTGTGCAACAGACTGGTAATCCAGGGTATTATCTTAAAATGTTGCCTACCCACCTAAATAAACTTTTAAAATAGTCTTTCTGCTCCTTTTGTTATCTACATAAACAAAGATATTATCTGCAAATAATAATTAACTACTCTCCAGTTTCATTCATTACAAATATTAACTTACATCTTTTTTCTGGCTTAAATTATTTTTCCTGTATGTACCATTTTATACATTCACACACACATAAAACAATAAAAATATATCCAATTACTCAATGTTGGTTAAATTTTCATTAAAATAAGTGTTAAAAATGATTATTTTTTTCTGTTTGAAGAGGGCTTTTATTGTTCTACTCAAGAGCGTTATTTCTGAAGACAAAGATGCCTGTGCTTTAATAGGCAGATTCTAGGGAGAATCCGAACCATAAGCCATAACATTTTACATTAATAAATTCAAGACACGCTGAATGTGGCAGGTCACACCTGTAATCCCATCACTTTGGGAGGCCGAGGTGGATGGATCATTTGAGATCAGGAATGCAAGACCAGCCTGGCCAACATGGTAAAACCCAGTCTCCACCAAAAATACAAAAAAAAAAAAAAAAAATTAACTGGGCATGGTGGCACGTGCCTGTAGTCCCAGCTACTGGGAGGCTGAGGCAGGAGAATCACTTGAACCCAAAAGGTGGAGGTTGCAGTGAGCCAAGATCGTGCCATTGCACTCCAGCCTGGGCAACAGGAGTGAAACTCTGTCTCAAAAAATAAAATAAAATAAAATAAAATGAATAAAGGAATTCAAGACAAAGCAAAAAGTATAGATTTGCTTTCAGCATTTTTGAGGTGTTTAGTTTTCTATTAGTCAGCTTATTTATTTGTTTTGTTGCAATTATTGCTCTTTTTTTCTGAAAATATGTACAAACTCATACTCACACAAACACACTCACTTAATACTTTTCTTACACCTAAGGTTTATCTTCAGAGTAATATGTGTATATTTAACTCTATGTAAATTTGAAGGGCTGGGTTGCCCCTCCACACCTGTGGGTGTTTCTCCTTAGGTGGAATGAGAGACTTGGAAAAGAAAGAGACACAGAGAAAAAGTGTAGAGAAAGAAAAATGGGCCCAGGGGACCAGCGTTCAGCATAAGGGGGAACCGCGCCGGCCGGGGCCTCTGAGTTCCCTTAGTATTTGTTGATCATTATCGGGCATTTCCCGGAGAGGGGGATGTGGCAAGACAATAGGGTAATAGTGGACAGAAGGTCAGTAAGAAAACGCATGAACAAAGGTCTCTGCATCATAAACAAGGTAAAGAAAAAAGTGCTGTGCTTTTGATGTGCATATACATAAACATCTCAATGCATTAAAGAGCAGTATTGCTGCCAGCATGTCCCACCTCCAGCCCTAAGGCGGTTTTCCCCTATCTCAGTAGATGGAATATATAATTGGGCTTTACACTGAGACATTCCATTGCCCGTGGACGAGTAGGAGACAGATGCCTTCCTCTTATCTCAAATGCAAAGAGGTCTTCCTCTTTCTTTTTTTTTTAATGTGAAAAGAATTGTCATGTATTATTTATTCATTTAAAAGTTTATTGACAGTCTATAATCTTCTGTTTTCCAATAACATAAATAATCTTCTCTCATCCCAAACATGGGAATGGATGTTTCAACTTTCTCTGTACAGAAAAAAATTTTCTTTTTTTTTTTTTTAAGTATTTATTGATCATTCTTGGGTGTTTCTTAATAATAGTTAAGGGGAGGAGGAGAATTTAAAAAGCTGTAACTCGGCCGGGCGCGGTGGCTCACGCCTGTAATCCCAGCATTTGGGAGGCCGAGGCAGGCGAATCACGAGGTCAGGAGATCGAGACCATCCTGGCTAACACGGTGAAACCCCGTCTCTACTAAAAATACCAAAAAATTAGATGGGCATGGTGGTGTGCGTGGTGATGCACACCTGTAGTCCTAGCTACTAGCGAGGCTGAGGCAGGAGAATGGTGTGAACCCGGGAGGCGGAGCTTGCAGTGAGCCGAGATCATGCCACTGCTCTGTCTCCAGCCTGGGCGACAGAGCAAGACTCCGTCTCAAAAAAAAAAAAAAAAAAGCTCGAACTCAACTTTCTAGTCAGAAATAGGCATATGAACAATATTCAGAAATTAAAGTAGGCAGTCCATTTGTGTAGGTGGTAGGTAAGGATGTGAAGAAATTTTTTTAAAAAATGTTTTCATGTAGTGGCTTTATATTTTAAAAAGTTTTTATGCACAAGAAATTCCAATGCAAATATATGGGATCATAAATAATTTCCCCAGCACTGCCTGGACTCTACTCCCTTCATCTCCCACTCCAAATGCAAGTGAGCATCAGTAACTTTATTATAAAATAGTGTTTACCAACATTTTAGGGAGTTTTTTGTTTGTTTCTTTGTTTCACACTATAAGACTTTTCAGAACCTTTGATATGTTAATACGCACTGTGAATCTCAATATGAAGAAAGAACCTATAAATATTATTTCTAATCATATATGGTCTCAGAACCCATTTTTTTCCTAAAAAGTCTCCAGTACATGTGTTGTATATATGAGATACCCTTTAGGAAAAGTTGGCTTACAGCAAGGAAATTAGAGGAAATTTTAAGCTATAGAAGCTGGCCAGATGTTTGCCAGAGTTTTTTCATCTTTCTGGGCACATAGATTATATTCGCCAGCTTCACTTGACGTTAGATGCAGCCACATGACTCAGTTCTGGACAATGAAATACGGGTAGGATTCTTGTATGCCACTTCCAGGTATGATCCATAAAAACTATTCACGTAATCTTCCACATACTCTCTTTTTTCTTATCTGCCCTCAGATGTAAAGGATTCCATGGAAGATTGTGATGCCTTAGGCCTGGATTGGCAAACTATGGCCCCCTGGGCCAAATCTTGATGCTACCTATTTTTGTAAATAAAATTTTATTGGAACACAGTTATACCTGTTCCTTTAAGTATTGTCTATGGCTGTTTTTGTGCTCAACAACAGAGATAAGTAGTTGTGACAGAGGCAGACGCACAAAGCCAAAGTATTTACTACTTGGCCCTTTACAGAAAAGTTTGCTGACTCCTGCCTTAGGCCATGGCAGAAAGTTCATGGAAAGAGCTTGGGTTTCTGAATGACTGCATGGGACACAGGCACCTATTTCCTCCATGGACCCACATTGGATCTTTATTATATTAAACTCCCAATATTTTGGATTTTAAAAAATTACTGCAATTGGCCTAACATATTGTTAAAGGATGTGTTAGGTATTATGTTTGCCCGTTTGATCTCAATGCTCCACCTTTTTTCACCCTGTTTTATGTCCAGGGAGAATGCCCACACTTTTGTGAATAGTCACTTCGTTAAATTCCTTTATTTTTATTTTTGAGACAGGACCTCGCTCTGTTGCCCACACTGGAGTGCAGTGGCGCAATCATAGCTCACTGCAGCCGCAACCTCCTGGGATCAAGCTATCCTCCCACCTCAATCTCTTGAGTAGCTGGGACTACATGGGACTACAGTTGCACACCACCACTCTCAATTAATTAAAAAACTTTTTTTTTTTTTTTTTTTTTTTTTTTTTTTTGTAGAGAAGGGGCTTGCTATGTTGCCAGGGCTAGTCCCAAGCTCCTGGACTTCAAACAGTCCTCCTTCCTTTGCCTGCCAAAGTGCTGGGATTACAGGTGTGAACTACCTTACCTAAACTCTTCTAAATTAGTCTTTTTAGTGTACTATCCACTTCCTGCTGAGACTCTGACTGATTTAAGGGATAATCTTGACTCTGCTTTATTTATATCAAAAAATCCACAAATGTTACTATTTTATTATTAATATGTTAATTGCAGTATACTTCACAGCTGATGGAGACACACTAGTAGTATTATGACAAATACAGGTGAAACATACTAGATTTGTCTCAATCTCACATTTAAAATAAGTTAATATTTTTAAAAAGCTCTCAAGGCTGGATGGTACAGAGAGAAGAATATCCCTCCAGCAGTTGGAGACCCCAAGTCTTCTCTTTGCCCTGCCCCTGACTCTGTTTGTGTCTTCTCTCTTCATTATTGCCAATGATCAGGCTGGACCTGGTGGTCTGTCCTACAAATCTCTCTGCCGCCAATATTTGATAGTAATTCCAAGAATCTGCTAAATAATCCAACATGCTAAAGAGTCAGCATAGAAGCTCCTGGGTTTATGCATTTACTGAGATTCTTCAGCAGGAGAGTTTTTGCTTTATACTCATTCAACCAGGTAATGCTGTCAATCTACTATTTTAAAAACACAAGCTAATGGAGATAGTATATTTAATTAACACAAACTAAATTTAAGAAGCCTATTTTTTACTTTTGTGAATCAAGAATGTTGACAGTCTTTCCTAAATAAATTGTCCTCTACAGCTTAAGGGGATTATCTCAGTAAACTAGTTCATAAATAGCTGAATTGCCATTTAAGAAAAAAAAGTTTAACTGAGTCACTTTTTGGAAACTGGATTTCTTCAGGGCTGGAGGAATAGGTCATGCACTGGCCAGAGTGAACAGTGAAGTCTCCATTGGCCTACGCGTTATTTACTGAGCTTTAAAATAGACAGGAAACTGGATACACATTGAACCTAGGAGCTTTTCCATAAGGCAGTGACATCCATTTCAATCCAGAACAACCTGTGGTATTGATTAACTTTTGGGATCTTTTTCACCACTACTGATCTATCTCATCTTTTATTCAACAGTTCCCTGAAAGAAATTTAGAGGCAACTATGGAACACCTGAGGCAAATCATACTTGTAAGTTCTCTGCAACACTGTTACTTACTCAGTTTACAAATTCTTCTTAGAGAATATGGAAACTATGAAGATTTTCAGCACTTTCTGAAACTACACTATAAAGGGCTCTGAGCCAGAATCAGAAGCCCAGAGTTCTTGAATCAAAAAGTAGCTGTGTATTCTTGCACAAATTACCAAAGTGATATGGGCCTCATTTTCCTCATCTGTAAAAAGAGGATAATAATATACTCCATAGGGTTGTTGAAAGGATTCAAAGAGATATATGCATGTAAAGCATTTGTTACAATGCCTGAGACATAGTGAGCATTATTATTATTAGAGTATTATTACCTATAAAGTGGATCAAGCCCACCTTCATGGTTCTATTTGCATCTACTCTTCAATGTAAGCCATCTTCTATAAAAATTGCCAGTTCGTCACTGTCCCTTTAAAATATTGTGCCCTCAACCATGAGTGTATTATTAAATTATAGGTTATCTTATTTATTATCTTCTATTTGTTTGTCTTAGCCCCCAATTCCTGAGAACTGCAGGTATTCTTGTGCCTTAAGGTTTGTAACTCATCCCAAAAGGGATAGTCAGGTAACATAAATAAGGTAAGCAGGATGGATGGGCACTGAGTTCTACTTGAGAGCTTATGATCTGTCTAAAGGGGCAGCTCATTAAGTCCAGCTGAACACTGCCATATGGGAAAGCAGACCCAGTATAGCCAGATTCTAGCATACCGCTTTAAAAGAAGCTGAGAAATATGTATCTTTAAAAAATTTAAGTTATGTTGATGTCTACATGTTGAAAACAAATTAACATTTTTTTAAAAAAAGAAGCATTGTACAGGCCAAATAATTATATCAATACTTTCAGACTAGACTTGGCTGTACTATTTATTAGCTATGTGCCTTTGGGCAGTTACTTAACCTCCTTGGACCTCAGCTTCCACAATTGCAAAATGGAATATTAGTACCTAACTCACAAGGCTGTTATGGGAATTAAATGAGGTAATACATATAAACAAAGCAATTAGAATAGTACCTAGCACATAGGTAACACTTGGTAAATGTTAATCATTATAATAATAATTTAAAAAGTTATTGGTAATGAAAGTTTCATTAACAACAACAACAATAATGTTATTAATGCCAATAGCATTAGTATACAGTCTAACAAAATCATATGCAACTGATGATATTGGTATTAGTAATAACTGATATTTGAATCTACTCTTTCTTCCTAAGCTTAGCACAAAATAAGGACTTTTCATTCTCTATTTTCTTCCTATCTCTCTCTCTTTATGACTAACATCTCAGCTCATATTGATTTTTCTCTTGAATTTTAATTTTCTTTTTTACCCTCTTTATTATTTTCCTATTTTAGGCACTCATTATTTCTCACCTAGACTCTAACAGCAGTATCTTCACTGGTATCTCAGTCCAAGTTTTGGTGCCCTCTAATTATTTCCAATTCAGCAGGCAGAGTTGTGTTAAAATATAAGTCTGCTCACATCTTGTCTTTCCTCAGAAATTTTCGAATGCACCCCAATACAAATATACCATTTTCTTTTCACCTTCATTATGTCTGCTAGGATTTTCATCCTGGATTTGTCTCTTACTTGCTATGTGACCTTTGGAAAGTTACCAAGCCTTAGTTTTCTCGTATCTACCCACTGGGTAGTTGTGAAGATGAAATGATTTAATTGAATATGTATAAAACACTTACCACAGTGCCTGACACATAATAAGTACTTAATAAATGAAAATATTATCATCACTCTAGTCTGATTAATGGTTACATTAACCCCTACATTAATCTCTAAGATCCAGGCACAAAGAACATCTCACTTTCCAAATATGTCAGATTATTCCACACCTCCATAGCCATGAATGTGTATACTATGATAAATTAATTGTAATCCCTAGAACAATCACTACAAAAAACCTCCCTCCAATCCCCAAACAACAACCAAGACACATAGCTAAAAATCCAAAATTGAAATGAGATAAAATGAAAAACTAGGCCAGGCACGGTGGCTCACGCTTGTAAACCCAGCACTTTGGCAGGCAGAGGTGGGTGGATCATTTGAGGTCAGGAATTCAAGACCAGCCTGGCCAACATGGTGAAACCCCGCCTCTACTAAAAATACAAAAATTAGCTGGGCGGTAGTGGTGCGTGCCTGAAATCCCAGCTACTCGGGAGGCTGAGAAAGGAGAATCGCTTGAACCCAGGAGGCAGAGGTTGCGGTGAGCGGAGATCATGCCACTGTACTCCAGTCTGGGCGACAGAGTGAGACCCTGTCTCCATTCCCCCGCCAAAAAAAAAAAATAATAATAATAAAAAACCCTTTTGATTAATTCCAAAAAGGCAAGAAAAAAGAACAAAGGAACAAAGAGAAATATAAAAGAAATAGCAAGTTAGTACACTTAAACGATAAGAACCATTACATTTAATGTAAATTGATTAATCACTGCAATTTAAATGCAGAGACTGTCAGAATGAATAAAAAGCAAGACCTATCTGACCCAACTACAGAGTTATAATTTAAGTATAAAGAGTCACACTTTAAATAAAAATAAAATCAGACATAATTGACTTTAAAACAAAATATGTTGCTAGAGAAAAATAGGGACATTTTATCATGATGAAAGGGTCAACCTATCAGAAAGACATAACGATTACACACATATGTGCATCTAGCAACAGAGCACCAAGCTATAAGAAGTAAAACCTTAACTCAAGCAGCATCCTCAACCCTGATGGCTTCCTGGGCTATCCCTGTGCCTCCTACAATGAGTTTTGGGAGGTAGGTTACCCCAGAAGCCTGAGGAAGATGTTGGTGGCCCTGTTTTGGGTGTTTTTGCATTCCTGTGGCTTAGAACAGAACAAAGAGATGTAACTCTGCAACGAATGCGAGGCGAATAGCTGTTTCCCTTGTCCAGCTGAAGGATGCCCCAAAATGGGGCACTATGCTGACCAATTTAAGGGGAAAACCAGTGCCGTTGAACAAATATTTTTCCTCAACACAGGAGAGAGTGGTAACTTTACTAGTTGGAGATATAAGGTATCAGTCACACTGTCTGGAAAAAAGAAAGTGAGTGGGTACATCAGGATTGCTTTGTATGGAAGTAATGGAAACTCAAAACAATATGAGATTTTCAAAGGATCCCTCAAACCAGATGCAAGTCACATGCATGATATTGATGTGGATCTCAATGTTGGAAAAATACAGAAAGTTAAGTTCCTCTGGAACAACCATGTGATAAATCTATTCTGGCCCAAACTGGGGGCTTCCCAAATCACAGTGCAAAGTGGTGAAGATGGGACTGAGTATGTATTTTTTATTGCATCTAAGTTTGGTTACTTATATTTACATATTGATTTACCTGTCTATGCATTCATTCATCCAATTACCCACCTACCCACCTACTCATCCATTCATCTACCCATTTATCCATTTCTCTACCCATTTATCCATTTCTCTATCCTTTTTATCCTCTATACTTTTAACCACTTAGCCACTTACCCATTCACTTATTCCTCTACCCATCCACCCAGACATCTATCTCCTCATTCTTCTGGCCCTCCAGCCATTCTTTGATCTTCTCATCCATCCATTCATCTTTCCAGCTATTCATCTTAACTCTCCATCCATCCATCTGATTTACTGTGAAAAACCAAACATCATTTTCCTTAGGCAAAATTCAACTTGGCAGGGGCAAGGCAATGATTGTAGGCACAGATTCAAGAAACAGGCAAATATGAATGACTGTTTTATCTCAAACAATGAGGAAAACACCTGGGAAGCACGTAGGGGAAATCTCTGAGTTAATTCCAGTTTACGTGCAGTTACTAATGTAAACTGGTTTGTTTGGAGACTATTGCATGAGAGGGATACACACTGTGTTGGGGATCTGGCTCATAGTGGCAAGCTTTTCCATTCTGAGGGAATAGAATCCTACTTGATAGGCATGAGAGAGAACATAATTGTTTTTGAAATATGGAAAGAAAGAAGGACACCTCAAAAGAGGATAATTCAAAAATAATGGAATATTAGAGAATAAAGGAAACGTAAATGTCGACTCTCAACTGCTCTCATTTTAAGATGAGGAAATAAGATTTGGAGAGTCAAATAACTTGTCTAAGGTCACATGGGGAATCTAAAGGGAAAAAATATTGGACTTCAGAATGTTTTCAAAACATACACCAAGACTTTGCTCCCCTGCTTGACTTAACTTTGCTGGCTGTAAAAGTGGCAATAATCCCAATTACTCAGTGTATTTTTGGAAGGATCAGATGTCACAGTTAGCATGCCATCACTTTGTATGCAGTAGACCGCCTTATCTGTGGGGGATGGGTGGTATTTTCCAAGACCCTAGTTGGATGCCTGAAACCTCAGATAGTACCAATTCTTATATATACTATTTTTTTTCCTAGTCATATATACTATATGAATGGGAAATATAGTATGTGTATAGAATGGGAAAAATGTTTTGTAGTTTTCCAACTAAGTTTTGCCTTTTTGATAGTACTTCTGTACACTGGTAATGAACAATTTGAAAATGAAATTACGAAAAGTAATTACATTTACAGTACTATCAAAAAGAATTAAATATATAGGAATTACTTTGACAAAAAAGGCAAAACTTAGTTGGAAAACTACAAAACATTTTTTAAAAGATATTAAAGAAAATCTAAATAAAAAACACGACTATGTTCATAGATCAGAAGACAAAATTTTTAAGATGGCAATACTCCCTCAAACTGATTTATAGATTCAATAAAATTAGAATCCCAGATGGCTTCTTTGTAGAAATTGATCAGCTGATTCAAATTCCATGGAATTGGTTGGTTTCCAGATTAACCAAATCAATTTTGAAAAATAAGAATAAAACTGGAGGATTCACATTTCCTCCTTTCAAAACTTACTTCAAAGCAACAATAATCAGGACAGTATGGTACCACTGTAAGGACAGAGATATAGATCAATGAAATAGAATTGAGACTTAAGACATAAACCCATACATCTTGGTCAATTGATTTTATTTTTGTTTCTTTTTTTAAATTATACTTTAAGTTCTGGGATACATGTGCAGAACGTGCAGGTTTGTTACATAGGTACACATGTGCCATGGTGGTTTGCTGCACCCATCAACCCCTCATCTACATTAGGTATTTCTCCTAATGCTAGCTCTCCCCTAGACCCCTACCCCCCCAACAGGCCCCAGTGTGTGATGTTCCCCTCCCTGTGTCCATGTGTTCTTATTGTTCAACTCCCACTTATGAGTGAGAACATGCAGTGTTTGGTTTTCTGTCCTTGTGATAGTTTCCTCAGAATGATGGTTTCCAGCTTCATCCATGTCCCTGCAAAGGACATGAACTCATCCTTTTTTATGGCTGCATAGTATTCCATGGGGTATATGTGCCACATTTTCTTTATCCAGTCTATCATTGATGGGCATTTGGGTTGGTTCGAAGTCTTTGCTATTGTGAACAGTGCCACAATAAACATACATGTGCATGTCTCTTTATAGTAGAATGATTTATAATCCTTTGTGTATATACCCAGCAATGGGATTCCTGGGTCAAATGGTATTTCTAGTTCTAGATCCTTGAGGAATAGCCACACTGTCTTCCACAATGGTTGAACTAATTTACACTCCCACCAACAGTGTAAAAGCATTCCTAGTTCTCCACATCCTTTCCAGCATTTGTTGTTTCCTGACTTTTTAATGATCGCCATTCTAACTGGTGTGAGATGGTATCTCATTGTGGTTTTGATTTGCCTTTCTCTAATGACCAGTGATGATGAGCAATTTTTCCATACATTTGTTGGCTGCATAAACGTCTTCTTTTGAGAAGTGAATGTTCATATCTTTCGCCCACGTTTTGATGGGTTTTTTTTCTTGTAAAATTGTTTACGTTCTTTGTAGATTCTGGATATTAGCCCTTTGTCAGATGGATAGATCACAAAAATTTTCTCCCATTCTGTAGGTTGCCTGGTAACTGTGATGATAGTTTCTTTTGCTGTGCAGAAGCTCTTTAGTTTAATTAGATCCCATTTGTCTATTTTGGCTTTTGTTGCCATTGCTTTTGGTGTTTTAGTCATGAAGTGTTTGCCCATGCCTATGCTCTGAATGGTATTGCTTAGGTTTTCTTCTAGGGTTTTTATGGTTTTAGGTCTTATGCTTAAGTCATTAATCCATCTTGAGTTAATTTTTGTATAAGGTGTAGGGAAGGGATCCAGTTTCTGCTCTCTGCATATGGCTAGACAGCTCTCCCAACACCATTTATTAAATAAGGAATCCTTTCCCCATTGCTTGCTTTTGTCTGGTTTGTCAAAGATCAGATGCTTGTAGATATGTGGTGTTATTTCTGAGGCCTCTGTTCTGTTCCATTGGTCTATATATATTTTGGTACCAATACCATGCTGTTTTTGTTACTGTAGCCTTGTAGTATAGTTTGAAGTCAGGCAGCATGAGACCTCCAAGCTTTGTTCTTTTTGCTTAGGATTTTCTTGGCTATGTGGACTCTTTTCTGTTTCCATATGAAATTTGAAGTAGTTTTTTCCAATTCTGTGAAGAAAGTCAATGGTAGCTTGATGGGGATAGCACTGAATCTATAAATTACTTTGGGCAGTATGGCCATTTTCACAATATTGATTCTTCCTATCCATGAACATGGAATGTTTTTCCATTTCTTTGTGTCCTCTCTTATTTCCTTGAGCAGTGGTTTGTAGTTCTCCTTGAAGAGGTCCTTCATATCCCTTTTAAGTTGGATTCCTAGGTATTTTATTCTGTTTGTAGTAATTGTGAATGGGAGTTCACTCATGATTTGGCTCTCTGTCTGTTATTGGTGTACAGGAATGCTTGTGATTTTTGCACATTGATTTTGTATCCTGAGACTTTGCTGAAGTTGCTTATCAGCTTAAGGGGATTTTGGTCTGAGATTATGGGGTTTTCTAAATATACAATCATGTCATCTACAAACAGAGACAATTTGACTTCCTCTTTTCCTAATTGAATATCTTTTATTTCTTTCTCTTGCCTGAGTACCCTGGCCAGAACTTCCAATACTATGTTGATTAGGGCTGGTGAGATAGGACATCCTTGCCTTGTGCTGGTTTTAAAAGGGAATGCTTCCAGTTTTTGCCCATTCAGTATGATATTGGCTATGGGTTTGTCATAAATAGCTCTTACTATTTTGAGATAGTTTCCATCAATACTTAGTTCATTGAGAGTTTTTAGCATGAAGGGCTGTTGAATTTTGTTGAAGGCCTTTTCTGCATCTATTGAGATAATCATGTGGTTTTTGTCATTGGTTCTGTTTATGTGATGGATTACATTTATTGATTTGTGTATGTTGAACCAGCCTTGCATCCCCAGGATGAAGCCAGCTTGATCGTGGTGGATAAGTTTTTTGATGTGCTGCTGTATTCGGTTTGCCAGTATCTTATTGAGGATTTCTGCATCAAAGTTCATCAGGGATATTGCCCTAAAATTTTCTTTTTTTGTTGTGTCTCTGCCAGGTTTTGGTATCAGGACGATGTTGGGCTCATAAAATGAGTTAGGGAGGATTCCCTCTTTTTCTATTCTTTGGAATAGTTTCAGAAGGAATGGTACCAGCTCCTCTTTGTACCTCTGGTAGAATTCGGCTGTGAATCCGTCTGGTCCTGGACTTTTTTGGTTGGTAGGCTATTAATTACTGCCTTAATTTCAGAACTTGTTATTCATTTATTCAGGGATTTGACTTCTTCCTGGTTTAGTCTTGGGAAGGTGTATGTGTCCAGGAATTTATCCATTTCTTCTAGATTTTCTAGTTTATTTGTGTAGAGGTGTTTATAGTATTCTCTGACGGTACTTTGTATTTCTGTGGGATTGTTGGTGATATCCCCTTTATCATTTTTTATTGCATCTATTTGATTCTTCTCTCTTCTCTTCTTTATTAGTCTGGCTATCAGTCTATCTATTTTGTTGATCTTTTCAAAAAACTGGCTCCTGGATTCATTGATTTTTTGAAGGGTTTTTCGTGTCTCTATCTCCTTCAGTTCTGCTCTAATCTTAATTATTTCTTGTCTTCTGCTAACTTTTGAATTTGTTTGCTTTTGCTTCTCTAGTTCTTTTAATTGTGATGTTAGTGTGTCGATTTTAGATCTTTCCTGCTTTCTCTTGTGGGCATTTAGTGCTATACATTTCCCTCTACACACTGCTTTAATGTGTCCCAGTGATTCTGGTATGTTGTGTCTTTGTTCTCATTGGTTCCAAAGAACATCTTGATTTCTGCCTTCATTTCGTTGTTTACCCAGTAGTCATTCAGGAGCAGGTTGTTCAGTTTCCATGTAATTGTGTGGTTTTGAGTGGGTTTCTTAATCCTGAGTTCTAATTTGACTGCATTGTGGTCTGACAGACTGTTTTGTTATGATTTCCGTTCTCTTGCATTTGCTAAGGAGTGTTTTACTTCCAATTATGTAGTCAATTTTAGAATAAGTGAGATGTGGTGCTGAGAAGAACACATATTCTGTTGATTTGGGGTGGAGAGTTCTGTAGATGTCTATTCGGTCCACTTGACCCAGAGCTGAGTTCAAGTCCTGGATATCCTTGTTAATTTTCTGTCTTGTTGATCTGTCTAATATTGACAGTGGGGTGTTAAAGTCTCCCACTATTATTGTGTGTGAGTCTAAGTCTCTTTGCAGGTGTCAAAGAACTTGCTTTATGAATCTGGATGCTCCCGTATTGGGTGCATATATATTTAGGATAGTTACCTCTTCTTTTGCATTGATCCCTTTACCATTATATAATGACCTTCTTTCTCTCTTTTGATCTTTGTTGGTTTAAAGTCTGTTTTATCAGAGACTAGGATTGCAACCCCTGCTTTTTGTTTTTGTTTTTTTTTGCTTTCCGTTTGCTTGGTAAATATTCCTCCATCCCTTTATTTTGAGCCTATGTGTGTCTTTGCATGTGTGATGGGTCTCCTGAATATAGCACCCTGATAGATCTTGACTCTTTATCCAATTTGTCAGTCTGTGTCTTTTAATTGGGGCATTTAGCTAGTTCACATTTAAGGTTAATATCGTTATACGTGAATTTGATCCTGTCGTTATGATGCTAGCTGGTTGTTTTGCCCATTAGTTGATGCAGTTTCTTCACAGCATCGATGGTCTTTACAATTTGGTATGTTTTTCCAGTGGCTGGTACCGGTTGTTCCTTTCCATGTTTACTGCTTCCTTCAGGAGCTCTTGTAAGGCAGGCCCGGTGGTGACAAAATCTCTCAGCATTTGCTTGTCTGTAAAGGATTTTATTTCTCCTTCACTTATGAAGCTTAGTTTGGCTGCATATGAAATTCTGGGTTGAAAATTCTTTTCTTTAAGAATGTTGAATATTGGCCTTCACTTTCTTCTGGCTTGTAGGGTTTCTGCAGAGATACCCACTTTTAGTCTGAAGGGGTTCCCTTTGTGGATAACCCAACCTTTCTCTCTGGGTGCCCTTAACATTTTTTCCTTCATTTTAACCTTGGTGAATCTGACAATTATATGTCTTGAGGTTGCTCTTCTGGAGGAGTATTTTTGTGGTGTTCTCTGTATTTCCTGAATTTGAATGTTGGCCTGCCTTGCTAAGTTGGGGGAGTTCTCCTGGATAATATCCTGAAGAGTGTTTTCCAACTTGGTTTCATTCTCCCCATCATTTTCAGGTACACCAATCAAACATAGATTTGGTCTTTTCACAAAGTTCCATATTTCTTGGAGGCTTCATTCGTTTCTTTTCATCCTTTTTTCTCTAATCTTTTCTTCTCACTTTATTTCATTGAGTTGATCTTCAATTTCTGATATCCTTTCTTCTGCTTGATCGTTCTGGCTGTTGATACTTGTGTATGCTTCACAAAGTTCTCATGTTGTGTTTTTCAGCTCCATTGGGTCATTTATGTCTTCTCTAAACTGGTTATTCTAGTTAGCAATTCGTCTAACCTTTTTTCAAGGTTCTTAGCTTCCTTGCATTGGTTTAGAACATGCATCTTTAGCTTGGAGGAGTTTGTTATTACCCACCTTCTGAAGCCTACTTCTGTCAGTTCATCAAACTCATTCTCCATCCAGTTTTGTTTCCTTGCTGGCGAGGCATTGTGATCCTTTGGAAGAGAAGAGGCACTCTGGTTTTTGGAATTTTCAGCCTTTTTGTGCTGGTTTCTCTCCATCTTCGTGGATTTGATGTTGGTGACCTTTGGATGGGGTCTCTGAGTGGACGTCCTTTTTGTTGATGTTGATACTATTCCTTTCTGTTTGTTAGTTTTCCTTCTAATAGTCAGGCCCCTCTGTTGCAGGTCTGCTGGAGTTTGCTGGAGGTCCACTCCAGACCCTGTTTTCCCGGGTATCACCAGCGGAGATGGTATTCCTTCCTCTGGAAGCTTCGTCACAGAGGAGCACCAGCCAGATGCCATCCAGTGCTTTCCTGTATGAGCTGTCTGTCTGCCCCTACTGGTAGGTGTCTCCCAGTCAGGATAAACAAGGGTGAAGGGCCCACTTGAGCAGGCAGTCAGTCCCTTATCACAGCACAAATGCTGTGCTGGGAGAACCGCAGCTCTCTTCAGAGATGTCAGGCAGGAACGTTTAAGTCTGCTGAAGCTGCGCCCACAGCTGCCCCTTCCCCCAGGTGCTCTGTCCCAGGGAGATGGGGGTTTTATCTATAAGTCCCTGACTGGGGCTGCTGCCTTTTTTTCAGAGACACCCTGCCCAGAGAGGAGGAATCTAGAGAGGCAGGAGGCCTTGCTGAGCTGTGGTGGGCTCTACCCAGTTTTAACTTCCTGGTGGCTTTGTTTACACTGTGAGGGTAAAATCGCCTATTCAAGCCTCGGCAATGGCAGAAGCCCCTCCCCCCACCAAGCTCCCGGTCGACCTCAGACTGCTGTGCTAGCAGCAAGAATTTCAAGCCAGTGGATCTTAGCTTGTTGGGCTCTGTGGGGTTGGGACCCCCCCGAGCCAGGCACCAGAGGGAATCTCCTGGTCTGCCGGTTGCAAAGACTGTGGGAAAAGTGCTGCATCTGGGCCAGGGTGTACTGTTTTTCCCGGTAAAGTCTCTCATGGCTTACTGTGGCTAAGAAAGGGAAATCCCCTGACCCCTTGTGCTTCCTGTGTGAGGCGCTGCCCCACCCTGCTTTGGCTTGCCCTTCATGGGCTGCACCCACTGTCCAACCAGTCCCAATGAGATGAACCGGGTACCTCAGTTGGAAATGCAGAAATCACCTGCCTTCTGCATCAATCTTGCTAGGAGTTACAGACCAGAGCTGTTCCTGTTCGGCCATCTTGCCAGCTCTCCCACCTCAGTTGATTTTTAACAAAGGTGCCAAGACCATTCAATGAGGAAGGAAGTCTTTTCAACAAATGGTGTGGAACAACTGGATATCCACATGCAAGAGAATGAACTCGGACTGCTACATCACACAATATGTAATAATTAACTGAAAATGGATCAAAGCCCTAAATGTAAGCGCTAAAACTATAAAACTTTTAGAAGAAAACATATAAATATTTAGGACCTCAAATTTGGCAATGGATTCTTGTATATGACTCCAAAAGCATGAACAACAAGAAAAAGAATAGAGTGGATTTTATTATAATTAAACATTTTTATACCTCAAAAGACACTATCAAGAAATTGAAAAGATAACCCACGCAATGGGAAAAAATATTTGCAAATCATCTATCTGATAAGGAGCGTGTAATCTAGAACAGATAAAGAACTCTCACAACTGGACATCAAAAAGACAATTAACCCAATTAAAAATGGACAAATGATCTTAAAAAAAAAAACTATTCTCCAAAGAAAATTTTTAAGTGACTGATAAGCACATGAGAAGATGCTCAATATCATTAGCCATCAGGGAAGTGCAAATAAAAACTACAATGAGATACCACTTCACACTCATGAGAATGGATGTTGTGTATGACTTGGATCTTTGAGTCTCCCCAAAATTAGCATGCTAAAATTCTAATCCCCAAGGTGAGGATATTAGGAATTAGGGCCTTCAGGAGGTGATTAGGTCATGAGAGTGGAAACCTCATAAATGGTATTAGTGCCCTTATAAAAGAGGCCCAAGAAAGCTTGTTCATTGCTTCCACCACATGAGAACACAGTGAGAACACTGTCCATGAAACAGAAAGTGGGCCCTCATCACACACTGAATCTGTTGATGCCTTAATTTTGAATTTTGTAGCCTATAGAACTGTGTAAAATAAGTTTCTGTTGTTTATATACCACCCAGTTTATGGTATTTTGTTACAGCAACCCAAACAGACTAAGACAATGGCTATAATAAAAGAGATAACAAGTGCTGACAAAGATATGAGAAACTGAAACCTTAGTATATTGCTGATGGGAATGTATAATGGTGCAGCCATTTTGAAAAACAGTCTGGTAGCTCTTTAAAAAGTTTACGTAGAATTGTGATTTGACCTATCAATTTCACATCTAGGTATATACTCAAGAGGAAAAAAATGACCACACAATAATTTGTACATGAATATTCATAGCAACATTATTCATAATAGCCAAAAAGTGAAAAAAGAATCATAATGTCCTTCAACTGATGAATGGATAAACAAAATGTGGTATATTTATACATTGGAATATTATTCAACCATAAAAAGGAATAAAGTACTGATGCATGCTACCAATTAATGAACACTAAGAACATTATACTAAGTGAAAGAATCCATTTACAAAAGACTACATACTGTATGGTTTCATTTATATGAAATGCTCAGAATAGGCAAATCTATAGAGACAGAAAGCAGATTAGTGGTTGCTTGGGGTTTGGGGAGATAAAGTTATAGAGGGATCATTGCCCACAGCTATGGGACTTCTTTTTGAGCTGGTGAAAATGTTCCAAACTTGACTGTGGTGATAGTTATAAACACCAATGAATATACTAAAAACCATTGAACTATACACTTTAAATAAGTGAATTCCGTGGTACAGTATGTGAATTACATCTCAATAAAGCTGTCACCAAATAACTATAAAGTCATAGCATGGTTGAAATTATTAGGTTGGTGCAAAAGTAATTGTGATTTTCACCTTTAAAAGTAATAAAAAGTAACTTTAAAAGTAAACAACAGATGCTGGAGAGGATGTGGAGGAAAAGGAATGCTTTCACACTGTTGGTGGGAGTGTAAATTAGTTCAACCATTGTGGAAGACAGTGTGGCAATTCCTCAAGGATCTAGAACTAGAAATACCATTTGACGCAGCAATCCCATTATTGGGTATGTACCCAAAGGATTATAAATCATTCTACTATAAAGACACATGCACACGTATGTTTATGGCAGCACTGTTCACAATAGCAAAGACTTAGAACCAACCCAAATGCCCATCAATGATAGACTGGATAAAGAAAATGTGGCACATATACACCATGGAATACTATGCAGCCATAAAAAAGGATGAGTTCATATCCTTTGCAGGGACATGAATGAAGCTGGAAACCATCATTCTCAGCAAACTAACACAAGAACAGAAAACCAAACACTGCATGTTCTCGCTGATAAGCGGGAGTTGAACGATGAGAGTGCATGGACACAGGGAGGGGAACATCACACACTGGGGCCTGTCAGGGGGTGGGGGTCTAGGGGAGGGATAGCATTAGGAGAAATACCTAATGTAGATGAGGGGTTGATGGGTGCAGCAAACCACCATGGCACATGTATACCTATGTAATAAACCTGTACATTCTGCACATGTACCCCAGAACTTAAAGTATAATAATAAAAGAAAAAGAAAAAGAAAAAAAAAGTAATGGCAAAAACTTCAATTACTTTTGCACCAAACCTAATAAAAAGATGGGAGGGGTATCTTTTGTAAATACTAATCACAAAAAAAGCTGGTGTGGCTATATTCTTATTTTTAGCCTGTTCATCTTTTCCACTAAAGCTGTTAGTTCCTTGAAGGCAGGAACCATATATAACTGGGTTATGAATTCCTAGCACCTAGCACAATGTCTGGCATGTAGAAGGCATTTATTGTCTACTTGTGGAATCACTGAATTGTTCACTGATCAATTTGCATTAAAAGTAATTGTAAATGCTACTAGCAACAATCTTACAGATGATAACAAAAAAGCTAGACATAAAAGAATTTACACCATGTAATTCCATTTTTATGAATTCAAGAAGAGTCAAAAAGTAATCTATGGTGATAGAAGTTAGAAGCAAGTCTGGTGCAATTCTGGAAATGTTCTATATCTTGATCTAGGTGGTTTTATATATTAAGCAGAAGAGTTAAGTTTTTTAAAAATATTTCATTGAATGTATATTATTACTCAATAAAAATTAATAATAAAAATAATCCATATGAATACAGGTTCTGAGATTCTATGTTGCCATATACCACTTTCTCTAGGATGGTATACTTACATAGTATTCAGTGAAGTTTGTTTTTATATTAATGTCATCACCATTCCACTCCACCCCAACCAATTTACTATTGCTTGTCTTTGTCACTCAATGCACTACTGAAAGATCAAGGGCAAGAGTACCTTTTCCTAGCAAAGTTTATAAATCTCTTCATCAAAATCTAAATATGTGTTACTGTGTGATCTTCCACATGCTACCTCTGGAACATCAGATTCTGACTCACAGTTGAAAGTTGAAATAACTTATCAGTTTGAGGGTTTATAGGGCTATTCTCTATGACAGCAGATCCTGTGTATACTGTGAAATGTGCCCCATCAGCCAAAGGAACTTTCTTTAGGTGAGAAGAAAAATATCCACAGATAATATTTATCAATCTCAAAAGAAAAGAACTATAAGCAAAAATTACAATGAGTTGATGCAATAACTGCAGGTATCTCATGTTTTTCCTTAACCCAATATCTAGAAAACATTACAGCTTATAAAATATAAATGATTTGACTTTGGTTTATCCTGTCAGTCTTATTAAGCAGGAGAATCAACTTTCCATGTTTCCTTAACTTTTCTATGTGCCCTGAATTATAGTTTATATTTGCCTTTACAGTTTGCATGGCAATGTGAACAAATGTACTATGATTGTCCCTGTGGATGTTTTGCATTTTCTGAAACTAACTTCTGTCCCAAGGGTCTCTCACAAAGATAGTAAAAAATACATCTAACTAGCTTTCCCAAAGGACTTCATAATAAGAGGGGCTGACGTCATTTTCTCTCCCAGTTAACCACCTTGTAGTTTTATGACGAATCAGAACAAGCATGATTTTTGTTCTTCATATACCTCATTTAAACATGGCTGATCCAGGACCGCTTTAAACAGCATTAAACTGTTCACTTTGGACATTCTACAGCCAATTTCTTTTTTGTGTTTAAGTGTTTTAAAATGTTAATTCTCTCTCCTTTTTCACGGTACCCTCCCTAAACTCTGGGAAATAAAACATATTAATAAATAATAACAAATAAAATTAGTAAATAAAAATAAGTTATTAAATAAAATAATTATATAGAATTATTAATTCTCTTTACCACACTGTCAACTGTCTGCAGAGTGGAAGTTGGGTAAAATCTGTTTTCCTCAGGTATGTGAGAGCACTAGCCTGTACCTGTGTCTCTTGCTGTTCACACATTCCTCTGTTGTGGAATTCAGGTCAGAAACTCCGTATCCCCCACCTCCACTCCTCCTCCTACTCTTTCCACCCTCCCTTTTCAAGGCCTCCCAAGAATGAATTCACAACCTTGGAATGAAGAAGGTGAACGAAACCTTTTCTTTTCTCATCTTAGTGTCTGTGCGCTGGTCTGGGTTTTCCCAAATTGAGTGAATTCATCAAATGTGTCGGGACAGAGGTGCTCTCTCTCATTAAGTGTACTCCAGCACAAAGGCATTTCTGTTATCTAAAGTCTAGGTCCAGTGCCTGAACTTCTGGTTGGATACCTATAGAAGCTCTGTTAACTCTTTCAGAACAGAAAGGTATGATGCAGCACTACCTGCCAGTGCTAAATAATCATTCCACAGGCTGTTGGGGAGATAACACTTCCAATTCAAAAGTAACGCAAGTCATGATGCACCTAAGATTTATAAAATGATGTCATTCAGAAGGTGAGTCACAGGAAGAGAGTTCATTCAGTGCTGACTGTGAAGTCAGGGAAGACAATCAATGTAATTTGACATGAGCTCCCTTTCTCTGCCTGTTCGATTTCTATGTCTCTTTCAAGGCCTAGCTCAAAGTTTCACCTGACCCAGGAAGGCTTCCCTGACCACCAAGGCAAATGCTGACCTCTCTTTCTCCTTTGATCACTTAGTACTTGCAAATGACACTTATCTCAAAATTATTTCTATTTGTAATGACTTTCTATTCATGTATATGGTGCCTCTCCACGCAGGTTACAACATTATTGAGAACAGAAACCTTGTCTTACACATCGTATCTTCCACAAATTCAGTTATACACACAGTAGATTGGGACTCTTCAACCAAGAAGATTTTCTCTCCTTCACTAAGCCAGGCCCTAAGTATTCTTCAAGATCCATTATAAATAAGCATATAATCTACATAAGAACAGTATGTTTGTTAATGTAAATGCAGTTTCAGGACAAGTCCCTCAACCCTTCCTTCTACTCAGATTGCTATACCCTAAGCCTATTCTACACAGAAATTATGAATTAGCTATGATGGTGATGATCTGTTCTTTGAGGCCTTCCTCATCCTCTCCAAAAGTGGGTTACTCACTTAACAATCAACAATTGTTAATGTCTTTATCATTTATTGCTTAAATATAGTCAGGCGTGCACTTTTGTTTATCTCTTTTTATGTCTTGTTTCTCAAACTAGCCATTAAATTACTAGGTGATTTAGACCAGCACATTCTATTTCTTTTTCATCTGCCACAGCCCTTGAATGCTGTATGCATTCAAGTAAGCAATAAAAACATGACATTCAATTAATGGAAGATATTCAGGACAACAAAAATATTAGGCAAAAAGAACAAGCAGAGAGGAGCCATCTAACTCCCTGAAAAAAAAAAAAACACATATGGAGAAGTAGGTATACTGATGTAATCATATCACAAAGACATTGTATGGAACTGATGCTCATTTGCAGTTTTTACTGATTAGTTAGATCAGTCTCTGCCTACACATGTAGGTCCTTGCTGTAGTGTTGTCCACCCTCAGTGCAAACACATCTTTCTATAGCTGATACCAAGCAAAGGAATTCCATTGAAGTCTGGTAGAAACTACCAATTAGACAAAAATGTACCTTTTTGAAAAGGCTAATTAGCTGACATTGTGGTTCAAAATGGCCAAGCAGATACTGAAGCACAAAATGGTTAAGCAGATACTTACTGAGTTCTTTTTACACTCAAGACCCCGTGTTAGACGATGTGAGAGTTTAGTCCAC
This sequence comes from Pan paniscus, assembly GCF_029289425.2. Taxonomy (NCBI): domain Eukaryota; kingdom Metazoa; phylum Chordata; class Mammalia; order Primates; family Hominidae; genus Pan; species Pan paniscus. The sequence goes on from NC_073272.2 coordinate 107,880,473, forward strand.
AAAACAGCTGACTATTCTTAAAATTATTGTTAAAGAGTAAAACACAAAGCCGTGAGCAATATATGTTAAAATAGTTAAATAAAGCTCATTTGGTAGGTCAAAAAGTACTCGCCCCACCCTACCCTCATGGCAAGAACTGACTAATGATGAATCAATCTTCGCAAATCCTTGGCACTGCCCATCTATTTTAGGCATTATCGGATTCTGATTCTGAGTCACTTTACTTTTGCAATTACTTCTGCAAATTCCCCCTCATTTTATGTAAAGAATCAAACTCAGAACTCTTAGATCTGGGAAAGCCTAAAAGGTTGTCCATGGTTCTGTACCTTTTAAAATTTATGTGTGTCTGTGTGTTTTGGACATTTTCTCAGAATAATTTCTTAAATGCATAAACTAAACACATAACAGTGATTCCTACTAATTAAAGTTCAAGAACATACAGAACTGATCTATGGTGTCAGAAGTCAGGATGTGTTAGGTTCTATATTCTGTAGTGGTGGTAACATTCTTGTTCCTTGTTCTGGGTAGTAGTTATACAGTTCTATTCATCATGCAAAAATTCACTTATGATTCGTGCACTTTTCTAGATGGATGTTCTACTTCAATGAAAAAATTCAAAACTAAAATAGGACCTATAGGATTACCAAAAAAATAGGTTACATTGAAATATAGTTCTATCCACAGACCGTTAAGGGATCGCCTTCCTTGATTAAGACCCTAGATTAAGAACCCAGAAAAAAGAGGTAGGGTGTACAGAGAGATATATGCTAGGATCTTCTCACTTCTAAGAGTTGACAATCTGAGAAAAAAAGACTGGAAAATTGCGAATTTGGAGAAACCAATAAGTATACTTGGTAAGAGTCAAACAAGAGGGAAAGACAAAAGAGAAAAGTGACAATAAATACTTTGGCGCTAGAGTGTCAGGGCAGAATAAGCAGAAGGATGTGGAATCCATGCTGTAAGTAGAAGGCTGTGAAGTGTTTGGATAAATTGAAGGGAGAGCATCCTTTTTGTAGTATGGCCAGTCAAAGTCTTGGGAGGCATTATATCTATTTTGCTGGCCATGGTGAAGGAGGCACATAAGTAGGTAGTATGAAATAAAGCTGCTGACTACTGCTGGGTACAGAAGGGGAGGAGGAGTTGAACTTTGATTTCTCATAAATGAAAAACCATGGAAGATTTTTTAGCAAGGCAGTAATAGAGAGAATGCTGTTTTATGAACTCATTCAGTTTAATTTAACAAACACGTATGAAATGCCCACTAAGTTCAATGTACTATGCTAGATTCTGCCCTGGTTAATGGTCTCAAATAGACTCTAAGATTTTTTATTTTGTGCCTTTCATTAGTACTAGACCTATCTAATTTGTAAATTGTCCAATTACATTTACATTCTAGATTGGTATAAATTATACTGTAATTTCTTCAAAACAGCAACTCTTTAAATACTACAAATCAGGGAAAACTGGGGCAAAAAGACAATAGGATATGTTCCTATTTGGGTCAGGAACATGCCTCCAAGTTTTTAGTTGGATTGTTTCCAAGTGTACTGTTTGTGCAAGTGTTTTCCCTTCAGGCAATGTTCTTTTCAACACACAAAATGCTAGGGCTGGAAGGAAGATGAGACACCCAGGGAAAGCAGCAGATTTTAATCACCATTGAATAATCCAATGATTCATCCTAGTATATTTCATTATTAACCATTTTGAAAGTTTGATAATGCAAAGGGACTATAGAAAAGCCCATCTAAGAACATAAACCCAGATAATGCAGAAACTTCCAAAATTCCCAGCCTACTCTGATTTTCCTACTTGTTTAACATGGAGATCATACTGAATTGTAAACTAAGTATTGTCAGTCTCACATTGAAAAAGACAGTGGAGATGGCTAATTTCAGGGAGTTTACTGTGTTCCTTTTAGTGCCTGAAAGCCATTCTATTGCTGTCATCATGACTACCAGTCAAGACATGCTTTATGATTTCTATCAGACTCTGTATTCAGACTACATGGCTGCCAATAAAACTTTTCTTTTCTGAAGGCCAGTACTGAGCCTCCTTTATTATGAGGTGAAGGTTTGTAGAGATTATTATTTGCTAGGAAAAAATGTCTTTAGACAATTCTCTAAGAAGTGATTTCTTTGCCCTCTTTACTGCTGGGCAAATATTTTGCTGTTACTACCCCCAGGAAATAGAAGTCTCTAGGTTTGTCATTTAATTCCGCTTTCTCCCTCCTTTCCTTCCCTCTCTCCTCGCTCTTTCAGAGTCTCTTAAAATAAGAAACTTCTTTACTACAATGTTAAAAACTTTGGCCATAAATCACATAAAGATGGTACTATCTCATTACTCATTTTTGCTTGTAATAGATTAAATTATTAGCATTTTAGTAGTCACACCCAGATTTTCATAGCTCACTTATTTTTGCTCTTAGCTCAAGGCTAGAGCTGCATCTCAGAGCAATGACAAAAGGAATATGCTTTCTATCTAGGGTCCAAATACAGCAGGGTGAAACTGCTGCCTCATCTCACCTGAACCCCAGAGAAAAATGCCTTTTGCAATTTACAATCTGGTTTCAGAAAATCTCTTTTCCAGCTCCCACTGTGAAAAAGGACAAAAGAAAAAGTCTTATCTTCTGTTTTTTGAAAAAGGCCCATGTATGTATGTATGTGTGTGTGTGTGTATGTGTATGTGTATGAATGTGTATGTGTGTTTAAATATAAATGCACAGATAAAAGATAGCCTTCATTTCTTTATATAGTAATGAATTAAGCCTTTCTTTTACTCACGTTGTAAAAATTTGCCCAAATGTGGCATTTGCCTACTATTTTTTTCATGAACTATTTTTGACACAAAAAATTTAGAAAGTGTTCAAAGGTATCAAGAATTTTCTTTAGCCTTTCAGGCTTTATAACATCCTTAGAATTTAGAAAGTCATTCCCTATTCCACACTTATATGAGAATATTTCTCTATGTTCTCTTGTAGAATTTTTCAAGGTTTTGTCTCTCACATTTAAGATTTTATTATACCCGATGTATATTGTGGTGTCTTGTATGCAATACAGATTTCACTTTTTCAAAATTACTGTCAACTATCTCCAAAAAAGCTGATTTGAGGTGCTACCTTCACTATTTATTAAGTTCATATATATATTTAGATATGTGTCTGAAAATAGTCATTTCTTGAGTCCTTAAAAATGTGCACATCCTTTGACATAGTAATTTTTTGTGTAGTTATGTTCCCTAAGGAAAATAAGTAAGTATAAAGCCTCAGCTATAAAAGTGTTAATCACAGTATTATTTTCAAGAACTTAGGTTGAAAACAACCTAAAATGTGTAACAATATGGGAGTAAAATATAATATATCTATTTAATATGATAAAATGTGGTCATTAATAGGTGATGTATAAGGCTGTTAGGGAGATTATATTAAATATATTCATGATACTGATAAATGAAAATAGGTTACGATAGCATAATATGTACAGTATGGTCACATTCCTTTACAATACAAATATATACACATACATAAAATCTATTGGAAGGATATGAACTGAAAAAGTTAAAAATTGTGGAATTATGGGTGGGTACTCTTACTTTTCTTCCTTATTCTTTTCTGCATTTTTCCATTTTTCTACAATGCAGGTATATTATTTTGTAATCAGGCAATATAAGTTTTATTTTTAACTAAAATAAAAATTTGCAGCATTTACATGTTAACAGGGAGTAACCAAACTGAAAACCAAGACCTAAAACTCACAGCTTATTGCTTTTAAAATGTTTCATCCACTATGGAGGTCAAGTGAATTGCCAGGGAGTTATCCATGTACTATTGTGTGGAAATCTCTCTACTGAGATGGGTATATTTTTCCTCCTTCAATCTATTGATATTGTAATTTGAATTTATGCATGTCTTAATGTTAAAACCACTGTTACATTCCTGAGATTAACCCAACATGTCATGATAGATTTTCCTTTTTATATCCTACTGGATTTACTTTCCTAGTATTTTGTTTAGGATTGTTACATTTATGTTCATAAAAGAAACTGGCCAGTAATTTTCCTTTCTCTTTTTGCCATTATCTTTTTTTCCCCTTAAAGTTATACTGATCTCATAGAATAAGTTGGTGGGGTACTCCTGCTTTTTCTATTCTCTGGAAAATCTGTATAAAGACTGAGATAATCTGTTTCATAAAAGATTAGTATAACTTTAACTACAGAATGCATTTCTTTAATCTTTATTCTTCTAAGAATTTGTCTATTTTATTTTAAGCAAAATTTAATGGCATAAAGTTGTTTGCAACATCCTCTTATCATATTTTCAATATCCAGAGCATATATAGTTATATCTTCTTTTTAATAGCTGATGTTGATTATTTGCGACATTTTTTCCTTGCCAGAGGTTTTTCAATTTTATTATTCTTTTCAGAAAACCAACTTTGACTTTAATGATCCTCTCCGCTGCATGTTTGTTTTCTATTTAATTAATTTCTCCTCCTAACTTTTTCTTCAGCTTTTTAGGATTTGTTCTGTTTTTCTTTTTCTAACTTCTGAAGTTGAATATCCATATCATTAATTTTTAGTCTTCATTTTCTTATTATAAGCATTGAATACCATACATTTTTCCATGTATAAATCTCATTACATGCTACAAGTTTTGATATATAGTATTTTTGTTATCATTCAATTCTAAAATTTAATTTTTAATATAATATTATGTGTGTTTTCAATGTCTAAATGCATGGGGATTTTGAAAATTATCTTTTTGTTGTTGACGTCATATGGTTAGACAACATGTTCTAGACGTATGGATTTCTTTAAATTCTGTTGTAATTTGCTTTAGGGCCGAATACATGCTCAATTTTTATGTATGTTCCATGTCTGCTTGAGAAGAATATGTATTCTCTAACTGTTGGATATAGTGTTCTATAAACATTCACTATATCAAGCTTGTGCTTAGGTTGTTCAAATATTCTATATCTTTGCTAATTTTTTATCTGCTTGAAGTATTCATAATTGAATGAGGTGTTTAAAAATCTTCCTCTAAGATAGCAGATTTGTTATTTTCTTCTTGCATTGCATTAAATTTTGCATTCCATTTTGATCGGTAAGTGATCTGCTTTCAGTGTAATTGTTGTTCTTCTCTATGTGATCTGTCTCTCTGCTGTTAAGATCTTTTTCTTGATGGTGTCCTAAAGTTTCACCACAATGTATCTATGCAAAGATTAGCTCTCTCTCTCTCTCTCTCATCTTGTTTTGGTATATGTTGTATTTCCTGAATTTGAGGATTCATATGTTTAATAAATTCTGAAATATTCTTCATAATTATGTATACAAATAATACCTCTCCTCAATTCCCTCTATTATCTCCTTCTGGCGCTCTAATTCAATATGAGTTAAGTATTTGCATTCTGTGCTCCACATCTCTTATTTTTTTAATATTGCTACTCTTGTTTTTCTATCCCCATTGTAGATAATTCTAGATTTTTCTTCTAGTTCCCCAATTTGCTCTTTATTTTTGTTTTTAACCATTCACTGCATTTCTTATTTTAATAAATGCGTTGTTCAATTCTAGAAGTTCCATTTAGTTATTTTGCAGATTTCCCTAGTAACTCATATTTGTCTCTTTTTGTTTGATAGCTCATCTTTGGAATATATCCCTAGTTTTTTCAACACATCATACATAAATATTCTAAATAAAGCCTTTAGGGATATAAATCTGCTCATTATTGTTTTTGCTGATTCCTGTTTATGGTGACTTACTTCCTCAGTACTTGGTGATCTTTGATATTTGTGAATCAAAGATCTGCTTCATAATCTGTTGTAAAACTGTATATCTAAATTGGGGATTTTTAAATAATATTCTTGTCTGCTTGTACTGGAAGGGAAGAACACTATCGATCTGGGACCATTTGCTCTCTTTACGTGTCCTGATTTAATAAGGGGGTCTTAGATTCAGAGGCTCCTTCTTTGTGCCCCTCAACCTTGCTGCTATTCCAAGTCTTAACAAATTGAAAGCAGAACTGCTATAGGCTTTTCCCCTCAGTGCAACTCCCATATTTCTGCACCTTGATCTTGAACTTCCCAGCCTCCAATACTGTGAGAAATAAATTGTTGCCTTTTGTAGATTACTCAGTCTGTGGTGTTCTGTTATAGTAGTGCAACATAGACTAAGACATATTATTTTAGTAAATAAAAATGACTACTTTTCACTTTTAAAATATACAAATCCTATTAATCTACTCCTGTCAGATGATGATAACATTGATTATCCTTATATGTTTGACTTCCAGGGACTTATTTATTCTACTGATAAATTCTAAACATGATATAAATCTTGTTGCTTAGTTATTACAGTGGCATGGAGGGGAGACAGAGGATATCACTCCCATACACAAATTATCTATATCCTCGGTTTTAAAAGAAGCATTGACCAACATCCCTGCGGAAGTTTTGATTTGTAGAAATTTCATCCTTTAGGAATGCTAATTTTCAATTCACCTCATGTGTTATATGTGATCAGTGATATGGTTAAATTTATTCTAAAACATACATTAAGGCAAAAAGTCTACTGGAGAACAATGGCTTCTAACTGTTCATCTCATCATATCCAAAGTCAGTAGCAAAATATTTAAAAATCTACCTTACCTGCTTCATGTACTCAATACCTCATCTGGCATGCATCTCCTAACAAATATGTATTCCAATTTCTCCTCTATTCTTTCATACTTAGTAATGTATGATGATTTAATGATGCTGAAGTGAGTGAAATAGAACTGAACACCAGCCATATATCATTGCCAATTTTTGAAACTGATTTAATCCCTTTCTTTTCACCAAAAGTAGAGTTTGAGCCAGGTATTCATCTTGAATATTTTGTTTACTATATTTAAATCAGATTTTTAGCACAATGGTTGTCAAACTTCTCTTTTTTAACAACAGCAACCTCATCTACCCCCCACACAAAACAAACATACAATGGAAAAAGAAACACACACACACAAACACACACACACACACGTAGAAGTGAAGCTCTTCTAATTAAAGCATTAGTGAAAGACTGCTCAGTCTATTCCTTATCCTCTGCACCTCCTCAGAAACCTGGCACTTTGAGAAGTAGTTTGAAATTTAGTATCATGGTTTTGTTTTGTTTTGTTTTGTTTTGTTTTTGTTTTTGTTTTTGTTTTCTTGAAGCGGAGTTCTCCCTCTTTCCCCCAGGCTGGAATGCAGTGGCATGATCTCGGCTCACTGCAACCTCTGCCTCCCGGGTTCAAGCGATTCCCGTACCTCAGCCTCCCCAGTAGCTGGGATTACAGGCCTGGCTGATTTTTGTATTTTTAGTACAGATGGGTTTTCACCGTGTTGGCCAGGCTGGTCTTGAATTCCTGACCTCAAGTGATCCGCCCGCCTCAGCCTCCCAAAGTGCTGGTATTACAGGCGTGAGCCACCGTGCCCGGCCAGAAATTCAGTATCATTGTTAACTAGGTTGTGAAGTCCTTTAGGTCAGGGCTTTCCTATATTTGGTGTAAGCACTCAAGAAATATTTATTAAATGTTGATGTTATGCCTGGACTCCATTATCAGATCTCTGTTCTTTTCATGCTACATTTTCTCCTTGAGTAAACCCATCCATTCCTATAGTTAGTTTCAACTATCATCAATATGCCCATCATTCCCATATCTATATCTGGGCCAAACCTCTACCAAGAACTAGTATTTCCAATTGCCTTATAATTAATTCCACTTGCATGCACCAAGGGAGAGCAGGCTTCTCAAACTTACATCCAAAGCTGATGTCAAGTCTAACTCCTCCTAAATTTCTCCATCTTCCACTGTCATTGATATCACTAAGCAGGAAACCTAAGATAGACATTTCTTAAAAATTCTTCTTTCCCTTACCCTATGTGCACTAAATTATGAAATCCTGCCAATTTTACCTCCTATTTATCTCTTTTTTTGTGGAGACAGGGTCTTGCTGTGTTGCCCAGGCTGGAGCACAGAGGGGTGATCTTGGATCACTGCAGCCTTGACGTCCTGGGCTCAAGTGATCTTCCCACCTCAGACTCTTGAGTAGCTAGTACTACAGGCACATGCCACAATGCCTGGCTAATTTTATTTTAACTTTTTGTAGAGAAGAGGTCTCACTATGTTGCCTAGGCTGGTGTCAAACTCCTGGACCCACACCATCTTCCCAACTTGGACTCCCAAAGTGCTGGGATTATAGGTGTGAGCCAGCGCACCAAGCCCATGAATCTGTTTTTTCCACTCCATTTCTACAATCCTCGCCCTACCTCCTGACCTTATCTTAACCCTTTACTTACCAGACTTCTTAGGAAAATTGTCACCCAACATTTCTACTAACCTTCCGGTATCCACCATTATACTAGAATCTTCTAGTAGATCACTATCACTTACATGATACATTTCAGGCTTTTTATGTTATCTGTTATCCAAGGTCCTCCTTGATCTGGTACCTGCCTATTCTAGGCTTGTTTTTCATCAGTTTCTACCTGGCACTTCATGCCTCTCTAACAATGAACTACTTGGAGTTTTCCACACACACCATGCTGGTTCTTGCCCTGTTTACTTTTTACTTTTTAATTTTTGTGGGTACATAGTAGGTGTATCTTGTCCTGGCTTTATCCTCAATGCCGCAACCTATGCCTGAAATAGTCTTTCTTTCCATCCTCACCCCTTTTCCTGGATAACTCCAATCTATCCTTTAGGATATCCCACTAATGCTGCTTTTGGTGCTTCCCTGCTCTGTGCTTTTATAATATACTTTGTATATTTCAATTAGAATGCCATGCAATAAATGTGAAGGCATTTTTTTGTGTGTATCTGTCTTCCTTGCTAGAATTTCAACTACTTGAGGGCAAGAACCGATATGGGTGATGGTGATATAATTATTGTGGAAGGAAGGAAGAAAGAAAGGAAGAAAGGGAGGCAAGAAGTTAGAAGTTCTGTAATTCTTTAAGCAATGGCAATCTAAATTTGCCTTCTAGAACATAAGGACAGGTTGTATTAACAGCCAACTGCCACAGTTTTATGGCGTCTGTGATTTTACTACCAGAAATCTCAACTCTGGGAGCGAATTATATGTAATAGAACGGCTTTGTTATGACTGCTAATGACTTTTATATGGTTGCTAAAAGCAACTTTTATAACCAGAAACTGTCAAGTCTAAAATCAAATGTTTGTTGCCTCTCCCTTGAGAGATTAATGCTAAATTGCTTTCCTTCTTCAGAGGATATTAAGGCCTTCATAACCTGGAAGTTCCAACTGAGGAACTGAGGAACTCTTTACCACCAAAAGGTTGGGACTCTTGATTCAGGGGATAATTTTTAAAATTTACAGTAATGTTGGAGAAAATGTAGAGGAAGACAAAAAAGAAAATTTGATTTTAAATGGAAAGGTAATTAGGGGTAATAGTAAGCTTCTTTAAAATCTATAGACATGAACCTGAATATAATCTAAGAAATATTTTTTGAGCATCTGCTGTCTCAGGCAACAGAAAGAATACACAGATAGATAAAATAGCCCCTGCTCTCAAAGAGCTCATAATCTACCAGGCAATCTTTGCAGAAACTTGGTCAGACTTCTACACCAGTGGTTTCCAAATTATGTACTACAGGACCTAGAGTTAGTATCTGATAGAGATGGGCATTTAAGGTTAAGCATTTTACAATATTATAAGATTGATTTGAAAAAGTGTTTCCCACCAAACAATGAAGATGAAATGAGCTAAGGAATCTACTTACCAATTTTCCTGCTGTATGATTTACGGAATTCAAATGGATTCTGCTGCTGATGGTGGTGGTGATCTCGTTAGTACCAGTTAGTATTTACTGATTGCTTATGTGCCAAGCATTCTGAAAATTCTGCCAAATTCCTTAGAGACTTTACATACAATGTCTTACTTAACCCTCAAAACCCCCTGAGACAGGTACTATTGTGATTGCTATTTTACAAACAGGAAAACCAAGGCTCAGAGAAGCTAAGTAGGCTGGGTGGGGTGGCTCATGCCTGTAATCATGGCACTTGGGAAGGCTGAAGTGGGAGGATTGCTTGAGCCCAGGAGTTCAAGACCAGCCTTGGCAATATATTGAGAATTCATCTCTATAAAAAATTTAAAAATTAGCCAAGTGTGGTGGCACATGGCCTATAGTCCCGGCTACTCGGGAGGGAGGCTGAGGTGGGTGGATTGCTTGGGCCTGGGAGGCAGAGGTTGCTGTTTGCAATGAGCGGAGACAAGGCCACTGCACTTCAGCCTGGGTGACAAAGCAAGACCTTGTTTCAGAAAAGAAAGAAAGCAAGCAAGCAAGCAAGCAAGCAAGCAAGCAAGCAAGCAAGCTAAGTAGCTTTTACCAGTCCACACAATTTTTTTTCTGTTACTATTCTTTTAAGCTTATGGATCACTTATTAAAACGACAAAAAATCTGCAGCCATTTGCACTTACTACAGAGATGTGAATTTTATTTTTCAATACTGTGTAGAAAAAAAATGCAGGACCAAGTTGAATTATACACCAATAAAAGACTACAACTGTCAATCTTAGTAGCTAGTTTCATTTTTTTGTACTGAAAATAATATATAAATATCATGCATATGAACCTATGAAAAAACTCATGTTAATAAAATATGGCCGGGCACGGTGGCTCACGCCTGTAATCCCAGCACTTTGGGAGGCTGAGATGGGTGGATCACCTGAGGTCGGGAGTTCGAGACCAACCTGACCAACAAGGAGAAACCCCGTCCCTACTAAAAATACAAAATTAGCCAGGTGTGGTGGCACATGCCTATAATCCCGGCTACTCAGGAGGCTGAGGCAGAAGAATCGCTTGAACCCGGGAGGCAGAGGTTGTGGTGAGCTGAGATTGCGCCATTGCACTCCAGCCTGGACAACAAGAGCGACACTCTGTCTCAAAAAAATAAATGAATAAAATATTACTTTCATATACTTTATGTGTTGTGGTTCTGTATATGACTTCACTTGGATACAAAAGGGGTATGTTGCTGTTCAAAAGTTTTGAAAACCACCGGTCTAGATAATTGAAGGAGTAGATTCAGAAGTGAAAAGAGATGCAGCCTAAGTGAAATGTTCAGGATCTTTGACCTCCATAGCTGATAACTTTGTGGTTGTAATGCCTAACTTTTAGGCAGGTTGTATTTGTAGAAGACAATTACCTTGGATAGAAGTAACTTAGCCTGAGTATGTGAGGAGATGAATCTAGCAAACTGTTCACCCTAAGCTGTAGCCAATAGAGGTTCCCAGAGACCTTTCATAAAGGCCACAAAGATAGGAAGTTATTTATTATTTCGAATAATAATTATCATAATGAAACTGTGATGTTGGGAACAATTAGTAGCAACAATCAAGTGACTACTATGCTAAGTGATTTAAAACTGTTATCTCACTTTTTCCTCTAAACAATCCTGAGAGATGAGTACTATTATTTTACCAGTACAAAAATTCAGGCTTGGATAAGTTCGAACAGGTAAAGTCACTTGTGCAAAGTCTCACTGCTAGGAAGTGGAAAAGCTGGAATAGAACCCAGGTCAGTCTAACATTACCTGCTGTGCTCCTAACAACTATGGCCAAGAGCAACCACCCTACAAGTCAGCTATGTAAAAGCTCCATTATGCTACCCTTTTAAATTTAAGCCCCTCAAAAGTAATAAGAAAGAATGGGAAGGCATCAGGCAGAGAATGGGTTGGATGACGAATGTCTTGCTGAAAGCTATGCCCCTCTGTAGGACAAAAGTGGTATTAGATGATCAAGGGTTGGGGATGGTCTTCATTGTTTCATTGAATGACTGAGTAATGAAATCTTCTCCAACAATGTCTTCCCTAAGCTGGGCAGGATCAACCCTTCTGTTTCTCTCAAGCAGCTCATTCCAGGCTTGTCTCTTGAAGTCTTCCCCGGAATCCTCCTCCTATCATCCAGGAAAGAGATCCCCGGGAAGGTGAGAAATTAAAATTAAAGAATTTTTCAGGTGGCTATTAAGCAGCAGGTCTGAGGGTGTTTGGAAAGTGATCAGTATGTTTCCTGAATGTTCTTATCTCCAGAGTAGTGCCAAAAGTCCTGGAGTCAGTGAAATTCTCTCCAAACATGGTCTAGGAGGCCTAACAATGAAGAAGCCAGAGGAAAACATGATTGCATGGCCACTAAGTCAAGGACCCTTTTATCACTCCTTAGCCTCCATGATTTTGCACCACTCTGTTTTCTTGAATTACCTGATTAATCACTTTCACATTTATTGAACACCTACTCTGAGTAGAAGTAGTTTAGTGGGTGCATAGGTAAGGGCATGTTAAAATAATTCAGGCACTCAAGAGTTTTTTTCATATAGATAAGAAGGCAGACATATAAAACAGATAGATAATATCCTAGATGACATGGTAAAGGATGGCCTTTACCATGTTTTCCAGGTTAGATTGATGTACACTTTTCTAAATTAAATAAGCACATATTAATAACATTTGCTGTTTGGCAATAGTGGTTTCTGGATAAAACATGACATAATTGAGAAATCTCAAACTTTAAGCCTATCTCTAGTCAATTTCTTTGGAAGTGGGATTGGGTATATCAGTTTAAAAATAATTTACCCCCCTTTCCCACCAATGTTATGGCCGTAAGAACATCATTAATATCATCAATCAATTAATATTTCTTTGACAACTGATTATCAACATTTTAGAGTACCCAAAGACTTGCTTTATCCCTTCCCCAGCAAGACTCCAGCCATTCATGACACTTAGGTACCCCATACTTCCATTTTCTCGAGTGACATTTTCACCAAGAACTCAATTTCCATCTTAAATGAGTGACAAATGAGTTATATTTTTCAAAGCAAGCTTAAACAGAGAATGTTTACTTCTTAACAAACCCTGCACCAGCCTACCTAGGATAACAATCATTTCCCAAGCTTTTAATAACTCTTATCTGTCTAGACATCAACTCATAGGAAGAAGGTAGAAATGCCTGTCAAAGGGTAAAACAATCAACATCTCAAAGATGAAGAATTTGGGCACAGCAAAGGTAAATGAAAAATGAATAAATTGCATTTCAATATGGTGATTAATGCATAAAAAAGATAGGATCAGAGGTAGGCCAAGGCAGGCACTAGTTAATGTCTTCTTTTAAAAATCTTGCCAGTAAATCATAATTACATACAGAAATCATAATGTCTTTTGTAAGAGCTACTTTTCACTTGGCAAGTGGACAATACCTTAAAAATATAAGGAAAAGACAGATAAGATTGATGATTATGATAGTAAGTTTACCCTTTAATTTCTTCTAGATGCCAGTTTATAGAAAGAGGTATGCAATTTTGTCTTGTCTGTGATAGGGAAGGAGGGAGTCTGAAATAAGATGATTTTCAAGGTGTGTGGGGCCTGTGTACATATACACTAGTATGTGGGAAATTGGCTAGAACCCTGTGAGGTGAACAGGACAGACACTGTTATCTCCACTTTACAAATGAAGCAACTCAAGAAGAGTTGAAGTGAATTCCCTAAGGCCACAGTGGCAGGGCCAGAAGTTCCCCCTAGTTGGTACCCAGTGAGTTTCCATTACTCTTGTCCCCTTAAAACAGAGGGTTAGATGAGGGTACTAGGTCATTTATTAATTTAATGTATAGAGGATATTATATTATATGGCAGGAAAAACAGAGAGTGAGATATACTTCAACTGCTTAGAACTGTAATTATCTGAGACTTGTAAATCCTGGGTGCTTGTGCATGCCAAAGTTGATGCTTAGAACATTAAGCTTTATTGCAAAACCTGGAGGCATTTCAAGTGCATCTCTTTAGTTTCATATTTTTTCCTCTAGTGCTGTTTGAAGGGAGGGGTTGCTCGGTGTTGAGGATAGGGGTGGGATCAGAGGGAAGAAGAAAGAAAGGTTTATGGAAACTATGCAAGGGAGGCCATGGGGTGCCTGTTTTGCTGGAGGCTGCATTTCACAGACTAAAATAGGGATTTTTCACAAAAGCACACCTAGATCTTACTGAAGAGAAGCACGAGATAAGCCTTATCAGAGAAAAAGAAAAGACACACAGGAATAACATTGTGTTTGTTTTAGTAGAAAAGCATGAAATGTGTTCTGGGACCCATCCAAAATGCCTGCTCAATAAAAGGAGTAAAATATAGTGTCATAAGATTTATAGGCTTATCTAGCTTTCCAAAAACAAGTATTATGTGTAAATACTGGTTTATTCCTATTCTTTGTAATTACATTACTTAGAGAATATGGCACAACATAGGACAAACCAAAATTTATATTCTCTCAGAAATATTAGATACATCAGTATAGTTCACTGGCTGGAGTTCCTATATCCCTCTCACTGGAAATTTGAACATATAGTCTCTCACGCTTAACAAGTCTAAACTTACTGTGCAAAGAAGCATTCTACTAAATCCAAGACTGCCATGAATTCATAAAGAAGGAAGAAGCATAGGTGAGAGGTAAGGATGCATCGCTGTCATCATATGCCATTTCAGGGGCCATTTTCTGTTTGTAGGAGATCTGTAAAGCTAGCACTCCACTCTACTGATGTTCCCACCAATTTGACAAAATAACTGAATGTCTTTGTCTCTTCTGTTGCCTTCCAGTACCCAACCACCTCAGGCACCAACTTCACTGAATTAAAAGGGAGCCTAGTTAACATGAGAAAGGTAGGATTCTGACAGCCAGTGTATAATGAACCAAGCAGGTACACACCTGCCAGCTGAACAACCACTGCATAACAAAGGCATTTCCCTGACCCAGGTGAAAACACATTTAATTTCATATTCCAGCTAATTCAACAAAATTTTGGCACAAATAAAAAAATCAACACAGCCTGGAGTCCCATGTAATTGATTTGGGGTATGCATGCCAAAGAATCAAAGGTGAGGAAGTGAGTTTCTTTCAAAAGGTCTTGTTAGTCATTGCTCTACAGTCTATATCATTTGACTCATTTGCTCTTGTTTGAAGAAAGCTGAAGGTAATACCTTGCTGTGGAATTTGGAAGAGTAGGTTATAGACCCTTAATGTTTAGTATTCTTAAAGGCACACAGCAGGATTGCTACACTAGTTAAAGTAATATGAAGTAAAAAGGCTTTATTTGGTGCTAGAGAGTTAGCATCACAGTCCCACACAAAATTAGGGTACAAAAGTGTGAATCTCCAAATGAGATTACTGATGCCAAAATTCAGGTGTAAGAAGATGATAGATTTAATCTTAACATATTTTAAAAGAATGAAAAGAATCTGTTGGATAGAATTTAGCCAATGGATTGTCTGGCTTACAGAGTTAATCATAACACTGGCGTCTAGTGTCATTCCAGTCCATGTGAGCTGATTCAGCATGTTCTTTAGGATCCAAAAGGAAAAGATAACCTGACAGGTCATCAGAGGCATTTCTTTTTTCTTTTCTTTTCTTTATTATTATTATTTTTTCTGACAGAGTCTCGCTCTGTCGCCCAGGCTGGAGTGCAGTGGCGCGATCTCGGCTCACTGCAAGCTCTGCCTCCCAGGTTCATGCCATTCTCCTGCCTCAGCCTCCTGAGTAGCTGGGACTACAGACGCCTGCCACCACAGCCGGCTAATTCTTTGTATTTTTAGTAGAGACGGGGTTTCACCGTGTTAGCAGTATTCAGTCAGTTTCCACTGCTTTGATGGAAACAGGATGTGCTGGCCTTACCTGGCTTCTAGACAGTCCAGTTAGAACTGGTTTCCCAGCCTTGGTCCATGGTACTCTGGAGAGTCACAAAGACTGAAGGCAATGTAGGAGTTAAACATCTATTACTACTGGTTTTCAGACACAGTGTGGATAATATCTGGTGGTTCTCATCGGTGCAGAGCTTTTCAGAACCATAACATCCTCAAGAGACACTAATTAAAGGTTTCATTCTCTCCTCATGTCATTTGTTACAAAATGCAGGTTGAGGGTTAAGTCTATGGCCACTGCACAGAGCAAAGCGAAATTCATAGAGACATGGAAAATGCAGTGTATGATGATTTTTAATGGAACTCTCTAATCAAACCTCTGAGTTATGCTCAGTAGTCAGTGACTAATAGGTTGAAGAGGAAAAGATTATATTCAATCTGCCTGTTAACTAAAAGACTTTAATCAATTTCAGAGGAAAATGCTCTGAGGCAGAAAGAAACATAATAGGGCAGTGATCTAATCTCTCAGAAAGCTTGATGCCATTTTGTACTTTCTGTCTCCAGTTAGGAAGATGCGAATGCTGAGACCATTCCTAAGTGTATTCTACATAAGTGTTGAGGAAGAAGAGGGTCATTTTGCTCAATGGACCACACATGTCCTTGGCTATGAACTGTTGAAACCTAAATCTCCCAATATGGTCGTATTTCACCATACCAAAACATCTGGAGAGCCTTGTTGAGAGGTTATGGCAAGTCTGTGGGTTCAAAATCCTGCTCTTCTCTCCAAGAAAATAAATAAAATCCTACCCCTGGCTGGACACAGTGGCTCATGCCTGTAATCCCAGCACTTTAGGAGGTCAAGGTGGGAGGATTGCTTGAGTCCAGGAGTTCAAGACCAGCCCTGGCAACATAGCGAGACCCTGCCTCTCTCTCAAAAAAAAAAAAAGAAGAAGCTGAGCATGGGGGTGCACACCTGTAGACCTAGCCACTCGGGAGGCTGAGGTGGAAGGATCACTTGAGCCTGGGAAGTTGAGGCTGCAGTGAACCATGGTTGTGCCACTGCACTCCAGCCTGGGCAACAGAGTGAGATCCTGTCTCAAAAACAAAAAGAATAAAAGAAAAAATAATCCAACCCCTAGCCTACAGCAGCACTGGTGAAAACAAAACATGTCTTTGAACCATATTAGGATCATGGATCACCAGTTTGTAACAGCTAGTCTACACTATAGTTATTAGAAGATTTCAGATAAATGTAAGATTAATGGAGGCCAGAGCAGTCATAGTACAATTTGTGGAGGTAGTGCAATTTGAAGGTACCTTGGCAGAAAAGTAGGATTTCTCTTCTCTCCAACTAATTCCTTTAATGTAAACATACTTTTAAAAGGTCTACAAATATCATCCTCTCCATACCCACCATTCTCTATTAGCAAATATCTACACATGGCTGAATTAATTTGGAATCAGGAAAGCATATCTCTTTCCTACCTACAGGATTTATGAAAGAATGAGGGAGATCAGTAAGCCATTGTTTCATGTGGCAACTCAAATTTCACTTCCTCCGAAAAAACTTTCCTGTTTACCCTGGTCCCAAATGGGCTCTCCCTTCAATCACCCCAACTGACTAATGTAAAATGTAATGCCTATATTATTTATTTGGTTCACACAGGAAGCTTGTATTAGAGGAAGAGGAATGTACTAGGTCACAGGATGGGCAAGAAGAACAGGAAATGCAGGATTATGGGAAGACCAACTGATTCAACTTGTGGCTTTGTAAATGGTTATTTTATCTGTTAGCAAGTTAATAACTTAATATCATTAAGCCTCAGTCACTTCCATCTACAAAATGGGTATATAATCCCTACCTATCTGATATAACTGGTAAGTAGTTCAATTCAGATAATATATATAAATACTCTAAACACAGTTTAAAGGAAATATCCTTATCATTCATCATTCCAGCCTGTGAGAATGAGTTTCTTAAAGTTCACTCTGGAAGAATGATCAACCTTTCAATTTACTAGTTGCAAAAAGCAACTCTTACTATGAATTATTCATTGCTGCTAGTAGCCTTAAATGATGAGAATTTATAAATAACACATTTTGAGCTGCATACTGAAGATAAGGTTTATGCAAAGGAGATCTGACTATATTGTTCAGGCTTCACCTGGCAAACAACAACACTGAAGACCAAAGAGGGTAACCAAATAAGCACAGGAAAAATAAAGTAGCTGGTGACGCTGAATGAAAGGGAAGTGGTTACCTCCAGGAGGATTTAAGCCAAAATATCTGCCATAGGACTTGAGTCCACAGACTTGTAGTCCCCACTGTGACTTAAGTAAATGTTTGGAATGGGTATCTTCCTAGCAACCATTTGTATATTCTTTCCCATTCATCCTCGCTGCTTCTTCTTACTCCCACTGACAAAGCAGTGAAGGTTTATTGTTAAAAACAGGAGATTTGGGCTTAGTCAGACATTGGTTTAAATCCCAGTTCTGCCACTTGCTAGCCTTTGACCCTCCACAAACTATTTAACTTTTGAGTCTCAGGTTTCTCATTTGCAAAATGGAATAATAATATTATTTATAGCATAAAGTCTGGCAAGCAGTGTATGCTGAAAAAGCACCAGTTATAATTATTAGAGTAGAAAATAAACAATTTGTTACAGCACTCCTTGTAAACTCACCCCAATCATGTTCCCTGCTCCAAAACTATCTTTTATCTTTTTAAAAACAGCCTGAGTGAAATCCTCAGCAAAAATGTTTTTAAAAATCTATTTTTCACTAATGTGGAAATTACTTGTACTTCCTAGACATGTATGGAATTTAGGATAATGTCTAGGAGTATCAGTGGCCAAAGGAATGTTTCTACAATAGTTTACTTTTAGATAGTGTGTGATCATTGGTAGGAAAATATATGGGGCCCTTCTGTATTAGGGAGTTCCTAAGATTTAGAAATTACACAGCTTAATGAATAACCACATACTAACCTGCTGCAAGACGTACCTGAAATTTATTGTATTCTTTTAGCTCTTTATCCATTTAAGTACAAAATCTAACAAGCCAAGTCACTGCATTTTTTAAGTGCCTATGGTGTGCCTGATACCTTGTTGGGTGTAGAAGGGCACAATCAATGAGGATTAAGATCTATCTCCCTATTAACTGGTAAACAAAGATGACTGTACTTTTCACACTTAGAGAAGAGTCAAGATTCAATATAACAATAGTAGAAGGTAATATGAAGAAGACTTATACCTTGATGAATTAAGAAATATTTGAGCCTCCATTTCCTCATCTAAAGTTCACTTAATACTCTATTTTCCTTTCTTATTTCATTGTGTTCCTGACAGGATCAAATGAGATCACATGTGTAAAAGAGACTGTGTTAACTGTGTGCAATTTGAATTAGATGCTGATGAAGTATTGATACTGCAATATGGGAATGAATGTTATAGCAGTAGCAACCCACTGCAAGATGGGAAAGGAGAAACTGCCCATATGAACTGCAAGCAGATGGACTCCAGGAGCTTCCACCAAAGGACACTGCCTGATATCAGCAGCACCACAAGCACACATGAAGAAGAAACCTACCACCCTACTGCGTTTGGGTGGTGGTGAGGATGAAGTAAAAAATGTAAATAAGGTTCTTAGTACAATGACTGGCATATAGTATTATCATCATCCTTTTGCCACTGTTATCATATTAGTAGTAGTAGTAGTAGTAGCAGTAATTAATGTACATAGAATGGCCTAAACTATGTTCTTGTTCTTTCACAGTTCTGAAAGAAACTGAAAGCATTAGTAAGTTTCTATTCTGAAGTCAGTTTAGAAGCCTCTTACTGCCACTGAATAACCTGTGTATCAGTAGTCTGGAGCCTTCTTTCTACCAAATTATTGTTCTTTGTAATATAGGTATAATTTTTAATGTTCAGCTCTGCATGAGAAAAATAAACTGTTGTAAATTTCAATGTTTATTAATTAAGACAAATATATAGAGAATATTGTTTTACTTACATAGTATGAAAACCCGATACAGCATCCTACCTAGATTGGGAAACAGGCTTCTATACCATACATGTATTTTGTTTCACAAAATTATCAAATATTCTACATTCTTCCCTTAGAGTGGTATTTCTCATCCTTCAGAGAACTCTAAGGAACTCTAGAATGGATTCATGAACCTATTTGAGAAACACTGACATAAGAAAGTTAAATCATATTATGGAAATGTGTTTTGGTGATGCATTGCCATTTTAAAAAACAAGTACTGGTAAAATAATTCAACCTGAGTAAGAGTGAACACTCAAAAGGAGTGTTACCATTTTGATATTAAAACAATGTTTCTTAAACTTAAGAAGTGTTAGATCACCAAGAACATATTTGCAGACACCCAAATGTTGCAGACCATAGTTGAGAAGCAATGGTGCTTTTCTAGCTTCTAAGTGATTTGACATAACGAATAGGTGTTAATAGAAGGATGCTGTCTGACTGCCTCTAAGAATATCTTAGGAAATTGGTTGATATCTGTGGTTGAGCTATGCTAATGGCATGAATACTTTGGATATTATTTTCAAGTGGTTTGAATAAATTCTCTTTCCTTATGTAAAATTCTAACACTTATACCTGTGGTTGCCCTGGAAAGTGAAAAATAATTAAAAAACAGTTCACAGACATGAAATGCAAACGATTATGATAATCTTCATAAAGGTCTCATAGCAGATTGGCCACAAGTTGATAACTGTTGAAGCTCAGTGATAGGAACACTGTTTACTCTGCTTCATTTTGCACAAAATTTTCCACGAGAAAAAAAAATCAACCTGATAGCTACATAACTACAAGAAATAACTCTGTAAGAAAATATTATGGAAAATGTCTCTATCATGGCAGATATACCATAAGTAAAACTGGCTTTGACTTTGCACTAATGGCCATTGTCCTCAGATATGTAGCTTTGTGCTTCTACATAAACTAATAATCCCAGATTTTAGTGTCAGAAGAGTAATAAAGATCACCTGATGCCAGAGGACAAACTATTAACACAATTCAGAGCATTATTCTAATAATTTCTGTGTGGCATTCTTTGACAAGTCTTCTTTTTCTTAATCTACAAATTTAAATTATTGAATCCATATAAAAACCCAATGATGCATCCTTCCACTGCATCTTGGGCAAAGGTTGGTGGTACCTGCAGATACCCTGGACCACCCGTGTGACATTTGGTTGATATCTTGACAATAACTCTGTGCCTACGTATTAAGATTTGTTTGTATACAAGATGCTGCCTTTATCATTTGTGATTTTTAGTGATAATCTCATTGGCTAGTGCCTTCTCTTAAGCCCTTACTAGTAGAAAATTTGCTTAAGACAAGAGGAATTATTGTAGAGCTTTATAGTAAACTATATATGAGAAGAATCCACAGCATATCATATAAAAAGTAACTCCAAACTGAGGCAGGTTGACATAGCATAAACATAATGCTGTCACCAGGCTATTGATTTCATTTTTAATTTTAATCCTGGAACATTGCCTGACATTCTAAATACTAGTAAGAAACAAACCTGCAATAATACAATATATACAATGCCTTATTTTAGATTGAGGTGCAGCAGGGGTGGTGAAAGTTCTTATTTATTTGAGTCTTATAGATAGGATTATATTACTGATCCATTCAGGGCCAGTTACTTGTTTGCTTCAAGCAAGAATACACACTTGTTGGCATAGGAATCCCAGGAATCTGATTTTACTACATGGAATTCATCAAAATATTCAAAAGGAGGCATTTAAATGGAAAATTCCTTCTATTCAAGATTAAAGACCAGATTCTTTTGTTACCAATTGTCTCTGGAAGTAAATTACACTGCTGTCAGTTATACAACCTTTTAAATAATAGGATGTGGAATAATAAATATAAAACAGTCTATGAGTCAGAAAACCTGAGTTCTAGTTCAGGCTCCTTTAATACTACCTTGTTACATACCCTTAAGCAAATCATTCAATTTCATTGTTATGGTCAAAGGGTCACAGAATTATAGCTATTCTATTACCATAACACTAAATAGCACAAGATGGCAGGAAAAGTCAAAAATAGATAATTTTATTGAAACAAAATTGTTCTAAGCTAATATCTTTGTCCATCGCTACAGCATACAACTGCGAGAACACCAAAGGGGTAGAAAAAATTCAAACTGAGCAAAAAAAGACCATGGTCTTGCATTAAACAATACAGACTGCAATATGCACAAAAATTACCAAATTGACAAGTTCCTTGGTTTCTGCAGGAGCAATGGAACAAGAATGAGTGAAATCGAAGGGACATGAGTTAGTAAGATGTTCGAGGGAAAGGGACAGGGCTAGAGAGACCAGAGATGTCTTTCTACAGGGTGCATTAAGTGTGCAAGGGGGTCATTAGGGCTGCTCACTGAACATTTTCAGCTCTCCACCTTCAGGGCACATGGTAGGATTATACTTGATGTCCCTTAACTAGCCCCAATCAAAGCTGACCAATGGTGTATGAGAAAAAAGTGTCATATCCTTTCCAGGAATCATATTTAATTGGTGATGCAGTGTGAGACCTCCAGAACTCTCTTTCCTTCTGCCATGATAATAAGCAGTGTTCCAGATGGTGGCTGGTCCATCTAGGTCCTAGAGGGAGGACTCTGTAATGTCCCCCAGGTGACTCATTATGGACATGTAGCATAAACAAGAAGAAACTTAGGTTATTTTAAGCTACTGAGATTTGGGGAGTTGTTTGCTATGACAGCATGACCTACCCTATCCTGAGAGAATGGATGGCAGTTAGGAGTTCAAGCACTCTACCCAACAGAGGGCAAAGATAGCTTGGCTGTTTTCCTCCAGGCAGTTGAGCCTCAGTAGGGGCCTTAGTGCTTCTCAGAGGATTGTGCCTTAAAATACTGTAGGATTCTATTATGAATATGAAGAAAAGTATGTCACTGTTACTGGCATCTAATAGTGGACATGAAAAGATAAAGGCACAATTCAGGACAGGGCAGCCTCAGGGGACTGGTATAAATGCTTCTTCTCATTCTGCTCCAAGTAAATAGTGATTAAAAGTCATATGGCTCTTCAATGGTCCATCCAGAATAACTGGCCCCAGCCCAGCTTGAAACAAGCAGGTGTCCTTCATAATAGTGTTGACGCTTTCATTTGTCAGTCTATTTAGTAGCAGAATGAGCAAAAAGCTGAATAAACAAGCAGGGGAGAACTACATTTTTACTTTCTGAGGTCCTTAAAAGTGACCGGGCCAACAATAGTGTTACAAGCTTTAGGAGATGAAATTAAATTTATATCTTTATATAATTTAATGCTAACTAGTCTTTACCTAAATGATTTTCTCCTGAAGACTCTACAGATTACTGATACTGTCTAACCGGAACTACTAGTAGTTATAAGGCTGCTAGTAAGCTAATGAACAGCAGTGCAGGACATTGAGGCAGTATTTGCTGGCTGTCTTTTTGGCATGATCTCTGTCCATTAGCAACATCTTGAATACAGAGCTGGAAGATGATGAGATGCAACACAGTGGTATGAGGATTAATTGCTAATAACAGCTAAATTTATTGAGCGCATACAACAATCAGGTGCTTTGGGAACATTACAGCTAATTCTCACAACCACATGAGTTAGGCATTATATTTTCTAAATGAGGAGACTGGGGAATATCAAGAGAGTGCAGAAGCTAAGGGAAGGGAAATAATCTAGAAGGACAAGTGAGCCAAGAGTAAGAATCTGCAGGTAGTTCAATGAGGATAAGGATGAAAAGAAGCCATTGGATTTAGTGATGAGGAAGTGAACTTTAAGAAATTAATCTCAATGAACTGGTTAGATAGAAAGCTAGAATACAAAAAGCTAAGCAATAAATGAGTGGCAGAAAAGTATATGCACTAGCTGTAGACAATTTTTTCACGAAATCTGGTACTTTGCCAGAGATTTATCCATGTAAATCTCATTAAAGCTATGGACCTTTTCCCCAGAAAAGTCCAGACACACATCAAATTCTACATACAATTTGAGGGTGCTCATAGACCTACCTGAAACTAACTTAAGAACCCCAGGTTAGAAATGAACGATATACACCAAATTTATGATGGTGGAGGCGGGGCCATGGAAGTGGTACATAAGCGGTTTCATTTGCATTGGCAGTGTTTTACTTCTTAAGCTGGGTGATGGTCATATATGTGTTCATTATGTTACTTTATGTCATATTTATATAAATGATATTATAGCTTTTTGTTGCCTAAAATATTTCATACTAATTTTTAAAATAGAAAAATGGCTACATAGCATAACATCTTTGTTTGAAGAATGCACATTAAAGTATTTGAGGGTAATGTGGCATCATATTGGCAACTTATTCTCCAATAGTTATAGAAAACAAAACGGGCCTGGTGCTGTGACTCATGCCTGTAATCCCAGCACTTAGGAAGGCTGAGATGGGAGGATCACTTGAGCCCAGGAGTTCCCAGCTTGGGCAGACCTTGTTTCTACAAAAAATTTTTAAAAAATTAGCTGGACATGGTGGTGCATGCCTGTAGTCCCAGCCATATGGGAGGCTGAGGTGAATGGATCGCTTGAGCCCAGGAGTTCCAGGCTGCAATGAGCTATGATTATGCCACTTCACTCCAGCCTGGGCAATAGAGCAGGACTCTGTCTAAAAAGAAAGAAAAAGGAAATAAAAATTTGTACTATACTTGAAACTATTCTGTAATTTTGAAACTGTTTCAAAATGTTACAAAGACAGTAAGAGACAGCACTAAAAGGAAAACAAATTGACAAACAAAAATCCATAAATGAACACATACTCTCAAAGGAATTCAGGAGGGCACAACCAAACTTCCAGAGGAATATACACATAGAAATGTATAGAGAGATCCTTTGAAATACAGAAAGGAACTGCCACCAATCTGACTCTAAAATGCAATGTTTTATGTCAAAAATCTTCTCCCTGCTGACTTATACTCTGAAAACTAAAAGTCCATGGACAAAGAAGGAGCAATCTCAGCACCTTTAGCTATCCTAGCCGTTAGGTTGAATGGGAGCCTCAACCTACTTTCATGGTTTCAAGGACTGGAAAGTTTAGGCTGAGGGCTCAAAACAGGTGCTGGACATCAAAACAGGGAAAGCTACAGGTCTCTTCTAACATGACCATTGTGCCTTCCATTCTTCCAGTAGTCCTAGGTTGGGGTGCAGTAGAGGGATTTGGCAGGACAGAAAAACAGAAGAATTTGGAAGTTTAAGGATTGTAGCTGCAAACTCCCTGACACAGAATATACTGTTGGAAGAGTCTCATCACTTCACTAAGATATAAAACTGAGAAAATGATATTTTTGCCTTTAGTTTGCGATTTCTTTAATTCTTCAGACAACAAAACTGAAAATCTTACTAAATTTGATACCCACTATGTCAGTTTCAAATCTTGTCTTCTAAGTTTCCTTTGAGGGAATGCTTAAACAAATGGCAATAAACACATAGAAAATTTACAAGGCAAAATGTTATGTGATGTGGTGTACTGTGAGAACTAGATTTGGCAATTGACCAGTTAAATGTGAGAAACATGCTTCCAATGGACAGAAATCAAATGGTTGGCATCAAGTTCTTAACAATAACCCTAACATCAACAATAATAATAGCAAATAAGATTTAATTAACACTTGCTGAGTGCCAAGAGTAATGCTAAGAGTGTTATGTGCATTATCTCATTTAAGCATCTCAATAACTCTATGAAGTAAATCCCATTATTTCACAAATGTAACAGTGGAACACAAAAAAGTTAAGATGACTTCCTCAAGTAGAAACAGCTAGGAATGGCAAAGAAAGAACAGTTTTAAACCTCGATCTAACATTCTGGTTCCAGCACCTCACTTACAGTAACATCTCTCCAAATGGAAACTCTCATTATTAATAACATGATTATTAAACGCACACACTTCTGACTTCTGACACCTACAAAGCACTGATTGCTATTTGGGGGAAATATTGACATGATCAAAGGTCTTTTGCTCATTGTTCTTAATGCAGGATAATTTTTTGTACATATAACTCCCTGTATCCTATATATCTAACATAGATATACTTACCAAGAGTCTACAATCTATCTTTTTATAATAAAGGCTTTCCTTTAAACACAGTCTTTGCTTTTAGTTTCTTCCCTCTTAACCACTTTTATCTTTCCCCTGTTCAAGAAGTTGTAACAACACCCACATCCCCAATCAAAGCCAATTCTTCCCTCTGCCTTGAGGTTAAGGTCTCCATAGCCTGACCCTGTTCCAACTGTCCACGGTCGTTTCCCTTTACTCCATAATAATCATCCTGTGCTCTAGCTCTTCTCACTGCCCTCCACTCAACCATGTTCATCCCTGCTAGAACTGTAGTGTATGATTCTCCATAGGGTTCACTGCAAAAGAAAACCCGATTGATGGGGCAAATGGGGGCAGAAGTCCAGCCTGCTCATTGCTTACCAATGAGTGTGGCATGGCACAGAACTATGACTGCCTAGAGGAAGGAGTGCCTTTTTCTAATATCCTCAAAGATTCTGTATGGGGTGGCAGCACTCTGATTCCTCCTACATGTTTTAATTTATGCTTTCTGATCAGCCCGTCCCTCCAATATTTAATAGGACTGCATTTTGAAAGCAAAGATAAGTCATCAATCCAGATAAATACAAATATATTTGTGTATTTACTTGTTTTTCTAGAAGTTTTCTTTAGAAGAAAACATAAAATCAAGGATGTCCTGGAAAATCTAGAATATATAATATAGATATTAATTACTCATTTTCTACTATTTCTTTAAGACCCAGCAAAAATCATACTTCTGTGACGCCTTCCCTAACTACAATCCATATTGACCTCTCCCTTCTTACACCTTCTGTAGCATTTTATTCTGTCTTATGGAGTTTAATGACTGATTACCATACGATATAGTGTATTGAAATTGTGGAAGTAACTGAAATTGTGCTGTTTGAAATTTTGGCAGTTCCACAATATCAGATTTTAATTTCATTTAAAAAAACATATTTTAGGCCATATGGGGTGGCTCACACCTGTAATCCCAGAACTTTAGGAGGCCAAGGTGGGCAGATCGCTTTTGCCCAGAGTTTGAGACGAGCCTACAAAGTGAAAACCCCATCTCTACAAAACATACAAAAATTAGCAGGGCATGGGGGACCACACCTGTAGTCCCAGCCACTCTGGGGGCTGAGGCAGGAGGATCGCTTGAGCTGGGGAGGTTGAGGTTACAATGAGTGGTGATCACACCACTGCACTCCAGCCTGGGTGACAGAGTGAGACCCTGTCTCAAAAAATCCATAAGTAAAATAAATAAATAAATAAATAACATATTTAAAAACTGTTATAAAACAAAGCATGCACCATTCAAATGGGTTACATACCAAACATTAACACACTGGAAACCAACACTGATTGTATTAATGGGTGCTGCCCAGTTAACTGTATGTGTGTGTGTGTGTGTGTGTGTGTGTGTGAGAGAGACAGAGAGACAGAGAGACAGAGAGGAGAGAGAGGAGAGAGACAAAGAGAGCGTGAATTATGTGTGCAGACCTGGAAATATAGGTTTTCTTGCTATTTCTGTTTAACTGCAGAGCATCCTGAGATAGCAAGATAAAAAAGCCCTCACCCCATGATGTTCACTATTACATCAGGATTTTCTCAACATTGTATAAAATAAACAGAAATAAACTGGAGATTAAGACTTCTATAGCTCTCAGGCCAGGCGTGGTGGCTCATGCCTGTAATCTCTGCACTTTGGGAGGCTAAGGGGGGATGGATCACGAGGTCAGGAGATCGAGACCATCCTGGCTAACAAGGTGCAACCCTGTCTCTACTAAAAATACAAAAAATTAGCCGGGCGTGGTGACGGGTGCCTGTAGTACCAGCTACTCGGGAGGCTGAGGCAGGAGAAGAGCTTGAACCCGAGAGGCAGAGGTTGCAGTGAGCCGAGATCGCGCCACTGCACTCCAGCCTGGGCTACAGCACAACACACACACACACACACACACAGAGACTTCTGTAGCTCTCAATTTCAGATGTTTATGTTCATTTCAAGCTCTTCCTTCTTACTGACTTTATAAATTACTGTTAAAAATTTGAATTGTTAATAAATACATTGATATTTCTGGGGAGGGCATATGAGATTTAGTTTGGGGGAAAAGGGGTCTACTGTCGTAAATTTTGAAAAATGTTCTAATAGAGTGTCCCATTTTTCTTCATTATCAACAGCAACCTCAACATCAGTATCTATGAGCATGTTCTGGATATCTAGTTGCATGCTAGGTGCTAGACGGTATTTATGCAACTTAATCATATCTAAAAGACAGTATAAATCTCATACATCTAAGGTTTGTTCCAGTCCTTAAGGGATCTGCTACACTCACAGAGTTTAGAAATCTAGGCATTTTAAATTTTCTTTGCCAATCCTCTTCCCTTGGGTACGGAAAAATGGTCACTCAAAGTTGTACAGAGCAAGGAAAAATATAACTAACATTAATTCCCTCCGCAAGAGAAAAATCAGTCTCCCAAAAGACCAATTCAGCCTCAGAGCCAGAGGTGCCAGACAATTCTGGGAAAGCTTGGTCTCTCTGAGGTAAATGTTGTAGAGCTTTATGACCAGGAAATTTTCCACTGAATAACACCAACTCCCCCTCAATACAAGCAAACCAGACTGAAAGATAATGGCAAACTAGCCTTATTGTTGTTAGACAAAGGGGAACTGGGACTTCAAAGATGCCTGGGGCGGTGTCTTTGGGCATAATCTTTAGTTGGGAAGCAGGTCTCTACAGGAAATCACAAAGGTAGGGCAGCAGAGGTAGAAGTGGCTTTGGGGAAACTGGAACAAGTAAAATAACAATTCTAACTGTTTTTCCCCTAGGACAGTTGAAAAACAAATTCAACAAATAATTAAGCAACTTTTTTTTCCTAAATTGTCACCCAAGTGGCCTCACTACCCATTTCTAGTAGAGAGGCAATCACAATGAATGAGGGGAAAATAATAACTGCAATAGTAATAATTTTACAGTTAATAATATATTTAATGATTTGTCCTAAGGCCGTAGTTAATAGTGGAGTTTGTGTTTGAACCTGGGGATATTTGGCTTTAAAGTTACAGCTTTTAATTTTTTAACCACTTCATAAAGAAATAGAAGGGGAAAAATTCAGGAAATGGACATCCAGAATTAAATACGGAACCCCCAAAAGGCTTGAGAATAGACACATGCCTCATGGCTTGCCTACATTTGATAAATGTGGAAGGACCAGATATATGCTGCAGGAGTGAGTCCTCCATGTATAAAGGGTTTGTTAGAGAACTGGACACAAAATAAGTGGCCGGCAATAACTATAATGTCAATTACACCCCACATAGAGAGATATACGGTAGTACAGGTGTTAGGTAAATGCTCTGAGGAGTTACGGAGCAAGTAAGAGTGCAGAGCAGGTCTCTTTCCTATCCTCCATCCACATCTCACAAAGTTCTACCTCTCTCTTTCCTCTTCCCCTTCCCTGTGCTCTGGCTACAGTGGCTTAGTACTTGACATAGTCCTTCCCACAATGGGGTTGACAACAATGCCTGGCACATAGTAGTCACTAAATAAATATTAGTTGAAGGGAAGAAAAAACAGTGAGAAACAGAAAGACAAAAGAAGAGGAGACTTCAGAAAAATACTAACTTAACTTCCTAAGAGAAGAACAATATGTCCATCTGTAGAGACAGGAGGAAGGCAAGACAGAGGATGAAAAAAGCAGGAGAAGCAGAAGGAGTGAATATGCACGTCCTGTTAAGACAACATCACAAGTATAACTGTGACCTAAACATCAGCTACATGAGGACAAGACAGGAGATGGAATTGGATGGGTAGGCAGGGCCAGATCAGATACTCCATGGGTGTAGGGAGCTTCCACAAATGTTAGAGTGGCATGATCAATTTGTGTTTTAGAATAAGCTCTTTGCTTTCAGAGAGGATGGATATCAGTCTGAAACTGGAACAGTTAGGTCTGCTGTAGGGAGTCCAGATAAGAGATGATAAAAAACTTAAATTAAAGAGATAGCACAGTAGAGTGGGCTTTAACTCTGCCATTTGTTGGGTTTGTGACCTTAGATAAATCAGTTAATCTCTCTGGGATGAGAATATTTGTCCCTCACAGGGCTGTCTTGAGCAGCTAACAAAATAATATATGATAAAGTGCTTTGTAAACTTGAAAGACTTGAAAACATATGTTACTATTATGGTGGTAAAATTGGGATAAAGAGATGAGGGGGACAACTGAGAAATATGGCCATTGTCCCCAGGGATGTCCAATCTTTTGGCTTTCCTGGGCCTCATTGGAAGAAAAAGCATTGTCTTGGGCCACAAATAAAATACAGCAATACTAACAATAGCTAATGAGCTAAAAAAAAAAAAAAAAGCAAATATATCTCGTAATGTTTTAAGAAAGTTTACCAATTTGTGTTAGGCCGCATTCAAAGCCGTCCTGGGCCATATGCGGCCCTTGGGCCACAAGTTGGACAAGTTTGTTCTAGACATAAAATCTACAAATGAGAGAGCCTTCTCTGACATCTCCCTTTCTCTCATCTTATCAAACATCAATTGCCAAAATTGGGAAATGATTTTTAAGTCTCTGAGGATACTGGGGGGAAAAGATGGGAGAGGAATTTAGCACCTACCTGGTGCATGGCATGTTCACATACAGCATCCACAATAATACCTCAAGAACAAAGTATAATATCATCATCCCTTTTCTGCTGATGAGAAAATTAAACCTTGGAGGAAGAGGGTCAGAAAAAAATAATTATTGGGTACTAGGCTTAGTACTGGGGTGATGAAATAATCTGTACAACAAACTCCTGTGACACGAGTTTACCTATGTAACAAATCTGCACATATGACCCCCGAACCTAAAATAAAACTTAAAAAAAAAAAAGATTCATGGGTTCAGGAAGGTAGAGGAAAATGTGACCAGGATGAGGAGAAGAATGGAAGTTTGTAAAATTTAAAATCCAAAAGGAATTTCTAGAAAAGAAAAATATAATATCTGAAATTAAAAAAAAAACACACAGGTGGTGTTAATATCAGATTAGACTCTGAAGAAGGAAAAATCAGTGAATATGAAGCTATAGACTTAGAAACTATCCAAAATGAAATATGTGCTTACCATATAGCAATCATACTCCTGGATACCTACCCAAGAGAAATGAAAACATGTTCACATGAGGACTTGAATATTCATAGCTTTGCTCATGATAATTAAGAACTGTAAAGAACTTAAAAGTCTATGGACTGATGAAGAGAGAATTAACATGTGATATATCCATTCCTTTTATTACTCAGCAATAAAAGGAATGAACTACTGATACTTATAACAACATGGATAAATCTCAAAAGTGCTATGCTGATTACATTTACATGAAATTCTAGAAAAGGCAAAACTACAATAATAGGAAGCAGGTCAGTGGTTGCCTAGCGTGCAGAATGAGGAGGAGGGAATTGACTGCAGAGAGTGTAAGGGAACTTTCTGGGAAATAAATGTTTTTATTACAATTGTGGAGACAGTTATAAAACTGTATACATTTGTCAAAACTTAATATATGTTGTTGGAGGAGGAATATGGATGTGGTTATAAAAGGACAGCATGAGGGATCCTTGTTGACTTTGGTATCTTGACTGTGGCAATGGAAATCCCAACCTACACCTGTGAGGACATTGTATAGAACAAAATACACACATACAAATGAGTACGAGGAAAATGAAATAAGATCAGTGAATGTTATCAATGTCAGTATCTGGGTTGTGATATTATATTATAGTATTACAACTAGGGGAAAACTGGATAAGCATACATAGGATCTCTCCGTACTATTTTTTACAACTGCATGTGAATCTACAATTATCTCAATAAAAATTTCATTGAACACTCAAAAAGAAAAAAGAAAATTAAATCTCAGAAAGGTAAAACGAGTTACTCTAAGTCACACAGCTAGGAAGTGTCAGAGGGCAGAGGCAACATTTAGACAAAAGTCTGATTCTAGAGTGCTTTCTCTTAAACATCATACTATTGAACAGGGTTGATATTTTTCCATCAATTCAATTGTTATTGGAGTTAACATTAGTAATTTTAAAGATAGACAGGGAGAAGGCAGTTTGTTGCGAGCCATTAGGAGATGTTTACTCATTTGAAAGTCATCTCTTGATCACCTATGCTCAGCCTGGCAGTATCCTGGACATCCTAAGTACAAGGATGAAGAATGTAACGTAGTCATATAAACATAGGAATCTTACCACCACATGGATGTGCTACCAAAGAGGCCCAAAGCTCCTTGGAAGCACAGGAGAAGGAAGAACAAATTCATTCTGAAGAGGTCTGGAACTGTTTCATAGAAAAAATTATATTTGGTCTGGGTATTAAGGATTGAGTAGGAGTTCATTAGATAGAAAAGAAGGTAGAAACAATACAGAAGGATATTCCAGAGAGAGGGACTGCATATCCAGGGGCAAAGAGATGTGAAAGAACATAAAGTGGTTTGGGAATGGTGAGAAGTTCAGTCTGAATGAAGTGTAATATACACCATGAGTTTGGAAAGAAGGACTGATAGGAAGAAACACACAGACATGAGGCTAGAAAAGTAGTTGGGTCAGAAAATGAAAGCCCTTAAATGTGCCAAACCAAGTAGTATGCATTTTATCCTGGAAGAAAGAAGAAACCAATAAAGGCATTAAATCAGAAGATAACATAATTGGGTTTGTTGTTAGTAAAATAACTCTAATGGCAATGTAGAGATAAGGATGGAGTCAGGAGGTAGAAAAACCAGTCAGGAGGCTACTGATGTATGAAGTTTGAAGCCAACAGAATATGAATGGAAAAGCCAGATTCTACAGATTTTTGGTAAAATTATCAAAACTTGGTGAGAATTTTGGAAATAATGAAAGCTGATGGCTGCTTCTGTAGCTTCTTGCTGAAACTTGGTGGATGGTGATGACATTTAACAAAAATAAAAAAGATCACAGCTGGTTGGAGTGTCATGGGAAGGAGAAGAAAACAATTTCACCTTTAACTATACTGTATTTGGGGCAATAAAAATAATAGCTGGCTTTGGCTGAGTGCCTATACTAAACTCCAGGCACTGTTTTAAGTGTTTTGTATATATCAACTAATTGAGAGACAGGTACAAGGGGTTAGTAGGCAAATGGAAACATAGATTTAGAGCTCAAAAGAGATGTCTTGGCTGGGGATATAAATTTGATAATCATCACTATATAGGAGGCATAGTTAAAACCATTGAGGCAAGAAGACAGTAAAGAATTAAGTTTTGGAAAAAATCCACCATTTTAGGACAAGAGACTGATAAAGATTATAAATTCCATAAGAGCAAAGTTCATGGCTAACTTGTTCACCACTGTGTCACTAGGGCCTGGCATACTATATGGAATATAGCTGTTGCTCAATAAATATTTGTTGAATTAATAGCATAAATAAAAAGATCAGAGAAGTATAAGGAGAACTAGTGAGGCAAGTTTGTGTCATAATCCCAAAAGACACAATCCTGAATGCTATAATCCCAAATGTTGAAATCCCAAAGATCAAAATCCCTAAAGTCTAAATCCCTAGAGTCTAAAATCTTTAACATCTAAAATCCTGAAAATCACAATACTGAAAGATTAAAATCCCGAATGTTGAAATCCTGAAAACTGAATTCCGGGGAAGTGTGTTTTTGGTTGCAGATGGGATAGTTGTGCCATGTTAATTGCATCATGTGAAGTGGAACTACTTCCTTGTTATTGTCTTTATTTAGAAATTAAGTATGGTTTAAGGAGATGCATAACGGGTGCCAAGTTGACAAGGGGTAGACTTGCGGACTTAATTTTAGGTTCAATTGGACTGGATTAAGGAATACCTAGAAACCCGGTAATGTATTATTTTGGGTGTGTCTGTGAGGGTGTTTCCAAAGGAGATTCATGTATGAGTCCCAGTGGACAAGCTAGGGAAGATCTGCCCTCAATGTGGGCTGGCACCATCCCATAGGCTAGAGGCTGGGAGAGAACAAACAGAGAAGGCAAATTGGTCTCTCTCTGAGAGCTGGGGCAGACTTTTCTTCTGTTGCGTTGGACATCAGAAATTTGATTCCATGAACGTGTATTATCACAATGTTGACTCTCTGTGTAAGCATTGTGTGTGTATGTAAAAATGTGAAAACCTCCTCAGTGAATGAAGAGATGTCTTTTTGTACACCCGCATTTGTGAAAGATAAAATTTCTCAAGATCTTGGCTCTTTGGATGACTGCATATACGGTGGTCACCTATGGTGGTTTTTTATCTATCTTGTCAAAAGACTTTTGTTGTTCATCAAGGTATTTCAGATGACTACAGTTATAAAGCTGGATGCGCACAATTACCAACCATAGTGATATGTCTTTATACATTTTCCTTTTGACCTATTTCTTTGTGAATACAGTTCAACTACTTATAACTGTCATACAAGTGTGACTGTCACTAGTATATACTAAGTGTTTATCCTTACAAAACTATGTATGTTATTATTGTCTATTTTATTATGTAAAGTGACCTTTGGAATGTTCTGTTGTGTTTTATGTTTCTCAAACAACTATCCTTTTAAAAATGTAAGTAAATATCTTTTAAATAATTTTTAAAATTACTTTTTCCAGAATATTTTTGGGATTTTGATCTTTCAGGATTTCAACATTTAGAATTATGGGATTCGGGATTATTTATTTCAGGATTATTACTAGCTCCCTAGTGAGGTATAATGTCTTAAAAAACAAGAGGAGGCCGGGTGCGGTGGCTCACGCCTGTAATCCCAGCACTTTGGGAGGCCGAGGCGGGTGGATCACCTGAGGTCAGGAGTTCAAGACCAGCCTGGCTAACACGGTGAAACCCCGTCTCTACTCAAAATACAAAAATTAGCCGGGTGTGATGGCGGGCACCTGTAGTCCCAGCTACTCGGGAGACTGAGGCAGGAGAATCACTTGAACCTGGGAGGCGGAGGTTGCAGTGAGCCAAGACTGTGCCACTGCACTCCAGCCTGGGTGACATAGTGAGACTCTGTCTCAAACAAAAAAACAAAAAAACAAAACAAAACAAAATTAAAAAAAAAAACAAGGGGATAAAGAAGTATCAGAGTAACTGGGAAATGTCAGATAACACAGTGAAGTCAGATAGAATGGGGACTGCAAATAAGCCATTGGGTTTGGTAATTAGGCAGCCATTAGTAGCTTGAAAGAGGGCTGTTTGCCTGGAGTAGACTCAGTTGAGACTATAATAGGTTGAAGGGTAAGTGGTTGGTGATGAAGACTAGACAATACCCAGGAACTTGGGGGTAATGCAATTGAAGAGGTTAGAGTTATTAAAGTAAATGAAGTGATTTTGTTTAAATTCATTGTTATAATGGAGGAGAATTCAATATTGTTTATAGAAGAAAAATAGAAACCCTAGGAAAGGGATAGATTAAAGAAAGAGAGTTGATAATTGCTCTTAGCTAATTTTCCCATTACTATTTTCCCTTGAGCATGCTTATCAGGTCTTCTATTTACATTTAATTAGACTTTAAAACAAGTAAAAGCCCTATGATCTGCCTCACTGGGACATTCAGGCAGCTATAAAGGACTTGATAGTTTAATATAGCCTGATGTTATCCCACGATGTTCTTTTTATATGTGTATGTCTTGTCACCTACACAGTATAAGACAAGTCTATACTCCAAGTATATTACTGTATACTGTTTTTTCTTTCTTTTTCTTTTCTTTTTCTCTTTTTGACAAGGTCTAGCTCTATTGCTCAGGCTGTAGTGCAGTGGCATGATCTCAGCTCACCTGCAACCTCCAACTCCTGGGCTCAAGCCATCCTCCCACCTCAGCCTCCCAGTAGATAGGACTATAGGCGTGCACCACCATGCCCAGCTAATTTTTGTATTTTTTGTAGAGACGGAGTTTCACTATGTTGCCTAGGCTGGTCTTGAACTCATGAGCTCAAGCAATCCACCTACCTCGGCCTCCCAAACTGCTGGGATTACAGGCATGAGCCACTGCACCCAGCCATACTTTTAAGATTATTCTAACAGGGAGCTGTGGTGTGTGCCTATAGTCCCAGCTACTCAGGAGGCTGAGGCAGGTGGATTGCTTGAGGCTGTGGTGTACCATAATTGCACCTGTGGTAAAATTATGAAATAATCCATATAATTCAGGCAAATAAAAACCAATATTAATAATTGAGGTCAGTTTTTTCTATTAATGAGATAAGGGAAACAGTATACTTTACTCCAGTCATATGGCTTGATTATGAGCTTACAGAATATAGGAGCATATTTATTGAAGACTCCAAACTATGCTTAAAAATTAAAAGATTGTTGGCACTTAGAGTCAACACAATTCCCCTCATGCCTGAACAAACATTAGAAAATGACTGTTTTTGTAAAACCAATTTTCTCAAACTAGGGGTACTTTTTTAATGCCATACTTTGGCAGTCTAGTGAAGCCTATGGACTCCTTTTTAGAATACTATTTTTTTTTTCCTTTTGAGACAGGGTTTCACTCTGCTGCCCAGGGTGGAGTACAGTGGCTATTCACAGGCACGATGATGGTGCGTCACAGCCTCAAACTTCTGTTCTCAAGCAATCTTCCTGCCTCAGCCTCCTCCTAAGTAGCTGGGACTACAGGCACACACCACAGCACCCTGCTAGTTTTAGAAGTATACAATAAAATACATGGGATTACAATGGAAACTGATTACACTGAAATACAATCATTAAAATGTATAATAAAACAATTTTTGAAATGGTTATATATTTGCTTCTTTAGTAACACTTTAGATAATAACATCTATTATCCCCTCCTCTATCTTAAAATATATTTGAATTTCACCTATAAATAATGTAAATATATTATCATCTATGGATTATCTATTTACAGTCATTTGATGATTTACTTAATAGTGTACTCATACATTTCTATCAGTATCCTTAGTCATCCCAAGATATATATATATATTATATATTTATATACACACATACACACACGTATATTATATGTTGTGATTTTTCATAGCTAGCTGATATAGGATATTTGCTAGCAGGTAAAGTAGAAGAGTACTTTAAGGATTTATAGAGACACAGCCCCAGATAATGCAAATATTCCTCTTGGTCTTTAGAACTGGAAGAGATCGTCTCCATCGCTGAACTCCCTTAACATAATATTTATATTTTGATGACTACTATAAGACTGAAAATCACAACAGAAAGGACCAACCTGGTCATGTTACAACTTTAAAGAAGGAAGTTGATATTTCAATCAGACCTTGATTTGAGTGCAGCTAAAGGCATTTTACCTATGCTCTCTGCAGAAGGAACAATAGAAATGTTTTCTCTCCTTACCCTCCTCCCAACCCAAATAAGTATCCCCCTAGGCTTTTGACTTTAAGTATGCTTGATTGTATTAGACCTTTTCCTGAAAGCTCATTTGGAGGGGGCAAAGTGTGAAGAAAACATAAGGATCTGACTACTTCGGGATATATGTTTTTTCCTAGATATATTGGCTGATGGTGAGATTTGTATCTTTCTAGACTTTTCTCTAACACGATGCAAGTACATGTAGATAATAACTTATCATTAAGCATCCTATCTTCTAAGGAACATAATGACTACCATTGTCTGAGAAAGCAAATTCCTAGAGAGTTAGGAACTATGTTTAAATAAATCTTTGCATGCTGTGCGTGGCCTAGCACAGCCCCTTAGATAGTTAGGCGCCTAACAGCCAAAGACAATTATGAATGTTCTGAGATCCTAGATTCTATTTTATGCAGATAAATTGTGCAAATATTTCACCTGAATGAAGATCATTACTCCTTTAAAGTAAATTTAATGGAAGCTCATTCTTTAACATGGATTTTAACATTTAGTTTTCCTTTACTTTATATAGATGTGCTTCGTAAACTCGGGAAAAGAAAGAGCCCAAAAGCCCCTAAATGACCCAATCTTTAAATGCTTGCCAATATTATTGGCAGCTTAATTCTCACAGTAAAGAGACTTTCTCATAGCAAAACACAACATAGTTCCTGCCAATCTATTTTTAATAGCTATTTTCGTTAATATTAGTCAAACATGGCACAGAGAATTTAAATGTTTAAAACAATCCAAAGGGTGAAAAACACACAAACTCATGAGGATAAACTGGAATTGAGTGTAGAATACGAGAACCAGCCCGTATAGATAAGAATCCAGTGCAAAGAGTGTAAAAGAAAAACAAAACATCCCTTCAGAAAAGTCATCTTCTGATAACTTATTCTGTGACTGTCTTTATATTTGTCATTTTCCCCAAAACTGAAAAAAAGTAGCTTTACAATGTCAAAGATATTTTGTATAAGTAAACAACAAGTGAAGGAAGTGGCTCTGTACTTAAATAAGTCAAAAAATAAAGTATTATCTGTGGAACTCAAGGTCAATTTTAGACTTACCATGGTCAATCACACTGACATAGCAGGTGACATAAAACAATGAGACAGAGTCTAAAACTCATACACCAAAGCAGTGCTTAATTTTGGAGACTCATTTCAATACTTGAAAGAATTGCAAGCATTAAAGTGGTTTTTAAAGGTATTAAGTGACAGGATGCAGTGTTTGTGGTCTTCAGCTATCTGGAATGATCTGTAGTGTTTTTCCCAAAAGTACACTGAATAAAATCAGCCAGAGTCTAAAAATAAAAGTTTTGCTTGAGGGTATTCTGCCCAAGCATGACACTTTTACAAGTGGCAAGATTCCTGGATGAATTGTTAACTAATCAAATCTTGGCATTTTCAATTAATGTAGTATTGAGCCTCAAGGTAATACATAACTAAACTTGTATATTGAAGGAATAAGATGGAGAAGTACACAGAGTCTTAGATCAATATCTTTGCTTACGAAGTCCAGAATTTACTTACATAGGAACTGATATTGAGTTAAGGGGTCACAAGATGTTGGTATTCAAGTTTTCTGGCATCTTCCTCTCTTTACAAGAAAAATAGCTTCACTCTGGTATTTTCTTAAAGACATCATATGCCAAGATAAAATAATCCATTTTTTCATAAACACATTGGGTGATTTATTAGGTTGAATTACGTATGGCCCTATAATAGTATTTAAAAATATTTAAAATATTAAAAAGTAGAGCCAATCAGTTAAAATGATCAAAACCCACAAGATAAATATTTGGAATATATATTCATCTCTCATCTATAATGGCTTTGGGTATCATTAAGAATTTTTTAAAAAAATACAGCAGTGAAATAGTACTCAACAATTGAACAACTTCGTATTCAAACTCAACAGTTTTTATTTCTGCCAGCTTAAGTAGCTAGTGAAACTGGAAAACTGCAGCATCTTTGATTATTTGGGTCACTCCATCTTTGTGAAATTATCCTAGTAATTCCACTGGAGATTTCTCTACTTTCTGGGACCCATTAAACTTTTCTTGACCAAATGTCTTCAGAAATTTCTTTACCTGCAGTCCCTAGTTGATTTGATAGATGACATCTAAACAGCCTATGAAATGTTAACTTTGATTTTTTTTCTATTATAACAGCTTTATCTTTTAACTTTCTGGTGATGCAGAAACGAGTAACAGGACACATCAGACAGAAATTGAACATCACCTAGTGGTATCAGTTCAATTCAGGTAGTTAAAGAATCCAGATGTTGTCACCTGGTACTGTCAAACGACTCTAAGCATGTACTTAAGTTTCATTTCCATAGCATCTGCGGCACTTTCAAGTTCCACTCCTTGTGCTCTCCTCCCACTCTCAAACTAGTGTGCCAATTCAAGTTCTTGAAGACCAGGGAAAATTATGTTTCTTCTGCCGTGGAGATTGATGCTAGTCATCTTAAGTCGTCTGGGGAAGAGGCTCAGAAATGTGTGCATCTTGTGTCTTCCACTTTTATTTTCCCAACCCGTTACGAAGTTTTGGAAGATATCTTGGTCCCAAAAACACTGACTTGACACTGTGCTATTCCTCTCAAGAATCTTATTAACTCCCATTAGAAAGGGGAGTGGTGTGGACTCCGTCTCGTGGTGAAACTCTCTGCAACCCCCTAACATAAATACTAGAGATGGGGATGGTGAGAGGGTCAAAGGAGGGGGACGGAAAAGGGTCGTGAGAAGAGACTCACCGCTCCTGCCAGTTCCTCGGTCAGGCACAACGTAACCAGGAGCAGCCACAACCTGAAACGGGAGGGAGGGTGAGTAATGGGCTCTCTAGGCTTCGGGGTCGTGCGTCTGCCTGTCGCCCCCCGAACCCTTTTGGATGCCTGCTCCCAATTTCTCTGCAGTGACAGAAGTACCAGTATAGTCCCGGCCTGGCAAAGTAACCCGAAGTAAGAAAGAGGAGGGGAGCTCGGGGCAGCAACAGCTCACCCAGGGTGCATGCTTGCGGCTCCTCCGGAGCTGGGTCCCGGGAGACTGCTAAGCGGCTCCGCGGCCCGGGCTCATCTGGGCTCTGCTGATGCTTGGAGGCTGTTTCCTTACTCAGAACAGAGTAGGTGGACGAAGTAGCCTAGTTTGGAAGAAACTAAACACAGCTTCTAGATAAGAAGTGCTCCAAAGGGAAACAGGCTCAGCGGTGCCCGTTACAACTTGCAGCACTCAGGAGATAGTTCCATGCAGCAGGAGAGGAAAGAATGGAGGGGAAAGGGGCGGGGCTGTCTGCTGTCAATCATCCCCCCTACCTTGGGCAGCCGGTAGTCTTTCTCACTTTCAGGCACCTTTCCACACAACAGCCCTAAGTATCTCCACAGCTTCACACACAGCCCCTTAGAGACCTATACGCTAAGACCTAAGCAACTGTGCATCATATACTTTCAACTTTACTGTTAGGTTACACATAAAGAGACATAGGCATACTATTCCCACATAAGACAGATGGGCCCGAAAGTGCCCTTGCACACATGCCCAAATGCATACAACACTGATTCAAATTGATAGTACACTAGGCTATTGGGAAGGGGAGACAGTTTCTGGAGTTGTAAATCCACTCTGAGCTAAGCAGAACCTAAGGATGAGTGGGCCCTCGTGAAATAGATCCAAAACCTTGAAAGACTCTAAAGTGGTTAATTCTAGGAAGATAGAAATGTTGTGAAGAATTCTTCATCAAATTCTTGAAGATTCTCCAAGGAGTCCGCAGAAAGTATTTTCTAGTTCTTTTGTTACTTTTAAAAAAAATCTATATATCAGAATTATCAAAGGAACATTCAAGTCTTTATAGGGGAGATATCGATTCAGCTGCCATCAACTCTATTTAAATATTTCCAATTAAGTGTTTATATTAATTCTAAGAAACACTGCACTAAATTTATTTAATTCCCTGCCCTAAATCTTTCTGAAACACAACTACAATGAGAGTCAATACCTTTTACATTAGCTCAATATATGAGGCATTAATTATAGGATTCAAGGCAGCTAAACAAAGAGATATAGCTGTATTATAATAACATAATACCATAGAATAATTACCAATACCTGCTGAATGCTCCCAGATCTTATACGTATATAACACACATAAAGTATTCACGCACATATACTTGTTTATTTTCTTACTTGTTTATAAGCATATACTTTATTTATTCCCAATATTTTCACATCTTCTGCTTGTATGTAGAAACTCTCTGTTCTGTGAGCAGCTGGAAGGTAAAGAAGACCAGCAGCCCAGGGAGCACCGACCAAAATTTGTTTCTAATGATTAACAATAAAAAGCACGGCCCCTCTGAGATCCATCCGCTAAAAAAATAGTCCCAGTTTAGATCTATTTGTAATTGGCTTTGGTACTCACACCAATGAGATTGGAACTGAGCCTAGAAAAGTAGTATCAACGGAAGGTGCAAATGAACGAATAGAAAAGCTTCCCGGTTGGACTCATGGTGCTCAGTCAACTAGTCTGGAAGTTTCCCTCCCCCAAATAACTGAGCGTCACTCCCTCGCAGGTTGCCGGTGCAGTCTAAAACTGTGGCGGAGTGATACTCAAATTCCCTTGTGCTGGTGAGGAGGGGGGCCTTGCACGGGGAAGAGAGGGAGGAAAGTAGATCTGTAGGAATTGAGTGAAGAAAAAGTTTGCAAGTCTGGACAGAAGGGAAAAGTTCTCCTGAGAGACCGGCTTTGGGGAGGGGAGGGGGGAAGGAAGAGTAGCTCCTTCTTCTTTTTTTTTCTTCCACTCTTAAAAAGCTTCTTTCTCTTCACCCAAGCCTCACTGTCCCTCTCCGGCTCTAGCTCTCTCCATATAAACCCTCAAGATTATGTCAATTGGTTAGAGCCAGCCGGGAATTTCGTGCGGGTGCTGAAGGAGCTGCGGGAGCCGGAGAAGAATGAAACTGCGTGGAGTCAGCCTGGCTGCCGGCTTGTTCTTACTGGCCCTGAGTCTTTGGGGGCAGCCTGCAGAGGCTGCGGTAAGTCCTTCCTCCCCTCCCCCGCGCCCATCACCGCTCTTTCACGCTGAAATTACCTTTTTTTTTGGGGGGGGGGTCCGTTTATCTTCCTTTTGGCCTTGACTAGGGAATTCAAATTTGCTTTCTCATGTTTAGGAAGAAACGTTATTTGCAACACCGGTAACTCAAGCCTTCTGAAGTCCAACGGAGAGGTTTAAGTGCTTAAAAATAGGGCTGCTTGCTTCCCTGCAGCTAGCTCCTCCGGGGGCAAGAGCAAAGTCAGAAGTGGGGGACGCTAATTAACGGCTCACTAGGCTGTGGTGGGTATTTAAAACTTTTCCTCCCCTCCCTCCACCGTCGGGTGTTTCCCTGCCTGGCGACTAACCTTTTCACTACTTGTACCCAGCCCACTCTTTGAATTTTGTATGTAGTTTAATATTTTGGCTCTTTGAAAATCCAGCTTCCATCAAAGTGTTTTTAGCGCCTCAGTGAATTTCGTCCCCTTTGCTCTTTCCTTAAGCAACAGGAACCTACCCCCACCTCAGGTCATTCAAGCCACTGACCTCCTTTTCCCTTTTGACATCCTTGTTACAAATGAAATGCTAAGGCAACATACCAAGAAGAGTGAGGTAAAGTCTCAGGCTTCAGGTCTTTTGCGTCTTTTTGTTGTTGTTGTTTTTTCTAAATTATGGATTTTTTTGTTTGTTTACTTTTTTTTAAACCTACCAAGGCATCTGAACAAATTGAGAATTTGCCCATCACCTATTCAAAGGAAAATACTCCTTTTTCAAAGGAGAATCAGTGTTCCAGTTTAAAGGAAAGTGGGGGAGGAGGTACATGTGAAATAGCAGCAAAAAGCTCCACAGTTTTAGGAATGTAGAATTCAAACCTCAGTATATCTCTTAGAAGGGTATCTGGGTAGTCCCACCCACTGTCCTATTGGGGATGAGGGCCAGATGTTAAAAAATGAATGGCTTTGTGAGAGAAAATGTTCTCCAGCCTGAAGCCCATCATCTTTAATTTCATATAACCTCTGAAGAATAAGTGTGTGACAAATTATTTAAATTTATTTGAGTGATCATTATGGATGGTTTTAAAAACTGTTTAATATGAGATCATGGCTTAGGCCTTCACATGGTTGAGTGACCGTCAATTCTTTGTAAGCAGCTGCTATGTTACAGCTCATCTGGGTCCACTTTTAAGTTAGCTGTCTAGCTTCCCTATAGCACTTAGCATGCCTCAAATCACATGTCCTCTTTCTATCCTTCTGAAGGTGTGTACCCGGTGTATGAAAACTAACTTTCATATTACTCTGAGCACAACATAATTATAATAGCAAATTTGCTGAAAAACCATGCATATCAAATATTTTTACTATGCATGCCATAATTTTCTTCCATCAAAGTAGACAAATGATTTAAAAATGCTTTTTTGATGCAGAGCATCTTAATGGGGGTAAGGTTTAGCCAGTCAATAGGGCTACAGACTTGGATAAAACTGCAATTGTGCTGTTGAAAATAGTTCATTTTAAAAACATCTTCTTGGTGCCCTCTGTTTATGGCATTTGGCCCAGGGACAAAGATTTTGTAGATGTTTGATTAAATATATATATGTTTTTTGATGTTACTTTTAACAAATTTGCACCAGATGACAACTATACAGGTATGTATAGCAACACTACACATCAATTAATATTAAATCAAT
This sequence comes from Pan paniscus, assembly GCF_029289425.2. Classification (NCBI taxonomy): domain Eukaryota; kingdom Metazoa; phylum Chordata; class Mammalia; order Primates; family Hominidae; genus Pan; species Pan paniscus. Next base: position 107,924,237 of record NC_073272.2, read on the forward strand.
TTATGTTAACAATGAGGTTTCTTTTTATTGACAAAACTTGAGAGCAAGCTTGTTTTCTTGGATTCTTAAACTAATGAGTATTCATGAAGTCATTACAGCTCTTTCCCTTTTCCTCCTATATAATTTTTAAAGAACATTTTATATCCCCTTTTCCTATTATTAGGATATTGTGCCTCTATTAAAACCAAGGGTTTGTTTTTCCTGGTTCATACATAAATATTTTAATAGGCTCAAAAATATGAATGATATCGGCTCTCCATACTTGTGCTGGAGATATCGGTGACCATTTCTAGAGTAAAACTGGTTGGTGGTAGGGCTAGTCTTTGACTGGAGTAGTTTAGTATTGGGGTTTTTATATCAAAAAAGTGTTGCTATTTAAAGTGCTTTACTCTTTTATAGGTAAATGATTTCTTTATCTCTGAAATCATGCCAAATTGGTACATCACAAATATGTGGAAGATCTTTTTTTTAGGTAGAGCATTCATTAGGTGGAATAAAGTAACCTCTATGCCAAAAGGTTAGTAATAAGAGAAGACAGTTTTAAGTTGGAAATATAATTTCTAGTGATGGAAATAACATTTTTATGTGCAGGTAATTATACCTGTACTGATTCACTGTCAGTGGGATATGCACTTAGATTTGTGGATGTGGGTAGTATGTAAAATTACGTTAGTTTTATTTTACATAGTTAGTAAGTTGTTTTCTGTGCAGTAGATTGGATATTTTTGTCTACTTTAAACGTACTATCTTCCTTGTGACCAGCGGCACGAATTTGTCAAGGGTAGGAGTGTTGTTTGTAGCCATGAAACACTTCATCCTCTATGAAGTATATTGCTCCATAGGAAAAACTTGTCATCATTGTCATCATTATTAATGTAGATAACATAATGAGTGTTTACTATGTGCCAGGCACTGTGCTAATATGATAATACATATTATCATATTTAATCTTCAGAACAGACTTATGAGACATATACCGTTATTATCCCCACTTTACAGATGAGAAAACTACAAATTACAGACGTTGAATACATTCCCAGAAATCCAGTCATGTAGGCAGTAACTTGTGAAGCTGGAAAATTTGAATCCAGGCAGTTTGACTCTAGAATCTTTGCCCTTAATGACTGTCCTATACTGCCTACTTTGTATGTGGTCTATAGAGATTTACTGGTGTGTAAAGTATTTGGATCTCTGCCACTGTTTTTGGACACAGGAGGTGAAATGGAAATGATAATGGGGGTTACATGTCTTCCTGCTGATGTTAGGAGAAGCAGCATGGTGTAATGGAAATAGCTTTGGGCCTAGAATAAAAAGATCAGAGTTTGACCTCTGTATCTGTATCTAAATAGAGTGAGATTATTTAAAAGCAATCTAAAAGCAAATGCTGTTGAAGGTTTTATGATTTTATGTAATCACAATATGTAAACATTTCAACTTATATAACTACTATAATTTGTGACAGATGATTTGTTTTGAAGGAAGATTTGCCTTATGATTATTTAATTACTCAGTTACTGCATTAATTTTAAGTCCACCAAACTTTTCAGGAGCATGTCTATTGTGAAACAACTGGGTATGTGTGTATGGTAACACACTTTACTTAACATGCTTAATTTAGTTTTGTTCTTTTTTTGTACTAATTTGCCTACCTATCATATCCAATTTTATTCACAAACTATATAGATATATATCTTTAGTCTTATGCATATATCTATATATGTATCTGTCCCGTGGCAGTGTAAGAGTTTGTATTTTTTCATGTGTTTTTATTTACCTTTTGATGTCTGTACATGTAAGACATGAGACTCTTTACATCCCTGAAAGCTTGGTTAAGATGGTGTCTGCTAGGTTTATTCACTATAAAGTCACTATTTTTTCTTTTGTAATTACAAAGTGAGACTATGCAGGGCAATATTGTGAGACAATGTAAATATCCTGTTTCTCATCATATATTTGCCCACTAATTTTAGCATATGTTGATGATTCTGGCTTGAATAAATTATTGTTGTGACATTTGCCAGACATTGATTTCAATTTTCAACATTTTTACATTTATTAATTGATTGAATTATACTGTAATAAAAAACTTTCTCTTTACGCTTAATGTATATATTTATTCAGCTGTTTATAGCAGTATGGACTTAATGAATATTTGTTTTATTCTATAGGTTATAATGAATTATGCTCTTACTACTTTTTGTTTTTGCTGAAACCCAGATTTGGCCAACAGGAGCCCCTTCAAATTGGCTCCTGTGTCCTTTCAACATGTCTCCATCATTTTTTAAGCACCCTCTTACTTTCTGGCACCACAGATGTTCCAGACTCTTTTTTTTTTTCTTTTTTTTTTTGAGATGGAGTCTTGCTCTGTCACCCAGGCTGGAGTGCAGTGGTGCAATGATCTCGGCTCACTGCAAGCTCTGCCTCCCGGGTTCACACCATTCTCCTGCCTCAGCCTCCCAAGTAGCTGGGACTACAGGTGCCAGCCACCACGCCAGGCTAATTTTTTGCATTTTTAGTAGAGACGGGGTTTCACCATGTTAGCCAGGATGGTCTCGAACTCCTGACCTGGTGATCCACCCACCTCGGCCTCCCAAAGTGCTGGGATTACAGGCGTGAGCCACCGCACCTGGCCTCCAGACTCATTTTTTAATTTCCTTGCCCCAACTCTGGAATCAGAATCTTTTCTCCAAGGAGCTCTGATTCTTTTTATTGGAGAATGGTATGTAGAAGCCAAGATCTGGGTGCTTGGCATGCTTATTGCTACTGAGGTGTCATTGCCTCTAGGCCCTCTCAGCAGGCAGAACTAGGAAATATATGTATATATGCACACATACCTGTTTCTATATCGATTTCTTGAAGTCCCTCTTTATATATGTCAAAATCATGGATTCATAATGATACATCTGATTCCAGTCCAAGACCCTAGAATAAATACACATGATCTCATTCTCTTCTGGTATTTCTCTTCACACGTTTTGTGGACTTTGTAGAGGTCTTATACAGAGTCTTCAAGAGGTTGGCCTCTGAAGTCAGACATGGAATCTGACTGGTAGATGTGTAACTTTCAGCAAAATAGTAATCTTTGAGACTTAATTTCCTCATTGGCAAAAGGAAGGCAGTAGCACCTATCTCACATATTTTTTTTTTTAGGATAAAATGAGGAAAGTTATGTAAAACATATAGTATTTGACACCATAGTAAATGTTAAATCAATTTTAGATTTCATTATTGTCATTATATTTATTGACTTACCATTTCTTACTACATCAACTCTCAAATCTCCTGTCTGATTTTCAAGGCCTATCATGATGTTTTCCCTTATCCAACCTTATTTTTCATTACAGTTTATAATATACTCCCTCCAGTCTAGCCTAGGGAAGCTTTCCTACAATCCCGTGAGCACTGCATACACATTTTGGCCCTCCATCTTGATTAGAATTTTGTGGATCCAAGTCTTTGCTCAATTCCAGCAAATGTTTACATTTATTCAGCAGATATTTATTCAGCAACTTCTAAGTACTCAAAAATTCTATTTATGCTGTTCTATTTCTATTCATGGAGGTGTACTGCCTACAAAATCATTTTGTGCTAGACACTATGGCTAAAACCAAATAAAGACAAGGTTCTTCCCTTCATGGTGTTTACATACTGGTGAGAATAGATAAATAGTCCTGTGAAACTTTCCCTTATTATAGTATCAAATACTGATTGTACCTTTCTTTGAACATTTGTAATATTTAGCCTCTCCCAGTTTCGTATCTGCATGTATTTGGTCTTATAGGCATTTTGTTTTATGACATTTTATCTGTTCTTTCTATTTGATTAAAGTCCCTTTTGAAGCAATAACTATATATTTGTTCATTCAACCAATTCATATGTTGATTTTATATGGTAACAAAAGTAACAGCTGCTCAATGTTGGAAACTTGAAAAACATAAAGAAAATAAAAATATGTCCACAGTTCTACCAGCAGGCCAGAACTGTGCTGGCTGAGCACAGAATAATGGTGTGTGTTTTGATTATTGTTGTTTTTATTATTTTCTTTCCTATATATATAATATGTTTTTAAAAATAAATTTGGCATAGAACAATGACTTGTAAGAGTACAATTTTTGAATCGTAAATGATATGTTAAGGTTTGGATGTGAATCATGAAACTCTAAGCACAATTCATGTTTCAATTGCTATGGTAAAGTTTTCATTTCATGAAGATACTGAATTTTTAAAATACTAAAAAACCTGATTAAATAAACACTAGCTAATAACTAAAAAAAATTTGGTTAAAATAAAAAAGTAAGTTGGGCTTATTCTACATATAGTTTTATTTCTTACTGTTTGATCACTTATCAAGCACTTTCCCATGTTAACATTCTTAGTTTTAAAACGTTATTTTAAAATGATTACATACAACTTGTATTTATACACACTCCAATTTATTTACCTGTTCACTTTTGTAGAGTATATTTTAAAATGTCAAGATTTGTTAGCCATCGTAAGAAGTGCTGCCATGAACATTTCTTATTCCATATTTTTATTATTTTATTGCTACAGCCGCCTTCATGGGGAATTAGTGGGTTAAACGCTATAAGTATTTTTCAAGTCTTTGATACATACAGTAGACCCTGATATTTAAAAAGGCTATATCAACAGAGAAATTATGGTAACTTTTTTAGTGGTTACTATGTTATATCCTGTTAGGTAGCTAATGTTATTTCCACTTCTATATACAAGGAATCAGAAGCCCACATTGGTTAAATAACTTGCCAAAGGTCGTGCAGTTGATACATGATTGGGCCAAGATTTAAACCAAGGCTCTAGAACCTGCTCATGAGAGTCTCCTCAATCCCTATTTCATACATGGTAGATAATAGAGAAAAGTAAAGTCATGATGAAAAGTTGAATAATTCTCATTGCCCTTTCTGTAAACCCTTCTGTGACTGGTCACTTAAGATGATTCTGAAGAAAGACTCTCCATTGGCTCATCTTTTAATAAGTCTTTACCATAACTGCCTAGGCTGTTCATCCTTAAGGGCTTAAATTTTAATTTTGTGCACAATATATCCTCCTACTTTTCTCCCCTGGGCAGAAGGTGGAGCTTGCCCTCCACAAATACCTCTCCTACTGATCTCTTCCCAGCTATAACAGTGGTATAACATACTCAAATTCATTGACATTCTCCCTCCCCCAGAAGAGTTTTGTGCATATGCATCTGAAATGAGAGCCCCTTCTGACCACTTTCCCCACCCCTCTCACCAGCCCCTGCACTGTAGCTGCCTTTCAGGCTTACACTTAAATGGCTGTGTCTTTACCTAGTATTGTCCCTAGCTTTCATCTCTCCCTTAGTGATACTCAGAAACTTCCCTTCATTAATTCTTAATCTTTTTTTCCCACTTTGGGGAGATAATATCACAGCCTCAATTCCCTCTTTTTAGAAAATTAAACTGGTTAGTACATACGGAATGTGAGGTCCCCCATCCATTTTGTACCACTCCCAATTTGTAACATACTCACTTTACCTTCTCCTCACATTTCCTCAGTAGCCAAATGACGTCATTGCCTGTTTGCCAGCCCTATAGCTTGCGCAATTCAAATTTATTTCTCTGCAAAGTCACAAACTGTTATGCATTGTGGTTTTTCCAGGTGGCATTTGAATAGCTGAACTTTAAGCTCCTGAGTGATAGGGATCTGCTCTTGCCAAATTACTTTCCAGAATGGTTTTACCAATTATACTCCTATCAGTAGTGTATAAGAGTGCCTGTGAGACAGACTTAATTTTTCTTTCCTATCTACTACAGTGACTATGGAATTGATGCTCAATTGATTGCCAGTTGGTTGGCTGATTTGGTCTTAGTCTCTAATGATTTTCTTTTACAAATGTAATCATTCCATCATCTCATCCCCTTGTGATGATAGCAGCTACGGAACAGAAGTAATTTTTGAAAATGTATTCTTTCTAATTAACATTATAAATGAACCACCCAGACACTTAGCTAAATCTTTATTATAAAGATTTGTTTTTAAATAGCAGTAATTCTTGAGGATTTTAGAGAAACACCTTCAGTGTGATATGTGACACATAGGCTTCTTTCATTTTAACAAACCAGATTCTCATTTTATGCAACTTGAACTTATTTACCTCCATAGTCTGTCCAGGTCCACCCACACTTTGTGCCTTTAGCAGCTTCTGCTGGCCTTTAACCAAAAGGGCAGTCTATGATGGTACTTGCTACCCTGTTGAAATGGGAACCTTAAATCCCTTGCTTTTCATTAATTAAAGACAGTCAAAGGCAAATGTTATAAAAGAAACAGGCTTTTGCTAAATTTAATTTTTAACTTTTTTATTTTAATGAATCTGTTATAAATGTCAGATGCTTACTAACTTGTAGAGAATGTAAGTACCATTTACAAGCAAGTTCTATTCTGGTTAATGGAATTGTGTTTTTGACAGTAATAAAATAAGACTTCAAGAAATTCTGTTAAGGAATTTGTATCATGCTATAATTCAATCAAATAATATTTTTCCTGTATATAGGAGAACTGGCTGGTTTGCTTTCAAAATTTCTTACAGTGTATATGACATTAATTGAGTACTGAAAGAGATATGGAACTTTGAGAGGGGGAGTGGTATTAGGAGTGGGACATGACTGATGAATTATTTAGTATATTCTGTGTTTACAAGCCCTCCAAAACCTTGCTAAAGGAGGACTGGTCCTTCTCTGTCCATATTCTCACAATTTAATTGATGTAGTAAAATGTTTCTGTATGTGGAAGATAGTCATGGTGGTGTCTGTTTATATTAGATAGGTTGTTTTTCTTGCAAGTGCTAAAAAACACTATCTGTCTTAAACAATAAAGACAATTTTTAGCTCACATAACAAGAAGTTTGGAGGTTGATTATCTCCAAAGTTAATTAATTCAGCCAAATAATGACACTAGTAAGGGCCAGAGTTTGTTCCATTTTTCTGTACTGCCATACTCTGCCTATCAACTTGCCCTCTAATACTAGTGCCCCTCATACTCTCAAGATGGCTGCTGCAGTTCCAGGAATCACATGCAGACACTGCAATGCCCAGTAGAAAGAGAGTATGAACTATTCATGTGTATCTCTTTTTACTAGCAATGGAAACTTTCTAAGGAGTCCCACAGCACCACCCTGAAAACACCTCTTATTTATCATTGGTTGAAATTGTGTTATATGTATATGCCTACACCAGTACATTGGCAAGTGGTATACGGACATAAACGTAGAGTTAGTCCAGTCACTTACACAACCACCTCTCCCTGCCCTGCGTCTGGCCAAAACACATTGCTACCTAGAAAAGTTGGAGGGTGGAAAATATGTAAATAAACTCATGATGTTTTGGGGGGAAGGAAGAAACAGTTTCTGTTTCACAACCTCATGAGTTTGTCCTCAGGATCAGTTGATACAAAAGATTTGTAAGAAACTGGTGTATTTGTTAAATGTGATATATTACTTATCTAGGGAAACGAATGTTTTGTATAGTTCTACAAATGAAAGTTGTTGACTGTTCATAGGCATTTTAGAGCTGGAGGGACATTAGTGATCTTTTAGGTCAGTAGTTCTCAAACTGTGGTCTGTGGACCCCTACGGTTCCTGAAATCCTATTAGAGAACATGAGGAATATTTTAACAGTAATATTATCTTAGTCTGTTTGGGCTGCCATAACAAAATGCCTCAGGCTGGGTGGCATATAAACAACAAATTATATCTCATTGTTCTGAAAGCTGAGAAGCCTAAGATCAAGGCAGATCAAACCTAAGATTCAGTGTCTGGTGAGGGCCCTCTTTCTGGTTCACAGATGTTATGGTCTCTCTGTGACCTCACATGGTGAAAGGGGAAAGGCGTTTTTTTCTCTGGAGCGTCTTTTACAAGGGCACTAATCTCATTCATGAGGGCTTCTCCCCGTGACATAATCATCTCCCAAAGGCCCCACCTCCTAATGCCATCACCTTGAAGATTATAATTTTAAAACATATGAATTTTTTTGGAGGGGACATAAACATGTATCATAGCAAATATGAAGAATGTTTACTTTTCTCACTATGTTGACATTTGCACTGATGGTGAGTAAAATTACTGGTGCAGTGTACCACATTTTCTTAGTAGTTGTATTCGTCATACTCTCAGGGGGGAGAAAGCCAGTTTTACCTCAGAGGGTTCTCAATGTAGCATTAATTTATATTAATTGAATTTTGACCCTTGAGTGTATGTCTTTTTAATATTACATATGACAAAATGGGAAGTATACACAAAGCACTTATGTACGCTGAAGTAAGATAGTTGTTTCTAGGAAAAGCACTTGTGCAATTGTTTGAGTTACGAGCTGAACCAGTTGATTTTTGCATGGAACGCTTTTTTGTTTGTTTTAGATACAGGGTCTTGCTGTGTTGCCCCAGCTGGTCTTGAACTCCTGGCCTCAAGAGGTCCTCCCACTTCAGCCCCCCAAAGAGCTGGGATTACAGGCATGAGCCACCAAGCCCAGCCAAAATTCATTTTTACTTGAAAAACAACTGAGACAAACTGTGGTTATTTATACTTGGGTATTTGGCGGGCATTTTCTTGAAAATGAGTAGAATTAGCCTACCACTTCAAGGAAAACTACTGGCAGTATTTGTGGCCAATGAAAAATTTGAGCTTTTCAAGTAAGAGTGAGAATTTTGGAAAACTTGAACCTGACACCAAGAGTGTGACAGCTTCCCAAATCTTAGACTTTTCTAATGAAGCTGGTAATTATATTAATGTGTATTTTTTATATTGTACAATAAATTGTGTTAACATTTGGAAGCTCTGCATAGGTCAGTGAACTAATGTTTTCCAAATGACTAATACAGAGTGTTACAAAATCATGCATAGGGAAAAGATCCCTTCAAAGGGCAAGATAGATCGAATTTAATGTAATTGAATAAAAAAAGCTAGTTTTTTATTTTTATTTTATTATTATTATACTTTAAGTTTTAGGGTACATGTGCACAATGTGCAGGTTAGTTACATACATGTGCCATGCTGGTGTGCTGCACCCATTAACTCATCATTTAGCATTAGGTATATCTCCTAATGCTATCCCTCCCCACTCCCCCCACCCCTCAACAGTCCCCAGAGTGTGATGTTCCCCTTCCTGTGTCCATGTGTTCCCATTGTTCAATTCCCACCTATGAGTGAGAACATGCGGTGTTTGATTTTTTGTCTTTGCGATAGTTTAGCGAGAATGATGATTTCCAATTTCATCCATGTCCCTACAAAGGACAGGAACTCATCCTTTTTTATGGCTGCATAGTATTCCATGGTGTATATGTGCCACATTTTCTTAATCCAGTCTATCATTGTTGGACATTTGGGTTGGTTCCAAGTCTTTGCTATTGTGAATAGTGCTGCAATAAACATACGTGTGCATGTGTCTTTATAGCAGCATGATTTATAGTCCTTTGGGTATATACCCAGTAATGGGATGGCTGGGTCAAATGGTATTTCTAGTTCTAGATCCCTGAGGAATCGCCACACTGTCTTCCACAATGGTTGAACTAGTTTACAGTCCCACCAACAGTGTAAAAGTGTTTGTATTTCTCCACATCCTCTCCAGCACCTGCTGTTTTCTGACTTTTTAATGATTGCCATTCTAACTGGTGTGAGATGGTATCTCATTGTGGTTTTGATTTGCATTTCTCTGATGGCCAGTGATGATGAGCATTTTTTCATGTGTTTTTTGGCTGCATAAATGTCTTCTTTTGAGAAGTGTCTGTTCATGTCCTTCACCCACTTTTTGATGGGGTTGTTTGTTTTTTTCTTGTAAATTTGTTTGAGTTCATTGTAGATTCTGGATATTAGCCCTTTGTCAGATGAGTAGGTTGCGAAAATTTTCTCCCATTTTGTAGGTTGCCTGTTCACTCTGATGGTAGTTTCTTTTGCCGTGCAGAAACTCTTTAGTTTAATTAGATCCCATTTGTCAATTTTGGCTTTTGTTGCCATTGCTTTTGGTGTTTTGGACATGAAGTCCTTGCCCATGCCTATGTCCTTAATGGTAATGCCTAGGTTTTCTTCTAGGGTTTTTATGGTTTTATGTCTAACATTTAAGTCTTTAATCCATCTTGAATTAATTTTTGTATAAGGTGTAAGGAAGGGATTCAGTTTCAGCTTTCTACATATGGCCAGCCAGTTTTCCCAGCACCATTTATTAAATAGGGAATGCTTTCCTCATTGCTTGTTTTTCTCAGGTTTGTGAAAGATCAGATAGTTGTAGATATGTGGCATTATTTCTGAGGGCTCTGTTGTGTTCCATTGATCTATATCTCTGTTTTGGTACCAGTACCATGCTGTTTTGGTGACTGTAGCCTTGTAGTATAGTTTGAAGTCAGGTAGTGTGATGCCTCCAGCTTTGTTCTTTTGGCTTAGGATTGACTTGGCGATGCTGGCTCTTTTTTGGTTCCATATGAACTTTAAAGTAGTTTTTTCCAATTCTGTGAAGAAAGTCATTGGTAGCTTGATGGGGATGGCATTGAATCTATAAATTGCCTTGGGCAGTATGGCCATTTTCACGATATTGATTCTTCCTACCCATGAGCATGGAATGTTCTTCCATTTGTTTGTATCCTCTTTTATTTCATTGAGCAGTGGTTTGTAGTTCTCCTTGAAGAGGTCCTTCATGTCCCTTGTAAGTTGGATTCCCAGGTATTTTATTCTCTTTGAAGCAATTGTGAATGGGAGTTCACTCATGATTTGGCTCTCTGTTTGTCTGTTATTGGTGCATAAGAATGCTTATGATTTTTGTACATTGATTTTGTATCCTGAGACTTTGCTGAAGTTGCTTATCAGCTTAAGGAGATTTTGGGCTGAGATGATGGGGTTTTCTAGATATACAATCATGTCATCTGCAAACATGGACAGTTTGACTTCCTCTTTTCCTAATTGAATACCCTTTATTTCCTTCTCCTGCCTAATTGCCCTGGCCAGAACTTCCAACACTATGTTGAATAGGAGTGGTGAGAGAGGGCATCCCTGTCTTGTGCCTGTTTTCAAAGGGAATGCTTCCAGTTTTTGCCCATTCAGTATGATATTGGCTGTGGGTTTGTCATAGATAGCTCTTATTATTTTGAGATACATCCCATCAATACCTAATTTATTGAGAGTTTTTAGCCTGAAGGGTTGTCGAATTTTGTCAAAGGCCTTTTCTGCATCTATTGAGGTAATCATGTGGTTTTTGTCATTGGTTCTGTTTGTATGCTGGATTACATTTATTGATTTGCGTATATTGAACCAGCCCTGCATCCCAGGGATGAAGCCTACTTGATCATGGTGGATAAGCTTAAAAAAGCTAGTTGATAAAGTTTCAGATTCTACATTACAACTAACCTTATCTTAAAAGGCTATTAGAATGCACACTTTTCCAGCTATATAACTATTTGAAACCAGATTTTCTTCATATATTTTAAGTAAAGCAATGTATTCCAACAGAAGAAATGCAGAAGCAGATAGGAGGATTCAGCTTTTGTCAAAGCAAAGAAATCTACAAAAAAAGTAAAATAATCTCTCTTCCCACTATTTTTTTTTGTTTTGGAAAATATAAGTAATTTTCATAAAAATTCGTAATATATGTTAACATTTAATGGGTTTATTGTCACTTGAAAATGAATAAATAATTTTAAATATTACTCAGTTTTAATTTTTATATGGTATATGTTGATAGATGTAATCCAGATGATGGGGTCTTCAATACTTTTTAAGAGAGTAAAAAGGTCTTGAAAACAAGAAGTTTGAAAACTACTGCTATACCGAGGCCAACTCCATCTTTTACATGAAAGTGATTAATGAAAGATGATAACTAGTTATTTAGTTGCAGAGGCAGAGATGGAAGCTGTATTTTCTGAATCTTATTCTCGTCCTCTCTCCAGTATACTACATTGGTTTAGGGATTGGTAAATTGATAATATGATGTGGTAATTTTGTTCATCGTGGTAGATACAGTTAAAATACCAAACAGAAAATGTAGATACTAGATTGTACTCGTCTTGCCTACCATTTTCAATCCAATTGCCAAGTCAGAAACATTCTTGCTATACAAACCACAGCAGAAGAGACACACACAAAAAATAGCTAAAGTTGCAGTTACTTTTAGGTACTAAATTGGAAAATTCATGAAACCAGAGTTCTTATCTTACGTATCTTTGTATTCACCACAGTGCATGGACTGGTTTCTTCTATATAGTTATCTCTCAGGAAATAGTTGTTGAATGAATGTTGAATTTGGGGAAGGAGTAGATTTATCCGGATAACACTAAGAGGCAAGACTTAGAATCAATGAGTTAAGTTACAGGAACCCTGGATAGCAATAATTTTCTTTTTTCTTTTCTTTTCTGTTTTTTGTTTGTTGGTTTGTTTTGTTTTTGTTTTGTTTTTTGTTTTGAAGGAATCTTGCTCTGTCGCCCAGGCTGGAGTGCAATGGCATGATCTCAGCTCACTGCAACCTCCCCCTCCCAAGTTCAAGTGATTCTCCTGCCTCAGCCTCCTGAGTAGCTGGGATTAGAGGCGCCCGCCACCACACCCAGCTAATTTTTTATTTTTAGTAGAGGCAGTGTTTCACCACGTTGGCCAGGCTGGTCTCAAACTCCTGACCTCAGGTGATCCACCCTCCTTGGCCTCCCAAAGTGCTGGGATTACAGTCGTGAGCCACCATGCCCAGCCAGCAATAATTTTCTAACAGTTAATTATTTGCTACTTAGTAATGGAAATGTCTCATTAGTAATAGGAATGTTCCTTTACTAAAAATGCTCAAATAGAAGGTGGATGCTGCTCTGTCTGCCAACATACCATGAGGTCCCTTTGGATTCTAAGATTCTGTTTTTTCTGGTAATTAGAAGGAAAATACTTTCTTACTGAGCTCAAGTCTACTTCTATGATTTTATCGAGACAAGGTCTCCTGCTGCCTAGGCTGGTCTCAAACTCCTGGACTCAAGGGATCCTCCAACCTCAGCCTCCCAAAGTGCTGAGATTACAGGTGTGAGCCACCACGCCTGGCCTACTTCTATGATTTTAAAGCAAATTTTAGGTATAATTGACATACAATAAAATGCATATATTTGAAGTGTACAATTTGAGTTGTGACATATGTATACACCTGCGAAACCATCACAACATTCAAGATAATGAACATGTAAATTGCTCCAAAAGATTTTTATTCCTCTTTGTAATCCCTCCCTTCCTACCCCCATCCTCCATCCCCAAATAACCACTGATCTGCTTTCTGTACAGTAGAAAGTTTCATTTTCTAGATTTTTATATAAATGCAATTATATGATATGTATACATTCTTTGCTCTGACTTATTTCACTTAGCATAATTATTTTGAGATTCATCCATGTCATGGTGTGTGTCCATAGTTTATTATTTTATTGCACAGTAGAATTCCATTGTATTGATACACCACACTGTTGATGGACATTTGGGTTGTTTTTTGTTTGTGGCTATTAAAGTAAAGTTGCTATGGGCATTTTCTTGCACTTTAAAAGTACTAAATTGAGCTATAATTTCCATAAAGTGATACACAGTGATCTTAGGTGAACAGCTCAATTATTACTTAACTCAATTATAACTTAACAAAGTGTATACCAATCGTATATACTTTGGTAACTACCAACCAAGTGAAGATGTAGAACATTTCCATTACCTTGGAAAGGTCCCTCATGCCCGTCCCATTTCAATGTCTTTTGCGTCTTGTCTGAAAAATAGTAAGCCACAAGGTTGTGAAGATACATGTTTTCTTCCATAATCTTTATAGCTTCAGATTTTGTATTTATGTCCATTTTTCTTATATAGATACCCAGTTGTTCCAGTATTGTGTATTTAAAAGAAAAATTCCTTTTTTTTTCATTGAATTACCTTGAGGACTTTATTGAAAATCAATGGAATGTGTATATGCAGGTGTAGGTTGAAACTCACTAGTCTGTTCTATTCACCTGTTTGTGCATCCTTATGCCAATATCACACTGTATTGATTACTGTGGCATTACTTTGGTAGCATAAGTCCTTTACATTTCTTCTTATTCAGGATTGTGTTAGCTTTTGTGTTGGCTATTTATTCCATATAAATTTTACATTAATCTTGCCAAATTTTGCTTAAAAACCTTTTGAGGTTTTGATAGGATTTGTAACAATTGTATAGATCAATTTAGGAACAACCGAAATCTTAAAATTATTATTTTTTTCAATCCATGAACACCATATACCTCTCCATTAATTTAGATATTCTTTAATTAGCTTCATCATAGAGGTCATGCACATCATTTGTTAAATTTCTTCCTATATGAATAATTCTATTCTAAATGGTATCATTTTTAAAATTTTATTTTTAGTTACTTGTTGCTAAGATGTAGAGATGTGATTCATTTATATATTGATCTGTTTATCCAAAGATAAAATGCTAATTATTTTTCTTACAGTATGATTTACATACTGTAAAATTCACCCACTTTATGCACAGTTCTATTATTTTTGACAGATGTATACAGTAATATAAATATAGTCTCTAATCAAGATATAGAACAGCATTTCTAAATTTATTCATTAGTTCTAGTAGTCCTGTCAATTTCTTTGGATTTTGTATGTATACAATCATATCATCTGAAAATAAAGAGGGTCATAGTTTTTCCTTTCCATTACCTATGTCTTTTTGTCCTGGCTATCTTATTGCACTGGCTAGGACCTCCAGTACAAATATAATGGAAGTAGTAAAGAATGACTTTTTTTTTGCTGTCTTTTAAGGAAGATACTCAATATTTTGCTATTATATCAGCTGTAGGTTTTCCATAAACTTTACAGATCGAGGTGGTCCTTTTTCATTTCTATTTGCTGAAAATCTTTTTTAAAGTAATGAATGTTAAATTTCATCAAAAAATAATTTGTATCTCTTTAAACAATCATATTGTCAGGAGCTCAGCCGAGCTGCTAGGTGTCAGACACCAAGCCAAAATCAAAATAATAGTCAAGCCTTTAATCACTTAGTGTGATTATATAAACAAGAAGCTAAACCGGAGAAAGTGCTGAGGACTGTCCTCACTTCCCAGTTACATTTTTCCCCGTGGTAGATTGGACCAGCACAGGCTTCGGGGGTCTGTGTTTTCTCACTGACAAGGGAGCCCCAAACAAAAGGCTCTGGCAGTGTTAGGGACCCAGGGGTTTGGGGGAGGAAGAAGGAAAAGGCTAGGTGTGGAAAAGTACCTAGTACTGAGTCAGAGTGGAAAGAAGTGTCTTCAACGTTTGCTCCCACTTCCTCTGCTGTGAATATTTGTAAACAAGTCTTTGGGTAGACAAATGCTTTCATTTTCCTTGGATAAATATCAAGGAATGGAATTGCTGGGTTGTAGCATTAGTCTATTTTTAGCTTTACAAGAAACTGCCAAATTGTTTTCCTAAGTGGTTGTACCATTGTACTTTCCACTGAAGTATGAAAGTTGTAGTTGTTCCTCGTCAGAACTGTGCATAAAATGGGTGAATTTTACAGTATGTAAATCATACCGTAAGAAAAATAATTAGCATTTTATCTTTGGATAAACAGATCAATATATAAATGAATCACATCTCTACATCTTAGCAACAAGTAATTAAAAATAAAATTTTTACCTGCATTTGATATTGTCACTCTTTTTAATTTTAGTCATTTTGATATCTTAGTATTGGTATGTTCTTGTCATTTTCTTATAGTCACCTTTTGTTTATATTGAGTAAAATTCGCTATCTTTGGTGTACTGTTCTATGAGTTTTGATAAAAGCATACAACCTTTAACTACTGCCATAATCAAGACTCAGAATACTTCCATAACCTCAAAATATTTCCTCATATTGCTATGTAATTAACCTCTCTACTTACCCACAGTTTCTGGCAATCACTCATCTATTTTCTGTTCCTATAATTTTACCTTTTTTATAAATGTCTTATAGATTGACTCATCCAGTATGTAAAATTTTGAGTCTAGCTTTTTCCTCTTAGCATAATACATTTGAGATCCATCCATGTTATATGCATCAGTAGTCCATTTCTTTTTTATTTGTTTTCTTATAATTGAGTAGGAAGAGCTTTTTGTGCATTCTGCATATAATATATTCATTTCACACATACATGCCATGCGGATATGCTCTGCCATTTGGTGGCTTGCGTTTTTGTTTTCTTACCTATAATTTTCAGAGAATAAAAGTTCAATTTTGATACAGTCCATTTTATCACCTTTTTATGGTTATAGCTTTCTGTCCCCTTTATAAGAAATCTTTGACTTCCCCAAGGTCACCAAGATTTTCTTTCATATTTGCTTCTAAATGATTTTATAGTTTTTGCTTTTGATCCATTTACTTATTTTTGTGTGGTGTTTGGTAAGAGTTCTGGTTCAGTTTTTATCCCATGTGTTTAGTTCCAGCACCATTTGTTGAACAGACTATCCCTTCCCCATTAAATTACCTTGATACTTTTGTTTTGTAGGTCTGTTTTGTATTCTAGTCTGTTTCACCAATCTCTATGTCTATCCTTATGCCAATACCACAATGTCTTCACTACTGTACTTTTATGATAAGGTCTGAAATCAGGTAATGTAAGTTCTCCAAATTTGTTCTTTTCATATTTTGGGGTCTCCTCTTCCCCCCCACTTCTTCTTTGAATTTCTATATAAATTTTACAGTTACCTTGGCAATTTGTACAAGTAAAACTCCTGGAGTTTTGAATGGGATTGTATTTAATCTATAGGTCATTTTTGGGAAAAATGATGTCTTAACAGTATTCAGTGTTCTGATAAGTGAACATGGTGTATCTTTCTGTTTATTAAGATCATCTTTGGCCGGGCGCGGTGGCTCACGCCTGTAATACCAGCACTTTGGGAGGCCGAGGCGGGTGGATCATGAGGTCAGGAGATAGAGACCATCCTGGCTAACACGGTGAAACCCCACCTCTACTAAAAATACAAAAAATTAGCTGGGCGTGGTGGCGGGCGCCTGTAGTCCCAGCTACTGGGGAGGCTGAGGCAGGAGAATGGCGTGACAGCGAGACTCTGTCTCAAAAAAAAAAAAAATCATCTTTAATTTCTCTCAGCAATGTTTTCAGTGTGCAGGTCTTATATGTACTTTATTGAACTCATCCCCTAAGTATTCATGTATTTGAATTGTACTATAAATGGTGTCGTGTTTTATTTTCTTTCAATTGTTTGTTGTTGGTATATAGAAATACAACTGATTTTTTTTTTCTATTGACCTGTACACTGTGGTCTTGCTAAATTGATTATTTTTAGTAGCTCTTTCATGGATTATTTATAATTAACTACATACATGATTATGTCTTCTGTGAATTAAGATAGATTTGCTTCTTTCTTTCTAGTCTTCACGCTCCTTTTTTTCCCCTTATTGTACTAATTAGGGCCTGTAGGATAATGTTTAATGTAAGCATTAAGACCCCAGTTCTTTCCTGCCTTTTCCCAATGTTTGAAAACATATGCTTCACACATTTTGTACAGTTTCCTAGTTGTTTGTAGCAAGAGGGCAAGTCTAGTAGCAATCATTCCAACAAAATCTGCTTTCAGTTTTTTGATATTTATAAATAACAATGATGTGAACATTTTTGAACGTATTTGCACTTCAGATTATTTCCTTTGAACAGAGTTCTAAAACTATATATTGTAATCTATATACATATATCTGTATCTATCTCTCTGCCTGCATATTTAAACCTACAGTATAAGAGCTACCTCAAGAGCAGTGACTATATTTCAAATTTATATACCTTGCATCATCTAGCAGACAGCCTTTCATTGGATTAATGGAAAGTAAAATCTTTATGATTAATTTTCTCATACCCAGAGTATCTATTTAACTATAGCATAGAGATATTTCTAATCTTGCCTGTGAAGTCTAAAAAGACCGTGATCATTACCATAGTTTTAATTTACTATTACTTTATTTTGCTTCATTTTAACTGTCTTATTTCTCTTTGATAATGTTGTAGGAAACAAGAAATATGTAGGTCTTAACTTTGGCCACTGTTAAAATTTTTTTTAAAAAAAATATAATTTGGTTTATTTTGAGAAAGGGAAGACATTTTTCCTAACTTTCCTACATTTTGTGTTAACTTTGTAGGATGTTGTTTGAGCAATGACCCTGTAGGACGTGGCCTTACACATTTTGAGTTCATTTGAGTTAATTTAGTTTCAGGAAGGCTTCTGAAATAGGAAGCATTTATTCAAGCTTTAGTATTCCTTCTGAATAGTTTTGCTAGCTAGCTATAAACAGGCCAATTTGCCCTAGCTCTAAGTTTATGTTAATTTTCATTACTTTGTTTCAAAATAAAAGGGCCAATTCCCGTTACATTTTGATTTAAAAAATTAAGCTATACATTTTTCTTAGATGTGGGTATGTTAAAGCTTTTCAATGTCTGGCAAAATTAATCACCCTAGGCCGTGGATTTCCTTGCCCCCAACTCCCTCCACCCCCTAAAGATACTTGATAATATGTTGGAAGGAGAGAAATATAATAGCTTTTTTCTTCCAGTTCTTATGGTCAGGTGAGTTCCTAGGGTTTTTGTTTGTTTGTTTGTTTTGAGACAGAGTTTCGCTCTTGTTGCCCAGGCTGGAGTGCAATGGTGCGGTCTTGGCACACTGCAACCTCTGCCTCCCGGATTCAAGCAATTCTCCTGCCTCAGCCTCCTGAGTAGATGGGATTACAGATGGCTGCCACCACGCCTGGCAAATTTTTTTTTTTTTTTTTTTTTTTAGTAGAGATGCGATTTCACCATGTTGGCCAGGCTGGTCTCGAACTCCTGACCTCAAGTAATCCGCCTGCCTCGGCCTCCCAAAGTGCTGGGATTATAGGAGTGAGCCACCACGTTTGGCTGAGTTCCTAGGGTTTAAATGTTTTAAAATATTTTTATTCATAGTATACTCAAGTTATAGGAATTTGGTTAATAGTGAATAAATTCATTCTTAGCACCAGCCTCTCTCAATTCTATTTGCTTGCTTATCTTTTACAGCCTATTTAGACATATCATTTTTCTCCACAGTTGCAGTAAAGACTTCTTTCTGTTATAGCGCAAGCTTATTAGACCTTATCACAGCCTTCATGCCTTCATTTGTGTATACTATATAATGGGAAAAAAAAGACTAATGTTGTAAATTAACAAGTGAGATCAAACTGAAAAAGGTCACCTTTCTTAGAGGCTGAAAAAGAGATTCATTTTCTGGGGCCTGGATTTGTTTTTCTGACTAATTTTACTGCCACTTTTGAATTTGCAGATTGACAACCTTTATACTAAAAATATTTATCTGTATCCTAGTAGATTTCCAAATCCATATTCTCAGTTTTCTCTACTCCATGATATGCAGATATGGAAAAGGAGGCATTTTTTCCCCTCAGATGGTTAATGTTATAATTTGAAATTGGTAATATGCTAATAAACAAAGGTAGGTTCAAAATCAGATCTTTCTGATTTCCATGAGGCATTGTAAATATTATATTACTTAGGATTTGTTTTAAAATCAGGTTCCAATTTAAGTTGGAAAAAACTGAAAATGTTTAGAGGTAACAGTGATTAAATTATTTCAGATTATTATATTTTTCTTAGTTTTCCCTACATGTCTACTTCTTCATCTGTTGTTTTACTTTATGGTACTTAAACATTCTATAAAGTTTTTTGTTTTTTTTTGAGTTGGAGTTTCGCTCTTGTCATCCAGGCTGGATGGCATGATCTCGGCTCACTGGAACCTCACCTCCTGGGTTCAAGCCATTCTCCTGCCTCAGCCTCCCAAGTAGCTGGGATTACAGGCATGCACCACTACCCCTGGCTAATTTTTTGTATCTTTAGTAGAGACAGGTTTTCACCATGTTGGCCAGGCTGGTCTCGAACTCCTGAACTCAGGTGATCCGCCTGCCTTGGCCTCCAAAAGTGCTGGGATTACAGGAGTGGGCCACCACACCCAGCCTCTATAAAGATTTGTAGTGCGTTTAAACATTAATAGAATGAAAAAGTATTATAAAAGGCAAGAATATAGACATAGGTTCTCATTAAATCACAATTAATGGAAATGTATACTCATAGCAAAATTAATTATGCTCTTTTTGGGTAGAATATTCTGGAGCCTAAAGTTTCATCTCCTTTTCATACCACTGTCCTTAAAAATGCAACATTAGCTTAAACATGAATTTGTTTATATTAACATAAAACTTCTCTATAATAAATGTTTATTCAAAATTGAAGGAGGAAAAAAGATTTAGAGTAAGATACATACTAATATTAAATACTAGTGCTGAGATTATGAGTCATTTTTTCTTCTATGTATTTTCTGTTACCTACAGAGAAATAGTAATAGTAAATGCCTATTACTATTACAATAAAATGATTTTAAAATATTTAATATTAGTTTAACATATATTTCAACAGTTTTTTGATTTAAATAATTTAACAACATATTTTACAGTCATAGGGTTATTTTATTTTATTTTTGTTTGTTTCTTTTTTCAGACAGGATCTCACTCTATCACCCAGGCTGGAGTGCAGTGGTATGATCATGGCTCACTGCAGCCTTAACCTTCAGGGCTGAATCAATCCTTCCACTTCAGCCTCCTATGTAGCTGGGATTACAAGTGCACGCCCCCATGCCCCGCTAATTTTTGCAGAGACAGGGTCTCACTATGTTTCCCAGGCTGGTCTCTACTACTGGGCTTAAGTGATCCACTGGCCTTGGCCTCCCAAAGTGCTGGGATTACAGGCCTGAGCCATTGCGTCCCTTCCTATCCTCCCTCTCTTGTAATAAATGTTTTAGGTAATTTTTAAAGTTTTCTTTTACTTGGCTTTCTTAAAGGAGAACTTCAGTTGCTTTTTTCCAGTAAAAAATTCCAGAGACTGCCAGAAGAAGCCTAATGCCAGTAATAATTCTGTCATTGAACATAATGGAGAGGAGTCATCTTAATTTGTATGCACTCTTTTTTATATCAAGTGTAACACATATTCTTTTTGTCCTTCCCTCCAAGTGGGTTACAAACAGCTTTTCTCTTTCACTTTACCAACATTAAAAAGAGTGATTTTAAGAATGCTGGATCCACCTTTTTCCACTTATATTTGGAATGAAATGTGTAATTTATGTATGAAACCTTTAATTTTAATTTAAGGTCTCGTGAAAGCACCAAAAATCTTTAGATAAATTGACACGGAGTTGCTTTAAGATACAAATTCCTTCTTAGTAAAAAAAAGGAAGAATTTTAAAACTTTATGTTTTAATTGTTTCTAGTTGAATTCAGAATATTAAAGCTTTGTTATATATGTGGTAACTCTCTAATAAATACTTCAAGAAAGTATCTCAGTATT
Source organism: Pan paniscus (assembly GCF_029289425.2). NCBI lineage: Eukaryota > Metazoa > Chordata > Mammalia > Primates > Hominidae > Pan > Pan paniscus. The sequence continues at coordinate 107,945,575 of NC_073272.2, forward strand.
TAATTAATTATGAGTACTATAATTTATTCTAAAGCCTTAATAAAATCAAATTTCTATTAGTTTATGCTTTTCTCAATGTTCATTGAAAATATTGAGTCATATTACCTATTACTGCCCCAATCCCCAGCCCAGCTTGTAACTTTCCTGAGGAGGAAAATTGAGTAAACCTCAGTGATTATTTGACAGTTGACTCCATAGCTAAGCTGGAAGACAGGGTGTTGTGGGAGGGAGATAACGCTTTTAGGGTTTTACTGAAGAAAGGATGTAGATTTTCTGATTCTGTTTTGAAGATGATATAGGTGGATGCTGCTGGGAGAAATGACAGTGTCATCCCATTAGGCATGTCGTGCCCATCCCCTTTTAGGATTCTGCATATCTCTTAGTTTTTCCTTTGTCAGGTAACAAAGGTGTAACATGGGAGATATATTCCACTTCTCCACATTGTTAGCTTAGTGTAGTACTCTATCCAGCAAATTATTGGAAAGAGCAGGATTTGGAAGTTAGACTAGATTTTATTGCTTGGGTAGAGAGAGAATGCTCAAGAGAGTTTATCCTGGACACCAGAGGATGAGCAATTGGAAAGATGGACTGCTTTAGCATTTTTGTGTTATTTTGCAATAGATAGGGCAGATTCCCCTCTTTTTATTGCAGTACAAAATCCCTTTAATAGCTAGCTCTAACGTTACTATGGCACTATAGTGTAATGGTTTAGTTTAGAGTATGGGCATGGATGTCAGACTCGACTTGTATCGAGACTCTTCCACCTACCAATTGGGCTAACATTATTAGTCTAAAGTGTCTTAATGCCTGGCGTAGAGTAAGTGTTCAATAAATAATTTTCCACAGGATCTATAGTGTCCTCTTCCAATATAATTTAGTTCAATCTTAAGCCTAATAGTTTGTTTTCCTTCCTGATCAGCTTTCTTCATCTCTAGCATTTTACCATAGGAGGGAAAGATGTCTTAGAAACACTTTTTTAGTTTATTTCTAGAGGTATTGGCTAGACTTCATGTCAGTTATATGCATATACCAATATTTTATATATTAAAAACAAATATAATCCCTAGAACAGCATTGTCTGATTAGAGATAAAATGGTCTCAAAAGAGGACAGGAAAATAGGGAAGTGGGAGTAGTAGTAAAGAGAAATTTAAACCAATGTGTAAACAAGAAAGCAGGTTTATCTGCAACTATAGGGAAGAACTGTTCAAATTACCTTGCACATTTTTATTTCTTAGGAGGCTTCTTAAGATTTTAAATTAAGTTATTAAACTATTTATTGGGTTGAATTAAATATTTAGATAAATGCAGTATATAGATATGTCTGTCTGTATGCATATATGTTAAATACACCTAAGTTTCTTATACTTTAACTAATTTTGGGATTCCTTCTCACCCAAAAGAAATTTAAATAAATACTTTGGATATTTCTGTAAATACAGCATGCCATTTAGCAAATTTAAGGGAACAAGTGAATAACTTAGCTATGCCAACAATGTTTTGCCTCCGCATTCCTTGGCGCAAACAGGGACCTCAGTGAAGCGTTCCTCATGGGAGTTGCCTGGGGAAATCTTACTGAAGAAGTCTAGGTCCCAATTCAGGCTCCTTTCCCTTCTACTTTCTAAAATATCAACTTTATTGAGGTATAGTTTACATACAATAAAATGTACTAGTTTTAAGTGTACAATTTAATGATTGACAAATGTGCGCACCCACAACATTTTCAATATTGAGCAGTTTCATCACCCCAAAAAGTTCCGTTTGTTTTCCTTCCCAGTAAATCTTTCCCTATCCCTGTACCCTGAAAGCCACTGACCTGCTGTCACTATGAATATTTGTGTACAAGTCATTTTGTACACATAATTTTCATTTCTCTTGGGTGAGTGCAAAGGAATAGAATTGCTGGGCTGCATAAATATGTAATGTATTGAACCTTACAAGAAACAAATATGTTTGCAAAATAATAGGAATATTTTACATTCTCACCAGCAGTTTATAAGACCTTTTTAATTATAGCTATCCTGGTGGGTATGAAGTGGTATCTTGTTGTTTTAATTTGCTTTTTCTGATGTTGAGCATATTTTCATGTGGTTATTGGCCATTCAAATATCTTCTTTTGTGATGCATATTCTCAAATCTTTGCCCATTTTTTTCAAAAGTTGGATTACTTGCCTTCTTATAATTGTAAGAGTTCTTTATTTGTCATGTTTACATAAATATACACACACGTATATTATACACACACCTAGTATTTTTCCCATTCTGTGGATCGTATTTTCTTTTTCTTAATGGTATATTTTAATTAGCAGAATTCAAAAATTTTATGAAGCCCAGCTTATCATTTTTTTCTTTGATCTTTATTGCCCTTTGCATTATAAGGAAGAATCCTTTAACTATTAATACACTAAAGTTTTAAATTTTGCCTGCTTTCTTCTAGATATTTGGTGCTTTTAACTTTTGATAAACTTAGTGTTATTTTGGTGTGCAGTGTGAGTTAAGGGTCCTGGTTTAATTTTTTAAAAAATTATCAAGGTGAAATTTACATAACATAAAATTAGTCATTTAAAAGTGAACAATTCAGTGACATTTTGTATATTCATCATGTTATGTGACCACTTCTACCTAGTACTAAAAATTTGGTTTCTCTCACTCCACCTTGTCCCTGGAAACCATCAGTCTGCATTCTGTCTCTGTGGATTTACCTATTCTGGATATTTCATATAAATGAAATAATACATTATGTGACATTTTGTGTTTGACTTATTTCACTTAGTATTTTCAAAGTTCAACTTCATTGTACATCATCCCTTTTTATGGCTGAATAATTTTGCATTGTATGGATATACCACATTTTGTTTATTCGTTCATCCATTGTTGGACATCTGGGCTATCACCACTTTTTATCTATTGTGACGAGTGCTGCTATGAACATGTATATATATATGTATTTGTTTGAGTACTTGTTTTTAATATTTAAGGGTGTATCCTTAGGTGTGGTGTTACGGGCCATATGGTAATTCTATATTTACGTTTTAAGGAACCATCAGACTATTTTCCTTGGCGGTTTAAACATTTTACTTTGCCACCAGCAAGGTATCAGCATTTCAAGTTCTCCACAATCTTATCAACACTTGTTATTTTTGTTTTGTTTATTTTAAGTTTTAATTTTTTAATTATGGCCATCCTAGTTTGTTATGGAGTGGTTCTTCATTGTGGTTTTGATTTGCTTTTTCCGAATGCCTGATGATACTAAGCATTTTTCAAGTGCTTGTTGGCAATTTGTATATCTTCTTTGGAGAAATATCTATTCAAGTCCTTTGACCATCAGTATTTTTTTTTTTTTAGACTTAAGGTCTTGCTCTGTTGCCCAGGCTGGAGTGCAGTGGTGTAATCATGCCTCACTGCAGCCTTTAACTCCTGGGCTCAAGTGATCTTCCCATCTCAGCCTCCTGAGTAGCTGGGCCTGCAGGCAGGTGGCACCACATGGCCAAGGTGGCTTTTTTTTTTTTCTTTTAGAAATGGGGTCTTGCTATGTTGCCCAGGTTGGTCTTTCTTGCCTCTGCCTCCCAAGCAGCTGGGATTCCAGCCCTATTTTCAAGTTGGGCCGTTTATCTTTTTGTTGTTGAATTGTAAGAGTTATTTATACATTCTGAATACTAGACAAATACATAATTTGCAAGTATTTTCTCCTATTCCGTAGGTTGTTTTTTTCACTTTTGTGATAATGTGCTTTAATGCAGAAACATTTTAAAATTTCATGAAATCCAATTTGTTTTTTTTCCTTTCTTGCTTATGCTTTTGGCGTCATATCTAAGAATCCATTGCCAAATCCAAAGCCATGAAGAGTTATCTCTATGTTTTATTATACAAGTTGTGTGGTTTTAGCTCTTATGTTTAGGTTGTTGATTCATTTTGAAATAGTTTTTGTAAATGGCATAGAGGTCCAACTTTATTCTTTTAAATGTGGATATACAGTTGTCCCAGCTGTTATTTTCTCATTGACTAGTCTAGGCACCCTTATCAAAAATCAATTTACCATTGATGTATGGGCTTAGTTCTAGACTCTCAGTTCTATCTCAATGGCTATGTTTATCTTTATGCCAGTACCACACTGTTTTGCTTACTGCAGCTATGTAGTAGGGTTTGAAATCAGAAAGTGTGTGTCTTCCAGCTTTCTTTTACTTTTTCCAGATTGTTTTGGTTGTTAGGGCCCCTTGCAATTCCATATGAATTTGAAGATTGACTTTACTATTACTCTTTCTGCATAAAAGGCTGTTCAATAGGGATTTCATTGAATCTGTAGATTGCTTTGGGTAGTATTGCCATCTTAATAATATTAAGTCTTCCAATCCAGGAACACAAGATGTCATTCATTCATTTAGGTTTTCTTTAATTTCTTTCCTCATTGTTTTCTAGTTTTCTGTGTACATGTTTTTTACCTCCTTGGCCAAATTTATTCCTAGGTGTTTTATTCTTTTGGATGTTATTGTAAATGGAATTATTTTCTTAATTTCCTTTGTAGATTGTTCATTTGGGCTCTATAGAAATAAAACTAATTTTGTGTTTTGATTTTGTACCCTAGAACTTTGCTGAATTTATTAGCTTTAGTAGTTTATTTGTGGATTCTTTAAGGCTTTCTGTATACAGGTTGAGTATCTCTTATCTGAAATGCCTAGGACCAAAAGTGTTTCAGATTTTGGAGTTTTTCAGGTTTTGGAATGTTTGCATATACATAATGAGATATCTTGGGGATGGGACCCAGGTTTCAATATGAAATTCGTTTATGTTTTATATACATCTTATACACATAGCCTCAAGGTAATTTTATACTATATTTTAAATAATTTTATGCATGAACCAAAGTTTAGACTGCGTTTTTACTGTGACCCATCACATGAAATCAGGTGTGGAATTTCCCACTTGTGGCATCTTGTTGGCGGCACTCATAATGACTTGAATTTTGGAGCATTTTGGATTTTGGATTTTCAGGTTAGGAATGCTCAACCTGTATGAAAAAAATATATCTGCAAAGAGAGATAGCTTTGTTTCTTCCTTTCCAATTTGGATGTCTTTTATGTCTTTTTCTAGCCTAATTACTGTAGCTAAAACTTCCAGTACTATGTTGAATGGAATTGGTGAAACCAAGCATCCTTAGCTTGTTCCTGATCTTATAGGAAAACAGTTTTTCACCTTTGAGCATTCAGTTAGATGTGGGTTTTTCGTTAAGTGTTTTTTTTTTTTTTTTTTATCATGCTGAGAATGCTCCTTTACATTCCTGGATTTGAGTGTATTTATTAGGAAAGGGTGTTGGATTTTGTCAGATTTTTTTTTTATCATTGAGATGATCCAAATGTTTTTTCCTATTGGTTCTATTAATGTGGCATATTGCATCAGTGGGTTTTCTTATATTGAACCACATTGCATTCCTGGGATAATTCTCATTTGGTCATGGTTTATAATTCTTTTAGCATGCTGTTGGATGTGGTTTGCTAGCATCTGTTGAGGGTTTTTTTTTTTTGCCTCTATTTTTACAGGGACTATTAATCTATAATTTTATTTTCTTTAGCATCCTTGGCTTTCGTATCAGAATACAACTATATTTATAGAATGAGTTAGGTAGTGCTATTCTGCTTTTTGGAAGAGTGTGAGAGTAATTGGTGTTGTTTTCTTTAAATTTTTGGTAGAATTCACTAGTGAAGCTATCTAGCTATGGACTTTACTTCGTTGTTAGGTTTTTGATTATTGAGTCAATGTCTTTACTTGTTATGAATCTTTTCAGATTTTCTATTTTTCTTGAGTTAGTTTAGGTAATTTGTATGTTTCTAGAAATTTGCCCATGTCATCTAGGTTGCCTAATTTACTGGTGTATGATTTTTCATAGTATTTTTTCTCTCTCTTTTTTTTTTTTTGAAACGGGATCTTGCTCTGTCACCTAGGCTAGTCTCAAACTCCTGAGCTCAAAGGATCTTCCTTCCTCAGTCTCCTGAGTAGCTGGGACTACAGGCACCTGTCACTGTGCCTGGCTAATTTTTTAATTTTTATTTTTTGCAGAGATGGGGTCTTGCTTTGTTGCCCAGGCTGGTCTCAAACTCCTGGGCTCAAATGATCCTCCTGCCTCGGTCTTCCAAAGTGCTGGGATTACAGGGATGAGTCATCATGCCTGGCTAATAGTATTTTCTTATAATTCTTTTTATATCTGTAAGGTTAGTAGTAATGTCTTCATTTTCATTTTTTATTTCAGTTATTTGTATCTTCTCCCTTTATTTTTTAGTTTAGCTAAAGATTTGTCAATTTTCTTGGTCTTTTCAGAGCACTAACCTTTGTTATTTTATTTTATTTTCAAGTTTTCTTTTTGCTTTAAAGCTATAATAGTAAACAACATAATTTGCACATATATTCAGGCTCATTTTCAAATTTTATTTTCATTTCAAAGGGCACATGTGCAGGTTTGTTACATGGGTAAATTGTGTGTAACTGAGGTTTGATGTATGAATGATCCCATTACCCAGGCAGCGAGCACAGTACGTGATAGGTAGTTTTTCAACCCTTGCTTCCCTCCCACCCTACCTCCTCTAGTAGTCCCCAGTGTTTATTGCCCCTCTCGTTGTGTCTGTGTGTACTCATTGTTTAGCTCCCACTTATAAGTGAGAACACGTGGTATCCGGTTTTCTCTTCCTGCATTATTTCACTTAGGATAATGGCCTCCAGCTGCATCCATATTGCTGCAAAAGACTCTATTTCACTCATTTTTATGGCTGTGTAGTGTTCCATGGTGTATATGTACCAGATATTCTCTATCCAATTCACCATCGATGGGAATCTAGGTTGATTCCATGTCTTTGCTATTGTGAATGGTACTGCAGTGAACAAAGACATATATGAAAGTGCATGTTTTTGGTATAATGGTTTCTTTTTTGGGGGGTATATACCCAGTAATGGGATTGCTGGGCCAAGTGGTAGTCATGTTTTAAGTTCTTTGAGAAATCTCCAAACTGCTTTTCACAGTGGCTGAACTAACATACATTTACACCAATGGTGTACAAGCATTCCCTTTTCTCTGCAGTCTCACCAGCATCTGTTTTTTGTTTTGTTTTGCTTTTTAATAATAGCCATTCTGACTGGTCTAAGATGGTATATCATTGTGGTTTTGATTTGTATTTCTCTAATGATTAGTGATGTTGAGCATTTTTTCATATATTTGTTGCTTGCATGTATGACATCTTTTGAGAAGTGTCTGTTCATGTCCTTTGCCCATTTTTAAATGGAGTTATTTGTCTTTTGCTTGTTGAATTAAGTTATTTGTAGATTCTGGATACTATACTTTTGTTAGATGCATAGTCTGTTAATATTTTCTCCCATTTTGTAGGTTGTTTGTTTACTGTGTTGATAGTTTCTTTTGCTGTGCAGAAGCTCTTTAGTTTAATGAGGTCCCACTTGTCAATTTTTGTTTTTGTTGCCATTGCGTTTGGGGATTTAGTCATAAATTATTTCCCAAGGCTAATGTCCAGGATGGTGGTTCCTAGGTTTTCTTCTAGGATTCTTATAGTTTGATGTGCTACATTTAAGTCTTTAATCCATCTTGAGTTAATTTTCATGTATGGTGAGAAGTAGGGATTGAGTTTCATTTTTCTTCATATGGCTAGTCAGTTATCACAGCACCATTTATTGAATAGAGAGTCATTTTCCCATTACTTGTTATTGTTGAGTTTGTCGAAGATCAGATGGCTGTAGGTGAAAGGCTTTATTTCTGGGTTCTTTACCCTGTTCCATTAATCTATATGTCTGTTTTTGTACCAGTACCATGCTGTTTTGGTTGCTGTATCCTTGTAGTGTAGTTTGAAGTCAGGTAATGTGAGGCCTCCAGCTTTGTTCTTTTGGCTTAGGATTGCTTTGGCTATTTGGGCTCTTTTTGGGTTCCATATGAATGTATAAATAGTCTTTTTCTAATTCTGTGAAAAATGACATTGATAGTTTGATAGGAATAGTTTTGAATCTGTAGATTGTTTTGGGCAGTATGGCCATTTTAACGATATTGATTCTTCTCATCTGTAAGCCTGGAATGTTTTTCCATTTATTTCTATCATCTATGATTTACTTCTGCAATGTTTTGTAGTTCTTCTTGTAGAGATACTTCACCTCCTTGGTTAGGTATATTCCTACATATTTTTTGGTGACTATTGATAATGAGATTGCTTTCTTGATTTGGCTCTCAGCTTGAACCTTACCAGTATATAGAAGTGGCAATCATTTTTGTACCATGATTTTGTAACCTGAAACTTTACTGAACTCGTTTGTCAGCTCTAGGAGCCTTTTGGTGGAGTCAATAGGGTTTTCTAAGTAAAGAATCATAGCATCAGTGAAGGGAGATAATTTGACTTCTTTTACAATTTGGATGCCTTTTATTTGTTTGTGCTGCCTGATTGCTCTGCCTAGGACTTCAGTACTATGTCGAAAAGGAGTGGTGAGAATGGGCATTTTTATCTTGCTCTGGTTCTTAAGTAGAATACTTTCAGCTTTTGCCCTTGTGGTATGAACTTGGATGGGGGTTAAAGAACCAACTTTTGGTTTCATTGATTGTCTCGATTGTTTTTATATTTTCTATATTGCTTATCTCCACTCTAATCTTTCATAATTTCCTTTCTTTTGCTAGCTTTGGGTTTAGTTTGCTCTTCCTTTTCTAGTTTCAGAAGGTATAAATATAGGTCATTTATTTGAGCTCTTTCTCATCTTTTAATGTAAGCATCGACTACTATAAATTTTCCTTGTTACCATTTCCTTCACTACATCCCATAATTTTTAGTATGTTGTATTTTTATTTTCATTCTTCTCTTAAGTATTTTCTAATTAGTTTTGTAATTTCTTCTTTGACCTATTGGTTGTTTAAGGGCTACATTATTTAATTTGTACATATTTGTGAAATTTCCAGCTTTCTTCTTTTTATTGATTTGTAGTTTAATTCCATTGTGATTGGATATTACATTTTGTATGACTTCAATTTTTGATATTTTTTCAGACTTATTTTGTGGCCTTACATATATTGTGTCTTAGAGAATGTTACATATGCACTTGGGAGGAATGTGTATTTTACTGTTGTGTATTCTATATATGTCTAGAAATAGGCTTATGATGTTGTTCAAGACTTCTGTTTCCTTATTGGTCTTCTGTGTAGATGTTCAATCCATTATTGAAAATTGATTTTCGAAGTATCCAACAATCATTATAGAACTGTCTATTTCTTTTTTAAATTCTGTCAAGATTTGCTTCCTATATTTAGAGGCTCAGTTACTTGGTGTGTATATGTTTATAATTGTTATATGTTGACGAATTTACACTCTTTTCAATAAATAATATTGTTGTCTTTTGTAACAGGGGTGACTTAAAGCCTAATTTGTTGGATATTATTATAATCAGCCACCCCAGCTCTCTTTTGGTCATTATTTGCCTGGGATATCTTTTTTTCTTTCTTGAAATTTCAGCCCATTTGCATCTTTGAATCTAAGGTGAACCTCTTGTTGAAAGAATCCCTTCAGAATGCTAATTTCATTGCCTTTGGGAATATACCTAGTAGTGGGATTGCCAGATCTTATGGTAATAACACTTTTAGTTTTTTGAGGAACCGCCATACTGTTTTCCAAAATGGCTGTACTAATTTGCAGTACCACCAACAGTATATAAGGGCTCCCTTTTCTCCACATCCTCACTAACATTCATCTTTTAGCTTTTTGATAACAGCCAGTCTAACAGGTGTGGGGTGTTATTGTGGTTTTGATTTGCATTTCTCTGGTGATTAAAGATGTTGGACATTTTTTTGTGTGTCTGTTGACCATTTGTATGTCTTCTTTTGCTAAATGTCTATTCAAGTCTTTAGAACATACATTCCTCACATGTTTGTGGTGATGCTGGTTTAAACCAATTGCAGTGCTAGTCATATAAAAGTATAGTACATACAATTATTTACAGTATGTAATATAATAAGTCACTATGTTACTGGTTTATGTGTTTACCATACTACACTCTTACCATTATTTTGTTATCACTACTTCATAAGTAGAAGGAGTGTATTCCTTCTTCTCATAACACAAAAAAGTTAATTGTAAAACAGCCTCAGTCAGGTACTTCAGAAGGTATTTGAGAGGAAAGTATTGTTATCATAGGAGGTGACAGCTCCATGCATGTTATTGCCCCCAAAGACCTTCCAGTGGGACAAGGTGTGGAGGTAGAAGACAGTGATATTGATGATTCTGACCCTGTGTACGCCTAGACTAATACGTGTGCTTGTGTCTTAGTTTTTAACAAAAAGTTTTAAAAGTTAAACAATAAATACAGTATTTTAACAATAGAAAAAAGGTTATAGAATAAGGATATAAAGTTTTATATATATATATATATATTTTTTTTTTTTTTTTTTTTGAGACGAAGTCTTGCTCTCCAGTAGCCCAGGCTGGAGTGCAGTGGCGCAATCTCGGTTCACTGCAACCTCTGCCTCCCAAGTTCAAGCGATTCTCCTGCCTCAGCCTCCCAAGTAGCTGGGATCACAGGCACCTGCCATCACGCCTGGGTAATTTTTGTATTTTTAGTAGAGATGGGATTTTACCATTTTGGCCAGGCTGGTCTCAAACTCCTGACCTCAAGTGATCTGCCTGCCTCGGCCTCCCAAAGTGCTGGGATTACAGGTGTGAGCCACTGTGCGCTGCCAATAAAATATTTTTGTACAGCTGTACAATATATCTGTGTTTTCAGCTAAGTGTTATTACAAAAGTATCAGAAAGCTAAAACAATTCTAAAAAGTTTATAAAGACAGTCAAAGTAAGCTAAGGTTAATTTATTATTGAAGGAAGAAATTTTTTATGAATTTAATGTAGCCTAAGTGTACAGGGTTTACAGAGTCTATAGTAATATGCAGCAATATCCTAGTTCTTCATGTTCACATACTACCCACTCAACTGGTTCAACCAGAACAACTTCAAGCCTTGCAATGTCCATTCATGGTAAGTGCCCTATACAGGTGTACCATTTTTAATCTTTTATATCATTTTTAACATCTTTTATATCATATTTTATATTTTATATCATATTTTACTGTACCTTTTCTATATTTAGATATTTCTAGATACATACTTACCATTGTGTTACAGTTGCCTACAATATTCAGTACAGTAACATGCTGTACAGATTTATAGCCTAGAAGCAATAGATTATACTATATAGCATAGGAATATAGTAGACTATACCATTTAGGTTTGTGCAGGTACACTCTATGATGTTTGCAGAATGATGAAATTGCCTAACAATGCATTTCTCAGAACATATCCCCATTATTAAGTGATGCATGACTGTAATTGTTTCCTTTGCTTTGTAGATTTTTAGTTTGATGCAATACCATTTGTTTATTTTTCCTTTTATTGCTTGTGCTTTTGGGGTCATATACAAGAAATCGCTGCCCAGAACAATGTCATGGAGCTTTCCCCCTATGTTTTATTCTAGTAATTTTATAGTTTCAGATCTTACATTTAATCCATTTGGGGTTGATTTTTCTATAAGGGATGAGATAAGAGTTCATTTTCTTTCTTCTTTATGTGGATATCCAGTTTTCTCAACATCATTTATTAAAGAGACTGTCCTTTCTCCAGTTTGTGTTTTTGGTGCCTTTGTCAAAAATCAACTGACTGTAGATGTATGGGTTTATTTCTGGGCTCTCTATCTTATTCCATTGGTTGATATGTCTGTTTTTATTCCAGTACCATGTTGTTTTGATTACTGTAGCTTTGTTATATATATTGACATCTGGTAGTGTGACACCTCCTGCTTTGCTCCTTTTGGTCAAGATCGTTTTGACTATTTGGGGTCTTTTGTGGTTTTATATTAATTTTATTATTGTTTTTTGTATTTCTGTGAAGAATAGCATTTTAATTTTGATAGGGATGGCATTGAATCTGTGGATCGCTTTGAGTCTTTGTATACATGTTTATGGTATATTTAGTTTTTTAGGCCTTTAAGAACTTATTTTAGCAATGTTTTATACATTTCAGTGTACCTGTTTTATTATTTCTTGTAGTAGTAGTAGTATTAGTAGTAGTATTCGTAGCTTTTTGTAGATTTTTCAAGATTTTTAATATGCACAATTATGGTGTCTTTGAAAAGAGACAGTCTTACTTCTCCCTTTCTTCCCTATATGCTTGTTATTTGTTTTCCGTGCCTTGTTAAACTAGCTAGGACCTCCAATATAATATTCAAAAGAAGCAGTGAGAGCAAAGCAGTGAGATCAGACATCCTCAACTTGCTTCTATTATTAGTGGGAAGGCATTCAGTCTGTTACCATTAAATGTGATATTATCTCAGTGGTTCTCAATGAGTGGGGGATCTTCACCCACCAGAGGACAGTTGGCAATGTCTGGAGACATTCTTTGTTGTCACAACTGGGGGCTGTTATTGGTTTTTTAATGAGTAGAAGCTCACCAGAGCCCCTCTTCCAGGCCTAGAGCCCCTTCATGTTTTACTAACTCTGGCACCAAAACTCAATTGATCGCAAAAACTGATGGGAACGTATATGAAACTACTTATAGTCTTGATCCAACCTTAGGATATTCATAAGTTTTACTGCTAAATATTAATTTGTTCAATTACAAAATGTTATGTAACTTGTACAGTATATAAACCTCTCTAAATTCTGATTTTCAAACAGTATATAGACATAAGGATTTCAGGATTTCATTTAAGGGTCTATAGAGATGCTGCCAAACATCCTACAATTCACAGGACACCTACTCACCCAGACTCTGCAACAAGAAATCATCTAGCCCAAAACGTCCATAGTGTTGCTGTGGAGAAACTATGTACTACCTGTAGGTTTTAAGGGATATCCTTTACCAGATTGAAGAAGCTATCTCTTAGTCTGCTAAGAGTTTTCATCAGAAATGGCTATGAAATTTATGTCAGATGGTTTTTCTTCTAATTGTATACGCCTTTATACTCATGTATTCTATGAATATAAAAAATACCTTGATTTATTTATTTTAAATTTTTAATTTAAAAAGTTTTTGATTTTAATTTTTATGGGTACATAGTAGGTATATTTATGGGATACGTGAGATGTTTTGATACAGACACACAATGCGTAATAATGACATCATGTAAAATGGGGTATCCGTCCCCTCAAGCATTTATTCTTTGTGTTACAAACAATCCAGTTATACTCTCTTAGTTATTTTATATGTACAATTAAATTATTATTGACCATAGTCATCCTGTTGTGGTATCAAATACTAGGCATTTTCTAACTGTTCTTTGTTTTTTTTTTTTTTAACTATTAACCATCCCCACCTCCTCCCTACCACAACCTCACTACCCTTCCCAGCCTCTGGTAACCATCCTTCTACTCTCTATCTCCATGAGTTCAATTGTTTTGATTTTTAGGTCCCCAAAATAAGTGAGAACATGCAGTTTGTCTTTCTGTGCCTGACTTATTTCACTTAACATAATGACTTCTAGTTCCATCCACCTTGTTGCAAATGACAAGATATCATTCCTTTTATGGCTGAATAGTACTCCATTGTGTATATATACCACATTTTCTTTATCTATTCATCTGTTGATGGACACATGGTTGCTTCCAAATCTTGGCTCTTGTGAATAGCGCTACAACCAACATGGGAGTGCAGATATCTCTTTGATCTACTTATTTCCTTTATTTTGTATATTGCATTAGTTGGGGTTCTCTTAGAGGGACAGAACGAATAGGACAGGAAGCATCCAGCATGGGAGAAAGATGTAGGCTGGGAGGCTAGGCCCATCTCTCATTTTCACGTTTTTCTGCCTGCTTTATATTCGCTGGCAGCTAATTAGATTGTGCCCACCAGATTAAGGGTGGATCTGCCTTCTCCAGCCCACTGACTCAAATGTTAATCTCTCTTGGTGACACCCTCAGAGACACGCCTAGGAGCAATGCTTTGTATCCTTCAGTCGAATCAAGTTGACAACTCAGTTTTAACCATCACAAGTCCACCCCTTGTCAACTTGAACCCATACACATCTCCTGGGATCATACATAATCTTCAAATAAAGACAATAATAAGGTCATAATTACGCCTAACATAATACAGCTATCCTTCATACAACCAGAAACACAACAATCCCCAACCCAAATACTATTACATAAAGTTAACATACTTAAATGCTGATATGAAGTCAATAAATCGTACATCACATGATAAAGGAGAAAGGAAATAAAATGAAGATATTAGTACAAGTGTGTACATGCACAAACATGTTTTTAACAAAAGAAAGAGGAAAGGCTGGGCGCGGTGGCTCATGCCTGTAATCCCAGCACTTTGGGAGGCCGAGGTGGGTGGATCACCTGAGGTCGGGAGTTCGAGACCAGCCTGGCCAATGTGGAGAAAAACCCTGTCTCTACTAAAAATATAAAAATGAGCCGGGTGTGGTGGTGCATGCCTGTAACCCCAGCTATTTGGAAAGCTGAGGCAGGAGAATGGCTTGAACCTGGGAGGCAGAGGTTGCAGTGAGCTGAGATCGCGCCACTGCACTCCAGCCTGGGCAACAGAGAGAGACTTTGTCTCAAAAAAAAAAAAAAAAAAAGAAGAAGGAGAAATACTCATGACAATTAGTCCTCATTTCTGTAGCTGGTCACATGGTTGTAGCTAATATTGGTGATTACCTTGTTCTACTACCTATTCTGTATTCCCTTTGCCTTCAGCAAGCAGCTTAGCAGGTCGTGGTTTTTTTTCCTGGTGGAGTGACCCAAACCTTCCTTCCTGAAGGGTCTGGGCCATTTGTAGTCCTATCTGGATTGCATTGTTGTAGTTTCCCATTGACCTTAATCACAGAGATGGTAACACCCTAATGGATCTCCTGTATTCCATGCATACTCTTTCTTACCTCCGTTATGGAGTAGTACACTGAATTCATCTGGATAGTATGGGTCAATCACCCCAGCCAACACTGTAACTCCCTTCTTAGCTTGTTGACTTAAAGGTAGGAGGGGCCCAAAGTGTCCAGGTGGCAATCTTGACTTACGGTTTAATGGAATTGTTGTTGTGTCTCCTAGTGGCAGCTTTCCTCCCTCTGGAACTAAGACCTCTAGGCCAGCAGAACGTAATGTTGTGGGAACAGGAAGCAAAAATTTTGCTAGTGGATCACTAGGGGTGATGGTGAGTGCTGCCACTTCCACTTCCACCCCTTGATTCCTGGACCTGTGAATCCTGGCTATGGAGAAAGAGTACCATATATTGGATGCTGATTCAGAGCACACACAGCCTTCTGGAGAACTTTGCCTCAGCTCTGCAATGTATTGTCACCTAGTTGGCATTGTATTTGTGACTTCAAAAGGCCATTCCACCGTTCTATCAATCCAGCTGCTTCAGGATGATGGGGAACATGGAAAGACCAGTGAATTCCATGACCATGAGCCCGCTGCCACACTGCTTTAGCCAAAAAGTTAGTGCCTTGGTCAGGGGCAATGCTGTGTGGAATACCATGATGGTGGATAAGGCATTTCGTGAGTCCAAGGATCGTAGTCTTGGCAGAAGCATTGCGTGCAGGATAGGAAAACCCATATCTGGAGTAAGTGTCTGTTTCCAGTGAGGACAAATCTCTACCTTTTCCATATGGAAGAGGTCCAATATAATCAACCTGCCACCAGGTAGCTGGCTGGTCACCCCGAGGAATGGTGCCATATCGAGTGCTCATTTTTGGTCTCTGCTGCTGGCAAATTGGGCACTCAGCAGAGGCTGTAGCCAGGTCAGCATTGATGAGTGCAAGCCCATGTTGCTGAGCCCATGCATAACCTCCACCCCTGCCACCATGGCCAGGGCCCATTGGTGATGACAGGGGTGGCTGGGGAAAGAGACTGGGTGGTGTCCACAGAATGGGTCATTCTATCCATTTGATTATTAAAATCCTCCTCTGTTGAGGTCACCTGTTGGTGAGCAATCACATGGGATACAAATATCCTCACAGTTTTTGACCACTCAGTGAGGTCCATCCACATACCTCTTTCCCAAATTTCTTTGTCACCAATTTCCCAGTCATGCTTTTTCCAAGTCCCTGACCATCCAGCCAAAGCATTGGCTACAACCCGTGACTCAGTATACAATCGCACATCTGGCCATTTCTCCTTCCATGCAAAGTGCACATCCAGATGCACTGCTCAAAGTTCTTCCCACTTGGAAGATTCCCCTTCACTGGTGTCCTTCAGGGATGTCCTAGAAAGGGACCATAGTGTTGCAGCTGTCCACTTTCGGGTGGTGCCTGCATATCGTGCAGAACGATCTGTGAGCCAGGCCCTGGTCTTCTCTTCCTCTGTCAACTGATCATAGGAAACTCCCCATGACACCATCATTGCATGCTGGGGAAGAGAAGACAGGGTGGCAGGAGTGAAGACCATGGGCATTTGACCCACTTCCTCACGTAACTTACTTGTACCTTCAGGACCTGCTCGAGCCCAATCACGTATATACCACTTCCATTTGATGATGGAATGCTGCTGTGCATGACCACTTTATGGCTAGATGGGTCAGAAAAGCACCCAGTTTATGATAGGCAGTTTAAGTTGCACAGTGGCTTGATGACCCATAGTCAAATGTTCAGTTTCCGCCAAAGCCCAGTAACAGGCCAAGAGCTGTCTCTCAAAAGGAGAGTAGTTTTTTGCAGAGGATGGCAGGGTCTTGGTCCAAAATCCTAGAGGCCTCTGCCGTTACTCACCTATAGGGGCCTGCCAAAGGGTCCAAACAGCATCCCTATCTGCCACTGATAGCTCAAGCACAATTGGATCTGCTGGATCATATGGCCCAAGTGGTAGAGCAGCTTGCAGGGCAGCCTGGACCTGTTGCAGAGCCTTCTCGTGTTCCGGACCCCACTCAAAACTGGCAGCCTTTCGGGTCACTCGATAAATGGGCCTGAGTAACACACCCAAATGAGGAATGTGTTGGCTCCAAAATCCAAATAGGCCCACTAGGCGTTGTGCCTCTTTCTTGATTGTAGGAGGGGCCAAATGCAGCAACTTATCCTTCACCTTGGAAGGAATATCTTGACAGGTCCCACACTACTGGACCCCTAGAAATTTTACTGAGGTAGAAGTTCCTGGAATTTTAGTTGGATTTATTTCCTATCCTCTGGCATGCAAATGTCTCACCAATAAGTCCAATGTGTTTGCTGTTTCTTGCTCACTGATCCAGTCAGCATAATGTCATCAACATAATGGACCAATGCAATATCTTGCAGAAGTGAAAAGCAATCAAGGTCTCTCTGAATAAGATTATGACACAAAGCCAGAGAGTTGATATACCCCTGAGGTAGGACAGTAAAGCTATATTGCTGGCTTTGCCAGCTGAAGGCAAATTGCTTCGGGTGGGCCTCATGCACAGGAATGGAGAAAAAGGCATTTGCCAAGTCAATGGCTGCATACTAGGTACCAGGAGATGTGTTAATTTGCTCAAGCAATGAAACACACCTGGTACAGCAGATGCAATTGGAGTAACCACTTGGTTAAGCTTACCATAATCCACTGTCATTCTCCAAGATCCGTCTGTCTTCTGCACAGGCCAAATGGGAGACTTGAAAGGGGATGTGGTAGGAATCACCACCCCTGCATATTTCAAGTCCTTGATCTTGGCACTAATCTCTGCAATCTCTCCACGGATACGATATTGTTTTTGACTTACTATTTTTCTAGGTAGAGGCTGCTCTAATGGCTTCCATTTGGCCTTTCCCACCATAGTAGCCCTCACCTTACCAGTCAGGGATCCAATGTGGAGGTTCTGCCAGCTGCCAAGTATGTCTATGCCAATTATGCATTCCGGCACTGGGGAAATGACCACAGGATGAGTCTGGGGACCCTCTGGAACCACGGTAAGTTGGACCTGAGCTAAAACTCCATTAATTACCTGACCTTCATAAGCCCCTACTTTAACTGGAGGACCACAATGACATTTTGGGTCCCCTGGAATCAACATCAGCTCAGAGCCAGTGTCCAGTAGTCCCCGAAATATCTGACCATTTCCCTCTCCCCAACGCATAGTTACCATGGTAAAAGGTCAGAGGTCTCCTTGGGGAAGGATGGGAAAAAGATTCACTGCATAAATTGTTGGTAATGTAGTGGGGTGCTTCCTCAAGGGGACCCAGCCTCCCCTTCATTCAAGGGGTTCTGAGTCTGTAAACTGGCTCAAGTCTGGAAATTGATGGAGGGGTTGCGATTTTCTGTTTTTATAATTCAAATTAGGCTTTTGTCTATTCGACCTAGAAGTTTTCTCTGTATAATTTAAGTAGGAATGAAGTAGGCTTCCTATCAGTTTCGCTTCTAGGAACACTGTGATTAATTAGCCAATGCCAGAGCTCTACATGAGTCAGACTATGCTGATTGCTGCTTCGCTTCTGCTGTCCATTACGGTAGGTACACCCACCTTGCCTTTGGCGGTTGAGTACCACCACTTGGCCACTGCCACCTCAGGATCCAGTTATTCCCATCGAATTTAAATTTTGTAGTTGAGTGACTGCAGTTCCCACCATTAGATCTGACATACAGAGATGAGCAATTATAGGGCTCTTTGAAGATGCATGTTCTGCCCTCACAAATCTATTTCACAAGGCATTGGTCAAGGGTATATCTTCTGGACCCTCCCAGCTGGGATGAGTAGGTCTAAAGTGACTAATCCACTCCACCATCCCAATCTCCCTAAGCCTTTGGATCCCTTCCTCTACATAAAACCAAGGGAGATCAGGCATTTCCATCTTGCTCACAGGGGGCCATCTTTTAATCCATATTTCAGCTAACCAAGCATATAAACTGTTAGAACCATTTTTAACTCCCCGAGCTGAAACACTGAATGCAGAGTCCCTAAGCAGTGGGCCCAAATCAACAAATTCAGCCTGATCCAACTCTGTGTTCCTTCCACCATTATCCCATACCCTTAATATCCATTCTCATGCCTGTTCTCCAGATTGCTGTTCTTATATAAATTACAGAACTAAAACAGTTCTTTTCTAGTGTAGTGCACCTCCTCATGGGTCACACTCTCAAACTCACCTCTAGTGGCCGCTGGGACTTTAATCTAATTATAGGTCTAGAAGCAAATGGAGGTGTTGGGGGTAGCTTCTGAAGAGAATCAACATTATCTTGCCTGGCAATTGCCTCAGGGGAGGCCATCACTGTTGCTTCAGGCAGTGTTTATCTCCTTAGACAAAGGTGGAAAGGCTGATGGCAGCATGGGTCAGGGAGGGGATGTTGCCACTACTGGGGATGGGGAAGCTGTTCCTTCTGGCAAAAAAGGTTCATCAGAGTTTACAAACTCAGTGTCCCCAGCTTTATCAGGGTCCCCCCACACATCCCCATTCCAAGTTGCAGGGTCCCATTATTTTCCAATCAATGCCCTCACTTTAACAGTAGCCACCTGGAGAGGCTGTGCATGCATCTTTCATTGCAGGCCAGTCACTCACATAAGAGCTTGTGTATGTTTTTCCACAATTTTAGCTCTTTCTCTACAAGGGCGAAGACTCTCACTCAGGACAATCTTAGCAGATTTGAGGCTCAGTATCTCCTTCTGAAGCCAGGAGGCAGAATCCCTGAGTTTCTTATTTTCTTTCATCACTTTGTCCTCTGAACTTAGGAGCAACCAACTGGCTTCATTATGTTCCTTGGTTCTCCACATAAGGTCAAATGTATTATGTATAGAGTCACTAAATTCTTTGCCGCTCATGAGTGGTGAGTCAAGAGTGTCAAATGCATTTATTTTGCATAATTCTCTAAATAGTTCATGCCAAAGACTATCATTGTTCTCCATACTATTTGAAGTAGAGTCCTTAGCATTTTGGGGTCTAATCATATTAAGCAGCCAACTCCAGAAACCCCCAAAAGAACTCCATCCTTAATATTCTGTTCCTCTAGAACCACTCCTCGTACCAGAATCTGTATTAGTCAGGATTCTCTTAAAGGGACAGAACTAATAGGATATGTGTGTGTGTGTGTGTGTGTGTGTGTGTGTGTGTGTGTGTGTATGTAAAGGGGAGTTTATTACGTATTAACGTACATGATCACAAGGCCCCACAATATGCTGTCTGCAACCTGAGGAGCGAGGAGAACCAGTCTGAGTCCCAAAACTGAAGAATTTGGAGTCTGATTTTCAAGGGCAGGAAGCATCCAGCATAGGAGAAAGGTGTAGGCTGGGAAGCTAGGCCAATCTCTCCTTTTCAGGTTTTTCTGCCTGCTTTATATTCGCTGGCAGCTGATTACATTGTGCCCGCCAGATTAAGGGTGGATCTACCACTGACTCAAATGTTAATCTCTTTTGGCAACACCCTCACAGACACACCCAGGATCAATGCTTTGTATCCTTCAATCCAATCAAGTTGACACTCAGTATTAACCATCAAAGATGTCTACCTAGGAGTGGAATTGCTAGATTATATGGTTGCTCTATCTTGTTTTTTGAGGATCCTCCAAACTGTTTTCCATAGTGGTTGTACTAATTTACATTCCCACTGACAATGTACAAGTGTTCCCTTTTCTCCACATCCTTTCCAGAATTTGTTATTGCCTGTCTTCTTGATAAAAGCCATTTTAACTGGGGTAAGGTGATATATTATTGTAGGTTTCATTTGCATTTCTCTGATGAACAATGTTTAGCACTTTTTCATATATCTGTTTGCCATTTGTATGTCTTCTTTTGGGAAATGTCTATTTAGATCTTTTGCCTATTTTTTATTCAGATTATTAGACTTTATCTTGTTCAGCTGTTTGAGCTCCTTATATATTCTGGTTATTAATCTGTTGTCAGATGGGTAATTTGCAGTTATTTCTTTCAGTCTTTGGGTTTTCTATTCACTTTGCTGTAGTTTTTTTGTTTTTTGCTGTGCAGAAGCTTTTAAATTTCAATATGTCAATTGCATTTTCAACTCTAGAATTTCTGCTTGATTCTTTTAAATTATTTCAATCTCTATGTTAAATTTATGTGATAGAATTATGAATTCCTTCTCTGTGTTTGAATTTTTTGAGATTACTCATCACATCTATTTTGAATTCTCTGTCTGAATGGTCACATATCTCCATTTTTCTGGGATTGGTCTTTGGTGCTTTATTTAGTTTGGTGATGTTTTCCTGGATAGTCATGGTGCTTGTAGATGTTCATCTGTGTCTGGGCATTGAATAGTTAGGTAGTTATTGTTCACAGTTTGGGCTTGTTTGTACCTGTACTTCTTGGGAAGGCTTTCCAGGTATTCAAAAGCACCTGGCTGTTGTGATTTAAGCCGTATCTGCATTAGGGAGCATCCCAAGCCCAATAGTGCTGTGGTTCTTGCAGACTCGCAGAGGTACCACCTTGGCGGTGTTGCATAAGATCCAGAAGAATTCTCTGGATTACCAGGCAGAGATTCTTGTTCTCTTCCCTTATTTGCTCACAAACAAAGGGAATCTCTCTGTGGTGAGCCACCTGGGGCTGGAGATGTGTTGACATAAGCACCCCTGTGGCCACCACCCCTGGGATTGTGCTGGGTCAGACCTGAAGCTAGGACAGCACTGTGTCTCATCCAAGGCTCAATGCAACGACTTCTTGGCTACCACCTATGTTTGTGCAAGGCCCTAGGGCTCTATAGTTAGCAGGTGGCGAATCCAGGCTTGTGTCCTTCCCTTCAGGGCAGCGGGTTCCCCCAGGCCCCAAGCAAGTCCAGAGATACTGTCAGGGAGCTAGGGACTGGAATTAAAAATCTTTGCACTCTACCTGGTGTGTTCTATTTTACTCTAGCAGATTTGACCCTCAATCCATGAGGCATAGTCTTTCCCACTCTTTTCTGCCCTTATCACAGGCAGAGGAGCCTCACCTCATGGTCACCACCACCACAGGCCCACGGGGACTACTGCCAGGCTACCATCTATGTTCACTTAAGGCCCAAGAGCTCTTCATTCAACTTGTGGTGAATGCTGCCAGGCCTGGGCCTCATGTTTCAGGGCAGTGGGCTCCCCATTGTCCCAGGGCAGGTCCCAAAATGCTGTGCAAAAGCCAAGGCCTGGAATTGAGGACCCTAAGAGCCCTCTTGTTGTTGTACCCCACTCTGGCAGAGTTGGTACCTAAATTGCAAGCCGAAGTCCCCTTTACTTTTCCCTCTCCTTTTCTTAAGCAGAAGGAGACTTTCCCAATAGCCACCCCAGCTGGGAATATATTGAGTCTTACCTGAAGCTAGTGTATCTCAGTCTTACCCAAGGCCCATGGTGTACTACCTGGGTAGCTGGGTATTGCTACTGGTTATTTAGGGCTACTGGTTATTTAGTCTGCAGGTGATGGATCCTGCCAGGACTTGGCCCTTCTCTTCAAAACAGCCAGTTCCTTTCTGGCCTGGGGTGTGTCTGGAAATGTCACCTGGGGGTTAGGACATGTAATGGAGTCCTCATGACTCTGACTGGAGCCCTATCCTACTGTGTCTGAGCTAGTATCCCAGACACAGACAAAACTCCTCCTTACTTTTCCCTCTCGTCTCCTCAAGTGGAAGGAAGGGATCTGTGGTGGACGAGTGATCTTTGCAGCCTGGGGTTGAGGGAGCGGTGACACAAGCATTCCCTTAGCTGCACCAACTGGTGTCTCAGTAAGTCGTGTGCCTCCCCACCCCCAAATCCACTGTCTCCAAGCCCAGCTCAGCACTGGGACTTGCAGACTTTGTGGCCTAGATTTTCTTTCAAGTTTATTTAATGTCCCAGAGCAATTTAGCCTGCAGTGGTGAGCCTTGCTGGAACTCAAGTTCTGGTCACAGGGATGGGTGATTTCCTCTGACTAGGGCTGGTTTGAATGCTCCCACTGTAGGCGGGTATCAGCTGTGTTCAGCCTTGTTTTGCTTTCTGCTGTGACAGGGCAGCATTGAATTCAATGCAACATCTCACTATCACTGCAGCCTCCTTCTCCTAAGCACATGTATTCTCTCTCAATCCACATGGCTGCTGCCAATGGGTGGGGAAGGGGTGGTGTCAGTGATTCAAGACTCTTTTCTACCCTCTCCAGTGCCTCCTTCAGTGATATGAAGTTAAAATCAGGTACTGTGAGTGCTCACCTAATTTTTGGTTTTTTTTATGAAGGTGGTTTTTTGTGTAGATAATTGTTAAATTTGGTGTTCAGGGTGGGGATGATCAATGCAGCCTTTTATTCTACTATCTTGCTCCACCCCCAATTGATTAAGTTTCAATTTATTTATTTATTCAAATAGATTTTTGCAGAACAGGTGGTGTTTGGTTATATGAATAAGTTCTTTAGTGGTAATTTCTGAGATTTTGGTGCACCCATCACCCGAGCAGTGTACACTGTACTCAATGTGCAGTCTTTTATCCCTTACACCCCTCCCACCCTTTCCCATGAGTCCTCAAAGTCCATTGTATCATTCTTATGCCTTTGCGTCCTCATAGCTTAGCTCCCACTTATGAGTGAGAGCATACAATGTTTGATTTTCCATTCCTGAGTTACTTCACTTAGAATAATGGTCTCCAACTCCATCCAGGTTGCTGCCAAAGCCATTATTTCATTCCTTTTTATGACTGAGTAGTATTCCATGCTATATATATACCATATTTTCTTTATCCACCCATTGATTCATTGATTGATGGGTATTTGGGCTGGTTTCCATATTTTTGCAATTGTGAATTGTGCTGCTGTAAACACAAGTGTGCAAGGTTTTGTTTTGTTTTTTTTTGTTTGTTTTTGCTTGCTTGTTTGTTTGTTTGTTTTTTGTATAATGACTTCTTTTCCTCTGGGTAGATAACCAGTAGTGGGATTGCTGGAAAGAATGGTAGATCTACTTTTAGTTCTTTAAGAAATCTCCACAGTGTTTTCCATAGTGGTTGTACCAGTTTACATTCCCCCCAGTAGTGTAGAAGTGTTCCCTTTTCAGCTGGGTGCGGTGGCTCACGCCTGTAATCCCAGCACTTTGGGAGGCTGAGGCAGGTGATCACCGGAGGTCAGGAGTTGGAGACCAGCCTGACCAACATGGAGAAACCCCATCTCTACTAAAAATACAAAATTAGCTGGGCGTGGTGGTGCATGCCTGTAATCCAAGCTACTCAGGAGGCTGAGGCAAGAGAATCACTTGAACCCAGGAGATGGAGGTTGCGGTGAGCCGAGATTGTGCCGTTCCACTTCAACCTGGGCAATAAAAGTGAAACTCTGTCTCAAAAAAAAAAAAAAAAAAAAAGAAGAAAAGAAGAAGAAGTGTTCCCTTTTCAGCACATTCACACCAACATCTATTATTTTTTAATTTTTTTTTAATTATGGCCATTCTTGGGGAGTGAGATGGTATCACATTGTGGTTTTGATTTACATTTCCCTGATCATTAGTGATGTTTATCATTTTTTCATATGTTTGTCGGCCATTTGCCAACTGATATGTTTTCAAAGGCAAAATAATTAAATGAGATTGTTTATTCCACTTAAACGAATTCAAAAATAATGACTTACAATGTAGTAATATAATTCCACCGCCCATGTGTCCAAAATGTTGATTTATTTATGCCAGAATGTTGTTTCTCTGACCAAATATTGTCTTTTGGAGCTGGAGGATCTCCAAAAGGGAAAGCTCTTATAGCTAATCAAGAAGTTTCAGTGGGGAAACTTATAATACCATGAACTCAGCATCAGCCTGATTAGCTACTGATTTTGTGACTGAAATAAAATGGTACCTTTCGTTCTTACCCTGCCCCAAGGTGTTTTTTAGACAGGGGAAATTAGGTGTAATAATTTCCTCTGAAAGGTGAGTTATGCTACTTTTGATTATTTTTCTTTTTACTTCTTTGTATTTTTTCCTCTTACATTTATTTTTGATTAGGTAACACATTCATGTGGTTCAGAATTTGAAATTTACAATAGAGTGTACAATTAAAGGTCTCACATTCTTTGTGCCCACCCCCACAGTTCTTCCCAGAGGCAACCAGTGTTTTTACTTTTATAAATATTTTATGCATACACAAGCACAGGCACTTGCAAACATGTGCACACATTCTTCCCCCCAGTTGTTTTTACACATTTTTCTGTACTATGCTTTAGAGCATTTCATATCAGTGCATAAGGAGCTATGGCTACATAGTATTATTTGTTTGTATAGAGATGACATAATTTATTTAACAAGTCCCCTATTGAGGGATGTTTAATTTGTTGCCTGTCTTTTGCTATTGCATTTCTGCAGTAAGTAATCTTGTAATACATCATTTCAGATGTGTGCTATCTGTAGGGTGAATTTCTAGAAATGGAGCTGTTGGGTTGGATAGTATGGACCCTTGTCATTTTGGTAGATATTGCCAGAATGTCCTCTATAGAAGTTGTGCCCAATTTACACTCCTACCAGCAATGTATAACTGTGTTTTCCTAACCCTCACCAACACATTGTGTTATCAAACATTATATCTTTATGAATATGATATGTAAAATATACTATGTTTTTAATATGCATTTCTGTTCTGAATAAGGTTGAGGACCTTTTCATATATTTAAGATCCTGTGATATTTATAAAAATAATTTCCTTTTTTATAATGGCTGGAATGCTGCAGGATTGATAGGCACAATGTCTTTTCTCCTTAACTTATACCTGCAGGTATATTCTTTTACACAGCAGTATGAGAGTGATTCCAAAGAGCATATTTAGGTCAAATAAATAAGCCAGGAACACTTTGTGTTTTAAAATTTTGGTAGCATTTTATAATTCACTCATTATACAACTAACATATTATAGTTGACAAACAAATGAACCAACATCCCCTAGTAACTTTAAATGATTTAAATTACTCAAGAAATTTAACTCAGTGGTTTTGTTACTTCTTAATATACACCATACTTTATAATTTTTTCATATTCCAAGAAAAATAGAATTATCCTTTATTTAGGAAGTTACCAGTGTGTTAGAATTTGCACGGAGTTATCTTAAATTATGGTCTGTTTACATTTGCAATATGTATTTGAAATTTTCTTCCTTAATACCTAAGCCACCTTGCAGGAAGGTGAGAAGTTCAGTGTATATTTAAATGTGTTGACTGATTCATAAATGGCCCCGGACTCTTTTGCATCACACAACAAATTTTTGTCAGATCTTTGTCTATGGCACTGTAGATCACCTCTATTATAGCAGCTATCAAAGTCTGTCATGTATTGTCATTATTTATTTATGTGTCTGCTTTTGTCACTAGATTATGAACTTCTAGAGGATACAATTTGTATTCCCATCTAGCACTGGCCTAGAGCTTTGCATATATTTCAGACTTATAAAATGTTTGTTGAACTGAATTGAATCACATTTATATTGAGGTTCTGAGGTTGCCTTTTAAAAAACGTTTTTCCACGTATTGTTTGCTTTTTTAAATGTAAAGTCTTATTTTAATACCGCCCAAGTTTGCTTTTTGCTAATATTATTGAATTTGTATTGAGAATAATTATTCAAAATACTCCTGTAATAATATCAGTGAAGAGGCAGATTTTTATTGTGCATATTTCCTAGCTGTTCATAGTTTTAACCATCAGAGTCCTGCTTTAATTTTAGCCTCAGTCAATTCTAAATATTTAGTGAGCAAAGTGGGAATATTAGACACTTTAGTGCGGGATGTTATTTGTTTCATCTCACTAAGATTCCCAATTTATATAGGCCATTTGAAATGTGCAATTAAAGTTCTGGTCATTGCTAATATTAAGGAATTTAGAAGGTTCTATAGCAGAGTAAACAGCTTTACAAATGATAGTGGTGTTTTTTAATTTAAATTTTTATTGAGATATTTGTGGATTCATATGTAGCTCTAAGAAATAATATAGAGAGATCCCTTATACACTTTATGCATTTCTCCCCAGTGGTAACATCTTGCAGAACAGTTGCCTACTATCATAACCAGGATACTAATATTAATATAATCTGCCACTCTATATTCAGATTTCACCAGTTTTACTTGTGTTCATGTGTATGTGTGTTCTGTACAATTTTATTACCTATATATGTTCATGTTTCCACCACCACAGTTAAAATACTAAACAGTTCCAACATCGCATATATTCAGAAGTATGCTATCTATAGGGTGAATTTCTACAAATGGAGCTGTTGGGTTGGATGGTTTGTACCTTTGTCATTTTGATAGATATTGCCAGAATGTCTTCTATCGAAGTTCTATCAGATTTACACTCCTACCAGCAATGTATAACTGTGTTTGTTTTCCTAACCCTCACCAACACATTGCGTTATCAAACATTGCCCTTTTATAACCACCCCCTGACCCCTATCATCCTAAATCATTGCAGCCACTAATCTGTTCTCCACTTCTAAATTTTGTCATTTAAAAATGTTATTTATATAGAATAATGTAGTATAACCTTTTATGATTAGCCTTTTTTATCATTATCAAGTATTATGTACTTTGCATAATTGTATGTGCTATACTTTTTAATGAGTATTTTTATGTAAATATTTAAAAATTTATCTTATTTTAGGTTTGGGGGTACATGTGAAGGTTTGTTACACAGGTAAACACGTGTCATGGGGGTTTGTTTTACATATTATTACATCACCCATGAATTAAGCTTAGTACCCAATAGTTATCTTTTCTGCTCCTCTTCATCCTTCCACCCTCTCTTCTCAAGTAGACCCCAGTGTCTGTTGATTCCTTCTTGGTGTTCGTAAGTTCTTATAATTTAGCTCCCACTTATAAGTGAGAACATACAGTATTTGGTTTTCTGTTCCTGCATTAGTTTGCTAAGGATGATAGCTTCCAGCTCCATCCGTGTTCTCACAAAAGACATGATCTTGTTCTTTATTATGGCTGCATAATATTACATGGTATATATGTACCACATTTTCTTTATCCAGTCTGTCACGGATGGGGATTTAGGTTGATTTCATGTCTTTGCTATTGTGAACAGTGCTGCAGTGAACATTCATGTGTGCACATGTCTTTATGGAAGAATACTCATGAAAGTGTCTTGGAGCTATTTGGACAAGGAATTTTAGGATCTTGGGTACTCAAATTATGATATGGAAGGGGAAACACAGGCTTTCAGTGGTTCTTTCCCTTTTGCCCCACAGACTCTTCCTCTCTGAAACTGAGAGCAGCTGAGGAATGGCTAGAGTGGGGTCTGCTACATTGGAGAGCATCTCTTGTCCATGTCAAAGTGTGACACTTCATTTATTAATTGTTTGCTATGATTTAACTACTAAATGCTATTTTAATTTTTTTGGCTTGAAAATAAGTCTTAAGATGTCATCAAGCTTGATGCCAGCAAGTATGGCAGAGTAGGGAACCCTCAAAATTTATCTTTTTTTACAAATGCACTAAATAAACTGGCAAATACTCTCAGAATCAACTTTACTGGCATTATGGAAACTAATCAAAAGTTTACAGCAACCAGACAAATGCTTAATAATAAAAAAAGTTGAATCTCAGTAGGAGAGATTTGTGGCATTTTAGCTTACCCTTGTCCCACCCCCTGCTCTCTAGCTTGGCAGTGGCTCTGAAGGCAACAGTCTACATTTCACTGTACTAGTCCACTGAGTACAGGTTCTTAGTACCTGAGGGAGTAGAAGTAACCTTATTCTTAAATAAGTGTGTTTGTTGGTTTTGATCTGTGTTGTGGATCTGAGGGACCAGTTCAGAAGGCTTGCCTTTATTTTGCCTAACTCAGAACTTTTCCAAGATTGAGGCAGCTATGGGGGTGGAGGAGAGATTTGTGAAAACATTTACAGGCAAATGTATTAGCTGCTACTTCCTAGGGGTAGGGATAAAGGTTGGTCAAACAGTAAACTAGCTAAAAAGCTTGGGAAAAAAGTCTGGGAAATGAGATGCTTTGGAGAATTAGAGCTTTGAAAAGCTTCAACATATTCCTGGTAATTTCGAAGGCCATGTGCCCCCAAGGCTATGTGGATGCTCAGAAAAGACCTGAGAACGCCCTAAGCTTTCACCTCTGGCTTATCTTCAGGGTCTCAACTAGCAGGAATTTAAGGCTAATGCAGAATAGTAAACTTCCTGGCTGAGTGTTGAAGGTGTGCACATCTGCAAAGACTGGGAATTTGTTGTTGTTGTTCCAGGCGTTTTAGGAAATTTCTGTTTCAAATCACTAGATGCTCACTACGATAATGAAACAGATTTCAGTGGCCACACAACAAAGAATACAGACTTTACAAAATTAGTTTAGAAAAAGTCACTAAACAAACAAACAACTACTATAATAAGCATCAATAACAAACCCTGGAGAGGGAAGAGAATCTGATTTTCAGATTTGCTGCATCATAATATTCAAAATGTCCTATCTTCATAAAAATATGAACCATGCAAATTAAAAAGAAAGTATTACACATAGAAAAGAAGAAATTACTATAATTCCCCAAAGAATCCCCTGGCTGTAGTATGGGAGAGTCATTAATCTGCTATTTAGCTAATTGAACAAGTAAAATGGACAAATCGAATATTGAGCACTACTAGAGGATCCCCATTTACTAGTAAAACATGCTTTTATAGAGATGGATAGCTGTTCCAAAAATGTCTGGCCATTTTTATTGCATTATAACCTTAAGTTAAATTTTAGTTTTCGTTTTATCTTGTGATATATGATATATGGAAGCTAACTCATTTCCTATGAGCAAATGAATTGATGAGTTTTGCTCAACTGCAGAAAATCATTGAGTCTTTTATAGGATTTTTTGGTCTCTGACTTTAGATAAAATGGTATGTATGAACTCTTTCCCAAATAGTACCTGGATCTGCTATGTTTCTCTTTCTACCAAGCAGATAGCCTAATTCTCAATGCCTGGCTGTCTCACTTGTGCCTTGTGCTGGATATTTTTATTTGCTGAATATTATGTTAAGTACAGTTGACTATCATTTTCATCTTTATAAGGAAATCATTGTATAGCTATATTAAAAAATGAGTAGTTTTTATACTGTTTTAACTATAGACCCTTAGTGGTTATAAAGACTTAGCAAAGGGCCAAAGAGTTTTTAAAATGATATATTTATAAGCAAGTATAGAGAGGAATTCAATAAGTGAGTCTGGCATTGTGCATCTATTTTAGAGATTTCATTCATTAGAAAATAGAGAACACCATGGGGAAAGACTCTCAATTTTATTAACTACGTATGGTCCATGCATATGAAGCGACTTCAGTAGAATAAGTTCAAAGGAAAAATGAATGATGTCAAAGAGAAAAGTAATAATTTTACTTCATAAGTTGCCAACTCAGGTAGTTGTCATTTAGGAAATATACTGGGACAGCCTAAAGGTAAGTTAACTTTTTTCTTAATTAAGCCTTCTTTGAAGAAGTTAAGTTTAGTGAGTAAGATGCTTCTTTTTTATAATGGTTTTTATTTACATATCTCATGTTGGTGAATCATGTGTTAGTAGAAATCATAAGGGAATAGATATGCTGCTATTTAACTTCAGTTCTGTTTTTTCAAAAAAATAATAAATTAATGGATAATGTAGCTTCTCACTTATACAGGGATTACAGGGACCTAATTCTTGGATCTACATAGCCATCAACTGTAGTACCATATTTCTCTTGAGGGAGCTCCCCAAATGAATGGGGGAGTTAACCAGCATTTATATGGCTTACCTTGTATCTCAAATCTAAAAAGAAAAAAAAAACGGATGTAGCTAATGGTATCTTTTAAATGTTCTTTGACATTTAATCAATTTTCACTCTTAATGGTTCTGTATATCTTATTTTGCTTGGAAAGGGTCAAAGCCATGCCTGAAAGACCTTAAAATAAAATGTTAAATTTTGACTATGCTTTGGTAACTTTGTTTATTTTGATATTGCCTGATGCACAGAAAATGATAAAAATTTCCATAAGAAAATACATTGCAACTATTTAAGTCTACAATACTTTTTCTTGTTTTTATAAATTAAAATTTAAATACAATTTTAAGTTCTATTTTTTGACCTAAACAATTGTAATACTGAGTTCTTTGTGTAGTTCTTAAGAATTTCTTTGCAGGTCCAAACAGATCTAGCATTATTGAGACTGAATAAAAAATGCTTCTTTCAGGTGGCCCCTAATTTAATTGTTTGTAATGATTATTCTAGAAAAAAGCACCACTCTGACACATGGATTTTCTTGTAGGTCAGCATTTTATAAAAAGTATCCTAACGACAAATGGATGATAGGAAGAGCAAAAGAGGAAAAAATATCCGTAAGAAAAGATGTAATACAATTAGTACAAGGAGCAGGAGGTAACAGGAATTTGGTTCTTCTTTCTATATTTTTTTACTTTGAGTTCCTCAAATATTTTATATGCAAGAAAATATTTCAAGTTTTAACACGTATGTCATACCATTTTCTTAGTTTGCATTCCATCATGCCATAAGCCTTTACTTTCAGAAGGACTTTTGGTTTTATAAATTAAAGGCCTGATTTTTTTTTTTTCAGTGCACTTCTAAGTTAGATAATGCAGAGGGAGGTTTATGTGGAAATCGTTTTTCTAAGTGAACGTTCAAACACTGAGTCACTCACAAGTTCTTAAAATCCTATATGTTTTAAGATATATTAGAGGCAGATTCTATACTGAAGAAATAGTGCAAATTTTGTGCAGTTAACATAAAATTTAGCATTTTTCATCCTCCCATTATCTTCAGCCCCATGATTTTGTGTCTTTGGGGATGAATACTTAGACTTTCACTTGATGCATTCAGGCTCTGGGTTAGAAAAAGATGCTTAAAGACTGAGTCATGAATATTGGAAAAGAATATAGTGGGAGGAATCACTCTACATGATATTATGACCTACTATATAGCTGTAGTTAATTAAAACAGTTGCAGTAATAGAGAAGGAATAGACACATAGATCAATATGATAGAAGGGAGAATTAAGAAATAGACCTTTACAATATGCCCAGCTATTTTTTGACAAAGGAGCAAAAGCAATTTAATAGAGGAAGAATCACTTTTTTTCAACAAATGATTCTGGAACAATTGAGCATCCATAGACAAAAATATGAACCTTGACCTAAGCCTCACACCTTACAAAAAAGTTAACTCAGAATGGATCATGGGTTTAAATATAAAAAGAAAACAATAAAACTTCTAGAAAAAAATAAAATCATCACCTAGAGCTAGATGAAGAATTCTTAGACGTAACACCAAAAGCCTAGTTCATGAAATAATCACAATTTAAAAATGTTTGTTCTGTGAAAGTCCGTGTTAGGAGAATGAAAACACTAGCTATAAACGGAGAAAATATTTGCAAAACACATATCCAGTAGAAGATTATTATTTAGAATATATATTTTTAAAACTCCCAAAACTGATCAGTTCAATAAAACCCCCCAATCCCATTAGAAAATGGACAAAAGATATCATACATTTCATGTAAGAGGATATACATGGAAGGAACATTATTGGGAAATTGGTGACAAAGAAATTTGGAGAAGAGATGTGTGAATAGACCTCCCTGAATGGGCAAAAAACATGAAGATAATTGTGTCTCATCAAAGGGCAACCTCAGCAGAGGAGGATTTTAATAGCCAAGTGGATAGGATGACCCGTTCTATGGATATCAGTCAGTCTCTTTCCCAACCACTGCTGTCAGTGCCCAATGGGCTCATGAGCAAAATGGCCATGATGGCAGGGATGGAAATTATGCATGGGTTCAGCATCCTGGACTTCCACTCACCAAGACCAAACTGGCTATAGCCATTGCTGGATGTCCAATCTGCCAGTAGCAGAGACCAACACTGGTAGCAACACCAGATGAGGCAACATTGCCTGGAGTGATCAGCCAACTCTCTGGTGGGAGGTTGATTACATCGGACCCCTTCTACCATGGAAGAGGCAGCGTTTTGTCTTTAATGGAACAGACAATCGGGATATGGATTTGCCTTCCCTGCTTTGCAGTGCTTCTCCCAAAACTGTCCATGAATGGCTTCATTTTGTTTTTTCCTCTCCAGTTTCTCAGGATGTAGCTTTAGATTATTGAATTGAGACATTTCTTCTAATGTATGCATTTAATGTAATAAATTTCCCTCTAAGAACATTTTAGCTACACACCACTCATTTTTGACATGTTATGTTTTCGTTTTCATTTTAATTTACTCAAAACAGTTTTTTTCAATAATTTTACTTTGACTCATATGTCAATACTTGGAAGTGTCTTGTTTCATTTGCAAACATTTGAGGATCTTCTCAATATCATTCTCTTTTTTGATTTCTAGTTCAACTCTATTATGATCAGATAATGTACTTTGTATGATTGCTATTTTTTAAATTTATAATTTTTTTATGTCCCAGAATATGTTCTATCTTGGTGTGTGTTCTATATACATTTGAGAAGAATGTGCATTCTGGCTGGATGGAATATTCTATATCAAATTGGTTGATAGTATTATTCATATCCTTACTGATTTCTTCATATTTTTTCTATTACTGAGAGAGAACTGATGAAGTCACAAAATATAGTTGTGTGTTTGCATTTTTTTCCTTTTATTTCTGACAGGTTCTGCCTCATGTTTTGAAGCTCTGTTAGTTGTATACACATTCAAATATTATGTCATCTTGGATAATCAATCCCTTTATTGTTATGTGTGTTTCCTCTTTCTCTTGGATTATATTTCTTATTCTATAGTGTCAAAAATTAATATCACTATTACAACTTTGTTTTTTGATAGTCATTTCTTTTTGAAAAAAGCTTTATTGACTTGTGATTCACCAATTTAAAATGTATAAATCAATGTTTATTAGCATATTCACAGAGCTGTACAATCATACTCACAGTCTAAATTTTGAGCATTTTAATCACTCCATAGAGAAATCCCATACCCATTACCGGTAACTCTCCCGTAATCCCCCAAATCTTGGCAACCACTAACCTACTCTCTGTTTCTATAGATTTGCCTATTCTGGACATTTCGTAGAAATTGAATTATACATTACGTGGTATTTTGTGATTAGTTTCTTTCACTTAGCAGAATGTTTACAAGGTTCAGCCATGTTGTAACATGAATCAGTATTAGATTCATTTTCATCACTGAATCACATTACGTTGTATGGATATACCACATTTTGGTTATCGGTTTATAAGTTGATGGACATTCAAGTTGTTTCCTCATTTGGCTATTAGAAATAATGCTGCTATGAATATTTGTGTAAAAGTTTTTGTATAGATATATGTTTTTTAATCTTGGGTATATACCTAGAAATAGATTTCCACGTGATGTGGTAACTCTATGTGTAAACATTTGGGGACCTAACATCCTGTTTTCTAAAGTGACTGCATCATTTTCTATTTTCACCAGAGAGCCTGGTGGGGTTCCTGGAGAAGGCTGTTAGAGAGTGTGAGTTCCTCTATGTTTGTGGGCCCCAGAAGTTTCACATTATCTTATTAGCCCACACCTGGCCTTTAGCAATTAGTTGAAATGTCTAATTGAATCTTCCTACCTGCTTGTATTCTGTATTGCATTCTATATTGTCATTCAATATTCAATTTTCTTATAAGTAAGGAAATGCTCTGGACCTATTTCTCTCTGGAGGTTTTGGGCTGATTCTTTGCTGTGATCTCTATTATCTCTGATAGGTCCAAGAAAAATTGTTACTCTGAAACCTGCTTGACTTTTTTCTTATTGCAAGTTTAGGAGTAACATCTTTCTAGCTCTCTACATCTTCAAGCTAAAAAATGTCATTTAATAGTGAGTTTACCTGTTTTTTATATATTATGGATACCAGTTCTTTATTATATGTACATTTCACAAAAGTTTTCTTCCAGTTTGTTGCTGG
This sequence comes from Pan paniscus, assembly GCF_029289425.2. Classification (NCBI taxonomy): domain Eukaryota; kingdom Metazoa; phylum Chordata; class Mammalia; order Primates; family Hominidae; genus Pan; species Pan paniscus. Next base: position 107,980,279 of record NC_073272.2, read on the forward strand.
CTTATTCTTTTTCTTAATGATTTTTTGATGAGCAGGTGTTTTACATTTTAATGAATCTAGTTTATCATTCTTTCTTTTATTATTTGTGCTTTCTTCTGCCTAACAAATATTTTTCTATGCCAAGGTCACAAAGCTGTTTCCTGTAGTTTTTTCTAGAAGCTTTAAAGTATTTTATATTTAAGAACATCTTTGATCTTGAAGTAATTTTTTGAATGGTGTGAATTAGAGGTTGACGTTTCTGTTTTAAAATATGGGTATACTGTTGTTTCATCAAAATTTATTGGAGAGATTTCCTTTCCCAGTGAACTTTTATGTTACCATTTTCAAAGATCATTTGACTTTATTTGTCTGTGTCTAATTTTGGACTCTCCATTTTGTTTGATTGACCTGTTCATTCATTAATACCACACTGTCTTGGTATTGTATAGTGAGTGTTAAAATAAGGTAGAGTAAATATTAAATATAAATATTAAAACTTCCTTCCTCTTTTCAATATTATTTTGGATAGTTTATGTTCTTTCCATTTCTATATAAATTATATAATCACTTTGTCAATTTTTACAACAATATCTCTGATGATTTTGATGGGTGTTGTAGTGAATCTATGGGCAAATTTTGGGAAGATTGTTAACTGAAGAATATTTCATCTCCAGTATATGAGTCTAGCATATATTTCCATTTACTTGATAGGTATATATTTACTTTACATTACATTTAATATTTCTCAGCAATGTTTTTATCATTTTCATAGCATAGGTTTTGCACATCTTTCACTAATTTTATCTCTAAGTAATTTATGACTTTGGATGCCATTGTAAATGGTATTAGTATAAAATTTTTCATTTTATAATGATAACTGATTTACTAACTTCAGTTTTATAATCACTTTTATACTGTGAGTATACAAAATTTACTTGTTTAAATTTTATAGCTTTTTAAAGATTACTTAGAAGTTTCTACAATTAATAATCACATTATCTTCAAATAAGAGATGATTTTGCTCTTCCCTTTTCAATTATTTTGCATTTTTCCTTATCTAATTGAGGTGGATGAGCTCAATGGCAAATGCTAAATAAAAGTGATGAGATAAGATATTTTTGTCTGTTTCCCAAGCATAAGGAGGAAAAACTTCAGTATTTCACTATTAAGTATTATGCAATATGTATGTATTTTACATGCACATCATCAGATTGAAGAAGTTCCCTCTATTTTTAGTTTGGTGACAATTTTTATCATGAATGGGTATTGAATTTTGTTCAATGATCATATAATTTTACTCCTTTAATTTGTTAATGAGTAAGTTTTATTTGTTGATTTTTATTGTTAAGCCAATCTTGCATTTTGGTGATTAAATTCTATTTGAGCAAGATGTAGTATCCTTTTAATATGTTGTTGTATTCTATTTAGTAATATTCTATTAAATATTTTTGGATCTGTGTTCTTGAGAGATATTTGTGTATAATTACATTTTCTTGTAATTCATTTATCTGGTTTTCATATCAGTGTAATATAGGCCTCCTAAATGAGTTTGAATGTGCTTCCTCTTCCTTCATTTTCCTAAAATGCATTTGTAGTATTGGTATTTTTCTCTTAAATATTTGATTGAATTAACTAATGAAGCTGTCTTGGCCTAGATTTTTCTTTGTGCAACAGTACAATTTTGTATTGTGTTTATTTAATTAACGTTTTATCATGGGCACTTTTCTATTTCATTAAATATTTTTCAAAACCAAGATTTTTCAGTTACGTAATACTCATTTGAATAAATATACTGTAATATATGTAACTAGTCCCCTACATAACTGTTACTTTTTTTCTCAAACATACGTCTGTGTGTATGTGTGTATTTGTATACAAATATATGTATACGTTTATATATAATATGAAGTATGCATAATATAGTATATTGCATACATAGTATACATACATAATAAATACATGTATGTATAAAAATGTACATATGCATGCCCACACACATAGACCCACTAAGAGAGGCAGACAGACTGATGGACTCTAGAATTAGATATATCAGTACATTAACAGAGTTTAACTTTGGATGTTGGGAGTTTGGGCACTTTTTACTTTCTTTCACAGTTTTCAGTATTCCTATTCTTTTCAGACCAAGAGTGTTACTCTATAATTAGAAAGTAAATACCTGAACTGTTTTCATTCTTGAGAATTAAAAAATGGATAATTTCTTAAGCTAGCACAGGCAGGTAGGGAAATTACCAAAATACTGCGTGGTAATTAAAATTATAGCAATGTTCATGTTTGTGATCCCCAACCACCCAAGAGCGGAACATTAAATGATGTCGGAGGAGGTGCAGTCTTTCAGGCTCCCATGAGAATTGCCAAATGGGGCACTTATGCTTTTTGGGACGAGGTCCAGGTTTTATTTTTTTCTTCTTCAAAAGTCTTAAAATAAATGAAAATTGTCACAGCAAAATGCATTTTCCCTTTCATTTAGAGCATTGAAGGCTACGCAACGTCAGGTGACACTGGAAGAATTTGGCTTGAATTTTTAAAGTTGCTTGATAGGGGAAAGGGAGATGAAAATTACTTTGAAGAATTATCTAGTCAAATTTGGTTAATGTGGGCAATGATAGAATAAAGTAAAAATTTTAGACATATAATCCATTGTGATGGCTCCAGTTTTTCAGGACAATTAAGAAATAGCCTCTATTGCTCAAAGTCTCAAGAAATACTGGAAAAAAATGCATGGATACTTTATTGGGTGCTTGTTAAATTATTAAATAGGTGACAACTTAGGGGTGCTGGCTAAACTTTTTAACTTCTTGTTTGGCCTTGTACAGTTTATAAATTTTAGAAGTAACACTGAGAGGACAGAAAATATCTAGAAGACTTTTTAAAGGTGCATGCATATATATACACACATGCATTTCAGACCAACCAGTGAGGGATGAGTATGGCAGGAGGAGTGGGGACAGAGGACCGAAGAAGAATGAGAGGATGTTGGGAGGTGGAGACAGAGATAAGAAACAAAATAATTAGAGAAAAATTAAAAGGTGTATTTATTAGGTATAGGGTGAAAAAATTTGCCTAATTCCTGAATTTGGATGATTTCAGAGTGTTCCTATCTGGTTCTGTACCCAAAATAATTTATTCTTAGGGATTCTGTGAGGGATTAAATGACACTAGAGACAAACGATGAGGCAATGAGAAAATTATGAAGAAATTAAGGAGAAGAGCAATATCTTCTTATTTGCTATAATTCATAATACATGGATGTTTGAGAATCACTATTATCTAGTGTATAAGGCTGACTTGTTCCCATTATTTCCTAATCCATAATGCTGCTCCTTTTTTACCCCATAATCCTTCCCTTAAACCACATGTGCATCATTTCTTTCATCTGGAATGGATGTCTTGTGTTTCGAAAATGTTTTACCTTATCACTCTTATTTTCACTTCTGAACTAAAGGTACATTGCTTGTATAACCCCCTTTTTGCTGTTTTGATAAGGTACTAAATTGAATAATGTACCTTTAGGCCAGAGAGCAGTATAGGGCAAGTTACTTAGTTTGTGAGAGAGCCTAGGCAACCGATTGCTGAACAGCTATTATCTCCTTGTGATTTCATTTCCTTTGCTCATTATTAGGTACACTATAAGTATTGTGATATTTTCTTTGGAAAATTTTGGTCCTAATCAGAAAGCCATCTGCTAACAATTGTGCTGGAAGTGAAGCAGCATGATAAAGTTACCTTTAGCCATGATATAGTTGTGTCAGTGACCTTTCAGTTACATATTACTATTATATAATTTGTGGGGAACATTTCATGTCTTAGTGCTTTTTGTAATGTGGGAATTTGGCAGTTTGAAAATGTATGGAAAGCACTACAGTTATTGACTCTTTTTTTTGGTCATCCAAGTTTCATTGGGTTCTTCATGTTTCTTTATTTCTCTTAGACTATTTGAGAGGTAGGAAACCAAGGGAGAAGGAAATGGACTCTTATGGTGGAGCAAATTGAAGTATCACTTCTGCTTTTTTTTTCTTTTAATCCAGATGTACAGTAAACATAGACAAGAGTATAGACTACAGCCAGGTTATAGAACAGATAGGTCTCAGTTGTAGGCAGTACGTTAGCTCAGATATCTGGGTAGTCAACATGGTTGAGAGTGTGGTAGCTATCATTCATAGGTGAGTTGAGTGCAAGAGCCAGGGTAGCTGGTAGCAGGCAATATCCAGAGATCCAGGTGAACATTATAGTTCTGACAGTGGGATTGGAGTTCATGTTACTATTTTTCCACATCAGGTATGCTGGAAGGTAATAGTTTTTTGTTTTGTTTTGTTTTGTTTTGTTTTTTTGGAGATGGAGTTTCGTTCTTGTTGCCCAGGCTGGAGTGCAATGGCGCAATCTCGGCTCACTGCAACCTCTGCCTCCCGGGTTCAAGTGATTCTCCTGCCTCAGCCTCCTGAGTAGCTGGGATTACGGGCATGCACCACCATGCCCGGCTAATTTTGTATTTTTAGTAGAGACGGGGTTTTTCCATGTTAGTCAGGCTATTCTCGAACTCCCGACCTCAGGTGATCTGCCTGCCTCGGCCTCCCAAAGTGCTGGGATTACAGGCATGAGCCACCGCGCCCGGCTACTGGAAGGTAATAGTTTTTTGTGTAGTCCTTTGCCTGAAATTTAAAACATTTTTTTTCATTTAAAAATAAAGACAGGCTTAGAAAATCACACACACAATATATGGTTTAATAAATTATTACCAAGTAAATACCTTTGTAACTAACACCCAGGTCAAGAAATAAGAACTATGCTACCCACCCCAAAAGCTCCTTTTGTGGACCACATCCTAATCCCAACCCAATTGCTCCACAGAAATAAACATTGTCTTGACCTTCTTTGGACTTTTTATGGTTTTATCACCCAAATTTGCGTTCCTAGGTATTACTGTTTTATTCTTGTTCATTTAGAAAACTTTGATATGTTTTTTAAATATCTCTTAAATGTGTGGGTTTTCCCTCTATCCCTTACTTTTCTTTACAATTAATATTTCGAAGAACCTATGCCATCTGACTTACAGAGCATCTCACCTTTTGGATTCTTCTGACTGCAAATTCAAGGTGCAGTTTAACATTTTTTTCTGCCATTTATATTTTCTACATATTGGCAGCTGGATCCAGTGGCTTGATCAGACTTAGTTTTGATCTCTGGCAAGATTATAAGTGGTGTCTGACAGTCATATATGGGGAAGATAATGTGTACTCGTCTTTCTTTTTGTGATAGTAGTAGCTATTGGTGATTAATGACAATATTAGTTAACTCAGTTTGAAAAGTAGTGATATTCTTGGCCAATATCATACTGAATGGGGAAAAGTTGAAAGCATTCCTCGTAAGAACTTGAACAAGATGAGGATGCCCACCACATTCACCACTTGTCTTCAACATAGTACTTGAAGTCCTAGTCAGAGCAATTAAGCAAGAGAAAGAAATAAAGAGCATCCAAATTGGAAAGGAGGAAGCCAAACTATCTCTCTTAGTCAATGATATAATCTTATACCTAGAAAACCCTAAAGGCTCCTCCAAAAGCCTTCTAGGCTTGATAAATGAATTCAGTAAAGTCTCAGGTTACAAAATCAATGTATACAAATCAGTAGCACCACTATGCACCAACAACAATGAAGCTGAGAATCAAATCAAGAACTCAGTCCCTTTTACAACAGCTACAAAAAGTAAAACACCTAGGAATATACTTAACCAAAGAGGTGAAAGATCTCTACAAGGATAATGACAAAACACTGATGAAAGAAATCATAGATGACAAAAACAATGGTTCATGGATTGTAAGAGTCAATGTTGTGAAAATGACCATACTGTCCAAAGCAATCTACAGATTCAATGCAATACCTATCAAAATACCAATGTCAGTTTTCACAGAATTAGAAAAAACAATCCCAAAATTCATATGGAACCAAAAAGGAGCCTGCATAGCCAAAGCAATCCTAAACCAAAAGAACAAATCTGGAGGCATCACACTACCTGACTTCAAATTATACTATAAGGCTACAGTAATCCAAACAGTATGGACTGGTACAAAAGTAGGCACATAACAAATTGAAAAGAATAGAGAACTGAGAAATAAAGCCAAATACAACCAACCGATCTTCTATGAAGCAGACAAAAATATACAATGGAGAAGGACTCCCTATTCAATATATGGTGCTGGGAAAATTGGATATCTGCATGTAGAAGAATGAAACTGGATCCTTAAGTCTCACCATATACAAAAATTAACTCAAGATAGATTAAAGACTTAAATTTAAGACCTGAAACTATACAATTTTAGAAGAAAACATGGGAAAAACTCTTCTGGACATTGACCTAGGCAAATAATTTATGACTCAGACCCCAAAAGCAAATGTAACAAAAACAAAAATAAATAAATGGGACCTATTTAAATTAAAAGCTTCTGCATAGGAAAAAAATAATCAACAGAGTGAACAGACAACCTACAGAATGGGAGAAAATATTTGTAAACTATGCATCTGATAAAAGACTAATAGCCACAATCTACAAGGAACTGAAACAAATCAGCAAGAAAAAATCAAATAATCCCATCAAAATGTGGGCAAATGACATGAATAGACATTTCTGTCTTCAAAAGAAGACATGCAAATGGCCAAGAAACATGGAATCATGCTCAATATCACTAATCATCAATGTAAATGCAAATTAAAACCACAATGAAGTGCCACCTTACCCCAGCTAGAATAGCCAGTATTAAAAAGTCAAAAAACAATACATGTTGGCATGGATGTAGTGAAAAGGGAACACTTCTACACTGCTGGTGAGAATATAAATTAGTACAACCTCTATGGAAAACAGTAGGGAGATTTCTCAAATAACTCAAAGTAGACCTACCATTCAATCCAGCAATCCCACTACTGGGTATCTGTCTAAAGGAAAATAAGTTATTGTATGAAAAAGACATGTGCATGCATATGTTTATTGCAGCACAATTCAAAGATATGGAACCAACCTAAGTGCCCATCAACCAAGGAGTAGATAAAGAAAATGTGGTATATATGCATCATGGAATGCTACTCAACCACAAAAAAGGAATGGAATAATGTCTTTTGCAGCAACTTGGATGAAACTGGAGGCCATTATTTTAAGTGATGTAATTCAGGAATGGAAAATAAAATACTGTATATTCCCACTTGTAAGTGGGAGTTAAGCTATGGGTACAGAAAAGCATACAGAGTTGTATAATGGACTTTGGACACTCAGAAGTGAGGAGTCGGTGAGGGATAAAAAAAAAACTACATACTCAGTACAGTGTACATTATTTGGGTGTTGGAGTACACTAAAATCCCAGACTTTGCCACTATACAATTCATCCATGTAACCAAAAACCACTTGTACCCCTAAAGCTATTGAAATAAAAAAAAAAACTCAAAGAAAAGTAGTGATATTCTAATGTAATTTTTTTTCATGTGTTAGTTGGTGTTATGGACTGAATTGTGTCCCTCAAAATTCATATGTTGAATCTCAAACCCCAAGGTAACTGTATATGGAGTAAGAAAGTAATTAAGGTTAAATGAGGTCATAAAGGTGGAACTCTAATCAATATTAGTGTCCTTATAAAAAGAGACACCAGAGAGTTCACTCACTCCCTGCCATGTAAAGACGCAGCAGGAAAGCAGACATCTGCAAGCCAGGAAGAGACCCCTCACCAGAAATCAGACCTTGCCAGAACCTTGATCTCACAGTCTTGAGAAGAGTGAAAGAAATAATTTTCTGTTGTTTAAGCCACTCAGTCTACAATATTTTGTTTTGGTAGGCTGAGTTGACTAATACAGTTGGAATACTTTTAAAAAGAGATAGTTTCCCCCATCCATTATTTGGTTATCAAGTGATACTGTTTATATTGAAGAGACTATAAATGTTTGAGGCTTTCTCTGTATGTACTTACCAGTTTTCAAGAAAATGAACTGGTTCCCCATCATCCTCTTAAAGTGAGTAATTCTTTTCTCTTTACAATATCATTATGAACTCTTGAACTTAAACATATTTGATGGGTTTCAATCCATTTCAAATATTGTTGTCACTGAAGCACATATTGTGTCATAGTTGACTAATGGGAGTGTCCACAAGTTGGCTCCTGAGTCCTTTAACAAGACTCTAGTCTTTAAAAGCTTTCTTTTTTTTTTTTTTTTTTTGAGACGGAGTCTCGCTCTGTCGCCCAGGCTGGAGTGCAGTGGCGCGATCTCGGCTCACTGCAAGCTCCGCCTCCTGGGTTCACGCCATTCTCCTGCCTCAGCCTCCCGAGTAGCTGGGACTACAGGCGCCCGCTACCGCGCCCGGCTAATTTTTTGTATTTTTAGTAGAGACGGGGTTTCACCGTGTTAGCCAGGATGGTCTCGATCTCCTGACCTCGTGATCCGCCCGCCTCGGCCTCCCAAAGTGCTGGGATTACAGGCGTGAGCCACCGCGCCCTGCTAAAAGCTTTCTTATTACCTAGTATGACACAATGTTTCTGGTTCATTTTATACATTCCTTGCCTCAAATTTAGAATCAGGCATTCTACATATGTCACTTGTTTCTATTAATTCATAATGGTATCTCAATACCACAGTCTTGGTGGAAAAGATACTTATTGTTACTTCTTTGATAATTGTTTTTTTCCCCACTAGCCTTTTATTCTATCATCTATCTATCTATCTATCTATCTATCTATCTATCTATCTACCTACCTGTCTATAAGACAGTGGTCTCCAACATTTTTGGCACCAGGGACAGGTTTTGTGGAAGACAATTTTTCCACATACTCAGGGGATGAGGTGGATGATTCCGGGATGAAACTGTTCCACCTCAGATCATCATGCATTAGATTCTCATAAGGAGAGTGCAACTTAGATTCCTCCCATGTGCAGTTCACAATAGGGTTCGCATTGCACTCCTATGAGAATCTAATGTCAATGATGATCTGACAGGAGACAGAGTTCAGGTGGTAATATTTGCTCGCCCACCACTCACCTCCTGCTGTGTGGCCTGGTTCCTAATGGTGCGATTTGGTTCCATAGACTGGTACCTGTCCATGGCCCGGGGGTTGGGGACTCCTAAGAGATAGGTCTGACTCTGTGCCTAGGCTACACTGCGCTGGGGCAGTCATGGCTGACTGCAGCCTTGATCTCCTGGGCTCAAGCAATCCTCCTGCCTCAGCCTCCTGAGTAGCTGGGATTACAGGTGCAAGCCACCGCACCTGGTGGTCATTGTTTATACATCTTTTCAGTGGAGAGAGCTAAGAAATATAAAAATAAATTCACATACACCCTCCCAAGACTGAACCAGGAAGAAATGGATTCCCTGAACAAACCAATAACAAGCTCCAAAGTTGAATCAGTAATAAATAGCCTATCAACAAAAAAAAAGCCCAGGACCAGGTGGATTCACAGCCGAATTCTACCAGATGTACAAAGAAGGGATGACACTGTTCCTACTGAAACTATTCCAAAAATTTGAGGAGGAGGGACTCCTTCCCAACTCATTCTATGAGGCCAGCATTATCCTGATACCAAAACCTGGCAGAAACACAACAACAACAACAACAACAACAACAACAAAAAGAAAAAAAAAAAAGAAAACTTCAGGCCAATGTCCCTGAACATCAGTGCAAAAATCCTCAACAATATAGTTGCACACAAAATCTAGCAGCACAACAAAAAGCTAATCCACTGCAATCAAGTAGGCTTCATCCCTGGGATGCAAGGTTGGTTCAACATACACAAATCAAGAAACGTGATTCATCATGTAAACACAACTAAAGACAAGTCCACATGATGATCTCAATAGATAATGCAGAAACGGCTTTTTATAAAACTCAACATTCCCGCCGGGCATGGTGGCTCACGCCTGTAGTCTCAGCACTTTGGGAGGCAGAGGCGGGTGGATCACAAGGTCAGGAGATCAAGACCATCCTGGCTAACATGGTGAAACCCTGTCTCTACTGAAAATACAAAACATTAGCTGGGCATGGCAGCATGCACCTGTAGTCCCAGCTGCTGGGGAGGCTGAGGCAGGAGAATGGCGTGAACCTGGGAGGCAGAGCTTGCAGTGAGCCTAGATCACACCACTGCATTCCAGCCTGGGCGACAGAGCGAGACTCCATCTCAAAAAAACAAAAAACAAAAAACTCAACATTCCTTCATGTTGAAAACTTTCAATAAACTAGGTATTGAAGGAACATGCCTCAAAATAATAAGAGCTCTCTGTGACAAACCCACAGCCAACCTCATACTGAATGGGCAAAATCTGGAAGCATTCTCCTTGAAAACCAGCACAAGGCAAGGATGCTCTCTCTCGCCACTTCTATTCAACATAGTACTGGAAGTCCTGGCCAGAGCAGTCAGGCAAGAGAAAGAAATAAAGGGCATCCAAACAGGAAGAGAGGAAGTCAAACTATTCCTGTTTGTAGACGATATGATTCTATATCTAGAAAACCCCAGAGTCTTGGCCCAGAAGCTCCTTCAGCTGATAAACAACTTTAGCAAAGTTTCCAGATACAAAATCAATGTAGAAAATCACTACCATTCCCATACACCAACAACAGCCACACCAAGAGCCAAATCAGGAAGGCAGTCTCATTCACAATTGCCACAAAAAGGATGAAATACCTGCTAATACAGCTAACCAGGGAGGTGAAATATCTCTACAATGATAATTACAAAACACTTCTCAAAGCAGTCAGAGAAGACACAAACAAATGGAAAAACATTCCATGCTCATGGATAGGAAAAATCAATATCATTAAAACGGCCACACTGCCCAATGCAATTTACAGATTCAGTGCTATTCCTATCAAACTACCAGTGACATTCTTTGCAGAACTAGAAAAAACTAGTTTTAAATTCATGTAGGACCAAAAAAAAAAAAAAAAAAAAAAAGACAAGAAAGAGCCTGCATAGCCAAGGTAATCCTAAGCAAAAAGAACAAAGCTGGAGGCATCACATCACCCAACTTCAAACTACACTACAGGGCTACAGTAACCAAAACAGCATGGTACTGGTATAAAAAACAGGCACATAGACCAATGAAACATAATAGCCCATAAATAAGGCTTCACTCTGCAACCATCTGATTTTAGACAAATATGACAAAAGCAAGCAATGGGGAAAAGACTTTATATTCAATAAATGGTGCTGGGATAACCAGCTAGCCATAAGCAGAAGATTGAAATTGGACTCCTTCCTTACATCACATACAAAAATCAACTCAAAATGTATTAAACAATTAAATGTAAAACTCAAAACTGTAAAAACCCTAGAAGACGATCTAGGCAATACCAATCTGGACATGGGCATGGGCAAAGATTTCATGACAAAGACACCAAAAGCAATTGCAACAAAAGCAAAAATTGGCAATGCGATCTAATTAAACATGAGATTCTGCACAGCAAAGAGCAAAAGAAACTATCAACAGACTAAAAAGACAACCTACAGAATGGGAGAAAATAGCTTGCAGACTATGCATCTGACAATGGTCTAATATCCAGCATCTATGTTCTCAGTTATAAGTGGGAGCTAAATGATGAGAACACATGGACACATAGAGTGGAACAACACACAATGGGGTCTTTCAGAGAGTGGAGGGTAGGAAGAGGGAGAGGATCAGGAAAAATAACTAATGGGTACTAGGCTTAATATCTGCGTAATTAGATAATTTGTACAACAAACCCCCATGACACAGTTCACCTATGTAAAAAACCTGAACTTGTACCCCTGAACTAAAAAGTTAAAACAAATTTAAAAAACAAATTTACCAGAGAAAAACCAACAACCTCATTAATAAGTGGCCAAAGGACATAAACAGACACTTTTCAAAGAAGACAAAACATGCGGCCAACACACATGAAAAAATGCTCAATGTCACTGATCATTAGAGAAATGCAAATAAAAACCACAGTGAGATACCATCTTACACCAGTCAGAATGGCTGTTTTTTAAAAGTCAAAAATAACAGATGCTGTTGAAGATGTGGAGGCAAAGGAACACTTATACACTGTTGGTGGGTCTGTAAAGTAGTTCAACCATTGTGGAAAGCAGTATGGCAATTCCTCAAAGAGCTAAAAACAGAACTACCGTTGTACCCAGCAATCCCATTACTGGGTATATACCAAGAGGAATATAAAGCATTCTGCCATAAAGAAACATGCACACAAATGTTCATTGTCACACTAGTCACAATAGCAAATACATGGAATCAACCTAAATGCCCATCAGTGACAGATTGCATAAAGAAAATGTGGTACATTTACACCATGGAATACTATGCAGGCATAAAAAAGAATGATCTCATGTATTTTGTGGGAACAGAGATGGAGCTGGAGGTTATTATCCTTAGCAAACTAATGCCAGAACAGAATACCAAATGCTGCATGTTCTTACTTGTAAGTGGGAGCTAAATGATGAGAACTCATGAACACAGAAGGAAATAATAGACACTGTGGCCTATGTGAGGGTGGAGGCTGGGAGGAGGGAGAAGAGCAGATAAAATAAATATTGGATACTAGGCTTACTACCTGGGTGATGAAATAATCTGTACAACAAACCCCCGTGACAAGACTTTACCAATATAACAAGCCTGCACATTTACCCCAGCACCTAAAATAAAAGTTAAAATAATAATAATTTAAAAAGTACTTTGTAATCTTAAAAAATTAACACACATAAAACCTTATGAGTTTATACTGATACTTGCAATTCAAATGCAATGCCATATATATAGACTTCTGGTTAACTTTTTTTTTCCTGTTCCATCCTATTTGCTGTCTTTCCTACCAAGAATTGTGCTTTTTAAGGCCAGAAGGGATGACAGAATTAGAATACCCTGAAAGTATTCATTTATCTTATTTCACAATAGAAATACAGCAGCCTCAGAATAACAATACGAATACTACCACCACAGTCAGATGAATATTAAATAAAAGCAGGAAAGGAATTAGAACAGAGAGAAAAGGGGAGGAAGGAATAATAGATACCATTCTATTGAAGGTTTGGTGGCTATTGGTAGTTTTCCTCATTCTCATATTTTGCCTTTGTGATACCTTGTCTCCCAAAGTTTTATGAAACGTTCATGTGTTTTTGGTTTTGCTTTAGTTCCTCTATTTTTACTGTCTATGTACTTTTCATACAACTTTTTGTTTATTTTTTAAATTTTATTTTTTAATTGACAAATAATAATTGCACATATTCATGGGGTGCATAGTGATGTTTCAAAACATATTATGTGTAGTGATCAGATTTGGTAACTAGCATATCTATCATCTCATACCTTTATTATTTCTTCATGTGGTGAATATACAATATCTTCCTTCTAGCTATTTGAAACTATATATTATTGTTCAAAACTACAAAGAAGTTTAAAGAATAGTACAATGAACCCTTGTATACTTTTCACCCAGATTCACCAATTTTTAATATTGTGTCACTACATTTATAAATATATAATTCTTTCTTTCTACTTAATATTTTAATATGAGAAATTTTAAGCATAAAATTGAAAGAGTTTTACAGTGGCCACTCCTGTAGCTGCTGCCTAGATTTTACTGTTAAATTTTGCTATAGTTTTATCAGTGTCAGTTTATCCATTCCATTATCTATATATTAATACATATTGATGCATTCAGAAATAAATTGCAGAAAGACATTCATGGTCATGCATCAGAAAAATTTATATTGTTAATATGACTGTACTTCCCCAAATTGATCTAAGCATTCAGTGCAGTCTTCCTCAAAGTCTCAGCTGGTTTCTTTGCAGAAATATGAGAAGCTGACCTAAAATTCATATCGTATGGAAATGTAAGAGATCCGGAATAGTCAAAACAGTCTTGAAAAAGAACAAAGTTGGAAGACTCTTCCCAGATTTCAAAATTCACTAGTAAGTTACAGTAATCAAGACTGTTTGGTGCTGACATAAGGATAGACATAAATCAATGGAGTAGAATTGAAAGCTCAGAAAAAAACTCTCACCTTTATAGTCAATTGTTTTTCAACAAGGATGCCAAGACAGTTGGAGGAAAGAAAATATTCTTCAACAAATGGTGCTGGGAAAACTGAATATCAGGTGCAAAAGAATAAAGTTGGACCTATATTACCTACCTTATGCCAAATTTAATTCAGAAAGGATTTTTTATATGCAATGTACAAAATAGGCAAATCTATAGAGACAGAAACTAGATTGGTGGTTGCCTAGGACTGGGTGGGGGATGTGGTTGGAAGAAAATTTGAAGTGACTCATTGGTATGGGGTTTCTTTTTGGGATGATAAAAATGTTCTAAAATTGATTGTGGTAATGGTTGCATAACTCTGTGAATATACTGAAAACCATTGACCTGTACGGAAGTCATAGCCCAATAAGCTGTTAGAGAAAAACAATTGCAGAAACCAATACACTTTCTCCTAAATGGTTCAACATTTATATTAATAACTAGGGTTCAATATTTGTTTATGCATTTTGGTTTTGATATAAAAATTCCATAAGATGAAATGCAGAAATCTTAAGTGAACATTCACTGAGTTTTGACAATACATACATCTGTGTAATCCATTCCCCATCATGTTATAGAACATTAACATCACCCTTGGAAGTTCCCTCCTGTCATCCTTCTAGTGAGTTTTCTCCTATGTACCACCTAAGGCATACTTTGATCTGATTGTTTTCCAGCACAGAATTATCCACCTGATTTAGTATTTTACATAAAATGCATAATTTAATAGGTACTTTTTTATGTAAGACTTTCACTCAGTATGCTATTAGTGAGATTAATCCATATTGTTGCATTTCTTTAGTGACTGAGTCATATTCCATTGTATGAATATACCAATGAAGATTTATTTTTTTTTAATTTTTTTTATTTTTTGAAATTTTAAAGCTGGGCATCCGGGGGAGACATCACATGTCGGTAGGTTCCGTGATGCCCCACAAGCCGCAAAACCAGCAAGTTTTTATTAGGGACTTTCAAAAGGGGAGGGAGTGTACGAATAGGTGTGGGTCACAGAGATCACGTACTTCACAAGGTAATGGAATATCACAAGGCAAATGGAGGCAGAGCAAGATCACAGGACCACAGGACCCGGGCAGAATTAAAATTGCTAATGAAGTTTCGGGCACCATTGTCATTGATAACATCTTATCAGGAGACAGGGTTTGAGAGCAACCGGTCTGACCAAAATTTATTAGGCGAGAATTTCCTCTTCCTAATAAGCCTGGGAGCGCTATGGGAGACTGGGGTTTATTTCATCCCTACAGTTTCGACCATAGAAGATGGCCACACCCAAGGGGGCCATTTTAGAGACCCACCCTCAGGGGTGCATTCACCAATGAAGATTTATTATCATAATGATACTTAGGCTCGGTTTAGTTTCTGTATATTGTGAATAAAGGTGCAGTGAATATTTTTAAGCAGGATTTGTGTGAACCTATGTTTTAATTTCTTTTGGATTAATAGCTGGGAGTGGAATTGTTGAGTCATAGGGAAGGTGTATGCTTAGTTTCATTTAAAATTGCCTCAGTTCAGGAGAATGGCGTGAACCTGGGAGGCGGAGCTTGCAGTGAGCCGAGATCGTGCCACCGCACTCCAGCCTGGGCGACAGAGCAAGACTCTGTCTCGAAAAAAAAAAATTGCCTCAGTTTTCTCAAAATGGTTGTATCATTTTATATTCCCATCAATCAAGTATGACAGTTCCAGTTGTTCTATAATTACTCCAATATTTGATGTCAGTCTTTTAAATTTTAACCATTCTAGTGGTTTTATTGTAGTATCTCAATGTGCTTTTAATTTGCATTTCCCTGATGACTAGTGATGTCGAGCCCTTTTCATGTGCTTATTGGACATTTGTGTATTTTCTTTTGTGAGGAGTCTGTTAAAATCTTGTGCCTATATGTCAATTGGGTTGTTTGTATTTTTATTGTTGAGCTGTAGGAATTCCTTTTATATCTTGGATACCAGTTTTTGGTCAGATGTATGTATTGTGAATATCTTCTTTCAGTCTCTGGCTTGCTTATTCATATTAATAATTGTATATTTTGATGAGTTATTTATCCACTTTTTGTGGTTTTTCCTGTCTTTGCCCTGTCCAAAAAATCCTGCTTAATCTCAAGTCATGTTTTGTTTTTTATATGTTTGTTTATAAAGGTTTTTTCCTCTGTGTTCCTGTAAAAGTTTTGTAGGTTTTTATGTTTTATGTTTCTAATCCATGACCTTTTATGTTTTAATCGATGATCTTTCTCAAATAATTTTTGCACTTAGTAATGAAGTAGGGATTCAGGCTCATTTTTTTCTAATAGGGATATCCAGTATTCCAGTACCATTTTTGGAATATGTTTTTTCCCTATTGGATTGCTTTGGCACCTTTGTTGGATGTATTATGTCAATGTCAATATCCTAATTGAGATACTATAGTTTTACAAGATGCTACTATCGGGGAAAACTATGTAAAGGGGGCAGGGCATCATCTGTGTTATTTCTTCCAACTGCATTGTGAGTATACAATTATTTCAAAATAAAAACATTTAACTAAAAAAAAATGAAAATCAAATACACTATCTCTATTCTGTTTCATTGATTTATTTGCTGATTCTTAAGATGATAGCACACCATCTTAATTACTGTACCTTTATAATAAATCTGGAAGTCAAGTTTGTGGCCAACCCACATCCCAAGATTATGCAGAAGATCTAATAAAGAAAAGCAAGCTTTTAACTAAATTATAATCAATGCCTTCATCTTTATAATATGAATAATGATTCACTTGGAGCATTTTCAGCTTGTTTATCTGAACCATTAAAGTCATTTTAAAGTCAGTTTAAAGTCATTACCATTTCCTGGGAAAATTGCTCTAATAATTTGTATAATTTGAGGCATAATCCTTAGGAATATTTAGACCTAGCATTAGGTAATGTTTCCTGGAACTCTTGGTCAAACTTGGGCTTTCAGGACCACTGCACTAGTTTTGCACTGCTCAGCTCCAGGGAACCATTTACACTGGCATAGTTGCTAGAAAGGTAAATAAAAGCAAGAAAGAAGTTAGAACAGAGTGGAAAGAAGTTAGAACAGAGTGGAAAGATGAGGAAAGAGATAAAAGAAATATTTGTGGTATAACGTGGTAGGTCGTCATGTGTCTGGTATCTTTTAGATAGACTAGTAAGGTTAGTTTCAATCACTTATTTTAATTGTATCAAAAAAGTAAAGCAGATAAAAGTAGAGCTTTCTGGCTAAAGTATATGTGTATAAGATCACCGCAGATCATCCCCTTCACACCTCCTCTTTTATCACCCACAGTCCCTAAAGCTGAAATCCAGCATATAGTAAGGTTGTTACATTGCATATTGCAGTTTGGACATTTATAAATTATGGAGGCAAAAAAGTGGTGTGCTTTTTTGCCAAAGTGGAAACTATGTGTTTATAATTCTTTGAGCTTTTTTGACACTAAAGCAGTTGTCTCATGGGTATAGCATCTCCAATCAATTTCGACCATTGGGAATCCTGTGTATAAGATAGATTTATGTAAGAACATTATATATATTGAGGTTGCTAACATGTGTCTAGTTAAAAATGTAATGAATAAACTACAATTTTATATATACACTTACATAGTTTTTTATTTCTCCATTTGTTCCAATTTCCATGTTCTGTTAACTAATAGATGCTCAAAAAATTAATTATCAGCATGATTGCCTCAATCAGAAACTATGACTTTTTCCTAACTTAGGAAGAGAGAATAGTTGCTTGGATAATAGTTTTCTACTGTTGTGGTTAGTCCTGAGGCCTCCATCTTGGCAGGAATAATTTATGCTAATAAGAAAGAGGTTGATGATAAATATCAAGTATAACCTCATGTCAACAAGAGGCGAAGCAGCAAATTGCCAGGTTGTTGCTATTTTTATTAAGATCAAAGCTCATTGGTTGACGATATGCATATAAGACATATCCTGGACTCTTTCTGCCTGTAAAGAATTCTGCACCTCCATCTTCCAGACCTGTTTATTAAATCTCTTTCTCACCCATGCTTCCACTGATTTCTGTAAGATGGAGCTAATTAAAGGACAGTTTTTTTTTTTGTCATGACAAGAGCATAAAGTGACAGTAGATTTTGAGTAGTATATAAATGGAAGCTGCTTTGGAAATAATTGCTATATTTGAGTGACGAGTATTGAGAAAACACTACTAGCTTTAATATTTGAGGAAGTCATATGTTTTCTAAATATTAATCACTAGCCTGTTGCATAGAACTGGAGCTTTTGAATTTGGGAAGGTCTGTGGTGGCAGTGGTACATTTTTTCCCACCATTGGTATCTGATTTTATGTAATCAGTGTTTGATAATAAAAAACATTATTAAGACTGCATTTTTTTTTCTGTTGGTTACAAATGAAACAGCCAGAACTGTAGCATTCCTTGTTTTTGTGATCCTACTAAACTATGGTTTTCCTGATTTCTGCTCATGTTGGAAAATACCATGGGAACTTTCATGCAGAACACTTGCCTTACTGAAAATGGTAGCAGAGCTTCTTCTTTGCTGCCTGCGAAGTAAAGATCATATTAGCTCTTCCTATTGTGAGTTCCAGATGCTTTGATGATCAGCCAGTAATTGTGTTAGAAATGCACAGGAAATGGTTGGTCCACTTGGTGTAAAGGCAAAAACCAATTTCTTCTTACTGCCTGTCAGCAGGCAACAGGGAGGCCTATGGCATGTTAGTGCATTTTTACACTGGCATAGAGCCCTGGAGTTAGACTTACTGAGTCTTAAATGCACTTAGAACACAGGTTTTGACTGCTTCATAGGAGACATTCCAGACATATTTATGCTCAGCACAACTCTGAAGTTTTTATTCTTATTATCATGGTACTGTGGTCTTTTTGTTTGCTTCTTTTATCTGTGATGTTAGTACTTTTCCAAGGCTAAGTTAAAACAAATAACTACAGTTAAGTTCAACTTGTGTTAATCTGTTTACATTTATGGAACAGCTTTGCTGCAATCTGGAGAAAGATAATGAAACACAGGATACGTCTGTACATGCCTGGTAGAATGGAAAGCTGCAGTACTGTCAATAGGCCATCAATAAAGATATTCTTACCATAAAATTAAGGTTCATCTTATTTCCCAGTTTTCTTTTTACAGTAAGGCTATATCTGTTGATTAACTCATTTATCTGGAAGTAAATCATTCTAAATGATATTGGACATTTTTATAACATCCAGAAATAAATTCTAGCTTAAAATCTGATGATTTTATTATGTTACTCATGTTTTTTACTTCACCATTCTCGACCACTAATTGTTAGTTGGAAGTCTTGGATAATTTCTTCCAGTGAAATTAGTTAGTAATGGAAGGAATGTGGCATTTGAAAGCAAAAGATGGAGTTCAAGTGTTAGCCTACTGTGCTATTCTAATCTAAATATTCATTTAAGCCTTCTAAACCTCAGTTTCTATATCTGAAAACATAGGTAAATATTCCTGCATACATCAGAGCATTATTACTGAGAGGACCAGATAAGTATATGTCATATTATTTATAAATTGCAAAGAAATATACAAATGTTCGTCATCATTTTTGTTGTTTGCAATGCTTTTAACTCAAGCTTCTTAACACATCAATCCCGTGTATATAATTCCTTATGTGCCAGGTTAGATATAATAATATAACTTGAGAATGTATATTTCATTTTATTTTTGAAAATATAAGTATCTTAAGATTTTCTTCCCAAGGTTTCATATTATAAATGAATAACAATCATGACAGCAGAAGAAATTTAATTATAAGCACTGTCCATCTCTCCCCATTCCCAAAGTAAAATAACTGCTTTCAGTTTGAATAGGGAAATTAAATGTTTCTCTGCTCCTTCTATTATAGCTGTTAAGAAACAGTATTAAATGATTCCTTGAGTTGATTTCACTTTAAGATTATTTTAATCCATTACTCATTTGAGTTTGCATCATTGAATTTTCTTTATCAAGGACGTAAGCAGGTTAAATGTGTATTGGGGAAATGTCTTAAATGTCAGTACTATGGTCTGGCTGCCTTGTGAGTACCTCATCATTGGAGGTGTTAATAAGGTGTGACTGGATGGCTAGAAATATTTTAGGTGGATATCATACATCATGTAGAGCTGAAGACTGGAAAACTGCTAATTCTATGCTGTGATCCTTACTTATGTTTATTTTCCAATTTAGATGATTAACAGATACAAATAGTTATTTCCTTCAAACATTGCTTGTTTCACTTCAAAACTTTGGGAATGCATGCTACGGAAAAATCTACTTCAGTAGCATGTGAAAAAATACATCTTATTTGCCTTACCATCAGTTTTCTAAGCATTTTTTTCTCTTTTGAATACTCATAATATTTTATGTTTGTCTTATACCATTTATCTCATTCTATCTAATAAATACTAACTTGTTTATTTCTCTTATTGTCCTTATTGGGTTTTAAAGTTCTTCTGGGGAGATATTTAACAATCTCCGTATAGCCCACATGAGCTATACAGAGCCAACACTATATAAAATAAAGTTATCAAATTTCATTTATTGTCATTAGTGCCTAAAACTTGGGGAAATGTTGCTATAGAATAAAATAGCGTACACTTGGTTTCTTTCTTATCTGCCAGTCACAGAATCTACTCTTAGCAAATGTCATTCTGATTTAGAGTAATTTTCTAATATAGAAATCTCATTTACCCAAATACCATTAAAATTATCTAATAAGGTAACGATTTTTAAAAGGTCCCATTTCACATATTTCCAAATGGTATCCAAAAGTACTTGTAAATAAAAAATTTACCCTAAGTGAGCTGTAGGCATAGCTTCCCCATCCAAAACATAAAGTTATAGAGGCTAATCTCACGAACTTTTCTGTGGATTTTTAAGGTTAAACTACTGGTAAAGAAGCAATTGGTAATTTGTTCAGACTGGATGCCAGAATAGCTCCGTTGTCTGTTAGCTGATGTCTTTGAATCTTTGGGCTCACTTTTTATCAATGTGAGTTTATGAGAAGCCTTAAACTCTGGCATACTTCAAAGTCTGGTAACTTTTTTTAGGCCTCTCACCTCCTTTCTGCAACCTTTCTTAACTCTCACATTAGGGGGAAAAAACATGTGGGATCTCAAAAAAACTAAGTAAGCATATTTTATTGTTTATCTTAAAAAATGCATTTTTTTAAATCAAGGAAAATCATTAACTACATCAGTATCGATGAATTACATGTTGTAGTCATCATATTTTAATGAGTCCTCTCTAATATTTTTAGTTCTGAGTTTGTAGAAAGTGGCAGATGCTGTTCTGGTTAAAAGGCTTTCCAACTGATTAACGTGTTCATCCCTAATTTAATTTTTTAAGAAAGACACTTATGACAGCGAGAAGAAAACGTTTCAACTTCATAGGAAATCTGGCAAAATATCTTGGCTTTTGCTCAAAATTTGAAAGCAAATGGGAATCAGTTTCAAATATTGGAAAAGTCAAGAAAACGATTCTAGCTCTGGCTCTGTCATTGGCTCTCTATTTCTTCATGTATGAAATGATGGAAATAGATTAATTTCTAATACCTCTTTCAACTCCACTACCATTCTTTTATTGATAGCATTTGTTAGGAAGAAATAACAAGATTTGTTTATGGATTGTGATAGGATATCAATAAGGGGGTATAACAAAGATACCTAAAATTTTCATCCTTGGACTATTAAAGAATGGTCAGTCCACAAAAACAAAATAGGGGTTTTGTGTTAAGGGTAGCCAGGTCGAAGATAACTTCTGTTTTGAAATGTTAAAGGAATATCTTCTACAAGTTTATGAGACTCATGGGAGTGGCCGTTGCATGGTAATATGGCATAGTATTATATTGTATACATACAATTTAAAAAGTACAAGTAGTACTGAAAAACATCTGTTCCTGTCCTCATCCCTTTTGACTCCTAGATCAGTTTTTCCAGGGCAAAAGTTGCAAATAATTTTTGCTTTATCAACATTTTTTATTAACTTCATGCTATGATAGATGATGTACTCTTTGTGCTACTTCCCTTATCCCTCTTCCACCATCTCCTCCCAATGTGTTACTCTGTTTTTAATTAAATCAATAAGCAATGTTTACATTATTTTGAATATGTACATATTATAAATATGTTGCTTATTGTATTGTCAGGTAATACTCTATGGTTCTATTTCTTTTTATCTTTTCCCTATAGTTTCTAATTACATTTCTTTTATTCCTGTAATGCATTTCTTATACTATTTGGGTTTTTCTTAATGCTCCATGATATCCACTTTCCTCACTTTTTCCCTGAGAGACTACACTGGGAACCAAATTGTCAGTGGTCTTTTTTTATTTTCTGATTTTGTTTATGGTACATAAAAATAGAATTCACTTTAACATATTGGTTTCATATCCAGCAACTTTGCTAAAATTCATTAATTCTAATTTCTTTGTAGATTCTTTTGAATTTTCTCTGTATGCAATCATATCACCTGTGAATAACATTTTTGTTTCTTTTTTTTAAACAAACTTTTTCTTTTCTTTCAATAATGGCTAGACCCTAGGTTAAATCCAACTTTATCACATTTTATTTAATATTTTTGCATCTGTATTCATTGGTAAGATTGGCCTGTAATTTTTCTTTCAGACTCAGTTCTGTTTAGGTTTGATATAATGGTTATGCTAGGTTTATCTCTCCTCTTCTGTTTTCTGGAAGAGTTTGGTTAGGTTTAACGCTTTTTGTTCTAGCTTAATTACATTATGGTTAGAGATCATGTTCTGTACAAATTCCATCCTTCGAGATTTGTTTAGACAAGCCTTAAGGCCCAGTATATGGTTAGTTTTTATAAATATCCTGGATGTGCCTGATATAAATGTGTGTCTTTCATTTCATGAGGCATTGTATTATATATGTCCATTAGAACACGTTTCTTAGTCATGTTCAAATCTTTCTACATTTTTACAGTTTATTTTCTTTACATGTTCAATCAGCCATTAGAGGTCTGTTTAAAATCTCCGACTCTGATTGTGGATTTGTTTATTTCAATTTGTTTATTTCAATTTATTTTAATATCTTCCTTGGGAACCAAACCTTTTATCATTCTGAAGTGGCCTTGTTTCAGCTTTTGCAACACTTGTGCCTCAAAATCTACTTTGACTGAAATTAATACAGCTATACTAGCTTCTTTTGGTTATTATTTGTGTATGACTTTTAAAATTTTTAATTCCAACCTTTCTGTGTAACTGTATGTTTTTGATATCTCTGATGAATGGCTCAAATGTTGAAATTTGCCCCTGTTTTTGCAGTCTGAAGGTATTTGTCTCTAGAATGTTTCTCAATGTACTTACCTAACTTTTTCGTAACCAGATTTTCAAAAAATTTAAAGATGATATAATGAACACCATTGTATATTCATCTAGATTCAACACTTGTTAGTATTTTGCCATATTTGTTTGTCTCTTGCTTTCCAGAGTATCTATGTGTATGCATGTGTTTAATGATTATATAAGTATATGTGTGTTTATACACATTTTGCTAAGCCATTTAAAAGTAAGTTGCAGAAATCAGACACTTTATATGCATAAATACCTGAGCATGCATCATGCCTCACCTAAGGAAACATAAACATGACATAATTATCAAACATAAGAAAATCAACAGCAATCTTAAAATGTTATTTAATATTCAAGTCATAAACAAATTTCCCTAATGGTCCTAAAAAGTCTTTCATAGCTGTTCATGTACTGCATTTATTTATTCTCTTACAAATTTGAATATCTAGAATGCGTTGGAGGAAAATTTTCCGTGGATCTTTCATGTCTCTGTACATCCTGAGAAGAGAGGCATTGTCATTGTTCTGAACTCTCTTTTCAAGGATCTGTTATAATGAATAACTCGGAAAATTGAGATAGTATCTCACTTTGGAGGAAAGGCCAGGTTTGTCTACCTTCTAGTACAATAAAGATATTAAAAATATCTTTGGGCAAAGGTAAAGCAAGCTTACTGCCCACTATAAAATATATGGATTCCCTAAACACCCAGTTTTTCTTCTATAACCTATTGCACTGCATGTGAAGGCATCACCTTGTCTGCTTTACATCACCTTGTGGGAATTGGGGCTCGCGGAAACCCAGGCTATTACTGTAAATAATAAATTAGTTGTTGTCTCTGATTAAGAAGTCTTGTAACGTTTGCTGGTGTCTATAAAACTATGGCAAGGCTAACTTGTTAATTTTCAAGCATAGAAAAGTCTTAGTCCCTTCACGGTTCTTGACAGAATGGTCTTCCCACTTTTTACTTTATTGCACTGATTTTTTTTTAACAGCTTCATTGAGATATAATTTACATACCATACATTTTACCCATTTAAAGTTCTCAGTAATTTTAGAATATTTACAGTAGGGCAAGCATCACCAAAATCAATTTTAGATTTTTTATCAACCCAAAAAGAAACCTCATGTCTCTTAGCTGTCACGTTCCATGGCAGCCCAGCCCCCCAGCCCTAGGAAACCATCAATCTACTTGTCACTATAGGTTTGTCTATTCTGAACATTTCATAGAAGTAAAATCATGCAACGTGTGGTATTTTTTGTCTGGCTTCTTTCACTTAGCATAATGTTTTCAAGGTTCATCCATGCCGTAGCATAAATCGGTACTTCATTCCTCTTTATTGCCAAATAATATTATATTGTATGCATATACTACATTTTGTTTTTCAGTTCATTTTTTCATGGACATTTAGGTTGTTTTATACTTTTTTGACTCTTATAAATAATGATGCTATGAACATTCATGTACAGATTTTTGCATAGACATGTTTCTGTTTTATACCTAAGAGTGGAATTGCTGGATCACGTTTACTTTGTTTAGGAACTGCCCGACTTTTATAAAGTGGTTACTCCATTTTGCATTCCCACTAGCAATGTAGGAGAGTTTCAGTTTCTCCACATCCTCAATAATACCTGTTATTGTCTGTCTTGATTATAGCTATCTAGTGTGCGTGAAGTGGTATTTCATTGTGGTTTTGATTTTCTTTTCATTTCCCTGATTATTAACGATGTTGAGCATATATTTATGTACAATAAGCCCATAAAAATATATATATATATTTTGAAAAATGTCTATTCAAATCTTTTGCCCATTATAAATTGTATTATTTGCTTTCTAGTACATTATAAGGATTCTTTATATATTCTTGATATGATTCTCCTGTAAGGTATATGATTGGCAAATACATTTTCCCATTCTGTAGGTTGTCTTTTCACTTTCTTGGTAGTGTCCTTTGAAGCTCAAACTTTTACAATTTTGATAAAATTGTTTTTAACTTTTTTTGTTACTTGTACTGTTGCTATAATATCTAAGAAGGCTTTGACTAAACAAAGGTAAAAAAAATTACTTTTTTTTTTTTTTGAGACAGAGTCTTGCTCTGTCACCCATGCTGGAGTTCACTGGCTCAATCTTGGCTCACTGCAACCTCCGCCTCCTGGGTTCAAGTGATGCTCCTGCCTCAGCCTCCTGAGTAGCTGGAATTACAGGTGTGCGTGCCACCATGCCCTAATTTTTGTATTTTTAGTAGAGATGGGGTTTCACCATGTTGGCCAGGCTGGTCTTGAACTCCTGACCTCAGGTGACCTGCCTGCCTCAGCCTCCCAAAGTGCTGGGATTACAGGCATGAGCCACCCTCCCCGGCCCAAGAATATTTAGCTCTGTGTTTTCTTCTAAGAGTTTTATAGTTTTAGTTCTTGTGTTTAATCTTTGATCTGTTTTAAGTTAATTTCTATGTATAGTGTGTGGAAGAGGTCCAAGTTTATTCATTTGTATATAGGTATCCAGTTGTTCCAGCAGTGTTTGTTGTAATACTATTCCTTCCCTCAGTGAATGTCCTTGGCACCTTTGTCAAAAATCTATTCACCATAGATGTATGGGTTTATTTTTGTAATCTCAATTCTGTCCCATTGATCTACACGTCTGTCCTTTTGCCAGTACCACACTGGTTTGATTACTGTAGGTTTGTAGCAAATTTTGAAATTGGAAAGTGTAAATCCTTCAGCTTTGTTCTTTAAATATTATTTTGGCCTTTGGGGTTCCTTGCAATTCCCTATGAATTTCATGTCAGTTTTATGATCAGCTTTTCCATTTCTGCAAAGAGGGCGGTTGGAATTTTTATAAGGATTGCCTTGAAGGTGCAGAAAAATGTGGCGAGCATTATCATCTTAGCAATATTAAGTCTTCTGATCCATGAACATGGGATAATTTTTTATTTAGTTAGGTTTTCTCTAAATTCTGTCAACAATGATTTGTAGTTTTTCAGAGTAAAAATTTTTCATTTCTTAAGTTTATTCCTAAGAATTTTATCATTTTCATGCAGTTGTAAATGGATTTTTTCACTTAACTTTATGCTAGTCTATAGGAATACAATTGATTTTTATATAGTGATCTTGTACCATGTGACCTTGCTAAATTCATTTATTTGCTCTAATAGGATTTTCTGTTTACAAGACTGTGTCTTATGCAAAGAGATAGGGCTTTACTTCCTTCTTTTTGATATGGATGGTTTGTGATGTGATTATTTCACATTGCATGCCTGTATCAAAACATCTCATATACCCCATAAATACATAAACCTACTATGTACCCACAAAAAATTAAAAATGAAAAAATTTGCATAGGGATTGTTAATTTCCTTGTGTAATTGCCCTACATAGAACCTGTAGGATTATGTGGAAAAGAAATGACAGAGTGGACATTCTTGTCTTGTTCCTGGTCTTATAGGGAAATGATTTAGTCTTTTACCATTAAGTATAGCGTTAGCTGTGGGTTTTTTGTAGATGCCCTTATCAAGTTGAGGAATTTCCCTGTTATTCTGATCTTAATAGTAATGTCCTCTCTTTTATTTCTGATTTTAATTTGAGTCTTCTCTTTTCTTGGTGGTTTGACAATTTTTTTGAGCTTTTCTGAGAACCAGCTTTTGATCTTGTTGATTTTCCCTATTCATTTTTTATTGTTCATTTCATTAATTTCAGCCCAAATCTTTATTATTTCCTTCTTTCTACTTGTTTTGGGGTTACTTCGCTCTCTTTTTCTAATGTTTTACATTGAAATGTTAGTTTATGATTTGACATCTTTTTTAATATAGGCAGTTACTGCTGCAAATTTATCTCTAATCACTGCTTTAAATGAGTCCCATATGTTTTGGTATTGTGTGGTTTTATTTTCACTCACCTCAAAATATTTCTAATAAACCTTGTCATTTGTTCTTTGACCTATAGCTTAATTAAAAGTGAAATATTTCTTTTCTGTATACTTGTTGATATCCTGTTTATTTCTGTTATTGATTTCTAATTTTATTCCATTGTGGTTGGAAAACATGCTTTGTGTAATTGCAATACTTTTAAGTTTATTGATGTTTGTTTTATGGCCTAGCATATGATCTATCCTGGAGAATGTTCTATGCATTCTTGAGAAAAAGGTATATTCTATTGTAATTGGGCAGAGTGTTGAATAGATGTGTCTTAAATGCAGTTGGTTTATAGTGTTGTTCAAGTCCTCTATTTCCTTGTTGATCTTCTGTCTCTCACTGTTACACTCATTATTAAAAGTGGAGTATTGAAGTCCCCAACTATTTTTGAATTGTCTATTTCTTACTTCGATTCAGCCAGTTTTTGTTTCATGTATCTTGGTGTTCTGTTGTTAGATGTATCTGTGTTTATAATTGACATGGCATCCTGTAGAATTGACCCTTTTATCATTATAAAATTCCTCTCTCTAGACTTTTTTTGTTTTAGAATATATTTTATCTGTTATTAGCACATCTACTCTAGCTTCCTTAAGGTTGCTGTTAGCATGACTGTATTTTTCAATCCTTGTAGTTTCAACCTTTTTGTATGTTTTAATCTAATGTGTTCTGTAGCTGCCATTGGATCTTGATTTTTTTATGAAGTCTGCCAATCTCTGACTTTGGCTTGTTTAATCCATGCACATTCAATGTTATTATTGATATAGTTGGATTTTTGTCCGTAATTTCACTTTTTGTTTTCTATGTATCTCATGGTTTTTTGTTGTTGTTCTTATGTTCCTCCTTTACTGCCTTCTTTTTTTTTATTAAGTGAATATTTTCTAGTTTAATATTGCAGTTTCTTTAATGATTTTATTTAATGTATTTTTATTTGTTTTTCTTAATGGTTGCTTACCACGTAAATTATAACCTATTAGAGTTTACTTAAGATTTATAGAGTTCTCTATTCTTACTGTCTTCTCTTACTCTAAGCAAAATTGCTGATACTGTTCCAGAGCTGGGAGCGGGAACACTGTTCCCCTTCTTTTGGAGTAACACCCCTGCTTTATTAGCAGGGCACTAAGCAGGAAGAATAGCCTTTGATCTTCCTGGCTTGCCTCTTTCAGCATCATCTTCTGTTCTATGAGCAAGTTAGAGTGAGGGCAACCAGATCAAATACTCCTGGCCTGCTGTGCCTGGCTGGAGTAGAGCTTTTGCCTTATGAGTTAGGGCTGTGTGGAGGACAAGAGTCTAAGAACTCTCAGCTACTCTCACTTGGAACAGAGCTTCTATAACAGGACACACACGGTAGGGGAAGATCAGAAATGCTGATGACTTGTTCCTTCCTGTGAGATACTGTAGTGCTTAACTGGGAGCTGGGAGGAGAAGGAGCCCTGGTTTATGGATGCACCTACCTTGGGTGAAGCCTTTGTGAAGCTGAGCAAGGGAGGTGGAGAAGGAAGGAGCAGGTCATAATGCCATAGATGCCTGTTGTACATATCAAGATTTAACACATATTGTTGAATGTTTGTTCATTGGCTGTATGTTCGTAGGACAATATCCAGATACTTGAGTTTTTAAAACATAAATTTCACCACTTATCATTGTTTTGCTAGGGAGATGGTCCACAGAGGTCCTCACACTGCCATTCACAAAGTCATCTCTCCCATGGCATGGCATTGACTTTTTCCCTTTCCTTTTCCTCTTTCTTTCTTCCTTTCTTTCTTTCTCTTTCTTTCTTCTTTCCTTCTTTCTTTCTTTCTCTCGCTCTCCCTTCCTTCTTTCCCTCCCTCCTTCCTTTCCTCCCTCCCTCCCTCCCTGCTTGCTTGCTTGCTTTCTTTCTTTCTTTCTTTCTTTCTTCTTTCTTTCTCTTTCTTTCTTTCTTTCTTTTTCTTTCTTCCTCCTCCTCCTCCTTCTTCTACTTTTCTTTTCTTTTCCTTTCCTTTCTTCTTTTTTTTTGACAGGGTCTTGCTCTGTTGCACATACTGGAGTGCAGTGGAACAATCATGGCTCACTGCAGCCTTAATCTCATAGGCTCAAGTGATCCTCCCTCCTCAGTCTCCTGAGTAGCTAAGACTACAGGTGCGTGTCACCATGGCTGGTTGATGTTTAATTTTTTTTTGTAGAGATAGGGATCTCATCTTGTGTCCCAGGCTGGATGTGAACTCCCAGGCTCAAGTGGTCCTCCCACCTTGGCCTCCCAAAGTGCTGGGATTACAGGAATGAGTCACCACACCCAGCTGGCATTGACTTTTTGAAGAGTCCGTGCTAGTTGTTTTTTATAATGTACCTTATTCCAAATTTGTCCCATGTTGTGTCGATTTACACTTAATTACACTTAATGTAATTACTGATATATTTGTTTTATTTGTCTTGCATTTTAAGATATCACTTTCTCTGTCTGCCTCTCTTTCGTCTTCTTTTGGATGTATTAAGTATTGTGCCCCTCAATTACTTTGGGATTAATACTCTATTTATCTTTTTTAAAGGTTTACCCTAGAAATGACAATTTCTAGGTTGTATATGTATCAAAGTCCAAAGTAATCAATATCCTTACCAGTTTTCTATACAGTTACAAAGACCTTAAGAATGCTTTAACTTCTTTCACCCTATCTCACTTACATCATATTACCAATGTGTATTTCTTTCAATTCTATATTTTAAATGCCACAGTATGAAAGAGATGCATGTTGCCTACCCACCAGCCCAAGCTGAGGCTACCAAGGACAGCCCCACTCTTTCCAGTGGCGGAGTCTCAGCATGGCTGCTACCACCCCTCACCTGAACACTCCACCTGGATACTGAATATTACCCTACCCCCACCTAACAGAGCTGGTGCTTGCACTCACCATTGGGGTCCTGAGCACAAGCTGTAGAGCCGAGCTTCTGCTCTGAGAGAGAACACATAGCCTGAGGTCCTGGGGATTATCTAACCCAATCCACCACCGTGGGCCCCAGTCCTCCTGGGGGCCTGAGGTTGGGCCTAAACTCCCAACCACTACCACTTCAGCTGGTACCTGCCTGCAAGCACCACATATGGGCCTGGACATGGGCCTACCCAGCCCATTGCAGCTACTATCAACGTCAGTGCACACTGCTCAGGACCCAGACAATTGTCCGTCCACTGCTACTGCCATCACCCACGCCACACCAGCTGCCCAGGGACTGAAGAACCTGCTCACCCACCTGGTCCACTGCTGGCATTATCAGCATCCAAGCAAGACACCTGGAGGCCTAAGAATAGGCCCACTGACAACAGCCAACACCAGTGCCAGTGTAAAATGCTCTAGGGCACAAAGATATGCATGCTCAGCCCACTGGTGCCACCACCGCAGCCTTAAGACTAGCTCATCTGTTGTTCCAGTCCCCAGCACAACTTCACCACAGCCTTCACTAATAACCATACCCTAACACACCAAGGAAACCATAAACACCACTAATGCTGTTTACAGCCAAAGAAATCACACAGAGACTATAGTACTATGAACAGAATCAAAGTCAAAGTACCATACACAGCCAATATCTTAGATACATCTTCAGAAAAATATCCTTCCCTATGAAAGTAAATTCAAAAATAGGAAGAAATGATTGTTACACCAGATGCACAGTTACCAACACAAGGACACAAGAAATATGAAAAAGCAAGGAAATATGACACTTGCAAAGGAACACAATAATTCTACAACAATAGATCTTAATCAAAAAGACACTTTTGAAATTCCAGAGAAAGAATTCAAAATATTGATTTTAAAGAAGCTGGGTGAGATATAAGATAATTCCGAAAAACAATACAAAGAAATCAAAACACAGTTAAGGATAAGAATGAACAATATTACTAAAGAGATAAGTATTTTTAAAAAGAACCAAATAGATTAGGTGGAATAAAGAATCTCAAAACTTGAAGTCAGTTCTTTTTAAATAAACCAGTCAGGTAGGAATAAAGAAATAAGAATTTTAAAAAGAATGAGCGAAGCTTTGTGTCATTTGGGACAACATAAATTGATCAAATCTTAAAAATTATTGTTAGCCCCGAGGATGAAGAGACAAAGAAAGGATTAGAAAACCTATTTAAAGAATAGGTGAAAACTTCCCAAGTCTAGTGAGAGATTTACATAATCAGATACAGGAGGCTCAGTGATCCCTAGGTAGATATAATGCAAAGAAATCTTCTCCATGACACATTATAGTCAGAAAGTCTAAAGTCAAATATAAAGAGCAAATCCTGAAAACAGTAAGAGAAAAGTGTCTAGTCACTTCTAAATGAAACCCTATCAAATTAACAGTGGATTGCTCAGCAGAACCTTACAGGCCAGAAGAGAAAGGGAATAAATATATTCGAAGTGCTGAAAGAAAAAAATTGCCAGCCAAGAATACTACATCCCTCAAAATTATCCTTCATCAATGAAGAAGAAATAAAAAATCTTTCACAGATAAGCAAATGCTGAGGGAATTCTTTATGACTAGACTGACCCTACAAGAAATGCTCAAGTGAGTCCTAAACCTGGAAGCAAAAGGACAATATTTAAGATCATGAAAGAACATGAAAGTATAAAACTCACAGATAAACCAGTCAATCAAAGAAGGAAAAGAAAGGACTGAAGCGGTAACACTATAGCAATCTACCAAACCTCAAAAACAAAAAGAGAAAAAGAAATAAACAAAGAATACATAAAACAACCAGAAAACCATTAACAAAATTACAGAAACAGAGCTTCACATATTAATAATAACCTTGAATGTAAATGGATTATATTTTCCACTTAAAATATATTAAATGGCTGAATGAATTTTTTAAAAAACATGATGCAACTATATGCCACGTATAAGAAACTCACCCTAACAGTAAAGACACATATAGACTGAAAGTAAAGGGATGGCAAAAGATATTCCATACAAATGGGAAATAGTAGTAAGCAGGAATAGCTATACCTATATCAGATAAGAGAGTTTAAGTCAAGAACAGTTAAAAAAAAAAGGCAGAGAAGGTCATTATGTAATGATAAATGGAACAATCTAGCAAGAAGATACGACAACTCCAAATATATATGCACCCCATACTGTAGCTTCCAGATTCATAAAGCAAATATTCCAAAGAGAGAAATAGATGACAATACAATCAAAGTGGGGGTTTCAACACTCCACTCTCAGCATTTAGACACATCATCTAGACAGAAAATCAACAAAGAAACATTGGGTATAAATAGGGCTTTAGACCCAATAAACCTAACAGACATTTACAAAACATCCTACCCAACAACTGCAGGATATACATCCTGCAGTTATACATGGACCATTCTCCAGGATAGATCATGTGTTAGGCCACAATATAAGTCTCAACAAATTTTAAAAATTGAAATAATATCAGTTTTCTTTTCAGACCACTTTGGAATAAAACTAGAAATCAATACAAAGAGGAAGATTGGAAACTCTGAAAATACATGGAAATTAAATAACATGCTCCTGAGTGACCACTGGGTCAATGAAGAAATTATGATGGAAATTTAAAAATTTATTTGACAAATGGGATCTAATTAAACTAAAGAGCTTCTGCACAGCAAAAGAAACTACCATCAGAGTGAACAGGCAACCTACAAAATGGGAGAAAATTTTTGCAACCTACTCATCTGACAAAGGGCTAATATCCAGAATCTACAATGAACTCAAACAAATTTACAAGAAAAAAACAACCCCATCAAAAAGTGGGTGAAGGACATGAACAGACACTTCTCAAAAGAAGATATTTATGCAGCCAAAAAACACATGAAAAAATGCTCACCATCACTGGCCATCAGAGAAATGCAAATCAAAACCACAATGAGATACCATCTCACACCAGTTAGAATGGCAATCATTAAAAAGTCAGGAAACAACAGGTGCTGGAGAGGATGTGGAGAAATAGGAACACTTTTACACTGTTGGTGGGACTGTAAACTAGTCCAACCCTTGTGGAAGTTAGTGTGGCGATTCCTCAGGGATCTAGAACTAGAAATACCATTTGACCCAGCCATCCCATTACTAGGTATATACCCAAAGGACTATAAATCATGCTGCTATAAAGACACATGCACACGTATGTTTATTGCGGCACTATTCACAATAGCAAAGACTTGGAACCAATCCAAATGTCCAACAATGATAGACTGGATTAAGAAAATGTGGCACATATACACCATGGAATACTATGCAGCCATAAAAAAGGATGAGCTCATGTCCTTTGTAGGGACATGGATGAAATTGGAAATCATCATTCTCAGTAAACTATCTCAAGGACAAAAAACCAAGCACCACATGTTCTCACTCATAGGTGGGAATTGAACAATGAGAACACATGGACACAGGAAGGGGAACATCACACTCTGGGGACTGTTGAGGGGTGGGGGGAGTGGGGAGGGATAGCATTAGGAGATATACCTAATGCTAAATGACGAGTTAATGGGTGCAGCACACCAGCATGGCACATGTACACATATGTAACTAACCTGCACATCGTGCACATGTACCCTAAAACTTAAAGTATAATAATAATAAAATAAATAAATAAATAAATAAAAAATAAAAAATAACAAAATAAAAATAAATAAATAAATAAAAATTTATTGAAGTGAAAATGTAAGCACAACATACAAATTCAGCAAAAATAGTGCTATGAGAGAAGTTTATAGCAATAAATGCCTACATTAAAAACGTAGAAAAATAAAAATTTAACAATCTAGCAGTGCACCTGAAGGAACTAGAAAAGCAAGAACAAACCAAATCGAAAGTTAGCAGAAGAAAAAAAAATAGCAAAGATCAGAGCAGAACTAAACAGAGACTACAAAAGCAAACATAAGGGACCAACAAAATGTAAAACTGCTTCTTTGAAAAGATACACAAAATTTGGAAACTGCTAGCTAGTCTAACCAAGAAAAGACCCAAATAAAATCAGAAATGAAAAAAAGACACTACAATTGATATCACAAAAATACACAAGATCATCAGAGATTATTATGGACAACTATACACTGACACACTGGAAATCCTAGAAGAAATGGATAAATTCCTGGAAACATACTACTTACCAAGATTGAATCAGGAAGAAATAGAAAACCTGAACAGACCAATAATGAGTAGTGAGATTGAATCAGTAATAAAAATTCTCCCTACGAAGAAAAGCCCAGGACCAGATGGATACACAGCCAAATTCTAACAATCGTACAAGACAGAAATAATACCATTCCTCCTGAAGCTATTCCAGAAAATCCAAGGGTAGGAAATTCTCCCTAATTCATTCCTCGAGGCCAGCATCACCCTGATATGAAAATCAGACAAGGATTCAACCAAAAAAGAAAACTGCTGGCAAATATCCCTGGTGAAGATTGATTGAAAAACAATTTTAAAAATACTAGCAAATCAAATTCAACAGTACGTCAAAAATATAATACACATGGTCCATTGGGATTGAAGGCAAGGAAGGCACAACCTTTGCAAATCAATAAATGTGATACATTACATCAACAGATTGAAGGACAAAACAATATGACCATCTCAATAGATGCAGAAAAGGCATTTGATAAAATTTAACATCCCTTCGTGATTGAAACTCTCAACAAACTAAGCATAGAAGGAATATACCGTAGCATAATAAAGGCCATATACTTCAAATCCACTGCAAACATCATATTAAATGAAGAAAAGCTGAAATCCTTTCCTCTAAAAACTGGAACAAGACAAGGATGTTGACTTTCACCACTCCTATTCAACATAGTACTGGAGGTCCTATTAAGAGCAATCAAGCAAGTGAAAAATAAAAAAGGCATCCAAATGGGAAAAGAAGCAGTCAAATTGCCCCTCTTTACCGATATATCTATCTAGAGAAACTTAAAGAATGAATTCAGTGAAGTTGCAGGATACAAAATCAATGTACAAGAATCAGTAGCCTTTCTATACACCGATAATGATCTAACCAGGAAAGAAATAAAGAAAGCAATTCCATTTACATTTGGTAAAATAAGTAAAATACATAGGAATAAATTTAACCAAGGAGGATAGATTCTACAAGGAAACCTACAAAACACTGTTGAAAGAAATGCAGGTGATAGAAACAAATGGAAAAATATTTTATACTCATGGATCAGAAGAATTAATATTGTTAAAGTCATCGTATTGCCCAAAGGAATCTATACATTCAACATAATCGCTATCAAAATGCCAATGCAATTTTTTCACAGAATTAGAAAACAAATCCTAAAATGTATATGAAACCAAAAAAGAGCCTGAATAGCCAATGCAACTCTGACCTAAAAACAAAGCTGGAGGCATCACATTACCTGACTTCAAAATATATTACAAGGCTGTAGTAACCCAAACTGCATTATATTGTTATGAAAATATAGACCAATGGAACAGAATAGAGAACCCAGAAATAAAGCCACATCTTCATAGCCAATTGATCTTCAACAAAGCTGACAAGAACTTACACTGGGGAAAGGTAATCCTCTTCATTAAATGGTGCTGGAAAAATTGGATAGCCACATGTAGAAGAATGAAACTGGACCCATATTTCTCACCATATACAAAAATTAACTCAGGATGGATTAAAGACTTAAATCTTCTTTTGCACAGGAAAAGAAACTATCAACAGAGTAAACAGACAACCTACAGAATGGGAGAAAATATTCGTGAACTGTGCATCCAACAAAGGTCTAATATCCAGAATCTACAAGGAACTTAAGCAATTCAACAAGCTAAAATTTTATGTAAATATAAGACCTGAAAATATAAAACTACTAGAAGAAATTCCAGGGGAAAACTCTCCTGGACATTGGTCTAGGCAAAGAATTTGACTAAGACCTCAAAAGCACAGGCAACAAAAACAAAAATAGCCAAATGGGGCTATATTAAATAAAAAGCTTCTGAACAGCAAACGAAGCAATCAACAGAGGGAATAAACAACTTGTTGAATGGGAGACAATTTTTGCAAAGTATTTATCTGACAGGGGACTAATATTGAGAATACAAAAGGAACTCAAACAACAGGAAAAAACAAACAAAACAAAATAAAACTCCAATTAATCCCGTTTAAAGTAAGCAAAAGACCTGAATAGACATTTCTCATAAAAAAGACATACAAATGGTATATGTAAAATGCTCAACATCGCTAATCATCAGAGAAATGCAGATGAAAACCACAATGAGATATCATCTTATCCCAGTCAAAATGGCTATTAATAAAAAGACAAAAAACAACAGATGTTGGCAAGGATAAAAAAAATAAGGGAACTCTTATATGCTGTTGTGAACATAATCTAGTACAGCCATCAGAAAACTGTATCGATATTTAAAAGAGAGAAAGAGAGAAAGAGAAAGAGAGAGAGAAAGAGAAAGAAAGAAAGAAAGAAAGTAAACATAGCATCACCATACAACCCAGCAATTCCACTACTGGGTATCTATCCAAAGGTAAAGAAATCAATATATCAAAGAAATACCTACACTTGCCTGTTTATTGCAGCAGTATTCATAATCACAAAGATATGCAATTAACCTAAGTGTGTATCAACAGGTGAATGGATAAAGAAAATGTGGTACATATACAGAATGGAATACTACTTAGCCATAAAAACTAGTGAAATCATGTCATTTGCAGCAACATGGATGGAACTCGATGTCATTCTCTTAAGTGAAATAAGCCAGCCACAGATTGACAAATATTGCATGTTCTCACTTGTATGTGGGAGCTAAAAAATTGACCATATGGAGGTAGACAGTGGAAAGACAGAGAACAGAGACTGGGAAGGGTAAGTGTCAAGGAGGGGGAGGATGAAGAGAACTGGGTTCTTAGCATATTAAAGATGTCATTCCGTGGTCTTCTGGCTTTGATTATTGCTTCTGAGAACTAATCTGTAAATTAATTTTCACTCTCTGGAAGGCAGTCTGTCTTGTCTTTTTTGATGCTTTTAAGGCCTTTCCTTTACTTTTATGTTATGCAGTTATGTTCTGCTGCACCTAGTTTCAGGTTTTATTTTTATGCCATTGAATCTGTTTGGTTTCTTGAATCACAAATATCTGTAGATTTTTCTTGAGAAATCTTAGCCGTTGTCTCTTTAGTATTGTCTTTATTCCCTCTCTCACCTCTTCTAGAATCCCAATTTCCTTTATGTTATTCTTCCTCACTCTTTCTTCCATGTCTCTTAATGATTATTTCACAGTTTCCATGTTTTATCTCTATGCCACATTATATATAATTTCTTTTTAGCTTTACTAAGTCTTTTAACTTTATACTGTGTCTCTTCAGCTCTATCTAGTCTGTTGTGAAGCCCATCCATTGAGTTTTAAATTTCAATTACTATAGCTTTTACTTCTAGAATTTATATTTTATTTCGATTGAGCTATGTCATTTTCATACAATTGCTGGCTCCCTTTATTATTTTTAAGTTAGAAAAATTCTTCTATAATTGTAAAGATAGTTACTATATATTTTTTATCTGATAATTCCAATGTGTGAAATATTTAGTGAGTACTTTCTGTTGTCATATGTTTCTTTTGGCTTTTGCTTATGGTTTTTTTTTTCTTGTATGCTTAATGGTTTTTAATTAGGAAATCTCATCTTCCTTTAAAAAAATGATGCATTAGAATTATTTGAAGTTTACTATGAAGGCATGTTTTTTCTACGTAGAGTCAGTATGTATATTTGCCCAGCCTCTAGAAGGTCAATGCAGTCAGAGTCCACTCAGGTAATGCTAATTTGGATTGCAAATCTGGCCAGTTTGTGGTGAGTTTTTTAAGGGTTTTTTTTCCTGTACTTCTCTGCTAAGCACCAAGAGATCTTTTCTTCCACCTCCCTGGGTGTGGGATTGTGAGGTACATTTATGCGTGGTACACCCTTATAGTAAAAGAAATTATAAAACAAAACCCAAAAACTATCCAAGTTTGGCAAATGTCCTCCGGGAAAAAGTAGTTTCGTTGATCAGTTCATTTTTTGGTTTTCCCTAGATTTTGATTTGATAAATCCTACTGTGCTTCCCTTTGATGCTTTTAGGAAGAAGTTTTTACTTTTTTCCAAGCATTTTTTTTTAAGTAAGCATTTCAGTCTAGATACCTAACTAGCCACATTATTGGAATATTTCTTATTTCTCTCTGCCATTATTTTGTAGTATGTGTCTCCTTGGAACACCTGAATCAAAATTACTTAGAGATGTTTATTAAAATTTCAGATTCTGCTATTCAACTTCAGGCTTACTGGAAGAATCTTTAGGATGGGTTGCTGGTATGTAAATTTTTGTGAGGTTCTTTAGGTGACCCTAATTCATACAGAATTTGTTTTTATTTGTACTTTTAAGTCTAATATCTGCTGTTTTAATTGTAGCAGCATGAGATCTAAATTTATTATTTTTTGTATTTATTCTAGCACCATATGTTGAAAAATTCATTGTTTTCACATCTATTTGACATGTCAACTTTTATCATATAGTAGTTGTGTGTGTGTGTGTGTGCACGCGCTTGCATGTGTAAATCTGTTTCTGGCCTTCCTATTTTTGTTAACTGAATACCATACTATTTTAATTATTGTAGTGTTGTGATGTGTTTTACTGTGTGATAATACAAAACTTTCCTTACTCATTTATTACTTTCTCCCACAATAAAAATTTAAAATATTACTGTAGTTTCATCATTTTCTTGCTTCTTTCATCTTCAGTGATTTCGAAGAATTAGTTTTTTTCATATGAACTTAGCCTTTTAGACTGAGGTACTTAATGTTCATTTTACTTCTTTGCCCCAATCAATTTTATATTTTAATCATGCTTAGCATGGCAATTTTTCCTCTAGGTAGCTTTCTGTCTATCCTTCCAAGTTGAAGTCCAGGTATTCACTTTCTCCACAGAGCCTTTGTCAATACTTTCAGGCTCAAGGGAACTGTTTTTCTTAACTTTGAAAGCAATTATTGACTATACCACTCATTTTTACCTGGCAAATCCTACAGAATCACAGAGAGTGAAATCTGGAAGCTACCTAAGGAGATCATATTGTCTATGTATGCCATTTTACAAATGAGAAAACAGCCAAAGAGTATGGAAATGATTTGTCCATGGTCAAATGTTTCAACTTCTGAAGTAAAATTATGATATACCGCTGTATCATTATTCCATTGTATTTTGATATTCTTTTCATATGTCCTGAAAATACCCAGTTACTTAAAAAATAAAATACCTAGTTACTTAAAAAAACAAAAAACCTAGACTGGAAGTTCCTTAAAGGCAGCACCTGCATCTATTTTTGTACAACTCATAGAACTATTATTGTGCTTGTGTTTATTAGACACCTAATCAATATTAATAGATGTTGGTAAAAAAACAAATTGTTCCATTAACCAGATGTCAAACTGGGGCTATCTCCTTGTGGGCGCCACTGTTATAACTGTATAGAAAGTGGCATCTAGTGGTTGGTGTGCGTATTACAATTGCCTGTTTTGTTTTAACCTATGAGTACCAGAGTCATTCTCATAACCTAGGTGGAATAAATAGACTATAAATTAAAATTTTAAATTGAATTTAAACACATTTATCTATAATTCACAACTGTTTTAATCTGTGTTCTCTCTAAAGTAAAGCTACATGTTAATAAAAAATTGCAAAAAATTATACAAAATTACTTGTAAAATGACATGCGAGAGTATTTAAGGTTTTGCTTGTTTATAAATTATATTAGGAGTTAGGGGCTATCGTTGGATACTGAGAAGTCAAAATGCAATTATAAAGAAAGGTCACATAGACACTTGTTCATATCAATGAAATCCTGTCAGGTTATTGCTTTTCATTATTTTTAGGAGCTTAATTTGTATTTAAAAGAAGAAGATCTCTCAATAAACGCTGAAGATGGAAAGCTACACTGTCTTCTACTCGCAACAACAAAAACCCATGCACATATATTCACATATAAAGTTCACACATGCATTTCAGTGTCAAATGTTAATTATTCTTACATTAACAGCCATTTGGGGTTATCACTACTCTTTACCTCTCCATTAATGCATGAATGTTGACAATATGCACAATTTAATTCAGGGACTACGACTGTTGACAGTTACTGTCTTGTGAACTTGTGAATCAGTATCTTCTTGTGAAACGGTATCTTCTAAATTTTATAAAATCCATAGTCTGGAACTTAAAATTTATGTTTGCAGAAAATATTATATATTTTTAATTAACCTCTGTTTCCTGCACATTGTAATATAATTTTTTGTAGATGGGTTCATCCTTCCCATTAGAGAGCAATGATGTACTTTGTACTTCTACTTGCACCTAACATAACATAGTGGCTGTCACTTAACAGGTGATCAATAAGTATTTCTTGAATTAGTTACACATGTTGGAGGGAGCTGTGTGTTACTCATCTTAGAAGTCTAGTGCCTAACAATTGTTCTGTCCTCTAGTAATATTCAATTCATGTTTGATGAATGAGTAAGTCTGAATAAGCCTATTTAATCTGTAGTGTAGTTAGCGTAAAATACTAAAATCAGTATATAACCCCCAAACATCTATGAATAATAAATAATAGCGGCATAACAGACTTTCTGTTTGACGTGTCAGGAGCACAGCTTTCACTGGAGCAGCCTCTTGTAGTGTGAGTAAGAGATTACTGCAACATCAAGCCATTGTAGTTTGCTCTTATAATCAGGAAAAGAGGTTTCAGTATGAAGGTGACTTTTAGTTGCAGCTGAGTGAGTTAGGAGTTCTGACCAGAAGGATAAGGTCAGTACTTTCAAAAGGGTTGAGGAGGGTACTTTGGTAGTGACTAGAGTAAAGGAAATCATGGAATGTTGAGCAGCAGGCTAAGGTATTTTATATCAAAGGCCCTCAAGATTGATGGGCATTATTTGGTATTTATGTCACATGAAGGTTTCAGTAACTCAGTCTGGTATCTATCTGATGAAAAGAATGCCACCTCCTTGTAAATAAACACTGAGCTATCCATGTATATTAAACTAACTTGTTTTTCTAAGCAGTTCATTTTCTAAGAGTAAAGGATAGTACTGAATGGCAGAAGTCACATACTGTATTCTTTTCCTCTATAGGTTTTCTATTTTGGAAGAGGATATTTTTCTGGCTTGAGAACCTCAATTCCTAATATGATTGAATGCCTGTTTAGAACATCTAGACTGTGGGAGCAGCATTTATGGTAAAGCTGTTAGAGACTGAGCTATTATTAGTGATGAAGGAGTAGGAGCAAAGAAAAGAAAGGAAGGTGGTAAAAGATACTGTTATATATTTTATGCTCCATGATTGCTCATGAATGGAGAGAAACAAGTGACTTGAAGTGGTAGGCATTGTTGTCTAGTTGCCAAGGTCATTGCTAATACAGAGTGAGAGGTAATTTTTTACAAGCAATGTTAGAAGAAAAAAAGGAGAGTTCCTGAGAGTTTGGACATGTGGCAAATCATATTACAGGGAAGTTGTATGAATTTCTTTTCCATTTTTAACATATTTTAGATTGTGCATACTGTCAACACTCATGCATTAATGAAGAGGTAAAGGGTAGTGATAACCCCAAATGGCTGTTAATGTAAGAATAATTAACTTTGAAATGTATGTCTGTACTTTATATGTGAATATATGTGCATGGGTTTTTGTTGTTGTAAGTAGAAGATGGTGTAGCTTTCCATCTTTAGCCTTTATTGAGAGATATCTCATTTTTAATGTCTTGTAAAATGATATTTTTCATTTTAAAATTATAAAAATTATGTTTGCTCATTTTGAAAAGTTCAGACAGAAGTGTATATAATAAAAGGTGCAAGCTTCCTGAGAGGTAACTGTTATTTGCAATTTCGTATATCTTTTCAGATATTTTTCTGGTATCTATCTTTCAAGTTTGGATTGTTGATTTCAGTTGAGCTGTAAGTCAGAGTCTGATTTTTGGGTTCATATTTAATGATTTTTTCCCTCTTTCTCTTCCTTATAGGCTTGCTATGGGTGTTCTCCAGGATCAAAGTGTGACTGCAGTGGCATAAAAGGGGAAAAGGTGAGGTCTTAGATTGGCACTTGAAAATTTAGTAAAGCCAGTAAACTAATGGTTTTAATAAATATTTTTTAAAAAACAGAGCTTCTATCTCAGTACTTAAGTAAGTGAAATGAATCCTATTGTATTGCTTATTTTAGAGAGCTTATAAGGATTAGATTATATCTTAAGGTCAGCAAAGATTTTCTGTAAAAGGCCATATAACAAACATTTTAGGATTTATGGGACACATCAGTTTCTGTCACATATTCTTAGACCTTTAAAAGTGACTAAAAAATATTCTTAGCTCTTGGATCATAGAACATGAGCCTCTTGGGATCTGGATCAGGACCTCTTTCCCGTAACATATTTCTGGCGACCACAGAAGGGACTATAGTGCAGAAACCCTAGCTCAATGGCTACCTTTGGGTAAGTGTTGGGATCCTTTAATATCTGCATTTGGCCTGAGAGCTATAATCTGCCAAACTCTGATTGGTCTTGTTGAAGGCACTGACTTACTTAATAGGCAAAGACAGGGGAAAAACACTTAAGAAGGAAACTAAACATTTATCAAGCTACTAATCTCTGCCAGATACCAGGCAATATCATGTATTTTTATCTAGTCTATGCAGGTTAATAATAGATGAACGTCTTTTTGTTTGTTTGTTTTTTTGTTTTTGAGACACGGTCTTGCTCTGTCACCCAGGCTGGAGTGCAGTGTCACAATCAAGGCTCACTGCAACCTCCGCCTCCTGGGTTCAAGCAGTTCTCGTGCCTCAGCCTCCCAAGTAGCTGGGATTGCAGGCATGCACCACCATGCCTGGCTTATTTTTGTATTTTTAGTAGAGATGGGGTTTCGCCTTGTTGGCTAGGCTGGTCTCGAACTCCTGGCCTCAAGTGATCTGCCCACCTTGGCAGGGGATTCCAGGAGTGAGCCACCATGCCCAGCTGAATGTTTATTTCTATCTTACTTTTTCCACAGCAGCATCTCCTATTGTACAGATATTATGATTACAAAGTAAGTATTGGTGAAGATTATATAGCATAAGCCTAATCACTATCAGTGAATGACATTAATATTATCAAATAAAAAAGGGATAGTAAATTATAGCCTAAAGAGAGTTATACTAGGAGATGGGATCATATTCTTGTCTCCACTCTTTGGGGCTCAATATTTTTGAATGAATGAATGCTGCTAATTATATATGAAGCAGTTTAGGACAGTATGTCTAGGGCATAATCTACTTAGAGGTATAGAAGGTACGTTAGCATATTAGACATTCTTAAAAGTTCTGGAGCAAAGAAACCTATTTGTTTGT
Source organism: Pan paniscus (assembly GCF_029289425.2). Taxonomy (NCBI): domain Eukaryota; kingdom Metazoa; phylum Chordata; class Mammalia; order Primates; family Hominidae; genus Pan; species Pan paniscus. The sequence goes on from NC_073272.2 coordinate 108,023,829, forward strand.
TTTGTAATGCTACATTTCCAAGCCCCATTTGACCATGTTATAGACTTTCCCCTTAACAGAGCAGCTATTAATATTAATTGGATAGTCTTCTGCAGAACACTTATTTGAGTAACATTAGTTTGATGGGAGTAGTTTCGCAGTAAGGGTGCTTTCTGTAGTGGAGAAAATACCAAGAGGGATTAACTTCATATAATAGTAGAGTGATGTTTATCAGATTAACTTTTGAGATAAGAATGGAATACTCTGAACAAAATATAACAGCTACTTGATAGTACAAGAGAATAACCAAAGGAAAAAGAGGAGAGGCATCTGCACTTGAAAGAAAGGAAATACACTGGGCATATTTGCATTTATATGGCTTTTCCCCTGAGTACAGCCCTTAGTCTGCATGGCAAAGGAAGGCTAAAACCCAGACAAAAACCCATGGTCTTACTGGCTTGAGTCAGCAGAGTTGAGGATGCCAGAATGGCTGAAAAGTGAAGAGGGATATACTGGAATGTAGGGAAACACATTGGAAAGAGCTCAAAAAATTGCTTATAGATTCCATCCAAATTCTTGCTTGAATCCTGAAGTTTATAACTATAGAGGAAGGTTCATACAACCCAGCAAAAAGGAACAGCTGGAAGTCTGCAATAACTGAGCATAGATTTAACCGTTGTCCGTTGAAAGGAGAATGGAGTTTTAAGTTCAAGTTCAGCTGAGTTAACTATACTATTTCTTAAAATAGAAGTTTAATCAATACTCTTCAGAGGAAGTTAAGAGAATCCAGAATCTCTCCATATTACCTACAATGTCCAGTATGCAATTAAAAATTACCAAGTAAAAGTGATCTACAGTCAATAAAAAGACCAATCAATGAAAACAAACCCTGAACTAACACAGATGTTGGAATTTGTAGACTATGATTTAAAGCAGAAAATAGAAAAGGAAAATCTCCTCATGATGCGTGACCAAATAAGGAATCACAACAGAGTAATGGAAACTGTATTTTATTTAATTTTTTTTTTATTGTTATACTTTAAGTTCTAGGGTACATGTGCACAACGTGCAGGTTTGTTACATATGTATACATGTGCCATGTTGGTGTGCTGCACCCATTAGCTCGTCATTTACATTAGGTATATCTCCTAATGCTATCCTTCCCCCCACCCCCACCCCACAACAGGCCCCGGTGTGTGATGTCCCCCTTCCTGTGTCCAAGTGTTCTCATTGTTCAATTCCCACCTATAATGAGAACATGCAGTGTTTGGTTTCTTGTCCTTGTGACAGTTTGCTGAGAATGATGGTTTCCAGCTTCATCCATGTCCCTACAAAGGACATGAACTCATCCTTTTTTATGACTGCATAGTATTCCATGGTGTATATGTGCCACATTTTCTTAATCCAGCCTATCATTGTTGGACATTTGGGTTGGTTCCAAGTCTTTGCTATTGTGAATAGTGCCGCAATAAATATACATGTGCATGTGTCTTTATAGCAGCATGATTTATAATCCTTTGGGTATATACCCAGTAATGGGATGGCTGGGTCAAATGGTATTTCTAGTTCTAGATCCCTGAGGAATCGCCACACTGTCTTCCACAATGGTTGAACTAGTTTACAGTCCCACCAACAGTGTAAAAGTGTTCTATTTCTCCACATCCTCTCCAGCACCTTTTGTTTCCTGACTTTTTAATGATGGCCATTCTAACTGGTGTGAGATGGTATCTCATTGTGGTTTTGATTTGCATTTCTCTGATGGCCAGTGATGATGAGCATTTTTTCATGTGTCTTTTGGCTGCATAAATGTCTTCTTTTGAGAAGTGTCTGTTCATATCCTTCACCCACTTTTTGATGGGGTTGTTTGTTTTTTTCTTGTAAATATGTTTGAGTTCATTGTAGATTCTGGATATTAGCCCTTTGTCAGATGAGTAGGTTGCAAAAATTTTCTCCCATTTTGTAGGTTGCCTGTTCACTCTGATAGTAGTTTCTTTTGCTGTGCAGAAGCTCTTTAGTTTAATTAGATCCCATTTGTCAATTTTGGCTTTTGTTGCCATTGCTTTTGGTGTTTTAGACATGAAGTCCTTGCCCATGCCTATGTCCTGAATGGTATTGCCTAGGTTTTCTTCTAGGGTTTTTATGGTTTTAGATCTAGCATTGAAGTCTTTCATCCGCCTTGAATAAATTTTTGTATAAGGTGTAAGGAAGGGATCCAGTTTCAGCTTTCTACATATGGCTAGCCAGTTTTCCCAGCACCATTTATTAAATAGGGAATGCTTTCCCCATTGCTTGTTTTTCTCAGGTTTGTGAAAGATCAGATAGTTGTAGATGTGTGGTATTATTTCTGAGGGCTCTGCTGTGATCCATTTGTCTATATCTCTGTTTTGGTACCAGTACCATGCTGTTTTGGTGACTGTAGCCTTGTAGTATAGTTTGAAGTCAGGTAGCATGATGCCTCCAGCTTTCTTCTTTTGGCTTAGGACCGACTTGGCGATGCAGGCTCTTTTTTGGTTCCATATGAACTTTAAAGTAGTTTTTTCCAATTCTGTGAAGAAAGTCATTGGTAGCTTGATGGGGATGGCATTGAATCTATAAATTGCCTTGGGCAGTATGGCCATTTTCACGATATTGATTCTTCCTATCCACGAGCATGGAATGTTCTTGCATTTGTTTGTATCCTCTTTTATTTCCTTGAGCAGTGGTTTGTAATTCTCCTCGAAGAGGTCCTTCACATCCCTTGTAAGTTGGATTTCTAGGTGTTTCATTCTCTTTGAAGCAATTGTGAATGGGAGTTCACTCATGATTTGGCTCTCTGTTTGTCTGTTACTGGTGTATAAGAAGACTTGTGATTTTTGCACATCGATTTTGTATCCTGAGACTTTGCTGAAGTTGCTTATCAGCTTAAGGAGATTTTAGGCTGAGACGATGGGGTTTTCTAGATATACAATCATGTCATCTGCAAACAGGGACAATTTGACTTCCTCTTTTCCTAATTGAATACCCTTTATTTCTTTCTCCTGCCTGATTGCCCTGGCCAGAGCTTCCAACACTATTTTGAATAGGAGTGGTGAGAGAGGGCATCTCTGTCTTGTGCCAGTTTTCAAAGGGAATGCTTCCAGTTTTTGCCCATTCAGTATGATGTTGGCTGTGGGTTTGTCATAGATAGCTCTTATTATTTTGAGATATGTCCCCTCAATACCTAATTTATTAAGAGCTTTTAGCCTGAAGGGCTGTTGAATTTTGTCAAAGGCCTTTTCTGCATCTATTGAGATAATCATGTGGTTTTTGTCTTTGGTTCTGTTTATATGCTGGATTACATTTATTGATTTGCGTATGTTGAACCAGCCTTGCATCCCAAGGATGAAGCCCACTTGATCGTGGTGGATAAGGTTTCTGATGTGCTCTTGGACTCGGTTTGCCAGTATTTTATTGAGAATTTTTGCATCGATGTTCATCAGGGATATTGGTCTAAAATTCTCTTTTTTGTTGTGTCTCTGCCAGGCTTTGGTATCAGGATGCTGCTGGCCTCATAAAATGAGTTAGGGAGGATTCCCTTTTTTTTTTTATTGATTGGAATAGTTTCAGAAGGAATGGTAGCAGCTCCTCCTTGTACCTCTGGTAGAATTCGGCTGTGAATCCGTCTGGTCCTGGACTTTTTTTGGTTGGTAAGCTATTAATTATTGCCTCAATTTCAGAGCCTGTTATTGGTCTATTCAGAGATTCAACTTCTTCCTGGTTTAGTCTTGGGAGAGTGTATGTGTTGAGGAATTTATCCATTTCTTCTAGATTTTCTAGTTTATTTGCGTAGAGGTGTTTACAATATTTTCTGATGGTAGTTTGTATTTCTGTGGGATCGGTGGTGATATCCCCTTTATCATTTTTTATTGCATCTATTTGATTCTTCTCTCTTTTCTTATTTATTAGTCTTGCTAGCAGTCTATCAGTTTTATTGATCTTTTCAAAAAACCAGCTCCTGGATTCATTGATTTTTTGAAGGATTTTTGTGTCTCTATCTCTTTCAGTTCTGCCCTGATCTTAGTTATTTCTTGCCTTCTGCTAGCTTTTGAATGTGTTTGCTCTTGCTTCTCTAGTTCTTTTAATTGTGATGTTAGGGTGTCAATTTTAGATCTTTCCTGCTTTCTCTTGTGGGCATTTAGTGCTGTAAGTTTCCCTCTATACACTGCTTTAAATATGTCCCAGAGATTCTGGTATGTTGTGTCTTTGTTCTCGTTGGTTTCAAAGAACATCTTTATTTCTGCCTTCATTTCCTTATGTACCCAGTAGTCATTCAGGAGCCGGTCGTTCAGTTTCATGTAGTTGAGTGGTTTTGAGTGAGTTTCTTAATCCTCAGTTCTAGTTTGATTGCACTGTGATCTGAGAGACAGTTTGTTATAATTTCTGTTCTTTTACATTTGCTGAGGAGTGCTTTACTTCCAACTATGTGGTCAATTTTGGAGTAAGTGTGGTGTGGTGCTGAGAAGAATGTATATTCTTTTGATTTGGGGTGGAGAGTTCTGTAGATGTCTATTAGGTCTGCTTGGTGCAGAGCTGAGTTCAATTCCTGGATATCCTTGTTAACTTTCTGTCTCGTTGATTTGTCTAATGTTGACCGTGGGGTGTTAAAGTCTCCCATTATTATTGTGTGGGAGTCTAAGTCTCTTTCTAGGTCTCTAAGGACTTGCTTTATGAATCTGGGTGCTCCTGTATTGGGTGCATATATATTTAGGATAGTTAGCTCTTCTTGTTGAATTGATCCCTTTACCATTATGTAATGGCCTTCTTTGTCTCTTTTGATCTTTGTTGGTTTAAAGTGTGTTTTATCAGAGACTAGGATTGCAACCCCTGCCTTTTTTTGTTTTCCATTTGCTTGGAAGATCTTCCTCCATCCCTTTATTTTGAGCCTATGTGTGTCTCTGCACATGAGATGGGTCTCCTGAATACAGCACCCTGATGGGTCTTCACTCTTTATCCAATTTGCCAGTCTGGGTCTTTTAATTGGAACATTTAGCCCATTTACATTCAATGTTAATATTGTTATGTGTGAATTTGATCCTGTCATTATGATGTTAGCTGGTTATTTTGCTCGTTAGTTGATGCAGCTTCTTCCTAGCATCAATGTTCTTTACAATTTGGCATGTTTTTGCAGTGGCTGGTACTGGTTGTTCCTTTCCATGTTTAGTGCTTCCTTCAGGAGCTCTTGTAAGGCAGGCCTGGTGGTGACAAAATCTCTCAGCATTTGCTTGTCTGTAAAGGATTTTATTTCTTCTTCACTTATGAAGTTTAGTTTGGCTGGATATGAAATTCTGGGTTGAAAATTCTTTTCTTTAAAAATGTTGAATATTGGCCCCCACTCTCTTCTGGCTTGTAGAGTTTCTGCCAAGAGATCCACTGTTAGTCTGATGGGCTTCCCTTTGTGGGTAACCCGACCTTTCTCTCTGGCTGCCCTTAGTTTTTTTTCCTTCATTTCAACTTTGGTGAATCTGACAATTATGTGTCTTGGAGTTGCTCTTCTCGAGGAGTATCTTTGTGGCGTTCTCTGTATTTCCTGAATTTGAATGTTGGCCTGCCTTGCTAGGTTGGGGAAGTTCTCCTGGATAATATCCTGCAGAGTGTTTTCCAACTTGGTTCCATTCTCCCCATCACTTTCAGATACACCAATCAGACGTAGATTTGGTCTTTTCACATAGTCCCATATTTCTTGGAGGCTTTGTTTGTTTCTTTTTATTCTTTTTTCTCTAAACTTCTCTTCTCGCTTCATTTCATTCATTTGATCTTCGATCACTGATACCCTTTCTTCCAGTTGATCGAATCGGCTACTGAAACTTGTGCATTCATCACGTAGTTCTCGTGCCATGGTTTTCAGCTCCATCAGGTCCTTTAAGGACTTGTCTGCATTGGTTATTCTAGTTAGCCATTCGTCTAATCTTTTTTCAAGTTTTTTAACTTGTTTGCATTGGGTTCGAACTTCCTCCTTTAGCTCAAAGAAGTTTGATCATCTGTAGCCTTCTTCTCTCAACTCTTCAAAGTCATTTTCCTTCCAGCTTTGTTCTGTTGCTGGTGAGGAGCTGCGTTCCTTTGGAGGAGGAGAGGCACTCTGACTTTTAGAATTTTCAGTTTTTCTGCTCTGTTTTTTCCCCATCTTTGTGGTTTTATCTACCTTTGGTCTTTGATGATGGTGACATACAGATGGGGTTTCAGTGTGGATGTCCTTTCTGTTTGTTAGTTTTCCTTCTAACAGTCAGGACCCTCAGCTGCAGGTCTGTTGGAGTTTGCTGGAGGTCCACTCCAGACCCTGTTTGCATGGGTATCAGCAGCAGAGGCTGCAGAAGAGTGAATATTGGTGAACAGCAAATGTTACTGCCTGATCGTTCCTCTGGAAGTTTCATCTCAGAGGGGTACCCGGCCGTGTGAGGTGTCAGTCTGCCCCTACTGGGGGGTGCATCCCAGTTAGGCTACTCAGGGGTCAGGGACCCACTTGAGGAGGCAGTCTGTCCGTTCTCAGATCTCAAGCTCCATGCTGGGAGAACCGCTAATCTCTTCCAAGCTGTCAGATAGGGACATGTAAGTCTGCAGAGGTTTCTGCTGCCTTTTGTTCAGCTATGCCCTGCGCCCAGAGGTGGAGTCTACAGAGGCAGGCAGGCCTCCTTGAGGTGCGGTGGGCTCCACCCAGTTTGAGCTTCCAGGCCGCTTTGTTTACCTACTCAGGCCTCAGCAATGGCGGACGCCCGTCCCCCAGCCTTGCTGCCACCTTGCAGTTTGATCTCAGACTTCTGTGCTAGCAATGAGCGAGGCTCCGTGGGTTTAGGACCCTCCGAGCCAGGCACGGGATATAATCTCCTGGTGTGCCATGTGCTAAGACCATCGGAAAAGTGCAGTATTAGGGTGGGAGTGACCCGATTTTCCAGGTGCCTTTTGTCCCCCCTTCCCTTGGCTAGGAAAGGGAATTCCCTGACTTCTTGCACTTCCCGGGTGAGGCGATGCCTCACCCTGCTTTGGCTCACGCTTGGTGCGCTGCACCCATTGTCCTGCACCCACTGTCTGACAATCCCCAGTGAGGTGAACCTGGCACCTCAGTTGGAAATGCAGAAATTACCAGTCTTCTGCATTGCTCACGCTGGGAGCTGTAGACTGGAGCTGTTCCTATTCGGCCATCTTGGAACCGCCCATTTTGGAAACTGTATTTTAAAAAGGAAAATTTATATTTGAAAAGCAGAATATAAGAAAAAACAATTCACCTTATGGGCTTAACAATAGAATGGAGATGGCAGAAGAAATAGTCAGTAATCTTAAAGATAAATCAGAAGAAACAACTCAATCTGAAGAGCACTGAAGAAAAAATGAAAAAAAGAAAAAACAGAATAGGACCCCAGTGACCTCTGTGACAGTGTCAAATGGTCTAATACAAATATAAATGGAGTCCTCTAAGGACAGGAGAGAAAGAACAGGGAAGCAAAAAGAAGAATAAATTATGGGGCACTAAGAATGGCAAGAATTCTCCACACTTGGTGAAAAGTATAAATTTACAGATATAAGAAGTCCAGCAAACCTCAAGCAAAGTAAAAACGAAGAAAACTATACCTAGGCCCATCATAATGAAACTACTGAAAAAATAGAGATTGAAAGAAAATCTTGAAAAAAGCTAGAGAAAAATTTACACCGTGTATAGTGGAACAATTATACGAATGATGACAGACTTCTCATCAAAAAGATTGGATAATGTACAGCAATGTGAAAACATCGTTAGAGAGCTAAAAAAAAATTTGCAAGCACAATTATTATATACAGTGAAAATATACTTCAAAAATAAAGGCAGATTTAAGACATTTTCTCATAATAAAAATAGGGAATTATTCATGAAGAGGCTTGCATTAAAATAAATATAAAGAAATTTCTTCAGGCTAAGGGGAAATCTCACTAGATGGATGTGTGAATTTATAGGAAGGAATGGAAAGTAATAGAAATGGTGTAAATGCGGGTAAATATAAGAGGATTGTATCTCTTTTCCTCTATTTATTTAACAGAAAGCACTGTTTCAAGTGTAACAACAGAGATTCAAAATACATGAAGCCAAAACTGACAGAATTAAAGGGAGAAATAGACAAATCCACAATCATGGTTGTGATTCTAACACTCCTATTTCAGTTGTTCCACTCTTAACAACTTAGGCTTTATTGACATAAAAAGAGCCCAACATCAAACAACTACAGAATATAATTTTTTTCAAGAGCCAAGGAATTTTCACCAGTGTAGACTATGTGATAGGTCACAAAATGAGACCCTCTAAATACCAAAAGATTAAAAATATCAGTATATTCTCTTATTACAATGGAATGAGTAAGAAATAAATAATAATATTTGTAGAAAATTCCTACTATTTGGAATTTAGAAAGCACTGTTCTAAATAACTGCTGGACCAAGGAATAAATCAAGGAAAATTAGAAAATGATTTTAGTTACATATTGTTGAAAACTGAAAATTTTGGAATGGGGTTAAAGCAGGGCATAGGTGGGAAATAGATTTAAATGTCTATGTTAGAAAAGAAGAAAGATTTAACATTGGTGACCTACGTTTCTCACTTTAGAAGCTAGAAAAGGACAAGCAAATTAAATTTAAGAGAATGAAGGAAATAATAAAGACAAAAGTAAGAATATATTAACTACAAAAAAATAGAAAACACAGTCAAAAGTTGGTAATTGATAGCACAAAAGATGATAAGAAAATAGAAAACACAAATTACCCATATCAGGAATGTTCCTACAGCCATTAAAAGATCAATAAGGGACTATCATAAATCACTTTGTAACAATAAATTTGACAGCTTAGGTGAAATGGACAAATTCCTTAAGAAACATACATTACCAAAAACAAAAACAAATAAATGCGTGAGTGAAAGAAAGAAGCAAAATATAAATTAGCCCTATATATACTAAGGAAGTTGAATTATCAACCCTTCCAACTTAGAATTCCTGTTCCAGAAGAGTTTACTGATGAATTCTATGAAACATTTTTGCAAGTGACAGTGTCAATCTTGCATAAATTTATTCAGAAAATAGAGGGATATTGAATGCCCTCCAATTAATTTTGTGAAGCAAGCAAAGCCCTGATACCAAAACCAAGCAACGACAAAATTACAGAAACAGAAAACTACAGACTAGTATCCCTCATGAGCATAGATACAGAAATTATTAAAATTTTAGCAAATCAAATCCAACAACATATAAAGTGGATGATAGGTTGTGACCAAGTGGGATCTATGCCAGGAATCCATGTTTGGTTTAACATTTGAAAATCAAAAATTGTGATTCACTATATTAAAGACCAAAACAAAATTTAGAGCATAAATATATAAACCCCCAATAATTATCTTAATCGATAACAAAGAATGCATTTAATGAAATTCAATATCCATTTCTAATAAAAATTACTCTTAGTAAACTAGGAGTAGAAGAGATTTCCTCAACCTTAAAGGGCATATGCCAAATCCCTAAAGCTAAAATTATACTCAATGGAGAAAGACTGAGTTCCTTTCTCCTAACTTCAGGAACATCTGCTCTCACCATTTCTATTCAACATTGCCAGTACAGTAAGACAAGAAAAAGAAAAGAAAAAGTATCTGTATTGAAAAGGAAGAAATAATTTTTTTTGTTTTTTTGATGATGACATGATTTTTCAATGTAGAAAATGTTATGACATATGCTAAAATACTCTTAAAACTTATAAGTGAGTTTAGAAAGATCACTGAATAAACAAAACCAACAAACTAAGATCAGTAAATAAAAATCGGTTGTATGAGCAATGGGGAAATAATTCCCTGTTCAATAAATGGTGCTGTGATAACTGACTAGCCATATGTAGAAGAATGAAATCAGACCCCTGCCTTTCACCATATACAAAAATTAACTCAAGATGGATTAAAGACTTATGTGTAAGACCTCAAACTATAAAAATCCTAGAAGAAAACATAGGAAATACCATTCTAGACATTGGCCTTGGGAAATAATTTATGACTAAGTTCCCAAAAGCAATTTCAACAAAAACAAAAATTGACAAGTGTGACCTAATTAAACTAAAGAGCTTCTGTATAGCAAAAGAAACTATCAACAGAGTAAACCAGCAGCCTACAGAATGTGCAAAAATATTTGCAAACTATGCATCCAACAAAGATCTAATATCCAGAATCTATAAGGAACTTAAACAATTCAGCAAGAAAATAAATAAATAAATAAATAAATAACCCCATTCAAAAATCGGCAAAGGACATGAACACATACGCCTCAAAAGAAGACATACATATGGGCAACAAATATGTGAAAAAATTCTCAATGTCACTAATCATCAGAGAAATGCAAATTAAAGTCATAATGAGATACCATTGTCTCCATTAAAATGGCTATTATTAAAAAGTTAGAATGGCTATTATTAAAAAGTTAAAAACAGATGTTGGTGAGGTTGCAGAGAAAAGAGAATTCTTACACATTGTTGGTGTAAATTTAAATTAGTTCACCCACTGTAGAAATCAGTTTGGAGATTCTTTAATCAGTTCAGCCACTGTAGAAAGCAGTTTGGAGATTTTTTAAAGAACTTAAAACAGAATTCCCATTCAACCCAGCAATCTCAGTACTAGGTGTATACGCAAAGTAAAAGCAATCATTCTACTGAAGAGACACGTGCACTCATATGTTCATGACAGCACTATTCACAATAGCAAAGATGGAATCAACCTAGATGCCCATCAGTGGTGGACTAAAGAAAATGTGCTACATATACACCATGAATACTATGCAGCCATAAAAAGAATGAAATCATGTCCTTTGCAGCAGCATGGATGCAACTGGAAGCCATTATCCTTAGCTAATTAACACAGGAACAGAAAACCAAATACCACATGTTCTCACTAATAAGTGGGAGCTAAGTATTGAGTACACATGGAAATAAATATGGCAGCAATAGACAATGGGGACTACTAGTGGGGGAAGATGTTGGGGAGACTGTTGAAAAACTGCCTATCAGTACGACACTCACTACCTGGGTGATGGGATCCTTTGTACTCCAAACCTCAGTGACATGCAATTTACCCATGTAACAAACCTGCACCTGTACCCCCGAACCTAAAAGTAGGTAAAGAAGAAATGTTATACAAATGGAATCATAAAGTATGTAACTTTTTAAGACTAACTTTTGTCACTCTGCATAATTCCTTTGAGAAGCATCCAAGTTGCTGCATGTATCAATAGTTATTTCCTTTTTATTGCTTAGTATTCCATGGTATGGATCCACCAAAGTTTGTTTAACCATTCACCCATTAAAAGACATCTGCTTTTGTTTTTCTTTTCCAATTTGGGAATATTATGAATAAAGTTGTTATGAACATTTGAAAAAAAATCAGTCATATGTCCATAATCTAACAATGAAAAGTAGTAAATTGGAATTATAATAGTGCCATTTAAAATAACAACAAAAATTTGAGATACTTAGGAATAAATCAGACAAAAATGTGCAAGTCTCATACCCTGAAAACTACAAAAATATTGCGGTGAGAAATAAAAGAAGACCTGAATAAATGGAGATATATATCATGTTCATGAATTGGAAGACTCAATATTGTTAAGTTGACAATTGGCCCCAATTTATCTATAGATTCAGTGCAACTCCAATCAAAATTCTTGTGGTTTTCTGGGGCTACAAATTTAACAAGCTGATCCTAAGAGTTAGATGGAAATACAAATACAGCTTTTATAAAAAACAATGTTGGAGGATTTACAGTACACAATTCCAAGACTTAGTATAAAACCACAGTAAACAAGATAGTGTGCTATTAGCCAAATGATAGACATATAGATGAATGGGACATAATAGAGACTGACAGGTAAATAGTGAATCTGTTTTTTGACAAAAATGCAAAGGTAGTGGAGAAAGTCTTTTCAATAAATAGTCCTGGAAGGGTTGCATATGCGTATGCACAAAAATGGCTCACACTTTATATAAAAGTTAACTCAAAATGCATCATAGACCTAGATGTAAAATCTAAACCTTAAAGTCTTTAAGGAGGAAACAAAGGGGAAAATCCTTGTGACTCTGGGTTAGGCAGATATTTCCTAGATCTGATATCAAAAACACGATCCACCAAAGAAAATACTGTTAAGTTGTATTTCCTCAAAAGTAATAACTTGTTCTCCTCTAAAAGTATTGTTAAAAGAATAAAAAGATAATCCACAGTGCAGGAAAAATAATATTTGCAAATTACATATCTGATAAAAGACTTGTATCCAGAATATATAAAGAACTCTAAAAATTTAATAATAAAACATACAGCTCCAAATAAAATTTAATTATAAACAAATTGGAAGAATATTTTGACACTTAAATAAAAGCAGATATATAGATGGCGAATAGATACACGAAAAGATCCTCAACATTATTAATTAGGGAAATGCAAGAGAAAACCACAATGAGATGCCACCATAAACCTGTTAGAATATCTAATAAAAACTTTTAGCCAAAGCAAGTATAGATGAGAATGTGGAAGCAACTGGAACAATTATAGATTATTGGTATAAGTGGAAAATGATCTACACAGTTTGGCAATTTCATAAAATGTTAAACACCTATTAAACGACCCTGTTGATTCCTAGGCATTTACCCATGAGACATCAAAGCGTATGCCTATAAAAACTTGTACATGAAAATTCATAGTAGCTTTATTTGTAATAGCCAGAAACTGGAAACAACTCAACTTCCCATCAACAGGTAAATGAATCAACACATTGCAGTATATCTCTACAATGGAATACTACTCAACAATAAAAAGTAATGAACTATTGATATTCACCATAACAAGTTTGAATCTCTAAGTAATTATGCTGACTGAAAAGTTAGACAAAAAGAGTACATTCTTTATAATTCCATTTATATAAAATTCTAGAAAATGCAAATTAATCTACAGTGACAGAAAGCAGATCTCTAATAGCCTGGGGTGGGTAGGAGTAGGGAGATGGATATAGGCATAAGGAAGATATGGGCACAAAGAAGCTTTTGTAATGGATTGGCTATGCTCATTATTTTGATTGTGGTGATGATTTCTGTATTAGTCCATCTTTGCACTGCTATAAAGAAATACTCAAGACTGGGTAATTTATAAACAAAGGAAGTTTAATTGACTCACAGCTCCGCATGGCTGTGCGACCTCAGGAAACTTACAGTCATGGCAGAAGGCTTAGGGGAAGCGGGCACCTTCTTCACAAGGCAGCAGGAAAGAGAAGAGTGAGGAGCAAAGAGGGAAGAGCCCCTTATAAAACCATCAGATCTTGTGAGAACCCACTCACTATCAGGAGAACAGTGTGGGGGAAACTGGCCCCATGATCCAGTCATCTCACACCAGGTTCCTCCCTCAACACTTGGGGATTATGTGGTATACAACTCGAGATGAGATTTGGGTGAGGACCCAGAGCCAAATCCGTTTCACTGGTGTATATATGTGTCAAAACTTTTGGCCAGGCATGGTGGCTCACAACTGTAATCCCAGCACTTTGAGAGGCTGAGGTAGGTGGATCGCTTGAGCCCAGGAGTTTGATATCAACCTGGGCAACATGGTGAAACCCTGTCTCTACAAAAAATATAAAAATTGGCTGGGCATGGTGGCACACACTTGTAGTTCCAGCTACTCAGGGAGGCTGAGCTGGCAGGATCACCTGAGCCCAGGAGGTATAGCCTGCAGTGAGCTGTGTTTGTGCCACAGCACTCCAGCCTGTGCAATAAGGTGAGATCCTGTCTCAAATAACCACCCCCCAAAACAAACAAAAAACCCCAAACTTTTAAAATAGTATACTCTACGCATGTATGATTTATTCTATGTTAATTATACTTCAGTAAAACTGCTTTTAAAAAATATGTTTTTAACATAGAAATAAAACATCTAGATTTCCCTAAAAGAAATGTGTCCAAGTGCACATTACTAAACAAAGAAAACTTGCTAGACCCCTGATGAGATCAAGTTAACCAGTTGACAATGTAAAATCTGTGACACAATCAAACATTAACTAAACAAAGTGTGCCTCTGTCAGTGGCATCAGCATTTACTGGGCGCTGGTTAGAAATGCTAAATCTCAAGCTCTGCAGCTGACCTACTCAATCTAACTCTGGTGTCAGGGCCAGGTAATGTGTGTTTTAATAAGGTCTCCACGTGGTTCTAATGCAAGCTAAAGTTTTATATCTGACTTAGAGTATCTCCATTTTGACAGTCGCCAAAGGTCTATTTTCTTGTTCTACCAATTGTAATACATCAAATATTTCTAGTGCTACATAACTACAAAAACAAAATAGACATTATGCAAAAAAGAGAACCGAATTGCCTATAATTGCATTACCTAATTAAATTATCATTTTCATTTATTCATTAAGGGTCTTGCCTTCTCCACATGTTTATATAAATATGTTCATATAATGTCTGCATTTTTACAATATTATAATCTGAAGTAATTTTAATCTCAATTATTATTACAGCAGTTTGTCCTATTTTGTATTTTTCCTATCCTCAGAATTCTAATATTTTCCTGTTTAATTTTTCTTCCTTGAGAAACTATTCTTAAAATGCTTTTTTATTTTAAAGTGGCATGATTATACAACTGTCTTATTGTCATTATAAAGTGCGCTTCCTGAAGATGGTAACACTTTTATGGATGCCTTTAACTCACAAACTAGTCTACTTCTCAGTACATTAGATTTTTATTCTTCTTAATAAATGATATATAAACCACTAAAAGTTATCCTTTGTATAATTTCCCCTAGCCCTAAATCTTACATGTTTTTAACTTTTGACAAAAGCGTATGCCATATATTTTATTTAATCCATTAAGGAAGTTTATTCATTGAATGAGAATTTACTGAGTATTTGTTCTGTTGGGCACTAAGAATACAAAGTTGAAGAAGATATAATTGATTAATGAAGTAGTAATTCGAGGGGAGTTAAAGTTATTACAAATTTCTGGCTGGGGTAGTTGGGTTGTGCTATTTCCTGGAATGGAGAAGAGAGTAGAACATGAATTCAGTGTTGTTTATATCAAGTTTGTTCTTAGGAAAATTACAAAATTTTTCCTTGTCCTGATTCTTCATATATAAAATGGAAATAATAATGTCTACCTCATATTATCATTGAGAGTATTAAATAAGATAAAACATGGAAAGAGTTTAGAGTAATTCTTTGGTATATAGAAAACACTAAATACATGTTAGCTATTATTATTGTCATTGAGTTTTAGGTGCCTGTATGCATTCAAGTGAAGATGTTTCAGACAGTTGCCTATGAGAGCCTAGTTTTTTAGGAAAAAGAGTTGATATTTTAGATTCCCAGGTAAAGAGAGAGAAGATCAAAAAAGGAATCCAGTGTAATACCAGTATTTAAAGGATAGGCAGAGAGAGAGAAATATTATTGCACAAAGGAAAATACGAATGATATTTTTATGCAAATATGGGCAGGCAGCATAAACCGTTTTTTTTTTAAGTTTGACCTTTAGAAATAGCCATTTTCTGTTTGTGAGTGTTAGCAAATTACAGGAAAATCTACAGTAGTTGTAAGGATTAAACGAGTGCCTAACAACAGGCAGCAAAGAGTAGGCAACAACAAACGTCAACCTTCCCTACCATATGTATTAGGAATTAGGTGGAGGATCCCATCCCCACCACATCCTCGCTCAAGGCTTCTATAATTTCTACTTAGTAACCTTAGTACCTTTCAAAGGCTGTGGTATTGATCTTTGAATTC
Source organism: Pan paniscus (assembly GCF_029289425.2). Taxonomy (NCBI): domain Eukaryota; kingdom Metazoa; phylum Chordata; class Mammalia; order Primates; family Hominidae; genus Pan; species Pan paniscus. The sequence continues at coordinate 108,039,565 of NC_073272.2, forward strand.
CTTTTGCTACTGTCTGGTAGTTGCCCTTCTCTCTTCTTTACTATAATATTGCTCACTCTGCTAGATAGGACCATGATATTATTTGACTGTAGTGCAAGGAGATTTCAGGATATATCATTTATAGGTATATGGTTTTATTAATATCAACAAAATTAAGCTTTTTAGCACCTCCACTTAAAATTTTTAGCTTATTCCTCTCTTATCTGTAGGCGAGATAGCAGTTTTGCTTCTGAGAAAATATGGCTTTCTTCAAGTATTATCCTCCAGTTTTGGCAGAGATATGCTCTAAATACCAGCTGAGATCCCAAAATGTACCTGTTTTCCTCTCATGAAAATCTACTGTAACTAGATTTTTTTTCCTTTGTGCTTTCTTTCTGACTGAAACTTGTGATCAGATTTCTACTACTAGCTCTGCCAGTAATAATTTGAGGGAATCTAGCTCTAAAAATTTTAAAACTTTTAATTTCTTCCTCTTGTTTTATTTCCTCAAAAACAATTGTGTTGAGGTTGATGAATACTAAATTATCATAATTTAATCACTAATTAAAACAACAAAGGGATATATGTCTAGAAAATAAGAAATGTAGTAATATGTCAGTAATAATTATTGTCAAAACTACAGGAATGTTGCCATCTATCATTAATTGACTAATATTAGCTTCATTAACTTTGAAATGAAAAGTGGAAACTGACCAGAAGTAGTCTTTTCAAAGTACTTATATTTATTATAGGATGTTTGTTGAATTATTCAGCATAAAATCATCTAAGCTTTTTAGACTAAACTTAGTACTTACAAAACACACACACACACACACACTTTCAGAGTAGAAATAAAAGTGTGCTGTACCTTAACCTCTAGAGATATGTGTCTTCAATGGCCCCTTAGTCAGCCACCTAGTAGATATGGATGCTTTCTCTTTCTCACGTGCTGTCCAGGCTGTCACTGTGGGTAGGATCTGTTAAGAGGGTTCCCAGAATGAGGTCTGACCAGAGGCAGCCTTCGAGCCTTAGAAAAGTAGAGGAACTACTTGTAACCCTGTAGTTGGGAGCACGTGCCATGAAGCTGTCCTTCGGGGTTCTTTTATATATATATATATATATATATTTTGTACTTTAAGTTCTAGGGTACATGTGCACAACTGCAGGTTTGTTACATATGTATACATGTGCCATGTTGGTGTGCTGCACCCATTAACTCGTCATTTACATTAGGTATATCTCCTAATGCTATCCCTCCCCCCTCCCCCCACCCCACAACAGGACCCGGTGTGTGATGTTCCCCTTCCTGTGTCCAAGTGTTCTCATTGTTCAATTCCCACCTATGAGTGAGAACATGCGGTGTTTGGTTTTTTAAAGCTGGAAACCATCATTCTGAGCCTTCGGGGTTCTTAAACTTCATAGTGATGAATTATCTTTGTGTAACTGGATCCCCTAGTTTTGGAGTTTACACCCTTACTAGGATTGGCTATATGCAGATTAACTAACCCTAATATGTTAATCCAAATAGCATTAGTACACATGCTGGCTCTGCTTCCCCACCTTTCTGGCTGTACAGATATTCACATCAGGCAACCCTACTGTAAAGGTGCTGATAAGATATGATGGGTCCTCATTGGTAGATAGGCAGTCTTCCTGTCCTGGTGATGATAAAGGCTGCGGTTAGAACTGAGACCTGAGTCACAATTCAAGTAATTATTCTGAGTAAAGGAATTAATGGTGGTATTTTCTTTATACTTTTGTTTTCTACATTGAATATGTATTCCTTTTTAGTATTAATTTTACAATTAGAAAAAGTAATAAAAGTTTTGATGTTTTGAAGGTTTTTTTCTGGTTAATTTCAAGTCTGGGAGCTTCTCTGATGGTTTCCTTTTACTCTTCCCTGCTCCATACTTATTTAATGTAACCCTTACAGATCTGGTTTCCTGGATTTATTGCTATCTTCCCTATTAAACTCTTGATGTCAGTATGTTTAAATCTCATTTCATCTCTGATATGCTTTTTACTTTTACAAGAAAGAAAGAGATTACCACATATGATATAACTTCCAGACGGTTTGTGTTTTCTCCCCCCACATCTTAACAGGTTTTCCCATGTTAGTAGATACTGTGAATTTACATAATTAAATTAAGTTAGTTTTGTCTAGATAGTCATGTCATCTTTTTGAATCTCAACCATGCCTGTGCTTGAAAATTCACAAATGACCTTACCTTTCATTCTCATTTAATTGCAGGGAGAGAGAGGGTTTCCAGGTTTGGAAGGACACCCAGGATTGCCTGGATTTCCAGGTCCAGAAGGGCCTCCAGGGCCTCGGGGACAAAAGGTATGTATCATGTTGCCAACCAGTAATGCCAGATGAATTAAGTCATCTTAAATGTGGGACTAGGTGTCACATCAACTAAAAAGTTACTGAATTATAGCAAGAAACTAATATGTAAATGAAACAATGGAATGACAGGGAGTCTGTACTTTATTGTGTTTTGTTAAAAAACTAAATATTACTGCCATATTCAGATGCTTTTGGAAGATGCTGTTGATTGTTTGTAGTTATTGGCTGCCTTCACAAAAATTAAGTTCTGTCAAGAGCTTAGCTGAGCTGGAGAGAGCTGAATTACCAGTTGTTAGAGTAGCTGATTAAGAGAAGAAGCCAAAATGAAAGTAACAGTCAAAGCTTTACTCACTTACTGCAATATTATAAGCAGAAAGTTAAACTGGAGAAAGTGCTGACTCCCCCACTGTTCTATTTGTCCCCATGGTGCAGCATCAGCAAAGGTCAGATGGATCAGCACAGATGTTGGAAATCATTTGACTGCTGAGAGAGCTCAGAACGAAAAGCTCCTGCAGTTGTATGGACCCAGGGGCAGGGTGGGAGAAGGAGAAGAGCTAGGATGGAAACGTACTGAATCAGAGTGCAGAAAAAGTATTTTTATGGTTTCTTTCTCCTCTCATAAGAAGGTCTCCACCAAAAGAGGCCTTTAAATGCAGAAATGCAGTTGAGCACAGCCAGCCATGGGAGCCTGAATCTTTGACTGATACTTCAGAGATTGCAGTGCATTAGCTGTGCACCAAGTTTGCTGTGTGGAGGGTAGCTGTCCCTTATGAGGCCTACCAAGAGGACTTTGGTTGGACCCGAACAGTCATAGGTGTTTAGACAAGAGCCATATTCTCAATTCCATACCTTGATTTTTCAGGACCTGAGTGAGAAACATAAGCTGCCCCATCATGGACCTGAATGGGTTGGACTTTAAAGGGCTCTGTCAAAAAACAGGATAATGTCTGAGGCCACAGTAGATTATGGTCATGATCAATCATGTTCTAAGCAGGATGAACAGGCCTGCTTGGAGAACTGAATGTAAGCATGAGCCCCAGCTATTGCCAAGCCAGTAATAGATGTCCCATAGCCCACTTGATCTACGTTAGAGAGCCAGGAGGCTTTTTTCTTAAGTCTTATGATGGATTGTTCTACTTTGCCAGTTTTCATTGATCTAGGTGCAATATGAGGTGCTGGCAATTCCAGAGACCCCTCACAGTTGGCCAGCAGGCAGCTAAGGGCTATATGGTTAGCTAACACTATGTGGGCCAAGGAGTTGAGGCTAGTCTGTTTTGTTTCCAAAGCTGAAGTAATGTCATTAATGACCTCAGCAAGGGTCAAAGACAGGTTGCGGACAACCTTTTCTAATTGAGCGATGCTCACAGTGAGAAAAGTTGTCTGGAGTATTCCCATGAGTAGACAGTAGGTAATGCCAGCTGGCAATTCTCCTGAATAACCGGAGTCTATCTAGTTTTGGAGTTCTCATTTTGTTTTATGTAATGTTATATGCTTAATTGGAGGGACTGTTTTGAATATTTGAGTATCTCTTATCAATGTCCTATTATGTATGTTACATTGGTAGGAATGTTGAAAGCCTGATTTTTATAAAAGAAATAATACCCCAAGAAGAGTGCACACAGTTCTGGGAATGTAAGAGTCATTGGTTACCATGGAGATAACCAGCCAGAAGTCCCTCCTGGTGAGCAGAGTACTTGAGTGGAATTGAAAAATTTGTGTAAGGTGGAGGCAGAAATAGAGAAATAAATTGCCACCACCATCGAGGCCAAAATGGCTCCAATGGCAGATCATATGTCCCTTTTCCCAGATAATTCAATTGCTTCCATATGGGACAGGAGTGAGTTGACATCCCAGGAGGTATTTTCTTCCTGTGGTATCAGAGTCAATTGTTGCAATCTATCAGATCCAGTGTAATAAAGTTAGGGTACATGAAGTACTAAAATGGTCCATGTTTAGAGAAACGTCCATTCATAATATTCAGCAGCACAGCAATCAGATGTTTATCTGCAGGGTTTAGCGATAGGTGACATATCCATTAGTTTGTCAAAATCAGAATCTTGTGAACTACCCGGGACAGGCAATCAATGAATTTAGTAAGGTGGAAGTCACAAGGTTAGTCTGTAGGAGAAAGGGAAGAGAGGTCAGATCCCTACCTTCCAGCCCCATGGATCAGCCCCATGGATCAGCTCATGGATCTGGAGGTAGTCTCAACCTATCAGCTGTGGGGACTCTGTCTTTTGACTGCCATGTGGGCAGTCTGTCCTATACCATGAGCAAGAATAGCATCTCAATGTGCATATTAAGATATGGAATTGGAAGAGATAATAGTGAACTTAAGACTCAGAGAATTTTCTGGGTTTTTTTTTTTAATGACTCTTTTGGCTGAGTGCCTTTTTCCATCTGTATTAGGTAGACTGGTGAATTGATATATGAAAGGGCTACTTCTCCTCATTTGCCTGGAAAGGAAAACTGGCTTAAAACCCTTTTTCTTAATTTTATTATTTTATATGATGGTGGTATATCATGTTGTTACAATATTAAGGAAATCAAATGGATACTCACCAGGTAGTCTTCCAATAAAGGGAGAAAATTAATTTAAATGCATGAATATTTTTTAACACTTAACTATAATCAGAGCTTAGATTTGGGGAGAATGTTGGTCATGATCTCTGGGAAAATAGGATTACATCAGGTAGTTTTGTTAGATTCAAGAGCAGAAGGGACCTGTGCTAAATTTCCCAAGTAGAACTTTAGTACTTAGAAAACAGCAGGACCCTAAATGTGTGCATACAATTTTGGTGGATGAACTACTCAACTGAATTTCCTGTGTCTAATGGCACATCAAGAGCAAGAGCAACAGAATGATTCTTGTGCACCCAGGAGTAGCACAGAAGTATCAGAGATATCTGAAAGAGTCAAGCGGATGGAATTGAGCAGTAACTTGGCAGCAATCTATGCATACTATTGGCATGGAACAACTCAATGAATACCAGCTTGGACTACACTGTCACACTCCTCAACATATTGGAGCTAGTTAAGTTCTCCAAAACTTAGACACAATCTTGTGAAAATGAGGTGGCAACTCCAATGGACTGAGATTAAACTTCAGCCATGTTATAGAAATAGGTGTTTTGGAAGAGAAATTAAGTTAAGCTACAGGAAAAGTTACATTTCTTGTATCTGAGTTTACTTGGGATTAGGGACTGAGTTTCTTGCACCCCATGCTTGCTGAGAGATGGTAGTTTTAATAAACATTTGTATTAAATTAAAATAAGTTACCTAAATTAGAATTCCTTTGAAATAATTTAGTATTAACTAGGACTATTCTACAATAACATGATCATTTATAAAGGTGTGATTGTATGCAGGTTAAGTTTAGAAAGCAGTCCAATCTTTTTTTGTGTTTTCATTTCAATTATCTAAAAAGAGAGAAGGTAAACTGCTTTCTAAACTTTCAGGATTCTGAATTTGAAGCATTGTGTACTTCTGCATCCAGTATGACTCCATGTTTCCCCAAATGGCTGAATTTATACCTTTTATGTGATTGGGTATTCTGGTACATGTGTATGTTAACATATATACTAAGTCAAAAAACTTGTAGGAGTATTCTTTAATATGCACACTCGCAATTTTCCAAAGGTTTTTTATTCTAAAAAATCAAATTTAGTTAATTTTGATAGGCAGTACGTTCATGTCACTCAAGTTAAGAGGGTATACAATGAAAGATCTCCTTCTCACCTGTGTCCATTAGTCCCTGAGTTACCCACACACACTTTAACCACCTTTGTTTGTAAAATAGTAGCACATTAAACACACTGTTTGACCTTTGTTTTTAATTTAATATACATTGTAGAAATCCTATTATCAATATATACAGAACCTCCTCATTTTGTATAACTGCATTATATTTCATTGTATATATGAACCATAACTTAACATTGTATGTATAAACCATAAATTATGAAGCCAGTCCCCTATTGATGATTATTTAGGTAGGTTTCAATTTTTTGCTATTAAAAGTTCCTTTTCCTTGGAGCAGAATTAGGTTTTTTAATTCTATTTTTTAAAGAAAATAGTTAACGAAAACTCAGTGAGGTAAGACTAAATTCTCAGCAATGCGGTTGTGACTAGAAATGGGTACATATATTAACATACACACATGGGTAGGTTCTTTTGCATGGAACTGACAGCTAGGAAGGAAAGTTTATGGTTCTTTTTAAATCGTTCTTACGCTCTGCCAATACAAAGTGCATTATAAAACAAAGCAGAGGTTTGAAAACAGCAAATTCAAGAACAGCACATATTTAGGCTCAGAGATGATGCTCATTATACCAGCATGGCAAGCAGATTAACATAATATGGGAACTGCCCAGATTTTCAGCTCCTATTTTGTTTACGAATAAATTATTTGGGGAATGACTATATCAATATTTTATCTTTGTTTTCTTGTATGATTCATAATTAACTGTACAGGTATAGAGTTTCATACATATGTCAGCGATTTCCTTCTCAGGAAATAAAGGCCTTTCTTATTTTGGGTCATACAATTTACCTCAGTGCTTTCAGTCTCAATAATAAATGCTTCTTCCTTGGGTGTATAAGTTTTTCACTAACTTTCACAGATGTTTACAGTGGTTTAAATCTCCTATTTTATAATTGAAAATGAGTTATTTGAGGACTTTTTTGACGGAAAAAAACCTAAAAATATTGCATTTTTCAGGGTGATGATGGAATTCCAGGGCCACCAGGACCAAAAGGAATCAGAGTAAGTAGTATTTTCTCTATATCAAATACTTTGTTGGTGGAAACAGATAGAGAACAAATGAAGTATTATGAGACAATTGGAAAAGACCCATATTAAAAGCCAAGAAGATAAATACAGTCTTCAAAAAGTTAAATTTAAGAGTTGGTATATGTCTATAACTAGCACTTCTTTAGTATTTTGATAGCTATTACATATATTTTTATATATATGTCTATTTAATATAAAAGGATTTTAAAGTAGCTTATGGTTGAGAATTATGAAAGTCCTAAATTCTAAAGTTTTTCATTTAATTAAAAATCTATATCATATAGTTGGTTTAAACCAGAACTTCCTAACCAGTGTGATTATCTCAGCCTAGGTCCAGAAGGCTGGTTACCTCAGGCTGTGTATCCTCCTAGTGTACCATGTATAAACATTATCATTTTTTTGTGTATCTAGAAGAGAATAAGTTTAGTTTAAACCGCTGTATTAAAGAATAACTATTTTTGGAATACTGCATTTCTTCAAATCTAACGTGCATGACTTTTCAAGTCTTGAGGCTCTGAAAAATAAGGATGCATCTCAAAATTGAAATGTACATTTAGTATAATTTTTTCTCAAAAGCTTTTAAGTTGACATATGTCTTACAGTGTATTTTACAACTGAGAGGAAACTGTAGTTTAAAAAATAGTACTGGCTTTTAAAAAATCACATTTAGCTTTCTGACCCTCAGTTTCTTCATTTGTTAACTTAGAGAGCTAAAGAGAACAATCTCCAAGGTCCCTTTTAGCTCTGAAATACTGTGTTCATAGATTGATGAAGCTCTCTAATTTGAAAATAAAATATATAGTTGGTGACATAGCATGTTTACGTGTGTGACAAAGATAACCATTTGATCATCAGAAATTTAGTAGATGCATAATTTTACAAACATTAAAAACATTCTGTTTGCTATATACTTCTTAACATCATGTAGCTTGCCTTATGTGCATCTTGTGACTGATACGGATAGGGTACTGGAGAAGCAGGGAAGAAACTTAAAACCCTTAGTTTATTTTAGCAGACATAATTCTTTATTTTTCTGTTAAAAATTGATATCAATATACTATTAAAGCTCTTTATAATAATAAAAAATAATTTTTAATATCCCTGTAGTTAACATTAACTATATTCTATATTCTAAGCACTATTGAGACTAAAAAGAATTGGCTATTTTCTCAGTTTCCATTGCAGGTGTTTGAGATTGCTTGGATACTCCATGTCCCTCAACTAGAACTCCAAGAGTGCTTGGGAATAGGTGGCCTGATAGTTTCTGCATCCTCAGGTGTCAGCTCACAGGCAATTCTTGACACGCAGAATTTTGAAGACATTATTGTGGAAACTGATAAATGTATACAAATGTACAGAGCATATAGTATAATGAACCCCCATGAACCTATCACCCAGCTTCAAAAATGAACAACATTTTGATAGTTTTGTTTAACATATACCTTACCACTTTATTTTTTGAAGTATTTTAAAGTAAATCCCTCACATCATTCATTCTACCAATGAAAACTTCAGCATGTCCCTCTAACAACCACGTAACAACTAAACCATCATCATACCTTTAAACATTAGTAATAGTTTTTCAATACTCTGACGTTCAGTCCACATTGAGTTTTCCTCAGTTGTCTGAAAGATGTCCTTTTACAATGGTTTATTCAATTTACAACCCAAGCAAGTTCCACATATTGCTTTGGGTTGCTGTTTATTAAGCTTGTTTTACTATGCCATCAGAAAAACTGGGTCATTGTACTGCATTCCACATTCTGAATTTGGCTGATTTGTTTCCTCATGATGTCATTTAAATTGTTCCTCTGTCCCCCATATTTCTTGCAAATTTCACGTTGCCTTGGAAGAGGCACTAAAGAACTTTCTGGGGGTACAGAACTGTATGCTTAAGATTAGTATATTTTGCTGTGCATAAATCATACTGCAATAACATTAAAGAAAATAGGAAAAAGTATACTTTATAGGTAGTGTTGTGAACTTAACTATTGAATAACATTATGCAGCATGAATATCAGGCTATTCTTCTTTTTTTTTTTTTTTTTTTGATGTTAGGTTTGATCAGTAGTCTCAGATAACATTAGCCTGATTCTGCCATCAAAAATTTCCCTGTCAACTTTGACTAACGATTTGGCACCCATGGATGGTCATTATTTTGCTCAGACTTGCAAGATGCTGATTTTTAAAATTCTATTAATCATTCATTTATTAGCTGGAATTCTAATAGGACAATGAGTTGCTACACCAGAAACTTCAAGTGGTCATCAAGGAAAATTCTTCAACTTTTTTTTTTTTTCATTATATGCACATGGAATTTGTGTGTTTCAATCAATTTTAGTCATTTTTTTGAAGGCCAATTTGTCCCATCTTTTGCCTGTGAAAGCCTTTTAAAGTAGACTCCTGTCCTGTGCTCTTTTCAGAAAACTCCATTGATCTTTGATAACTTCTCCCTTTTTGACACAACAAGCTCTTTCATGCTCATCCTTGGCATTTCCCCTTTAGATCTGAAATGGGACATGTCTCTGATTCCAGGTTCTTTTTAGTGAAAAATGTGATTTAGATACCACAGTCTGAATGTTAGGGTTTTTTTTTTTTCTTTCTTTCTTTTTTGGAGACGGAGTCTCGCTCTGTCACCCAGGCTGGAGAGCAGTGGCGCGATCTTGGCTCACTGCAAGCTCCGCCTCCCGGGTTCACGCCATTCTCCTGCCTCAGCCTCCCGAGTAGCTGGGACTACAGGCGTCCACCACAACGCCCGGCTAATTTTTTGTGATTTTTATTAGAGACGGGGTTTCACTGTGTTAACCAGGATGGTCTGGATCTCCTGACCTCGTGATCCACCCGCCTCGGCCTCCCAAAGTGAGCGGTTTTTATTGCTACTCGATTTGTCACTGTTTCAGTGTCTTCTCAGTGGAAATATGTATTTCTAAGAGAAAAATTAACATGAGTTCATATTATTGCTTCCAATTGCAATTTAAAATTAAGAAAGGTTTTGTATACTTATTATCTCTTCCCCTCATCTCTCTCTCTATTGAGGTGAAAATGTTCATTCCTAATAACATAAATGTAATTTCTTATTTGCTTTTTCCTACAATATGCCTATTTCCTACAATATGCTTCAAAATAACAATGTATAACTTAACAAAATAAAAATTTAAATTTTAATAGTGATGATAGGATAATAGGATTCTTGAAAACCATTAATTATTTCTTTGTTGAGTTTTCCCCCTTTGAATTGACCAGTTTTGCTAAAGAATTAGAGTTAAGATACCATGTTTGATGAAAGGCACTTGAAGTAATTCTTTTCTCTGTATGGTTTTGTCAACAACTTGAAACAGACGTACACTGGATCCAATTTATTTTTCATTTTTAATGATTTCCTTTTTACCTTTTTTAAAATTTTAAATTATTTAAAACATCTACGTGGTTTTATAAGACAAGGTGTAGTCAGAGATGCTTCTCTTTCATTCTTGCCATTTCCCTAGTGTTTTAATCTTCCTCTGAGAGGTAATCATTAGTTTTTACATAGTAATCATAGTTTTACATTATGTGAATGTGCCATAATTTATTTAGTCATGTTCCTATTGGTGGTCATTTGAGTTGTGTATTAGTCTGTTCTCACACTGCTTATAAAGACATACCCAAGACTAGGTAATTTATAAAGGAAAGAGATTTAATGGAGTCACAGTTCCACATGGCTCCAGAGGCCTCACAATCATGGCAGAAGATGAAGGAAGAGCAAAGGGACATCATACATGGCAGCAAACAAGAAAAAATGAGAGCCAAGCGAAAAGGGAAACACCTTATAAAACCATCAGATTTCGTGAGACTTACTATCACAAGAACAGTATGGGGGAAACCACCCCCATGATTCAATTATCTCCCACCGGGTCCCTCCCACAACACGTGGGAATTATGGGAGCTACAATTCAAGATAAGATTTGGGTGAGGACACAGCAAAACCATATCAAGTTGTTTCTAATTTTAACTATAACTGGTTACATGGTTGTTTCTAAACTTTAGCTATAATAATGCTGCAATTGTTAACTTTGTTTCTCATATTTTGTTTCATAATTTCTAGGGTATCTTCAGGACAGATTCTTAGAAGTGAAATGCTAGGTCAAAGGGCAAATGCATGGGTAATTTTGCTAGATATTTTCAAATTTCTCTCCATAGAGTTTGAATCTTCATTAGCAGTATATGAGAATACTTTTTCACCATAGTCTCACCTACAGAGAATATTGTCAAACTTGTATTTTTGCCAATCATGACAGAGAAATTTAAGAATTTTGGGGGTGATCACTATTAATGTCTTCAGTGGCAATATATTTGCCACTCCCCCATCCCCTGCTGAATTAATTTTTCATCACAAACCTGGGAGATCCTTATCCGTTAGAAGAGACATTTCATTCACGAATTTGCCTGCTCCTAATAAGTGCAATGAAGACAATGCTCCCTCAAATTGAAGTTTCTTTTATAGTTTTCAATAAAAGAGACTTTTAAACACATGTAAGAGATTTTTCTCTAATGTTTCAAAGAACAATGAGTAGTAATAAATAGTGAGACACAATTTTTCCAAATCTATTCTAAAATAATTTTCATAATATCCTTAGGTAGGATATTATTTTATTTTTATTGGTTGTCATTTAGTTTAAGGATGTTATTTCTTCTTATAGGGTCCTCCTGGACTTCCTGGATTTCCAGGGACACCAGGTCTTCCTGTAAGTAGCATTTCACTTTTTACTTTGAAATCTCTTGAAAAGTAATCTAAGACATATTATACATGTGTTATGTCGCTTTTCAAAGGGAATGCCAGGCCACGATGGGGCCCCAGGACCTCAAGGTATTCCTGGATGCAATGGAACCAAGGTGAGATCCATCCATTTAATCTTGGGTAGTATACTTGACAATAATTAACTTAAAAACCTAAAGAAATCAATATGAAGAATGTAGAAGAAGGGATATAGTGGCTTCAGGTCTTGGCTATTACATAAAGTATGCTCTGACTACAATTTTCTATATATTGAACTATCAATAATTTCATTAAACATGTATAATTAGCTGGGATATTGCATTGGGTTGAAGATTACTTACCAAACCCTTTTTTGACTTTAGCATAAAGTAGGATGAGAATTAAAACGAAATTAGGATATATATGTTTCAAATATTATATCAACTGTTGAAAGTAATACTTTTGAATGTCATTCATTTGCTTTGCCATTATTAAAAAACTAGGTACAATTTATGTTTTCAAATATTTCATGTTTTTAAGATTTTTTAACACGCCGAATAACTTCCTTAAGAAAAATCTTAAAAAATTATATGTAATACAGCACATCCGTTTTTACTATAAACTGTCAGTATGAAACCTGAAACTTCTTCATCAGCAAAGATGATACATTTAACAATTTTAAATAACCCTAACTTTAGATATAGCAAACATTTTTTTTTTCTGATCCAATGTTTCTTCTCTTTAGTCAACTGTTGGATTGAATATAAAGTAATAGATAATAAGAAAAAATGAGGAAAATTTGCTCTGCTTGTAAGCTTACAATATTATAGCCAATTCTTATTCCCTCCCCTTTCTCCTTTTCCTTTAGGTTAATGCAATATATTGTTATTCTCTGTATTTTCTTTTGGTATTTTCTGTTTTTCACATAATATTCTGTAAAACTATTCATAAAATACCTTAGGTCCTTCTTTCTTTCTTTCTTTGTTTTTGTTTGTTTTTTGTTTTTTGAGACAGAGTCTTGCTCTGTTGCCCATGCTGGAGTGCAATGTCACGATCTCGGCTCACTGCAACCTCTGCCTCCCGGGTTCAAGTGATTCTCCTGCCTCAGCCTCCTGAGCAGCTGGGATTACAGGCACGCACCACAATGCCCAGCTAATTTTTTTTGTATTTTTAGTAGAGATGGGGTTTCACCATGTTGGTCAGGCTGGTCTCGAATTCCTGACCTCTTGATCCGCCTGCCTCAGCCTCTCAAAGTGCTGGGATTACAGGTGCGAGCCACCGCGCCCGGCCAGATCTTTCTAACTAATGGCATATGTCAGATTTTATATAGGGCATATTTTTAAAATAACTTGAACAACTATTTTGCATTACAGTGGCCATATTTTGTGATAATTACTGTACTCTATACTTGAGGCAGTACAGTTCTTTTCATCTCCAGTATTTCTTCAGGTCAATGTAACCCTTGTCAATAATAATAATTTTAAAAAAAAATTTTGGATTCATGAGGACTAATCGTGTTCTTCATTTTAGCTAGGGCAACCTTAAAGTGATAAGACCATTGTGGAGTTGGTTTGCCTGATACATTTCATGTTAAATTGGACTAAATTTTTGTGCCTCTTCTGGTTATTTATTTTTATTTACTTATTTATTTTTGCCAGTGTGCTTTAAGAAACAAACAGACCACTAACCAAAGTTTCAAATTTGAAGGGCCAATGTATCTATAATCAGTACAGTGTGCTATATGATTAAAGGGAGCATTGATTAACTTGTGTTTCAGGCTTCCAATTATGTGAGTAACAAATTTTAAACAAATTAAATTGATTTATTATGCATATTTTTAAAGTCTGAATGCTTTTCTTATATTTCTTACTATGTAAGTAAAAGAATGAACTTTAAAGTTGGAGCCACAATGTATAGGTTTTTTTTCTTTTTCTGTCTTTTAAACTTGATGTCTAGGCCACTTCCTTTCTCTCGGGACCTACTTTTTCCATGTGTAACAAGGTGGAGAGAAGGGTATTGGACTCACAAAGACACACAACAGTAGTAATTTTATTCTTTCAAACCTTCTGATGAAGTTGTTTCTAGGATTACCGTGGCATACAGGTATTTGAAAGGAGGTTGCTTTGGTGTTCTTCTACAGGAATTTCAGCTTTTGTTTTCTAAACCAAGTGTCCATATTAGTACTTTACAATAGTGAGTGAGAAAAGCTGGGTGCCTAGAAAACATAATGACCTGCAATTGCTAGAACTATTGCTATTATTGTCCTCTTGGTGATATTAATGGCCTTCTTTCTTACCATCTTTTCCCCTTTACAAAAATAATTTGAAATAGTTTACAATAAAAGAAAAATGCAATAGAGCAGTTAAAATAAGAATCTATATAACACATGGGCAGGAAATGGGGCAGATCATTAACTATTAAATGTGATGATAGAATTTGTGGCGTGATCGTCTCAAAATATCTTTGTTGGAAGAAAAGAACTGAGGTAGATGATTTTTTTTCTTTACTTCTAATTGGGATAGATGAATTGGGATAAAAGTTGAATTGATATGGATAGTTGATATTGAAGTAATTGGAAAGTGAAGGCTAATGAACTTTTTGGCAATCTGGCATGTTTCAAAATGGCTTTTATAGAAATCTTTTCAAGAAGTCATATCTTGATGGTATAGTTATTCTTTGTTTCTTGTTCCTCCATGCTCTTTATTTTTAACTCCTTCTAGGGAGAACGTGGATTTCCAGGCAGTCCCGGTTTTCCTGGTTTACAGGGTCCTCCAGTAAGTTATAAAATTTGGGATTATGATGAACACAGGAATTAACAAAAGAAGCAGAAATGTAGTGAGAGAGCCCAATGCATTCATGTGGAACAAAGTAATACATTTTAAAGTAATAAACTAGAGGAAAATGTTTCAAAAAGAAGTTGGTAATATAGCTTTCTCCTGGGGAAAAGCAAGGATTTTGTATGTATATAAATGTCACCTCTAAGTATCCTAAGGTATATCCTATTCAGAAATGACGCTACAGCAGTCTACTCATTTTATACTCTATTTAGAAAGCATTCTGTAATTGGCGTGTTTCTCTCTCATACATATAAAATAATCCCTTTTCTTTTTAATAATAGGGACCCCCTGGGATCCCAGGTATGAAGGTAAGCATCTCATTCTGGGGAACAAATGTTTTGAATAAAATATTAGGAAAGCTGGCAACTTCAATAGGATAATGACTCAAACTTCTGTCTTAAAATCGATGTTTCTAGAAGTTGTGCAGGTGTAAACTTACAAGCTCTCCTTAAGTAGTCTCCTGTGTTCCCATGGCTTTAAGTACCTTGTATGTGCTGATACACTTGAAAATGTGTATATCAGACTTGAGTTTCTTTGCTGACACTTTAAGTCTTCATCTTCTTACACTTTGATACAGTTAACCACCTACTCTCTGTAGAATTACTTTTTTCCCTGGCCTCTGTGACACTATCCTTTCCTGATTTTTCTTCTACACCTCTGGTTAATTTGCAGTCTTCTATGTAAGGTCATTATTTTATGTCCATCAAGCATCAGGTCACAGTCTGTACTCCTTCTTCCCTGCAATGCCCAGAAATATTACTAATGCCCATATTATTGATTACTATCTAGTTACTAAATACCAAATGAGACTTTTCTTCTGAGTTAGCTATGTGTATTCATCAGCCTCTCTGACATCTCCACATGTTCCAAGTTAATCCACCCACAAAATAAACCCGCTCCTCCCTGTGGTCCTCATATCTCAAATTTGCATCTTTATATGTTATGTACACTTTTACATGATCTCAAAACCTGGGAGTTAATATTTATATCTTCCATTCCTTCACACACCTCCTCATTCAATTCCATCACTAAACACTAAGTGTGCCTGTAAAAGGCACCTTAAATTCATCCACTTTTCTTCATTCCCACTGTTACCACGTTAATCATAATGTCTCATCTGGATTACTGCAATAACCTCTTACGTAGTCTCTAGTCTCTTTTTTTCACCACTACTCCGCCCTTACCTCCCATCCTGTTTTATTCTTTACAAAGCAACCAAGAATGACATTTTAAAAGTGTTAATTGATAATTTAATATGCTTATAAACCTTCAAGGGCTTTCTACTGTGTATCTAAGGTAAAGTCCATAGTTTGTTTGTAAGAACTACATGCTCTGGTCCTTGCCTACATTGACAGCCTTATCTTAAACCACTAAACTTATCCCTTAGCTCACTGACCACATCAGTCTGCATTTAGTTATTGGGATGTGCCAAACGTTTTGCTTTTAGGGTCTTTTGTATATATGGTTTACTTTGCCTAATATTCTTCCTCCTATCTTTGCCTGGATGACTCCTTATTATCCTTCAGGTCTTAACCTGAATGTTACCTTCACAGATTGCCCTTCTTTGACTACCCAAGCTAATTTTCTCCACTAGTTTTTTTTTTTTCAATTATTGTACCATGTTATTTTTCTTCATAGCCCTTAATATTCACAGCCCTTGATATTGTCATCTTATATTTTTACATATTAGGGTCTGTATTTTCCCATTATATTGTTAGCTTTATGAGAACAGAGGCCTTGTTTATCTTCTCCATTACTGATTACCCAGAACCTACCACAATTGTTGGCAAATACTTAATATTTACTACATATTTTTTAATGAGTAACTGAAGGTACTACACTCTTAATAAATCTACTGTTCTTCAGTGTACTCTGGCCACTTCCTCATTTTCCTTTAAAAGGTAAACTTATCATTTTTATTACTGAGATGGCCTAATCTTTTAGTACATCTCTGTTACAAATTGAATCTTCAGATCATTTTTCTGGTTTTGCTGGTTTTCATGTATAATAACTGTGTCTTAGAACTTCCATTGATGGCTTCTTTTAGGGTGAACCAGGTAGTATAATTATGTCATCACTGCCAGGACCAAAGGGTAATCCAGGATATCCAGGTCCTCCTGGAATACAAGTAAGTATCCAGTGATTTTCTTTTTTTGCTATATTGATTAAACCAGAAGATTACAACAATCCCTCAACCTTTAGTACTCTCTGTTTTTGTCATAAAAATTATCATCAGATGTTTACTAGACATTACATGTACTTTCTGCCTGAAAATAAAAGCAGTCTGGACCAGGGAGAATTTTAACAACATCGGCTTCATTCTTTTGCCTTTCTATCCAGTGTTTTGGGGATTGGCAGCAGAAATAGGGTTCTATATTCTTATTCTTGTACTGTGGAGAGCAGTAGGGTCTTTTGTACATTTACAAAAGACCTAATTAAAAATAAAAATTATGGAAGTCCCATTGAATATATTAAGATATATCATTTGTAACACTATCAGTTATGCATAATATATGAACGTATTTTGAAGGCTGAAGGAATACAGTTTATGCATGGTGAACATCAAATGTAATCTTAAGAAAAAAATTTTAGCCTACAGAAAACATGCATAGAGAGAGCAGTAACTTTTGAGTATAGATTAGGAGGTCAATTTCTTAGGGTTTATATTTCATGATAATCGAATCCTTTGCCAAAAATGAAAAATCAAAACTTCCTGGTAGTTTATCACTAAGATACAAGATTGGGGACTTTTTTCATTAGCTACCTTGTCATTCCTTACTTGGTATCACCCATCCATAGTTTTTAAAATTCACTCAATCTTGCCCTTTATATTTTATAAATTGTTATGAAGTAATATTTGAAAATACAACAGAATACATGCAAAATATATGTATGTTATGAAGCATAACTATAAAGTGAACAACATTTAAGAGCTAGAAAATTACAAATAATTTTGAATCAACCTGTGTCCCCCTTGGTAATCAAATCCTTCTGCATTCCCCCAAGACATAGCTACCATCTGTGCCTTAAAAATAGCTTTATTATATATGCATATATTTCTAAGCAATAGAATATTTAGCTTTGCTTTATAAAATAATGTAATATTTATGTAGTTTTCTGCAACTTACTTTTTCTACTTGATATGCTAAGATTCATCCATATTATTGGATATGGCTTTAGTTCACTCCGTTTCACTTTCATATAACTTTCCATTTGTGAACATACTACCATTTGGTGTTTTTTGTTTTATGTGGTGTTTGTTGTTGTTGTTGTTGTTTTGAGATAGCATCTTGCACTCTTGCCCAGACCGGAGTGCAGTGGCATGATCATGGCTCACTGCAGTCTTAACCTCCTGGGCTTAAGCAATCCTCCCACCTCAGCTTCCTGAGTAGCTGGGACCATAGGTGCACATCACCACACCTGGCTACTTTTTGAAAATTTTCGTGGAGACAAGTTCTCACCATGTTGCCAAGGCTGGTCTCAAACATCTGAGCTCAAGTGATCCTCCTGCTTAGGCCTCCAAAAGTATGAGGATTACAGGTGTAAGCCTCTGTGCCCAGCCTACAATTTTTTCATTACAAAAAAAAATCCATGATTTATATCTAAGTATAGAATTGCTAGATTGTAGGCCAAATTTTCAGTTTTTAACATGCCAAATTATTCCATAACACTTGTATCATTCTCTTATAATTTATCCCAGTTCCTCTCATTTCCCTCTGTCTTTAATCTTATCTATTTTAAAATTAGAGAAGCTATCTTGAAAGTAGTAGCCTTTCCCTTCTCATTGGTAGCATAAAAGCCCTAACTAAATGCATACCTTTATCACTTTGTTTTGTAAATTTTCCTTATTATTTGTCTTATGTTTATTTACCACTTTAAACCACAAGTTTTCTTATAATTACTTAATCCTTTTATCCCTTTGCATTTTAAAATTTCACTTATAATATTGCTGAATGATAAAATTGTAGAGCAGAATTCCAATGACGACTGAAGTTTAAATGAAGTCTAAATTTCATCCATTTAGTTCTTTGTAAGATACAATTAGGGGGCCGGGCACAGTGGCTCACGCCTGTAATCCTGGCACTTTGGGAGGCCAAGTCATGAGATCAAGACCAGCCTGGCCAACATGGTGAAACCCCGTCTCTACTAAAAATACGATAATTAGCCGGACCTGGTGGCAGGTGCCTGTAATCTCAGCTACTCAGGAGGCTGAGGCAGGAGAATTGCTTGAACCCAGGAGGCGGAGGTTGCAGTGAGTTGAGATCATGCCATTGCCCTCCAGCCTGGGCGACACAAGTGAGACTTTGTGTAAAAAAAGAAAAAATACAATGAGGGGCTTGTTTTTCTTTTTTTTCATCATTTTCTTTACTCACTTTATAACAGGGCCTACCTGGTCCCACTGGTATACCAGGGCCAATTGGTCCCCCAGGACCACCAGGTTTGATGGTAAGCTCTCTTCTTTAATTTAATTTCCCCCCCTTTCCTTTCTGACTTCTTTCAGGAATATTAATATTATTTATAATACTTGAAAACATAATGCATTCTCAACATTCATAATTTATAATTTTCTTATTTAAAGGTGACTTTACAATGATATGGTGAATAATATGCATTCTAAGTAATGGCTCCATTTTATAGATGGAAAAATGAGGTATATAAAAGGAAAGATTTACAATGAAATATTTTGTTGGTTGCTCTTGATGTATCAGTGTTGAAGTCAATTCTGGCCATTTCAGAAAGTCTTTTAAGGCAGTTTTCTAATCACTTGATGAAACATGTTTCTTCAAACTGCAATTGTTTGTTTAAGAAGAGCAAAAGCAGGGCTTCATAAAAAATATTGGCTCTCATTTCCTAGGCACCTGGGACAAAACAGTAGAATTGGTGAGGGGAGTGATCACTATGCAATTGGTCACAGGTTTTTGTACCCCAAAAACTTCTACAGATCCTGAATGTGCAACCGGTTCTCTTACTTTACTAGCTCTATAGTCACTCTTATTTTCTATCCTAGTAAATTCTAAGTATTTTTACTTCTGCAATACTTAGATTTCATTCAAGTCATGTTTTGGACTTACAGCTTTGCTGTTGCCCTCTTAAAAGGGCAAGAAAATTGTATTTCAGTAGAAGTAATTTCTCATGTGCCACTCTATCTCTCATCTACCATATATTTAAGTGACAGTTTTCATTATACCTTTATAGGTTGTACATTTTTGTTTGTGACAATTGGTCCTGCACTTTTGAGTGAAGGAAATAATGTTTGATAACTGCTAGAAGAATCTACCAGAAAAGATTGTGATTTCTGCTTTCCTGTAACTTTTTGGGGGAAGATGAGAAAACCCTTTCGTTTGTTTTAGTTGTAGACTTCATGCAAAGCATGAAACTATGGACTTTCGCACTTTTTCCTAATTCTGCTGTTGGAACATTGGTGCCCCTTGAGTATATTGTTACACCTTGAATTTCCTCAACCATTGTGGCCACTTAACCGATTCACTTTACGTTTCTGGATATTCCTTGAATTAACGCTAATTCAACAGGTGAAGCCAAATCTTAGAAATGCCACCAAGAGGCCAGGTGCTGTGGCTCATGCCTGTAATCCCAGCACTTTGGGAGGCTAAGGTGGGTGGATCACCTGAGGTTGGGAGTTTGAGATCAGCCTGACCAATATGGAGAAACCCCATCTCTACTAAAAATACAAAAAATTAGCCAGGCATGGTGGCACATGCCTGTAATCCCAGCTACTCGGGAGGCTGAGACAGGAAAATCGCTTGAACCCAGGAGGTGGAGGTTGTGGTGAGCCAAGATCGTTCCATTGCACTCCAGCCTGGGCAACAAGAGGGAAACTCCTTCTCAAAAAAAAAAAAAAAAAGAAAGAAAGAAAGAAAGAAAGAAAGAAATGCCACCAAGATACAATATATAAATAAATAGGCCCATTGAGGTTAAGAGGCAACATACTTGAGCAGAAAGGTGCCTATTTAATTTTTTAAACCTTGAAACATTCTCAGATACACAAAGTCATATTGTATAAAAATCAAACTGGATTTTAAAAAATAAACACATGCTTTTTAGAACTTGAGAGTTAATTAGAGTTAATTGCTTTATGGTACCTAAGTTTACCTATAATTCTGATGTGAAAAATTTGATGGGTCTGTTGACATTAACTTTTGAATTGATTTTTGACAATGGGGCTACCTCTCTACCTCTGCCCATCCCAGCTTTTTTCTCTTGCCCATTTCTATTTTGTCATCAGAGGTACTCACATTCATCTAGCTCATTTTAATCAATTAAAATGTGTGTCTCTGACTAAAATGAAAACAAACAAGAAAATACTATTTTGATGGGCTTTTTCACATCTTACTCTTTCTGAAACTAAATAACTTTTAAAATTAACTTATTAATATAACATTTTATTTTCTCTTTTGTCTTCTCTTCTTAGGGCCCTCCTGGTCCACCAGGACTTCCAGGACCTAAGGTAATTTTCTTTTTCTTTATATCTTTTATTTGGTGTGGATTCCTTTTCTTACTGTCAGTGAGATTTTTAAATGGAAACTTCTCTCTCCAGGGGAATATGGGCTTAAATTTCCAGGGACCCAAAGGTGAAAAAGTGAGTAAAGAAAGAGAGCTGGTTATTAGCCCTCAGCTTTCTCTTTTTGTAGTCATTTGAACTGTCTTTTTCTTTCTCTTGCTTCTTGAAGTTATCTTATCTTACATGTTATATTACTGTCTGTGGAGGTTATGAAGTATCACCACTGTCTTATTTTATCTTGCAAACAGGGTGAGCAAGGTCTTCAGGGCCCACCTGGGCCACCTGGGCAGATCAGTGAACAGAAAAGACCAATTGACGTAGAGTTTCAGAAAGGAGATCAGGTGAGTAAGTAGGGAGGAAGTCAATGAAAATCTTGCTATGGATATGTTAATTAGTTTGATGGTGGTAATCACATCACAATGTATATGTATATCAAAACATCACATTGTTTACACCTTAGATATATACAGTTTTTAATTTGTCAGTTATACCTCAATAAAGCTGAAAAAAATAAAATGATAAAAAGTTAAAAATAATATTTCTATGTAAGTGGAATTCCATTAAAATGCATTATAAGCTGAAATGTGGTTATATATAAGGGTATTTTTTTTAAATAACAAGGATTTGAGATTATTAATTTTTTTTTTTTTTTTTTGAGACTAAGTCTTGCTCTTGTCACCCAGGCTGGAGTGCAATGGCATAATCTTGGCTCACTGCAACCTCCGCCTTCCAGGTTCAAGTGATTCTCCTGCCTCAGCTTCCCAAGTAGCTGGGATTACAGGTGCCCACCACCACGCCCTGCTAATTATTGTATTTTTAGTAGAGACGGGGTTTCACCATGTTGGCCAGACTGGTCTCGAACTCCTGACCTCGTGATCTGCCCGCCTCAGCCTCCCAAAGTGTTGGGATTCCAGGCATAAGCCACCACGCCTGGCCAAGATCATTAAATTTTCAAAATAACTTTATCAAGATACAGTCTACATACATATAATCCACCCATTTAAAGTGTACAATTCAATTTTTTTTTAGTGCATTCACAGGGTAGTGAAACTATCAGTGCAATCTAACTTTAGAAAATTCTGAGGCTTCCTCAAAAAAATCTCCATACCTATGTTAGTTGTACTCCTTATTTCTCCCCAAATTGACCAGCCCTAGGTAATCACTAATCTACTTCTTGGCTCTGTAAATTTTTCTATTCTGGATATTTCATATAAATGGAATCATATAATATGTGGTCTTCTGTGTCTGGCTTCTTTTACTTAGCATAGTGTTTTCATGTTAAATCACTTTGCAGCACATATCAGTGCTTCATTCCTTTTTATGGCTGAATAATATTTCATTGTGTAAATAGTCTACATTTTGTTTATCCATTTATTCATCAGTTGATGGGCATTTGGGTTATTTCCATTTTTGGCTATTTGAAGAATCCATTCATGTATAAAATTAGGTTATGGTAAGTCAGAATGATGACAGTGTTCCCTACATTTCACTGATATGCAAGGAGAAAGATAATGTTACTCTATAAACCTTTGTTGTGTTTAGAAATAATTATCTGATACCCTGCTTTTGCTAGAGTAGATGAGGGAAATTAGATATATTTTTAAAGCATACTGGCCCACACTTTAACAAACAGAATGTGTGCATTTTTGTTTCACTTAAATGTGAATAAGAAAGTTAAGAATAAAGGAAAAGTTGTATTGAAACTCTATCATCAATATGAATTTGGCCATTTAATTATCTCCCAAAATATATGTATGCCGTGTGACCCCAAAATCTCTTTGTTTTAGGTATTCTTGCTTTTTATAAAATATTTTATAAGAATAAAAAATTGTCATTATTTTCATTTTAAGTGTTGCCTTGTTATTTACCTCAAATCTTGGCTTGTATATAGACAAAAAATTAACTGAAATGAGCAAAGATAGCTCTAGTTAATTTTGCCTAGAAGATTTCAACTTTAAGTTAGAAACACCCTATTATCTTTGGTTGTACTACATGAGTATTCAGTTCAGTTTAATTTTTTTAGGGGGAGATTTATTTTTATTTTATTTTATTATTTAAAAAAGTCAACCTTTATTTTAGATACAGGGGGTACATGTACAGGTTTGTCACATAGGTATATTGTGTGATGCTGAGGTTTGGGGTACAGATCCCATCAGCCAGGTAGTGAACATAGTACTCAGAAGTTAGTTTTACAAGTATTACCTGCCTCCCTCTACTCTTAGTAGTCCCCAGTGTCTATTGTTGCCATCTTTATGTCCTTGTGTCCCCAATGTTTAGTTCTCAGTTATAAGTGAGAACATGTGGTATTTGATTTTTTGTTCATGCATTAATTCACTTAGGATTATAGCCTCCAGCTCTAACCATGTTGCTCCAACATAGATGTAGCTGTGGTTCAGTTTATTAAAAATGCTCCTAGCTAGCTCTAGTGCTTAGAATGAAAATGCATGTTCCAGTATTAACATTGATTTCCTTTCCCCTACTACTGCATAGGGACTTCCTGGTGACCGAGGGCCTCCTGGACCTCCAGGGATACGTGGTCCTCCAGTAAGTACCTAAAGTGCTTTAGCATCATTTAATGTAAATTGGTATTGGTACACAGTATCCCATGAACCATTGTGAAACTATTTTTATGTGTACAGGGTCCCCCAGGTGGTGAGAAAGGTGAGAAGGGTGAGCAAGGAGAGCCAGGCAAAAGAGTAAGTGATGTAACTGCTAATATTCTTTGCAAAAAAATTCTAAATGTGTGTGTGTGTGTGTGTGTGATTTTATTCTTTCTTCCTACATCTTACTTCCATTGTTTCAAAATATCACTACTGACATTATAATGTTGATGTCTAAAAAGTCTACTTAATATAGTCCAAGCCAGGAATAAAGCTTGTTATATTCTTTAACTTTATGCTTCCTAACTAACAAATGTATGTTGTTGCCCTATCATTTCTTTGTATCCTATAGGGTAAACCAGGCAAAGATGGAGAAAATGGCCAACCAGGAATTCCTGTAAGTAGCTAAGGTTCTTTCCCCCTGCAAAACTGGAGACATTTATGTGTTGGTATAACATAAGTTGGCAGAGAAGCAGTATGACAAAAATTGTGGGGTCTGGAAATAGTTTAAATGAATTGAAATTATCCAGTCTTTGTCTTTTGAATATAATTTTCAATTTTTAAAAAATTTTGTGAGTACATAGTAGGTGTATATATTTATTTATGAGGTACATGAGATGTTTTGATACATGTATGTAATGTGAAATAAGGACATCACAGAGAATGGGGTATTCATCCCCTCAAGCATTTATCCTTTGCATTACAAACAATCCAGTTACACCAAATATAAATTTGAGGTTCCTCTATTTTTTAAAGTCAGATTTATTGAGATATAATTTACATAAAGTAAAAGGAACTATTTTTAGTTTACAGTTCTGTGTTTGACAAATACATACAGTTGTGTCACCACCACCATAATCAAGAACACTTCCATCACCTTCAAAAGTTCCCTCCTGCTCTTTTTTAGTTATCCCCTCCCTATTCCCCTATCCCAACCCCCTTGTAATGACTGATCTTTTGTCAATCTCTTTAATTTTGCCTATTCCCAAATGTCAGATACATTGGATCATATTGTATGTAGCCTTTCGAATCAGGATCCTTTCACATAACATAATACATTGAATTGTGTATCAGTTCATTTTTTTATTGCTGAGTAGTATTTGATAGTTTGAATATACCATGGTTTGTTTGTCCATTTACACATTGAAGGATATTTTGGTTATTTCTGTGTTTTGGCCATTATGAATAAAACTTTTATATTCATATAAAAATATTTATATGAATATAAATATTCCCATACAGTTTTTTTTGTGTGTGTGAACATGTTTTTTCAGTAAAAGTTTTGACAGGTAATTCTTCTACTTACTACCAAAAAGGGGCATGGGAAATAAAATATGTAAGTCCAAGAACATTATTTCAAGCAGCTTCAGTATCAAGAGTATCCACAGTAGGCAAGAGTTTTTCAAAGACAGAGAGAATATTTGATGAAATTTGTAAGTTATTCTAAGGGAAAAGGATAATTCTTAACAAGACAGGTTAGAATTACTAAATTCAGATAAATTGGTTTAGGATATTTTACTAAACAGGCAATCCTCAACTTACAATCTCTAGTTCAAAAATATTTTATATTATAAAATATCAAGAGGTAAATTCAGGGCCTCAGTTCCTGGCTTCTTTTGGAACAATTGGTCTTTGTCTTGATTCAGGCAGCTGTGATATTCAACAATTGCCTCTTAGTGTTTTCAACAAATTGGGGTTGCGGGGTGGGGAGGCTGTTCTCTTGTTCTCTGTTTGCACTGGGAGAACCCAAGTTGGGTCAAATAAAGGCAGCCTTGCAAATAGCCTTCTTTTGAACCAGCAGACAGATCAAATAATGATAATTCTCTGGAAATGGGGCTTTGAAGGAGCTCCAACCCTGTTCTTTCCTCTCCAATTGCTGCTAGGCTGCTGGTTTTCACCTTGATTGTGAGGAGAGGTGGTGGGAATAGAGCAAGTTAAAATGCCATAAATCTCTGAGAGGTGGTGGGAATAGAGCAAGTTAAAATGCCACAAAGCTCTGAGTTCTCACCAAGATTCAGCTTTTTTTTTTTTTTTTTTTTTTTTCTGAGAAAACACTCCTTGAATTGCTGCAAGCTTTGGTTAAGTTCTGAAAGTTAATTCTGACTGACCATTTTTGCCAGTATTCTCATTGCTTCTATGGAGAAGACAATCTTTGGAGATTTCCTAACCCCATCATTTGTGCTGATGTCACCCTATCCTCTATGTTTTAAAGGGTTTGCCTGGTGATCCTGGTTACCCTGGTGAACCCGGAAGGGATGGTGAAAAGGTAAGAATTTTAATACTTTGAAGTGACTGGTTTAGTCTAGCTAAAATAATCCTTTTCTTCTCCCAGGCTTGAGTTATAAATGGAAAAAGTCTACATAACTAGCTTTTATATTCAAAATATGCCTTCTTTATTCATCTTTTGCTCATTTTTCTTTTATACCACACTTGCTAAATTTTATTCCATTGCCATAAATCACAGTCCATGTTGCAGAAATACATTAAGCATTGTTTAACTTTAGCATTTCCACTGTGAAAAGTCATTGCCTTTACTTTGAGCATGTATCGGCAAAACTTCTTTTTTTCCACAAAGAGAATTCAGCACTATTTTAGTGAGGTCCTCTTACTAAAAAGGCTTATAACTGTGAATGTAGAACGTCGCCACTAAACATTTCCATTCTGTATGCAATTATTGTCTGTAAGTCTGTGGCTAATTCTTTGTTGTTTTTTCCCCCCTACTGGGCCAATGCAGTCTGACTGAGGTCATTTATTTAGTTACCTATTTTTCAAGTGACTTTGAAAGATTGTATGAAGCATACAATTACCAGATTTTTAGCAGGGCACAAAATAACCAGTCCTCCAATCCCTCTTGTTTTTAATTGCTTCGTATCAAAAACTGAAAGCTTTTTGGTTTTTCAGGCAAGGAAGGAAAGGCATTACAAACTTGAATGTACCCAGAAGGCACATATTTTAATGGTGGTTTATTTTTAAATTAGGTCCAAGTTCTAGCATGGCTTAAAAGGCACAATTAGAATAGATGGAGGTAGGAAATACTCCGATAAGATGATTTTTTGTCAAATAGTATTTGTATATAGATGGATGGCTTCTATGAACAAGTCTAGAGTCAGAATAGAAGTATGAAAAAGACCATCCTTGTGTCTTGGCCAGTAGTGGAGTAACATTTGAATATTGAATATTGTGGTTTTTTTCATGCTGTTGTAGGTACTAATCAAGGATAAAAGTTTTATCTGAACTTGTCTTTCATTAGCTTCTAAGAGCAAGCTCATGAAAGCAATTCAGATTTACTAGCTATTATTGATGATAGTTAAGTCCATCACATCTAAAATATCTGTCACTAATAGAAATGGCACTACATTTATGTCCTTGACTAGTTTTATGAGAAGAAACATGGCTAAATGTAAAAAAAAAAAAAAAAAAAAGTAATTTTTTCACTGATTCTAGTGCTACCATTTTTTTTCTATTATCTTCTTTATAGAGTATTTGTAGTTGGCTAGAAATAGGAATCTTAAAAATCAAAGAATATTACAACTAGAAATACCTTAAAACTCTGGTCCAAAAATCTTTATTCTTTCTATATAAACCAGAGAAGTTAATTAACTTGGTGAAGATTATATAGCTAGTAAATCTGAGACAACATCACAGGTTAGGCTTAGCTCAGAATTGTTTCATTACTTCATGTTGCATTTCTCATTTGAGGTATTTTATGATTGATTTCTGGGTCTTTTTGGAAAGTTTCTCTTATATTCTTGAGGAAATTGATGTTTTCATGTGAATTTTACTAACCTATTTTACAATTGCATTGAACAGGGCCAAAAAGGTGACACTGGCCCACCTGGACCTCCTGGACTTGTAAGTTTTTTTTTTTAGTCTTCATTTATCAAATTTATTAATGCATTATCATTTTTGTGCCTTAATTGCATACTCCCTACTTTTTCTTGATAGAACACAAAATTTCAAGTCATTATCAATTTCTACTGGCTTAAAAGTCTTTACATCTAAAATCTTCAGTAATGTTGACCTCAAGGTCTTTGTATTGTTCTGCCTATGCATTACTTCTGCATGGTAAAGGTCTAAAATTATGGCATTGGGTTGTTTTGCCTCATGATTGCCAGATCATTTCTCAAGCAACCAGCAGGTGGTGCAAGTGTTGCTTACAAAGGTTCAATGAAAACAACAACAACAAAACAAAACTTGGGGAAGTTGGGGTGGGGGTGGGGGATTGGTCCTTTCCCCTGCAGAGCTCAGGAGAAAGATAGATTTGGTCTTAATAGGTTTTCTCAATTTGTAATTGTCTGATTCACACTTCTTTCTTTCTTGAGTGTGTGCTTTCTAAGGACTTTTAATAACGCATGTAGGAAGCTGCTTTATGAAAGAATAATTGAGGGTGGCGGAGCTACAGATTTTCTGTCATGTTTGTGTTCACTATGAAATTTAAGTCAAATATACTTCCAGTCTTATTAGGAATAAAATATCATTGCTGAGGTTTAACATATTGGTTTTTCTTTGGTTGAAATTTAGTAAGACCCTTGACTTCAAACTGCATTGAAGCCGCAACAGTGCGAATGTTGGAAAACTTATGTGTCCAGACATGTTAGTAACATTAACTTAATTCGTATTATCCATAATGAGTCTCAGTTATTAATACTTAGGACTGTACTAAATCTAATGAGGATATACTTAAAGAAGATCTTAGATATTTTTTATTCACTTTCATTTTAAAATCAGCTTCAGTCCTCTAGGAAATAATCTCTTTATAAAATGAGAAGATAAAATTTTAATAAGTATCAGAAGAAATTTTGAGAGTACAGTCCTATTTAGCAGCCTAGTTTCCCTTTTGAATCACTATTCCAATCTTAGGTCCCACAACTTTTTGTCTTCTTTTGTGTGAATATTTCTTATATCCATCCAATAGAGACAGGATGAAATATCACACTGCTATTAGGTGTTGATTTGTACATCAGACTGGCAGTCTCTTAAATCTGAAGTTCATTTACCTTTATAGGTCTATAAGAAGAATTTGTTAATATTTAATTTATTTAATATTAAGTTTTTTAAGATTAATACTTAATGAGTTACAAGAATACAGAGTAAAAAGAAATGATTAGTTAGTTGGGTTTAATCAATAAAGAACATGGGTTTTATTTTTAAATTTTTTTGGTATATAGTAGGTATATATATTTATGGGGGAGTTTTCTTTTTTAAAGGAAGAAATAAATGTGGGTTAATAAAGAGAAAGATTGGGGAAAGGCATTACACATGTTTGGAATGAAATATGCAAAGACATAGACAAGAACGTGCAAGTTGAATGAAATGGTTAGAATCAGACAGACTTCACTATAATAAAAATTTATTGTAAGACGTAGTAGGAGATTAAACAGGTGAGAGAAGTATTGGAAGTGAGAGGTGACTTACAGTTCAGGATTAAAAGTAGCAGCACTTATAGTAAAAAGTAGTGAGCAATTTTGAGTCCTTAAGCAGAATAGTTAACACACACACACAAATGGTTTTTGAGGAAGCATATCCTAACAATAGATTGGAATTCAAGGGACAAGATCAGAGGTGCTTCTATTAATCTAAGTGTGAGTTGATAATATAGCTGTGGCAGCAGAAATCAAGGGAGCAAATTGGAGAGACGTTTTCTGTAAAGAATTGTCAGGCTTAGGAGATTGGAATGAATTGAATGTGAATTATAGGAGAAGAGACATCAAAAATACTTTTAGTTTTATATGCTTCGGGCTCAGGAACATGGTAATGTTGTTACTTGTATTGGACATTTTCTAATCAGTTGGAGGATGGGAGTGATACAAAATGTGACTCATAAACTATGTGAAAATGATGACATTGTAATCATATGTAGCTCCCATAATGTTTTCAGGAGAACAAGGCTTTTCTTCTTTGCATTTCTTTATTTTTTTTTCTTTTGTAATAAAGGTAATTCCTAGACCTGGGACTGGTATAACTATAGGAGAAAAAGGAAACATTGGGTTGCCTGGCTTGCCTGGAGAAAAAGGAGAGCGAGGATTTCCTGGAATACAGGGTCCACCTGGCCTTCCTGGACCTCCAGGTAAATGAGATTGCATTTATGGCCTTGTTCTTATAGCATCCTTACTAATCCATGTATACTTTTTATCACATTAGTTCCGTGGTCAGCATGGAAGTAGAAGACACAAGTCCTTTTTAATTGACAGATACTTCCCAACTCTTACTATACCTTCTCTCACCATATTACTCACTTGTACTTTTAAAAAGCCCAAGTGAATAGTGTCCTTTAATCCTAAGATTCCTATTTCTACATTTTATTTTTTATTGATACATAATTGCACATATTTATGGGATACATGTGATATTTTAATACATGAGTACAATGTATAATGATTAAATCAAGGTAACTAGAATATCCATTACCTCAAGTATTTATCTTTTCTTTATGTTGGGAACATTCAAAATCTTCTCTTCTAGCTGTTTTGAAATATACAGTAAGTTGTTGTTAACTGCTGTGAATCTACTGTGCTACCAAACACTGAAACTTATTGCTTCTATCTAACTGTATGTTTGTACCCATTAACCAACCTTTCTTCATTTCCCCCGACCCTTCCCAGCCCCTGGTAACCATCATTCTACTCTCCACCTCCACGAGATCAACTTTTTTTTTAAACCTCCTACGTAAGAATGAGAACATGCATTTGTATTTGCCTTTCTGTGCCTGGTTTATTTCACTTAACGTAATGTCCTTCAGGCTCATCCATGTTGCTGCAAATGATAGAACTCCGTTCTTTTATGGCCAAATAATATTCCATTGTGTATTTATACCACATTTCCTTTATCTGTTCATCCACTGATGAACATTCAGGTTGATTTCATATCTTGGCTATTGCGAATAGTGCTACAATAAACATGGAAGTGCAGATATCTCTTTGAATTACTAATTTATTTTCTTTTGAATATATACCCAGACGTGAGATTGTTGGAACATATGGTAGTTCTATTTTTAGTTTTTTGAAGAACCTCCATACTTTTTTTCATAATGGTTGCATTAATTTACATTCCCACCAACAGTGTGTGAGAGTTCCCTCTTCTCTGCATCCTTGCAGCATCTGTTATTTTTTGTCTTTTTGATGATAGCCATATTAACTGGGGTATATTTTATTATTAATAAATTACACCAAACAATTCTTAATTTAGTAGGCAAATCATCACACTTTTCATGCTAATAGGGAAGGATATTCTCCCCAAGTAATGCCTAGTTTTGCAAGATTTCCTGTATAAAAATGGCAAGCAGTGTTATCCACCTAAAATTTCAGAAATACCTAACTAGAAATCCCCATGGTGATTTTGTTATACAATAAAATCTTAGAGCTCAATACTGAGTTTTATATTATTCCCTTTGAAAACACACAGTATAGTGGAACATTTCTAATTTGGCCACAAATTGAGTACTTCCCTTATCTAGAATGTTTATTTGAATGTTCTCTGAAATAGGGTAATAATAGTGATTTCCGTAAGATTTCTAGATGCATGTGGTACAGTGCCTGGCACACATACATATTCAATAAATTATTATTCCTTTTCCTTCAAAAATACGTGGCTAATGAAATACTAAAATGATGAGATGAGTGATATTCAGTGATCTTTCCCAAGAGAAAGAAAATAAATATAGGTTCCATTATGCTCTAAATGCAAACTTCAGATTCCTAAATGTGAACTTCAGATTCCTAATCTCAAGATAGTGAATTAAATACAGACTGTATCTGGAAAATTGAAATAAAGAATTATCTCAGGATGCAGTAAAAGAGATAAGGAGTTGGGAAGTATGAATGAAAATTTAAGAGGTATAAAAGATAAACCTAGAAGCTCCAAAATTATCTCATGAGGGAGGTCAAGGAGGAGAGAATGGGACAAGAGGCAGCATTTGAAAAAAATAATGGCTGAGAACTTCCATCTATTAAAAAACACATGCATCACTATGAAAAAGCTCATGAAGCACTAAGCAATAGTAAAATAATAGTAATGCAAAGGTCCATAACTAGACACATTGTAGGGACATTTCAGAATTCAGGGATAAAAAGAAGCTCTTAAAAACTATTTGAGAACAAAAGGCCGATCACCTACAAAGCAGTGAGTCAGAGGATGATAATGGAGCACATTTTCAAAGTGATAAGGACAAATTACTATGAATTAGGGATTCTGTATTACACTAAACCATCATCCTAATGTGAAGATGAGATACATAGGAAGTTTAACACCTTCAGACTGTCTCTGAAATAGTTACTGGAGGTTTTACTCCAAAAAGAAAAAAGGGAATTCTGGATAAAATGAGAATAGCGGTAGGATGCAAGAACCAAAGCTTAGAAAATATATTAGTAAAGCATATTAAGTTTAAATCAGTACTGGTCATTTTTTAAAAAGGTGTTTTAAGTAACAACTTGGAGCTATAATTGTAAACATTATTAACATGTGATGTGTAGATGCAGAGAGAATAAGGATAAGAGTTTTTGTCTTGTTAGGGAAAGATAATATAAATCTTGTTAACTGTATAAATTTTTAGAAATGTATACATGTTTAAGTACATAGGTTAAAATGTTAATAGTAGCCACTAGAGAAGAATAGAAATAAAATGTATAACATACACACCAATTGAAGAAAGAAAATGACTAAAAGTCTCATATATAGTATAAGTTAAGATGGGGGCAAAATAAAGACAAATCTGGGTAAATAGAAAATAAAATATAAGGTGACAAGAAGAAATTAAAAATAAGTCAGTAACTCCAACAAATTTGAAAGAACTAAACACTGATTAAAAGACAGTGACTAAAATAAAATTGAAATTAAAAATACCTATATATAGTGCACAGTAGACATATCTAAAGCAAAGTGACAGATACAATCTGAAAATAATGCAGTATATATTGGGCAAATGCTATACATAAAAAAGCTGGTTTAGCAATTCTAATATAGTATGAAATATAATTAAATTCAAAACTTGAAACTATAAAAATTCTAGAAGAAAATGCAGGAAAAACTTTTCTGGACATTGACCTAGGTAAAGATTTATGACTAAGACTTCAAAAGTAAATGTAACCAAAACAACAATAGACAATTGGGACTTAATTAAACTAAAGAGCTTCTGCACAGCAAAAGAAACAATCAGTGGAGTAAATAGCCTACAGAATGGGTGAAAATAATTGTAAACTGTGCATCTGGCAAAGGACTGATATCCAGAATCTATTAATATAAGGAACTTAGACAAATCAATAAGAGAAAAAAATAACCCCATTAAAAACTGGGCAAAAGACATGAACAGAACACTTCTTAAAATAAGACATATATGTGGCCAACAAACATGAAAAAATGCTTAACATCACTAATCAGCAAATAAATGCAAAGTAAAACCACAATGAGATACTAACACGTTAGAATGGCTATTATTAAAAAGTCATAAAATAACAGATTTGGGCAAGAAATAATTTCAGTTATTCAGAGACCATCTGATTATCTACCAGAAAGCTTTAAAAAATCCATTGACAAATTCCCAGAACTTAAAGAGAATATGTGTGCAAGATGGCCACATCTGAGTAGCATACTTAATTTGCCTTCCTCTTCACCAGCAAACATACAAGAGAAAAAAATACACTTCACAATAGTAATAGTATTAAAATTCACAGTAGTTATAAAACAAACCCATGAATAACCCCAACAATACATGTGTAAGACTTCTTTGCAGAATTTTGTAAATTATTATTAAATAATATAAAATTACTAGAGAAATAAATTTAATTATTACTTGATGTGAAAAACCAATATAATAAACAGTTGATTCTACCAAAAAATAATCTTTAAATTCAAATTAATCCCATTCAGAATCCCAACCAGTTTTTGAAAATGAAACTGAAAAATTTATTTAGAAAAGTAAATTTGTAGATGGTTTTAAAAATGAACAAAGACGAGCGTATTTCCCTTAGCAGTTTTGAAAACATTATAAAGTCATAGTAACTAAAAAGTGTGTTAATGGTGCACGAATCACCAGTGTAACAGAAGAATGTCCAGAAACAGAGCCATGTTTATATGGTAACTTTGAAATACCTTTTTATCTTGCTAATGACTTTCCGGTATTTTTGAGATTATAAGAACAGATTGTCAAAGGATGGGGTTACTAGTAATTTCCAAAAGTAGTAAACCTACTTTAAATTATTATTTCCTACCCTCAAACTGTTACTTACATTCTTTGAAACTTTTCAACCTTTTTTTCAGACTTTTGAGTCTCATAGAAAAAAAATAACATAACCAGAATTATATGTTAAAGGAAGATCTTATCATTATCTAATGTCTCAATGAGAACTAAAGTAACATCTCTAAGATGAAATAATTTTGATCACTTTTTTGAATCTTAGGGGCTGCAGTTATGGGTCCTC
The DNA here is from genome assembly GCF_029289425.2 of Pan paniscus. Taxonomy (NCBI): domain Eukaryota; kingdom Metazoa; phylum Chordata; class Mammalia; order Primates; family Hominidae; genus Pan; species Pan paniscus. The sequence goes on from NC_073272.2 coordinate 108,073,784, forward strand.
CTGGCCCTCCTGGATTTCCTGGAGAAAGGGGTCAGAAAGGTGATGAAGGACCACCTGGAATTTCCATTCCTGGACCTCCTGGACTTGATGGACAGCCTGGGGCTCCTGGGCTTCCAGGGCCTCCTGGCCCTGCTGGCCCTCACATCCCTCCTAGTAAGCTATATTTTTCTCCTATTAAGTTCTATTTTTGTTTTTGTTTATTTTGTTTATAAGTAACTCTAGCTAAAGGTTGGCCTCATTTGTTGCGTTTCTGATATCTAAGAAATTCTACCACTGCTTCTGCTTTTTGGGTTTTGGTAGTTCTTGGATGTTTACATTTGCTCTTTATATAGTATTTATCAGCAATGTTATATTTTCCTTTTGCTTATAGGTACTTTTATTTCTTCAGAGAATAGGTCTTTTTCTGGCTTGTCAGGCTTTCTTTTGTTTAATCTTCTGGATATTTCACAATTAGCTTGCTATCCTTTCTTTATCTTACTCAGGTGATGAGATATGTGAACCAGGCCCTCCAGGCCCCCCAGGATCTCCAGGTGATAAAGGACTCCAAGGAGAACAAGGAGTGAAAGGTTTGATCTCCAAACATATTCATTCCTTCATTTTCTTCATTCTTTCAAATCATCAGCAAAATCCCCTGTATCCTCCATCACACCTTAGCCACTGACTCCCATGGTCATACCCCAAGACCATCTCATTACCAATAGTGTTATACTTACATGACCTTGGTTTCATGCATCCCATTTTTTGGATCGCTTTCTTCTTTCTAGCTTACTACCTCTAGTAACCTGACTCCAGCAATACTCCAACCCCACTGAGACCTAGCAACTTTGGCTAATGCTTAACTTTTTGATGTCCTTTCTTCCCTCTTAACCTTGCTTAAATTCCATTATCAATCACTGTAATCAATTCCATTCATAAATCCATGATTCCTTTGTCCTTCTCTCACTTCATTGCACTCACTTGGAACAAAAGCATAATCCAAATTTTCATGTTTTCTGAGCCTACACTTTCTCTTCTCTTTTCAAGTTTTAACAGTTCCTCCCCTATTCTTACCTTGCTTCCTACTTCACTGACCAATTAAAGCAATAACAAGAGAACTTTCACTGATTGCTACCACCATATTTACTTACTTACTTGCACCTGTGCCCATATAGTCTCCCTTCTTGCATATTACTGTTACTGCTCCTATCTAAAGCCAGTTCTTCTATTTATACAATAGATTCCATTTCCTCTTATTTCCCCAAGGACTTTTTTTCCAGCAATTTTTGCCTCTCCCACATCACCAATTTTTCCCTCTCTATTCAGTCATTCCAAGGAGCATACAAATATGCTTTTTTCACCTATCTAAAAAAATGTAATCCTACATTCCCTGCCACCTGTTTCTCTATTTTTCTATTCTCATTTGCAACAAAACTTCCTAAGAATTTTCTCCTCATTACCTCTAGATACTCTCCTCTTGTTTTCTCTTAAACATACTCCAATCAGGATTTCATCCCCTCTTCCCCCAACTCCCCACTGCCTACCACTCCACAAATGCTGGTCAGTCACCAGCAGTCTATATCCTACTAATCCAAATGTCAGGTCTGTCCTTTTTTTGCTTGCTTTTTGCCTTCTTTAAACATTTGCATCCCTTAGCTTTCAGTACATTTCCTGTTTTTTTTTTTCATTCCTCTGTGGTGTACATATATGTGTGTGTGTGTGTGTGTGTGTTTGTGTATCCATGTAATTACCATCTAAACCAAAATATAGAACATTTTCAGGACCCTGGAAGACTCTTGTGCTCCCTACTCAGTATCCCCCAAAGGTAATCACTATTTTATCCTCTGGCATATATTAATTTGCCTAATCTTGAACTTTGTGTACATGGAATTATACTGTATGAGCTCTTTTGTGCTTGGTTTCTTTAGCTAAATATATGTGAGATATATCTATGTTCTTGTTTGTTGCAGTATTTTTCCACCATTCTTTGTTTTCCACTGCACATTACCTCAATATTCTAATGTTGATGGACATTTGGTCTGGAGCTATTGTGAATAAAGCTGTCATAAATATTCTTGTATGTGTATTTTTTTTGTAGGACATAAACACTAATTTTTATTGGGGATATATCTGGAAATTGAATTGCTGGGTTATAGGTTAGGTGTAGGTTTTGTTTCATAGATATTACCAAACCATGTTCCAAAGTGATTTTCATTTGCATTTGCCTAATGACTTGATTATGAACTATTTTCTTACAGTTTTTATATTCTCTTTTGTAAAGTGCCTGTCTTTATCTTTAATTTGATTATTGGATATATGTATTAAAACTATCTTCTGTTTTGTTAACTTTTGTTTAACAAAAGTTACTAATTAAATGAAATCAAATTAATTAATTTCCTATTTTATCGTTAGTACTTTTTATGCACTGTTTTAGAAATCTTTGCTTATCTCAGAGGCCTGATGATATTCCTCTGTGTTTTCTTCTAGACACTTTATTGTTTTACCTTTCACGTTTTGATCTTTCTTCAATTAATTTTTGTGTATAGTTTGGAGTAGGGATCAAAGTTCATTTTTCCCATATGGATGTCCAGTTGACTCAGTACTATAGAACAAAAGATCATCAATTACCCCAATGAATTGCATTAGCACTTTTTGTAGATCACATGACCATATGTGTGTAGGTCTGTTTCTGACTGCTATATTCTGTTCTGTTGTTTCATTAGTCTCTCTTTGCACCAATACGATACTATCTTAATTACTGTGGCTTTATTGTAAGTCTTGGATATTCTAGGTTCTTTGCATTATTTTGTGTGCATCTTAGAATTATCTATCCAACTTTTAAGTTTAAAATGCTCCAAGGTTGAGTCCTTGTTCTTCTTTTCTATATAAACTCATTTATTCAGTCTTGTGACTGTTAATACCACCTAATTGCCCATGACTTCCAAATTTATGCCTCCTATCCAGATATAACTCTTTTCCTCTAGATTTGTGTATCCATTTGCCTAGTCAACATTTTGAACTTGACATCCTGATCAAATTGAAGTCTTGATTTCTGCCACCTCCTCCCCATAGTTGCTGCACTCACATCTTCAGCTTCTTACTTAAAAAGCAGGCCACTTTAGCCTTCTAGTTGCTCATGCTGAAAACCTTGGAGTCATCCTTGATTCCCCTCTTCTTTTGTATTTCATATATGATCCATGAGAACATCCCATTGGCTCTACTTTCAGATATGTCTATAATCTAACCGGTTCTGATCATTTTCATTGCAGTCACTCTGGAATGAGCTACCACCATCTCTCTCCTAGATCATTGCAACAGTAGCCACTTAAGTGGTTACCCTGTTTCCATCATTGCCTTTAGAGGCTATTAACATAGCAGCTAGAGTCATCCCTTAAAAACTTAAGTTATAACATGTTGCTTTTCTTTTTAAAATTTTCTACTAGATTCTCATTTCACTCACAGTAAAAACCACAGCCTTTATATTTCTTATATGCCTATATGCCATTCGTTATAAACTGTCAACTTTCTGACCTTGTTCCCCTCCCTCATTCTGCTCTAGCAATCTGGTCTGCTTGCTGTTCCTTGTATATACCAAACATGGCTATTCTTTCTGCTTGGGATGTTCTACACTCTTATGCACATGTCATGTCCTTTAAGTTTTATCATATAACAACTTCTCAATCAAGTCTATCCTGACTACCCTATTTAAAATTTCAACCCCCCACCCTTCCCTGGCATACTCAATACCACTTATGTAGTTCTATTTTTTTCCTATAAAAATAATATCTTTTAAAGCATATTAAATATTTAATGTATATTTAATTTTTTTAGACAGGGTCTTGCTCTGTTGCCCAATCTGGAGTGCAGTGGTGCAATCACAGCTCACTGCAGCCTCAATCTCCTAAGGCTCAAGCAATCCTCCCACTTTAGCCTCCTGGGTAGCTGGCGAGTACAGGCATGCACCACCATGCCTGGCTAATGTTTTTATTTTTTCTGTAGAGATGGGGTTTCGCCATGTTGGCCAGGCTGGTCTTGAACTCCTTATCTCAAGCTATCTGCCTGCCTCGGGCTCCCAAAGTGCTGGGATTACAGGCATGAGCTACTGCACTCTGCCTATACTTAATATTCTATTAAAATATTTCATATATACATTTTGATAATTCATTTCCTTTATTGATTATTATCCCTTTCCCCTGGTAGAGTGTGAGGCATGTAGACATGAATTTTTATCCATGACTTTTCTTTTGCTCACCAATGTAACACAAGCATCTGGAACAGTTCTTGGCACACAGTAAGCACTCAGTAATTTATTTGTCATAAATTGATTCAGGATATAGGCTTCTCCAATCACACCATTAAGTGGAAATGCTGTCCCTTAGTGCTAACATTTTTAGAACCTATCTATAGAAGGTATATGTACCCCTTTCAGTAAAATTTATTTGTTATTATGATTTCACTAGGTGACAAAGGTGACACTTGCTTCAACTGCATTGGAACTGGTATTTCAGGGCCTCCAGGTCAACCTGGTTTGCCAGGTCTCCCAGGTCCTCCAGGTAAATTATGCCTCAGGGTAACCTTCTAAATATTTTTTGGCTAGATTTTGTTGAGCTTATACTTTTAGAATGTTACCAGTTTCTCATTTTATAACTAGTCACTCATATCTATAAAGAATTAAGTATGAAATGCCTCCATTTGTTATCAAATTAATTATGCTCTTGTTTCTAATACCTGAAGCTACCAACATATTCTATTAAAGCATTTTGACAATATAATTTCAGGAAATATATCTTCCCCATTTTCCATATGGAGAAGAAAATCACTTATACAGAGTCAGACTTCTTTCTTCCAGAATACTGGGAGAAAAGTTCATAATGCCTAGCCCCTGAGTGTAGTTTCCAGTGGCAGAGATTCCAGTCACTGGGGATGTATCACATGTTGTTGTTCAGGAATAGGGGTTCTATTGGAGTTTGGCAATCAACTGCCAGTATTCCTCTCTCTATATATATAACACATCTATCCCCCTTTCCAGTCAAAACTATATGTGATATCTGTCAGACCCTCAACTGTTTCATTTAACTGCCCCTTAGGTATCCCAGTATTCTCTTGAAATTACACTTTATGTTTGAGTCAGGGCTGAGAATAGACACCAGATCTCTTACCTTTCTGTCTAGTGAGTCTACTAAGGACACCAATTCATTTGGAGCTTGGGAATACTTTCAACAAATCTTGTAGACATTATTGGACATTAATAATCTAGCCTTGTACCTCTAGTCTCATGGTTCTCAAACTTGAGAGCGCATCACCTGGAGGGCTTATTTAAGCCCAGAATGCTGAGCCTCACTCTCAAAGTTTCTGATTCAGTAGACCTGGATGAAGGCTCAAGAATTAGCATTTCTAATTAGTAGCCAGGTGGTGATGATGCCACTCATCCAGGGATCCATTTGGAGAACCACTGCTTTAGTAATGTTTCCTCTAGTCTTTGGGCTGCAAATGTTTCTCATAAACCAAATTTCAGGGAATGACAAACCAAAGAAAGGACTGGTAAGGATCTAGGAAAACTGCATAAGTCAGAACAAAGATATTCAAACCTTTTCATTATCTTTTTTCTCCCTTTGGCAATGGGAACAGCATAGGAACCCAGGAAACGTTGTGCATAGTATTTGGCAGTTGCAAGGTCTGAGAAAGTCTGCTTTGGAGTTGAAAGTTTCTTAGGATACAATATTGTATGTAACATGAAATGTTAAATTTATTTTTTAAAAAGGATGATTATCTCATTTTGTGAACATAAAAGGAAAATACAAATGTGACTTAAATGGGATTGAATGGGGTTCTTATTTTAAAAACTTGACTTTCTGACTTGATGATTTCTGTATGAGCTTTGTCAGGAGTTCAAGCTCAAAGCTTACGTTATTGTGTGTGTGTGTGTTTGTTTGTGTGTGTGTGTGTTAGGATCTCTTGGTTTCCCTGGACAGAAAGGGGAAAAAGGACAAGCTGGTGCAACTGGTCCCAAAGGATTACCAGTAAGTTTTGAGTATATTATAAAACAAAAAGAAGTAGAAGGAAGGCATTTTACACATTGATTTTCAATTATTCATATATATACACACATATACAATTTAATTTTTCCATTAAGTTGTACTTTGTTTGATTCCTTGACTCTTCCTGACTCACATGCCTCACTTGATTCAGCCCTTTGTACGTTAAATGTTATTGGATGGGTTGAAGGGGTAAACTGGAGAGAAGAAAATGTTAAAAAAAAAAGAAACTGATTTTCTTTTTCTCTTTCTTCTTTTTCCACTCTTTTTCTTTTTTTCCTTACTCATTTCAGGGCATTCCAGGAGCTCCAGGTGCTCCAGGCTTTCCTGGATCTAAAGGTGAACCTGGTGATATCCTCACTTTTCCAGGAATGAAGGGTGACAAAGGAGAGTTGGGTTCCCCTGGAGCTCCAGGGCTTCCTGGTTTACCTGGCACTCCTGGACAGGATGGATTGCCAGGGCTTCCTGGCCCGAAAGGAGAGCCTGTGAGTTGGTTTGATATTTTTGGTTTTGTGATGTTAAATTTTCACTTAGAAATGTTTTCTAAGTTAATTCAAAGGATGGGACTGATGCTGAGATAAACACCCAATCAATGCTTAAAACAATGTGACCATACAGTAATGGCACATTGTTACTGACTACGTAGGGTTTCTGCACTACTCTTTTCTTTCACTTGTTTTGTAAACTTATTTTTCTTAACCCATTAATATTGAATAGTATTTTCTATGAATAGGTGGGCAGGAGGTTAAGATGTTTATGAGACAGTATAAGGTTCCCCATCTCTTAACCCCCACATATCTTTCCTTGGGTTTACTTAAACCTCATGACTGGGCATGGTGGCTCACACCTGTAATCCCAGCACTTTGCGAGGCCGAGGTGGGCGGATCACCTGAGGTCAGGAGTTCGAGACCAGCCTGGCCAACATGGTGAAACCCTGTCTCTACTAAAAACACAAAAATTAGCCGGGCATGGTGGTGGGCGCCTGTAATCCCAGCTACTCGGGAGGCTGAGGCAGGAGAATCACTTGAACCCGGGAGGCGGAGGTTGCAGTGAGCCGAGATTGCACCACTGCACTCCACCCTGGGCAACAAGAGCAAAACTCCATCACAGTAAATTAAATAAATAAATAAATAAACCTCATAACCAGCAGTTTAACTTGTTTCTATATATATAGTAAGCTTAGAGAATAGTACAAGTAGATAGCCATGTTCAATGTGCCACAGAACTGAAAGATTTAACATAAATGAACAATCTTATTTTGTACATAACACCAGCCCAGGATATTTAGGTAGGAAGTGATATTTTATAATGTTATCTAGACTATAATCTTTCTGACTTACACTAAAATGTAAGCTGCATAAAGTCAGAGATTTTTGTGTATTTTTGTTTTCTGTTGTATCACCAGCCCTTGACACATAGTAGGAGCCCAAAAATATTTGTTGGAGGAATGAGTAAGTGGAATGATCACACATACCATCTCATAATACCACTCACTTATATAGCTTTTAAGAAGAACTATTTATGGCTATATCCTTTCCCCAGTTGTATTCAGTACCAACCTACAGATAGTTATTGTATCTATATGTTTCTGTATTAAACTTTTCCCTTTTTAGGGTGGAATTACTTTTAAGGGTGAAAGAGGTCCCCCTGGGAACCCAGGTTTACCAGGCCTCCCAGGGAATATAGGGCCTATGGGTCCCCCTGGTTTCGGCCCTCCAGGCCCAGTAGGTGAAAAAGGCATACAAGGTGTGGCAGGAAATCCAGGCCAGCCAGGAATACCAGGTAAGTTTACTGTGTTTTGTTTTAAACTTGGTGCTTAAAAACAGAAATTTATTATGTTTTGGCTACTCATGGCTTCCTTTCCCGAGAGGTGTGTTTCCCTGGCCGTTTATATTTGAACTCTTCAGAGCATCTTAGCAAGGGATCACAATGTTTTTTATAAGGGGGTTTCTTTTTAAATCTTTTCTAACTGTTTCATTGTTACTGTAAATTTTGCTCTTTTTAAGTACATGATACATAATGCAAAGTTTAATAAATAGTTATAACAGAAGCACACAGGTAGCTACCACACACATCAAAAAATAGAATGTTACCAGCATCCTAGAAACCCCTAACCTTTTCTCCCTGTCATTTCCTAATTACAATCCCCTTCCTCCTCTCTACTGTCTTGACTTTTACATAGTTTTCTTCCATTACCCCTCTGTTTTATGACCTCTGTATGCATTTTTAAACAGAGTATTTTAATTTTGTTTCTTTTTGAACTTCATGTTAAAGGAATCATAGGGTGTTTTTTATATTAACTTTTCGTGTGGCTATAGTGTATTCATTTTTATTGCTATATAGTATTTCATTGTATGTATGTTTATGTGTGTGTGTGTGTGTGTGTTACAATTGATTGATCCATTCTATGGTTAATGGTTAATTGGGTTATTTACAGTTCAGGTCTATTATGAATAATGCTTCTGTATACAGTCATATAGATAGATAGCTAGGTAGATAGATAGATCCCTATATCTCCTTGTGTTCATGTGCTCACACTTCTCTAGGGCAAGAGTTGGCACACTACAGAACTACAGTCCATGGACCACATCCAGCCTACCACCTGTTATAAATAAAAGTTTTATGTGAACACTTCCACAACCATTCACTTTTGTCTGTGGTTGTTTTTGCACTACAACTGAAGAGTTGAGTAGTTGCTACAGAGACTGGATGGTCCACAAAGCCTAAAGTATTTACTCTGGTCCTTTACACAAAAGGCTTACCAATACCTGGGCTAGGGTATGTATTTAAGATTAGCATTTTCAAAGCATAGGATAAGTGCATCTTCCACTTGACTGGATAATTACAAACTATATCCCGACCAATTGTACCAATTTTTACTACCACAAGCAGTGTTGAATATTTTATGTTGATTTACATCCTTGGAAATAATTTGTATTGTCGGACTTTTACACTTTTGCCAATCTGTTGAGTGTGATATTTTGCATTTCTCTGATTAAAGTTTAGCACCTTTTCATGTGTTTATTGGTCATTTGAATTTGCTTTTGTGAAATGCCTAATCAAGTACTTTGACCAATTTTATATTGGATTATTTCTTTTATTATTGATTTAGAGGAGTTCTTTATATATTCTGTGCATTAGTTCTTAGTTACCTATGTATTTTGTGAAAAGAAATCTTTACCTACTGTGGCTTGCCATTTTTACTCTTTGTTTGGTGTCTTCAATGAGCAGAAAACAACTTTCACATCATCAAAATTATCAGTCTTTTCTCTCATGGTTAGTGCTTTTTGTGTCATGTTTAGGAAATCTTTTTTTTTCTTGAGCCAATTTCAAGTTCATGTTTCCATTAATAAGAAGTAGATATACTTGAACTTTGCACATGTAAAACCTAAATGTACCTATTAGCCAAAAAAATATTTTCATTGTTTACTACAGTTTGATTTTTAACGCTCTTTTGGCCTACATTTTAAAAATACTTATATAGGTAACACCCTGTTTTAGGGGTTTCCAGAGAAACAGAACCAATAAAAAGGATGGACAGATAGGTAGATTAGATAGATAGATAGATAGATAGATAGATAGATAGATAGATAGATGAGAGGTGATTTATTATGGGAATTGACTTACATGATTATGGAGGCTGAGAAGTCCCACAGTAGGCCACCTGTAAGTTGAAGAACTAGGGAAGCCAGTAGCTTGGCTCAGTCCTAGTCTGAATGCCTGAGAACCTGAGTGGCTGCTTAGTGCAAGTCCCAGAGTCTGAAAGCCAGAGAACCTGGAGTTGTGATGTCCAAGGGTAGGAGAGGATGGGTGTACCAGTTTCAAAAGAGAGAGAGCAGAGAATTCACCTTTTTTTCTGCCTTTTTGTTGTATCCGGTCCCTCAGCTGATTGGATGGTACCCACACACATTGGGTGAGGGTGGATCATCCTTATTCGTTTCACTGATTCAAATGTCAGTTTCTTTCGGAAACAGCCTCACAGACATATCTAGAAATAATGCTTTACCAGCTATCTCAGTATCTCTTAATCTAGTCATGTTGAAACCTAAAATTAACCATTATACATCTTGAATCATGGAAGTCCTTAAGGCTGTCATATCCTTTTTCTTTTTGAAATTCTATCCTTCTGTTTTATATATTTCTTGAATATATAGTGGAAGATTGTTTTTCTTGTGAATTTTTGTTAGTTTACATTTTCAAAAGATTGCTGATAATTTTCTTTTTTGTTTTTAATTAAAAAGAGACCTTTAGTTGAGTAAATACTTCTCATTTACCATTGATTTACTCTTGCTTTCAGGTCCTAAAGGGGATCCAGGTCAGACTATAACCCAGCCGGGGAAGCCTGGCTTGCCTGGTAACCCAGGCAGAGATGGTGACGTAGGTCTTCCAGGTATGTGAGGAATTTATTTCAAAGTAACTTCAACACCGATGGCTTTTTTTTTTTTTTTTTGACAGAGTTTCGCTCTGTCACCCATGCTGGAGTACAGTGGCGTGATGTTGGCTTGCTGCAGCAACCTCCTACTTCTGGGTTCAAGCAGTTCTCCCTGCCTCAGCCTCCCAAGTAGCTGGGATTACAGGCGCCCACCACCACGCCCAGTTAATTTTTGTATTTTTAGTAGAGACAGAGTTTCTCCACGTTGGCCAGGCTGGTCTCGAACTCCTGACCTCAGGTGACCCATTGCCTCAGCCTCCCAAAGTGCTGGGATTACAGGAGTGAGCCACTGCACCTGGCCCTGATGGCTTCTTTCTTTGAACGTTTTCCTTTCAATAACTGCTGTTTCTCCATAGGTGACCCTGGACTCCCAGGGCAACCAGGCTTGCCAGGGATACCTGGTAGCAAAGGAGAACCAGGTATCCCTGGAATTGGGCTTCCTGGACCACCTGGTCCCAAAGGTATGTTGGAATGGGTAGCAGGCAGAGTAGGTTAGAAGTTTAGCATGATGTTATTCTCTCATAAAATTCATTCAACAAATAAAATATATTAATTGCACCTTTTTTCTCTGTGCTATAAAGAATGTAAATAAAAAATCACAGTGTATTTTCACTGTAAGTTCATTATCTTTATCTAAAACAGTCCAGACAAGAAAATATCTACATTTTAGATATGCAAAAGTGATATATAAGCTTAAAAATCACAGGAATTATTGTGTTTTGTGTTCACCATAGTATTTTCAGGGTTTAGAACAGTTCCTAACACATAGTGTGCACTTGATATTTATTGAGTTAAAGGATTTTTTAAACAGAAAACAGACTTATTGCAGATGTGTAGCCAAGTAATGTTTTATGCTAAATAATATTTTCTTGATTTATTGAAATTTTTAGAGCTTATGCTTCAGTTCTGCTTTATTCCTCACAGAATTTATTCTCACAAATGGCAAGAGCACACAGTGGTCTGAGGACAGTTCTTAAATATATCTTTACTCATTTATACAAAATGCTTTCAAAAGTATCAGGTTTGATTTTATGTGTGTATGTATCTATAATATCTGCAGTTATTTTTAGTTCATTTCCAAAATTATATGGTAGGCCCTTTGTCATACTACATCCAGATATAAGCAGAAGAAAAGTTCTTGGGCATTTTTGTGTGGGATTCATTCCTTACAATTTAGTTCTATCTTATTATATAATGGCCCTCATTTTCTTCAGAAAAGCATATGTTTCACATACATTAGCTCTATGTGAAAATAAAAGGAATGTAAGATGATTGAGAGGATTGTAAGGCTTAATCCTAAGTAGTAGAATGTCATTGTGCTTTTGACATCTTACTGTTGTCACTAAGCATGAGTAGAATGTGGGTTTGGGAATTTGAATATCTTTCTTAAAGTGCCTTTCCTTTGGTGGCTAAAAAATGACGTATCATTTTACAGGCTTTCCTGGAATTCCAGGACCTCCAGGAGCACCTGGGACACCTGGAAGAATTGGTCTAGAAGGCCCTCCTGGGCCACCCGGCTTTCCAGGACCAAAGGTCTGGGACATTTTTCTTTATTCCTTCTCATTTTCTTATCTTTCCCACCTTCCTTATTTCTAGCTCTCTATTTTGACTCAGATATCATCCCAAGCCCCAAGTCTTTACTATAAATATATAGATAACTTATTATATTTCCATTAAAAAAATATTTAACCCCAAATCATCTTTAATAGTCCAAGGTCACATTTGGAGCAAAAAAAAAAAAAAAAAACAAAACCTAATTTCTGTACCTACTTTTGAGTGCCCAGTTCTTTGATTAGAGAATACAGGCATACCTTGGAGATATTGCAGGTTTAGTTCCAGACCACCACAATAAAGTGAATATCAAAATAAAGTGAATCACACAATTTTTTTTGTTTCCCAGTACATATAAAGGTTATGTTTACACTATACTGTAGTCTTTAAAGTGTGCGATAGCATTAGGTCTAAAAAAACCGTATGCATACCTTAATTAAAAATACTTTATTGCTAAAAAATTTTAGCAATCATCTAAGCTTGCAGCAAGTTATAATCTTTATGCTGGGGGAGGGTTTTGACTTAATATTGATGGCTGCCCACTGATCAGGGTGATGGTTGCTGAAGGTTGGGTGGCTGTGGCCATTTTTTTAAATAAGACAACAATGAAGTTTGCCACATCAATTGACTATTCCTTTCAGAAAAGATTTCTCTGCAGCATGTGGTGCTGTTTGATGGTATTTTACCCACAGTAGAACCTCTTTCAAAATTGGAGTGAGTCTTCTCAGACCCTGCTGCTGCTTTATCAACTAAGTTTATATAATATTCTAAGTCCTTTAGTGTCATTTCAACACTGTTCCCAGCATCTTCACCAGGGTAGATTCCATCTCTAGAAATCACTTTTGCTCATAAGAAGCAACTGCTCATCTGTTCTACTTTTATTATAAGATTGCAGCAATTCATTCACATCTTCAGTCTCTACTTATAATTGTTGTTCTCTTGCTACTTCCACCATATTTGCAGTTACTTACTCCATTGAAGTCTTGAAACCCTCAAAGTCATCTGTGAGAGTTAGAATTAACTTCTTCCAAACTCCTGTTAATATTGATGTTTTGACCTCTTCTTATGAATCCTGAATTTTCTTCATGACATCTAGAATGAAACCCTTTTCAGAAGGTTTCCAATTTGTTTTGCCAGATCCATAAGAAGAATCACTATTTATGACAGCTATACATTACACAATGTGTTTCTTAAATAATAAGACTTGAAAATTAAAATTACTCTTTGATCCATGGGCTGCAGAATGGGTATTGTGTTAGCAGCCATGAAAAGAACATTAATCTCTTTGTACATCACCATCAGAGCTCTTGGGTGACTAGGTGCATTGTAAATGAGCAGTTAAAATTTTGAAAGGAATCTTTTCTTCTGAGGAGTAGGTCTCAACAGTGGGCTTAAAATAGCCAGTACACTATGCTTTAAATACATCTGCTGTCATCCAGGCTTTATTGTTCCACTTATAGAGCACAGGCAGAGTAGATATACCATAATTCGTAAGGCCCTAGAATTTTTAGAATGGTACATAAGCGTTGGTTTCAACTTAAAGTCAGCAGCTGCATTAGTCCCTAAAAATAGAGTCAGCCTGCCCTTTGAAGCTTTGAAACCAGTAATTTACTTATCTTCTCTAGCTATGAAAGTCCTATGAGCATTTTATTCCAATAGAAGGCTGTTTCATCAACATGGAAAATCTGTTGTTTAGTGTAGTCACTTTCATCAATGATCTTAGCTAGAACTTGCTGCAGCTTCTATGTCAACACTTGCTGTTTCACCTTGCACTTTTATGATGTGGAGACAGCTTCTTCCCTTAAACCTCACGAATCAGCTTCTGCTAGCTTCCAACTTTTCTTCTGCAGCTTCTTCACCTCTCAGTCTTCAGATAATTGAAGTTAGGGCCTTGCTCTGGATTAGGTTTTTGCTTAAGGGAATGTTATGGCTGGTTTGATCTTCTGTCCAGATCACTCAAACTTTCTCCATATCAGCAATAGGGCTGTTTTACTTTCTTCTCATTCGTGTGTTCACTGGAGTAGCACTTTTAATTTCCTTAAAGAACTTTTCCTTCACATTCACAACTTGGCTAACTGTTTAGTGCAAGAGACCTAGCCTTCAACCTACCTTAGCTTTTGACATGCCTTCCTCACTAAGTTTAATTACTTCCAGCTTTTGATTTTAAGTGAGAGACATGTGACTCTTTCTTTCACTTGAACACTTAGAGGCCATTGTTGTGTTATTAATTGGCCTAATTTCAATATTGTTATGTCTCAAGGAATAGAAAGACCTGTGGAGAGGGAGAGAGATGCGGGGAAAATGGCTGATCAGTGGAGCAGTCAGACATTTACAACATTTTTTTATTAAGTTCACCATCTTATACAGGCACAGTTTATGGTACCCCAAAACAATTATATGGTAACATCAGTGATCACATATCACCATAACAGATATAATAATAATTAAAAAGTTTGGAATATTGTGACAATTACCAAAATGTGACACAGAGACAAAAAGTGAGCACATGCTATAGGAAAAATTGCGCTGATAGACCTGCTCAATGTAGGGTTGCCACATACCTTCAATTTGTAAAAAGTGCAGTGTCTGCACAGCACAACAAAATGATGCACAATAAAATAAGGTATGCCTGTACGATGGTCCGCTCCCTCTGTGCATCTCTATAGAGTCATCATCCCATGTCATCTCTGTTCATGCCTGTGTGATGATTGGTTGAAATGGTGTTGAATATCATTTCCAGACCTTGTATACTGTTGTTCTCTGTCCCAATTCCATTACAGATACATAATGCAAATCACTGCAATTGACTTAGTAATACTAATAATAAATAATACTGTGTTTGAGTTACTTTTCATTCCTTTTATTATTTCTTATCTAATGTTAAGCTTTCCTGAGTCAACCTTCAGCAAAGAGCTGCTGTGGCATGTAATTATCGTGACTATTCCTATATATTTTATCTCTGCGTCATTGATTTAAACCTCCTGTGTTTTGTAATTATTACTTATTTTTCATGGGAAAAACAGTTAACCCGTGACACCAGTTCTCATGAGAAAACCACTTCTCTATTGGTTGATTCTCTTTATTATGAACATTTTCAAATGAAAATAAAAGTAAAATGAATAATACAATGAGCTTTCACATATCCATCACCCAGATTCAAAATTATTATGATTTTATAACATTTGCTTTATCTAGTCCTTTTTACTTTGCTTAAATATTTTACCCAAATCTCAACACAGTATCATTTCACTTATAAATGCATCAGCACTCATCTCTAAATGAATTGACATTTTATACAAAAACCACAATGTTGTTATCATACTTAGTAAAATTAAAAATAATTGTTTAGTATTATCTAATACTCAGCCTATAATCATATTTCCCTACAAGGGTAGTCTGTTCTTTAATCTCATGCTCTCTCAGTTTTTTTTTTTTTATCCTGAAACCAGTCCAAATCATCTAATTTGTTTTACTAAACCCTGTTTCCCATCCTTCCATATGTTTTCTCCAACATACCAATTACTTTTTATTTAGTTATCTTCTCCTCTCCCCCCATGGAAGGAAAAGTATTGTCTTGTATTTTCGGCATTAAATTCTCTGTGGCAAACAATAAGGACAGAAAAGTCATGGGAGTTTTTGTTGTGTTTTGTCATGTGTATGCTCAAGGGTGAACCAGGATTTGCATTACCTGGGCCACCTGGGCCACCAGGACTTCCAGGTTTCAAAGGAACACTTGGTCCAAAAGGTGATCGTGGTTTCCCAGGACCTCCAGGTCCTCCAGGACGCACTGGCTTAGATGGGCTCCCTGGACCAAAAGGTATGGAGGCTGTCACTGCATCTCAACTTGCTTTTAACTTTTATAGAAATTGACACCTTTGGGAAAGTTTATGGGTGATAAGCCCAATTAACTGGAAACCCTATGCTGCCATTCTGTTACTGCTACACATTTTTTTCAATCCTTCATTGATTATTTTTGTCTTTTATTTCATTGAATAGATAATAAAATCATGGCCCGGCACGGTGGCTCACGCCTGTAATCCCAGCACTTTGGGAGGCCAAGGTGGGCGGATCACCTGAGATCTGGAGTTCAAGACCATCCTGGCCAACATGGCGAAACCCCGTCTCTACCAAAAATACAAAAATTAGCCGGGCATGGTGGCACATGTTTGTAATCCCAGCTACTTGGGAGGCTGAGGCAGGAGAATCACTTGAACTTGGGAGGTGAAGGTTGCAGTAAGCCACTCCAGCCTGGGTGACAGAGTGAGACTTTGTCTCAAAAAAAAAAAAAAAAAAAATCATATATGTTATAAAAGTAACACTGAGAAGTCTTCCTTCCAACCCATCTTCATCCACTTTGTTCCTCTCCATCCTCCTGCTTAACTATTTTTTATTTTCCTTTCTTCCCCCCACACCCCAAGACAGAGTCTTGCTCTGTCTCCCAGGCTGGAGTGCAATGGCGCGATCTTGGCTCACTGCAACCTCCACCTCCCAGGTTCAAGCAACTCTCCTGCCTCAGCCTCCTCAGTAGCTAGGATTACAGATGCATGCCACCAGGCCCAGCTAATTTTTGTATTTTTAGTAGAGACAGGGTTTCACCATGTTGGCCAGGCTGGTCTCGAACTCCTAACCTCGTGATCCGCCCGCCTCGGCCTCCCAAAGTGTTGGGATCCTTCTGGTGTTTCTTATATAAATACCAGCCAAGAATTTGTTTTATTTTCTCTGTTCTTAAAGGAGAAGGTATTTTCTTTTGACTTTATTTGCACTTTATTTTTTTACTGAAATTTGTATCCTGAAGATCACTCCATATCAGTAGACGGAGATCTTGACTTTTTGAAAATAGGTGCCTAGTGTTAAATGGCATGGATATACCATAGTTCATCCCAGTTGCTAGTTGCTAGATTGGATTTTTGCCAATCATTTATTACAAATAATGCCATAGTGAATAATCTTTCATGCATATTATTTCAGATGTGTTCAGGTATAATAGTAAAATAAAGTGATGAAAAAGGATTTTCTGAATTAAAGGGTAAATGCATCTCTGGATATTGTCAGATTCCTCTCAATTTGCACCATTTACACTCCCCCCACAATGTATGAGTGTGTTTCCCCACAGCCTTGATAAGTGAGTATGCTGACAAACTCTTGGATTTTTGCTAACCTGATGAAGTAAGTAGGTTTCTAAGTATATTTTTAAACATTTTATTGTGAAAAAGTTTTAAGTACTGTGAAAAATAATAGTACAGTTAACAGCTGTATATCTACCACCCAGATTCTACAATGAACCTTTTATCTCCCTGCCAACGTTTTGTTTTTTAAAATTTTAAATATAACAAAGTAGACAGAACTTTATTGGGGCTACTATATACCCATCACTGATATTTTACTGTCAACATTTTACTGTATGTGCTTTGTCACATATCTATCCATCCCTGTCTTCATCCATTCATCTATTTTTGATGCATATCAAAATAAATTACAACAATAATATACTTCTCTCTAAATACTTCAGCATGCATACCATAACTAAAATTCCATAGCTGTATATTACTTTTCTTCTGATATGTAATTCACATTAAATGAGATGCATAAATCTTAAGGGTACATTTACTGGATTTTGACAAATGCATACACTTGTATAACACAAAATCTTTATCAAGATATTGTTTTAGAAATTTTCCTTATGCCCCTTTCCAGTCAGTCCCTATCCCATCATCCACAGTGGCAACTATACTGTTGATTTTTTCATCATAAGTTATTTCGCCTGTTAACTCCTTATAAATGGAACTCCTTATAAATGGAAACATACGGTATGTACTTTCTTTCTAAGGCTTCTTTCACTCAACATAATGTTTTGGAGATCCATCCATGTTGTTGTGTTTATCAATAGTTCTTTTCTTTCAGTGAAATCATTGAGTATTTTATTATGTGACTGTATCATGGATACCTGGGTTGTGTCAAGTTTTTGGCTACTATGAGTGAAGCTGTTAAAGACATTTTTTACAATTCTTTTTTATGGATATGTGATTTCATTTTGCTTCAATAAACAACTAAGAGCAGATTTGTTGGATCATAAGTGGATGCTTAGTTGTACTAGAAACTACTAGACCTTTTTCCAAAATGGTGATACCATTTTAAATTTACACCAAAGTGGTTCAGAAATTTGCATTGTTCCACATTTTCTCAAATTTTGGAATGTTGGTAGGTGTGTGGTAGCATCATATTGTGATTTTAATTTACATTTCCCTGATGACTAATGATGTTGAGTTCTTTTTTATGTACTTGTGAGCTACTTACATATTCAAATATTTTGTCTATTTTGAAAGATGGTTTGTTTCTCACTTTATTATTAAGTTGGAAGTGTTATTTTTATGTCCTGCATACTGGCCCTTTCCTAGATATATGTTTATTAGCATTTTAGCCCTGACTGGCTGACCTGTTCATTTCCTTACTGTATTTTGATGGATAAAAGTTTTAATTTTATTGAAGTTTCATTTATCAATTTTTTCTTATATGATTATAATTTTCTGTGTCTTGTCTAAGAAACATTTGCCTGCCCCAAAGTTGCCAAGGTATTCTATGTTTTATTTTATAAGCTTTATAGTTTTAGTTTCTATGTTTAAAACTATTACACATGTCAAATAATTTTTGTTCAGCATCATTTGTTTAAAATAACCCCCTCTCTATTGGATTACTTTGGGATCTGTGTCAGATCAAATAATAATATATGTGTTGATCTACTTCTGTGCTGTCAATCCTGTTTTATTTATTTATTTTGCTGTCATTAAGCCAGTACCACACTGTTTATATTACTGTAGCTTTATAGTAAGACTCGAAGTCAGGTAATGTAACCCACCAACTTTGTTCTTAAAAAAAAAAAACACACATTTCTTTGGCTATATTAGGTCCTTTGCCTTTACTCTCAGAGTGGTTTAAATTGTATGTCTCTTACTGTGAGTGAGATTGGCCATCCTTTTATGTGTTAAGGGCCATATTTTTTTTTCTTGTTAACTGCCAATATCCTTTACCCACTTCTCTGTTGTTTCTTCTACTCCCTTGATTTTGAGTTATCTAATAATGAGAAGGAATAGAATTAGTAAAGCTGACTTGCATTTTTTTTTCCTTTGATTTGCAAGGAACCCGACTTCCCTCGTCAATGTTTTGGCTCCTAGTGAGTAATCTGAACAGGGCCATGCTTCTGGAACATGTTGGATTGATTTCTATTAAAGCAGTAAGACAGCCCAATCCAATTTTAACCAGGCTAGATTGTATTCTGCCAGCAAAAGCCCCAGACTAGCCCAATACAAACTCTTCTTAGATAAGCTCTTAAAAAAATACCTTTCTGTTTTTGACTAAACAATTCAGGCCAGCTGTAAACTGTAACACTCAAAGTTACAAGTTGTGTTTCCCACCAGTTATCTCCCCTAGCTGTAGACCTGTAACAACAAAAATTGCAGATAAAGATATTTGAAATATGTGGCAAACAGTCTTCCTGTGGAAGTTACCCACTTACTGTATTTTGTTTGTATATATTCTTGAGACACAGTGGTAGTGAAGAAATGCATTGAAGGCTATTTAAACA
The DNA here is from genome assembly GCF_029289425.2 of Pan paniscus. Lineage (NCBI taxonomy): Eukaryota > Metazoa > Chordata > Mammalia > Primates > Hominidae > Pan > Pan paniscus. The sequence goes on from NC_073272.2 coordinate 108,093,357, forward strand.
TGAATTTAACAGGTATTTGCCTAATCTTTGGAAGGAGATTAGGATATGGCATTCCCATATCCTCATAGGAGTAATTCTCAATTATTAAAAGCCGAGTACAGTTCTTTAGGTGCTAGAAAAATAAGTGTTTGGGATATTCTGCCATGTAACTCCTTCATTCTTCAGACATTTATTATGTTCTATGCCAGCTAGTACCTGAATCACTAGAAGCTCAAATGCATAGTTTCTGATCTTGAAGATCTCAAGGATTGCTCTCTACTGTGAGAAAATCTAGGTAGCATCACCATGAAAGTGATTATCTCAATGGGAACTTCTATGAAAATGTATCACTAATATTTTGGATCAGTAGACTACACTCAAAACTCAGCAAGCAGATCACAATAAAAGTTCACCTACCAAACACACACAACACACCAATGAATGGGTATTAGAACTCAGTTACTAAACTGTAGGAAAGGTTGATGCAACACTTTCAAAACAATGTAGTGACCAATAATAAATTAATAAGGCTAATACTCATCATGATATATCTATATGAGGAAGAAAGTGTGCTTAAGGTTGAACGTTAGAATCAGATTATACAAAAGAGAAAAAAAGATGATTTTGGAAGCATTCAGTTTACCTCATATATTACTTTTGTTCAGGGCCTTATCTAAGGTACCTGGAGAGGTTTTATATAGATGGTGACAGTTGAATTTAGACTTAAGGGAAAGGTGTTCCAGGCAGCAAGAATAACATCCAAAGGTATTATTGTGACAAATATTGTGTGCTTGGAAATGTTGAAAGAAATACAAAAGTATATAATTTATGCTAACAACAAATCTATATCAAACAAATATGACAAACAACTGCATGCCCATACATTTGACAACTTAGATTAAATGGACTAATTTCTTGAGAGACATAAATTGTTGAAGCTCACTAAAGAAGAAATAGGTAATCCAGGGATCTATTTTTTAAAAATTGAGTTGTAGTTAGAAACCCACCAACAAAGAAAACTACAAATCCAGATGGCATCACTGGTAAATTCTAACAAACATTTAAAGAAGCAGTAACACCAATTCTACACAATCTCTTCCCAAAAACAGAAGTAGAGGGATCACTTTCCAACCATTACATGAGGCCAGCATTATTTTGATATCAAAGCCAAGCAAAGACATATGAGAAAAGAAAGCTGTAGACCAATATCTCTCATGAACATAGACACAAAAATCCTCAAGAAAATATTGGCAAATCAAATCTAGCAATATATGAAAAGGATAATACACTACAATCAAGTGAGGCTTATCCTTAGAATACGGGCTGGTTTGACATTTTAAAATCAATGTAATTTGCCATATCAACAGAGTAAAGAAGAAAAACTATATTATAATATCAGTAAATCCTGAAAATTATTTGATAAGTTTCAATATTAATTCCTGGAAAAATAGTCTCAGAAAATTAGGAATAAAAGGGAACTTCCTGAGCATGATAAAGACATTTACAAAATCTTGATCCATTATGTTTAGTGGTGAAAGACTGAATACTTTTCCCCAAAGTTATGTAACACAAAGATGTTATTTGTTACCATCTTTTATGGTATGAAAAGGTTCAATATTGTATTGGAAGTCCTAGCCAATGTTATAAGACAAGCAAAATAAATGAAGGGCATACAGATTGGAAAGGAAGAAATAAAACTCCCTATATTCATAGATGACATAGTTTTATACTTAGAAAACCCTAATAAATCTACAAAAATTTACTAGAACTAAAAGGTGAATTTCGTAGGATCATAGGACAAAGCAAATATCTAAAAATAAATTATGTTTTTATATACTATCAATGAACAACTAGAAATAAAAATTAAACAAAAACAGTATAATTTACAATAGCATCAAATGACATGAAGTGCTTAAGTATGCATAGGTCTAACAAAAATGTGCAGGCTTTGTATGTGGAAAATTATAAAACACTGTTGACAGAAATCAGATACCTAAATAAATGGAATGGTATATTGTGTTCATGGATATTGTTAAGATATCAGTTTTCTCCAAATCAATCCATAGATTGAAAATATTCTCAAGGAGAACACACAATTTTTCTTCTAAAATTTATATGGAAAAACAAATGGCCTAGAATAGCCAAAACAATTTTGAGAAAGAAGTACAAAGTTGGACAATTCATAGTACTTGATGTTAAGACTTAAAATAAAGCTACAATAGTTAAAATAGTGTGGTATATGTGAAATACAGACTAATAGATCATTGTAACATAATAGTCTAGAAATACACCCACATATTTAATTTTTGACAAAGTTGCTAAGGCAATCTCAACAGAAAGGTAAGTATTTTCAACAAATGTTGCTAAAATATAAAGCCATTGGACATCCATATGCAAAAAAAATATAAACAAACCAACATAACAAACCTCTACCTGCACTTCCTACCTTGCACAAAATTTAACTCCCAATGGATCACAGACCTAAATGTAAAACCTAACATTATCAAACTTCTAGAACAGAAGCAGGCAAACTTTTTCTGCAAAGAGCTAGAGAGTAAATATTTTAGTCTTTATGGGCTACATATATGGTATCTGTCACATATTCTTTTTTAAACAACCCTCTAAAAGTGTAAAAACCATTCTTAGCATGTAGGCAGCACAAAAAGAGGCCTATAGGCCATATTTAGCCATGGGAAGTACTTTGTCATCCCTTGTTTTAGATGAAAAAGCATAAGAGAAAACTCTGTGATCAGATGTTAGGCAAAAACTTGTTAGAATACCAAAAAGACAATTCATAAAAGAAAAATTGGATATATTGGACTTTATTAAAATTAACTGTATTTTCATATCATATATCTGACAAAGGACTTATAAGCAGAATATATAATGAACTCTCAAAACTCAATAAGAAAACAAACAACCAACTTTTAAAATATAGTTGGAAAAATGAGCAAACAATTTGAGTAGATACCTTACCAAAGAAGACACCCAAATGTCTAATAAGCACATGTAAAGATGCTCAGTATAATTTATCATCTGGGAAATGCAAGTTAAAACCACAATGGGATACCACTTCATAAATATTAGAATTGGCCTTTTTTCAAAAAGGATAACTGACAATAAGTGCTGCTAAGGATGCAGAGTAACTCGAACTCTCATACATTGCTAGTTAATACACAAAATGGTGCAGCCACTTTGAAAAACAGTTTGACAATTTCTTATATAGTTAAACATTGTCTTCGCACATGACACAGCAATTCTACTCCCAAGAAAAATGTGAAGCTTCACATAGAAACCCGTAGAACAGTGTTCATAGCAGCTTAATTCATAATCACCAATAATTGTAAACACCCCAAATGTGCCTCAGATTGCAAAAAGATTAACAAAATGTACATATTCATCTGATAGACTAATAACCAGCAGTAAAAAGTAACTACTGATACACATAACAACATGGGTGAATCTCAAATGCATTGTATTAAGTGAAAGAAGACATATTCAAAAGGCTACATACTATATGATTGCATTTGTATGACATTCTGGGAAAGAAAAATCTGTAAGACATAAAATAAATCAGTGGTTGCCAGGTAATTGGGATGTGGGGACGAGTTGACTACAGCGCACAGGGGCTTTTTTGGGTTTATGAAAATGTTCTATGTCTTGATTTTAGTGGTGGTTATATGACTACATACCTTTGTCAAAACTCATCAAAGTGTACACTAAAAAGACAGAATTTTAGTACATGTAAAAATTGTTTAAAGTGGGAGTGACAGAGGGACAGACAGAAGATGGAGAGATGGACAGTTAAGTTTCTAATGTCAAAGAGATGTTTTACTAATGAAGGGAGAAGCTTGAACATGTTTATAAGCCATGGCCCTGAGTTAGTAAAAAGGAAAATGTTGAAGTTATCTATCTTAAAATATAGGTAACTTGAAAATATATTTTAAACTTATGAATATATAACTGTCCACAATGAGTTACAAGTAGAAGGAATATGTGGTTTGTAATCTTTTGTACTTTCTTGTGAAGTTGATTTAAGTATTGAAGTAGTGATCAGCATATGTTAAATTATAAGGCTGTAACTATTAATAGATTCCCTATCCTTTGCTCTTGATACTTATGTGTACTTTTCTTGCTGAATGAATGCCCAGTTTTTCAAGATTCTTGCTTAATATGATATGGTTCCCAAGGACTAGTGACTCAGGTGTTGCTTTTAATATTTAAACTGTATTTATTTCTTAAAGGTGATGTTGGACCAAATGGACAACCTGGACCAATGGGACCTCCTGGGCTGCCAGGAATAGGTGTTCAGGGACCACCAGGACCACCAGGGATTCCTGGGCCAATAGGTCAACCTGGTAAGATTAGAGTAAATGTGCATTTTGTAGCGCTCATAATATGTACATTGGTTAGCTCATCAATAAAGTGAAACCTACAAAACAGTCTTCCAGAAGCAGACTTAAAAGGCAATGTATCTACGCGTATGATTTTATAAAAGTGGAAAAGTACAAGCCACAGCATAAAAGCTACTTTAATCCCTGATATTTCCCTTCTGAGTTCATCTAAAATTGATGTATTTCCAATAATACAATTGCAGTGTATTATTGATATGTAATTGTTGAGTCAGACATGGTTTTGGAAGCAGAGGCCTAGAAACTTCTAGTGCTGATCATTTCAGATCTGAGTAGCGGTACAGCATTCATAGACCTTTGTGGAACCTCCTAACATTTCTTAGCACATGAGAACTAGAATTAGGGTTCAGCAAAACTTTCTGTAAAAGTGTATTTTAGGCATTCCCATTTTCTTTTTTTTTTTCAGTGAGTTATTTTCCCTTTTTGCCCCTAAAATAGCAGTCATTTTGCAATTCATCAGCACTCCAAATCTTTACTTTTAATATTTTATATTGGATACTCAAAAAGGTCTTTTGTCAACACGTAACCTAATGGGTTTGCCTCTATAGATAGGAAATCATATGGTTCCTCTAAATTTGTGTGAAAGCATATTGAGTTTCTGGATTCTGAGCTGTCTGGTGATGTGAATTCTCATTATGTTAATCTAGGTAAGTACAGTAAAGGCCACCTTGGGGCCATCATTATGTTATTGCAAAATACCATAATAATTTATGAAATTAAAACAAATATGAAATATTTAATTGTTCCTTAATTCACATGAATACATCTGAAGGCTTAAACACAGAGTTCAGATGTGCATACATTTATCTGAAGCAATGGCTATATGTTTCCTGACCTTAAATGGCAGTAGATATTTTGTTATTATTCTAAAAATTTAGAAACTCGGGTTAACAATATAAAAAACTTGTAAATGTTATTTTCATTATGTACTATTTTACAATTGATTATATGGCACATTATACCTTTTTATGGTCCCTGACATGTCACTACTGATTTAAAACTAAGAAAACTTAGAGTGTTGCTTTGAACCAGGTTGTTACAAAATAGCTGCTTTATCACTTATGGAAAAAACATTCTGTCCAACTAACAAAGCAGAGGGATCTTCAGGAAAAAGCACTTATTTTTAGGTTTGACCTGCTGTTTTGTTTTTTGTTGTTGTTGTTGTTTTTGTTTTGTTTTGTTTTGAGACAGAGTTTCACTCTTGTTGCCGAGGCTGGAGTGCAATGCTGCAGTCTCAGCTCACTGCAACCTCCACCTCCTGGGCTCAAACGATTCTCCTGCCTCAGCCTCCGGAGTAGCCAGGATTACATGCATGCACCACCACGCCCGGCTAATTTTTGTATTTTTAGTAGAGACAGGGTTTCACCATGTTGACCAGGCTGGTCTCGAACTCCTGACCTCAGGTGATTCGCCCGCCTCGGCCTCCCAGAGTGCTGGGATTACAAGAGTGAGCCACTGCGCCCGGCCCCTGCTGTTTTACAGAGGTGGATAAAATGAACTTATCACTCCTATGGTGTTTTGTCATTTGTTTCAGTTCCAAAAAGTGCATGAGTCTTTAGAAGCATTTTGAATTCTTAAGTCACAGCTGAGTGCGAATAAAAAAAGGAACACCATTAATATGAATCTAAACAAAATACAAATATGTTAACACGTGTCACGCTTTTTCAGATTTACCTGATACCTTGTAATGTTTTATTAATCTAATGTTATCTCTCTCTTTCTCCCTCTGTTATATGATATATCTGACAAAGGACTTATAACCAGATATAAATATAATATATAGATAAATATATAGATATAAATATAATATAGATATAGAGATATTGATTTATAAAGTATAAATAGGATGGGCAGGAAGAAAAGTAATAATGCTGAATTAAACTTCATCTATTTCTTTTGTAAATATATGTATAGCCATAGAATTCAAGATATTAATATGATTCAACAAATAAATGAAATTAACAGGAACTAGCATGAAAATTTATTGAATTCACTCTTAATATAGAAATGTTCTCAAATCACAGTACTTTTCATTTTACTATGAGATGGACCACATTTCATATTTATACAAGGCACATATACTCACTTTCTAAGTAAATTTTACTTACATCACCAAAGTAGAATATTATCTTAGTTCATTTAAAAAACATCCTGATTTATGTCCATAAATCTCAATAATAAGGTAATCGGAAAGATTATTACTTATATCTTGATAAACCTACTTATGTTGCATGGCTGAAACTCTAACTATCAATGTTTTTGTAATAAGCTTATTTAATATACTTGTATTTCATTTTGCAATAGGAAAAATGCAAAATATTCTATACTGTTATCTCTCTACTGTAGAATGTTTACATTATGCTTTTTAGGCTTTCCTTTGAACTCCAGTTTTCTATTATTTAATTAAGCTTTTACTATTTACCTTTCTCTTTTCTAAACCAGGCTATACAGTTTAACACGTTTATAAGTTAAGGTCCCATTGAATATCAATTTCGCATTCCATAGCAGGGAAATAAAAGAAAAATTGCCAAAGGACTAGAAACAAAATATTTTTCATCTCATGACCTGCTAACCCAGGCAGAAATGGAGGTTGTTGATTCTTGTTATTTTCTTTGGCCATTACCTGTACAATTACTGTCTTACTGAATTTTTTTAGAGATCAGTTAAATATACTCTATTTCATGTTCACAGATCATATCATAACCAGAACCAAACGTGTTATAGTGCGTGTCCAGTCTTAGGACAAAGCATATGGCTAAATCAGCTAAAGAGGAAAAAAAATTCATCACCACTAATGTGAATCAAAACAAACAAAACAACAACAGCAAAACCCTAGGAATTGTTTATGAATTATTCATGTCATTTTCATAGATGAAGGAGAAAATAGTTTTCTAACACTTCAGGAGGCTACAAAACCCTTGGGTAGGGGGAGGGTGTGTGTATGTGTGTGTATGGAAAGTTCTCACGAATAATACATGTTTTTGAAATTTTCCTTTTTTTATAAACTGGTTCCATTCGGCTGCCAATAAATTTAGAACATCAGTATATCCCTATATCACATCTGTAGACATATCCATACAATTCTTGTTATTGTGGGGAAATTTAGCGGAACTTTGGGATTTATATTGACTTCTTCATCGTGGATCTTACCAGGATGTGTATTCCTGACAGTATTCATGGAAAAAATCTATGCTATGGGAGGAAGTATAGTATAATGTCTGTTATTACTACTACTACTAATAACGATGAAGAAAGAAATCCTTGCCTAGTGCATGCAAGTTGTTTCTCCATAATCATATGCTAATAATGATTGATTTATCTATACCCAACCTGTTGTAGTATAAAATTAAATTAATTTTTAAATTTGAACTAAACTTTAGGAGCTTAAATTCCGAAATGATTATTTAAATCATTAAGTCAGAGATAAACAATTGAAAAGCTGACCTTTACCAAAAGGTAATACTTTTGTGAATGTAAATATTTTATTATGTCATTATTGGCAAATACATTTCATTTATAGAATATGCTATATGAACATCTAAGCAAATGCCTAAAATAAGTTTTTTCACTCATTTCTAATATATGATAGCAGTGAATCGAGGTCTAATAACTTCTATTTGTAGAGTTTTATGTTCTAATTTTTAAATGCTTAGTTTTTTTTTCCCTAACCTAATGAAACTTTTTGCAACTTACTTCTGCTTGGGTGGCCCAACTTGCTGCTGAACTGTAATTCCCTGCCTCTTGAACATCAGGTGTACCAGGTACTGTAGTTCTTCCTCAAAAGCCATATCTTAAAGTAAAGCTTTAAACATGGAAAACAAACATTTCTCCAGATTTAAGTCTTTGGTTTATTTCCCTTATTTTATAGAACTGCTCTCTTGGAGCATGTTTCAAAAGATAAATTATTTATATTGAAAACCCAACTATTAAAAATCTTTGTGAGCTATAATATAACAATAGATAGTGATCCATATAAAGCTATAATCATGTTCACTGTTAGGCATCATATCATCTTTCACAAATATGATATAAAAATCTCTCTCTCCTTTTTATAGTCTTTTACTGTAAAATGGCAGCATTGGAACTATCGCTACTTTGCCAACTGAGTGTAATTCTCTAATCTTCAAAGTGGATTTTGTCAGTTTAGGGCTATGCTGAAATATGACATAAAACAGATCTTAAAACCCTAGCGTCTTACTCTCTACAAAAATAATCACCACTGAGTCTTCAACAATAAATTTAGATCTTATTGTTGAAAGGAGACTTGGAATGATCATCTGGCTCAACCCCTAGTTTCCAATTGGTTATGGCATAATCCCCATTTAGCAGATGAGGATCAACGTTAAGTGACTCACGTAAGTCGCACAGCTGGTAGGCTTTGGAGTGGGAAGTTACATAGTATTTTTAGTGTAATTCTTTTCCCATAAACATACTCTTTTTTAACCACCTTGCTTTTGGGGGAAAATCAGCCTTACAGAAACTTACTAAGGTTAAATATTTTTTGCTGTGTCATTTTTTTTCTGTAAAATCTTGGTTGGAGAAACAAAAGATGACAAAAAATACTAATAGTAACATATTATTAATGTATTATTAAAACAATGTGCAAAACAAAGGTAAAATACAATTTAAGAGGTCCACTTAAGTGACTTATTCAGTAATCAATAATTTTGGGAGCTCATAGAGATGTGTACTAATAATTTATAATACATTAGAACAATGCAAATGTAAGTGTGTTCAATAGACCAGTGTCAAATAATCTATCAGTCTGCAATAGGATTAATACAAATGTTGAGAATAAGCATTTAGAAACTTTTATAGCAATTTGATAGTGTAATTGTATCTGTTGAATATAATAACCAAAAAGGTAGGCTTTTATTTTGCATCTTTGGCTTTTTATTCAGTTTTAGTAATTTTCATTGTATTTTATTAAAAATATTAGTCTGTGATTAACTAGGAATTAAGAAAAGATTGGCCTTTTGCCAGAAATAATTTGAGAAGCACTGTCTTAGAGCAATCTGCTTGAAAATCCTAAAGCTTGATTGTTCAGTTATTTTGTGTGCATGATGTCAAAAGTATCTCTAACTCACTCTTAGGTCTGTTATCTACAGGGTTCTATCACTTGTTTACTAGAAATATAACCAGATACATCTTTTAAAACTGCTTCAGTACTTATTAATATTGATATTGTATTAACTAGGTTTACATGGAATACCAGGAGAGAAGGGGGATCCAGGACCTCCTGGACTTGATGTTCCAGGACCCCCAGGTGAAAGAGGCAGTCCAGGGATCCCCGGAGCACCTGGTCCTATAGGACCTCCAGGATCACCAGGGCTTCCAGGAAAAGCAGGTGCCTCTGGATTTCCAGGTAATTTGTTTAAAGTTTTCTCTGATTTGGATTAAGGAAATTAAAACTAATACGACTCTGGTAGATAATTCCCATGTTACACTTCTCTAGATTGACGTGATCCCTTAAGGATGAGCATTAAATATCTATGACTGCAGGAAGCTCACTTTGCTATTTTCACTGCACATTTTCCTCTGTGAGAGTTCCAGTTATATATTACTGTATAACAAACAACCCCAAAACTTAATGATTTTAACCAACCTTTTAATTTTGCTGAAGATTTTGCAGCTCTAGAATTAAGGGATGACTTGACTGGTTCATTTATCTCTAACCCACGTTGCCCCAGCTGGAGTGTTTGGGACTGAAAGGTCTACTTCTAAGATGGCACTTCTCTGACATCTGGTTGTTCATTAGCTCACATGTCATCTCATCGTCCATGGTACCTCTTCGCATGGCTTAGGCTCCTCACATTATGGTAGTATAAGGCTGGTTGCTCCCCTTCCATGGCAGCTGGCTTCCAACAGAGAGAATCCCACAAGAGAAAAGTGAGTGTTTCAGGAACTACAGGTAGAAGCGGCAAGATTTCTTTGCTTTCGCCCTCTCTCTCCCTTTCTTTCTTTCTTTTTCCCTTTCTTTCTCTTTCTTTCTCTTTCTTTCTTTTCTTTCTTTCTCTCTTCTCTCTTTCTTTCTTTCCTTTTCTTCTTTCTTTCTTTCCTCTCTTTCTTTCTCTCTCTCCTTCCTTCCTTCTTTTTTTTTTTTTTTGAGACAGGGTCTCACTCTGTCACCCAGACTGGAGTGCAGTGGGACATGATCACAGCCCACTGCAGCCTCAAACCCCTGGGCTCAAGCCATCTTCCTGCCTCAGCCTCCTCCCAAGTAGCTGGGACTACAAGCACATACCACCACACACAGCTATTTTTTTTAAATTTTTTTCTTTGTAGTGATGGAGTCTCACTATGTTGCCCAGGCTGCTCTCAAACTCCTGTCCTCGAGCAATCCTCCCACCTCAACCTCCCAAAGTGCTAGGATTATAGGCATGAGCCACTGTGACTGGCCTGCAAGACTTCTTTTGATCTAGGCTTGGGAGTCACACAATGTCATTTAGTCAAGTGTGAGGTACAGAATCAACCCTAGTTCCAGGTGAGGGTTTTATAGTAGATTGTACATACTGGGACATATGGTTCACTGGGGGGCCATCTTTAGAGATTAGCTACCAGACTGAGTCTCCTTATTCATGGGTATCAGCAGTAGTGGGCACTATGGTCAAAAAGTCTAAAACTTAACAGTGCCTTACCTCCAACCCTCAATAGTTTTCTAGTTGACATCTTATAACTTACTTTTTATGTTCCCTAAGTCAAAGAAAGGCAAACATTACTTATTGATATTCTTCAAAGGTACCAAAGGTGAAATGGGTATGATGGGACCTCCAGGCCCACCAGGACCTTTGGGAATTCCTGGCAGGAGTGGTGTACCTGGTCTTAAAGGTAATAATCAAGGTTTGCTGCCAGACGTATGTGAGAGGGAAAATTAAATATAGCTTTATGTCAGTACAGAATATTTTTGTTGACTGTTTTAAAATGAGCAATGGTTACTTGTGTTTCTATGTAACATGGCATTTAAATAGGTCTTGTTTTCAATTTGGTTACATGCTTAGTTTGGATACCATGATACATGGTAAATGCTTAGCTCAAAATAACAAAATATAAGGATTAAGCATTAATTTTTTTGTTTGTCTTTTGAGACGGAGTCTCGCTCTGTTGCCCAGGCTGGAGTGCAATGGTGCGATCTCAGCTCACTCCAAATTCCATCTCCTGGGTTCACACTATTCTCCTGCCTCAGCCTCCCGAGTAGCTGGGAGTACAGGCGCCTGCCACCACGCCCGGCTAATATTTTTTTGTATTTTTAATAGAGAAGGATTTTCACCATGTTAGCAAGGATGGTCTCGATCTCCTGACCTCGTGATCTGCCCACCTCAGCCTCCCAAAGTGCTGGGATTACAGGCTTGAGCCACCATGCCCGTCTGGATTAAGCATTAATTTTTTTATAGTCGGCCTCTATCGTTGTCAAGGAATTCCAGATGGAGGGATTGTTATCTGAGTATAAAAATGTGTATGCACTCAAGTAATTCATAGAGTACATCCAAGGTGCATAAATGTTTTGAGTGGCCAGTGGCCTACTCAACTATGAAACATATCAATAATCTTTATATGCATTAATCTTTGATGGATAAAATTGATATATTGTGTTTTCACACACATTGATTTTAGGTGATGATGGCTTGCAGGGTCAGCCAGGACTTCCTGGCCCTGCAGGAGAAAAAGGTAGTAAAGGAGAGCCTGGCCTTCCAGGCCCTCCTGGACCAATGGATCCAAATCTTCTGGGCTCAAAAGGAGAGAAGGGGGAACCTGGCTTACCAGGTGAGTGAATGAATTTATTTATGAATATTTTTCCTGATATATCTGAAGTTTAATTTTTAAATAGCATGAAAAGTGACTTATAATACAGAATTCACCAACAAAGGCACTTAAATGCATCAAATTTTGGTAACAAATATTACTTTTCACTTCATTCATACTGTTTCACCAGTCAACTTTTGTTTGAGTATTTTCTTTATAGTTTACCTATCACGAGCTTTACCTAACCACTAGTGAGGTTTTAAAATAGACTTAGGCAGTCAACTACTAGCTTTCTAAAAAGTAATACAGGAAAAGGATATATAGCCACAATCACTTGAAAAACAAATTTCAGTGTTTAGGAAATTTGCTAGTCCTTTCATTTTTTTCTCCTTGATACCAGATAAGGATGAATGGTACATTGTTGTACTGCAGTATTTTGATATCCATATCATACTTGGCTTTCAAATACAGTTCACCGTTATTCTACTTTGGCAGAATAAACAAGTATTGGAGTATGAACAGCCAAGTTCAGCCCGAGGGGAAGTCACTGAAAGTAGATCTAGGGAACAATTGTGTCCATATAGTTATTTTATTAGAAACAAATACAGCGTAAAATATTACGTGGGGTTTTCAATAAAAAAAAACCTTTTCCTTTTTATAGAAGTATAACATGTTCATAACAAAACATCATAAAATATGGATAAGCATAAATCATTATATAAAGCACTTGGCACCCAATCTATATAGAATAGCCTTTCAAGCAATATGGAATGTTAAAACTAGCTATATCTGTGTATCTGCAGCTTATAGTAAAGTTTGTGGCTCTTTGTACGTTCTATCCATCAATATTGTCAGTTCATGTGTATGTGTATGTGTATGTGTATGTGAGTGTACACAGATGTTAACAGTTTCCCTATGAGCAGGATTTGGTGGGATTTTTCCTCAAAAAAGAATTAAAAATATTAATGCAGTGTTGTATATAGTCAAGAAAGAGGCAGGGTCACCTAATTTTTTATGGAATGACTTTCTTGGCTTACCCCTTGCAAGGCTTCTTTTCTGTTTCAATTATGCTTCCTGTATAATAGGGGCAGTAAACTATACTTGACCTCTACTATAGGCTTATTAAATATAGTCAGAATCTAAGAGATAACCTAGAGATTATCTGTCCTTATTCCTTATTTCTTCATTTCCATTGTAAGAAAATGAGGCCCAAAATAGGAAAGTGATTTCACTACTGAGTGCTCTGAATTTCTTGATGGTAGGTAACTAAAAAGTGAAGGATTTTCTTGTGAGTCCAGTGCTAATAGCTCATACTATATCAGAATATCACCAGTTCCTCTAATTCACTTATAGTTTAACACTTGAGTAGCTTGCTTTGCCAAAGTTATTTCATGGATGAGTAATATCATCCTAACTTGCCTCTTCTACTCATTCTTGGAAGGTATACCTGGAGTTTCAGGGCCAAAAGGTTATCAGGGTTTGCCTGGAGACCCAGGGCAACCTGGACTGAGTGGACAACCTGGATTACCAGGACCACCAGGTAAGTGTGATAGGCCATTTGTAGCAATTGCTTAGCTGACACTGAATTCTGGATAAATAATTATGTGTTTGTCATGTTTGAAGATGCTGTGGATTTGATCATGGTAATAAGCTTGGGTAGCTACTGAAATATGGAGCTCACTTTCGGCAAAAATATTGCCCTTTGGCTCTAGTTTCAGCAGTCCAGATTTTATAGGATATTTTGCCTTGATTATTCAGTTTCTTCTTTTTGTGGCAGCAGGGTATACACAGAATCAGAAGTGTGATCCAAATAAGGTGTTGTGTTTTGTTACATACATTGCAAAATATATAAATGAGACAATTATCTCATGAAGGCCTGAAGAATTCATCTTGTCCTGCTTTTTTTTCTTTCTGCCTTTAGACAAGTCAGTCATTAAACCATGTAAAACAGATGGCTATTGATTCTATTTTTTTAAATTTCTAGGCATGAAAATTTCACAAATTCTCTTGGTAGTCAGTTACAGCATTAATCACTCTTAGAGTCGACATTTTTTAAAATCCTACTAAAACTCTTTCTTGTTTCTTCTTCAGCCACTTTCTTTTAGTTTGTTTCCTAAGGAAATAAAGAGCAGCAGTCCCCATTCTTACAAAGTCCCTTAAGTTCAGTTATTTGCTCTAGACTCCATACTACATGGCCTTGATATAGTTGGAAAGAGAAACTCCCTTCCTATCTCTCCCTCACATCTTCTGCATTCTCTTTTCCAAGTTAGAAGTCATTGTAAAGGAAAAAAATAAAATAAAAAAAGTTTAAGGCAATACTGTGGTCCTAGGAAAAAACCCAGATGACATCACAGAGCTCAAGCACCTATGTGCTAGGAAAAATGTACAAACAGAGCAGCCATGCCTGTTCAGGTCACTGCCCAGTATCTGTCCACCACCTCTAATCTCTCCCTGGCCTAATGTACTAAACTATATCATAACAGGTTACCACCTTTTCTCTTTCTGATCTCATATAATCACGCTCTACATGAGAAGCCCATTTCTGAATCTTTTAAAAAACAGACTTATTATATTGGATTTATCTGTGAAAATACATTAAGGGTAGTTGTACACATACAGCAAATAGCACTTCAGGTGATTGGAATTGTTTTAGGGAAAGAAACAAGGTGTTCTGGTAACTTTTTAATTTCTTTTTAAAGTTATATTAGGAGACCTCTATTACCATGGTTATATTGTAATATGTTCCCAAGGAGATGTTTTATGTTGGGTTCTATCTGTGGACCTTAATCATATATTCAGATTTAATCCATCTAATCCCATGTTTACATTTTAATGACTATCCATTCCCATGAAACCAGACAACCCCAATATTGCTACATTGTCTTAATTTTACCAATTTGACTTTTCTAGGTCCCAAAGGTAACCCTGGTCTCCCTGGACAGCCAGGTCTTATAGGACCTCCTGGACTTAAAGGAACCATCGGTGATATGGGTTTTCCAGGTGAGTGATGAAAATCTTCCAAATATTTAGTCCCATTAATGAAAGGTGGTTCAATATGTCTTTTTTTGTCAGAAAAGAGGCTGGTGTTGATAGAATCAGACTGAAACAGTATCTGAGGTAATCAGCGGGTAGTGTTCTCTTGTTACACAAATATTTAAAATGGGAATTAAGGGACAAAATTGTAGAAACCTTAAAAGTTATAATTCACAAACATCGTTTCTCCAGCTATACCCCCTTTTATTTAAACTTCCTTTAAAAGTAGGCTTTTATATAATTGTGTTTGTGAGGCTCATTATTATCTAACTCAGAGTTTGCGGAGCTTTTTAAAAATCTTTTTGCTTGGTCATATGCATCTTAGATAATCCACAAGTAAAGCATATTTTGTAAAATATTATATATCACATATTTTCAACAGGGCCTCAGGGTGTGGAAGGGCCTCCTGGACCTTCTGGAGTTCCTGGACAACCTGGCTCCCCAGGATTACCTGGACAGAAAGGCGACAAAGGTGATCCTGGTATTTCAAGCATTGGTCTTCCGGGTCTTCCTGGTCCAAAGGTAATCTTTGGCATATAGTTTTAGGCACATACTTGAGCAGATATGAAATTTTTTAATACTATGCTCATTCCTAAGTTTTCATTAAACAAACTATAGAATGACATAGTATATTCTGGATAAGAGATTTGTTCCTTTTCTTCTCTCTTAGATGATAAGAAGATATGTTTTAGGGTTTGTGGCCAGTCCAAAATAAAAAGGGAAAACTTTCTGGTTTCTTTGTTTTTCTTCTATCTTAATTTCTGGATATACTTCAGTAATCTCAATGCCTAGATTTTTCTGGTCTTGTTAGTCCATCCCTTTTTAGTGATGGAGTTGTTGGCCTTTGTCCTAATATTATTATTAACTAATTTGAAAAGACTTATAAACAAAGTGACAGTTAATGCTAATGTAGTAGTATTCTTAACTGCGTGTCTGAGATAGTCCTCTGGATACAGTTTTACAATTCCCTCTACTTCTCTCTTCAATGTGAAAACTTTGGTGGTGTTTCTCAAGCAATCAAATTTAGAATTTGTTTCAGAATCATTGGACTCAACAGGAATTTATTTGACAATTGTTTAGTTCCATGTCAAAAAGTAGTAACTCCTTAATCATGTAGTCAGACCACAGACCTAAAAAAGTATTAGAAAAGGAATTTTGGTACTCAGTTTTCATGGAAATAGTGAAAGTTCCCAGTGATATAAGAATTTACTGAATTGTATGTAAAGATAATTTTTCTTTTAATATTATATAAAAATACTTTATTTTGATCATCTAATTGATCAATGTCTTATAAAGAGATAATCAAGAGAAGTTTCTGTATGTTCATTCCAGTTTAACAATGTAAAGTTTCTTGAAGTGAATTTTAATTTTCTCTGTTATATTTATATTTTACCAGTGACATTGAATATATGATTTTATTAAAAAATAATATAGACATATTAAGAGTAAGAGTGAAAATCTTCTTCATGCCCCATCATCTTTTTACCATTCCTTTCCTCATAGAGGCCCACTGTCAATAGTTGATATATAAATTTGAATTCCTTGTTCTATACATTTATATATATGCATTTATATATATATTATATATATACATATATTTGTATATATGTAGAATCATGGTATGCATGCTACTCTGTACCTTGCTTTATCACTTACCCCTTTTTATTTCTTTTTTCAATATATCTTAGACAATTTTCTTTGTCTTCATACATTATATCTGTGGACATACATGTAGTTATTTATACTGTATAGTTTCATAAAAGTAATTGTTGGATCAAAGGATAAGTGCATTTAATTTTTTGGCTTTTTAAAACACTTATAATAATGTAACATATGAACTTGATTTTAAAATACAACCAGTATGAAAAGATGTAAAATAAAAAGTCTCCTTTTTACATGTTTGCAAACCCCAAATCCCCAGTTCTTCTTCTCCAGGGTAACCACTTTTAGTAGTTTCTCTCATATTCTTCAAGAAAGGTTTTCTAAATGCATTTATATGCATGCATATATGATATTTCATCAATTTTAATACTCATTTTTTACATCCAAAATATCTAATATTGGAATGCATCTTATTATGATGGAAAGCATATTACAATTAAAATTGTAAATATTTTTCCCCAATTATTGATACATGAAATGATGCTGGACCTTCCAAATGTAGATGTTTTCTCATATTTTAATTTATATATACAAAATTATACTATACATCTGCTCTGTACCTAGCTGTCATCACATAGTAAATCTTGACAAACTTTCTTTATCAGCCTATAAATGTATGCCTTATTATTTTTTATAATTATATAGTATTTTTATGGGGGTTCACTATAAATAATTTAACCTATTATGAATATGAAAATTATTTCTAGGTTCATGATTACAAACATATTTTGCACTGAAGATTCTTATCCATATTCTTACATACATATCTTAAGAATCTTTGGTAAATATCACCATAGAATAAATTCTGAGCAGTTGCTAGAACCCAGCATATATGTGCCTTTTTAATATCTATATTTACTGCCAAATTTTCCAATTAAGTAACTCTACACCTTTATACTTTCATGATTAGTATAAGTGATTTTCTCCTCATTCTACAGATATTGAGTGTTAACAATTTAAAAAATTTTACCAATCTAATGGGTGAAAAGTAGTGTATCATTATTGTTTATATTTGAATTTTCCTGATTACAAGTGGGGTTTCAGATGTTTTTAACTCTTTTGTAAATTGTCTATTTATACTCTTTGCCTCACTGTTTTATGAGAGGACTTGGTTATGTATTTCATACTGATTTGTAAAAGTACATTATAAATGTGAAGATGCATCCACTGTCTGTTATATTTGTTGCAAATATTTTCTCCCAGTCAGTTGTTTGTCTTATAGCATGTTTACTGTGCATTTCATTATGTAGATGTTTGAAATTTTTACATAGGCAAATTATGTACTCATTTATTTATTCATTCACAAAATATCTGTTGAGTATGTATGATTTACCAGGTACTGTTTTAGGTGCTGGAGATACAGCCTGAACAAAACAGACAAACTTTTACTGCCTTCATGGAGCTTATATTTAGTCAAGGAGTCATACAATAAACAAAATAAATAAGTCTGTATTATGTTAGAATGTGATAAATCTCATGATGAAAAGTAAAGCAAGACTTGATGATAGGAATTTCTGGAAATTGTTATATTTTGAAATAGGTTACTAAGGGAAAGTCTCTCTGATAAGATAGAGCAGTGACCACACTGCAGTAAGAGAGTAAGTCATACAAAAACCCTGAGGTGTGAGCATACCTGACATGTTTGAGAAACATAAATGAGTCCAGTGTGTTAAACAGAATGAGTGAGTTGAAACGAAGTAGGAGATGAGATTAGATTGGTAATGGGTGAAAGATTATATAGTGCCTTATACGTCATCATAGTAGGGGCTTTTACTCCTGAGTGAATCGGGGAGCAAATGGAAAGAGTTAACATGATTGTACATTAATTTTAAGAACTATCACAGCACCTGTTTTGGAAACAGATCATAGAGGAGCAAGGATGGAAAGCAGGGAAACCAGTTATGGTGATATTTAAATAATGCAGGCTAATGATGTTGATGGCTTGGATCAAGATAGTGGCAGGGGAAGTGATAAGAAATGGGCAGATTTTGAATATATAATATATGTCAAGCCAGGAAGATTTGTGTATGGAATATGAGAGAGAGGAATCAACCATGACTCCAGTTTTTATCCTGAGCAAATAGAGTGGAGTTGCTATATGCTGAAATACAAAAACTTTGAAAAAAGCAGGTTTAGTGAGAAAGATCAGGAGCATAGTTTTTTATTTTATTTATTTATTTATTTGTTTTATTATACTTTAAGTTCCAGGGTACATGTGCACAACGTGCAGGTTTGTTACATATGTATACATGTGCCGTATTGGTTTGTTGCACCCATTAACTCATCATTTACATTAGGTATTTCTCCTAATGCTATCCCTCCCCCATTCCCCCACCCCATGACAGGGTGTGTGATGTCCCCCGCCCTGTGTCCAAGTGTTCTCATTGTTCAATTCCCACCTATGAGTGAGAACATGCGGTGTTTGGTTTTCTCTCCTTGCGATAGTTTCCTCAGAATGATGGTTTCCAGCTTCATCCATGTCCCTACAAAGGACATGAACTCATCTTTTTTTATGGCTGCATAGTATTCCATGGTGTATATGTGCCACATTTTCTCAATCCAGTGTATCATGGATGGACATTTGGGTTGGTTCCAAGTCTTTGCTACTGTGAATACTGCCACAATAAATATACATGTGCATGTGTCTTTATAGCAGCATGATTTATAATCCTTTGGGTATATACCCAGTAATGGTATGGTTGGGTCAAATGGTATTTCTAGTTCTAGATCCTTGAGGAATCCCCACACTGTCTTCCACAATGGTTGAACTAGTTTACAGTCCCACCAACAGTGTAAAAGCATTCCTATTTATCCACATCCTCTCCAGCACCTGTTGTTTCCTGACTTCTTAATGATCACCATTCTAACTGGTGTGAGATGGTATCTCATTGTGGTTTTGATTTGCATTTCTCTGATGGCCAGTGATGATGAGCATTTTTTCATGTATGTGTTGGCTGCATAAATGTCTTTTGAGAAGTGTCTGTTCATGTCCTTCACCCACTTTTTGATGGGGTTGTTTGATTTTTTCTTGTAAATTTGTTTAAGTTCTTTGTAGATTCTGGATATTAGCTCTTTGTCAGATGAGTAGATTGCAAAAATTTTCTCCCATTCTGTAGGTTGCCTGTTCACTCTGATGGTAGTTTCTTTTGCTGTGCAGAAGCTCTTTAGTTTAATTAGATCCCATTTGTCTATTTTGGCTTTTGTTGCCATTGCTTTTGGTGTTTTAGTCATGAAGCCCTTGCCCATGCCTATGTCCTGAATGGTATTGCCTAGGTTTTCTTCTAGGGTTTTTATGGTTTTATGTTCAACATTTAAGTCTTAATCCATCTTGAATTAATTTTTGTATAAGGTGTGAGGAAGGGATCCAGTTTCAGCTTTCTACTTATGACTAGCCAGTTCTCCCAGCATCATTTATTAAATAGGAAATACTTTCTCCATTTCTTGTTTTGGTCAGGTTTGTCAAAGATCAGATGGTTGTAGATGTGTGGTGTTATCTCTGAGGCCTCTGTTCTGTTCCATTGGTCTACATCTCTGTTTTGGTACCAGTACCATGCTGTTTTGGTTACCATAGCCTTGTAGTAGAGTTTGAAGTCAGGTAGCATGATGCCTCCAGCTTTGTTCTTTTGGCTTAGGATTATCTTGACAATGTGGGCTCTTTTTTGGTTCCATGTGAACTTTAAAATAGTTTTTTCCAATTCTGTGAAGAAAGTCATTGGTAGCTTGATGGGGATGGCATTGAATCTATAAATTACCTTGGGCAGAATGGCCATTTTCACGATATTGATTCTTCCTATCCATGAGCATGGAATGTTCTTCTATTTGTTTGTGTCCTCTTTCATTTCGTTGAGAAGTGGTTTGTAGTTCTCCTTGAAGAAGTCCTTCACATCCCTTATAAGTTGTATTCCTAGGTATTTTATTCTTTTTGAAGCAATTGTGAATGGGAGTTCACTCATTATTTGGCTCTCTGCTTGTCTGTTATTGGTGTATAAGAATGCTTATGATACATCTCTAGAACTCTTCACCCCAAATCAACAGAATATACATTCCTCTCAGCACCACATTGCACTTATTCCAAAATTGAACACATAGTTGGAAGTAAAGCACTCCTCAGCAAATGTAAAAGAACAGAAATCATAACAAACTGTCTCTCACACCACAGTGCAATCAAATTAGAATTTAGGATTAAGAAACTCACTCAAAACTGCACGACTACATGGAAACTGAACAACCTGCTCCTAAATGACTACTGGGTACATAATGAAATGAAGGCAGAAATAAAGATTTTCTTTGAAATCAATGAAAAGAAAGACACAACATTCCAGAATCTCTGGGACACATTTAAAGCAGTGTGTAGAGGGAAATTTATAGCACTAAATGCCCACAAGAGAAAGCAAGAAAGATCTAAAATCGACACCCTAACATCAATTAAAAGAACCAGAGAAGCAAGAGCAAACAAATTCAAAAGCTAGCAGAAGGCAAGAAATAACTAAGATCAGAGCAGAACTGAAGAAAATAGAGACACAAAAAACCCTTCAAAACATCAATGAATCCAGGAGCTGGCTTTTTGAAAACATCAACAACATTGATAGACCGCTAGCAAGACTAATAAAGAAGAAAAGAGAGAAGAATCAAATCGACAAAATAAAAAATGATAAAAGGAATATCATCACCGATCCCACAGAAATACAAACTACCATCAGAGAATACTATAAACACCTCTATGCAAATAAACTAGAAAATCTAGGAAGAAATGGATAAATTCCTCGACACATAGACTCCCCCCAAGACTAAACCAGGAAGAAGTTGAATCTCTGAATAGGCCAGTAACAGGCTCTGAAATTGAGGCAATAATTAATAGCCTACCACCCAAAAGAAGTCCAGGACCAGATGGATTCACAGCCGAATTCTACCAGAGATACAAAGAGGAGCTGGTACCATTCCTTCTGAAACTATTCCAATCCATAGAAAAAGAGGGAATCCTCCCTAACTCATTTTATGAGGCCGGCATCATCCTGATATCAAAGCCTGGCAGAGACACAACAAAAAAAAGAGAATTTTAGACCAATATCCCTGATGAACATCGATGCAAAAATCCTCAATAAAATACTGGCAAACTGAATCCAGCAGCAGATCAAAAAGCTTATCCACCAAGATCAAGTTGGCTTCATCCCTGGGATGCAAGGCTGGTTCAACATATGCAAATAAATAAACGTAATCCATCACATAAACAAAACCAAAGACAAAAACCACATGATTATCTCAATAGATGCAGAAAACACCTTCGACAAAATTCAACAGCCCTTCATGCTAAAAACTCAATAAACTAGGTATTGATGGAACGTATCTTAAAATAATAAGAGCTATTTATGACAAACCCACAGCCAGTATCATACTGAATGGGCAAAAACTGGAAGCATTCCCTTTGAAAACTGGCACAAGACAGGAATGCCCTCTCTCACTACTCCTGTTCAACATAGTGTTGGAAGTTCTGGCCAGGGCAATCAGGCAAGAGAAAGAAATAAAGGGTATTCAGTTAGGAAAAGAGGAAGTCAAATTGTCCCTGTTTGCAGATGACATGATTGTATATTTAGAAAACCGCACCGTCTCAGCCCCAAATCTCCTTAAGCTGATAAGTAACTTCAGCAAAGTCTCAGGAGCATAGTTTTTTGATTGTCAATATTTTGTTGCTGAAATAGGAAATTCATCAATTGAGGGGGAGAGGGAGGAAAAGGTAAGGAAGGCTTGAGGCCTGTCACATAGATTTTAGGATTTTTTGGAAAAAAAGTCTTCTACTTATGAAGACTTCTATATCCTGAGATTATAAAAATAGATTTATATATTTCTTACAGGATTTTCATGGTTTTTTTCTGTACATTTGCATTTTAATGCACCTGAGTATTTCTGTATGTTGTATGAGGTGAGAAACTAACTTTATTTTTTTTCCCAAATAAATATCCAGTTGACTGAGCCTCATTTGTTACAAACTCAATTCTTTATTCACTGATATAAAATTCTATTTAAATTTTTTTTCCAAATTTGTTCATGAATTTTTTTTCTGGAATGAGTGAATTTTAACATTTTACTAATGGAATCAAAATTACCATAATAAATTGTCTCTACCTTTTTAATGGTTGATAGCAGAAAAATATGTTTTAATTGGTAAATGTCCAAAGTATATTCAACTCTACAAGCAAGAGGTTAGCTTTTAGTTCTTCTGTGTGACCTACAAGTATATTTCAGTAAGCAAATTTTACACTAAATTTAGAAACTTAACAAAGATGATATTGTGGAAATAATGTAAAGTAGTCTGTTGTTTCTTTCAGATGGCATTATTATACCTTAAAATAGTGACATGTTGAAAAAATAAAAGTTTTTTTTAGCTCACTTCTATTAGGTACAGGTGATCTTTGCTTTTGCACAAATTTCAGTTATCATTACTTAACACCGATCCACAACAACATTGTTTAAATTTTAGTTGCTATCATATATTAACTCTTCCATTTATAAATCATCATCTAAATAAGAGATGTGCATTACAATCAGTGGACAGTAATTTCACTTCTTTCAAATTCTGTCACTAATTAGTAACCATGCATCTGTTCAGTTCCTGCACTGACAGCAAAGCATTTAGTTGTGTCACCTCCTTGTCTCCCAGTGATAAAGCAATGTGACATTTTACAAAAATGGATAATCAAAAGAGAAAATTAGCCAACAAAGAAGAAAGTGCAACAAATAAAAAAAAAAAGGAAAGTGATAGCACTGGAAGTAAGGTTTGAATCTAAAGTAAATGGGGTTATAGAATTAATAGCCAACCATAGAATTGTAGACACTGCCACCATTTGAGAGACTCTAGATATGCAGCTAAAGAACTTAGTGAAGGCAAACTTATCAACATTAATGAGGAAAGGAGCACTGATGAAAAGGATGAAGATGTCACAGAGGAAGTGTTGCCATCACAAATTTCACATTAAAGGAACTCTTGGAGATATTTTACAAGTTTGAAAGTATAAAGGTTAACATGCTGGAAGCTGATCTCAGTTTAGAAACAGTGAGACAATTTCTGTGCCAAGGCATAGAAAAGATGTGTGCTCTGTATTGTAAGTTATACGAGAAGAAGGGAGACACTGTTCAAATTACTCTTGGTAACTTTTTTACAATGAAATAAATCACTTTATTTTTCAATGTTTCTAATGTTTAAATTAGCATTTACCAAATAAATATTGGATTTACTATTTTTTATTTCTTTATACATGTGTATCTGACATTGAAACATATTTTAATGTTTTGATAACATTTTTAAAGGTCATAGAATAATCACATTTTCCCCCATTGATTATTAAGATCACTTTACATGACTTTGGTTTGCAGTTTCATTTTTCCAGTTCCACACTACCACGTGAAACAAAGAGTACCCATATTATAAAGGAAGAGAAGAAGAACAGTTTTAGGAAATATAATGGTATGATTGAGGGAAAACAAGCATAAGACAAATTTCTGTAATTACTGAGTTGTTAAGAAATAGGAATAGTGGTAAAATATCAGATAGGTAGTTTGTTTTATGGATGTCACTGTTTATGAAACAGCAGCTCTGTTAGTCAAAAAGCATGATTAATAAAGTATACTGAAAACCGCAGACAAGGAGTCAGTAGGCAGAAATTTGAGTCCTGGGTTTGTGTACATGACCTTGATAAGTCACTTAATTCTTCAGTGTCTTCAGTACCTTGTCCATAAAAAGTGGGAGAAAAAAATATCCTACTTTTTGTAGTTATTGTGAGGTTTCAGTGAGATTAAAACATGCTTCATCAAAAAGAAAAAAAAGGAAAAGGAATGAAACACTTTGTAAATTATAAAGCATTCTATACATAGTATTTCTTTTTATCTAAAATGAAAGGGCTGGAGTAGAGGGTGTCTAAGTTATCTGGAATTCTCAAATATAATGACTCTATGGAACTATATGAATCTGTAATGCTCTCTTAATATAGTGTAATTGTTCTAACCTTCATAACTCCTTTTTAAAATCTAATCATACTACAGATTCATCCCTTTCATAATCCCAGATGGCTTTTATGCTGAAATTGACAAGTGTATCCTAAAATTCATATGGAAGTGCAAGGAACCCAGAATAGTCAAAGAAATCTTGAAAAGAACAGATTTGGAGGACTCACTCTTCTGGATTTCAAAACTTACTACAACTATGATACCAGCACTGGGTAGACATAGAGACTGATGGAATAGATAGAGTCCAGAAATACCCATACATTTTTGGTCAACTGATTTTCAACGTAGGTACCAAAACAATTTAAAGGGAGTTAAGGATAGTCTTTTCAACAAATGATGCTGGAACATGGATGCAGCTGGAGGCTACTATCTATCCTAAGCAAATTAATGCAGAAGCAGAAAACCAAATAGCACATGTTCTCACTTAAAGTTTGGAGGTAAGTATTGGGTATACACGGACGCAAAGATGGGACAATAAATTCTGGGTATTCCCAAAAGGGGTAGGGAATGGGGGAAGTGTTGACAAACCTATGGAGTACTATGTTCACTACTTGGGCAATGGGAACATTAGAAGCCCAAACATCAACATCACATAATATACCCATGTAACACACCTGCATACATAACCCCTGGATCTAAAATAAAAAACAAAACAAAAATCAAATCATGCTGGGAAAAGAGGATACCTGTCTGCAAAAGAATGAATCTGGACCCCTATCTCATACTGTTTACAAATATTAACTCCAACTGGATTACTGACCTAAATATAAGAACTAAACCATAAACATATTAGGATAAAAGATGACTAAATTCTTGTGACCTTGCATTAGGTAATGGTTTCTTAGCTATGACACTAAAAGCACAAACAACTAAAGGAAAAATAAATTGGGCTATATTAAAATTCATTAGGTAATGGTTTCTTAGCTATGACACTAAAAGCACAAAAAACTAAAGAAAAAATAAATGGGGCTATATTAAAATTTAATGTGTTTTCTGTTGCAAATGATACCATCAAGAAAGTGAATAGACAGCTCACGAGATGAAAGAAAATATTTGCAAATCATATATGAGATAAAGGATTTGTATACAGAATATATAAAGAATTCTTATAATTCAATGGAAAGCAAATAACTCAGTTTTTAAAAGTGCACAAAGTGAATTGGACCTAACAAGCATATACAAAATATTCTATCCAAGAAAAATGCAGAATATACATTTTTGCAACTGCACATGGAACATTCTCCAGAATAGACAATATATTAGAGCACAAAGTAAGTCTTCATACACTTAAAAAGATTAAAACCACACAGCATATATTTTTTAATCATGATGGAGTGAAATTAGAAATCAATGGCAGAAAGTAAACTGGAAAATCTACTAATGCATGTAAATTAAACAAGACACTCTTAACCAATGAGGCAAAGAAGAAATCACGAGGGTAGTTAGAAAATGTAATGTCTTTTTTTTTTTTTTTTTTGACAGAGTCTTATTCTGTTACCCAGGTTGGAGTGCAGTGGCGTGATTGTGGCTCACTGCAACCTCTGCCTTCCAGGCTCAAGCAATTCTCATGCCTCAGCCTCCTGAGTAGCTGGGATTACAGATACGCACCACCATGCTTAGCTAACTTTTTGTAGAGATGGGGTTTTGCCATGTTGGCCAGTTGGTCTTGAACTCCTGACCTCAAGCAATCCACCCTCCTTGGCCTCCCGAAGTGCTGGGATTGCAGGCATGAGCCACCATGTCTGGCAGAAAATATAATGAGACAAATGAAAATGAAACCACAACATACCAAAACTTACAGGATGTAGTGAAAGCAATGCTAAATGGGAAATTAATAGCTGTAAATACTTACATTAGAGAAGAAACATCTCAAATCAAAAACCTAACTTTATATCTTAAAGAACTAGAAAAAGAAAAACTAAATCCAAAACTAGCAGAAAGAAAGAAATAATAAAGATTAGAGCAGAGATAAATAAAATACAGAACTAAAAAAATCATAGATGAAGTCAACAAAACTAAAAGTTGTTTCTTCAAAAAGATAACAAAATAGAAAAAGTTTTAGCTAGCTTGACTACGAGAAAAAGAGAGAAGACTCAACTAAAATCAGAAATAAAAGAGGAGACATTACTACCAATCTTACAGAACTAAAAATATATGAGACTGCTATGAACAGGTGTTTGCTAACAAATTAGATAACCTGGATGAAATGGGCAAATTCCTAGAAAGACACAATCTACCAAGACTGAATCATAGAAGTAGATTATATGAATAGACCTAAAGTGAGTAAGAAGATTGACTCAGTAATCAAAAACCTTCCAATAAAGAAAAGCTCAGGACCAGATGGCTACACTGGTGAATTCTACCAATCTTTTTTTTTTTTTTTTTTTTGAGACAGGGTCTCGCTATGTTGCCCATGCTGGATGGAGTGCAGTGGTGCAGTTACGGCTCACTGCAGCCTTGTCCTTGTGGGCTCAAGTGATCTTCAGCCTCCCAAATATTTTCCAAACAATTAAAGAAGGATTAACAGCATTTGTTTTCAAGGTCTTCCAAAAAAATTGAAGAGGAGGGAACACTTCCAAACTCATTATATTATACCTGGATTACCCTGATACCAAATCCAGACAAAGACACTACAATAAAAGAAAGCTACAGACCAAAATCCCTTATGAATATTGATGCAAAAAATCCTTAACAAAATACTAGCATACTGAATTCAACAGCATATTAAAAGGATTATATGCCATGGTCAAGTGAGATTTTTTCCTGGGATGCAAGGATAGTTCAGCATACAAAAATCATTAGTGTAATACACCATCACACTAACAGAATGAAGGAGAAATCCCACATGATCACTTAATTAATGCAAAAAAAAGCATTTGACAAAATTCAACACTGTTTCATGATTAAAAAAACACACCACAAGCTAGGAATAGAGGCGAACTATCTACTTATTATAAAGGTCATATATGAAAAAACCCACAGCTAACAATGGTAAAAGTCTGAATGCTTTTCCTCTAAGACCAAGAAGAAGTTAAGGATTCTTAATTTTACTACTTCCTTTCAACATAGTACTGGAATTCCTAGCCAGACCAATTAGGCAAGAAAAAGAAATAAAAGTCATCTTAATTGGAATGGAAGAAGTAAAATTATCTTTGTTCAGAGATGATATAATGCTATGTAGAAAACTCTATAAAGATACCATATATGAGGAAAATTGGTAGAACTAATAAACAAATTCAGCAAAGATTCAGGATAAAAAATCAACACACAGCAGTCAGTTTTGAATGTGTTGATGCATCAACAATGAACATTCCAAAAAGGAAATTAAGAAAATTAAATTTACAGTTGCATCAAAAAGAATAAAATACTTAAGAATAAACCTAACCAAGAAGGTGGAAGACTTGTGCTCTGAAGACTACAAAATATTGCTAAAAGGAATTAAAGAAGACAGAAATAAATGGAAGATTTAATACTGTTAAAATGTCCATACTACCCAAAGCAATACACAGATTCAATGCAATGCCTATCAAAACTCCAATGGCATTTTTTTTTCCAGAAACGAAAAACTTAGTCTAATTCACAAGGAAATCTCAAGGGACCCCAACTAGCCAAAACAATTCTAAAAAAGAACCAGGTTGGAGGACTCATAATAATTTTTTATTACAAAACATATTACAAAGTTATAGTAATCAAAGCGGTGTGGTGCTGACATAAAGACAGCAAATAGACCAATGTAATAGATAGACCAGAGATAAAATCTCTGGTCTGTAGTTGAATGATCTTTGAGAAGGGTGCTCAATGGGGAAAGGCGTTCAACAAATGCGTGCTGGGTAAAATGAATGTCCATATGCAGAAGAATGGAGTTGAACCATTTTCTTACATCATATATAAAATTAATTCAAAAAAGAATGAAGACCCAAATGTAAGACCTAAAACTATAAAACTCTTAGAAGAAAACATGGGACAACATGCCTCATGACATTAGATTTTTTTCAATGATTTCTTGGATATGACACCGAAATCACAGGCAACAAAAGGAAAAATAGATTAATTGGACAACATCAAAATGTTAAGCTTTTGTGCATCCAAGAACACTACTAATAGAGTGAAAAGGCAACTCATGGGATGGAAGAAAATATTTGTAAATTGTATATCTGGTAAAAGATTAATTTCCAGAATTTTAAAAAGAACTCCTACAAGTCAATAACAAAAGCCATCAAACAACCCAATTCAGAAATAAGCAAATGACTTGAATAGACCTTTCTTCAAAGATGATATACAAATGGCAAATTAGTACATGAAAAGATGGTCAACATCACTAATCATTAGGGAAATGCAGTCAATTCTACAGTGAGATAACACTTCATACCCATTAAGAAGGCTATTATATAAAAAACAGTAAATAACAAGTGTTGGTGAGGATGTGGAGAAGTTGAAACTCTCCTGTATTGCTAGTAGGAATGTAAAATTGTGCAGCCACTATGGAAAACATTATGGCAGTTCTTCAAAAGTAAACACAGAATTATCACATGATCTAGCAATTTCACTTCTGGAGACACATCTAACATAATTGAAAACAAAAATGGGACCTCAAAGAGATGTTTTTGTAGCCATGCTTCTAGCAACATTATTCACAAGTCACAAGGTGGAAGCATCCCAAATGTCCATTGATAGAGGAATGTGTAATAAAATGTGGTATGCACATACAATAGATATTTTTTGACCTTAAAATGGAATAATATTCTGATACATACTACAACATGGATTAACTTTGAAGCCGTTATGCTAAGTGAAATAAGCCAGTTATAAAAAGACAAATATTACATGACCCCAGTTACATAAGGTACCTAGAACAGTCAATTTCATAGAGACAGAAAGTAGAATGGTAATTGCTCAGGGTTGGGGGAGGGGAAAATAAGGAGATATTGGCCAAAGGGTACAAACATTTAGTTAGTTATAAGATGAATAAACTATAGGGATCAAATGTACAGCATGGGCACTATAGTTTAAAATATTGTGTTGTATACTTGAAATTTGTTGAGAGTAGATCTTAATTGCTTTCACCACACACTGAAAAAAAAATTGTAACTAGGTGAAGTGCTAGATGTGTTAACTAATTTCATTGTGGATATGAGTATAAGGTTTCCGTTTGGGTTGATAAAAAAAATTCTGGAGATATATGGTGGTGATGGTTGCAAAAAGTGTGAATGTTGTTTATGCCACAGGACTATACCCTTAAAAATAATTAAAATGGTAAGATTTATGTTCTGTATATTTTGATACTCTAAAAAGCCACATAAAATGAAAATATTAATTAGCTTGATTTAATCATTTCACAATGTATACATGTATCATAACATCACATCATACTCTATAAATGTATATAGTTTTTATCAGTTAAAAATAAAAAATTTTTAAGTGAAAAAATGAACAAAGGAATTGCATAGCTATTTCTCTAAGAAAGATATACAAATGGCCAGTATGTACATGAAAAGGTGTTTAACCTCATTAGTCATTATGAAAATGCAAATCAAAACCACATTGAGATACCACTTCACACTTACTTGAGTAGGCATAATAAAGAGAGAAAATAACAAATGTTGGCAAGGATGTGAAGAAATTAGAACCCTTTTGCATTGCCAGTGGGAATGTAAAATGATGCAGCTGCTGTGAAAAAATATTTGACAGTGCCTCAAAAAGTTAAATAAAGAGTTATCATATGGCTCAGCAATTCCACTCCTAGGTATTTTCCCAAGAGAAATGAAGCTGTATTTCTGCACAGAAACTTGTACTTGAATACTCACAGCAGCCAAAAGTGAAGAAAACCCAAATCACAAGAATGGCTAAACAAAATGTGCTATCCCAGAGAAAATTGAGGAGAGTGAGGATCATCATGGTGGACGGGAGACAGGACTGGATTACAGCTCCAACTCGGACAGACAGAGCAGCATACAGAGGTACGCATTGTGAATTTAGTTCCAGATCAACTGCAACAACAAACCAGTAATCACAAGAGGATACACAGACCCTCTGAAGGAAGTGGACTTCTCTTGCAGGACCCAGGAGACACCCCAAATACTGTGAGTGCCCCAAATATAGAAGTGGAAAGTGGAGATCCTTCTCTCCCAAATACACACCGCCACTGGAGAAACTGGAGGTCTGTTTGTGGGAGAAGTTTCTGACCTTACCTGGAGCTGAGTCCATTTAGAGAGCCAAGTGAAATACAGGGGTAGAGGAAGCAGCAGGAAAGGCCCTGGGGGCTTGCTGGGTCACCAAGCAGGCCATTCCTGCCTGGCACCACAGGGATCCATCGGGAGGGCAGCCAGAGGAGTGGGGGAAATCACCACAGGGAGAAGGAAGCCTCCAGCTGAACTTTGTAACAACTTGAACCAGGCGAGAAGCCTCCTGGCCAGAACTCGGGGGAGGGCATGAATCCAGTGTGCAGACTCCACAGATGGGGGAAGAACCAAGCCCTTTTCTTTTGCAGCTTGGTGGCAGGTAGCCTGCAGCAAGTTCTCAAGCTCTGCTTACCCACCACCTGGAAACAGACTTGGGGCTGTTAATAGGGGCACAGTGGGAGTAAGATCGGCCCTTTGATTTGTGTGGGAGTTGGGTGAGGCCTGTGACTGCTGGTTTTCCCCCACTTCTCTGACAATCTGCATGACTCAGCAGAGGCACCCATAATCCTCCTAGGTACACAACCCCATTGATCTGGGAACCTCACCTCCATCCCCCACAGCAGCCACAACAAGACCTGCCCAAGGAGGGTCTGAGCTCAGAGGTCCCTAGCCCTGCCCCCACCTGATGAGCCTTTCCTATCCACCCTAGTAGCTGAAAACAAAGGGCATATAATCTTCAGATTTCTAGGGCCCCACCTACCACTGGTTCCTCTCCATACTACCACAGCTGATGCTTTCTGGAAAGTGCCACCTCCTGGCAGGAAGCCAACCAGCCCCAAAATAGAGCATTAAACCACCAAAGATAAGAACCCTCACAGAGTACATTTCACCCCCTGCCACCTCCACTGGAAGAGGTGCTCGTACCCGTGGCTGAGAGACCATAGACAGTTCACATCACAGGACTTTGTGCAGACAATTCTCAGTAGCAGCTGAGAGCTGGGTAGACTTTCTGGGTGGCTAAACCAAGAAGAGAGACAATAATCACTGCAGTGCCCCTCACAGGAAGCCACATCCATAGGAAAAGGGGGAGAGTACTACATCAAGGGAACATCCCATGGGACAGAGGGATCAGAAAAACAGACTTCAGCCCTAGACCTACCCTGTGACAGAGCCTACCCAAATGAGAAGGAACCAGAAAACCAACTCTGGTAATATGAAAAAACAAGGCTCTTTAACGCTCCCCCTCTCCAAAAAAAAAAAAAAAAAAAAGTCACACTAGTTCACCAGCAATGGATCCAAACCAAGAAGAAATCCCTGATTTACCTGAAAAAGAATTCAGGAGGTTACTTATTAAGCTAATCAAGGAGGCACCAGAGAAAGGTGAAGCCCAATGTAAGGGAATCCAAAATATGATACAACAATTGAATGGAGAAATATTAAAGGAAATAGATAGCATAAATAAAAACAATCAAAACTTCAGGAAACAATGAACACACTTATAGAAATGCAAAATGCTCTGGAAAGTCTCAGCAATAGAATTGAACAAGTAGAAGAAAGAAATTCAGAGCTCAAAGAATAAGAAAATATAAACAAAGCCTCCAAGAAGTCTAAGATTATGTTAAACAACCAAACCTAAGAATAATCGGTGTTTCTGAGGAAGAAGAGAAATCTAAAAGTTTGGAAAACATATTTGGGGAATAATTAAGGAAAACTTCCCCAGCCTTGCTAGAGACCTAGACATCCAAATACAAGAAGCACAAAGAACACCTGGGAAATTCATCACAAATCGATCATTGCCTAGGGACATCGTCATCAGGTTATCTAAAGATAAGATGAAGGAAAGAATCTTAAGAGCTGTGAGGCAAAAGCACCAGGTAACCTATAAAGGAAAACCTATCAGATCAACAGCAGAATTCTCAGCAGAAACCCTACAAGCTTGAAGGGATTGGGGCCCTATCTTCAGCCTCCTCAAACAAAACAATTATCAGCCAAGAATTTTGTATCCAGTGAAACTAAGCATCATATATTAAGGAAAGATACAGTTGTTTTCACACAAACAAATGCTGAGAGAATTCACCACTACCAAGCCACCACAACAAGAACTGAGGAAAGGAGCTCTAAAACTTGAAACAAATCCTGGAAACACATAAAAACAGAACCTCTTTAAAGCATAAATCACATAGGACCTACAAAACAAAACTACAAGTTAAAAGGCAAAAATAAAAACCCCAAAATACCAAGGTACGCAGGCAACAAATAGCATGATGAATGCAATGGTACCTCACATCTGAATGCTAACATTGAGTGTAAATGGCCTAAATGCTCCACTTAAAAGATATAGAACTACAGAATGGATAAGAACTCACCAACCAATGATCTGCTGCCTTCAGGAGACTCACCTAACACATAAGGACTCACATAAACTTAAAGTAAAGGAGTGGAAAAAAGCCTTTCATGCAAATAGACACCAAAAGCGAGCAAAAGTAGCTATTGTTCTATCAGACAAAATAAACTTTAAAGCAACAACAGTTAAAAGAGACAAAGAGGGACATTCTATAATGCTAAAGGGCCTTGTCCAACAGGAAAATACCACAATCCTAAATATATATGCACCTAACACTGGAGTTCCCAAATTTATAAAACAATTACTAATAGACCTAAGAAATGAGATAGACAGCAACACAATAATATTGAGGAACTTCAGTCCTCTACTGACAGCACTAGACAGGTCATCAAAACAGAAAGTCAACAAAGAAACAATAGATTTAAACTATACCTTGGAACAAATGGACTTAACAGATATATACAGAACATTCCATCCAACAACCACAGAATACACATTCTATTCAAAAGCCCATGAACTTTCTCCAAGATAGACCATATGATAGGCCATAAAAGAAGCCTCAATAAATTTAAGAACATTGAAATCATGTCAAGCACTCTCAGACCACAGTGGAATAAAACTGGAAATCAAATCCAAAAGGAATCTGCAAATACATGGAATTTAAACAACTTCCTCTTGGGCCGGGCATGGTGGCTCACGCCTGTAATCCCAGCACTTTGAGAGGCCAGTTTGGGCAGATCACCTGAGGTCAGGAGTTTGAGACTAGCCTGGCCAACATGGTGAAACCTTGTGCCTACTAAAATTACAAAAAATAGCTGGGGATGGTGGCAGGCACCTGTAATCCCAGCTACTCGAGAGGCCAAGGCAGGAGAATCACTTGAACCCAGGAGGCGGAGGTTGCAGTAAGCCGAGATTATGCCACTGCACTCCAGCCTGGGTGACAGAACAAGACTCCGTCTCCAAACAACAACAACAACAACAACAAAAAAAAAAAAAAAAAAAAGCAAAGAAAAGAAACATGTTCCTAAATGAGCATTGGGTCAAAAACGAAATCAAGATGAAAATTAAAAAATTGTTTGAACTGAACGATAATAATGATATAACCTATCAAAGCCATTGGGATACAGCAAAGGTGGTGCAAAGAGGAAAGTTCTTAGCCCTAAATGCCTACATCAAAAAGACGAAAAGAGCACAAACTGATATTCTAAGGTCACACCTCAAGGAACTAGAGAATCAAGAACAAATCAAATCCAAACCCAGCAGAAGAAAGGAAGTCACCAAGATCAGGGCAGAACTAAATGAAATTGAAACAAAAAAGAATTGCAAAAGATAAATGAAACAAATAGCTGCTTCTTCAAAAACATAAATAAAATTGGTAGACCATTACCAAGATTAAGAAAAGAAGAGAGAAAATCCAAAGAACGTCATTAAGAAATGACACAGGAGATATTACAACTGACACCACTGAAATAAAAAAGATTATTCAAGGCCACTATGAACACCTTTATGTACATAAACTAGAAAACCTAGAAGAGATGGCTAAATTCCTGGAAAAATAAAACCCTCCCATCTTTTTTTTTTTTTTTACAATTAGTATTAAAATGGGAAGCATATCTAGCTCCCAGATCTTGGTTACTTTTTTTAAAAATTATTATTATTATACTTTAAGCTTTAGGGTACATGTGCACAATGTGCAGGTTTGTTACATATGTATACATGTGCCATGTTGGTGTGCTGCACCCATTAACTCGTCATTTAGCATTAGGTATATCTCCTAATGCTATCCTTCCCCCCTCCCCTGACCCCACAACCGTCCCTGGTGTGTGATGTTCCCCTTCCTGTGTCCATGTGTTCTCACTGTTCAACTCCCACCCATGAATGAGAACATGCGGTGTTTGGTTTTTTGTCCTTGCCATAGTTTGCTGAGAATGGTAGTCTCCAGCTTCATCCATGTCCCTACAAAGGACATGAACTCATCATTTTTTATGACTGCATAGTATTCCATGGTGTATATGTGCCACATTTTCTTAATCCAGTCTATCATTGTTGGACATTTGAGTTGGTTCCAAGTCTTTGCTATTGTGAATAGTGCCGCAATAAATATACATGTGCATGTGTCTTTATAGCAGCATGATTTATAATCCTTTGGGTATATACCCAGTAATGGGATGGCTGGGTCTAATGGTATTTCTAGTTCTAGATCCCTGAGGAATTGCCACACTGACTTCCACAATGGTTGAACTAGTTTACAGTCCCACCTACAGTGTAAAAGTGTTCGTATTTCTCCACATCCTCTCCAGCACCTGTTGTTTCCTGATTTTTTAATGATCGCCATTCTAACTGGTGTGAGATGGTATCTCATTGTGGTTTTGATTTGCATTCCTCTGATGGCCAGTGAGGATAAGCATTTTTTCATGTGTTTTTTGGCTGCATAAATGTCTTCTTTTGAGAAGTGTCTGTTCATATCCTTTCCCCACTTTTTGATGGGGTTGTTTGTTTTTTTCTTGTAAATTTGTTTGAGTTCATTGTAGATTCTGGATATTAGCCCTTTGTCAGATGAGTAGATTGCAAAAATTTTCTCCCATTCTGTAGGTTGCCTGTTTACTCTGATGGTAGTTTCTTTTGCTGTGCAGAAGCTCTGTAGTTTAATTAGATCCCATTTGTCAATTTTGGCTTTTGTTGTCATAGCTTTTGGTGTTTTAGACATGAAGTCCTTGCCCATGCCTGTGTCCTGAACGGTATTGCCTAGGTTTTCTTCTAGGGTTTTTATGGTTTTATGTCTAACATTTAAGTCTTTAATCCATCTTGAATTAATTTTTGTATAACGTGTAAGGAAGGTATCCAGTTTCAGCTTTCTCCATATGGCTAGCCAGTTTTCCCAGCACCATTTATTAAATAGGGAATCCTTTCCCCATTGCTTGTTTTTGTCAGGTTTGTCAAAGATCAGATAGTTGTAGATATGCGGCATTATTTCTGAGGGCTCTGTTCTGTTCCATTGATCTATATCTCTGTTTTGGTACCAGTACCATGCTGTTTTGGTTACTGTAGCCTTGTAGTATAGTTTGAAGTCAGGTAGCGTGATGCCTCCAGCTTTGTTCTTTTGGCTTAGGACTGACTTGGTGATGCAGGCTCTTTTTTGGTTCCATATGAACTTTAAAGTAGTTTTTTCCAATTCTGTGAAGAAAGTCATTGGTAGCTTGATGGGGATGGCATTGAATCTATAAATTACCTTGGGCAGTATGGCCATTTTCACAATATTGATTCTTCCTACCCATGAGCATGGAATGTTCTTCCATTTGTTTGTATACTCTTTTATTTCATTGAACAGTGGTTTGTAGTTCTCCTTGAAGAGGTCCTTCACATCCCTTGTAAGTTGGATTCCTAGGTATTTTATTCTCTTTGAAGCAATTGTGAATGGGAGTTCACTCATGATTTGGCTCTCTGTTTGTCTGTTATTGGTGTATAAGAATGCTTGTGATTTTTGCACATCGATTTTGTATCCTGAGACTTTGCTGAAGTTGCTTATCAGCTTAAGGAGATTTGGGGCTGAGACGATGGGGTTTTCTAGATATACAATCCTGTCATCTGCAAATAGGGACAATTTGACTTCCTCTTGTCCTAATTGAATGCCCTTTATTTTCTTCTCCTGCCTCATTGCCCTGACCAGAACTTCCAACACTATGTTGAATAGGAGTGGTGAGAGAGGGCATCCCTGTCTTGTGCCAATTTTCAAAGGGAATGCTTCCAGTTTTTGCCCATTCAGTATGATATTGGCTTTGAGTTTGTCATAGATAGCTCTTATTATTTTGAGATACATCCCATCAATACCTAATTTATTGAGAGTTTTTAGCATGAAGGTTGTTGAATTTTGTCAAAGGCCTTTTCTGCATCTATTGAGATAATCATGTGGTTTTTGTCTTTGGTTCTGTTTATATGCTGGATTACGTTTATTGATTTGCGAGTGTTGAACCAGCCTTGCATCCCAGGGATGAAGCCCACTTGATCATGGTGGATAAGCTTTTTGATGTGTTGCTGGATTTGGTTTGCCAGTATTTTATTGAGGATTTTTGCATCAATGTTCATCAAGGATATTGGTCTAAAATTCTCTTTTTTTGTTGTGTCTCTGCCAGGCTTTGGTATCAGGATGATGCTGGCCTCATAAAATGAGTTAGGGAGGATTCCCTCTTTTTCTATGGATTGGAATAATTTCAGAAGGAATGGTGCCAGCTCCTCCTTGTACCTCTGAAAACCCTCCCATCTTAAATCAGGAAGAATTAGATACCCTGAACAGACCAACAACAAGCAGCAAGCTTGAAATGGTAATTAAAAAATTACCAGCAAAAAAATGTCTAGGACCAGATGAATTCACAACAGAATTCCGCCAGACATTCAAAGAAGAATTGGCACCAGTACTTTTGACACTATTCCACAAGACAGAGAAAGAAGGAGCCCTCCCTAATTCATTTTAGGAGGCCAGCATCAGCCTAATACCGAGACCAAAAAAGAAAACTGCAGACTGATATCCTTGATTAACATCGATGCTAAGATCCTTGACAAAATACCAGTTAACTGAATCCAACAGCATATCAGAAAGATAATCCACCATGAGCAGGTGGGTTTCATACCAAGGATGCAGTGATGGTTTAACATAGGTAAGTCAACAAATGTGATACACCACATAAACAGAATTAAAAACAAAAGTCACACGATCATTTCTATAGATGCAGAAAAAAAACATTCAACAAAATCCAGCATCACTTTACAATTAAAACTCTCAGCGAAGTCAGCATACAAGGGACATACCTCAATGTAATAAAAGCTATCTATGACAAACCCACAGCCAACATAGTACTGAATGGGGAAAAGTTGAAAGCTTTCCCTCTGAGAACTGGAACAAGACAAGGATGCCCACTCTCACCACTCCTCTTCAACATAGTACTGGAAGTCCTAGCTAGAACAATCAGACAAGAGAAGGAAAAAAAGAACATCCAAATCGGTAAAGAGGAAGTCAAACTGTCACTGTTTGCTGACAATATGATCGTTTACCTCAAAAACCCTAAATACTCCTCCAGAAAGCTGCTAGAACTGATAGAAGAATTCAACAAAGTTTCTGGATACAAGATTAATGTACACAAATCAGTAGCTCTTCTTTACACCAACAGTGACCAAGCAGACAATCAAATCAAGAACTCAACCCCTTTTACAATAGCTGCAAAAAATAAAATAAAATAAAAAAAAATACTTGGGAATAGACCTAACCAAGGAGACGAAAGACCTCTCTACAAGGAAGACTACAAAACACTGCTGAAAGAAATCATAGACGACACAAACAAATGGAAACACATCCCATGCTCATGGATGGGTAGAATCAATATTGTGAAAATGACCATACTGCCAAAAGCAGTCTACAAATTTGACACAATCCCCATCAAAATACCACCGTCATTCTTCACAGAATTAGAAAAGACAATTCTAAACTTCATTTGGAACCAAAAAAGTGCCTGCATAGCCAAAGCAAGATTAAACAAAAAGAACAAATCTGGAGGCATCACACTACCTGAGTTCAAACTATACTGTTAAGGCCATAGTCACCAAAACAGCATGGTACTGGTATAAAAATAGGCACATAGACCAATGGAACAGAATAGATAACCCAGAAATGAACCCAAATGCTTACAGCCAACTGATCTTAGATAAAGCAAACAAAAACATAAAATGGGGAAATGACACCCTTTTCAACAAATGGTGCTTGGTTAATTGGCTAGTCACATGTAGGAGAATGAAACTGGATTCTCATCTCTCACCTTATACAAAAATCAACTCAAGACGGATTAAGGACTTAAATCTAAGACCTGAAACTATAAAAAATCTAGAAGATATCATTGGAAAAATCCTTCCAGACATTGGCTTAGGCAAAGATTTTATGACCAAGAGCCCAAAAACAAATGCAATAAAAACAAGATAAATAATTGGGACTTAATTAAACTAACGAGCTTTTGCACAGCAAAAGGAGCAGTCAGCAGAGTAAACAGACAATCCACAGACTGGGAGAAAATCTTCACAATCTGTACATCTGATGAAGGACGAATATCCAGACTCTACAACGAACTCAAACAAATCAGTAAGAAAAAAAAACAAAAAACAAAGAAACAATCCCATCTAAAAGTAGGCTAAGGACATGAATAGACAATTCTCAAAAGAAGATATACAAATGGCCAAAAAACATATGAAAAAAAATGCTCAACATCACTAATGATCAGGGAACTGCAAATCAGAACCGCAATGCAATACCACTTTACTCCTGCAATAATGGCCATAATCAAAAGATCAAAAAATAGTAGATCTTGGTGTGGATGCGGTGATCAGGGAACACTTCTACACTGCTGGTGGGAATGTAAACTAGTACAGCTACTCTGGAAAACAGTGTGGAGATTCCTTAAAGAACTAAAAGTAGAACTACCATTTGATCCAGCAATCCCACTACTGGGTATCTACTCAGAGGAAAATAAGTCATTATACAAAAAAAAGATAATTGCACACGCATGTTTATAGCAACACAATTTGCAATTGCAAAATTATGGAACCAACCCAAATGCCCATCAATCAAAGAACTGATAAGCTGTGGTATATATACATATATACAATGGAATTCTACTCGGCCATTAAAAGGAATAAATTAATGGCATTTGCAGCGACCCGGATGACATTGGAGACTATTATTCTAAGTGAAGTAACTCAGGAATGGAAAACCGAACATTGTATGCTCTCCCTGATATGTGGGAGCTAAGCTATGAGGACGCAAAGGCATAAGAATGATACAAGGGACTTTGGGACTTGTGGGGAAGGGTGGGAGGGGGGCAAGGGATAAAAGACTGCAAATACGGCACAGTGTATACTGCTCGGGTGATGGGTGCACCAAAATCTCACAAATCACCACTAAAGAACTTACTCATGTAACCAACTACCACCTGTACCCCAATAACTTATGGAAAAATAAAAAAACAAACAAAAACCAAAGTGTGCTATCCCATACACTGGAATATCATTTGACAATTTTAAAAAATGATGTACTGATACATGGTGTAAAATGGATGAACCTTGAAAACATTATGCTAAGTGAAATAAGCAAGGCACAAAATAGCCACATATCATATGATTTCATTTATATGAAATGTCCAGAATAGGCAAATCTGTACAAAGAGAAGGCAGATTAGGTTTCGCTAGGGCTTGGAGGGAGTGAGAATGAGAAATGACTGCTAATGTGTACAGTTTCTTTTAGGGGGAAATGGAAAATTTTCTAAAATTAGATTGTGATGATGGTTGTACAATCCTATGAAGATACTGAAAACATTGAATTGTACACTTTAAGTGGATGAATTGTATGGTATATAAATTATATCTCAATAAAGTTATTTTAAAACAATGCACATTATAGAAAATCTACAAAGTTTCTGCTAATAACATGTAATGTTTTTAGTTGTCTTTAAATTACTATCTTTATTTTAGGATGTTTTTAGTTCTAGAATCCTGAGATTTGATGAACAAATGGGTGTGACTTTCCTCACAATTAACTTTGGGCACATTTTAAGTAATTGTATGTGCTGTGATTACTAGAACTACACATGCTGTGCTAGTATGGAATAGCATGATTTATGAATCATATTTTTTCTTTAATATTTCTTTAGTATTTTGAGCCACTTGTAGGCTCATTGAGCTGATGTTTGGAGCAATTTGCTATTATGCCTATCTTGCATGGTAAAGGGTAGTATAGAGCTCATTATCTTTTAAGTTTAGTTCATATTCTTTTTCTCTAAGTTCATCATTACCTTAGACATACTACTATTGAATTTCATGTGGTGGCTTTGGCCTGCTCAGGCAGCCTTGAGCCATTATTTATCAGTTTGTTACTGTTAGCTTAACATTTCACTACTGGGAAGAGCTAAATAACATGCAAATTTGAAGGTCTTATTGTATAATTCCTTTTCTAGATAATTAAAATATTAATGGTTGCTCAATGGATATAAAGCTTCAGTTATGCAAGATGAGTAAGTTTTACAGATCTGTTATACAATATGGTGCCTACAGTTGAGAGTACAGTATTTTTCACCTTAAAATATGTTAAGAGGATAGATTTCATGTTAAGTGCTCTTACCACAACCCCCCGACACAAGAACATGAAGAAATTTTTGGAGGTGATGGATATGTGTAGTACTTTGATTGTGCTTATGGTATCATGGGTATATGCATATATCCAAACTCATAAGTATGTATGCATTATGTGCAGTTTTATATATAAATTAATAAAGCTTTAAAAAAGTATCTCTGCATGCACTTTTAAATTTCCCTCTGTTAATATTCTGGGTCTAAAATAGAACCTATTTATGGTTTTGTTCATGGTCTTTAATCTCCAAATACAGATAAGGTTGTAAAAACATTAACAATTATGTGGGAACCACAACTTCCAACTGATGGACTACTCTTGTAATATTATTCTTGCATAAAGCAAGATATGATGTTTACTCTTTCTCCTCAAATATTTTCCTTTTGTTGTCTTTTTTCCCCCCAGTGGCAATGCTTCTCTAGTTTTACAGTGGAATGCAAGAACAAAAGTGATTAGCTTTTTTACCGATAGATGTCTTCTGTTCTGTAAAATGGGGCAAGCCTGTAAGTTTATTCTGAATTTTAGGTTATAGTATGGAATGGAGGAGAAGATGCTATTACTAGGACATAGTAGAGATTGGCTATGATCCAAATACCATTACATTACAATTTGAATCTTAACAACAAAGAAGATATCAAATTGACTCCTTTTTCTACGTGATACAATACAGTGACCTTGAAAGCAGTTCCAATTTCAGGCTTGTCTTTCAGTGTTACTATAGTCATTAGATAGTTTCACAATGGTAAATGTGACTTATTAGGTATGAGATATTTCATTTTCAGAATTATATCAAAGCTTGACATTAGAACAGATGTAGATATTTGCAGCTGTGTGTCCGAGTCATTCAAATCGCTTCTACCTAGAAGTGCAAATAGATTTGAATTTTCCTTTCTCAGAGTGATTTGTGTCCAGTTTGTAGATTTTCTGAGCACTGTCTTCTTTATCTCTTCTTGCTTTCCTTTTTTGAAACTCATTGTTTTCAATGAGTTTGTGTGTGAATAATAAAAGGCTAGATAAAGCTTAAGCTAGCAAATTTCAGTGTTTTTTTCAGAAGCCCTAATAAAATATTTACTTTATTTTTAAAAGGTACTTGGTTTGAAGGAGTAGGGCCATAAGAGTGATTACAGAAACGGTATTGAGGGCAAGTGCTGGCTGAACTTAGAGACTGGGCTTACAGTAGTCCCCCCTTACCAAGGGGGATACATTCCAAGACCCCCCGTTGGATGCCTGAACCTGTGGATATTACCTAACCTTTTATATACTGTGTGGTTTTTTTTCCATCTGGTAACAGAGACAGCTACTAAGTGACTCATAGACAGGTAGTGTTTATAGCATGGATATGCTGGGGAAAGGAGTAGTTCAGGTTTCGAGAGGGATGGAATGGGACAACATGACATTTTATCATGCTACTCAAAATGGCGTGCAATTAAAAACATAAATTATTTATTTCTGGAATTTTCAATATTTTCAGAACACAGGTGACTGAAACCATGGATAGCAAAACCATGGATAAGGAAGAATTTCTGTACTTTTAGAATTTAATGTACTTTAGTATCATAAATAATCCAGAGTTTGCCTTCTGCCTTTCAGATTTACCACTAGCAGAATATTGGAATTTTTTTCTTGTTTTTTATTTTGGTATATACATTTAATTTTTTCATGAATAACAAAAAGAATCATGATAGTTTATTCAAAGGTTTCCCATGTAAACACCTAAGATGGGACCAATTCAATCCAAAATTTAATTGTATACCTATTATGTGCCTCAAAATGAACTAGATATTTGATTTACAAGGTTCAGAAAAAATGTATATATTCCCAGCCCAAGATTCTTAATTTTTTTAAATAATAGGATGTAAGGAAAAAGAGACTTTAGTTTAAAGAGCTATTACCATAATGCAGAAACATGAGTCACAAATAGATCTTACTCACCTGCAAGTGTATGTACTAAGTGAGGAAGGAAGTATTCAGTAGGTGATGTTGAACACTAGCACCTTATTGTAAAGGTCCTGATCTTCATGCGCAGAGCAGTAAGCCCTGCAGTAGAGATTTAGTGTTAA
This sequence comes from Pan paniscus, assembly GCF_029289425.2. Taxonomy (NCBI): domain Eukaryota; kingdom Metazoa; phylum Chordata; class Mammalia; order Primates; family Hominidae; genus Pan; species Pan paniscus. The sequence continues at coordinate 108,136,865 of NC_073272.2, forward strand.
GGTATATGTTGCCATTGTTATTGAGAAAAACTTGTTTTAATTGTGAAAGTGGGTATGAATTCTTCTAAGGCTCTATTGGAAAAAACCTTAATGCAAATATTCATTGAGCAAAAACGGTTATACATATGTGAATTATCTCTTACCCAAAATAAACTTTCAATGTAATTAAGGAGTTAAGACTTGCATATATGAAGCCATTGTAGACATGACAGAGTAAGAACCTACCCTAACCTCTTGGGGTAAACTCTCTTTGCCCAGGAATGCTTCATGGAAGAAGTAGGATTTTTCTTTTCTTGTTAAGAGGCAGGGCTCCCTCTGTCATCCAGGCTGGCCTGTAGTGGCATGATCACGGCTCAATATAGCCTTGACCTCATAGGCTGAAGCCATCCTCCCACCTCAGCCTCCTGAGTAGCTGGGACTACAGGCATGCACCACTACGCCCAGCTGATCTTTTTTATTTTTTGTAGAGACAGAGTCTCCCTTTGTTGCCCAGGCTGGTCTTAAACTCCTGGGCTCAAGCAATCCTCCAGCCTTGGCTTCCCAAAGTGCTACAGCCACAACACTCAGCCAGAAGTGGGATTTTAGATGCCCACTGAAGAATTGATAGACTTCCTTATGTTACAGTGAAAATCACCTTTTTCAGTAGAACGTACTATAGCTTTTGGTTGACATGTGTACTGGAAGCAATGAATTGCATTATGGCACAGTAGGAATGATAAACACAGGTTCTGAAGTCAGACTGTTTGAATCCAAATTCGGATTTCATCACTTACTAGCTCCATCACTATAACATAGGAATAATAACAGTATCTTTCTAATAGGGTTGTTAAGGATTAATGAGAATAATACATCTACATACTGTGAGAATAGTATGGGCTATGTAGTCTGATTGACTACATAGCTGATTGTAGTCTGGTTCAAATCCCAGTTCTGCCACTTACACAAACCTTAGGCACTTGGCTTCTCAAGATTCAGTTTTCTCATTTATAAATGGAGATAATGAAGCCTAACTCACAGAACTGTTGTGATGATTAAATGAAGCAATTTACATCAAGTACTTACTGGAGTGCCTGACATATAATAAAAGCTCTATAAATAATGTTATGTTCTTATACAATCTAAGTCGTGTAGAGACTTCAGTATTATCTTTTTATTCGTGTTTTCAGGGTGAGCCTGGTCTGCCTGGATACCCAGGGAACCCTGGTATCAAAGGTTCTGTGGGAGATCCTGGTTTGCCCGGATTACCAGGAACCCCTGGAGCAAAAGGACAACCAGGCCTTCCTGGATTCCCAGGTAAAATTTCTTCTCTTAAATGCTTCCTTCTTTCCTTCCTTATCTACTCCAACCAGTATCACAGAGCAGCTTCTTATTTGGCAGACTTATATTTTATTTCCCAATCAGATACTGACTAGCAACATAATCTCAAACTATCTCTTTACCTTTTCTTTGCCCAAATTTATTTCTGTATAAAATGAGAATGAATATTACTGACTCAGCAGGACAATATCCTGTGGACAGAGAGACTGTTTGGTGGAGCATTTTTCAATCTTTGACTGCTAGCCACAAATCACTTAAGAAGCCTTGCTATTTTTGTAGGTGATAATATATACTTCCAAGCCTCTGCCTGCAGCTGATTATCTTAGAAAGGTATGCCCAGGCACACCGCTGGTAGCGGTTGGTAGAACAATCATACAGTTCCTTCAAATGGCAAGGATTGAGTCATTCAAGTAAGAGATTAGCACTATAGTCAATTATGTAGCCTGAACTAGATTATTATAGTACCTGCTTGTTTAGGGTTGAATTTATTTTTTGCTTGTTTTTTGAATTACACAGTGGCATGGATGAATGAACCTTTCCTTTTTATTGAAGTGAAGCATACATGTAGTAAAGTACACTTAAGACTATAGATGAGTTTTTACCTAAGTACATATATGTCTTTGAATTGACCATATGTATCAAGATATAAAATAGTTTCTTCATCCCATGAAGTTTACCCATGCCCCTACGCCCCCCAACCCCGAGGTGACCACTACTATGACTTCCATTACCATCAGTTAATTTTGCATGTTATTGAAATTCATATAAATGAAATCATACAGTGATCCTTGTATCTGGCTTTTTTCAGTCATCATTATGTGTAAAAGATTCATTTATTTTGTTACACGTGTCAGTAGTTTGTTCTTTATCATTGCTATGCAATATTACATTGAAGAATGTACCACAGTCAATTACACATTCCCCTGTTGATGGACTTTTGGGTTGTTTCCAGTTTGGGACTATTATTTTTAAAAATGCTATTAACATTCTTTTACATTATCTTTTGATAAACATATACATTGATTTCTCTTAGACAAAAACTTAGTAGTAGAAATACTGAATCACAGGGTAGGTGTACATTGAACTTTAGTAGATGCTGCCAAACAGTTTTCCAACGTGGTTTGTAAATTAGTTTCAACAGCCATGTATGAAATGTCCAGTTCTCCAATTGCCCATGTCCTCACCATCACTGGGCAGTGTCGGTCTTAATTTTATCTGTTTTGATGAGTATGTAGAAGCATCTAATTGAGGTTTGAATTTACATATTCCTAATGAATAATAGTATTAATCATCTTTTTATTATACTATTGGCCATTTGGATAGCATCTTTTTGAAGTTTCTTCTTAAGTACTTTTGTTCATTTTTTATTGAATTGTCTGTCCTTTTTCAAATAGATTCAGAGTAGTTCTTTATATACTCAAGATATGAGTCCTTTGTCAGATACATACATTGCAAATCTATTCTCTGTGCCTCAGATTTGCCTTTCCTAATGCTGTTGTGTAATGAACAAAAGTTGTTAATTTTAATAAAATCCAGTGTATAAATCTTTCCTTTCATGAATAGTGATTTTTTTTATCCAATTCAATAAATATTTGTCTATTTGAGGTTATGGAAATAATCTTCTTATTTTTATAACATGTTTCATGTTTAAACTTTCATATTTGGCTTATGAGCTATCTCAAATAAAAATATTTTTACAGTGTGAGGTAGGGGTCAAGGTTCATTTTTTTTCCAGCACAGTTATCCAATTGCTCCCTACACTATTTTTTTTTTAAAGAACCTAAACGCATCCAATAAATTACAGTCACACCTTTGTAAGAAAGCCAAATGACTGTACATGTGGTAGGCTATTTCCAGACTCTGTGTACTGTTCCAATGGTTTATTTTCTATTGCTGCTTTAACACAACACTGAATTACTGTAAATTTATATTAAGCCTTGAAAAATGGTGGGTCAGTACTAGAAATTTGTTTCAGTTTTTTAAAGCTTGTCTTGGCTATTCTAATTTTTTTGTAGGGGAAATCAGTTTATCAATTTCCATTTAAAGTATCTGTAGGGATTTTTAAGTTTGCAATAACTCTCTAGGTAAGGTAGAGGAGAATTGATATTTTGACAGTATTCAACCTTCCAATGAGATGAACATGTTATCTCTCCATTTATGTAGGTATTGAGTTTGATTTAACAATATGCTGCACTTTTTGTTTTGTAAATCTTGAACATATTTTATTAAATTTATCTCTGGAAATTTGATGCTTTCTGGTGACATTTAAATCATATTGCTTTTCCCAGTTCATCTTCCAGTTGTTTCTTGGAAGTATATGGAAATAATTGACTTAGGAATATTGAAATAATATATGAGAAAATTGCCAATTTCACTTTTTAAAATTCTGAGTTTGTATAATTTTTTGTTTTATAAAATATCACCTTAGATATTTTTATTTCTTCTTTTTCATTTCTTTATACCTTTTATTTCTTTTTCATGCTTAATTGCACCAGTTAGGACCTGTAGTGCAGTGTTTAATAGAAGTGGTTATAGTCAACATCATTATCTTTTTTCTAAACTCAGAGGGACAATGATTGCTATTTTTCCATTAAATGTAATGTTAGTGCCAGGGTTTTGGCACATATATTTTACTAAATTAAGGAAATCCCTTTCTATTCATACTATAATGGGAATTTTTATAAAGAATGGATGCGAGTTTTATCAAATTCTTTTTCTGAATCTACAGAGATGATAATTGCTTTTTCTCCTTTACTCTTGATATAATGAATTACACTGATTGATATTTTATGTAAAAATAACCCTGTATTCTTGGGATAAACTCCAAGATGGTCATACTGTACACATTATCTTTAAGTATTGTTGGACTGGATTTGCTGTTTTTTAAAAAATTATACATGGCCATGAGAGAGATTGGCCTACGATTTTCTTTTCTCATAGTGTCCTTGTCAATGTTTTAGTATAGGGATTTGCTGGCCTCATGAGCTGGGAAGTATTCCCTCTTTCTCTATTTTTTCTTTAAATGTTTCATAGAATTCACCAGTTAAGGAATCCGGATCTGTAGTTTTCTTTGTAGAAACCTTTTTAAATTACAGATTAAAAGTCTTTAACAGTTATATTACTATTCAGATGATTTATTTTTATGTCAGTTTAAATACATTGTGTTTTTCAAGGAAATTGACCATTTCATCTAAATTGTCAAATTCATTGGCAGAAAGTTGTTGATAATATCCTTGTTTTGTCCCTTTAATTTCTGCAGAATGTGTACTGAAGTCTGCATTTTAATAATGTTTTGATATAAGTAATTTTATTTATTTTGATCAAGCCTCCAAGGCATTCATTAAGCTTTATTAATTGTTAAAAATTAACTTTCGTAAGTGATTTTCTCTACCATTTGTTTTCTATTCCATTGATTTCTGCTTATATCTGTATTATTTCCTACCTTCTACCTTCTATGGATTTAATCTTGCTGTTCTTTTTCTAGCTTCTTTACCTGGAAGCTTAAATCATAGATTTTTCAGCTTTGTCTTTTCTAATAGATGTATTTAAAAACTTAAATTTCCATCTAATGAGTGCTCAAACCATATCCCAGAAATTTTGTTCTTTTGCATTTTTCCTTTAATCATTCGGTTTAAGATATTTTCTAATTTTCCTGTTGATTTCTGTTTTTCTCCATAGATTATTTAGAATTGTGTTGCTCAACTTACAAATATTTGGGGGCTTCCCAGATATCTTTATGTTATTGATTTTTAATTTGATTCTGTTGTGGCCAGAATACATATTTTGTATGATTTAACTATTAATACTTATTGAGACTTATCATATGGCCAAATTTAGGGTTTATCTGGGTGAATTTTCCTTGTACCCTTGAAAATAATTTGTATTCTGCAATTTGTGTATTGCATTATAAATGTCCATTAGGTCAGGTTTGTTGGTAGGGTTGTTAAAATCTTGTGTATTCTTACCAACTTCTTGCCTAATTGTTTTATCAATTACTGAGAGGTAGGTGTTAAAATTTCCATTATGATTGTAGAGTTTTCTATTTCTCCTTTTCTCTCTGTCAATTTTTTGCTGTATGTCTTTTGAGATATTTTTATTAGGTATATATAAATTCAGAAAACGTATGTCTTCTTGAAGAGTTGACCTTTTTATCATTATGTAAAGACCCTCTTTATTTTCATAATACTCTTTTCTTTGGATTTTTCTTTGTCTGATATCAGTATAGATACATCAGATTCTTTATACTTAGTACAGTAAAACTTTTTCTATATAATTTTTATTTTTACCTGTCTGTACATTTAAAATATGTTTTTTAGGAATAAAATGCATTCATATCTTGCTTCTTTTCGAGTCCAACAATCTTTCCCGTTTATTTGGAGTGTTTAGTCGATTTATATTTAATGTATATTGTTATGTTTGGATTTTAGTCTTCCACATTGCTATTTGTTTTATGCTCCTCCTTTGTCCCTGGTTTCCTGTTCTGTTTGGGTTCATCAGATATGCTGTGGTATTCCATTCTATCTCCTCTATTGGCTTTTAAGCTCTCCCTCTTTCTACTATTTTTAAATGATTGCTCCAAAGAATTCAGTGTGCACTCGTAATTTACCACATTCTGCATTAAATTAATATTATGTGACTTCACATATAATGTAAGATTCTTACAACAGTGTAATTTTATTTACATATAATGTTCTTTTGTGTGATTGTGTTTATATATTTCAGATGATTATTATATAGGTAATAAATTTTACAATTAATTGCTATTACTATTGCTTTAAACAGCCTCTTCTAAAGAATTTAGCATGAGAAACAAAACCAATTTTCATATTTACCAACATATTTACATTTCTACTGTTCTACCCTCCTGTGCAGCAGACTTCTAGTTGGTATCATTCCCTAAAGCCTGACGTTCTTCCACCGTCATTTATTGTAAAATGATTTTGCTGGTGACGAATTCTCTCACCGTTAATTTATCTGCAAATGTCTTTGTTTTAGTTCCATTTTAAATAAATTTTTCACTGGATATAGAAATCCCTTTTTGATATTTGTTGCTTTCAGCACTTTAAATATTTCTTCCACTGTCTTTTGGTCTCCATTTTTCCTGATAATAACACATCAATTATTTTTAATATTTTGCTCCTTTATATTATGTCTGGTTTTTCTCTGGATGTATTTGAGATTTTCTCTCTGTAATTGGTTTTCAATAGTTTCTTTTTGTTGTGGTTAGTTATGGTTGTATTTATTTTGCCCTCTATTCATTGATATTCCTGGATCTGTAGGGTTGTTATTTTTTAATAACTTTGGAAAATCTCAGCTATCTTTTCCTCATATATAGTCGTGTGTCACATAACGACATTTTGGTCAACAACAAACCACGTATATGGTGGTGGTCTCATATGATTATCATGGAACTGAAAATTTCCTATCACCAAGTGATGTCATAGCCATAGTAACATTGTATCACATTTATAATGTATTTTTACTGTACCTTTTCTAGGTTTAGTTATACAAATACTTACCATTGTGCTATAATTGCCTACAGGATGCAGTACAGTTACATGCTATGTAGGTTTGTAGCTTGGGAGCAATAGGCTCTGCTATATGGCCTAAATGTATAGTAGGCCATACCATCTAAGTTTGTGTAAATACACTTTATATGTTCACACGATGACAAAATCACCCAACAACTCATTTCTTAAAACATACCCAGTTGTTAAGTGACACATAACTGTATTTCTTCTGTCGTATTTTCTCCTCTTCTTTTGGAGTGCATATTAGATCACTTGATACTGTATCACAGGTCACTGAGGGTCTAGGTATGTTTTCAATTTTTATTCTCTCTGAGTTTAATTTGGATGGTTTTTATTCACTGCCTTCAAATTTACTGATTTTTTGATGTGTTCAATATTCTGTTAATCGCCACAAAAATTTTAATTTCCATTTGGTTCTTTTAAGAGTTATCATATTTTTCCAGAAATTCCCTATTTTTTACTCATTATATACATGTTTGCCTATAGATTCTTTAACATATTTATTATAGCTATTTTAAAGATCTTTTCAGCTTATTCCAAATTTTCAGATAACCATGTGTCTATTTCTATTGGTAGTTTTGTTTTTCTTGAATAAGCACCACATATTCAAGTTTCTTCCAATCTGCTAATTTTTATTGTATACTAAATGATGTGGATAGTATGGTATAAAGATTCTGGATTCTATTAAATTTCTTGAAGAATGCTGAATATTGTTCTACCTGGCAGTTCAATTCCTGGTATCAACTTGATCCTGCAGTGATGGAGTTTTAGATTTTGTTATAGCAGGGCTATTTCCAATGCCCTTTGTCTTACGTGTATCCCTTGGACTTGGCATACGGGCTTTATTGTTAATGTGTGGGTTTTCTGGGGTAATTTTATTTAAAAAATTTCATTTAGTATTTCTTTTTTTTAAGTTTATTATTATTATACTTTAAGTTTTAGGGTACATGTGCACAATGTGCAGGTTTGTTACATATGTATACATGTGCCATGTTGGTGTGCTGCACCCATTAACTGGTCAGTTAGCATTAGGTATATCTCCTAATGCTATCCCTCCCCCCTCCCCCCACCCCACAACAGTCCCCAGTGTGTGATGTTCCCCTTCCTGTGTCCATGTGTTCTCATTGTTCAATTCCCACCGATAGACTGGATTAAGAAAATGTGGCACATATTCACCATGGAATACTATGCAGCCATAAAAAATGATGAGTTCATGTCCTTTGTAGGGACATGGATGAAACTGGAAACCATCATTCTCAGCAAACTATCGCAAGGACAAAAAATCAACACCGCATGTTCTCATTTAGTGTTTCTTATAGTGAAGTCTGTTGGCAACAAATTGTCTTAGCTGTCATTCATTAGAAAACATTTCCATTGTGCTTTCACTTGTTATTGAGTTACATAGTAGACAGAATTCTACCATCTCCACCCCAAGATTTCTGGCCCCTGGTTATTTAGTAAAAAACCAATCTCCTTAAAGCTGGTAAGCAACTTCAGCAAAGTCTCAGGATACAAAATCAGTGTGCAAAAATCACAAGCATTCCTATACACCAATAATAGACAAACAGAGAGCCAAATTATGAGTGAACTCCCATTCACAATTGCTACAAAGAGAATAAAATACCTAGGAATACAACTTACAAGGGATGTCAAGGACTTCTTCAAAGGGAACTACAAACCATTCCTCAAGGAAATAAGGACACAAACAAATGGAAAACATTCCATGCTCATGGATAGAAAGAATCAATATCATGAAAATGGCCATACTGCCCAAAGTAATTTATAGATTCAATGGTATTCCCATCAAGCTACCACTGACTTTCTTCGCAGAATTAGAAAAAACTGCTTTAAATTTCATATGGAACCAATAAAGAGCCCGCATTGCCAAGACAATCCTAAGCAAAAAGAACAAAGCTGGTTGCATCACGCTACCTAACTTCAAACTATACTACAAGGCTTTTATCACCTAGTGATATCATAGCCATAGTAACATTGCTAAGGAGAGAATCCAGCTCAGCTGTGCCCAGAATATTACCTACAGAAATGGTGAGATAATAAATGGGTATTGTTTTAAGTCATTAACTTTGTGGTAATTTGTTACATAGCAAGAGAAAACTAATGCACTATCCTTTTGGTCATTATTTAAGTTTTTACTTCCCTCCTAAATATGCTTGTTAGTATTTATTTTAGGGTCTTTGAATAGTTGCTTTTTGTATTCTGTCAAGTTTTAAATTATAATCAGTGAGAAAAAGAGGCTGTAGTGGGCTTATTCTATCTTGGCTCGCCTCAGAAGTGTTTAGGGGTAAATTTAAGAAAATATTTGCATGGTATATTCACTGAAAACTATAAAACCTGCTATGTTAGACTTTTAAATACCAAAATAAATGAAGAGATAGATCATACTTATGGAATGGAAGATCAAAATTGTTTGGAAGCCATTATCCTTAGTAAACTAATTCAGGAACAGAAAACCAAGCACTGCATGTTCTCACTGACATGTGGGAGCTGAGCAATGAGAATACATGGACACAGGAAGGGGAACAACACACACTGTGGCCTGTGGAGCAGGGTGTTTGGGTCAGGGGGATGGAGAGCATCAGGAAAAATAGCTAAGGCATGCTGGGCTTAATTCTTAGGTGATGGTTTGATAGGTACAGCAAACCACCATGACACACGTTTACCTGTGTAACAAACCTGCACATCCTGCACACGTACCCCAGAACTTAAAATAAAAAAAAAAAGATGCCAGTTGCCTCTAAAGTCATTCATAGATTCAAAGTGATTCCAGTTTAACCCAACAACCTTTATTTGGTAACAGTTGACAAATGGATTCTAAAATGTGTATGGAAATAAAAGGGACATAGACTATCCAAAACAATATTGAAAACGAGGCCGGGCACAGTGGCTCACCCCTGTAATCCCAGCACTTTGTGAGGCTGAGGCGGGCAGATCACGAGGTCAGGAGTTTGAGACTGGCCTGGCCAATATGGTGAAACCCTGTCTCTACTAAAATTACAGAAATTAGCTGGGCATGGTGGCATGCACCTGTATTCCTAGCTACTCGGGAGGCTGAGGCAAGAGAATCGCTTGAACCCGGGAGGTGGAGGTTGCAGTGAGCCGTGATCGCGCCACCGCAATCCAGCCTGGGCAACAGAGTGAGACTCCATTACAAAAAGAAAAAAAATGTGTGGTACTTGATAAGGATTGAGAAATAGATCAACGAAACAGAATATGGAGGATAAAAAAGACTAATATACAATAAATTGACTTTTGATAAAGGTATCAAATAAATTTTTTAGAGAAAGCAAATTCTTTTTAACAAATGGCCCTGAAACATCTAGATATTCGTATGGGGAAAAAACAAAACTTAATTCATACATTACATCATACAGAAAAAAAATGTTTTTAATTAGATCTTAGTCTGAACATAAAAGCTAAAACCATAATGCTTTTAGAGGAAAACATAGATAGATATTTCCGTGACTTGGCATAGGCAGATTTTCTTAGGATACAAAAAGCAGTAACTGTAAAAGAAAAAAATTGATAGATTACATTTAAATTTTTAAACTACTTTTATCAGAAAACACCGCTAGGAAAATGAATAGGAAAGCCACAGACAAGGAGAAAATATTTGCAAAACATACCTGACAAATTACTGATATCTAGGATATGTAAAAAACTTCAATAACTCAATAATAACAAGATGTATTATCCAATTTTGAAAAATGGAGAAAACTTTGAATAGATACTTCACGAAAGAAGATATACAAGTGGCCAATAATCACATGAAAAGGTGATCGATGTCGTTAGCCATCAGAGAAATGCAAATTAAAACCACAATGAGGTAGCTCCATATACCCACCAGAATGTCTGTTATTACAGCAACTGATATCATCACAAAGGTTGTGCAAGGATCTGGAACAATTGGAATTTCCACACATTGTTCTGAGTGTGAAATGGTTTGGCAGTTTTTAAATAAAACACAACATATACCTACTTTTTGACCCAGCAATTCCACTTCTTGTTATATACCTAAGATAAATTAAGGCAGTGGTCTACAAAAAGACCTGTGCAGAAATACTCATAGCAGCTTTATTTATAATAGATGAAAGCTGGAAATAAAACAGGTTTTTATAAATAGGAAAGTGGATATTTGTAATAACTAAAACCTGTCAATAAACCAAAAGTCCAGCAAGAGGAATGGATTTTTAAAATTATGGTATATTCATATAATGGAGTCCTACAAATCCTACCAGTATAATATGGTGGTAGTTATTTTTATGTTTATGAATATATAATAATGCCAACTTCAGGATAAATGGTTAAAAACATAAAATTATTATTAAAAATAGCCAACAAACACCAGCATCTTTTGGGTTTCTTTTTGTTCTTCACTGTTTCTATGCTAGCACTATAAATTGTAAGTTTGAATTGTAGCTCTTAAAGCAATGCAGTTTTTCTTTCATTTTTAAATTGAGCTCTTTACTCTAGGAACCCCAGGCCCTCCTGGACCAAAAGGTATTAGTGGCCCTCCTGGGAACCCCGGCCTTCCAGGAGAACCTGGTCCTGTAGGTAAGCATGAAAAATAACAGTTTGCTGTTTTATAAAACTAATGTTTATCATATTAAGTTTGGGAAAGTCAAATCATGTTCCGCTGTGAACATTTTCAACACAAGGAAATATAGTGTTCATTCACTTAACACTGCATGTGAGGTACAGAATGAATAACTTTTAATAAAAAGTGCTTAAAATTGGCTGGGCACAGTGGCTCACGCCTGTAATCCCAACATTTTGGGAGGCCGAGGTGGGAGGATCACTTGAGGTCAGGAGCTCGAGACTAGCTTGGTCAACATGGTGATACGCCATTTCTATTAAAAATACAAAATATTAGCTGAGCATGGGGATGGGCTCCTGTAATCCCAGCTACTTCGGAGGTTAAGGCACGAGAAGTGCTTGAACCCAAGGGGTGGAAGTTGCAGTGAGCCGAGATCGTGCCACTGCACTCCAGCCTGGGTGACAAAGCAAGACCCTCAAAAAAAAAAAAAAAGGACTTAAAATGATCATATGTGACCTTATTTTCTAGGCCTACTTTTTCCAGGGAGAGTTAATTCAAGTGTCCTAGAATAGAAGCTTTGATTTTTTTAGAATGGCAGGCTGTAGTAAGTTTGTTTATTGATTTCTAAAGTAAATAACTTCTCTTGTCCCCATATGAGGCCTATAATTCTCCCCACCACCCTTCGCACCTTACTCTCTTAGATATTCTGAAACTATATTAAAATGAAGAACTGAAAGGTTTTAGATGCTGAATGACTATTCCTTATTTTCATTATCCTCCTTCATATTTTTATAACATTTTGTGATCCAAAGGAGTGTCTCAAAAGCACCTTGTTTCTTTTGGATAAAGAAGGGAGCATATGGAAGTAAAAGGGAGTTGGAAATTGGAAAACTGGGTGTAACCTGCTGTACTCAATTTTTTAGGTGGTGGAGGTCGTCCTGGGCAACCAGGGCCTCCAGGCGAAAAAGGCAAACCCGGTCAAGATGGTATTCCTGGACCAGCTGGACAGAAGGGTGAACCAGGTGCTGTATTTTTTCATTTTTCCTATTTTTCTAATTTTCTCCGTGTTGAATTTAACTTGCCTTTTTATTACCCACAGTGAAATTGTATCTTCTTTCTTACTAAGCTACCACACACTTTCCCCTTTTCCTAGTTACCGTCTTCCTCTTCATCCTGAGACTATTAGCTCATGTATCTTGATCAAGTTGCCTCTTACAAAAAACCCCATATCTTTTCTTGTCTAATTTTTTATATCAAAAAGAAGTTACCTAGCCTTTGCAAATTTCTCTGTGGTTTACTATGCAATCTATATTTCATTTGTATTTTTTTCTTATAAGCATATAGATATATTTAACATTCATCGGAAATAGAATATATGTTTAGATCATTTTCTCATGTTAGAATTGTAGTTCTATGTTGGAAATAAGTCTTCTGCATGTTTCATATAATATACATTGCTGCACCTAATGAAAACCTCAATGATCTAAAAATAATTTGGTCTTGTTTCAGTTTGTATTATCCACTTGAGTTTTTGTTTTGTTTTGTTTTGTACTCTGACAGGTCAACCAGGCTTTGGAAACCCAGGACCCCCTGGACTTCCAGGACTTTCTGGTAAACCTTAATAAAACATGCTAAATCAATCTATAATAAAATGAGATTATTTCCAAATACATCTATTTTTCCATCTCCACCTTTTACCATCATAAAATGCATGTAAGAACCCAGAAAACTCAAACCTAGTGTTAACGTTAAAACATTTATTATTTAGCAACTTAGTTTAAGGAGTTGTGTTAAATAAAAATGTATCCTTAAGGAAATTTACATGTAGAGATCTCTTCACCAAATTCATAAATAAGTGCTGAGGAAATAATAAAGAAAGAAGGCAAAATTGCAGGAAGATAAGAAAAGTCTGTAGAAATATACGCCAATAATAAAAATGTTTCTGGAAATTTCAGTCTTAATATATGTTTTGCATATTTGGGTAGATGTGTGTGTGCACACACACATCTACCCTCCCTCTTTTGTGCTTACTCTTACTGTGAGCACCAAATAGTAGAAGGACTGAATGTACATACAGACATGTATGTTTATGTTCTGAAATGACGACTGGCCATTTTATGGAGACTTTTCTCAAACCATACACATATCTCCTGTAAAGTCAAATAGATATCCTTCCCATGTTACCAACATGGAAATTATTACTTTAATGTGCCACTGTTATATTGCTCTTAAAAGTGTCAGAGGTAGAGAAAAAATGTTGAGAACAATTTTGCTAGACGGTGATTATAAATATTGGGTAGAATGGTCTTCGGGGACACATGACAACCATTGAAGAGCCATATCTTTCATTAGTCTCAAAATTAGACTCAAAATATTTGTTTTAGAAATTTCCTCCAGCCATCTTGAAACTATTTTTGAAGATACTTTATACTTTTTTTCCTCACAGCTATTGGTGATGTATCATTGCTCTGTCTTAACACAAAGGATACCTTTTAGGATGAAAGCTATTATTATTTCTACATTTCTATATATACTCTAATAAATACTTCTGCTAACAAATGCATATATTTAATAGGAAGGATGGTTTTCTGGGTAGATTTGGGATTTGGTAGGAGATAGAAATGACTCTTGTGAATTCCATTAATTGCCCTAATGTATGTGAATAGCTAACCTTATAGGCAAGCTTGTAACTCAGTATTATTTATCTTCTAATTATACTTTACTTTCATAGGCCAAAAGGGTGATGGAGGATTACCTGGGATTCCAGGAAATCCTGGCCTTCCAGGTCCAAAGGGCGAACCAGGCTTTCACGGTTTCCCTGGTGTGCAGGGTCCCCCAGGCCCTCCTGGTTCTCCGGGTCCAGCTCTGGAAGGACCTAAAGGCAACCCTGGGCCCCAAGGTCCTCCTGGGAGACCAGGTATGTCCGTGAGTGGTAGGAGAATGGTCTATTTATTAGTCCATGTATTTTGTTTTGCTGGCAGGTTATTCAGTCTTTAAGACTTTAGAATTTTTCCGGTGCATTGGAGGATGTTAAAAAAAAGACTTTAAAATTTGTGATATAATAACTTCTTACAAGTAAATAGCTTGGTTCATAGCTAACTCCGTCTATTTCCATGGTTCTAATAATTTGCTTTAGTAATGCATTTTATCATTTATACAGAGGAAGTAAAACAATTTGGAGGAATAAAGGAAATGGTAGTTTTATTAGTCTTGTTACTAAAAGGTAAAACTATACTGTTAACCTGTCAGCAAAATGCCATCTGCATTTTTAAATGTGAGCTTCTCAGCATGTCATCACAGAAATCATTTTAGTGATCACCCAATAGATGCTTGTGGTCCATACCAGAAGTATTGCTTTGGTTCTGTCATATGATCAGCAAATCTCACCAGGCACAATTAAAAAAATTATCTTCATAGGAACTAGGCAATCAAATTTATCTCCAACATCACAGCATGATCAAATTGACTAGTGATCTCTTCATACCAACCTCATGTCTATACCTCATTTGTCTTGTGTTCACTGCTCTAGTAGTCTCAGTTTTGCATCCAATGTTCACCTTTTCATTTTGTATCTGTGCTGTGTCATTTCATTTTACTAATTTTGGAAATGCTCGTTTTCATCCTTGATTAATGTCGCTGAGCCTAGTCACTGGTGATAGGTTATGAACAGATTTTGAGACTTGATATTCAAATTTTATATTTCTGGTCACTGAAAACTTGGAAGTAAATGTCCTTTTATTCTTTGAAAGTCTCTGACATTATATAAGTGCATTTCAAAATGAAAAATGTTATTTATATTACAGTAAAATATAAAGTGATTGGAATTCATTTTAATAAGATGTTCTAAACACATGAATTAAATGGGATCACATACTGTGTTCAGAGGATCATTTTCAAAACCAAATTTTATCTGATCTGACATAATCTGATGGAAAGTATTGTTTAAGGTTTTATGTTTGTATACTACTGAAGAAAACCAGTGAAAATTTCCTCAGCCATGTTAACTCTCTTGCATGTAATGTAGAGAACTGAAGCAAGTATCTTGCTTGGTTTTGCATGCAGTAATTCAAATAAACCAAACTATTATCTTTTTTATATTTTAATCATCACTGTGGTTATTCGTTCTTACTAGTAATGAATGAGTAATGAGCTCACTGTTGAACCTTACTTTGAAATTTGTCGGTATGAAGCCATTAGTCACAAAGATGTCCTAAAAATTACATTTTTAAAGAAATAACAACAAAAGTAGTTAGAAGAATGCACACCTGATGAGTGTTTGTGACTTCTCAAATTATTTCATAAACTATAAATTAAAAGTGAGTTGTAAACCCCATTGCTCTTAGAATTGATTGTTCTTAGTCTGAGCTCATAGTAATGATTATGATAGCAATGACTTTTGGCCTTTAAAAACACGCCACAGTGTGCTGTTTTCATTTTAGTTTTGTCACTAAGTGGTGATAATTTGGTTTATATACAGATGCATGGATATGAACTTTCAGAGTATTCTTTTATTGAAATAAATTTTAACTTGAAAGTATTTAGTGTAATGCTTTTTAGTTTCTTGATATTTCTAACAGTTTTGATATTTTTCCTTTTTGTTAATGATGACATTGGGCCTTGGTGAACTTTGATCCCTATCCAGGTCCTACAGGTTAGCTCCTTAACTCCAAAGTAGTAACTGCATGAAGTTTGAAACTTATATACCTGTACCAAATGTTTTCAAGTGTTTGAATGTATTTTAAGAGCATATGTGCCAATTCAATTCTTACATAGTGGCTTATCTCTTTAAGTTTTTAGGAACTTGTAGAACCCAGTGTTTCTGTCTATTGGAAAGACCCAAAATTACCTAACTAGGAAAACTAATTTAACATTTAAAAATTCATATATTTGTGTCATTTTCAGTTGAAAATCTGTATACCGAAAACAGCCTTATATATTCTACCTTTCTTTGGAGTCTGTTTCTTATGTTTAATTTATATCTGTTAATGCAAACAAATTGAACTATCCTTCAAAAGGACATTCTTTTTTTAAACAATAATATGTATTATCAGATCCTGAAAATATGTAATTCTTAACTTGCCATATCTTTTGCAGGTTTTCAAACTGTCCCACCTTCACATTTTGGGTTGTCACAAAGTTCTCAATTCTACTGCTGTTAAAAATGGACTAATAGGGCCGGGCACCATGGCTCATGCCTGTAATCCCAGCACTTTGGGAGGCCAAGGCGGGTGGATCACCTGAGATCAGGAGTTCAAGACTCGCCTGACCAATATAGTAAAACCCCATCTCTACTAAAAATATAAAAATTATCCAGGCGTGTTGGTGTGCGCCTGTAGTCCCAGCTACTAGGGAGGCTGAGAAAGGAGAATTGCTTGAACCTGGGAGGTGGAGGTTGCAGTGAGCTGAGATCGCACCACTGCACCGCAGCCTGGGCGAGACTAATAGGCACAGAGAAAAAAAAAAATCAATGCAACCAGCACAGATTACAAGGTTCTTAATCTTATTTTCATTATACATGTGTAAACAGTACACACCAAAGAACAATTACCAAGAGCTACCTAATGGAAAATTGCTGATTCTTAGTGAAAGATGTTTGTTTACCTAATTAGCAGTAAAAAAAGCCACAAATATTTGAATGTATTTATTGTTATTCAAAATAAATAGTCCTTTTCAAATTTTTAAGAAAGAATCAAAAGAGATAATAGTATACCCCATGATATCTGGCTGTTGAGAATGGCAGGACATTTTTTCATCTTATAAAATTAAAAAAAATAATTTTTCAAGATTATTTTTAGGGAGCCATTTGTTTCTACCTGAATTGATTCTCTAGTTTCTTACTCCACTGCAAACTCATTATTTCATAGAACCATAGAATGTCAGATCTAGAAGGGACCTAAGTTTTACCTATGTCGAGGAGAAATTATCCACAAGACAGATTTTATTCAGGACTATTGCAGTAGAGTAGAAACTATTGCAGTAGGAGAGAGACTGAGCTCAACTTCAAATACAACAAAGAAAAGTGATTATTTACAACCAAGGAGCAGAGTGAGAGGGCCAGTAATGGAAAATTACTAAGAGGAGACATCAAGGGTAGAGAGGGGTGGGTTCTTGTTAAACTGGCCCAACAGGATTTTTGCCAGAAACAGGCCAAGGATTTAGACATCAAAGGTGGGAGATGAGGAACTTGATCAGATATCGGGGTGAAGGGACTCTCTCTAAACTGATTTAGCAGGATTATTGATGTAAATGGATTTGGAAGGCCAAAAAGTAGGCCCAAGGATGAGGCCTAATTGAGAGGAGGGCTCAGAGGAGCCTGTCTAAAGTTCGATCAAGGAATCTTTGTCACATATGAAAAAATGGAGGCCCAAAGAGGTTAAGAAACTTGCTCAGGGTAATACTGTTAGTTAGTGGCATAACTGGGACTCTGACTTAAGGCTCCCCAGTGATCAATTAGGTGTCTATTCTACAGGGAGCAGACTGTTCGCTGCATCCACTTTCTTGTTTTCTGTTACCTCAAAAGCTCCGTCAACACCTCCATCAACCAGATTGCTTCTTGTGTTCTTCTTAAATGATGTCATCAAAAAGATTAAGACAGTGCATACTATTTAACTATCACTAAGATAAAGCAAAGACTAGGGGGTTACTTTGAAGTAATGTTGAGTCCCACCTTATCTGACCTACATAGAATTTTGCCACTTTGATTACTGCTAAACTCTACTGTTAGCTAGGAGATTTCTATCTTCTGAGTTACTATAATATATTCAAAGAAGAAAAAGAAAAGTAGCCACATTCCTTTAAAAGAAATTTAACAATTTCTTATTTACAAAATGTACTCTAAATTGCATAGTTGTTGGAACTTGGTCTCTGTGATGTTTTCTTCTTTGCAAGACTACAACCTTAAGTGGAAACTGAATTTAAAATATACCAGTCAATTCATCAGTATACCTTTAGTAATTACTACTTATGGACAATATTTTAGGTTTTTGTTTTGTTTTCTTTTTCAGTTTAACTTTGTTACACAGTTGAAAAATAATGGATTGTGAACCTCATACAAAAAAAATTGACTTGGCATATAGCTCATTAAAATGTTGCTTTTTAAAATAGAGTCTTAGAAGTTTTGCTATGATATGATCCACAGTTTTCCTTGCTAATTACTCAGGCTGAAATGTCATATTTCAGTGAAATATTTTGCTGAGAGTTCTTGTTATTGGTCCCTCTATATCAAACACATATATAAAATGTCTTTACTCAAACCCTGAGTTGTCTTAGTTGGGAATTCTAATTTATTTAACTAATTTTGTGGCCAGACTCTGCTCTAAGTATTGTCTTGAGTTAATTTGCTGTCTGTGATTTAGAAACAATTTAAATAAACAGAAGCCAATATTTAGCTTTCTGAATTTCAAAGTATCAAATGCTTTGAAAGTTTTATTAGGAGATAATAATGTTTTCTATTTATATGACATGCCACACTTTACATCATATAATGTACTTTTATTGTAAGCATCTTAAGGGCAGAGTTTGAGTCTTGCTCATCTTTGTGTTTCCTGTAGCACCTTGCACATGGCAGACATTAGGCCAGTATTTTAAAACTTGAATTTGATCTTTAAAACATTCCTGTGAGGGAGGTTAGGGCAGATACCAGTATTCCCATTTTACTGGTAAAAAACCATACTCAGAAAGATTGAATTGCCCAAAGTCATATAGTTATTAAGTAGCAGAGTCAAAAATAGATCCTAGGTCTTCCAACTCCTAGGATTCATTGCTCTAGCACAATTTATTCTCTCTGCTAACATTTGGTGCTTATAAATCATAGCAAGACTTGTAAGAAAAGAAAATTGTGTTTTTAGTCAATTAACACTAACCAAGGGGTGCTCTATTTGTAGGCTTTTCATCTTTTTATTTAATGATCCTTCTTTTAATAGTGAATAGCCTGTCTTAATATGTGCATTGAATAATAATAGAGTAAATATGATATTTTCTGTGGTTCGGGGTGGGATATTGCATGCCAAAACATTTTCAAGTACCCTTTCACTGATAGGCTTCATATCTTGGAAAAGTTGAATCTTTATTTTTGTGTTCAATGTTGTACAAATATATATTGGCTTTTTCTCCTTAAGTAACTTATTGCAAGTACTATAATAATAATGTAATAATAATAATAGGCCAGGCATGGTGGCTCACGCCTGTAATCCCAGCACTTTGGGAGGCCGAGGTGGGTGGATCACCTGAGGTCAGGAATTCAAGACCAGCCTGGCCAACATGGTAAGACCCCGTTTCTACTAAAAATACGAAAATTAGCCAGGCGTGGTGGTGGGTGCCTGTAATCACAGCTGCTCGGGAGGCTGAGCCAGGAGAATCCCTAGAACCCAGAAGGTGGAGGTTGCAGTGAGCTGAGATCACACCATTGCACTCCAGCCTGGGCGACCGAGTGAGACTCTGTCCAAATAATAATAATAATAATAATTCAATAAATAGTAATAGGAAAGCCTCCTGGTGAATTATGAAAAAAATCAGAATGTGGCTTCATGAAATGCTTTTCAAATACAAGCAAAAGTACAGTTGGTAATGGCCATCGTATATTCATGTTTTGATTTTTCTATTCTGTCACCCATGATCTTTATATTTATTGCCAATGAGGCCTTTAAAGTCAACTGTATCTTCTTGAAGCAGTCTAAGCATATCAAGAAATTGGCACCTGGTGTTTTTATTAAAAGATAACACAAGCCAAGATAAACTTCAGCATTAATCCAAAAATACCCCTTTACTAAAGGAATTTGAAGGCTGTTGGTGAAATGGTACTATCTAGCCAACTTTAATGTTTTGAGAAGCTAATTTTTGGAAAGCCACAGTAGCAGTGTTAACATGATGTCTTCAGTAGAGTTTTCTATTTTCTGGATTAACGAAGACCAACAGCTTATCCTTTAGAATAAGCTCTATTTGAAAAAGTTTGGCTCTCTATACTTCTGTATGGTTCTGTTTGCATACTGATTATGCTGTAAGTATAAGAAATGCTGGCAAAGAACATTATTGTTTTAATTTGTACTATAATGTGAACCACTTCTAACTCATAATCTTATTTTGTACTGTGTGATGTCTGATACTGCTAACATCGATCTTTGGGCTTTGGTGAACTCTGATCTTCCCAGGTTTTCAAGGTTAGACTCTTCACTGGTCAATTCTTTTTTTTTTTTTTTTTTTTTTTTAATGCTTTGTGTGTGTGATAAGAGAAATGCAATTTTTTGCTATAATTCAGAAGTCATTGAAGAGTGCTGTTATCCTCAAGCTGGGGTTTTAACATTTTGATGAAGGTAATGTGACTTGATTATAATTAAGTTTCAAATGACGTTAGGGTCTCTGTGTTTGCAATTGTTTATAATAAGTAATCAATACATAAAGACATGTTGAATTTTAAACGGAAATACACTTATTTTTACCTTCAAGACTGCATTAAAATATTTAGGCAAGCATATGACCTATTTGTAATCTCTGAATGTTGATTTTATTTTCTCAAAATTTTGTTTTCTCAGATTGCCCTGATCTGTGTATTTATGGCTATTTTCAGTGACGGCAGAGATATACTATTGAATACTGTTAAAAATAAAACTTATATGTTCTTTATGTAATTAATAACTCATAATTTGAAGGACTCTAAACATCAGGTCTGAATTAACATGCAAGTTTCCCATTTTTTTTTTAATTTCGAAAAGTGCAGTGCCTTAGGTTATTTCAGATGATACAGTGTTCTGATAACTTTTAAAATGGAGTAGAGGGTCATAAAAGGTTTCTTTTTTTCCCATCTTACTTTGTTATTGTTATCAGGTTGATTCACAGTTTATTTATTTTTCATAATTAGCTGATTTGCTACTTAATTTCTAGTGCAAATCATACATTGTGGATTAAATTGACAAGTTTGCTTAGAACACTGAAGTTCTGTTTTTTTATTCAAATGTACAATGTACTAAACCTTTTCGTTATGATTGAGAAGGGAATTTCTGTGTTGACTGCTTGCCAGGCTAGGGTGACTATATGAGTTAAATTGTTTAAATGTAAAACAATTGTTGTACTATTGTAAATCTCCTTCCTCTTTCTCATATGCCAGATAGAGTCATGTTATATTATGAAATTACATAGAAATACCTGAAAGATTAAAAAGATGCTCATATTTTAAGATTTTTTTTCTTCAATTTTACTAATAAAGAAAATAATAATAATTTTAAAAAGTCCTTCCATAGCTTCTACTATATACCAGGCACTGTGCTAAGTAATTTTTACATTGTATCTCATTTAATCCTTGGAACAACCTGCTAAAGTAGGTGCTATTCTTAATTCCATTTTATAGAAGAAGAAATTGAAGCCAAGGAGATTAATAATCTTACTGAAGTCAAACAGCTAATAACTAATGGAGCTGTATTTGTAACCCAGCATTCTAGCTCCAAAGTCCAGTGTTCTTAATCACAGTGTCATTCTGCCTTGTTAGTATTTTGCCATTGATTCTGAATCTTAAGAGTATTGGAAAGGGAACTAAAGTCTGAATTTTATTTTAGATTAAAAAGACAACCCTTTGTCCATAAGAATGAACTCTATTCTAAATTCATAACAAGTGCCTATTATAGTTCCTCAAAAAATAATCCCTACATATCTTCATTTTTTGTTGAAATCAATAAAATTTGAAATGACCAGAGGAGAGAAGGTGTAAATGCTAACTATTGGCTGTTCATTATTTAGGGTTTTGTAATTATTTTCTTAAGGCAGGATTACTTAGTCTCAGCCTCAGCCACTGAACACTCTGCAAGCAAGTAACACCTATTTGCCACCTGGTGACAAAAGACTTGGCCAATGATAAGATCTCCCTGGTTGCTTAATGGACCTCATACCTTTATTCAGAAAAAGAAATTAAAAACACAGCAAAAGTAGAAATGCTAAGTAAAATGCTGTTTTAAATTATTTTGTTTATTCACAAGATACATACAGAATTCTTTATTTTTCTTGAAAAATATTTAAAATGTAAAGAATATGAAAACATTTTAAAAATGAATTTTAAAGTACTTTATTGATTCAATAAATTTCTAACATTTAAAAAAATTCCTATGTATCAAGCATATCACTAAAATGAAATTAGTTTGCTTAAATTGCTATCTGTATTGCATAGTAATAAAAGCTGAATAAATGTAACTACTTACAAATAAAGCAATTTGATTTTAATCACAATGAGACATGGCTTGAATTTCTGATTGCCCTACAGCAGTGATACTTAAAGTGTGGTCCTGGAACTAGCAGCTTTAGCTTCCACAAAGCACTTGTTAGAATGCAAATTATTGGGCCTCTCCTAAGTCTCTTTTTTCTAAATTATTTATTCTTAAGACTGGTCAAGTGCAGTAACGAGAAGGGAGGAAAGAGTTGAACAAGGAGTTCAATCTATAACTGAACAATCAATTGAGATAACTCACTACCTTCAGACCAGTCCTCTCAGTCTTACGGAATCCAAAACTCTTGGGGTGGACCCAGGAATCTGTTTTAACAAGCCCTCTAGTTGATTCTGATGCATGCTCCAATTTGAGAAAATACCCTACAGTTTCTGTTTAATTTAACTTTAAGTCAAACTCTTTGTTAAGAATTACAGAGCCACACATTGTTAAGCCATGAGTCTTTTTCTTTAGATGTTATTTTATTGAATTTAATATATAATAAAATGTAAACTAAAAGAGTCTGCAAATCAGTGTTCATAACAAAAAGAATCCAGTTCAATTTATATTAGAAAGGGAATCAGCATAGGTCTAGATATTTTAATGTTGTGTGGGTTTTATTCTGCAAACTAATAGGAAGATGACTGATATTTTAAAAGCCTGACTTTTATGCTACTCTTAACACTATACTGAAATGTCGTCATTTGCTGTGGATTATTAAGGTCTACCAGGTCCAGAAGGTCCTCCGGGTCTCCCTGGAAATGGAGGTATTAAAGGAGAGAAGGGAAATCCAGGCCAACCTGGGCTACCTGGCTTGCCTGGTTTGAAAGGAGATCAAGGACCACCAGGACTCCAGGTAGGAAATGGAAGTAGATATCTGATGAGAGAAGAATGTGGGTGTTTGTATTCAAAATGTGAATTCTAAGCTGCATCATTTTAATTAACACTCACTAGACAAGGTTCTATGTGTGGCTCACTGGCGAATTAAAAAGACAGTAGAAGGCAAGTTTCCTATAGTCTCCTAAAGGGACTTTGCTGTATTATAGTCAGAGTTCCTGAAAAGATACTTCACCTGGAGTCTTTGGTATGCATATTTGGATTTGAGTAGCCTTCATTTCAGTGAAAGCAAATTTATGCAAAGGAGACATGCATATTAGAGCATTGCATATAGATGAATCCACCCATAGAGAAGTACTTATGGTGAATAGAGGCATCTTTTAGGCTTTGAAATTAGATAAAGTTAGGGTCAAATGTCAGCTCCCCTGCACACTTCTGCTTTGTATCTATGAGGAAAACAGACACTGGGTTTCTGTCTTCACCTATAAAAAGAGAATAATAACATATCCACTCATGTGCTTTCTATGTTGGTTTGAGTGACCCAGAGCAGAGAGTCACATTCCTCTTTATGGGTTCTCAAAACTGCCTCCATTCGGTCAAGATGATTGCTGGTGGATTTGGCAGTCAACACAATCTGGACTGTCTTTTAATTCTGAAGACTGCTTTATGGCAGAAAAAAAGTATTTAAAGTAGTGGTCCTTAAAGCTTTTCAAAATCTAATCTTTTTCCCCATGCCATCACTATTCTTCCAGTTACCTAGACTTAAAAATTTACTTCTGTTTACTCATTCTCTACTCACTCCCTATAAATATGCATATTTCCAGAAACAAGAGTAAGTTTCACCTGCTATACCCCTTTACCACTAAATATTTTAATGCAGATTTCTTAAGATTAAAAATATTCTCATGTTTTATTATAAGATGACAATAAAAAGCTATGGGATTGTTTATATTTTATAAAATTCTTACCAAATGTCTTGGCTGCAGCCTGTAATCCCAGCAACTTGAGAGGCTGGGGCAGGAGGGTTGCTTGAGGCCAGGAATTTGAGACAAGCCTGGACAACATAGCAAGACCCTGTCTCTAAATTTTTTTTAATTATATAACCACAGTACACTTATTAACTTCAGAAACTTTAACATAGATATACATTAATTTCTATCTTTCATATTCCAGTTGGGTCCAATGACCTAATAATGTTCTTAGCATTTCTTCTTCCAGTACAGGATCCAGGCCAAGTCATGTTTTGCATTTAATTGTCATATCTCTTTAGCCTTCTTTAATCTGAAACAGTTCCTAAGTCTATTTTCTTTTTTTCATGACCTCGACATTTTTAAGAAATTGTACCACCACCCCCATTTTTAAATAGAATATTCCTTTTTTGCCTGCTGTTTATTCATAATTAGATTCAGGTTATGCATCCCCAGCTGGAATACTACATGAGTGGTTCTGTGTCCTTCTCAGGCTAACCGATAAGGAGGTCCATGATGTCTATCTGCTTCTCATTTGTGGTTTTAGTTTTGATCATCCAGTCAAGTTGTTGCTCAGTTTCTCCACTGTATCATTAGGTTTTTCCTTGCAACTAATAAAACTGTAGGAAGGCACATTAAGATAGTGCAAATATACCAATACTCATCAAAAATTTCCCTTAGATTTAACATCTATTAATGATTTTGCCTCAACCAGTCTCTAGTGGGATAGTGGCAAAATGATGTTGTTTCAACTCTAGCACTACCTCCACATATACTAGTCAGTCCTACTGTAAGCAAGAGCCCTCCCTTCTCTCTGGTTTACTTATGCATTTCTTATCATTTTTGACTCATTTTTCTCATGTTTTCCACTAATTTACAATTTCTAAACTATCATTACTTATTTCGATGCTCTCATTGTTCCAGATTTGGAAGCCCCTTCAAGCTGGATTTGATGTTTTTCTGATATGTACTTCCCTCCAACTATTTTTTTAGCACTTTTTAATATTATTTCATAATAAGATGCTCCAGGCTTGTTCCTCTTTCATTCTTACTAACATAAGCTTCGTTGTCCTGCACTTGAAGTAGAGCAATAGCCTCCTATATGATCTTGCTATTCTATATTCTTCCTGTAGTTGGGTGGCTGAGGGGGGATGATTGTTTGAGCCTAGGAGTTTGAGGCCAGCCTGGGCATCATAGTGAGATCCTATCTCTATAGAAAAGAAAGAAAAAAGAAAGAATAAAATAATAGTTACCTTTCATTAAGTACACACCACACACCAGTCTTCTAAGCACTTAATATTGTCAGCAAAAGACAATGAGATCTAGAGGAGAAAAAGGAAGAGCTTTATTTTCTGTAAAAAGTAATCTGCGGATTGGGAAGGCACAGCTTTCAGTACAAGCGAAAGTGTGATCTCTGAAGAACAAAGGGAGGGTTTGGCTTAAGTAGGGAAAGTTCTCACCCATGTTCTCAACCAGGTCCATTTATGCAAATGAAGGATTCAGACTTGTCAGTTCTGATTGATTGAAATACTTGAGCCCTGATCAGGTGATTTCCAAAACCAAAGCCAGAAGTCTGCCAGATGTTTCTTTCAAATGGCCAATGGGCAGGGGGTGTGTTCAAGCCACAGTTTATCTTCGCAGTGGTTTGACTTGATTGTACAAAGGGAGATCCTGTGACACTTTTACAACATCTTTCCAAGAACACAAGGTATGTGACATTTCCCTTACCCAACCACGGCCAGTTGGTTGTGTTTTAACTTTGCGCACCTCAGTTAGCCATGGGAAGTTCATTTTGTCTGTCAGCCAGGGGTATATTTTAACAATATGAACTGTCTCATTTAATTCTCACCACAACCCTATGAAGTAAATACTGTTATTTTCTCCAAATTTGAGGTGAGAAAACTATGAATCAAGGAGGTTAAATAATCAACTCAATTCACACAAGCTAATATAAGGCAAAATTGAGATTACAGTCTTGGAAGTTTGACTCTAGAAATAGTGCTATATGCCACTATGTAATTCTTATGCCCTCAATCACCTTCCTCCCCTCGCTGCAATTTTTTTGTAACATTAATGATTTTATTTATTCAGGGTAATCCTGGCCGGCCGGGTCTCAATGGAATGAAAGGAGATCCTGGTCTCCCTGGTGTTCCAGGATTCCCAGGTATTTGAAGGGATTTTTGTGGTTTCCCTTTATATTAAACTCCTCTGGGACAAGATAGCCATTTTCTGATTTGACTGGGTAAAGGTTGTAGCCCTGTTGCTTTGCCATAAAACTGTATGTACCTTCTGTGCAGGCATGAAAGGACCCAGTGGAGTACCTGGATCAGCTGGCCCTGAGGGGGAACCGGGACTTATTGGTCCTCCAGGTAAGACTTATTCCTGAAGATAGTTATACCTGATACTTAGATGCTTTAAAGAATTTGAAAGTTTTCATTCTGTCTTTCAGCCAGACCATCGGAGGCTGAGTCCCCAACAACTGAGGCAAAATAAACAAGGCTCTGCCTTTATTTACTAATCTCTTAAATTCTCTATTTTATTAACATAATATTGATAGCAGACCTTTTAAAGTTAAGATAAATGCAGGATCAACAAAAATGCTTCCTTGACATTAGCTTCTATACTAACTTCCCCAAATTCAATTGAACAGATCACAAGAGCAAGTCACATATGAATTTTTTATAATATTTTCGATATTAAAATAGTTCTTTTTCCTAAGAGGCTTATAGAAGTTTCTTATAAATTGAGAAATAAGGAATCTGCTAAATTCCCCTACTAGATCAAAGGGTCCCTTGACAAGCACAGCAAGCAAAAACTGCAAATGATGTTGGAGTCAGAATGGATGTGTAAGGGAATAAAATTGTCTTCCCCTGACACCAGTGTTCACAGATTTGAACACAGATGGATGAGACTTTGTAGTAACTGAGTAAGAGTCAAGGTTTGAAAATAGAGATGATATGCTTAATTTTTACACTGACCCTAAGAAACTTATTTTTCAATTGAAAATTATTTTTCAATTTTTAGTTTTCCTAAACAGATTTCTGTTAGATATGGCAGCAATTCAAAAACTGGTTTCTCTCACACCAATTTTTGTCCTGAACTTAGGTCACTTTGGCTTCCATTTCTTGTAACCTTTCTCTTTCCCTTCAAATTTGTGTGTTTTGTCTCATAGGTCCTCCTGGATTACCTGGTCCTTCAGGACAGAGTATCATAATTAAAGGAGATGCTGGTCCTCCAGGAATCCCTGGCCAGCCTGGGCTAAAAGGTCTACCAGGACCCCAAGGACCTCAAGGCTTACCAGGTACCAATGCAGATCATCTTTATTATCATTATTATACTTTTAATTTCTGGGATACATGTGCAGAATGTACAGGTTTGTTACATAGGTATACACCTGCCATAGTGGTTTGCTGCACCTATCAACCCATCATCTACGTTAGATATTTCTCCTAATGCTATCCCTCCTCTAGCCCCCCTACCCCTTGACAGGCCCTGGTGTGTGATGGGCCCCTCCCTGTGTCCATGTGTTCTCATTGTTCAACTCCCACTTATGAGTGAAAACATGTGGCATTTGGTTTTCTGTTCCTGTATTGGTTTGCTGAGAATGATGGTTTTGTCCCTGCAAAGGACATGAACTCATCAATTTTCATGGCTGCATAGTATTCCATGGTGTATATGTGCCACATTTTCTTTATCCAGCCTATCATTAATAGGCATTTGGATTGGTTCCAAGTCTTTGCTATTGTGAACAGTGCTGCAATAAACATACGTGGGCATGTGTCTTTATAGTAGAATAATTTATAATCCTTTGGGTATATACCAAAATGGGATGGTTGGGTCAAATGGTATTTCTAGTTCTAGATCCTTGAGGAATCGCCACACTGTCTTCCACAATGGTTGAACTAATTTACACTCCCACAAACAGTGGAAAAGCATTCCTATTTCTCCACATCCTCTCCAGCATCTGTTGTTTCCTGACTTTTTAATGATCACCATTCTAACTGGTGTGAGATAATATCTCACTGTGGCTTTGATTTGCATTTCTCTAGTGACCAGAGATGATGAGCTTTCTTCATATGTTTGTTGGCCTCATAAATGTCTTTTTTTGAGAAGTGTCTGTTCATATCCTTTGCCCACTTTTTGATGGGATTGTGGTTGTTTTTTTCTTGTAAATTTGTTTAAGTTCCTTGTAGATTCTGGATATTAGCCCTTTGTCAGATGGATAGATTGCCAAAATTTTCTCCCATTCTGTAGGTTGCCTGTTCAAACTGATGATAGTTTCTTTTGCTGTGCAGAAGCTCCTTAGTTTAATTAGATCCCATTTGTCAATTTTGGCTTTTGTTGCCATTGCTTTTGGTGTTTTAGTCATGAAGTATTTGTCCATGCCTATGTCCTGAATGGTATTGCCTAGGTTTTCTTCTAGGATTTTTATGGTTTTAGGTCTTACATTTAAGTCTTTAACTTATCTTGAGTTAATTTTTGTATAAGGTGTAAGGAAGGGGTCCAGTTTCAGTTTTCCATGTATGGCTAGCCAGTTTTCCCAACACCATTTGAATATGAAATCCTTTCCCCATTGCTTGTTTTTGTCAGGTTTGCCAAATATCAGATGGTTGTAGATGGGTGGCATTATTTCTGAGGCCTCTGTTCTGTTCCATTGGTCTATATATCTGTTTCGGTACCAGTACCATGCTGTTTTGGTTACTGTAGCCTTGTAGTATAGTTTGAAGTCAGGTAGCGTGATGCCTCCAGCTTTATTCTTTTTGCTTATGATTGTCTTGTTTATATGGGCTCTTTTTTAAATTCCATATGAAATTTAAAGTAGTTTTTTTCTAATTCTGTAAAGAAAGTCAATAGTAGCTTGATGGGGATAGCATTGAATCTATAAATTACTTTGGGCAGTATGGCCATTTTCATGATATTGATTCTTCCTATCCATGAGCATGGAATATTTTTCCATTTGTTTGTGCCCTCTCTTACTTCCTTGAGCAGTGGTTTATAGTTTTGCCTGAAGAGGTCCTTCACATCCCTTGTAAATTGTATTCCTAGGTATTTTATTCTCTTTGTAGCAATTGTGAATGGGAGTTCACTCATGATTTGGCTCTCTGTTTGTCTATTATTGGTGTATAGGAATGCTTGTGATTTTTGCACATTGATTTTGTATCCTGAGACTTTGCTGAAGTCACTTATCAGCTTAAGGAGATTTTGGGCTGAGACAATGAGGTTTTCTAAATATAGAATCATGTCATCTGCAAACAGAGACAACTTGGCTTACTCTTTTCCTAATTGAATACCCATTATTTCTTCATTTTGCCTGATTGCCCTGGCCAGAACTTCCAATACTATGTTGAATAGGAGTGAACTCAGGATTAAGAAACTCACTCAAAACCGCACAACTACATGGAAACTGTACCACATGCTCCTGAATGACTACTGGGTAAATAAAGAAATTAAGGCAGAAGTAAATAAGTTCTTTGAAACCAATGAGAACAAAGACACAATGTACCAGAATCTCTGGGACACAGCTAAAGCAGTGTTTAGAGGGAAACTTATAGCACTAAATGCCCACAGGAGAAAGCGGGAAAGATCTAAAATCAATACCCTTATATCAAAATTAAAAGAACTAGAGAAGCAAGAACAAACAAATTAAAAAACTAGCAGAAGGCAAGAAATAACTAAGATCATAGCAGAAGTGAAGGAGATAGAGACACAAAAAACCCTTCAAAAAATGAATGAATCCAGGAGCTGGTTTTTTGAAAAGATCAACAAAATTGATAGGAAGACTAATAAAGAAAAAAAGAGAGACTCAAATAGACACAATAAAAAATGATAAAGGGGATATCACCACCGATCCCACAGAAATACAAACTACCATCAGAGAATACTATAAACACCTCTACCCAAATAAACTAGAAAATCTAGAAGAAATGGATAAATTCCTGGACACATACCCCCTCTCAAGACTAAACCAGGAAGAAGTCAAATCCTTGAATAGGCCAATAAAAAGTTCTGAAATTGAGGCAGTAATTAATAGCCTACCACCCAAAAAAAGTCCAGGACCAGACGGCTTCACAGCCAAATTCTGCCAGAGGTACAAAGTAGAGCTGATACCATTCCTTCTGAAACTATTCCAAATGATAGAAAAAGAGGGACTCCTCCCTAACTAATTTTATGAGGCCAGCGTCATCCTGATACCAAAACCTGGCAGAGACACAACAAAAAAAGAAAATTTCAGTCCAATGTCCCTGATGAACATCAATGCGAAAATCCTCAAGGAAATACTGGCAAACCAAATCCAGCAGCACATCAAAAAGCTTATCCACCATGATTAAGTCGGCTTCATTGCTGGGATGCAAAGCTGGTTCAACATACACAAATTAATAGACGTAACCCATCACATGAACATAACCAATGACAAAAAACACATGATTATCTCAATAGATGCAGAAAAGGCCTTCGACAAAATTCAACAGCCCTTCATGCTAAAAACTCTCAATAAAGTAGGTATTGATGGAACATATCTCAAAATAACAAGAGCTATTTATGACAAACCCACAGCCAATATCATCCTGAATGGGCAAAAGCTGGAAGCATTCCCTTTGAAAACGGCACAAGACAAGGATGCCCTCTCTCACCACTCCTATGCAGATCATTCTTTTAAGGCTTATTCATTGGAGAACATTTCCCTAGTTCTCCTTTTACATGTCAGAGGTTGTCTCTGACAATAGGAGTCTAAGCAACTAGTAGAATACCAGACCACCACAAGTTCCATTTTCTTTTTTCTTGAAAGTGTTAATTTCTCATGGTTGAATTTCTTTTAGACTATGTCAGGTTACTGTTAGCCCCTCTGGCTGTTCCAATTTGAACAACTAATTAATGTTAGAAAAATTTATAATGAAATGAAAATGCATTTAAGATCTGGTGCTTTCTGTACATCATCCAGCAGAAAGATTGAAGGCTGATTTGGTGGGCTATCAGTTTCCCACTGTGAAGTCCCTTGTCTTTTAAACTAACTGGTGTCTAGCTGGCCATTTGACTCTACGCTTATAGCCAACTTTCATTAATCATTATAAAAGAAAGCTAGAACTAACTTCAGTCTTTCGCTCTTATTAAGTGATCAAGTGACAGTCTTATCAAAAACAAAGTATACCTGGCAGTAACTTATGGTGGAATAGAAAACGAAAGTTGGCACTTACATTCTTGTCTGATTCTGAAGACAAAGAGAACACAACTCCATTAAAAGCATCCCAGAAGCAAATGGATTGTTTAAAACTAAAGCTAAATCCTTGTTGGCTTCTTTGGTCCTGGACTTGAGTTATCTTTTTTTCTGGATTTAAGACAAAACCAAATTGTGAATTCAGTGTCTCGAGAACCTTATGTCTCCTAGATCTGTCCAGATGTGAAAATATTCTACTCATATTTGAATGCCTCATTCTTTTCCTGTAGGTCCAACTGGCCCTCCAGGAGATCCTGGACGCAATGGACTCCCTGGCTTTGATGGTGCAGGAGGGCGCAAAGGAGACCCAGGTCTGCCAGGACAGCCAGGTAAGACAAGTAAAACATGCTGTTGGTGGAGGGAAAGTCTTTGAGTCTGGGAGACCTCTGGACATAGGGCCTCCACTTAGAGCTGTGAGATCTTCTCTTGATGTTAGCATAGCTGACTGGTGAATGTGGACCTGAGGAAAATAGGAAAGCACATAATAAGGAGATTTGTCACTATAAGAGAAGCATACAAGATTGCTTTTATTTGTGTTTAGAGCAGTGGAAAACTCAGTTGAATTTTCCAAGCACTCACTGTACTTACTTGTTCAGCAAATTTTCAATATGTTGATTTAAATCCCTTGACCATCTTGAAACTATTGTGAATATTTCCACATTTGAAAATATCGCAGTAGGCTGTAATTTCTTTCATAAAGAGCAGCAAATATAAATGAACAGTTTAAGTGATTGCCATAGACCTTTAAGAGTCATGGTGAAGTTTCATATTGAGATGATAAATTGATATTAGGAGCATTAATAGGTGCTCCTGATAATATTGAGTCTGGTATCTATTAGATTTTCAATCTGTACTCAACCTACTTCCAGAAAGAATTTGAGTCAACTTGAAATAAAAAATACTTTAATGTTAAGGTTTCTAAAATAGAAATAGAGGATCATACATTATATATGTTAACAACTCTAGATTATATAAATATGACTCTAATAAATAAACATAAAGAGTTTGTATTTCAAATATCAGTGGCAACACAGCAGAGTGGTAATACCTATAGCCTTCCTAGAGTCAATGCCCTGACATTTCATTAATGCTATATTTCTAGGGAAATAACAAGTTAGTGTCATCTTCATCACAAGTGTTTCTGTGAAGTTTCCCTAAAATGAAAATTTATACACAGACTGTCCAAAGGCCTGTATATACAGAAAATTATTAAATGAACTCAAACCAAGAGGCTAAATCAGGAAGGGAAGCCAGTGGTGGATTGAAAATGGGCATTTTGAAAATACTTCTTTAGAATGCCCTGCCTGTTCTCTACACAAAAAGGTATGCCTGAGAATAATTCCCCCAGACGGATTCAAAGGAAAATGTTTTTCAGCAATGAAGCTGGCAGATTGATGGCAACCACACCCTTCCTTTCTCATTGATGAACAAAACAGCAGGCTGAAAATTGACCATGGGGTTCAGATTCTTTTAGTACAACAAGAGACTAAATAACATACAGACTCTCCAAATAAGCATATTTTATTTGTCTCCTAGCCCATGATATCTGACAATGCCTTTATAGACACTCTATAAATATCAAATAAATTAACTAGTCAAATGAGGTCATAGTGTTTTGTCAATACCCATAAGAGTGGATCAGAGCTTACTTAATCTTGTATACTGATTATTTCGTGGAAATAGGTACCCGTGGTTTGGATGGTCCCCCTGGTCCAGATGGATTGCAAGGTCCCCCAGGTCCCCCTGGAACCTCCTCTGTTGCACATGGATTTCTTATTACACGCCACAGCCAGACAACGGATGCACCACAATGCCCGCAGGGAACACTTCAGGTCTATGAAGGCTTTTCTCTCCTGTATGTACAAGGAAATAAAAGAGCCCACGGTCAAGACTTGGGTGAGATAATCAATATCTAATTTCCTACTGTGCCTTTTGTTTTTGTTTCAGAAATCCTGTTGGGTTCTAGAGTAGCCTTGGCCAAAGTGCCTCTCTCTATTCTTTTGGGGCTTCCGAATTGAAAACCATGTCAAAGGCAACTGAATATATTCACTATGATTTTTAAATAAATAATATTTAACCTTAAACTAAAAGCATTAATTAGCTCTTGTGAGGTACAATTCTTGGCCTAAAGCAGATCATTTCAAAAAGGCCACATTTACTTTTAGTTAGATTAGTTATTAAGGGAACAGTTTCCCTGGGCTCTTTGCAGTATAGCAGCTGCTTGAGTGTGCAGTGTTTATAATTCATGGGAGATAGTTACCTCATCTTTGAAACTGGTCTTCATCAAGTTCATAAGTTCTGAAGAGAATCTTGGTTCATAGATCAAAGAAAGTAAGGTCATTGCTTAATTATGCTAGTTTGTAGTTCCTAAAATAAGTGCCTTAGCTTTATAAAGTATTACTGGAGTCATTTAAAGCTATATAAAGTATGACATTTCTGTACAAAATCCAGTTCATTTAAGGTGTTCCCATGTATCTTCTCTATACTGGGGTGGACAGCTAGGTTGATGGGATGAGGGGACTAAATCACTCTCAAGGACTCTTCCATCCCCATGAATTCTTTTCCTGGAATTCTGACTTTGGATGTTGAAGTCCCATTGTCTTACCTGGGGCTGCATTTTGTTGTTGTTGTTGTTGTGTTGTTGTTTTTTTTTGTTACGGAGCCTCGCTCTGTCGCCCAGGCTGGAGTGCAATGGCATGGTCTCAGCTCACTGCTACCTCTGCCTCCCAGGTTCAAGCAATTCTTCTGCCTCAGCCTCCCAAGTAGCTGGGAATTACAGGCGCCCGCCAGCATGCCTGGCTAATTTTTGTATTTTTAGTAGAGACGGGGTTTCACCATGTTGGCCAGGCTGGTCTCGAACTGCTGACCTCGTGATCTGCCCACCTCTGCCTCCCAAAGTGTTGGGATTACAGGCATGAGCCACCGCACCCGGCAGGGCTGCCTATTTTAAGACTGACTATCCCCTTTGCCTCCATAAAGACATTTAAGAAGATAGTCTGGGCTCCCAGTTTCTGGGATCTCTATGATGAGAAGCTTCCTGAGATCTCATTGTCTGGGCCATTCATTCTGTGGAAATGGTTCTGCAGCAGCAGGGACCCCGGAGGTCAGCTTTACTCCCTATTTTTCCAAGGCATATGGCCACACCAGTTCTGGCCCACCAGAGTAAGGATACTCACTTACATGTAAGTCAGTGGTCATAGGCCATTTTATGAAACCAAATAATGTAAGGGTTTGCCCAATAGCTTTCTTTTCCATCTTCTTTTTTTCTTCCATTTATATTTCCTTTTTCTCCTTTTCAACTTTCCTCTGCTACTTTTCTTTCTTCTTTTCACTGGGTTACCTCTTTTTAAATTTTATAATTGACAAATCTTCATTAAATTAGTAATTAAATTATCTTTCCATAATTTAATCGAATAATAAATATCTAAATAATTAATTTAATTTAATATCTTCAGGTAATTTTCTCTAGTCTTTCTCCTATAAATTTCTTTTTTGTTCATTCTCTCTACACTGTCAGACTTATAATCAAACTTTAAACTTCAAATCCCTAACCTATCAGGTCAACAGAGGAACCATTATAAGTTTTGAGCACTATGAAATTCAAAAATGTAATGCAGTTAGAAGATGGAATCTGCTATCAGCATGTAATTATAACTTTTCAGAATCCATGTATTTTCTCTAATAAGAACAATCAGATTTGGAATCTATAAACTGGCCCTGACTCTGGTACAGTTTAGGCCTCAGACACAGGAAGGCCATGACAGAGCCCAAGATCCTAGGAATGGTCCTGGATTGCAGAGGCTCTGCTGGGGCTCACACAAGGATCACATTGGAAGTATCTTGATGACTAAGCAAAGATACAGGCAGCTGTCACTTTGATGTTAAAGAAACAATTACCTCCTGATCGAATAAATGCAGTCTGTGTTGAATTAGTGGAAGGATTATAGGATGTAAGAAAGAAGACAGAGAAGATGGATTAAATACTAAAGCTTTTCTGTCTGGGAGAAAAGAAAAACATACTGAGAACCATTAGTCTATTAAAGTCTTATAACTATGGGGTATAGAGGGCATTGGGAGTATATGGGATCACTCTCTCTTCGAAAATTTGGAGACTATAACCCAGAATTCTGCATCATTGTGGGCAGCCACACGTGCAACCAGATACTCCAGATACTTCCATCATTATGGGCCTTCCTTTTATTTACCTTTCTTTTCCTTACGAGACTGGATATTTTCAGCTCTGTCCCAAATTAGGCAGTAGAATAGGTTTTTTAAAATTACTTTATAATGTACAAAGCACTTTCATGTCCATTGTCTAATTTAATTTACACAACTATGATTAAGAAAAATGTATATAAATATTCTGCTTTTTCATTTTATACACAAAGAGACTGGCTAATAGGTTAAATAACTTACAGTTAGAAAGTGATGGAGGTAACACCTGCCAATTCTAAATCCATTTCTTTTTAAATTTTCCCATGTTGTTCACTCTTACATGACTGTGAGTCAGTCAGGTTTTTCTTAACGAGTTTTTTAAAGGGATAAATTAGACTAAATCAATGATTTTCAACCTAGGGAATTTTTTAAGACTCCTAGTCCTATGCCAAATCCATTGTATAAAAATTCCAAATAATTCTGATAATACAGGTTTAAGATCTATTGGTCTTTTATCAGTCATCTTCAGTCTGAGATAAGCATACCCCTTTGAATATATGAAGAATTTCCATGATGCACAGAGGCATTATTTTTTAAAAATCAAATTTCAACTCCTCGACTTTTATATGTATTCTCTCCTAAAGTCAATCTGACTTTAGCAGATGTGCCTTGGGCAATCTCCTTCCCCATGTCTCCTTTCACTGTCATGCATTCCCCACTTTGTAAGAGTCATACTCTTGCACCTTGCCTTGAAGTACGAAAACCTCTGACAGACAAATTCAAAGGGATAATTCAAAATAACAGCTTTGCTAAAGATACAATTACCGTTAGATCCAGCAATCCCATTACTGGATATTTACCCAAAGGAAAATAGTATATCAAAGAGATAGTTACATTGACATGTTTATTGTAGCACTATTCACAATAGCAAAGATATGGAATCAACCTAAGTATCCAACAAAGGATGAATGGATAAAGAAGATGTGGTATATATACACAATGGGATATTATTCAGTCATATAAAAAATGAAATCATGTCATTTGCAGCAACATGGTTGGAACTGGAAGTCATTATCTTAAGTGAAATAAGCCAGGCACAAAAAAAACAAGTATCACATGTTCTCACGTATATATGGGAGCTAAAAATTTGAACACATGGAGGCAGAGAGTGGAAAGACAGGTAGCAGAGACTTGGAAGGGTAAGTGTGGGGAATGGGGAGGATGAAGAGAAGTGGGTTAAGGGATAGAAACATACAGTAAGATAGAAGGAATTAATTCCATATTTGATAGCAGAAGAGAATGACTATACTTAAAAAATATATTGTACATGAGTGATGGACACCCTAAATACCCTGACTTGATCACTATGGATTATATACATAAAAAAAATGTTCATGTGCCCCATAATTTTGCACAAATAAAAAATTAATGGTTTTGTTAAAGTCTCCATTAACTCAAGCTCTGTAATTCACTTTTAATCCAACCTTCTAAGAAATACGTTTCTAATAAAAGTTTTTTTGTAATAATTATATAAAAATTTATAATACATATATTTTTATCAGTTGTGAATTAATAATAACAATGACAGGTCAAAATAAAACATTTAACATGTAAAGTCTTATAGTCACAGAAAGTTTTAAAAAGGTATATTCAATATTAATTTTTGAGAAATATGATAGCATGATCAATAAAAAACTTTCAAAAATAAAAATATGTTACCTTAGGAAAAAACTGTGTGAGAAAAGTGGAATGGAAATATAATTTTTAAATGTAGAAGGAACAATGTATAATTTCCAACTGCTAAAGACAAGTTTATATATTTTCTATAATGGTTAATGTTAGATCTCAGATCATTATATTGGATGCATTTAAAAGAGTGATATAAAAGTTTGTTCTTAGATATCAATATTCACAAAACACCATAAATGAAAGCTGGCAAGGTAGAAATGTGGTTTGCAAATTCCCAGTCCCTGCTATTACAAAGTGGAATACAGAAGGGTGGGTGTGGAGCTGAGAGACAATAGCTAAAATCTTAATACTGGCACAGTATCAATTTAAACTTACAATGAAATTTAGATATCAAAACTTTAGATATGTTAACTTTCAAAAGTGTAAGAGAGTGCATTTTTCATCATTCTTTTGTAAGTAAATGAGAAAAGAAAGGCTTGATCACAAGTAAAGATAACCTCTCTTGTCCCTACTAGCTCTGAATTTCAAAGATTAGTTTCTTTCTTTTTTTGGTTTGTTTGTTTTCCCCTCACATCTTTCCTTCCTGTCTTATTTTTTTCCTTTTTACGTATTCTTCAAACCTGACTGTGGTGGCTGTGCACACTGGCCAGCATTACTATTGTCCCTAGGCCTAAGAAGATTGCAGATTCACACAAGAATACATACTGAGGAAGTCTTAGAAGAAGAGAGGGCAGCCTGGAGCACGAAATATTGATAAGATATCGTAAGGACTCAGTATGTGTCCTTCACTTGCACACAATGAATTACTAAATATTCTCCATAAGACACCATTGTTTATAAGATGCATCACTAGTTTAAAAACAGCATTAGGGAATATATAATGAGCTACCACAATAAATATTAACATACTTTATTAAACACATCCTAATTTTATAAATGTTAAAATATGAGTAAATCTTAGACTTAAGAAATATAGTATATTTATTACCTATGAAAGGCTGGCAAGTTTCCTTGAAAGGCTGTTTGCTATTGTTTTAGAAGAAACCAGAGTATCATTATCACGCAGTCCTTTACTGTTTTCTCTCCAAATCTTTCTAGGGACGGCTGGCAGCTGCCTTCGTCGCTTTAGTACCATGCCTTTCATGTTCTGCAACATCAATAATGTTTGCAACTTTGCTTCAAGAAATGACTATTCTTACTGGCTCTCTACCCCAGAGCCCATGCCAATGAGCATGCAACCCCTAAAGGGCCAGAGCATCCAGCCATTCATTAGTCGGTAAGGCATTGATTTAGCTGTGACTTTTACCAATCCCCAGTTAGTTAGCTAGTCAGATTTGAGTCCAAAGCTAACAATCTGATGATATTCCTCCTAGGTTAGGTAGAACAGAGGTACCTCTTAATATTCAATTAAGTATTTAGTTTGACTCATATTTATTGGGGGTCTGCTTTTGACCAGGCCCCCATGATAGACATAGTGTAATAGCCAGATAACGCACAGTGTAGTAATTATTTATTACATAAATTTGTCTAATATATATCAGATTTGGGCTAAGTTCTATAATAGATATAATAAAAATGTTATGAAAACATAGGGAAAGAGATGTTTAGTTTCAACTGGAGAAATGTGGGATGACCATATGGAAAAAATATGTCTTGAACTGGTCAGTCCTTGAATGACTAGAAGGACTTGAGGCACAGGCAGTTATAAAGGGGAGATATACACTAGGCAGATAAATGACAATGGGTAATAAAATAATGTGTCTAGGATGTAGTATGTAAAGGTTATGTTGGGAGAAAAGATTGTAAAGTTAGCTTGGGCCCAGATGGTAGAAGGCCTTCTGTACCAAATTGTAGTTTAAAGTTTATTTGATATGTAACAAGGAGCCCTGAAATATTTTAGAGCTACACTTCAGGTTAGATTATAGTGCCATCAATGTGTAACATGGATTACAAAAGGGATAGTCTCGAGGTAGAGAGACCAGTTGGATTGAAGGGTATTGCTATAGCCCTGATGTGAGTAAATTGGAACTCACAGTGGGGTACATGTATCACATTATTAGGCTAGATAGGATTTGACAGTTGATTAGCTACGGGAAGAAGGTGGTAGCTGAGATTTGGAGCATGAGTAACTAAGAGGAGGGTGATACCATTAATAGAAATCTCTTAGAGTTTTGCCATTTTGAAACCTAGTTTAACTCAATCTCTTAGGAATGTTGGTTATTGCCGTTTTTATTCTGATCATGACCCAGGATTTCAATAACCATAAAGGATGAATTGCTGGAAATTCTCGTTCCTTTGATAGTAAATATAAAGATTAAAGCTGGTTCAGCCTTAGTAGCAAATTCATGGTGCCCTTTTTAATACATTTTCCTGAATCCTTTGGGAATTTGGGTGTGTATGTGTGTGTGTGTGTGTGTGTGTGTGTGTGTGTGTGTACAATTTTGTCAGTCCCAACTCTTGGGAGTAAAAGCTTGTCTAAATGTATTAACTATTTTGTTAGGTAAACTGCAAAACTGGCCTCAGTAATATGTCAAGAGGTCCACTCATGTTTTTTATTAAAGGTATGGAAGTCTCAGCTATATTCATTCTGTTGCTATTTTACTGGATTTTGTAGATTTCAGCCACATCTCCAAGTGCCTGGGTACCTGCCCAGCATTCTGGATATGGTGTACTTCTCCAGATATAGTCAAATGTTTATAAATGTCCTTTGGACCAAGAATAATGAGTAGAGATTGAGAAAGTGTCTGTTTCTTATATTTTCCAGTCTTTCTGACATTGTTCTTACCACAGTTTCAGCATTACTAAATGTCTCCCCTCCAATTGAGTACTTTGACAACAAGTAGTATGTGCAATACACCAAACCAAACTCTTATGGCAATTGAGGCATTGACTATAGCAAGTATGAATAGACATTTAGGGCATAATGGAATATTAAAAGGCCATTGCACTGGTTCTGCAGTTTTTTGAAAAAAGTTTACAGTTTATTATGTATACTGGGAGACAATACTTAGCAAATGCAATCCTCAAAGTGCATTTTTTCACCTTTTGTGATCATTGGAAGAGACATTAATCGGCTTCCATACTAAGAAGGCTTCCAATGAAGCAGGATGGCTACTTCTCACATGCTCACTCTGTAGATTATGTTCCTTCTCCTTTTCCTTTACCAGATGTGCAGTATGTGAAGCTCCAGCTGTGGTGATCGCAGTTCACAGTCAGACGATCCAGATTCCCCATTGTCCTCAGGGATGGGATTCTCTGTGGATTGGTTATTCCTTCATGATGGTATTTTACACTCTTCCTTGCATTTGTCATCATAGCTGACTGTCCATTCCATCTACATTTCTTCCCAGTATGAGGAATCCCTGTCATTTGCATAATAAGAAGCTTAAACTTCAAACAGCTTCTATCCAAGCACTGTGTTCCCCCTCACACATTTTTTGTAACATATTTTCATAATCTGCCTATTACTTTTTTTTGACTACCCTTGGTGTGGATACTATTGTCTTACCTCTGGGCCTGTTCCTTCACTAGATTTGAATTTGGCCAAGCTCAGCACACATCTTTGGATATTCACTAAGCTATTATGGCACATGGGTATTGCGGCACATTTTTCCTTGTCTTTTATAGCATACAAGTGCAGGGGCAGAAGGCTCAGGTCAAGCCCTAGCCTCCCCTGGTTCCTGCTTGGAAGAGTTTCGTTCAGCTCCCTTCATCGAATGTCATGGGAGGGGTACCTGTAACTACTATGCCAACTCCTACAGCTTTTGGCTGGCAACTGTAGATGTGTCAG
Source organism: Pan paniscus (assembly GCF_029289425.2). Classification (NCBI taxonomy): domain Eukaryota; kingdom Metazoa; phylum Chordata; class Mammalia; order Primates; family Hominidae; genus Pan; species Pan paniscus. Next base: position 108,178,103 of record NC_073272.2, read on the forward strand.
ACATGTTCAGGTAAAGTACTTATAGCTTTAATTCAGGTCCAAAGCTTCCTTCAGAGATGCTAGGGAAGAAAGAGACAATTTATGGATGGTTTATCCTCAACAAATGTTAGGAATTTATTGGATTGTGTACTTTATTCTTGCTTGTTCTTCTCATATACATGACTCAGGTCAGAAAAAAAGACTTGATTATTAATATTAGGTGAGTTTGGTTTGTGATAGCTTAGTAGTAATCCTTCAATAATGAAACAGAGATAAAGAAAGGTTATGTGACCTTCCTAATAAGTCAGCAGCTGTTCAACTAGATTGAGGCCACCCCAGGAATTGAAGTTACAGTCTGTCTTTTCCCTCTCAGTCCAGTGGTCTCCTTTCCCAGGATATTTTAAAGATTCTTATTTAAGTGTTTGAATGAGCAAGACATACGTAATGTATGTACCTCAGGATACTTCATTCTGTTGATTTTTTTCAGTTTAAATTTATTTTTATGTGTTGCTTTTGAGTTATCACTACTTGGTATTTTTCTTATGGTCCTTGTTATCTATCATAACATCATCAGTTGCCCAGATTTCCCTCATCCTGTGAATATTAGAAAAATGTATGAGAGAAAGAGAAAAAGATAGAAAATGAGAGGGAGACACAAATATACAAAGATAATAGTGGTGGGGAGAATCGTTACAAAATATCTATGACGACTAATGGCTCTTAAACCATACTAGTCACTGCATTAGATCATATTGCTGAAAAGTAAACCATTAAGTCACCAAGAGAGCTACTTAACACAAAAAAAAGTTTAGTTATAAATTTGAACCAGTAACAGAATTGAAATACCAGAAAATGTGGATCTGATTGTCTTATTTCTTATTTCCCAGTAAACCTCAGTCAGAAACGCTGAAAGCAGGAGACTTGAGGACACGAATTAGCCGATGTCAAGTGTGCATGAAGAGGACATAACATTTTGAAGAATTCCTTTTGTGTTTTAAAATGTGATATATATATATAAATATATAAAATTCCTAGGATGCAGTGTCTCATTGTCCCCAACTTTACTACTGCTGCCATCAATGGTGCTACTATATATGACCAAGATAACATGCTGACTAGTAACCATCAAGATTCAGATGTACCTCAGCAATGCGCCAGAGCAAAGTCTCTATTATTTTTCTACTAAAGAAATAAGGAAGTGAATTTACTTTTTGGGTCCAGAATGACTTTCTCCAAGAATTATAAGATGAAAATTATATATTTTGCCCAGTTACTAAAATGGTACATTAAAAATTCAATTAAGAGAAGAGTCACATTGAGTAAAATAAAAGACTGCAGTTTGTGGGAAGAATTATTTTTCACGGTGCTACTAATCCTGCTGTATCCCGGGTTTTTAATATAAAGGTGTTAAGCTTATTTTGCTTTGTAAGTAAAGAATGTGTATATTGTGAACAGCCTTTTAGCTCAAAATGTTGAGTCATTTACATATGACATAGCATGAATCACTCTTTACAGAAAATGTAGGAAACCCTAGAATACAGACAGCAATATTTTATATTCATGTTTATCAAAGTGAGAGGACTTATATTCCTACATCAAGTTACTACTGAGAGTAAATTTATTTTGAGTTTTATCCCGTAAGTTCTGTTTTGATTTTTTTTAAAAAACAAACCCTTTTAGTCACTTTAATCAGAATTTTAAATGTTCATGTTACATACCAAATTATAATATCTAATGGAGCAATTTGTCTTTTGCTATATTCTCCAAGATTATCTCTTAAGACCATATGCCCCCTGTTTTAATGTTTCTTACATCTTGTTTTTACTCATTTCTGACTGGACAAAGTTCTTCCAAACAATTCTGAGAAACAAAAACACACACGCAGAATTAACAATTCTTTTCCCTGTGCTTCTTATGTAAGAATCCTCCTGTGGCCTCTGCTCGTACAAAACTGGGAAACAACACTTGGTTAGTCTCTTTTAAGTTACAAAAAGCCAATTGATGTTTCTTATTCTTTTTAAATTTTAAATATTTTGTTATAAATACTCACAGGATACCTTATTTCCCTAGCTATCATCTTCTCACTTAATGTTTTTTAAACCCACCAATATAAATTTAATTAAAGATATATGTTGTAAGGATGGTCTGTTGTGTATCTCTTCAGCCTGTGTGGAAAAAACCCCTGCTCATTTACAGATAGATTACCAATCTGCACATCAACAAGTCATCTTTTCCCAGGGAATCAGTTTCTCCACGCTTTGATCACTCTGATAGTAGATAGAAAACATATAGTAATGTAAACTTTTTCCAATGAAGAAAACTACCTATTGGAAGACATTTCCGAGATAATAAATTTCTTGACAACATTGTGTTAATGGCTAAGAAAGGAAACAACTGGCTTCTATTTGGGGAAGAATTCATTAATAATGTTTAAAGCAGGTTAGTGACCTAATATTCTTAATGATTAAGAATGAACATGCATAGTTCTCTAAAATAGTCAAGGACTTGTTAAAAATAAAATATTAAAAACTTCCATAGTAAAATTTGTGTTACAGCTAAAAGATAAAACAACCAAAACAATTTTGAGTATTCTAAATCCTAATATGGACCTATGCAAAATCTAAAGCTTAGAATCTCTGGTGGTAAAACTTAGGATCCAAACAATGATAACTATCTAATTATTTTGTTGATTCTGGATAGCCACCAATCGCAAATTTTAGCTTTATTTTTTCATTTAGTCCCATGCATAAAGTCAGTAATGAGTAATTGTAACTGAAAACACCATATCACAGCCCCACAGATTCTTCTACATGGTGTACACTCAAAGGTGCCCCTTCTGTTATTGTCGCAAACACTAATTCCAAAGATTTTGCTTTTTGTAGCTTTCCCTCTCATTTATAGCTGGTTGAAAGCCTTGGCCCAAAAAGAACCTCCTTTGTTTGTTTGTTTGTTTTGTTTTGTTTTGAGACAGTCTCCTCTGTCACCCAGGCTGGAGTGCAATGGCGTGATCTCGGCTCACTGCAACATCCACCTCCTGGGTTCAAGCGATTCTCCCACCTCAGCCTCCAGACTAGCTGGAACTACAGGTGCATACCACCACGCCCGGCTAATTTTTTGTATTTTTAGTAGAGACGGGGTTTCACCATGTTGCCCAGGCTGGTCTTGAACTCCTGAGCTCAAGAGATCTGCCTGCCTCGGCCTCCCAGAGTGCTGAGATTACAGGCGTGAGACACCACGCCCATCCCAGAACCTCCTAATTTTTAAATTGTTGCATGTGCAGCTAGTCTATGTGTTTCTTAAATCTCCTAACTATTCCTAGCCCTGCTTTGTTGTTTGAAGTACACAAATTCATTCCAGGACATTAATATTGTTAACCCTCTCTTGCCATGAATTATTCAAAGATTAATCTAGCTGCTCTACTAGTTACCTATGGTGAGTTTTTTGTGTTTTGTTTTGTTTTGTTTTTGGTTTTGGTTTTTTTGCTTTTTTATCATCTGTGAAAATTCCAGAAGTACTATGGTAAGTTTTACAGTCATACACAATTAATAGCTTTCTCACATTGGCAGGAAATGAATGAACTATTCTGCTTAATCAGATAGTTTGACTACCAAATATTTATGTGTACCAAATGTGGTTTTACCAGTTAATGAATCTTTCGTGATTCAGATGTTACTTAGGGACCAAATCCTAGTATTTTATAGCTGTGTGTGTGTGTGTGTGTGTGTGTGTGTGTGTGTGTGTGTGTACCCACACACGTGCACATGTATCTTCCGAAAAATTGAGGTCTACATGAATAACTTCCATTATATATATATTATATAATATATATATACACACACACATATGGATAAGTGTATACACACACATATGTTGTGTAAGAAAGTAGACATTCCAATTATTTTTATAGCTTATCGGCCTGATCTTTGCCATGTTGGTGTCACACTCATTGCTTCCAAAGGAGGTTGTATTGGACACCTTGTGATTGTATGATGTTTTTTCCCACCCATCCAAATTTGAACAACACTTTTTCATTCTTGTAGTGGCAATAAGGTTCTTTGCCTCAATGTCATGCCAAGCCATCAAATGCTTATTCAGAAGTTAATCACAAGAGGGCACTATTGCCTATAAAAATGAATCAGCATGTGTAATGATTTGAGCTCATTGTTGGTGGTGGTAGGGTTGTCTAAAGTCCTGTCTCTAGATTCCCTGTTTTAAGTTTCATTTATTCTTTCAGCCTCATAAAAATCATTAGCAAGTACTTGAAGAGGTGGCCTAGTTTCCCAATGTCTGCATCCAAAACGAAGAGAACAGCTTTGCTGTCAAAGATTCTCTTTTGTTTGTTTGTTTGTTTGTTTGTTTGTTTTTGAGACGGAGTTTTGCTCTTCTTGCCCAGGCTGGAGTACAATGGCACGATCTCGGCTCGCTGCAACCTTCGCCTCCTGGGTTCAGCGATTCTCCTGCCTCAGCCTCCAGAGTAGCTGGGATTACAGGCATGTGCCACCACACCTGGCTAATTTTGTATTTTTAGTAGAGATGGGGTTTCTTCATGTTGGTTAGATTCTCTTCTTAAGAGCCTGATTAACAGTTGGTTCTGGTAGCACTTCCCATGCCTCTCAACACAGAAGCAAGGAGCAATCACTTTTGTTTGGCCGGAACTTCAGTTGGTTTCCTTGGCAGAGAAACTCAGTTCTCAGGCTGGACTATACAAACACCTTCATCCCTAGGCAGCTCCAAAATAAATTGAATAATATTTTAAAATCATATGTCATTTCCATTTTAGAGCAGTGGTTTTAGAGTATATTCAGGGAGCTTGGAAAGTTTGTTTGGTGGAAATACTCCTAAGTTGGAATTGAATCCAGAGAGGCCTGTCTCCTGAGTTCTATATCAACAAATATTGATTGGATGCTTGTTAGCTAAGGACACCATGACGGATAGCAATCTAAAATGAACTCAACCAGGAGAATAAGCAGTGACCATAATGTAGTAAATCCTCACTTCACGTGGTCAATATATTTTTAGAAGCTGTGACTTTAAAGGAAACGATGTCCAATATTATTCAGTTATAATGTTGATGAAGAAAAAATGGATTTGTTATATGTCGTTTAGCTTTAAAGTCGAAGTTTCCAAGAAACTATGGACGTTAACTGAGGACTTACTGTATGTACACTGGAAAAGAGGTATGCTAGTCTGTCTTTGACTACCAAATCTTACTAATTCTAGGCCAGATAATGGGGATTTTTGCAAGAGTAGCTGTCTGGAGGAAGCTGACTCACCAACCTGTTCCCCAAAACATGGGCTAAAATCACATTTATGTAATCTTAATCATCTATTTCTCTGTTAGTGGACTGCATACCCAACACCTGACCCTACAGGATAACAAATTGCTTACATAATACCAATTTATGCCAAATATCTTCTGTTTCCCCCTCTACCATCACATTTCATCCTGCTTTCTGCCCCAGAGGGTTCCTGAGCCCTCTGGCTTCTGATTGGGTTCAACCAGTTGGAAGTCCCAGCAGAATACCAGAGGAGGGGACAAGAGTTGGGTTAGGGTACTTATTTTCATGGCTCTTTCTCTATGAGGTTACCTCAGGTTGGTTTGTGACTCTCAATTGAATGTCCCTACTGCTCTCAAGATGACTTACTATTCCTAATTATCTTCCTTTCTGGTTCTACTAACCCCTTCTCATGTTTTCAGGTCTAGGTGTGATGGGTATGGTGACAAGTCTGCTGTTGCTGTGCTGCTAGATCTGGATTCCTGAACAACCATTTGTGATTCCCCCTCCACACCATCTATATATTTCTAATTAAACTCTCCTCAGATTATCCTAATTTAAGTGTGTTGTACTTTTGCTGTTGATACTCCAACGAATACTCAACGCTTCTAGTTTCCAAAATCTAGAGAAAGTGCTTTATTTCCATATGTGACAAAATGAGGGTGAATTGATAAAACTGACATGCATGATTAAGCATGCATCTTTGACTTTGAACTAAGGGATGGGCCAGCAGAAATATGACTTAACACCACTTAATCTAAGACCTAGTTTATCAAGAGTTACTGGAAGCTGTGTTCCAGGGTACTTATGGTGAAATGAGGCAAAATATGTTCCTTATGATCCTAAATTATTTATCTTTTTCCAATTAGTGTCCCACTGGATCTCTAAAGAATGCACTTTTATTTCCCCCAGGTAGTCATTTGTCTTCCTACATCTTAACTTCAAATAATTAATTTGTTAACTCATTAGCAGACTAGATTACAAGTACCAATAACTCATCTCTGAAAGCTCCAAAAAGAAACTCCCGGTAGTATTACTTCAACCAGAGGAATCTGCTAAGCCAGATATACCTGCTTGCAGTCAATGAAAAGCCCTGAAGTGTTACTAGCTGAGAAATGAGTAATTTATTAGTGGTTTTCTAGCCTCAAGAGCATCTGTAAAAGTAAGCCTGCAGAAGTTCTTCAGATCTGCTCCCCTTCTGTTCAAGGGTACCAGAGCGAATGCTTATACTAGGGATTATGGAAGACAGGTCATGTTCTAAAGCCAAAGACAGCCTGAGAATACTGTACTTGGTAATTTCAACCAGTCCCACACCGAACTTACCAAGAAGCCAACATACTTTCTCTTCAAGCAAAATAGTTTCCTGGTTGATTTTCATAGGGCCAGCAAAGTGCTTGCTGTTGCCAGTCTATCATAAGCTACAATGGTAACCCCCGATGTCAGATCCTTGTGTCTCTCTGACACAATAATTTGACCTTTGCTTGGGCTGCAAGGAAGGCTACCTCTAACACCTCAGTAGTAATAAGACTAACACCTTATATGTATGTAGTTCTTATTAAAATATCATCCTTTACACATTTCATCTGAGTCTCAACAACTCTGATGTACTCAAGCAGTGCAAGGATTAGTCTCCAATATACAGATGTGGAAGCTGAGCCTTGGAATGGTTAACTGACCCCAAAAGTCACAGGACAAGTTACTAAGTTCTTTTCACTCCAAATCTGATCGTCACTTTTGAGCCATGAAGATGCCTATATCTAAAATCTTATAATCCTGTGTGGTAGACATTCATAGCAATATATATAGAGGTCTCTGCCTCATGAGAAGTGATAGGCTGTATGTTTTGGAAGTCTTGGTTCCCAGGTAAGGATGAATGCTTTCCTAGCACTTTTGCAGCACCTGAAACCCCTTGGAATTAACCTTTAGGCACAGGGGGCTTATAGTTAATCCATTGTACCTCAAGATACTCTGTCTGGTCTAAGCCTCTATAGCTAAAGAAAACTTTATGGGTGTGGCCTGGTGCCCTCATGTGAACTTCCTCAGGGCTTTTGAATCCAGATGAACTCCTGGAATTTAAATGCCCTGGCCTGCAGCCTCGTCAATGCTATTAGTGTCTAAGGAAGGGCCAGTTTTGTAAATCTGAGACCATCCTACTAATTTTATTATCTATTATAGACAATGCAGAAAGGACTCCATGGAGGGGAAAATTTCTTTAGCTCCAACAGTAAAGTTCGTTATATTTTGTTTACACTTAATATACATAAACTTATAGAAGCAATTTGAGTTTGCTAACTGTAACCTCCATTGGTCACATTTTACATGCAGAAGTTTCCCTTATTTGACTCCCTTTAGCGGAAATTTACACTAGGAATCATATGAGCAAACATAAAGCCAGCTGGGCCAAGCAGTATGTGGCTATTTATCAGATTAGAGAGGCAGGAAAGGTTAAAGACAAGTTAGAGAACATGTGGGCTAAAATAGGGCTCTGCATAGCTTATTGTAATCAGAAATAAGCCTGGCTTTGAGGTTACTGGGTTTAAGTATGTTATTAAGTTGACTATGTACTTTCAGATGTGGCAGTTGTTGCCCACCTTAAGGCCAGCAACAGCACAGAAAACTACTCCCCATGGAGTGTAAAGTGATAACAACCTGAAGCCATTTTTACAAACACTTCCTTCTCCTACTCAGAAAGCAGCATTTTCTTTTATTCTCTGAGCAGGCAGAAGCACCCATGGGTGCATGAAAGTGTGCTAGTGCTTTTCTTCTTGCAGCTCTGTTTTTCCTTCATCTATTTTGAAAATTTGCTTTTAGGTGCATAAATATTTATGATTGTTATATCCCCTTGATAAAATGATCTCTTTATTATTATGATAATGGTAATATAGTAAAGAAAATGTTAATATTATTTGCTCTGAAAACTACATTGATAGCAATATTGCCATCCAGCTTTCCTTGTGTTAGTGTTAACATATTTTTTCATTATTTTACTTTTAACCTAGTTCTGTCTTTCTATTTGAAGCGCATTTCTTGAGGGTCACATAGTTGGATCCTACTTTTTAATACAATATGACAATTTTTACTTTTTAATGGACTGCACTTAATGTGCTTATTGATATGGTTAAGTTCAACTCTGTTATCTTATTTGTTTTCTATTTGCCTCATTCGTAATGTGTTCACTTTTTATGCTTTGTTTTGGATTAATTGAATATTTTTTCTGATTCCCTTTTATCTCCTTTCTGGATATTAACTATAACATTTTGTTTGGTTAATTTAGTGGCTGCTTTAGGTTTTATGGCACACATTTTTAACTTATCACAGTCTATATTCAAGTCACATAATACCACTTCATGTATGCTATAAGAATGTTACAATAGTATACTTTCAATTCTCCCCTCTTGATCTTTGCACCACTATTTTCATACGCTATGTTTATTATGTTATAAATACCACACTACATTGTTATTTTTGTTTAAACAGTATATTCTCTTTTATATTAGACATAATTCATATACAATAAAATTCACTCTGTTAAAGGGTACAGTGTAACGGTTTCTAGTATATTCACAAAATTTTTCAACCATCAATCCTGTCTAATTCCAGAACATTTTCATCATCCTGAAAATAATCCCATGCAATCGCACCCCATTTTCCTCATCCCTTCCTCCTCTCAGCCCTACGAAACCACCAGTCTGTTTTCTGTCTCTATAGATTTGCCTATTCTGGACATTTCGTATAAATGGAATCATACAACATATATGGGCTTTTGTGTCTGGCTTCTTTAACAAGGATCATCCATGTCGTTGCATGTGCTGGTACTTCATTCCTTTATTTTTTAAATTCAAGTGAAATCCAAGTAACTTAAAACTAACCATTTTAAAGCAAACAATTCGAGTGCCATTTAGTACATCCACAGTGTGCAGTGTGGTGCAACCACCTCCTTTATCTAGCTACAAAACAGCCTCATCACTCCAAAAGAAAACCCCGTATCCATTAAGGAGTCACTCTCCAGTCCCCACAGCCACTGGCAGGCACTAATCTACTTTCTGTCTCTATAGATTTACCTATTCTGAATGTTTTATATAAATGGAATCTTACAATATGTGACTTTTTTGGGTCTGCTTTTTTTTTCATTTAGCATGTTTTCAAGGTTCATCCATGTTACAGCATGTATGAGTACTTCATTCTTTTTATGTTGCATAATAATACATCGTATGGTTATACCACATTTGTTTGTCCATTCATCCATTGACAAATATGTTGTTTCCACCTTTTGGTGATTTTGAATAGCGCTGCTATGAACATTCATGGACAAATATTTGTTTGAATACCTGTTTTCAAGTCTTTCAGGTATGCCTAGGAGTGAATTTGCTGAGTCATATAGTAATTCTGTTTAACTTCTTGAGGAAGTTAAGCCAAACTGTTTTCTACTGGACCAACACCATTTCACATTCCCACCAGCTATGTGCAAAAGTCCAATTTTTCCACATCTTTACAAAAATATGTTATTTTTCCATTTTTAATTATTGCCATCCCAGTGAGTGTAAAGTGGTATCTCATTGTGGTGGTTTTTGGTGGTGGTGGTGTTGTTTTTATTTAGACAAGGCTCTGCCACCCAGGCTGGAGGGCAGGGCAGAATGATACCTCACTGCAGCCTCAAAACCTGGACTCAAGGAATCCTCCTGCCTCAGCCTCCTGAGTAGCTGGGACTAAAGGCACATGCCATCATGTCTGGCTAATTTATTTTTATTTATTTTTTGTAGATATGGGGTGTTGATTTGTTGCCTAGGCTGGTCTCAAATTCCTGGGCTCAAGCTATCCTCCTGCTTTGGCCTCCTAAAGTACTGGGATTACAGGCATGGTGCCACTGCACAGGTCTCATTGTAGTTTTGATTTGCATTTCCCTACTGACTAATGATTCTGAGAGTCTTATGTGCTTGTTGGCCATTTGTGTATCTTCTTTAGAGAAATGTCAATGTAAATGCTTTGCCCATTTTCAATTGGGTTGTCTTTTCACTGGTGAGTTGTAAGAGTACTTTATATATTATAGATACCTGTCCTTTATCAGATATATGATTTCTGAATATTTTCTCTCATTCTGAGGGTTATCTTTTTACTTTCTTGATGGTGTCTTTTAAAGCACAGGATATTTTAGTTTTAACGAAATATCAAAAATATTTTCCTTTTGTTACTTTTGCTTTTGGTGTCACATGTAAGAAATCATTGCCTAATCCAACTGCACAATGTTTAACTCCTATGTTTTGGCTCATACATTTAAGTCTTTAATCTATATTGAGTTAATTTTTAAACATAGTGTGAAGTAAGATTTCAAATTTATTATTCTGCATGCAGTTGTCCCAGCACCATTTGTTGAAAAGACTTTTTCTTTCCTCTATTAAATTGTCTTGATACACTTGTCAAAAACGGATCCACCACAGAAGTATGGCTTTATTTCTGGATTCTCTGTGCCATAGATCTATATGTCTGTGTTTATGCCAGTACTACACAGTCTATTTTTTTTTAAGATAGGGTCTAACTCTGTCACCCAGTTTGCAATGCAGTGACATGAACATGGCTCACTGTAGCCTCTACCTACAGGGTCCAAGTGATCCTCCTTACTCAGCTTCCTGTGTAGCTGAGACCATGGGTGGTGCCACCATGCCTGGCTAAGTTTTTGTAGAGGTGGTATCTCACTTTGTTCCCCAGGCTGGTCTCAAACTTCTGGGCTCAAGCAATTCTCCTGCCCCCGCCTCCCAGAAGGCTGGGATTACAGGCATGAGCCACTGTGCCTGGCCTCACAGTCTTGATTACAGTAACATTGCAGTAAGTTTTGAAATAGTCAAGTGCCAGTCTTTCAACATTGTTCTTTTTCAAGATTGTTTTGGCTATTCAGGCTCCCTTGCAATTCCATATGCATTTAGTCTCAGCTTGTCAATTACTGCCAAAAAATAAAAGAAGAAGAAGACAACTGGGATATTAATAGATTACATTGAATCTGTACATCACTTTGGGGAGTATCGTATTTTAACAGTATTAAGTCTTCTGGCCCATGAACAAACACTCTTTTTCTATTTATATAGATCTTCCTTAATTTCTTTCAATAATGTTTTGTAGTTATTGGTGTATAAGTCTTGCACTTTTATTCCTAAGTATTTTATTCTTTTGTGTTACTATAAATGGAATTTCTCTATTAATTTTCTTTTCATATTTTTCATTGCTAGTGTATAGAAATACAATTTTTGTTTTTGGTTGTATATTGATCTTGTATCCTGCAACTTTGCCTAATGCATTTGTTAGCTATAATAGTTTTTTAGTGGATTTATCAGGATGTTCTATATATAAGGTCATGTTTTCTGCAAATTGACATAGCTTTCCTTCTTTCTTTCCAGTCTTTATGCTTTTTATTTTGTCTTCCTTGTCTAATTGATTAGGCTAGAAACTTCAGTACAATATTAAATAGAAGCAATGAGAATAAACATCTTTTTCTTGGCCCCAGTCTAAGGAGGAAGGTTTTAGTCTTTCACCATTAAGTATGATGTTAGCAGTAGATTTTCACAGATACCTTTTCTCAGTTTGAGACAGTTCCCTTGTATTCCTAGTTGTTGAGTGCAGTGTTTTTATCATGAAAATATGTTGGATATTGTCAAATGCTTTTTCTGCACCAATTGAGATCATTGTGTGAGTTTTAACCTTCATTTTATTAACTAGGTGTATGACATTGATTAATTTAAATATGTTGAACCAGTCTTGCTTTCCTGGTATAAATCCCACTTGGTCATGGTGTATAATATTTTTAATACGCTGTTGAATTTGGTTTGCTAGTATTTTGTTGAGTATTTTTACATATTTATTCATAAGGGATATGGCTCTATAGCTTTCTTATAGTGTCTATCTGGCTTTGTTGTCATGATATTGCTGGCCTCAGAGAGCATAAGTTGGGAAATCCCTTATCTTCAATTTTAAAAAGAGTTTGCGCAGGATTGGTGTTAATTATTTAAATGTTTGTTAAAATTCACCAGTGAAGCTATCTGGTCCTGGACTCTTAATATGTTGCTTGATTGGATTTGCTACTATTTTTTTTAATTTTGTGTCTATGTCCATAGGGGATATTGGCCTGTATTTTCTTTTCTTGTGGTATTCATGTCTAGTTATAGTACCAAGTTTTTGGCCTCTATAAAGTTTTGGCCTCTACAACGCGTTGTGAAGTTTTATCTCCTTTCCCATCTTTTAGAAACTTTTGTGAAGGGTTGTTGTTAATTCTTCTTTAAACATTTGGTAGAATTCTCCAGTGAAGTTATCTGTCCTGGGCTTTTATTTGTTAAAAATTTTAAATTACCAATTCAATCTCTATTTTTATATCTGTGCAGTTTTCTCATTTTTTCTGTTGATTTCTGTTGCTCATGTCCTTTTAGAAATGTGTCTATTCCATCTAGTGTATCTAATTGGTTTGCATACAATTGTTCATAGTATTGGTTTTTTTGTTTCTGTTTTTGTTGTTTTTTGTTTGTTTGTTGTTTGCACAGGATCTCATTCTCTAACCCAAGATGGAGTGCAATGCTGTGATTATAGCTCACTGCAGCCTAACTCTTGGGCTCAAGTGATCTGCCCGCCTAAGACTCCTGAGTAGCTGGGAGTACAGCTGTGTGCCACCATGCCCACCTAATTTTTATTTTTTTGTGGCGATGGGCATCTCTCTTCGTTGCCCAGACTGGTCGTGAACTCCTGGCCTCAAGCAATCCTCCCTCCTTGGCCTCCCAAAGAGTTGGGATTACAGATGTGAGGCACTCCACCCAACCCATGATATTATTTTATAGTCATTTTTATTTATCTAATGTCAGTAGTAATGTCCCCTCTTTCATTCCTGAATTTAGTAATTTGAGTCTTCTCTCTATTTTGGCATGGTCTATCTAGTGAAAGATTAATCAATTTTGTTAATTTTTTTATAGAATCAACTTTTGATTTTGTTAATTTTCCATATTATTTTTCTATTCATCATTTCATTTATTTTCATTCTTCTGCTTGCTTTGGGTTTAGTTTGTTGTTTTTCTAGTTTTTCAAGGTGGAAGGTGGAAGGTTATTGAGTAGGTTATTGATTTAAAGTATTTCTGCTTATTTACAACTATAAATTCCCCTCTAAACACTGCTTAGCTGTACCTTATAAGATTTGGTAGGTTGTGGTTTGTTTACATTCATTTCAAAGTATTTTTTAATTTACTTTGTAATTTCTTCTCTTACTCATTGGTTACATAGAATAGTATTAATTAATTTCCATGTATTTGTTAATATTCCAAATTTCCACCTGCTAATTTCATTCCAGTGTGGTCAGAGAACATACATTGTATGATTTCAATCCTTTAAAATTTATTGAGATATGTTTTATGGACTAACATATGGTCTGTTCTATATAATGTTCCATATACTCTTTGGAACAATATGTATTCTGTCAGTGTAGAGTGTTCTATAGAAATCTATCGGATCTGGTTGATTTGTAGTGTTGCTCAAGTCTTCTACTTTCTTGTTAATCTTCTGCCTACTTGTTCTGTCCATTATTGAAAGTGGGGTATTCCAGTCTCCAGCTATAATTGTTGAATTGCCTATTTATCACTTCAGTTTGGTCAGATTCTGCTTCATGCATTTTGAGACTCTGATCTTAGGTATATATATATATATATATGTATTATATATATTATATGAATAATTGTTATGTCTTCTTTATGGATTTATTCTTTTATCTTTGTAAAATGCCCTTTTAATCTCTGGTAGCCATTTTTGTCTGAAAAGGCTATTCATTTGATATTAATATAGCCACTCCAGCTCTCTTTTGGTTACCGTTTTCATATCTTTTTTTCATCCCTTTACTTTCAATGTATTTGTGTCTTTGAATTTTCTTTTTTTTTTTTTTTGTGATGGAGTCTCTGTCACTCAGGCTGGAGTGCAGTGGAGCGATCTCGGCTCACTACACCCCCGCTTCCTGGGTTCAAGCGATTCTCCTGCCTCAGCCTCTGGAGTAGCTGGGACTACAAGCGCCACTATGCCCGATTAATTTTTTTATTTTTAGTAGAGACGGGGTTTCACCATGTTGGCCAGGCTGGTCTCAAGCTCCTGACCTCAGGTGATCCACCCGCCTGGTCTCTCAAAGTGCTGGGATTACAAGCATGAGCCACCGTGCCTGCTGATTCTTTGATTAACTGTTTGTCTTCTAGGCAGCATACACTTGAACCATGTTTTTTATGTCTGTTCTGCCGATCTCTGCCTTTGAATGGATCGTTTAATCTATTCACATTTAATGCAGTTACCGATAATGTGGGATTTATGGCTGCCATTTGTTTTGTGTATGTGCCATGTCTTTTTGTTCCTTTATTTCTCCATCATGTCCTTTTGTGTTAAATAGCATTTTCATTCCCTCGTCATTTATTTTACTATATTTTTGGTGTTTTTTCTTATTGTTTGCCCTATGGATTACAATTAACATCTTAAATTATAACAATCTAGCAACTTAATTTCATAGTAAAAATAAATTTTACTCCTAAACGGCTCCATTATTTCTCCCCTCCTTTGTCCTGTTACTGTCATATAATTGCATCTTTATATATGGTATGCCCATCAACACAGATTTATAATTATTGCTTTATGCAGCTGTCCTTTAAATTAGGAGTAAAAAGGAGTTATAAACAGAAACTACATTTATACTGTCTTTTATATGTACCTCTACAGTTACGTGTGTTTTTTATTTCTTCATGTGTATTTAAGTTACTGTCTAGTGTCCTTTCATGTCTACCTGAAGAATTCCTTTTAGTACTTCTTGTAGGGAAATCCACTAGTGTTGGATTCTCTTAATGATTACTTATCTTGTGATCTTTTAATTTCTCCTTCATTTTTGAAGAATAGATGCACTGGAATAGAACACTTGAATTACAGTCTTTATTTTCTTTGAGCACTTTGAGTATGTTATCCCAGTTCCTTCTAGACTGTAGTTTCTGATAAGAAATCAGCTGATAATATTATGAAGCATCTCTTGTACATGATGAGTCACTTTTGTCTTACTGTTTCAAGATTCTTTGCCTTTGACTAATTTTTTTTATTTTTAAAACTTTTCTATTGTGGTAAAATACATGTAACACAAAATTGATCATTGTAACCATTTTTAAGTGTACAGTTTAGTGGTATTAAATATATTCAGAATGTTGTGCAACCATCACCACATCCATCTACATAACTGTTTTATCTTATAAAACTGAAATTCTATACCCATTAAACAATAACTCTCCATTTTCCGCTCCCTCCAGCCCCTAGCAGCCACCATTCTACCTTCTTTCTGTATGATTTTGACTACTTTAAGTAACTCATAGATGGAATCATGCAGTATTTGTGGTTTTGTGACCAGTTTATTTCACTTAGCCTAATGTCCCCAAGGTTCATCAATGTTGCAGCATATTTCAAAATGTTCTTCCTTTTTAAGGCTGAATAATATTCAATTGTATTTATATTCTACATTTGCTTATCCATTCATCTGTTGATGAACACTTGGGTTGCTTCAATGTTTTAACTATTGTGAATAATATTCCTATTAACATGGCTGTCCAAATACCTCTTTGAGAGCCTGCTGTGAATTCTTTTGGGTATATAACAAGAGATGAAATTGCTGAATCTTACAGTAATTCTGCTTTTATAAGTTTGAGGAAACACTATACTGTTTTCCACAATGGCTGTACTATTTTGCATTCACATCAATAGTGTACAAGGGTTCCGACCTCTCTACGTCATCACCAACACTTATTATTTTCTGATTATTTTCATAGTTACCATCCTAAGAGATGTAAGGTGTTATCTCATTGCAGTTTTGATTTACATTTCCCTAATGATTAGTGATGTTGAGACTCTTTTAAAGTGCTTATTAGCCATTTGTATATCTTTGGAGAAATGGTCTTTTTTACTTTTGACAGTTTAATTTTAACGTATCTCGCTGAGGTTGTCTTTGAGTTATTCCTACTTGGAGTTGAGCTTCTTGGATGTATATATTAATGTAGTCCATCAAATTTGGGTAGATTTTGGCTATTATTTCTTCAAATGTTCTTTCTGCCCCTGTATACTCTCCTTTCCTTCTGGTACTTCCATTATATGCATGTTTGTATGCTTGATGGTGCCCCATATTTCTCAGAGGGTCTGCTCACTTTTAAAAAAATTATTTTACCTTTCTGTTTATCAGACTAGATAAACTCATTGGACCTATCTTCAAAGGTACTGATTCCTTCTTTTGCCAGTCCAAATCTATTGTTGAGCCCCTCTAGTACATTTTTTATTTCAGTACTTTTCAACTCCAGAATTTCTGCTTAGTTCTTTTTATAATTTCTCTCTGTATCAATATTGTCTATTTGGTGAGAGATCCTTCCCAGACTTTTCTTTAGTCCTATAAACATGGTCTCCTTTTGTTCTTTGAAATAGCTAATTCAAAAGTCTTTGTCTAGTAAGTCTAAGGTCAAAGCTTCCTCAAGAACACTTTCTATTGATTGCTCCTTTTCCTGTGTGTCAGCCGTAATTCCTTGCTGGTTTTTTTTTTTTTTTACTTCTCATACTTTTTATTCACAATTGGACATTTAAAATAATATAATCTGGCAACTTTGAAAACCAGATTCCACCACTACCCCCAACTCCCAGAGTTTGTTGTTGTTGCTATTTTTTGTTGTCTTTTGTTTGTTTAATGGTGTTTGTGTACTAATTTTGTAAAATCTGAATTGTTATGTGTAGCCACTAAAGTCTTTGCTCAGTTAAAGTGGTTTCCAGCTAATTATTTTAGAGAGATTTCCCTAAATGACTAGGATTAATAAATCTCCCAGTCATTTCTGAGTGGTTCTGTGTGCTCATTAGGACACATTTTCAACATTCAGCTAGGCAGTTTTTAGCTCTGCCTTAGTCTTCACTCCTTGCTTATATAGAAGCCTCAAGATTAGGCAGTGATGAGAGATTTGGGCCTTCTCATGCCTCTCCTGAGCCTGTACATAGCCCTGGGCATTATCATATCACTACACCTGTACTTTTTCTTCTAGGTTCTTCAAACTATTTTATAACTTTTCAAAGTCTCCTATGGGCATCTCATTCTCCCTCCCATTTTCTTTTTCAGATTTTTAGTTAGCCTAATGTTTTCCCCAACTGTCATTCACCACCTCAGTCAGCTGCAATATTAAACAATTGCCACTGAGTGTTTTCAACAAATGCCCCCAAAGAAAATTTGTTTGCATGGGCAGAGCTCTGTGTCAGGGCAAATAATGACAAGCCTTGTGATTAGGGTGTCCACAGAATCACCAGACAGGTCAATAATGGCCGTTCTCTGGGAATGAAGCTTTCAAAATGCTCCAACCCTTTTCTGCTCCCTCCAGTGGCTACCAGGTGAGTGACTTTCATCATGATTATGATTGAGGGCTATTAGTTTACTAGGCTACTATAGAGCTTGGGGAGAGGGAGATGGGAATAGAGCAAGTTAAAATACTAGGAATCTCACTGTTCTTACTGAGATGCAGACATTTTTCTTAAATAAACACTCCCCAGATTGCTACAAGGCTTTTGTTAATTTTCAGAGTTCTTAAAGAGTTGATTCTGAAAATTTTTTCAGTGTTCTCTTTGCTTTTATGGAGAAATGAATTTTCAGAGTTTCTTAGAGCACCATTTCCACTAATGCCCTCATTTAAATAATAAGAAATAAATAATAAAAATAGTTTATATATAGTTTACATTTTAAATGCTCTTCATTTCTTTGTATAAATCTATATTTCCATGTTGTATTATTTTCCATGTATGAGAGAATTCCTTTGACATTTCTTTACTTTTTCTTTTTCTAAAAAAATTTTGTGAGTACATAGTAGATGTATATATTTATGGAGTATATAAGTTGTTTTGACACATGCGTGCAATATGAATTAAGTACATAATAAAGAATAGGGTATCCATTCCCACAAGCATTTATCCACTGAATTGCAAACAATCCAAGTACACTCTTTAAGTTCTCTAAAATGTACAGTTAAGTTATTATTGACTGTAGTCAATAAATCAATTGACTACAGTCAATAATAAATCAATTGACTGTAGTAGTGCTGTCAAATATTAGGTCTTTTCATTTTTTTTTAACTTTTTTATACTCATTAACCATCCTCACTCCCTCCTCCCCCAACCTTTCACTATCCTTCCCAGCCTCTGATAACCCTCATTCTACTCTCTATGTCCATGAGTTGAATTGTTTTGATTTTTAGATTCCACAAATAAGTGAAAACATGCTATGTTAGTCTTTCTGTCCCTGGCTTATTTCACTTAATGATTGCTAGTTCCATCCATGTTGTTGCAAATGACTGGATCTCATTCTTTTTATGGCTGAATAGTACTCCATTGTGTATATGTACCATATTTTCTTTATCCGTGCATTTGTTGATGGACACTTAGGTTGCTTCCAAATCTTAGCTATTGTAAACAGTGCTGCAACAAACAGGAGTGCAGAAATCTCTTTCATATACTGATTTCCTTTCTTTTGGGTACATACCCAGCAGTGCATATTTGCTGAATCATTTGGTAGCTCAATTTACAGTTTTTTGAGAAAACTCCAAATTGTTATAGTGGTTGTACTAATTTACATTTCCAACAACAGTGTACACGGTTTCTCTGTTCACATCTTCACCAGCATTTGACACTTCTTATGGAGCAGTCTGCTGGTAATGAATTCCTTCAGCTATTATAAGTCTGAAAAAATCTTTATTTTTGCCTTCAATTTCACTAGATATAGATTTCTAGTAAATAGTTTTTTAATCCTATCAATACTTTAAATATGCTCTTCCAACATCTTCTTACGTGCATACTTTCTGGTGAGAAAGTTGTCATATTTATCTTTGTTCCTTCTACATTACATAATCATGCTGTGTCTTGGTGTACTTTTCTTCATATTTCTTGTACTTGGTATGCATTGAGACTCTTGGATATGTGGATTTATGCTTTCATTTAATTTGGAAAATTTTCACCTACTATTTCTCAAAACAGTTTTCTGCCCTTTTCCCCTTTGCTGTACAGACAGTATTCATGTATATCAAGACACTTGAAGTTGTTCCATATCTCACTGATGCTCTGTTGATTATTATTTTTTACTTCTATTTTTCTCTTTGTGTTTCATGTTGAATTTTCTATATTGCTATGACCTCAGGTAGACAAACTTTTTTCTTCTGCAGTGTATAATTTGCCATTAATCCTATTCAGTGTATATTTTAATCTCAGTAATTGTAGTCTTTGTCTCTAGTAGTTCTACTTGTTTCATTTACATAAATATATCTTCTCAGTCTCAACTTAACTTTTAATATATGGAATATGGTTATAATAACTGTTCTAGCGACCTTGTCTATTAACTCCATCCTCTTTGTCATTTCTGGATAGATTTACACATATTTTTCTCTCTAATATGGGTCATAATTTTCTGTTTCTTTGCATGTCTAGTAATTTTTTGATTTAATACTGGACATTGTGATCTTGTTGAATGCTGCGTATTTTTTTAATCTTCTTCTTTTTTTTTTTTTTTGAGACAGGGTTTTGCTCTTGTTGCCCAGGCTGGGATGCAATTGCGTGATCTCGGCTCACTTCAACCTCCGCCTCCCGGGTTCAAGTGATTCTCCTGCCTCAGCCTCCTGATTAGCTGGGATTACAGCCATGTGCCACCATGCCCTGCCAATTTTTGTATTTTTAGTAGAGGCAGGGTTTCACCCTTTTGGCCAGGCTGGTCTTGAACTCCTGACCTCAGGTGATCCATCTGCCTAGGCCTTCCAAAGTGCTGGGATTACAGGCATGAGCCACCACGCCCTGCCTGTGTTTTTTTTTAATCTTAAAAATACTTTTAGCTTTGTTCTGAAACAGTTAAATTACTTGGAAACTGTTTGTTCCTTTCAGTTCTTGCTAGTAATATTTTTTTTAGCTAAGTCTGGAGCAATGCTCAGTCTAGGATCAACTTTTCCCCATTACTGGGGCAAGACCCTTCTGTGTACTTTTGTGTAACATTCCATGAATCCTGAATTTTGCTATTCTGGCTAATGGGAATACATCCTATTGCTGAGCATGTGTGAATGTCAACCACTGTTACCTCTACTTCTTTCAAGTTGTTCTTTCTTTGGCCTCAGATAATTTCATTGTATGAGTGAGATGATCAGTAGTCTGATGAATACTCAAGGAGGACCCTCCCTCTGCAGATCTCTGGAGTTCTTTGTGTGTGTGTGTGTGTGTGTGTGTGAATCTCTCTCCTCTCTTATTCCTTATCCCATGAATTATAGCCACCTTCTTCTCCTTGGACCCTAAGCTCCATCTCTTCAATTTAGGAAGTCTACTTGGGTTCCCCCACTCTACCCCATGGCCTAAAATCGCTCTCAAACCAGTAAGCCCAGGCAACTGTGGGGTTCACCAAGTTTGTCATCTCTTAGGGATCCCTGTCTTTTATTGCCTGATTCAAGTGTCGTTAAAACAAAAACAAAAACAAAAAAAAACCCTTGTTTCATATTTTGGGTGTTTTGGGGATTTTTCAGGTGGGATGGTAAAACTGATCTATCTTGGCCAGAAGCTGAAGTGTTCCTAAAGTTTTTTAGTCCTCATTACTTCCAATGCCTTGGTGCCAGGGCAGGGTATATATTCACTACAACAACAGGTCAAAATTCTTCGAGAAGATTTTGTTTACTATGTGGCACATAGGCTTTCAGTGTAGGGTCATCTGTTGTGTCTCTTGCAATATGAATACTTGTATTAAGATGGCCTAATCTTTTGTCTCAGTTGTGTCTCAGTTTTCTCTCAACTGGAACTTCAGTTAACATGTGTTTTTATTTAATTCTAGCAGGATAGGGTTTTACTTTTCCTATCATAAGTGAGGAAAGTGGAAAATGGTTTTAAAGTCTTGGAATTCACAGAAAGAAGTCCTGTGAACATATGTGAAATTAAGCCATTTCTTGTTGAAGGTAGGGAGAATCATAACAGGGAGGGAAAGGAGACAATATTCCTTTTAAATCCTATATGGCAAACTTTCATTTTCCATGACTACTATGAGTCAGAAAACTGTAGTTTAAGAAGAAATCTTTCCATCCCATTCCCCTGCAAGACCTTTTATTAGGACTTTAATAGCTAGGAAAGATGATTAAAATAACTTCTCCAAGGGAGAGAAGTAAATGAACGGAGACATAGTTGAAGACTAATAGGGATTGGTCTATACTATATCTAAGATTCCTTGCAATTCTAAACCCAATTCCAGAATATCCACTCTATACAAAGTCAACTATCATTTTCTAAAGTGTTATGGAGTCAAACTAGACTGTTTCAAGACTAAATGTTGACCAAGTGTCATTGTCACACATCCACAAAAAGACATGGTAGTCTTTCAAAAAAGTTTTTTTCAAGTATCTATATCACACATGAGTTTTATCTACTGTAATTAAAGTAATATATTTAGCTATAATTCTAAGCACTAAGCACCACCACCAATATCTCCTGTGTTCCTGGAATGAACATAACCTTAATATAAAGAGGGGGAAAACAGAATGAAAAACAAGGTTAGAAAGATAGTCCCTAGCTTCTTGTGAGAAAGTTAAAACAACTATAACAAAAGTCTGAGCATGGATATATTTTAAACGGCCTACATACTTTTAATTCCCTGAAAATAATGCAGAAAATCCAAAAATGTTGAAAACGTTCTTGGGGATTACAAGTATGGAAATACAGAATGAATTGCAAACTTCACATTTTTTTTTTCTGTAGATATTTAAGAATCTGTTTTCCAATTCAATATTTCCTTGCTCCTTTTGTTATTGAAATGCTAATTCAGATTTTTGCCAGTGAAATAGAAGATCCTATAATGGATATTCTGAGACTGAAAAGTGAAGGAGGGTATTGCTTCTAGTTCAGTTCTATGGACCCAAACATTTAATATTAGTAAAATCAATGGTCTCCTCCTAAATTCTCAGGACTTTATTCTAAATAAGCTTTCCCCATTTACATAGAATGGCACTGATATTGCTGAGAAATTCCAATGTAGCATGCAACAGTGGTTCCTAATTGCTTTAGCATTTATCATGCACAAGAGACAGGAGGGAAGTTGTCTCATTTTGTATAGCTCAGTTGCATTTCTTATCTCTGAAGTACATTTAAGCAGCAAACTGGGACTTAAGGTAGCTGCCTGAAAACCAGCGTCCATTAACATGCATATCTTGCGGGGTTGGGGGGGAATGAATTGGGTTTTCTAAAGCAGAATACAGTTCCATCTCATTCTGTGCATTAATTTTACATAATTTCTCTTTTACACATTTTATAAATTAAGGACCATGATCTGACTTACCCATACAAATTCTCATGCTCACATTTTCCAGGTTGTGCCTCTTGTCTGCTTTGTTTTCAAAACATTTATTTTATTTTTCCTTTTCTTCCCACACTATGCTGATGTAAGTTTTCAAAACATTATGAAAAAGCATATTGGTGCATTTCCAAGATGCTCTTTGGGCTCAATTAGTACCTGGTAATATTCTTCCAAGTAGTCATGGGAGGTGTTTAACTACTGTGCACTTACGCATCTTTTACCTGACAAGTCTTATGAACAGGTTTTATGTTATAAAGAAACAGTACTACTTCACATTCTACAGCAAACATTTGGTTAGCATATATGAGTCTAGGAGAGTGGGGAAGCTGAAGTTCTGCTTATGCACTCTTGAATGTAATCCTTCCTGCCAGTGAGTTCTGATGATTTGTCTAAGCAGCAACAGACTATGGTTACTGTTTCAGGAATTCAAGTCCCATTAAGATGTAAACCCCCAAAGGGGTATACAAAATCAGATGGACTGAGAAGCACAGGTGTACCTATTTGTCTTTGAGGGGCTGTTTGGATGAATAAAGTATATTTGGACTATGCCCTGGCAAATATAGATTGCCCCCTTGAAGTGAGGATTAAAGTTTATGTATATATACATATGTATATATAGGTATGTAAATATATACCGATCCTAAAATGGTCTCTGCTGTAGACAGTTTCTAACAGTTTCTAATATAAAGGTAGTCTAATTACACCTTCCTATTGTGATGTAGATATTGTTTTACAAAATCCCCCCTAGGTGCATCAAGTGAAGTGAAGCTGTACAATCAACTTAATTGTCTGTATATAGACAATCCATGTACCTTGTAGATTTTTGCACACCATTCATGACTTGCTTTCCTATCCTGTGGCCCATGTGATCCCACAGATGCCTTCTTTGGACAGGCACTGGTCTCTAAGTCTTACTCTTACCGCCCTTCTGCGTGGCAAGGGTGATTTGGTAAAGAAAGCATCAGGAGTAGGGGCCAATTATTTTTCTAGAGTTCTTTTAAACTTTTGGTTTCCAATAAGGCAGGCATTATAATTTGCTAACAAATTATTGATATTCAACCCATCTATCCTATATTCCATCAGTGCAAGCATACTTTCTTGTCTGTGATGAGTATATTTTCCATGTACTCACAGTTGCCTTCCTAGTGGTTAAAAATAAGAAAATGAAAAGGGAGTCATTTAGGCCGGGCACGGTGGCTCATGCCTGTAATCCCAGCACTTTGGGAGGCTGAGGCAGGTGGATCACCTGAGGTCAGGAGTTTGAGACCAGCCTGGCCAACATGGAGAAACCCCGTCTTTACTAAAAACACAAAATTAGCTGGACGTGGTGGCTCATGCCTGTAATCCCAGCTACTTGAGAGGCTGAGGCAGGAGAATCGCTTGAACCTGGGAGGCGGAGGTTGCGGTGAGCCGAGATCGCACCATTGCACTCCAGCCTAGGCAACAAGAGTGAAACTCCGTCTCAAAAAAAAAAAAAAAAAAAAAAAGAGTAATTTAAAGAGCAAGATTAAGTGTCAAGGGAAGGAGACAGAAAAAAAAAAGTAAATGATCACCTCAACCTCCTTGAGTAGTTGCTTCAATATAGGATTCACTCATTATCCAAGGTCTGCATGAAATTTTAGGTAAGTCATTTTATAAATTGTTCTACACTAGTATCACCTCTACATTTGAAAAATCAAGAGTTGACTTTATTGACTCTATTGAAAAGCCTCATGTTTCTAGGCAAAGTACCTTTAGCCCAAACCCTAAAATACCCCATTTGTTTCATTCTGAAAAATGCAGTCAATCCTACTACAAAGCAGGAAAATATATTTATAATAAAGTAGAGACAATAGTATTAAAAAATGAATCTCCACAGGAATAATTTACATGAACACATTTATTGTGAGTAGCTGTATGGAAAGGCAAGTCAGATATATATAGATATACATATATATATAAACACTATACAGAGTTGCAAAGTCGTCTCCCAAAACTGCAAACGAGATGTTTACAAGGAAAAGAAAGTACAAGAGTATTTACAAAGGAAGACAAAGCCAAAGCAACTCAAAGCATATCTGTGAAGCAGAAATAGCAGATGTAATTAGCTGGTGGAACTGTAAAGTTTCAGTTTTTAACGACCAAGTGACTATGCCTGATACCAAATTAAATGTAGAGGTCACACACACAAAAAAATTCCATCATTGTTTTTTCTTAGCAGCATGAACTGATAGCTGGAAGGTAAGTGATAAGTTGGTAAACATATTCCATAAAGATTCTTCCAGCACAATACTGAATAAATTAATTGTCTGTAAACTAATAAATAATGAGAACAAGATTGCATTTGTTATGCAGTACCTGTGACTATGTGTACCTGTTACTATTTGTATAATACGTACTACTGTGTATGAGGTTTCTCATTCATTTATTCAGCAACTGTTACATCTGTGCTGTACCCTCTGTACCCTGTCTGCTGGCAGCTTCTGAACCTAATATGCAAATAAAGTGATACAGCATTTTCCCCCAAGTAATCTTTTTTCCCACAATTCTGAACAATTATTACTTAACTTACTTGAAAAAATAAAATGGTGACAGAAGGCTTGAAAAAAAGTTGCCTAAAGAGCGCGTTGTTATAATGAACAAAAGCCACACTGCGTTATTTGATTAGGTTGGAAAAAGAGAAGAGTCTGAAGGAACTGATAAAGTTGATGCCCTAGCAGTGACCAGTAACTGGAACAATGACTGATCTCATAGCCACGTCCTCTCCTCAGCACAATTTACAAGAGGGAAAAAAGAGCCCACCATCCCTTTGGTTGGTAGGCAAGGAAAAATAGAAGTCAACTCGGTTCTTTGGAAAAGTTAGTTTAGCAACACGTACTATAAGCTTGCTTGAAGATAGAAGTACACGTTCAAAGACATTAAAACCAAGTAGTGAAAACCTTTAGATAAATATTACACTACTTCAAAGTTGCACATTAAATGCGAAGCAAATTTCATTTTAACAGAGTTTACACACAACAGGTACATCTACAATCACATGTACACAGGTACACAAAGGTGTGCATACACACGAATATGTACACACACACACTAGTGCTCACACACATACAAACACACCCAACTGTGATATGATGAGGTTTGCCAATGATGGTACAGCAAGCCAAGATTTGTGTGCCACCACGGAACAAAGCTCTAAGCAAGCTTCAAGACCTTTGTACCTATTCTCTGTGGTCACCACCTTGCTAGTGTCATGTTCTCAAAGGTCCAGGTACCTAAAATCTTAATTCAGTTTACATCAGAGGCAAGCAAAAATAGAACGGGGGGGAGCTTGCTCTGATTATTTTTTTTTTAATTTGGTACATCTTATATTGGCTCAATATCCAGAAGGAAACAAGGCCTTATAAGAGGTTCTTTTTGGCTTAAGTTTTTGTCAGAATATTGATTGATAAGTAAACACTAATTTCTTGAATATGGGAAATTGATCTCTTTATAGTAGCCATGGGCATAAGAGGAAGAGTGTGCATTGGGGAAAATGGAGAAAGAATAAGAAAAAGTAGAATAGAGGTTGAAAGTGGGGAGAGGCCCAGAGAAGCAGGGAGGGGCCTTGGGAAGAGACTTTTGAAGAGCTTTGCTTCTTTTAGGAGGTAAATGTAGGTTTCACAATAAATGAAAAATAATAGGTTTGGAAATACTCAATCGATTTTCAGGCAGAACATCACAGTGTTGTATGTGAACAAATAGACAGCTGTTTCTCAGTTCTGCCTTTAAAATGTTGGAAATGCTCAATCAAGATATTAGTTTCATTGACATATAACATGAACAGAATGTTGCAGTTTTGCTAATGAGCAAAACTTGAAATAATCTGCCCTTTAGTCCTGCCTTTAAAATACTGGTAATGCCCCATCAAGATATCAGTTCAGTTGACATTTATTTCATTGATCAAGAAATGTTTTGTGTGTGTAATACTCGGAAAAAAGATTCCAGATCATACCTTCCTTCCAATTATGACAGCTGTTTTTTCTTTATGTGCCCTGGTTTAAAGTTTTTCAACTTCAAAATTGAATCTAAATATTTTACATTATTAAAATTGGCATTGACCAAATTTATACGTATTCTAAGTTACTTTTTTTTAAAGAGGGAAAGAGTTATGAGATGCTCACTTGTATAGTATCTGTTTCCTTTCAAAGGGACAGACTGGGGAGGAAAACCAGAAAACAAAAAACAAAGCACAGTGTAAATACTGTTAATTAGAAATCACTGGATCCATAAGCAGCAGTATGAATGATCTGCATGAATAGGATCATTCAATTGCCAGAGTCCACTTGTAGGCTTGTAGAAATTTGGGTTGCTTTCTACTCAGAAGCCTCTGAGTTTTCTTTCCTTTAGGCAGATCTGGAGTAGACGAAGATAAAATTCCATAAGCATCACTTTTCTTCTAAAATGTGTTTTTGTGGCAATATAATCACTCTAGGAAAAAGATAATAAAACAAAAGTTACTTGCAGAATTAATGTGGAGAGCTGTCACCCCCACCCTGTTTTAAAACAAAACAACACAAAACAAAACAAAACAAAATCTAACTAGAAGTTTTTGAGAGATATACAGAGGAGACTGCCTGGGCATGGACATGGTTAATCAACTCTGCTGGCTGCCTGTGAGGAATATCAGCTGGGCAAAGACACAAGGGCAGTTATTCTTCTTGCCCCCAGGCTGTCACTGACATTTCTGGTGGACAGCCTCTTTGCACGTGCGTGCACTGTTCTACTTTCTTCCAGTGGAGCCCACAAGTGAGCCAGGTATTGTGCAGAGAAACAGATTTTTTTCTTCTTCTTCTACATGATTGACTCTGCCTTCACCAGGTTATGTGGCACAAGTCATAGGATTTAAGTACAGCCTTGGTGATGGTCTCTAGACTCAATCATTGAATTTCTTCTAATAGAACAAAGTCATACCTGCAAAGGAGACTTGAAATTCCCATCTGTTTAATAAAAGAAAAAAGTTCCAGCATTATTCTCTTGGCTTTCTGCTTTTGAGTGGGTACATAATGGGGAGTGTGGCAGGGGGTGATCAGATACATAGAAGAAGGTGCTGGACCAGAGAAGGGATAGGAATAAATGATCAGCAAATTGATTATGGGATGCCAGTGTTACCTTAAGATCAGGTCACCACAAAGTACCAAGTATTCTATTTTATTTGAGACATCATAAAAGAATCCATGGAAAACATCCCCCAGAGTGGGCTTCAAGTACAAGATTGTCTATTAAACTGGAAATATACATTTTAAGTATTCATTTTCTCATCAAAGGTTTTACAATTTTTTTAAAGAGATGAGGTCTCACTATGCTGCCCAGGGTGAAGAGCAGTGGCATCATTATGGCTCACTGCAGCCCCACCCGGACTCCTGGGCTCAAGGATTTTTAAAATGTAACAAATTTGCAGCTGGATGAAGCACTGAGTGGGAACAGTACATTTCCCTCTTACTAGTTGTGTCTCTTCATTAAGATTCAATGTATAGGTTTGTTCTTGTAGATTAGAAGGTTAAAAAAATGCTAGCCATGGTGGCTCATGCCTATAATCCCAGCACTTTGGGAGGCCAAGGCAGGTGGATCCCTTGAGGCCAGGATTTCAAGAACAGCCTGGGCAACACGGTGAAACCCTGTCGCGCAACTACACTCTAGCCTGGGTGACAGAGTGAGACCCTGTCTCAAAAAAATGCCATAGATTAGTAAAGATATTAAGCTTTCCTGTCAGCAGTGGGTTTAGGAAATTTTACATTTTATGTATCTAGTTCTACACAGGAAGAAAGGAGTCTGTGATAACCACAGTTAACTGTGAGACTGCATATTAGTAACTGTCAATTCGCTGCAAAATTAGGCTAGACCAGTACCAGTATTACAGTGTTATCAGATATCAGCTACATTTTAAAATAGGTATTTAAGATTAGGAAGGTATTTCACCTAGTTCAGTTTACTATTTTGTTTTAATACCAAAAATATTTTCATATGTCCATATATAGCACATTGCATGTGCTTTAAAAGGGACTTCTTGCTGTCTTATATGATACACTGGATTTCATATATATTTTCCCAGAAACCTGCAAATTAACCTCCATATAACTACCCTATTGGCATTATACTAAGATTAGGAACATTTGCTTTTATTGGAGTTGTTTTTCTTTCTCTTTCCTTTTTTTAAATGACAGAGCCTCTACTAAAATTTGATTCATATTGCCATTGCTTTCCTATAAAACCTACACTAGCATTAAGTGAATGCTTGGTAACTTAATAAAAAGTGACAAATAATTGTGTAATTTCATGTTTACTTCACAAAATACATTTGTCAATTCTTGATTAACTATGCTAGTAGAAAGGAATAATGTTATCCCAAACAGGATAATCCCAAAATAATTTAACTTGCTTTTGAAATGCATTATGGGAACTTGAGCCACAGATTTGCCTTTATAATCCTATTTTACTTAGGCCAATATTAAAATGAGCTTACATTCCCGGGGCACATTCCAAAGAACAGCGTAAGGAAGCAACTCAGAAGCTTGCTGGGTGGCAAAGGAAAGCAATTCGAGATTAAAACTTGGTTGTGAACAGTCTGCAAAATGAATATTAAAGGGCTAAAAGTCATACCTTAGATTTGTCTCCCATTCATTTTTATGTGATTTCACCATCAGCAAGGTAAATGGTGATGCTTGTAATAATGTGGTCTGTTTTGGATGTATTATTCCCATTTGATACTGACAGGTTATAAATACTTACCTTATTGTATATTCTTATTTTCCCAATTAATCAAAGGTCTTTTAAACAACAAGTTAATTTCACCCTTTTTAATGGGTGGTATACTCTTCAGGTAATTTTTCTCTGTAATATAGAAAACCTCAGTGGACTCTGATGAGTCAAAATATTTCCCTACTCCTCCTACCAAAATCTGGCAGGGAACTTTTTTTTCTCAAAAACAAATGAAGTAACTTTTCTGTTTCGAGTTATATAATGATATAAACCTGAACATTAATCTTTAATACGCTAATAATGCACAGATGACTTCAATATCCCTGGAAATTTGTAGGGTGAGCCAAGAAGGCAGTTCCTCCAGGGTATTTCAGACCTCCTTATATGAATCATAAATATGCCTCTATTACATTTTGAAGTCCGAAACAGCAGTATTTCCTCTGCTCAGAGAAAGGTGAACCTATAACAATATATTGTTATTCTCTCATTCTCTTTTCCCTTTCTGCAAACTTATTGTCTTAGTTATCTTTTCAGCTCCAATTTTCCTGGAGCTCAAAAATGTTTTTCAAGGGTTTTTGCAAATTCCTCACTCTGTTCATTTGACAACATGCTGTCCCTGTACCCCTGTGATCAACTGGAGCTCACATAAGCAGGGGCAACCAAGTAAAGCACCAAAAAAAAAAAAAAAAAAGGGAAGCAAAGAAAGATACGTTGAAGCATACATGCCAAAGATGAATGTATAATAATGCAATTATATTAGTTAGCTTAGCATTGTCTCTGGAGTATATGTAGGTTTTTTTGTTTTTTCTCAACAAGAAAGGATCATCATACTTTCCTGTGCCCTGTAATTGTAGAGGAGGATGACTCTCTAGGACTTGATAAAATTAAGTGCTATTGCTCAAGGCTAAAAACTAGTAATAATCGCTGCTAGTCTTTACAACACCAATTATACCAGACTATTATCTCCTTCATAGATCGGATGATAAAATACCTTTGTTCCCACAATGGCAATAGTTTTGGGACAGAATGCTCAAAAGAATCTGTAAGGGAAATGTATGACACTTGTAAACCCCCATCTCCTCAAAGGTCAGCTCAATCGTTTTACACCTGTCCTTTGTTAGCAGGCCCTGGGCCACTTATGCATGTGCATTCCAGTCTTGAGTATCTGGATACAAACTCTATGGAGATCAGCTACAGGATTTTCATGGTAGGCCAGCTTCTCCACTACTTCCCAACACACACATGGGCCACTTCACTCTGCTGCCTAGTTACTGCCAACTTAAAGAATGCAAGTTACTAGAATTCTAATATAGGCATTTTCAAATTTACAAAACAGACATATTCCAAGGTCATTGTTTAGTTGAAACTCAGAATAAATTATCTTGTAGAAACAATGTCATAAATTAATGGTGGATAGGTTTATAGGTTTGTCTAGATATGCCTATATTTAACCTATGCAACTCCTGAACTAACAGAGAACTATTTTGACTATACCCAGTCATCATTTCTGAGGGAAGATGTATGTGAAGTTTCAGTTTGAGACTCCAGGAATATATGTCTTCCAGCCATGGCAATAGGAATTGTGTCCCCCATACTCAACCAGTTGGAATAGTCAGAGGCAGGGTGACAGCCGAAGGGAAACTATGGTAAAAGCTGCAGCAACAATAAGGACTTCATCATGGAGGTGGGTGGGGGCACAGGACTCTGAGTGCGAGGACAAGGTTGGTAAGCTTTCAAGACTGGAGGCATAAAACTTTAAAAAGCAAGAGTAAAAAATCACATTTGCTGGTCAGACTTTCAAGGGCCCCATGGATACACATGTGAGCAATTTTCAAGATTAATTGTGAGATGGAAACTTCACTGTTATTCTAAGTTTCAAGTCTATAAGTAGGAAATTATTAATCATAGGAGAAAAATTATATAAATTGTCAAAACTAGCTAAAGTGACTACAATATATAGGGAATTAGATATTCGGTAAATCCAGAAGGTGTGGCTGGCATCAAACATATTGTGATCAATCCAACCATGAAAATAGCTTTAAACACCGGCCCAGCTGCTTCTGTGCCAAGTGACAGTAGGGCAGGCAGCACAGCCTTGGATCTGTACAACAAGGATCCCTACAAGGAAGGTTGCCTCTGCAAGCTAAGTGCAAGAAGGCTGTGTACTGGGAGTGATCAACATCTGGCGAAGCCCTCTATGGGCCCTGCAGGACTCCCACAGTGGCCCTCACCTTTTCAGCCAGAGAGAGACCAGGAAAGGGCATGTTTGCCTGAATTCAAGGGCACAAGTTTGGCAAAGGGCACATGAGGGTAAGACTCACAGAACACAACCAATGCAACCCTAACCAATAAGAAAGAGGTATCAGGAAGCTAAGAGAAAATAGCAGTAACTTTCTCATTTCACTTAATAAGTATTTAAGTACATGTTTTCCATTCTAAAAGGAATTAATTATTCAGCCAGAAGTTGAAAGGTACCCTCTAAAAATGCATATCTAAAACAGTATATAATTTACACTAGAAACATCTTTAAACATTCCTATTTCTCAAGTGTTGAGTCTACTTTTCCAAAATAAGGTGGAAATGTGAGACCTGTAGCTACATTACCAATAATCAATGCAGAATTGCTGGAGAATATATTTTAAGTTCATATGGCAAGCACATTTTTCTTGGCAATTTTATCAATAGCTTTAAAATCAGCAATCCAATGATTGTGGCAAAAACTCAGTGCTTTGTGATGTATTTATTTCATTATTATAAAAAGCAGTGTCTTAAATTTCTCATTTCTCATTCAAGACCAAGCAACGTTTTCTAGTAAATGATCCTCACTATCTAAGAGTCTGGCAGCACCTCTTAGAGAAAATATACTGAAAGTTTTAATTAAGCATTTTACAAAAGCTATTTTCCAATACTGCCAATAAAATGTCTGGGCTATTTTTATTTACTCTTAAAGCCTTAAAAAAGGTGCTAAATCAAAATGAACTTAATTGTAAACAGGGATTTCTATGTCCCAAGGAGAGAGTTTGATTTTCAAGGCTTCTAAAATCTACTTGCCTGACTGCCAAAAGCAAGTTCACTTTTTAAACAAATGAAGAATGTCTATTGCTACACTGCTTATTCTTCCACCTGTCTTACTTTATCCTGTTTTGCCTACTGTGCTGATTTAGATTAGAATACCAAATTTTATAATGAAGGAAGAAATTAAATGAAAAGACTTTTTGCTATAACTCCCAAATGTCAATGAATTATTAGGAAAATCAAAGAAATCTAACTTCAGTTAAAGAAATGACCATTAATGGAAATTTACTGAATGCACCCTCAATTCACTTTCTTTCCTTTCAATGTTTCTGTGGGATCTAAATAGATACATACACTATTTGTGTTTGGGCAGTGAAGATTAACCAACTCCTCCCTATATCAGATTTAAAACATTCAATTCCAGCACAAGTCAAATTCTTTTATTCTAAGAGCCAGGGCAAACAGTTCAATGTAATAAAATTACCCAGGTCCTGGAAGATAGTCCACAGTTATAATGCTCTGAATGAATTACTTACAACAAAATTTGCTACTATCAAGTGAAAGCAAACTTGTAATTTTTTCCTAATCATTAACCATGTAATAATCTGTCACCAATGGGAAAATAACAGACTAAACACCTGATTAAAGGGAGGTGTCATGTGTTGGGTGGAGCGCTGGACTTGAAATCAGATGTATGAGTTAGATTTTCAGCTCTGCCACTTACCTTTTTGATCTTGGGAAAATTCTCAACATGGGCTTCATTTCCAGTACTTACCGTCCATCAGTAAAATAATGAATGTGAATGTGCTTTG
The DNA here is from genome assembly GCF_029289425.2 of Pan paniscus. NCBI lineage: Eukaryota > Metazoa > Chordata > Mammalia > Primates > Hominidae > Pan > Pan paniscus. The sequence continues at coordinate 108,211,243 of NC_073272.2, forward strand.
CAAACTATAAGGCAATCTGCAACTGGAAAGCATTTCCTCAATCAACAATTTGACAATTTAACAATAGACCCTTTTAAATCACATAAACTATTCCTTAGTTCTCCCTACACTCGTCAGCCACATCTATTCCCACAGGAATTATTTTTTTGTCACTCTGAGAAGCCTAAGTTTGTTCCCAAAACAGGGGATTAGGGAGAGAAAAAGAAAGTAAGAGATCTCGTTCGAATTTTTATACATGTGTGACATTCTGGTGTGCTTAATTAAAGTTCTGGTCCTTGTTTAAGGTAAGTATTTTGCTAGTAGTTGAAATTTTTACCCTGAAAACATCACTCTTAAAATAGAATGAATGCAAATGAATAATGATTGTGAACAACTTTAGTTAACTTTAATTAAGTGAAGTCCTCTTTAATTGTTAGAGGTCAAATACCTCATTAGTCCAAACACTGTCCAATTTTGAGGTGTTGAATATTACCTAAAATAAATGATCCGTCAATGGTAGCTGGGAAATTTCTGCTATATGGAAATTTTATTCTAATAAATTATAATAATTAACTTCAATGGAATAAAAACAATGTGCTCTTAGTGCCTATAACTGATAGCAACAAGTTTGGCAGTAGTACACTCAAAAGAAGCATGATTCCTTCATGGTGATAACAGTGTCTAACACTCAAAAATTAATTACTAAAGTTTTTTTTTTTTTTTTTGCTTTTTAATACCAAGTGCCATCATAACATTACTAATTTGGCTGACTGATTCTCTCACCCCTCCTAGAGCTGCCCTTTTATATCCTCCCATCTCTTGAATAAAAAAACCAGGAAAATGTTCACCTCAAGTCATTTTGAACTATGAATTCTACATCAGGTAAGGTAGAAAAAGAAGCAAATAGTCATACATAGGTTAACAGTCAAACTAAACTGCATAAGAAACAACATTCTTCTCCTAAATGCTAATGCCTATAACCTATGTGTTTAAAATGTGAAGACTTCATCTTTAATAAATGATTAAAAATTATTTCATTTATTAATACAGTCATGTCTAAGGTTATACTTCTGGGTGTTTCTTTCTAATCGACTTGAGTAAATTCCTTTACGGTACTTACTTATACGCAATGTGACTGTAGGTAAATGGAATTACATATTAATTTTGTGTTACATGAGAACAGCTGTCTCACAGATTTATAATCTCACTTCACTTAAATGGTAATCTATAAAGATGCCAACTGAACAATAATGTAAAGTATTTTAAATGCAAGTAAAGACTAACTGAAAAGTGAGATTTTCAGATGGAGAATCTTAATTTAGGTTTGTTTTTCTAAATGTAATAACAGTAGCAACAATAACAATGGCAATAACTGTAAAATAATTCATGTATAGTACTTACTATATGCCAGGCACTGTTCTAAGCACCTGCCATCAATTAAAATGACTTTTTGAAATACATAACTTCTAATAAAGATGGTATTTGTTCCTCTGTCAAAGCATTATGTTTTTGTTTCCTAACGTGATTGTTTTTGTTTTAATGTTAGATAGGAAAATAGAGATCAGAAATGAGTGAAAATTATTCTACAGCTTTATAATAAAAAAAGGATCAGAATCATTCAGCTTGTTCTTAACACTTCACAGACAACATTCTACCATACAATTTACATTAAAATGCTAACCAAAGTCATTTCCTACAATGGGTTGTTTCACCATCATCAACACCACCACCCCCCCCCCACCCCCGCACCCCCCCGCCGGCAATCCCCACCATTCCTTTCATGTATTTCAGCAAATTATGTGCAGGAATCACCCTCAAGATCAATTATTTTGCAAGAAACTGAATCAGTTTAAACTGCCGAAATTTCACTTCAGTATTAATCCAATGACACTAAAAATATCTTACATTTGTAAAGTGCTTTAACATTCCAAAGTGCTTCCACGTTGATTCTCTTATTTCAACCTAAGTGCCTGCCTCCCTGTGAGATAGAGCTTCCTTGCTAAAGTCACTCAATAAAGCTAGGAATTTCCTCAATAAACAATGCTTTTACAGAATGTTAAATCTCCAAAATAGCTACAAAGTCATAAATCAGGAATTTATGCTAAAATAATGATCATTGTGTCTAGGTATTCCTTGGGAAGTCAGAATTTATTCAAGGAACAGTAAGATTTCACTATTTAAATCTTAAACTTCTTAAAATAAACCTCTATGAAAACTGGTCCTTTTGAAAGTACTACAGGGACACAGGCAACTATGTATCATCTACATCAAAATTATAAATGGTGTCTTCAATAGTTAGACTCAAACAATAGCTTGAGATCAATTTTCAGGTATATTCTACAGAATAAAGTAGATCTACTCTTGAAAATCTTATTATGGATTAAAGACTTGGAAATGAAATTATATATTTTAAATGTATGATTATGGTAGCAGTGGTGATCATGTGTGTTTGTGTATGTGTGTATGTGTGTGTGTTGGGGAGGGAACTCACAGTTTAAAAGAGGTCTGAATTGAATCCTTTGGCAAGCCAAAGCATCCTTTTGTTGTTTTAATGATCACTCTTTAATGTGTCCACGCTGCAAATGTGAGTTTGTGTATGGCAAGTTTTCTATAGCAGGGAGAAAAAGGGGATGTGGGGGGGCTACACCTGCATTAAATAGGGAGCTTGTTAGGTGACTGTTGTGATCAGTCCCCGACTTGTTCTGCCTGATCAAGCACAGTGGGCAGAGATCCAATCACAAAAGCATTCCACAAAGCAAGCAAAGCAAAAATCTTCACTAAACTGACTACTGGAATGAAAACTGCTGGGGTCCATCCCTTCCCTTCACTGGGAAAGAAGCATATTCTACTTAAGAGGCAAGGTAGTTGAGACTATGGGGACATCATCTTCTGCAATCATCTCTTGAAAATGTTTCAAGACACACTGATGACAACATTCCACAATGTTGTACACAGTAGAATTACTCTAAGTCTTGTTTCCAAGTCTGACAGCTCCTACTCTTCCTTACTTCTTCCTTTGCAAAAGTAGCCCTTTAAAAACTTCCACCATTCCAGGGTAAGCTGCCCCTGGAGTCAGGTCTTCCTCCAGCCTTATCTTGCTTTCCTTGATTTTCCATAAGATATATGAATTAAATGTTTTAACTGCTTTTTAAACCTTTGAAATAATATTCATATCCATTATCAAGTTGTCACCACACCCTCTTTTAGAAGGGTGGGGGGTTAAAAGAAGAAAATGAGGCACAGCAAATGTGACTTGCCTGTCATTACTAGTGACAGAGAAAAGGAACACTCAAGGTTTCTGGAATTTATCCTGTGTAAAAACAAAAAGAAAATCAACACACAAACACATTCCAGAGCCAAATACTGTCTTCTTTTAATCACCTCCTGTTTTGGATTATTTATGTTTTGTTCCCCCCAGACATTCACGTTAACAATTGAGATTTAACTTTCTTGGTAAATCACAGCAAACTAGCACAACAATGACTGCTCTTTAAAAAGTAACTTTCAGAGGAGAAAATTATCCTCCCTAAACGTAAATAGTTGATTATTACTGCTTAATAGTCTGTGCTCTTATTAAATTCCTACACTTAAATATGGGCATTTGCAGAAAAGCAGCTTTTAATTGTTGATTTGAAAATTAGTTGGTGGAACCCAATTTACGATATCCTGCTTTACATTATCATTAAATGATGGGGAAGGATGTTTAAAAGTATCCTTATGCTTTTTATGTCTGCGTTTTAACTACTCCTAAAAAAGTAGAACCAGTGTTTAAATGATAATCAGTTCTGTCCAGATAAAGAAATTGATTAGATAAAAACAAATTTTTGCAAAGATCAAAAAGGCATTTGTGAATAATTAAAACTGAATTCTATACTCCATGTCGAATAGCACCAGTTAATGAAATATTATCCCTAACACTGTAGACTGTAGCGCATCGAATCATTAGACAATGACCGTTCACTTTAGGGAAATTAATTCTAAAATTACCGACCTCTTTTGGGAGAGTCGAACTGGTTATCACGTCTGGCAAAATCCATTCTCACGTAAGTGTCGTCGTCGTTGTCAGAATCTTCTCTCTCCGGGGGTCTTGGCACCCGGCGACTGCGAGGTGGTGGTTCCGGAGGGGCAGCTGCAGCGGCAGCCCCGCCAGCCTGGTTATCACCTCTGGCAAGGTTTGCAGATGGGTTGTGGGCTCCAGGGTTCGAGCCACCGGCAACGTCTTGGGCTCCCCTTACTGCTTCGGCATCAGCAGCATTAGCAACAGGTTGAAACCAGCGGGCAGAGGCGGAGTCAAATCCAGCAGCTGCGGCTGCTGCGCCGATGCCCGGGGCTGCGGCGAGCGCGGAGGCCGCAGCTACAACTTGGCTGAGGGCTAAAGTCGGCTCTGCAGCCGAAGCGACAGCCGGGGCTGAGGATGGGGAAAGGTCTCTCTCGAGGCTGTCTGTTGGAAAAGCAGAGACAGCGGCTCTGGCTGCTGCAAAGAAACTTTGAGAACGGCTTTGTGGGCGTCTTCTCTCCTGCTCTTCTTCCTGCAGCAGCCTAGCTACAGGTGGTGGTTCAGAACATCGGCTAGGGGAGAGAGAAATATCCATACAGCACTCAGAAAATGGGTCGACCACATAGATTCGACCTGTTTCAGCATCATAGCGAATGGCACTGTCAGCAAGAGCCATGGCTGGTGTCATTGCTGAGTTGAAAATTACTTCAATGTAGTCACCCTCTTCCTCAATAGCATTGCTACCTGTAGCACTGAGGGGAAGGGGAGGAAGTGGCCACCTAGCACTGTCCAGAGATAAGGGGTTGGCACGTGGTATAGCTCTTAAAAGATCTGAGAGGTCGTTTGCTGGATTTGGAAATGGCACTCCAAACTCAACATTCACATAATTAGAAAAGGCTGACTGTCTGGGTTCAGCAATTATGCCCCACGAATCTGGTAGTCCTTGAGTAGAGGGAGCTGGTGTATTGCTCTCTCTTTTAGTGAAGTCCATGTTGACGTAGTCACTAGAGCTGTCAGCTTCTCTCTGCTCATGTGTGGGCTTTTGTGGTTTTGGCTTGATTTTATATCCTTTTGTAATAAAAGAAAGTCGGTTAGGTCTCTTAGCTTTATTCTTTGGGGGCTCATCATCTGAAGGCTTTGAAGGTGATCCCCCATCTCCAGGCTTTGAGAATGATCCCTCACCTGAAGGCTTTGAAGCTGCATCTTTGGGGTCCCAGTTATAGGAGACTTCTTTGTCTAGGCCCCTCCCCAGGAACTTTCCAGGTAACATTGGCACATACTCACTGTTGTCATTCTGTCCCAAAGGTGAGCTCCGAAAAGGGTTTGGTAGAGAGAAGTAGGAGCTCCAACTTTTGGAGGAAGAGCCACCCTGAGGATTTCTGGGGTTTTTTGGAATTGCACCGGCTCCAGGAGCCATAAACATGTAGTCACTCTCACTGTCATTGTCCTTTGAGTTATCCTCTTTATTAGTATCAGGTGCTTTTGGAGGACTCGGAGCAGGTGGTGGGCTCACTCTGGGAAACATCATCATGTACCCTCTTGAATCTTCAAAAGGGGATCGAGAGTGGCGCTTTTTTGAAGCAGAGACATTTTGAGGAGCCATTGGCATATAATCACTGGAGCTTACAAGAGGGGTGGCCACCCCTGGCCTCATTGGCACGTATGGGTCATCCTCATCTTCATCAAAAGCTCTGGCTCTGTGGGGACCTCGAGCTGCACCTTCTGGGATCTCTGCATCTTTCACTTCTTTGGCTTCTTTGCGTTCTTTCGTGGCTCCTCTGTCAGCACAAAAATAAAGTCTGAATCTTCCCCCAGACTTCCCTTTTCCACCAGTTGCTCCAGCTGGTGGGGGTGGAGGAGGAGGTGGTGGAGGTGGTGGCATTTGCTGTTGCTTGCTTTGAGTTAATTTGCCAAAATAGGATCTTTTCTTCAGAGATTTTCCACGTTCACCATCACCATCGGATCCTTTCCCACTTCCTGAGCCTTTGCCCCCTCCAGAGTTCTTGCCACCACCTGAGCCATGGCCATCTCCAGGTCCCTGGCCACCACCTGAGCCATGCCCACCTCCAGGTCTCTGGCCACCACCTGAACCGTGCCCACCTGCGGTGCCCTGGCCATCTCTAGAGCACTGGTTTCCTCCTGAGCCCTGGCCATTTGAGCCCTGACCACCTCGGGATCCCTGTCCCTCGCCTGAACACTGGTTTCCTCCCGAGCTATGGCTACTGGAGCCTTGGCCATTTGAGCCCTGGCCACCTCCTGAGCCCCGGCCATTTCCTGAGCCCCAATTGTTCATAGGCATGTAGTCACCTCCGCTTCCTTCCTGATCTTCTTTGCCCTGGGGATTGCCTTCCTCCCCAGAGTTGCCAGAGCCAGAGCGAGACACTTCAGAAGACAGGCGAGCTCCATTGTTCGGGGCTTCTGCAGGGTGCCGGGGACGTGCTGGGCTGGGTGCTAAGCGGCGAAAAAAGCTGGCCGGCACTGAAACCGCTCTCCTTGACCTGCGCCCTCTGGGCAGGTGCAGTCTTCCTCGCCTGGAGTGGGCCACAGGCTCGCTGGGTGTTACGAAGCGCCTGGTGAAAAGCATCTCGTCTTCCCCGTCGCCGATGGCCCTGAGGTGGCAAAACTGCTCAAAGCGGGACCTTCTGAGCCAGCCTCCCGGCTCGAGCGGCACCAAGCCCAGGTGCCTCCTAGCGGACAGCAGGGTTAACAGGTGGGCGCCGATGCTGATGCTGTAGCTGCGGCAGCGGGCTCTGTATTCGTCTGCACACAAGGCTCTCATCTTCTCCAAAAACAGCTCATGCATGTTTTGGGCAACCACACAGTCATCGACCTGCATCCAGAGCTCTCCCGGACCGATGACAGTGGACCTGCCTACTTCCAAGAAGAAATACTGCTCCGAGTGTCCACAGCGACGGATGCTCAGGAGCTGGACGACCACGCTGGCCACTTCGGTGTTCAGCCTCACAAACACGACCTCCTCGTCGGTTAGACACAGCCGGAACACGCCGCTCAGCTCTTTTCTGTGCCCCAGCCCCCTGGGTTTGACTATTACCTGCCACACATCTTTATAGAAGGGTGGCTCCGCCGCCGCTGCCGCCGCCAGCGCGGCCGGCTCTCCGTCCGGCTGCGCGCCGAGCGTGCCGCAGCGGCGGCGCTTGCTCTCGAGGATGAGGCGGCTGAGCAGCAAGTACCAGCTTTCCTGCTCCGACTCGTTCTCGGCCACCATCGCGAAGTATTCGTCTTGGGTGAAAAGAGCAATGAGGTGTCGGTACCTTGCATCTGCTCGCTGGCTCACGGAAAAGCACTGGTATAGGGTGATCACGCGCCGCGGTGGAATGAGCGGGGGGATCGCGGCGCCAGAGGCGGCCGCCGCTGCTGCAGCCGCCGCGGCGCGGACACTGTGCCGGAACTTCCTGGCATTTTCGTAGTATTCCAGCCGAGCTGGGGCGTCAGCAGTCTCGAGTTTGAGCACGAAGTAGCGCCTGTGCCCATGCTTCTGTTTCCGCAGGTAGCCGCGTTTGCAGACTTCCTCCCCGACGGGCAGGTCCTCCTCTTCGGACTCGGAGTCTGACCGGGAGCCAGTGGCCGTGGAGAGCCACATGGCTCCCGGACAAGACGACCCGGTCCCAATGAGTGCGGTCGGGGTTCCCGAGGAAAGAAGCGGGGTGGTCACCACTGCTGCTAGAGCTGCCGCTGCTGCCGCTGCTGCACCTCTTAGTCTTCTTGTCGCTTGGTCGCGAGTGAAGGAGCAACTCGCCATGGTGATGCACGATGGTTTTAAGGTGAGCGAGGAGGAGGGGGAATTCAGGAAAGGGAGGGTTGGGGGAAGAGGCTGTCTACCCTCGTCTGCCCGCCCCAGCCCCCTCCTGCCTTGGCCCGCGCCCCCGCCCACTCCACTCTGAGCGCACGACAGCGGGCAAAACAACACGTGACCACAGCCTCACGCGGCGGCCGCTGCGGATCCTGCTACCGGCGCAATGGAGGGGCGCGAGCGGCCACCAGTAGAGGTGAGCAAGGGAGGAGACGGCGGGCTCGGGAGGCGGAGCCACCTCCGGCTGTGCCAAACCCTCCCGGTGAATCTCCAGGCCTGTGGGCCAAGGGAGGACCGAGAGGAGGAGGCGGGGCTCTCTGGCCAAGCTGATTCTAACAGGGAGTCCAGGAAGGCATGAGGGGGCGGGAGAAGGCCTGGAGGGGCGGAGGAGAAAGCGGCCGGCTATCAGGGTCGGGAGAGGGCGCCACAGTCGGGGCCCCATTGGTGGGAGGTGGTGGGAGGGGGCGTAGCGCAAGCAGTGCCTGCCTGCGGCGCCAGGGTGCAGAGCGGGCGCAGTCGCGGGACGGTTTGTTTGTTTATTTGGGAAGCGGGAGCCAGGTGAAACTGTTGCAAGGCTCTGATTGGTTGGGATAGGAGCCAATGGGAGGGTCCGGCAAGAAGGCAGTCCCGAAATCATTAGTTTGGCGGGAGGGAGGGGGGAGAGGGGAGAGGGGGCGTGGCTGGGGTCCCAAAGTGGCTTCGCTGTCGGCTTGTGGCGCTCTCAGGCGGTAAACAACCTTACGCAAATAGCTGTTAATGGTGGTGGTAAACTCGTGCAAATCCCAGAGCCGTGGTGACCCGGGATGGAGTCGGGTGCCCTGGTACTCCCTGTCAATCACATAAATTCTCTGTTCCTGTCACAGTCTGGTTCATTCTTTCCAGCCGCACAAGGCGGCGGATCGAGCTTCTTGGGAGAAAGTGTCGGCACCCCCTGAAAACGGGTTGACGACCAGGGCGCTCAGAACTGCTTCCCACCGCCCTGCAGGCACTCCCGAGCCCGCTGCACCCCTGACAGAAGCCCGCGACTCTGAGGCACACGAATAACAGCGATGCATTCAAAATGAACATGATCTTTATTAATCAGAATGCACTTCTAGCCCACGAAACACAGGTTCCCTAAATACAGTGTTTCTGCCTATTTGATTAACGATGACTATGAAAGCACAAATTTGGGGGCCTGCAATGTATACAGCCATATTGGAAAAAATTGGACTCGATTCTTACTGTAATAACCAGTGTTGGGCTGTGAAGGTATTTTTCTGTGGGAAATGCTTTGGAAGGTGCCTTTAAAAGAATCTCAAAATATTGCTTTCCTTTCCTTGAGCGAGACCGAAAAACTTTAGAAAAAGAAAAGCTCATACCTAGAACAAAGGACCACGCTGAATGCATATTCTAGAGCACATTTCACATCCCTCGCGTCAACAAGAAGAAGAGGAGCTTTGATGCATTTCAGTCTACAAGTTGACATCACAAAAGTAAGAACTACTGCCTCCCTCATTTCTGGAAAAACTGCCGGAGTGTAAGTGCAACCTCCTCAAGTCTCTCTCTCTCTCTCTCCCTCTCCTTCTCCCTTTCCCTCTCCCTCTCTCCCCCTCCCTCTCTCCCCCACCACCCCAGTTATTCCTTGACTAGGATTTTAGACTCCTCTCCCTCTCCCTGTCTCCCCCACCACCCAAGTTATTCCTTGACTAGGATTTTAGACTCTTAATGGTGGAGATGGGTCGTGAATTATCAAAGGAGTGACCAGGTTTGCAAAGAGGAATGGAGGGAGAGGAGGAGAGAAATACAGCATTTCTCTCTGAAAGAATGGAATGTCAGTTCACCCTTGCTCTAGGGTTGATATGGCAAAGGGTACTATTTATAAAATCCAACAGTAAACTAGGCAATATGTATATCATAAAAATAAACCATATTTCTGCCCTCTTAAGAATTTGCTCTGTTAGAAACAGAACACACGTATTTGAATAAATGGCTCCTTTTTGATGCTATAATTTAAGAGAAAAAGAAATTGGTTTGGGTTGTCCCCCAGATATTACAAATATTCAATAACATTCCCTCTGCTGCCAATGGTTTATAAGTGCAATATATTCACAGGTGCTGGAAGCAGCCGTGGTTTCGGAAGGGAGCTAGAGGCAGAACGAGTGTGGATGCTGAGAGATCCCTGACTGTGACTGCTACATATTTCAGCTGCGTAGTCACATATATACAAGATTCCCTGCACTTACAACCAAAATGATAACAAATGCTCTCATTTGGGATTTTGTTTGATAGTCATTAGGATATTTTATAAGTCTTTCCAACCACAAGGTTTTTTTCTTTTTTTTTTTAAAGAGAAATGTGACAAGGCAACATATTTGAAAGTGCTTTGAGTAATAACATGACATTGAAAATATCAAAATGAATATTAAATGAAATGGGAAAATACTGGAGATTTTTAAATCCTCATGTCCTTTTTCCTGTACATATAGTTTTTACATAGAGCAGTAGGCTTACAATTTATATAATTTTGCATCCTGTTCTTTTCACTGAACATTATACAATATTTCCCCATATTATTATGCATCAGCATAAATATCATTTAAAATACAACATATTATCCAACACAATCAATGAATATTAATGTAATTAATCATCTGCTTTGGGGCATTTAGGTTGTTTTCATTTTTTTCAGTATTATAAATAACATGTCAATGAATATCTTCTACCTACAGCCTTTTAAAATTCCCATTGGGTAAAAACTGAGCACTGGAATTAGTAGGCTAAAAGATATGAATATTTAATACATTATTTTTCAAAAACATTATATTAGTTTACCCTGTCACCAGACTGATTGTCAGCATTGGACATTCTTATTTTTAAAAAATTAGAGATAAGATGGGTGAAACGGTATTCCACTATTCTTTTTTTTTTTTTTTTGAGATGGAGTCTCATCCTGTCACCGAGGCTGGAGTGCAATGACGTGATCTCAGCTCCCTGCAACCTCGGTCTCCCGGGTTCAAGCAATTCTCCTGCCTCAGCCTCCCAAGTAGCTGGGATTACAAGTGCCCGCCACCATGCCCAGCTATTTTTTGTATTTTTAGTAGAGAAGGGTTTTCACCATGTTGGCCAGGCTAGTCTCGAACTCCTGACCTTGTGATCCACCTGCCTCAGCCTCCCAAAGTGCTGGGATTACAGGCCTGAGCTACTGCGCCTGGCCTCCACTATTCTTTCAATGTGCTTTTTTTTTTTTTTAACTAGTGAGATTAAACATTTATATATATTCACTGACATTATATTATTTCCTATAATATGTCCTTTGTGTTGTCTATTGTATTCTTAGTATTTTCTTCTTATGTGTAACTTGTTTATGTAATAAATACATTAAAACTTTGTGGTATTTGTTGCAAGTTTTTTTTCCCCAGTCTGTTGACTTTAAAAATCACATTTAACTTGATTTTCTTCTATTTTGAAAGATATGTAAATTGGGCATGATGTGATTTGTAGCACAGTTTGAAAGGGAGCTGTTGATACAAATGTCACCATGGTCACTTTTAAACTTCTTTTAAAAGATCTCATATATTTCAGCTTATATGCTCTTTTAAAAGGAGAAATAGGTTTCTTCTTTTGTCAACAAATTATAAGAGAGCATCTAAATTAGTTAAATTTTATTTATCACTCTGAAATAATACTTTATGAGACATTTTCTATTTTAAGGGGAAATATCTAGCATTAATCAATGTGTTAAAAAAAGAAGTGTGAAAATAATTTCTAAACTATTACAGTGAAAGATGAACAGTGCTGATCACTTTGTACCCAGGGTATATTATTTGGCTGCAGCAAAGTGGAATTAGAGCTATAGTGAGATGCTTCACAGAAGAATTTTACTTTGTATCTTTCCTAATCTGGCAAACATGAGTACTTGTAAACTGGGAGAATGTCTGACTAGAACATTATTTTCTTCCTACAGGTCAACCAAACCTTCTCAGTCCTAAAGTTGTCTCAACACTGAAGCTCTGTAGAGCAGACCATCATTACTGAATTGTACCAGATGCTAGAGCTTGTCTGACATACATTTAAATTTTCATTTTCCTGGACAACTTAATGATATAGAATAGTCATTTAGTTTAGGTCAGATTCTCATAGGCAAAGTAAAACAGATATCTAGATGGTTTAGGCAAAATGTAGAGAATTTTTATTTGGCTTGAACTCACTCAATGGTGGCTTTAATGCTCTACCCTCTCTTGGTTATAGATTCCTGTCTCTTATTTTTTTTCATTTTTGTTTTTATTTTAGGACAGTTTATCCCAGAAGGCTAAAGTTGCCTTGCATATTCAGTTATTACAACTGTAAAGTTTGGAATCTGCACAAAGGGTCTGAAATACAGATTTTTAAAACAACAGATAATAAATAATAAGACTTAAAAAATAGTTCTTGTTTTAGTTTGCCAATTCAACTCAAGGGATAAAAAACACAAGCATTGTAACTGGCATTTTATGGCTATAAACTAATGTAAATGGATAAATAGCCACAATACCTTTAAAACCAATTCCAACTAATGAAGAAATATGCCTTTAATGATGTGTGCTTTTAAAAGGAATTTCCTGTGAGTCCTGTTTTAAGAAAGCAATTGTTTGAATTGACTTGTCAGTGATAACAAAAATTCATCTGCTTCTTTTCTTACATACATGATCATGAATATTCTAAACTCAACTTGTACTAAAATCAAAATGGGTAATTCAAGTGTGGATTTATTTAGTTTAAAAATTAAACTGTTGTATTAAATATGGACTACATTATTCAAGAGAATAAAACCTAAGAGGAAAAGTAACCAGTATCAAAAAACTATTATTCTTGTCCCATGTATAAATTATCTTCTAAGTATTAATTCTAAAAGCTTCATGAGCTAACGTCCAATTATGCTGATAAAAATGTGATGCCACCCTTGATATTAAAAAATGATGTTAGTGATGACGATTGCTTCTCTGTGTTGGGACATAAATCATGTACAATGAAAGATGCTTTCTACACTATGCAGGAATAAGGGCTGCCCTGTGATTTGTGGCTGCAGCCACTGTTTGTAGATGATGGCTTTGCTTCTCAGCTTCTTTACTTCTGTGCTACTCAAAACCTCTGCTAGAGAAAACAACCATCAAATGCCTGACTGCTGCACACAGAACAGGTCTGTTTGCTGCTTTTGTTTCCTAGCAGTCTCCAGCGAAAGTAATTAGAGCAAATACGTGGTTTAATTAGGCTCCTAAAGCTTTCCTGTTATCTTAAGAGTCAACTTAAAATTAACTTAGTTAAAAATCAAGCATTTCTTCCCACCTTCAAAAGATAAAAGTTTCATTTGGAAATAACTTTTACTAAGTAAGATAAACATCAGAACAATGAAGTCTGCTAGGTTTCACATAAATTTTAATGATTTAACATCATACATGTTCTCCATGCTAATATAAATCAATAATAGAAAATTTAGCTTAATGCTATGCTCTTCCGTATTAATATCATATAGCAGTATTTTTCTTAGTGTCAAAAGGCTATCAATTCATACTGCCTTGTCTTCAAAAGTTAGAATCTTTATTTTTTAAATTAAGTAGGATAATTACATAGTTAAATATATTATTTTAAAGGAGTTAGTATCATAGACTTATATTTTTCTTTGGATATTTAGAAAGCCAGCTGTCATATTTAGGATAATATGTATTATGTTTCTTGTTGTTTCCCCTCTCTCCACTCCTCACATGGTCCTGCAATATCTGTCAGATTGAACACTTTGTTTCACTTTCATAGTCACCATCCTTGTCCCTGCCATAATTAACCCTACCAGAATTGCCTAAGTAACTTCTTAAACTGGCTTCTGCATTCTTCAGTCTCTTCTTCATATAGCCAGCAGAATATTTCCTTTCATATGTTCCTTTCATCATACAATTCCCTGCTCAAGGACATACAGAAGCCCCCCTCCCCCTTTCTCTGCTATATCAGAATTAAATAACTAACCCTAATATGTTTCCCTGTTCTCCACTGACACGACAACCAACCTCTTTTTCTCTCTTGCTGTATACAACCTTTTCTTCCAAATTTGCCTCCCATTCTATTACAGTACATTCTTGCTGCCCACACCTCCACACAGGTTGGTTTCTTAATGGCATTCTGTATATGATTTCTCAATTTCCACCTTTACTTAAGCTGTTTCCCTCTTTTTCCTCATCACCAACTGATGCCAATCATCTTTCTCAAGAATAAGATCAAGACCCAGAAAAAGGTTTCCTCCATCACATAATCCCACCGCCTAATCTCTTTAAGCATTGGATGTAGGTGGAGCTAAGGATTTAGTTGGTATTCATTCATACAGGCATATCATTGTTAAATGATAGTCATTGGTAAAATAACGAATACTTTTCTACCACTTAGTAAATAGCTACTGCCCTGAAACTGTTCCCCACTGAGTAGTCTTCTTGCCCACCCATTGTCCTGGCTACTACAACACCTCCGTTAGGACCTTCTACCTCTCCACTATCCCGCAACTACAAGGTTAACTACTGGCACATTGAGGGGCTTCCAGGATTCCCTACTCAAATTTTGACTGACATACATTCTTATTGGTTGGCTTGTGCTACGCAGGTTGTTGAACAGTTAAAATTACCATGCCTGGATGTAACTAATCCCAGAGTTGAGAACACGGTTCTAGGCTATATGCTCCTCGAGGACCAGGAATTAATGCTTGGTATAACAGTCTGGCAATTATCAGTACATGTTTGCTTCAAGGAAGGAAGGAAGGAGAAAAGAAGAGTGGGAGGAAGGGAAGTGGGGAGGGAAGGGAAGAGGATTAAAGGAAGGAAAGGGAAGAAGGAAGAAGGAAGGGAGGGAGGGACAAGGGAGAAGGGAAAGAGAAGAGCAACAATGTTCAAGACGTCAATGCAGACTACCTCCCCCTCCAAATCACTTGCAACCATGCCAAAACTCTCCATGACTGATGGCAAGGCTTGGTGACTTATGCCCAACTTAACATCTCTTCCCTCTCAAAAATATCACGCCCATTGTTTTCCTCATCTATCACAGGTCAGCAAATCTTTTTCTCACACATATTTCTTTCCCATCTTGCAGTTGTTGTTAGAAACCTCAGGAAATGTCTGTGCCCATTGATTTCCCCCTCCTGTCTTTAGTTCCATTTAGGAACAAAGAGAAATTTTAACCTTGATCATGTAAGGTTATAAGTATAAACTTACTTAATATTAGTCTTAGGGTAATGGTGATGATAAACCTCCATTAAGGAAAAGCACTTAGCAGTTCCTGATACCATTTTTTTTCCTTTCTCATTCCTTCCACTAGAATATAAGCTCCCTATATTCCCATATATTCTGCATGTATACTTACCTTGTATTCCCAATGCCAAGAACAGTGCCTGACACATGGTAGATACTACTCTCAATAAATATATGCTGAAGGAGTGAATGAAAATTAAAAAAAAGTTTTGAAATAGAGATACCTCAAGGATCACAAGTGCTTTTGTAAAGGATCCCCTTAAGAATCTCTACAGAAATCTTCATCTATCTGCTTTAATTAAACATGCTCTTTCTCAATCATCAGCATTCAAAATATGTCCAGATATATTTTATAAGCCTAGTTTGTAATCACTTTTATTTTCCAATGTTTCTCTAATTGTTAGTATTGCAACACTTTTTCTTTCTACTGTATTTTCATAGCGAATATGCAGACAGAATTTTCACATATTGTGAATTAAGTGGGTTTCTTTTGGCAAATATATAAATCCAATCGGCGTTTATTCAAAATGTTTCTATTGGTAAAATGTGTTCTAAGTTTGAAGCAATCATTTTACAAACTGCTTTTGAAATACAACCATTTTAAGTTTCCTGAGTTTCTGTATTCAGTCTTTATTTTACTGTCAGATGATTGTTTATGAAATGTAAGTACTTTTCATTTGCCTCCTGAGTGGATGCTTTATCATCCCAAATGTTTTGTAAGCCCTCCTGAGGGCAGGGATTGCATTCTTCTACTTTTGTTTGCCCTTTCATGGTGTCTACTACTGCGTGGAACCCAGTAACTACTTGTTGAATGAAAGATTTTACCTAAATGCAAAATACTACATAAGGTGATGAACTCAGAGAACAATGTATTATTTTTTGCAGAAGGTGAAATATCAGTCATTCAATACACTTTTCAGTATTTAGGGCCACTGCAGCTGTGAGTCATGTTAGAGAATACATTTTCTTTAGGCTTGTTAATCATCCCTCTTTGACAAAATTTTTCACATAAGGTTTATTTAAAAAGACAGCAATACAGGACAATAAATTATAATTATGAAAATAGCAGCGTAAGTTTAAAATATTTCTTTCATTAATTATGTGTTGTTTCTTCCTCTTAAATTCATTATCACAGAGGATCATGAATTATTATATAAAGAATGTGATTTGAGTTCAGGAGTTAGAAGGCAAAATGTTTGTGCTTATTTTTTTCAGGACCTTTTCTAAATTTGAGACTAAGAAGTCAAAAGAGAAATAAGGAGGGAAAACTTTCATTTGTGGTCATGGAACAAAGAAATTTAGACTCTCATAGTGAACTGCTCTCTTCCTTCTATGACTGCGTTAAAAATACCTAGAATTGTATTTCTTAACCTGAGTCATAGTTACTTGGACATTCAGTTTATAGTTATTATTTAAACTGCATATATGTACTTATGTACTTTTCTGTGTATATGATATATTTTGCAACATAAAACAAAATAGATACCTTAAGGCGAAATCTGGTCCAAAGAGGGAAGCATATTAATACTTCACACTGATTCAAAATTAAGAAACAAGTAAATCATTTTTTCTTTTTCCTAATTAGCATTCAGAAAGGAATAATGTTAACATTTGAATACAGCATTTAAGAAATGGTTGACATTTGCGTCTGAAAGGAAGTATCCCTTGGAAAATAAAATTGGTGCTTTCAGTATTAAAAAATAAAAAACCAAACGAAGCAAAGTGTTTTGTCTACCTAAAAAGATTTCTTGAAAGATTAAGGTCCACCTGAAGACTTTTGTCACATGGTTCAGCACTCCCCTGGAATCTTCCAGGTGTAATAGAATCAAAGCTGAGAGTACTGCAAAGAGTGAGACAGGTAAACGGAGAAATCTTATTCAAAGTACCTAATTGTACAAGTTGATATTTATCAGAGAAAACTTACTTTTTTCTTGAAGCTTATTCGTTTTCTATGATTTTGTCTGTGTATATGTGTGTACAATATAATTGCGGTTTTAGTATAATTTTTTCTCATGAACAAGATTATATATTTCTTGAGGATAGGGATAATCTATTGTCTGGCTTTCATGCTCCCTGCGTGGCATAACTCTGGTTAGTCACCTAATACTTTTGCTTGATTTTCAAATGCATACATGTCACATTCTGATAGCTTGTGACTCCTTTGTCTCATCCATTTTATACCCGAAAGAATATGCTAGAAGATAGATATAACAGCCTCTTGTTTTGTAATGTATACCATCTGGAGGCAGTAATAGCCATTAATTGTAAATTTTTAGGGTGTTGGTATAATTAAAATGATTAAACTATAAATTTGAAAGCAGGTGTGATTTGAAATCTTGAAATATTATTCATTCTACAGACATTCAATTTAAGTTGATTATTTGGTATTCTTACCTACCCTAAATTAAAACAAAACAAACAAAAACTCACTGAATTTACTAGAACCATAGGCTTATGCCTAAAATAATAGCATGACATAATATTTGAGAAATGTATCTTTAAATTTCTATTACTTGAAGTACAAACTGATTTCCTCTCCATAATCTTTCTTTGAATTGAAAGTCTCATATCTCAAAATTTAATCATTGTCATAGTTTACAGTGTTACAAATTACTTTTAGCAACTGTATTGCTAAATACAGTCTCTAATTTTTAGAGATCTTTATTCAGCTTTGGCTAAGTGTTCCTCTTTCATAAGAATTGTACATGTATGATATATCTTTGTTTTACAATTTCAAGTACATACCCATAGCATACCACCTACTCATAAGTATTAATAAAACTTTCTTTAACCCTTCATGTCTCCTCGCTAACTAGTTGGACTGCCATTTGACCTTTGTTATGCCATAATGGAACCAGTATTTGATAATGACCACAATATTGATCTTTAGTAACAAGAAAGGTATGGAAAGAGCACTCTACTGGAACTCAGGGAAGGTGGGTTCTAGTCCCATTTCTGCCACGTATTAGCTGTGTGATCTTAAGTAGGCCATTTAATCCCAGTTTACTCTTTAAAAAATGAAAGATTAGAACCCAGTGGTTTCTAATGTTTCTGAGACAGGGAGAAAGAGGACAGATATGTACTCTCTGGTTTCTGTATGTTTAGTTTGTTTCTTACGTTGAATCATTTCCACAGAGAATGTTTCACTGTACTCTCAGAACAAAAAATGTAACAATGGAACATCTTAAAATAAACTACAACTTTGTTTTCATCCCTTTTTTCTTCCATTCATTTATTCAAAAACATTTATTGCAGTTCAGATATGTTCTAGCTAGTGTTTAAGGTACTGCAGATATGGCAATGAATAAGACAGACGAGGTCTTTATACTCTTATGGAGTTTATATTCCAGTAAGGGGGTAGCCAAATAAATAAACACATAAGAAAATATTAAGTAGTGACAAACGCTATGATTAAAATGGAACTGGGTGATATGATGGATAATTTAACTATATTGGATCATCAGGGAAGGTCTCTTCCAAAGGAGAAGACTTTGTTCTGAGACCCAAATGCCAAGAAGAAACTAGCCATGCAAAGATCAGAAGAAGAATTCCAGGCAGAGGAACAGAAGCTATCAGAAAGGTACAAAGGTATAAAAGCCTTCGTGAGCTTGGAATGTTGGAGGAACAGAAAGAAGACCAGTTTACTTTAACATAGTGCGATCAGAGATACAGGGGCCACATCAGGGAGGGGTTTATAGGACAGGTAAAGAGTCTGGAGTTTATTCAAAGTGCAATAGGTAGCCACTGGAGAGATTGTAGCAGGAGAACGAGATTACCTGGATTATGTTTTAAAAGGGCACTCTGGGTGCCACTTGAATTGTAGGTGGCCAAAAGTGGAAGCTGAGAGACCAACTAGAAGAATATTTTAGTGCTCTAGATAAAGATGGCTTAGACAATGGTGATAATAGTGGATGTAGAGATAATTGCACAAACTTGGGATGTATCTGGAAGGTAAGGTCTACAGAACTTGCAACAGGATTGGATTTAGATTGTGAGGGACAGGAGCGAATCAAAGCTAACTCCTAGGTGTTTGGCATGAAGAGATTTAGTGGAGTTCTTATGCACTTAAACATTTTTATGGAAAATAGAACCCATTGAACATTAAACTCTATATAACTTCATTTTCCCCATCTTTTTGTGTACACACATGTGATTTTGTATAGTAGTCCCCTCTTATATGTAGTTTTGCTTTCTGTAGTTTCAGTTACCTGTGGTCAACCACAATCAGAAATTATCAAATGGAAAATTCCAGAAATAAATAATTTGTAAGTTTTCAATTTCACACCATTCTGAATAGCATGTTAAAATCTTGTGCCATCCCGCTCCATCCATTCCAGTACATGAATCCTCCCTTTGTCCAGTGTATCAGCAGTGTCTTCTCTACCCACCTGTTAGTCACGTAGTAACCATCTGGGTGATAAGATTGACTGTCATGGTATTGCAGTGCTTGTGTTCAGGTAACCCTTATTTGACTTAATAATAACCCCGACATGCAAGATAAGTGATGCTGGCATTTTGTTATAATTGTTCTATATTATTATGAGTTTTTTTTTTTTTGAGATGGAGTTTCGCTCTTGTTGTCCAGGCTGGAGTGCAATGGCCCGGTCTCGGCTCACTGCAACCTCCGCCTCCTGGGTTCAAGCAATTCTCCTGTCTCAGCCTCCCAAGTAGCTGGGATTACAGGCGTCTGCCACCATGCCTGGTTAATTTTTGTATTTTTAGTAGAGATGAGGTTTCACCATGTTGGTCAGGCTGGTCTCGAACTCCTGACCTCAGGCAGTCCACCCTCCTTGGCCTCCCAAAGTGCTGGGATTACAGGCGTGAGCCACCGTGCCCGGCCTATTATGAGTTCTTATTGTTAATCTCTTACTCTGCCTAATTTATAACTTAAGTTTTGTCATAGGTATGAATATACAGGAAAAAAAAAACAGCAGATAGACGGTTCAGCACTGTCTACGGTTTCAGGCATCCACTGGGGTTTCAGAAAGTGTCCCCTGAGGATAAGGCAGAACTGATATAGCTGTAATCAGTGAAGCAGAATGTTTGAACAGTTTGATGTTATTTTTAATATTATTTACACAAACAACTCTATGAACATAAATCCTAGCCCTTGTCATTTTCGGCATGGCTATATCATTCTCATATATTCCTCTATTATTATTCCTATTATCACCCTAATCTTGAAATGTATTTGGTATTTTAAAAAATACTACCAATTTAATTTTTTGTCAAATTCCACACTACTTTCCCTGGTCTGTTTTCCATTTTTTATCAAATATGTATTAAGTACCTTCATGTACTAGGTAATTAATTACTGTCATTTTATTTTAAAAAATTTAAAAAATTGTAAAATTACTGTGTAACTCTGGAGATTAGCTTGCAGAAGGGTAGGTAAAAGGAGCACCTGAAAGCAATGGAGGAAGTTTTGTCCTACTTAGTTCCAAATATAGTATTAAACTTTTTTATGATGAATGCTATCATACATAATATGAATTAAATGATGGGTTTAGCTGTCTTCATGTTTGAGCGGGACTATAAGAGTCTGTTGCACAAAAGCAGAACACGCATGAAGGTGATTCATAGCTTTATGAGAATGTTTTTTTCAGATTATTATTGTGCTACCCTAGAAACTTTGTTTGGAAACAGACATTCAGTCTCTGATAGCTAAACAAACCAAACTGATGTGTCTTCTGCTACTGTTATTTCTCAGCTGGATATCCAATGCTGCATTGTTTGAAGTTTTCATATTCAGACTGCCCTTGAAATGTTTCCTCTGTTCTCCTTGGTTATTATTTCCTCTCTGAAGATGATCATACCTCCTTTCATCTATCCTTTTCATTTCATTTGCCAAGATACTGTCTTGCCACTTAAAGTTAGGTGAGGGGACTAAAAGAAGACATTAATAAAAATATTCCAAAAGGCCCTCAGGATCTCCATAGTAGCCGATGATCAACACCCATGGAAAACATGGAGTGAGAAGCTCTAGTGCTCATTTAATTTGGAATTACACTTATGTGTAGCATCCTGGCAGGGTTTTGTTATCACTGCATTTGGGGTCATGGTTTTAAAAATTATGTAGCTCTACAAAGATTATTATAAAAACAACAGTCCTCTTCCCCCATTTTCTCCTCTCCAGAGGCAACAATATTCATCTCTTATGCCTTTATCTTTGATTCTTAGCTCATTATTTCTAAGCTAAGTGTTTATATTGTTATGTCTTGATTGCTCAGGTTTAGGTATCTGTTAACTTCTCTCTATGAAAGATCAGTATTTTGATCTATTTCACATAGATACATAGACAATCATATACACTCCACACACATGCACCCTTCACATCCCTTCATTTTTCCACTGCAGATATACTGTGTTTCCATTGTTTTGACTATACAAATGCAATTAACAGGTGAGCCAGGTAATATACTAGGATACTTTGCATTTCCTCTATTACTTTGTATTCTTCTTGGAATTAATATTTTTTGGCTGTTGAATTTTTTGTTAGTAGCACTAATTCAACCATATATTTTCCACCTATTTTCTAAATATGCTTTCAATTTATTCAGACACAGGAAGTCCTTGAGTTTTATTTGCTCTCCTATTTTCCAGGTCTTTTGCTCTATTCTTATTGAGTATTCCATTTCTGCTTTCATATTTTTTCATTTTTGAAAAGTTTTTTTTCTATTCTCTATTTTTAAATAGCATCCTATTATTTCATAGTTCAATATCTTCTCTAATATCAGGGATATTGATTTTAGTTACAATTATTCTCTCTGCATGTGGAAGAGAAAATTCATTGCCTCTGAACATCCTGGAAAACTGGAAGTGGTTAGACAGCAGGTGGCAAGGACAGATTTTTCATACCAGAAAGCTGGTACACTTTTGTTAAAGGTAACGGTCACCTAGGATATCTTGCAAGTCCGACCACATGCTGCTAACTGAGCCTTCAGTATTAGAGGAAATGGTTTTTAAAAATTCATAATGTTGGTGCATCTCTTACTTT
Organism: Pan paniscus; assembly: GCF_029289425.2. NCBI lineage: Eukaryota > Metazoa > Chordata > Mammalia > Primates > Hominidae > Pan > Pan paniscus. The sequence continues at coordinate 108,233,268 of NC_073272.2, forward strand.
GTGCTGCTTTTAACTACTAAGTTTTCTTACAAGAAAGAGAGTGCAATCCAGAGATAGCCAAAAGGAGGCATGCTATGCTTGTAGTTTACAATCTAATTTTACTTGCGGAACATGCAGAGATGAAAAAAAAAAAACAATTACTTTCAATATGACAAAATGAAACAGTGATAATCAATAAGACAGTATTAGAAGGAGAGAAAATTTTGGCCCCAAGTATTTTTTTTAGGAGGGTCTATTTAAGAGTTCTCTTCCTGATGATGGGATCTAGCAAAAATTAAAGTAAGGGAATTTTCTTACCACTGAAACTTATTTTAGATGACTTCCAGGTATCCACCATTAGGTTGAGATAGAAAGAGTAAGGAGAAACACAGAGACTAATGAATAAAATATCAGCGATCGGATTAAAAACTAACTCTAGAAAAGATCATTGTATGTTCTTACTCCCTCATGAGACTGAGAAGAAGTAATGAGTCTAGAAGCCTATAAGTTTTTAAAGATATTGAATTGCCAAAGAAGCTACGAAGGTTCCGAAAACCTGTGATACAATGGCACCAAATCCTGTGAAATATTACATATAAACCTAATAAAATATGTGCATGAGCTGTACATTGGAAACTATAAAAGACTGATGAAATGAAGACCTAAAGAAATAGAAAAATGTTTTATGTTCACGGATTGAAAGACTCAATAGTCTTAATATGTTGAAACTCCCTAATCTTATCCATAGATTCAATGCATTTTCAATAAAAATCTTAGCAAGATCTTTTGTAGATATCAGCAAGTCAATTTCTAGAATTTATACAGGAAGCAAATAAATTAGAATAGCCAAAACAACTTTGAAAAATATTTAAGTAGGAGGGCTCACATCCTGAATTCAAAATTCACTATAAATTTATAGTAATCAAGACAGTGTAATATTTGAGAAAGAGCGTACGTATGGATCAATGGACAAAAGATAGAGACCAGAAGCAAGGTGCAAAGGCAATTGAATGGAGAAAGAATAATCTTTTCAACAAACGGTGCTGAAAAAATTGGACATCCATGTGCAAACAACAACAACAACAAAATAAAAAACCTTGATTCTTTATTTTATTAAAATTTTGTTGTGGGTACAAAGTAGGTGTGTATATTTATGGGGTATATGAGATATTTTGATGCAGGCATACAATGTGTAATGATCATATTAGGATAAATGAAGTATCCAGTACCTCAAGCATTTATCATTTGTGTTACAAACAATCCAATTATACTCTTTTAGTTATTTTTAAATGTACAATACATTATTATTGTAGTCATCCCCTTGTGTTATCAAATACTATATGTTATTCATTCTATCTAACTATATTATTGTACCCATTAACCATCCCCACTCACCTGCCTCCCAACTACACTTCGTAGCATCTGGTAACCATGATTTCCTTTTATCTCCATGAGTTCAGTAGTTTCAGCTCATGGAGATAGACAGAACTAATTTATTAGCTCCCACAAATTAGCTCCCATGTCAGAACATGTAAAGTTTGTCTTTCCATACCAGGTTTATTTCACATAACATAATGAACTCTAGTTCCATCCATGTTGGTGCAAATGACAGGCTCTCTCTCTTTTTTTTTTTTTTTTGAGACGGAGTCTGGCTGTCTCCCAGGCTGGACTGCAGTGGCGCAATCTCGGCTCACTGCAAGCTCCGCCTCCCAGGTTCACGCCATTCTCCTGTCTCAGCCTCCTGAGTAGCTGGGACTACAGGCGCCCGCCACCACGCCCGGCTAATTTTTTGTATTTTTAATAGAGACGGAGTTTCACCGTGTTAGCCAGGATGGTCTCGATCTCCTGACCTCGTGATCTGCCCGCCTTGGCCTCCCAAAGTGCTGGGATTACAGCCGTGAGCCACCACGCCCGGCCTCTCATTTCTTTTTTTTTATGGCTAGATAGTACTCCATTGTATATATGTACAATATTTTCTGTATCCATTCATCTGTTGAAGGACACTTAGGTTGCTTTCAAATCTTGGCTGTTGTGAATAGTGCTGCCACAAACACGGAAGTGCAGATATCTCTTCAATACACTGATTTCCTTTCTTTTGGGTATATACCTAGCCATGGGATTGCTGGAACATATGGTAGATCTATTTTTAGGTTTTGAGGAAACTCCAAACTGATCCCCATAGTGGTTGTACTAATTTACATTCCCACCAACAGTGTACAAGGGTTCCCTGTTCTCCACATCCTCACCAGCATTTCTTATTGCCTATCTTTTGGATATAAGTCATTTTAACTGGGCTGAGATAATATATCATTGTAGTTCTGATTTGCATTTCTCTGATGATCACTGATGTTGAGCATCTTCTCACATAGCTATTTACTACTTGTATGTCTTCTTTTGTGAAATGTCTATTCAGATCTTTTGCCCATTTTTAAATTGTATTATTTGATTTTTTCCTATGGAGTTGTTTGAGCTCTTTTTATATATTCTGGTTATTAATCCCTTGTCAGATGGGTATTTTGCACATATTGTCTCCCCTTCTGTGGGTGTCTTTTCACTTTGTTGATTGTTTTCTTTGCTGTGCAGCAGCTTTCCAACTTGATGTGATCCTGTTTGTCCATTTTTGCTTTGGTTGTCTGTGCTTGTGTGGTATTGCTCAAGAAATTTTGGCCCAGACGAGTGTCCTGGATATATTCCCCAATGTTTTCTTGTAGTACTTTCATAGTTTGGGGTCTTAGATTTAACTCTTTAATCCATTTTAATTTCATTTTTGCATATGGCTAGAGATAGGGGTCTAGTATCATTCTTCTGCATATAGATATCTAGTTTTCCCAGCTCCATTTATTAAAGATATTGTCCTTTCCCCAACGTGTGTTCTTGGCAACTTTGTCAAAAATGAGTTCACTGTAGGTGTATGGATTTATTTCTGGGTTCTCCATTCTGTTCCATTGGTTTATGTCTGTTTTTATGACAGTACCATACCTTGCGTACTATAACTCTGTAGTATAGTTTGAAGTCAGGTAATGTGATTCCTCCCATTTCATTCTTTTTGCTCAGGATAGCTTTGGCTATTCTGGGTCTTTTGTGGTTTCATATACATTTTACAATTTTTTTCTATTTTTGTGAACAATGTCATTAGTATTTCGATGGAGATTGCATCTAATCTGTAGATTGCTTCAACTAATATAAACATTTTAACAATATTGATTCTTTCAATCCATGAACATGGAATATCTTTTTATTTGTTTTGTGTCCTCTTCAACTTCTTGCATCAGTTTTTTACAGTTTACATTGTTGAGATGTTTCTCTTCTTTGGTTAAGTTCATTACTAGGTATTTTATTTTATAGCTATTGTAAATGGGATTATGTTTCTTATTTCTTGTTCAGATTCTTTGTTGTTGGAATATAGAAATGACACTGATTTTTGTATGTTGATTTTGTATCCTGCAATTTTACTCAATTTATTTATCAGTTTTAATAGTTTTTGGTGGACTCTTTAGGTTTTTCTAGATATGAGATCATATCATCTGCAAACAAGAGTAATTTGGCTTCTTTCTTTCCATTTTGAATGCCCTTTATTTCTTTGTCTTGTCTGATTGCTATAGCTGGGACTTCCAGTGCTATGTTGCATAGGAGTAGTGAAAGTGGGCATTCGAGTATTGTTCCAGATCTTAGAGGAAAGGCTTTCAATTTTTCTGCATTCAAGATGATACTAACTGTGGGTCTGTTGTATGCAGCTTTTATTGTGTTGGAGTATGTTCCTTCCATACCTGGTTTTTTGAGGATTTGTATCATGAAGGGATGTTGAATTTTATCAAATGCTTTTTCAGTATCAATTGAAATGATTGTATGGTTTTTGTCATTCATTCTGTTGATATAACGTATCACATTGATTGATTTGCATATGTTGAACTACCTTTGCATCCTTGGGATCAGTCCCATTTGATCATGACAAATGATCATTTTAATTTGTTGTTGAATTTGGTTTTTTGGTTTGCTAGTATTCTCTTGAGGATTTTTGAATCAATGTTTATCAGGGATATTGGCCTGTAGTTTAATTTTTTTGACATGTCTTTGTCTGGGTTTGGTATCAGGGTAATAATGCCGGCCTCATACAAGGTGTTTGGAAGTATTCCCACCTCCTCTATTTTTTGGTGAAGTTTAAGTAAGATTGGTATTACTTCTTTAAATTTCTTCTGAAATTCAGCAGTGAAGCCATTGGGTCCTGGGAACTTTTTATTCTTGATCTTTACCTTGCATCCTATAAAAAAATTAACTCAAAATGTGTGTTACACCTAAATGTAAAACCTAAACCTACAAAAATTCCAGAAGAAAACATATAAGAAAATGTCTGTTAACCTTCAGTTAGGCGAAAATTTTTTGCATATGACACTAAGCACATGATCCATAAAAGAAAAACTTGTAGATTTGCCTTCTTCAAAATTTAATTTTCTGCTCTGTGAAAGACACTTTTAAGAGAAATGAAAAGGCAAGAAATGAACTGGGAAAAATATTTGCAAAACATACATCTGATCAAACACTTGTATTCAGAATATGTAAAGCATTCTCAAAATTCAATAAAAAGAAAATGAACAATTCCAATATAAAAGATGTTAAAAGTTTGAATGGACACTATATACCTAAGAAGATACACAGATGACAAAAAAGCACATGAATAAATTCTCAGCATCTTAGTCATTAGTGAAGTGCAATTTTAAACTACAATGTGATACTACTACACTCTTATGAGAATTTCTGAAATATAAAAAAAAAACTAGCACATGGAATGTTGGTGAAGATGAGGAGCAACTGGAACGTTCATACGTTGCTAGTGAAATGCAAAATGTCACAGCTATTTTGGAAACATCTTGGTAGTTTTTTATAAAGTTAAGCAGACACTTTACAATACATTCCAGCTATCCCACTGCTAGCTATTTAGACAAAATAGTGAAAACTTACGTTCACACAAAGCTTGCATGTGTTTATAGCAGTTTATTTTTTATGATTACCCCAAACTGAAAACAACCCAAATATCCTTTAATTGGTAAATAAAGGGACAAAGTTTGTTTTATCTATACAGTGTATAGATTTCATCTATACAATGGAATGCATCACTTAATGATGGGAATATGTTGTGAGAAAATGCATTGTTAGGCGATTTTGTCACTATGCAAACATGATAGAGTTCATTTACACAAACGCAGATGTTATAACCTACTACAGACCTAGGATATAGAGTATAGCCTATTGCTCCTAGGTGGCAAACCTGTATAGCATGTTACTGTACTGAATACTGTATGCAATTCTAACACAATGGTATTAGTGTATCTAAACACATCTAAACATAGAAAAGGTATAGTGAAAATATGATATAAACGATTTTAAAAATGCTATACCTCTATAAGGTACTTACCATGAATGGAGCTTCTACCACTGGAAGTTGTTCTGGGTGAGTCTGTGAATGAGTGGTGAGTGAATATGAAGGCCTAGGACATTACTGTACACTACTGTGGGCTTTATAAACACATATAGGCTACACTAAATTATTTTTCTTAGTTTTCTTAAAATTATTTTTCTTTCTTCAATAATAAATGTAACTTACTGTGACTTTTTTACTTTATAAACTTTTACTATTTTTAACTTTCTCTTTTGTTATAACACAGCTTAAAACAAACACATTGTACAACTGTACAATTTTTTGTTTATATCCCTATTCTATAATCTTTTTTCTATTGTTAAAAAGTTTGATTTTTTTTAAACTTTTTTCTAAAAACAGAGACACAAACACACACAATAGCCTAGGCCTACACAGGGTCAGGACCATCAGTATCATTGTCTTCAACCTCCACATCTTGTTCATTGGAAGGTCTTCGGGACAGTAATATGCATAGAGCTCTTATATCCTATGATAACAATGCTTTCTCCTGTAATACTTCCTGAAGGACTTGCCTGAGGCTATTTTACACTTAACTTTGTTTTTGTAAGTAATACCATGAACTATTATGTAGCCAGAAAAAAGAATGAAATCATATCGTTTTCAGCAACATAGGTGCAGCTGGAGGCCATTATTCTAAGTGAATTAACACAGAAACAGAAAACCAAATACCACATGTTCTCACTTATAAGTAGGAGCTAAACAATGGGTACACATGGGCATAAAGATGGAAATAATAGACACCAGGGACTTATAAAAGTAGGAAGGATGAAGGGGGGAAAGGGCTAAAAATCTATTTATTGGGTAGTATGTTCACAATTTGGGCGATAGGTTCAATAGAAACCCAAACTCCAGCATTATGCAATATGCCCATTGAAACAAACCTGCACATGTACACCCTGAACCTAAAATAAAATTTAAACAATAGAAATTATCTCAATCATGCTGAAAAGAATTTGATGATTGCTACAGGGCAGTGATTACCACATGTTCTCATTTTTACCTTGCTTCAATATCAGTTTTTGTTTTTGTTTTTGTTTTTTTTTTTTTTTTTTGAGACGGAGTCTCGCTCTGTCGCCCAGGCTGGAGTGCAGTGGCGTGACTCGGCTCATTGCAACCTCCGCCTCCTAGGCTCTAGTAATCCTCCCACCTCAGCCTCCTCAGTAGCTAGGACTACAGGTGCACACCACCATGCCTGGCTAATTTTTGTATTTTTGTAGGGGTGGGTAGAGATGGGGCTTTGCCATGTTGCCCAGGCTCGTCTCGAACTCCTGGGCTTAAGTGATCTGCCCAGCTTGGACTTCCAAAGTGCTGGGGTTACAGGCGTGAGCTGCTGTGCCCAGCCAATTTCAGTTTTAATTGCATTCTATCTTATTCTTACTCTACTATCTTATATTTGCTGTTTTGAGGGTGAGGTAATGAGAAGAAGGTAACCTGCCATTTACATGAAGTTGAATCTGCAACTTATCTAATACATTGCGTAGTCTGTTTACTTAAAGTTGATCTCTTCTATTTGTTTTGGTTGCTGTCTCTCACAAGAGAAAGTTATCAGGTTATTCTTGGTTGCCCGCTCATGTTAAAGACTGTAGAACTAAAATGTTGACTGGAGATTTCTGCTTCTGGTAATTGCAGAATAAGTAAGTTGGACTAAACCACAAAAAAGAAGTAATATCTCTTAATATCTTCAGTGCCTCTGAGAGTTAATAAGGTAGTGAAAAAACACTGAACTTGGATCCAAGGAGACGACCGAAATTTGAAAAAATCAGCTTGGGAAAAGCTAATGTAAATTTTCTCTGGAGGAAGATAACATTATCCTAAACTTTGAATTATTTTTATAACCAATTTTAATTGCAACGTTTAACATACGGTAAAAATCACACTGGAAAAAAAGAATGTGAACAAAAATCAACAGAAAAAATAGACCATAGTAGCATCTCCACAGGTGATCCAGAAATATGAGATATCTCACACAAATTTTAAGGTAACTATGTTTATCATATTCAAGGGGTTATAATACAAGATTGAGAATTTTGGCAGAGTAATAAAAACTAAGAAGATATGAGACTTGAAGAATAAAATGGATATTTTAGAATTGAAAAACTATGAAAAACAATATCAAGAATTCCATGGATGTGTTCTCACAGGAGGTTTAAATCTGGCTGAAGAAAAATTTGGTGAACTGAAATTTGGTGAAATTTTTCCTCGGAAAGATCAGAAGAAAAATATCTAGAATAAAGCATGCTCAAAAGATGAAAAACACTGAAACAAGGAAGGAACCATAAAGAATGCAAAGAGAAGGTCTAACATATGTGTAGCTTCAGATGCAGAAAAAGAGGAGAGAGAGAATAGATCAGAAGTAATATTTGTGGAAATGATGGCTGAGAGTTTTCCCAAACTAATAAAAGACATTGAGACACCCAAACAGAATAAGTACAAGGAGCTAAACACCTAAGCCTATTATAGTAAAATTGCTCAAACCCAAGTTAAAGATAACATTATAAAATCAGCCAGAGGGCTGGGCGCAGTGGCTCATGCCTGTCATCCCAGCACTTCGGGAGGCCGAGGAGGGAGGGTCACCTGAGGTCAGGAGTTCAAGACCAGCCTGGCCAACATGGTCAAACCCTGTCTCTACTAAAAATATAAAAATTAGCTGGGTGCGGTAGTGCGTGCCTGTAATCCCAGCTACTTGGGAGGCCAAGGCAGGAGAATGGCTTGAACCTGGGAGGCAGAAGTTGCAGTGAGCTGAGATCATGTCACTGCACTCCAGCCTGGGTGACAGAGCGAGATCCGTCAAAAAAAAAAAAAAAAAAAAAGCAGGTAGAGGAAAAATAGGTCAATTTATTTATTTATTTATTTTTGACACAGGATCTCACTGTCGCCCAGGCTGGAGTGCAGGTGTGATCACAGCTCACTGCAGTGTCAACCTCACGGGCTCAAGCTACCAACCCACCTTAGCCTCTGGAGTAGGGTGGGACCACAGGCGTGTGTCACCACACCCAGCTAAATTTTTAAAGTATTTTGTAGATATGCGGTCTTATTATGTTTCTGAGGTTGGTCTTAAACTCCTGAGCTCAAACGATCCTCCCACCTTGGCCTCCCAAAGTGCTGGGATTACAGGCATAAGCCACTGTGCCTGGCCTAGAGGTCACTTTAAAAGGAACAAAGTAAGACAAGGCCCAGGGGCTCGCATCTGTAATCCCAGCACTTTCGAGGCTGAGGCGGGAGGATCACTTGAGCCCACAAGTTTGTGACCAGCCTGGGCAACATAGTGAGTCCTCTTCTCTATGAAAAAAAACTGAGCATGGCAATCACCCCTGTGGTTCCAGCTACTCCAGAGGCTGATGTGGGAGAATTGCTTGAGCCCTGGATGTCAAGGCTGCACTGAGCCATGATTGTGCCACTGCATTCCAGTCTGGGTGACAGAGTTATACTGTCTCAAAAAAAGGTGGGGAACAAAATAAGACTGACAGTTCACTTCTCAGTATAATTAGTGGAAGCTAGAAGACAATTAAATGATACCTTTAAAGTACTGAAAAAACAGTTACTGCCTATGTAGAATTCTATGTCTAGTTAAAATACTCTTAAAGAATGAAGGTATAATAAAATCATTTTCAAAAATCCAAAAACCAAGAGAATTTGCCACAACAGATCCAATTCAAGGAAAATACTCTAAGATATTCTTCAAGCAGAAGAAATAGGATACAGATAAAAGGTTGGAGACACAAGAGAAATAAACAATGAAAATAGAATATATGTACCTTAAACTGAAAGAATATTTCCTAATAATATCTTGTTGCTTTTTAACAAATATAGAGAATGAAAATACAAGACAGTAATCAGGAAGGGAGTAAATTGATTTAAACTGTTCTAAAATATTTGTGTTTTTCAAATAAAAGGTAAAGATACAAATGAGCATTAGATTCTATCTTTGTTATCTCTGGGGTAACTGCTTGAAGATAATACAAGAGTGTACAACTTTCTTTGACAGCTTTATTGAGATATAATTCACATACCACACAATTAATCCTTTTAAAACGTACAATCCCATGGTTTTAATATATTCCCAGAGCTGTACAACCATCACCTCTATCTAACATTAGAACATTTTCATCACTCAAAAAAGAAACCCTATTCTCATTAGCAGTCAATATCCATTCTCCCAGAATCTATCATCCTAATCCTTGGGCGGCCATTAATTTACTTTTGTCTATATAGATTCCCCTATTCTGTACATTTCATATAAAGAGTATCATACGTTCTGCATTTTTTGTGATTGACTTTTTTCGCTTACCATAATGTTTTCAAGGATCATCCGTGTTGTATCATATATCAGTACTTTATACATTTTTATTGTTGAATAATATTCCATTGTATAGACATACCACATTTTATTTATCCATTCATCAGTTGATGGACATTTGGGTTGTTTCCACTTGGCTATAATGAATAATGATGCTATGTACATTTGTGTACAAGTTTTTGCATGGATGTATGTTTTCAATTCTCTTGGATATCTACCTAGAAGTGGAATTGCTGGGTCATGTGGTAACTACATAGTTAACTTAACTTTCAGAGGAACTGCCAATTTTTTTTTCTTTTGAGACGGATTTTCACCCTTGTTGCCCAGGCTGGAGTGCAATGACATGATCTCGGCTCATTGCAACCTCCACCTCCCTGGTTAAAGTGATTCTCCTGCCTCAGCCTCCCAAGTAGCTGGGATTACAGGCATGCACAACCACTCCTGGCTAATTTTGTATTTTTAATAGAGATGGAGTTTCACCATATAGGTCAGGCTGGTCTCGAACTCCTGACCTCAGGTGATCTACCTGTCTCGGCTTCCCAAAGTGCTGGGATTACAGGTGTAAGCCACTGCGCCCAGCCCCAAATTATTTCCTAAAGCAACTGCACCATTTTATATCTCCACCGCAGTGTATGAGGGTTTCAATTTTTCCACAAAATGAATAACACTTGTCATTGTCTGTCTTTTCTATTTTAACTGTCCTAGAATAAGTATAAGGAACTAAACACCTAAGCCTATCATAGTAAAACTGCTGAAAACCCAAATTGAAGATACGATCAAAAAGCAGCCAGAGGAAAAAATGTAAGTCACTTTTATTTATTTATGAGATAGGGTCTCTGTCTGTCACCTAAGCTGGAGGGTGGTGGTACAGTCACCTCTCACTGCAGCCTCTACCTCCTGGGCTCAAGTGATCCTCCTGCCTCAGCCCTCCCAATTAGCTGGGACTACAGGCATGTGCCACCACACCTGGCTATTTTTTTTATAGAGATGAAATCTTGATATGTTGCCAGGCTGGTCTTGAACTCCTGGACTCAAGTGATCCTTCCATGTCAGCCTCCCAAAGTGCTGGGATTACAGGCATAAGCCACCACTCCCAACCTCATTGAGGTTTTGATTTGCATTTCTTGAATGACTAATAATGTTGAGCATCTTTTGTGTAACTTCTGTGGTGCAATGTCCAAATATTTTCCCATTTTGATTAAGTTATTTATCTTCTTATTAGTGAGCTGTAAGTTTTCTTTATATATTCTGAATAATATTGTTTTGTCGCGTATATGATTTTTACAGTCTGGGACAGAATTTCTACTTACATAATGTCTACATAATGTCTTTTTTTTTTTTTAAGATGGAGTTTTGCTCTGTCACCCAGGCTGGAGTGCAATGGCTCAATCTCTGCTCACTGCAACATCTGCCTCCCAGGTTCAAGCTATTCTCCCCCCTCGGCCTCCAGAGTAGCTGGGATTACAGGCACCCACCACCACACCCAGCTAATTTTTGTATTTTTAGTAGAGACGGGGTTTCACCATATTGGCCAGGCTGGTCTTGAACTTCTGACCTCAAGTAATCCACCCGCCTCAGTCTCCCAAAGTGCTGGGATTACAGGCATGAGCCACCACACCCAGCCCAACATAATGTCTTTTGAAGAAGAGCAAACATATTTTAAATTTCATGAATTCCAATTCATTAATTTTATTTTCTTTTGTGCCATGATTTTAGTGTAATATTAGGAAACCTTTGCTTATCCCAAGGTCAAAACAAATTTTCCATCTTTGTTTTCTTCTATAAATTCTATAGTTTTAGCTTTTATATTTTGAGCTATAATAAATTGAGAGTTAATTTTTACATACGGTTTTTGGTAATGATCTAGGTTCACTTTGTTTTATGCATATGGTTATCAAATTGTCTCAGTACTATTTGTTGAAAAGGCTATTCTTTCCTTAGCAATTTGGTTCGATAACTTTAATGAACATCAATTTAGCATAAATACAATGATATTCTCTGTGCTTTCTATTATTTTTCATGTTTCTTAGTTGGTTTGTGCTGCTGTAACAGACTATTTGAGACTGGGTAATTTATAAATAAAATAAATTTGTTTCTCACAGTTCTAGAGCCTGGGAAGTTCAAGATCAAGGAGCCGGCATCTGGTGTCTGTCAAAGGTCTTATTGTTGCCTCCTCCAGAGATGAAGAATGTTGTGTCTTTACATGGCAGAAGGCAGAAGGTCAATGACTCTCTTCATCAAGCCCTTTTATAATGGCATTAATTTATTCATGAGGACAGAGCCCTCATAACCTAAACATCTCCCCAAAGACCCAACCTCCCAACAGTTGCACTGGGGATTAAGTTTCTAATATGTGGATTTTTGGAGACACATTCAGAATATAGCATTTTGCTTCTGGACTCTCAAAATTCATGTCCTTCTTACATGCAAAATACATTCATTCTATCCCCAAAGCACCCAAAGTCTTAACTCATTCCAATATCAACTCAAAAGCCTAAAATCCAGAGTCTTATCTAAATTAAATACGGGTGAGACTCAAGACACAATGCATCCTGAGGCAAACTTCCCTCCAACTGTGAGGCTGTGAAATCAAACAAGTTATGCATTTCTAAAATATAGTGGTGGGATAGGCACAGGTTATACAATCCTATCACAAAAGGGAGAAATAGGAAAGGAGAAAAGAGTAGTGGGTCCCAAGTAGGTCCAAAACCCAAAAGGATGAACATCATTAAATCTTAAGGCTGGAGAGTTATCTTCTTTGACTTTATATCCCACCTTCCAGACTTACTGGGGCAGAGGTTGGGTGTCCAAGGCTCCCCAAAACCCTACCCCCATGGTTCTCATGGTTTGGAGTCAGATGCCTGTAACTACGCCAGGCTGATGTGGAATACTGGTAACTCTACAAGTCTGAGACCTCAGGGGCAGCCCTGTTTCCATGGCTCTATTAGGCATCGCCCTAGTGGGAACTCTCTGTGAGAGACCTGCCTCTTTGACAGGTGTCTGCCTGGGCCCTGAGGCTGTCTAAGACATCCTTTGAAATCTAGGTGGAGGAAGCTGTGCCTCCACAGCTTTTACACTTTGTATGTCTGCAGAATTAGTACCACAGGGATGCTGCCAAGGCTTACCACATGTGCCCTCTGGACCAGTGGTTTGAGTTACACTGGGGCCTGCTTGAGCCACAGCTGGGGTGGGCCAAGGAGTACTGCACCATAATGTGGAGAGCACAGACCTGAGGTGACCCTTGGCAGTGAGCCCTGAGGTCTTACAGGTACCCTGGGCCCCTTAATGAAAATCATTCTACTCCAAAGGGCCTAGTACTCTGAGCCTGTGGTGAAAAGGATAGCTTAGAAGATCCCTGAAATGTCTTCAGGATCACTCTCTCATAGTCTTGGTGAATAAAATCTGGCTTCTTTCTATTCATACTAATCTCCTTATCAAAAAGTTGTTGGCCATGCTCTTAGTTTTCTCTACTAATCACACTTTTAAATTCTTGATATGGCCAGGCTGAGAATTTTCCAAATCTTTACATTCTGCTTTCCTTTTAATTATAAGGTTTGTCTTCAAATAATTTCTTATGGCGTTTTACTATAAACAGTTAAGAGAAGCCATGCAGTGTCCTGAACAATCTGCTCCTTAGAGCTTTTTTCTGCCAAATATCTCACTTCCTTGCTCTTAAGTTCTGCCTTCCATAAAGTCCCGGGACATAGACAATTTAGCCCAGTTCTTTGCCACTTTACAATAAAGATGACCTTTTCTTCAGTTTCTGGCACATTGTTCCTCCTTTCCACCTGAGACTTCATCAGAACAGTCTTTATTGCCCACATTTCTAGCAACATTCTGTTCGCATTTATGTAATTTCTAAGAAGAGTGAAGCTTTCTCTATAGCTCTTCTCCTTCTGAGCCCTCACCAGAATCACTCTTAATGCTGTATTCATGTTAATACAGACTTTTTTCCAGGATTCACTTCAAAACTGTTCCAGCCTCTACCTATTACCCAGTTCAAAAACAGCTTCCAGATTTTAAAGTATTTGTTATAGCAACATCCCATTCCTCTGGTACCAATTTTTGTCTTAGTAGTTTTGTGCTGCTAAAACGGAATATCTGAGACTGGGTAGTTTATAAAGAACATAAATTTATTTCTCACAGTTCTGGAGGCCAGGAAGTCCAAGAAGGCATTGGCATCTGGTGCCTGGTGAGAGCCTTCTTGCTGCATTCTCTGGAGGGGAAAAATGTTCTGTCATCACATGGTAGAAGGTTGAAGTCCAACAGAGCAAGCTCCCCCAATCAAACCCTTTTATAACAGCATTAATGCATTCATAAGGGCAGAGTCTTTATAACTTAAACACTTCCAAAACATCCTACCTCCTAACACTGTTGCATTGTTGGATTAAATTTCCAACACATGCATTTTGGAGGACACATTTAGACCAAAGCACTATTGATATACGTGTCTATCATTAAGCCAGGATCATTCTGTCTTTATTAATGTAGATTTATCGTAAATTTTTTAATGTGGTAGTTTAACGTCTCTCACATTTTTCTTCACTTTCAAAATCATTTAGGCTATTCTTGGTACATTGCATTTCCATATGGGACTTAGCATCAGCTTGTTCATTTTTCCAATAAGGCTGCTCAAATTTTTACAGAGATTTCATCAACTGTATAAGGCACTACACGAAAACATCCATTTTAACAATATTGAGCCTCCAATCTATGAACATGAATTTTCTATTTATCTTAGATTTTTCTAATTTCTCTCATCGATAATTGGCAGCTTTCAGTGTAACTTACTTGTGCACTTTTAAAAATCAAATAATGTTTTGATGTGGTAAAAATATACATAACTTAAAATTTATTATTGCCACAATTTTAAGTGTACAGTTTGGTGGCATTGAGTACATTCACATTATTGTACAACCATCACCAGCAAGCATCTCTAGAACTTTTTCATCTTCTCCAACCAAAACTTTATACAAATTAATCATTAGGTCCCCATTCCACAGCATTTTCCACCTACAGCCTCTGGCAACCACCATCCTACTTTCTGTCTCCATGTATTTGACCACTATAGGTACCTCACATAAGTGGAATCTTACAATATTTTTTTAACTGACTTATTTCCCTCAACATAATGTCTTCAGGGTTCTTTCATGTCTTGGCATGTGTAAGAATTTCCCACCCTTTTAAGGGTTAATAGCATCCCATTGTATGTATATGTTAAATTTTATGTAATCATTCTTTCATCTACGAATATGGTTTGCATCGTCTTTGTAGCTATTATGAATAAGGCTGTTATGAATATGGGTATAAAAATATTGCACACTTTAAAAATTAAATTTAAACCTACTTATGCATCGTTACTTTATTCTTTTTTATGGCTGTATATTATTTCATTGTGTGGTTATGTAACATTTTGTTTATCCATTCATTCATTGAGGGGCATTTGTTTTCTTACCCACTTTTTGACTATTATTAAAATGCTGCCATGAACATTTGTGTACAGATTTTTGGGTGAATGTATGTCCTCATTTTCTTGGACATATAATTAGGAGTAGAGTTGCTGAGCCATATGATAACTCTATGTTTAGCTTTTTGAAGAATGCCAATTTTTTTTTACAGCAGCTGAGTCATTTTACATTTCCACTACCAATACATGATGGCTGCAATTTATCCACGCCATTTATAACACATTTTATTGTCTATCTTTTTGGTTATAGCCATCCTAGTTGTGTGAAGTTCATTGTTTCATTGCTGTCTTGATTTGTGCTTCATTAGTGGCTAATATTCTTGAGCATCTTTTCATATGCTTATGGCCATTTTATGTAGTCTTTAGAGAAATATCTATTCAAATGTTTTGCCCATTATAAAATGGGATATTTATGTCTTTATAATTGAATTATATTTTTTATATATTACAGATACAAATCCCTTATCAGATGCTTGCAAATATTTTGTCCCATTCTGTGTATTGTCCTTTCGTTTGATGGAATTGTTTGTAGCAGAAAGTTTTAAGTTGTGATGAAGTCAAACATATATTTTTTTCTTTTGTTGCTTATGCTTTTGGTGTCATTATCTATAAAGTCTTTGCTTACCTCAAGAGCATGTGGATTAACTCCTACGGTTTCTTCTAAGAATTTTCTAGTTTTAGCTTTTACATTAGGTCCATGATCAAGTTTCAGTTAATTTTCGTGTATGGTTTAAGGAAGGGGTACAACTTTATTTTTTTGCATGTGGATATCCAGTTATTTCACTGCCATTTGTTGAATAAATTATTCTTTCCCCTATTGCACTATCTTGGAACCTTACTGAAACTCAATTGACCATACTGAAAGTGTGTATTTATAGATTCTCAATTTTGTTTCAACTCTCACGTATCTATCCTTATGCTAGTACGTCTTGATCCCTGCAGCTCTGTAGCAAGTTTTGAAATTGTAAATGGCATCCTCAAACATTTTCTCCAGATTATTTCTTGCATTTCCATATGAATTTTAGGATTAGCTAGTAAATATTTGCAAGCAAAAACTTCCAAACAGCTGGGATTTTAATAGAAATTTTGCTGAATCTATAGATTAATTGGGGGGAGGTCAGTGCCACTTTTAGAATATTAAATCTTCTGAAAAAGAATGTATTTATATTTATATTGATTTTATTTATTTTTTCACCAATTATTAAAGTTTCTTTAACATTGCACTTCCTTTGTTAAATTCATTTCTAAGTATTTTATTCCTTTTGATGCCATTGTAAACAGAATTGTTGTCAATTTCATTTTGTTCATTGTTTACATAGAGAAATATAATTAATTTTTATATATTTTGTCTTGCAACCTTGCTGAATTTATATATAAATATTAGTTCAAGTATTTTAGTATTAATGGTTAATTTCTTAGAATTTTTCCATATAAAAGATCATATCATCCTTGAATGCCAAGAGTTTTACTTATTTTTTTCAAACCTGGATGCCTTTTATTTCTTTTTATTGCCTACTTGCCTTAGCTAGAACCTCTCATATGCTGTTAAATGGAAGTGTCAAGAGTGGACATCTTTATCTCATTCCTGGTCTTGGGAAAGCATTCCATCTTTCACCATTAAGTATGATGTTATCTGTGGGTCATCTGTAGATGTCCTTTTTCAGGTTGAGGAAGTTTCCTTTTATTCCTAGTTTGTTGAGTTTTTTTTTTCAACTATGAAATAGTGTTGGATTTTGTCAAATTATTTTCTGCCTATATTGAGGTGAGCATGTGATTTTTGTCTTTTATCATATAGGTATTGTGTATTTCATTAATTGTTAAATCAATATTGCATTCTTAGGATAAACCCAACTTGGTCATGGTGTAAAATACTTTTTGTGTGTTTCTGGATTATTCTACTAGTGTTTTGTGGAGGATTATTTTATTTATAACAGATATTCATCTGCAGTTTTCTTGTAATGCTTTTGTCTTGTTTTGTATCATAGCAATATTGGTTTCACAGAATGAGTTTGGGAGTGTTTTCTTCTCCTCTGCCTTTTGAAAGAATTTGTGGAGGATTGGTGTTAATTCTTTAAATTTCTGATAAAACTTACCTGTGATGCCATCTGGGCCTTGGCTTTTCCTTGTGACATATTTTAAATTACTAATTTGTTTTCTTTACTTGTTATAGGCCCACTTAGATTATTTCTTCTTCACTTAGCTTCAGAAGTTTGTGCTTTTATAGGAGTTGTCCATTTTATCTAATTTACCTAATTAGTTGACATACTGTTGTTCATAGTATTTCTTTATAATCTCTTTCATTTCTGCAAATTCAGTCCCAATGTACATTTTTCTTTACTGATTGTAATAATTTTATTTTTCTATTTTTTCTGGTTCATCTATCTAAAAGTTCGTCAATTTTGTTGATGTATTTAAATAACCAATTTTGATTTCATTGATTTTCTCTATTGTTTTTATATTCCCTATGTTATTCATTACAAATCTAGCATTTATTATTTTCTCCCTTCTGCTTTAGGTTTAGTTTACTCTTATTTTTCTATTTTCTTAAATAAGTCAAGTTATTGATTTGAGATCTTTCTTATTTTATAATATAGGCTTTTAAACTAAAAGCCTATATTAAGCACTACTTTAGCTACATGACAAGAGTGTATAACTTTTAAGCCAATAGAGGGGGAAATAAAATAATAAAAATATTCACTCCAAAAGAAAGGAAGAAAGGAAGGGAAAAGGAAAAATAGAGAAAATGGGAGAAATAGAAGTGTATAATAAAATAGTAGATTTAAGCAAATAGAATCTTGTTCTGTATGGCAGTCAGCTGGGTATATATATGTATAAAAATTCATAGTTCTACACTTAATATTTCTATGTTTTATAAAGGTCAATAATGCCTCATTAAGGTGTATTTAAAAACTCAAAATAAAAAGTAATTATATTATGTGGAAAGGGACTAAATATTCCAATTAAGACAAGCTTGTCAGACAGCTTAAAATCTCAACTACATGCTGTTTACTTGAGAATCTGAAAGGATATAGAAATGTTGAAAGTAAAAAAATGGAAAAGATATGCTATATAAATTCTAGCCAAAAAGAAACCTGGTCTAACTGTATTAATCTTGTTAAATTCATTTTAAGCCAAAAATATTTGTAGAAATAAAAAGAGGCACTACATTTAAAATGGTGAATTTATCAAGAAAATATAAAAACACTAAATATATATGTAACTAATGTTATAATTTCAAAACATGTAAAGCAAAATCCAACAAAATTACATAGAGAAATAGACAAATCTACAATCATGATTAGAGATTTTTATATATCTATCTTGGTAACCAATCAAGTAAACAACAATAAATACTAAGAATAAAGAATCTTTGAGCATGTAATTTAAATACTTGATTGAATTGTTACATATAGAATAGTACATCCAATAATTGCATAAAATACATTGTCTTAAGCACACATGGGACATACATAAAAATTCATTATACACTAGGCCATCAAACAAGTTTCAGCAAATTTCATTGGACTTAAGTAATATAGAGTCAGTTATCTGATCACAGGTGAAGTGAGAAATCAGTTATGAAATGATACCTAGAAAACACTTACATGTTTAATAATTTAAAATACACTTCTAAGTAATCAATAGGTAAAATAATATATCATAATGGAAATTTTTAGAAACTACTTTAACTGAATGATAACAAAAATATACTGCATATCAAAACTTGCATTATTCAATTAAAGCCATGCTCAGAAGGAAATTTGAACAGTTACATGAAAAAAAATAGAAAAGAAGAAAGGCTGTAATCATTGAGCTAAGCATGTATCAGAAGAAGTTAAAAAGAACAGTAAATTAAATTTATTAAGGAGGTAGGATATACCAATGATAAGAATGGAGATCAACGAAATAGAAAATGAATGTACTATAGAGAGGGTCAGTATAGACAAAAGTGGATTATTTGAAAATATGAAAAGAATTGACAGACTCCTGGCAAGACTAACCTAAAAGAAGGAGGAGAAGAAGGAGAAAATAGCTAATGTTATTAGTTATTAGTTCATTTTCACACTGCTATAAAGATACTACCTGAGACTGGGTAAATTATAAACAAAGGAAGTTTAATTGACTCACAGTTCTGCGTGGCTGGGGAAGCCTCAGGAAACTTACAATCATGGCAGAAGGGGAAGCATATTGGGGGAACCCGCCCTCAATATTTCAGCATACGTTCTTTCTATTTTCCGTAAGTGTCAGCCGGCTGAGAAATAAAGAGAAAGAGTACAAAGAGAGGAATTTTACAGCTGGGCCTCCGGGGGTGACATCACATATGGGTAGGACCATGATGCCCACCTGAGCCTCAAACCAGCAAGTTTTTTATTAAGGGTTTCAAAAGGGGAGGGGTGTAAGAACAGGGAGTAGATCACATGCTTGAAAGGGCAAAAAGGAGAACTACTGATAAGGGTCTATGTTCAGCGGTGCACGAATTGTCTTGATAAACATCTTAACAGAAAACAGGGTTCAAGGCAGATAAAATATACTGATACATAAAATCCCCCAGCAATTCTCATATTTAATGGTGAAATGTTGAAGGCATTCTCTATTAGGTTGGAGATAAGACAAGAGTGACCACTATCGCCATTTCTATTTAATATTGTACTGGATAATGCCAGTACACTAAGGGAAAAATAGAAAAAAAGAAATAAAAGGTATTATGATTGGAAAGAAAGATATAAAACAGTCATCTCCTACAAATATAAGTATTAATAAGTGAGTTTATAAATTTTGTGGTATATAAAGTTAATATGTAAAACTCATACCAGTAATAGACAGAAATATAAATAAAACCATATAATTTACAATAACATTGAAATGTCAAATGCCTAGGAATAAATCTAACAGTAATCTAACGTTAGATATATAAAGCCTCTATACCTAAAACTATAGATCATTATTAAGCAATATTGAAGAACATGTAAAGAAATGAAAGGACACACCCTTTTTTCTAGGATTGAAAGATTCAACTTTAAACACATGTCACTTCTTCCCAAACTTGTATATATTTAATGAAATCTCAGTTAAAGTCCCAAGAGGTTTTTGTGAAACTTGACAAGCTGATTCTAAAATTTATATGGAAATGCAAAGATGAACAAGATCATAGAATTTGCTCCACAACACATGAAGACTTATAAAACAACATTAATTAAGCTTGGTATCAGTACAGAAATAGAGAAGAAGAGCAAAGAAACAGAACAGCATGCCCAGAAACAGACTTATGCATATTTGGCCACTTGATTTAAGACAAAGCTGGAATTGCAGAGCAGTGGAGAAAGGGCTGTTTTTCAACGAACAATGTAGGAATAATTTTATAGCAATTTAGAAAGAAAAAAGAAACTTGATTGCAACTTTATGCCATATATACAAAATTAGTTTCAGAAGGAATATAGATCTACATGTGAAAGGCAAGATGACAGAGCTTCTGGGAGATAATTGAATACTTTTATGATGTTGAAGTAAATAAATATTTCTTAAACATGCTAAAAAATACTAAAAGGAAAAATTATAAATTTGATAATAAATTTAAGAGCATCTATTCAGGAAACTATTAAGAAAGGGAAAAGATAAGCTACAGAACATACTTTCAATACATTTATCTGACAAAGAATGCCTGCAAATCCATAGGAAAAAAAGCATGACTATGCACTTCCAAAAACTAGACAACCAAATGACCAAAAACATGTGAAAAGTTAATCAACTTTCTTAGTTATTAGGAAATTCCACAAAATGTCAATGCAACAAAATGGCTAATATCAAGTATTGACAAGGATGTGGTTTAACCAAAACCCTCAGACAATGCTAAGAGGGAATGTATATTGGTAAAACAACTTTGAATAACCATTTGGCTCTTCCACTAATTTAAAAATATCCATCAGCCAGGCATAGTGGCTCATGCCTGTAATCCCAGCACTTTGGGAGGCAGAGGTGGGCAGATCACCTGCAGCCAGGAGTTCAAGACCAACCTGGCCAACATGGTGAAACTCTGTCTCTACGAAAAATACAAAAAATTAGCCAGGTGTGGTGGTGGGTGCCTGTAATCCCAGCTACTCAGAAGGCTGAGGCAGGAGAATCACTTGAACCTGGGAGGCAGAGGCTGCAGTGAGCCAAGATCTCACCAGTGCACTCCAGCTTGGGCAACAAGAGCAAAAACTCCATCTCAGAAAAAATAGAAAGAAAGAAGAAAGGAAGAAAGAAAGAAGAAAGGAAGAAAGAAGGAAGGAAGGAAGGAAGGGAAGGAAAAGAAAAAATATCCATACCTTATAACCCAGCAGAGGTATAATCTTTATAGATATGTGTGCATATGGACACCAAGAAACATGTACGAGACTATTCATAATAGCATTTTCTAAATAGCCCCAAACTGGAAACAACCTAAGTGTCCATTAACAGTGGAATGTATAAGTAAATCATGGTACCTTCATAGAACATAAAATATTATATAGCAGTGATCCTCAAAGTGGGGTTCCTCAACCACCAGCACCAGCATCACCTGGGAAGTGGTTAGAAGTGCAAATTCTTGAGCCCCATCTTAGGCTGACTAAATCAGAAACTGAAAATTGGGGGCCTAGAAATCTGTGTTTTCACAAACCATCTGGGTGATTCTGATACACTCTCAAGTTTGAGAATCACTAATCTACAGCAATGAAATGAATCAATTGCAGCAATATGCAGCAACATACATGAACCTCACAAATACAATGCTGATTATGAGAAGCCATATATAATATGCACTACATGATTTCACTTATATGAAGCTTTAAAAATTAGGCAAAACTAAACAACAATGTTTGAGGATACATGCCAAGGTAGGAAACTTATAAAGAAAATCAAGAATATGCTTACTATAAAAATAGACATACTGGTTACCTCTAGGTGAGGAAGGAGCAGGTAGAGATTTAAAAGTACCTTGATGGGGATTATGGGTCTGGTGGCAAATTTTTATTTCTTTATCTGGGTGGGTATTTAAGAGTTGTTTGTGATAATTGATTTAGCTGTACATTGTTCTGTGTGGTCTTCTATTCTCTCTCTCCCTCATAAATGTATATAAGAAAAAATATATAATTTGTATTATATGAAAAATATAAGATAATATATATTATAACACAATATACAATATAATATATATAACATAATATATAATAAAATATGATATAATATATAATACAATATATTATTATATAATATAATATAAAACGTAACATATTATAATATAAAATATGATGTAATATATTATATATATTCTAAATTACCCATACCAATACATAATATGAATTGAAATATATGATATAAAATATATATTCTATATTATATACAATATATAATGAAATATATTATATACAACATATAATCTACATTCCATATAATATCTAATATCTATAATATATTAACTACAATATATGATATATTATATTTAATATATAATATATTATATTCTATATATTTTACATAACATCACATAATATTGTATTATATATTATATAATCTATAATATATTATATTATACATAATTATATATACTATATTAATATATGTTACATATAATGCATAATATATACAATATATTAAATATATTATATATATTACATAACATAATATATATTATACATTACATAATATAGTATATATTATATATTACATGATATATGTTATACGTAATACATGATATAATGTATTACATATATTACATAATATAATATATATTATATATATTACATAATATAATATATAATATGTATATTACATAATGTAACATATATATTACATAACATAATATATGTTATATATTACATAATATAAAAGACAATATCTATTATTTAATAATATATTATATATTATAGGATATAGTATATATTACATACAATGTATAATATATGTACCACATTATATATACAATATAGTATATGTAATATATATTATCTAAACAATATAGTATATGTAATATATATTATATATACAATATATGAAACACATTATATATACAATATATAATACATAATACATTATATATACAATATATATTATATATTCTATATATTATATTACATAGACTATGATATATGTCATATATTATATATAGTATATATATCATATACTATAATATATACTATACATAATATTTATTATATAATAAATTTATCTATATGATATAAATAATATTTTCTAATACATAACATATGTAATATAATAGATATGTAATATATTATATGTAATATATAAAACATATATAATATATAATATATTAAATATGTATTGTATATAATATACAATATCTAATATACAATATGTCATATATAATATATTATATATAATAAATGTATAATATACTATACATATAACATATTATATATAATGTATTATATATTGTATATATAATATATAATATAATCTATGTAGTCTACACAATCTATAATAAAATACATAATATATATAATGTGTAATATATGAAATATATAATTTATAATACTAAAAATATTGTATATTATATTATATATGATATACTGTATTATATGATACATCACTATATACACAATATATAATATAGTGTATATATTTATGTAGTATATATATTATATAGTGTATATAAATATATAGTATATATTATATAGTATATATATTAATATGTAGCATATATATGATATAGTATATAAAAACATATAGTATATATATTATATAGTATATATAAATATATAGTATATATATTATATAGTATATACAAATATATAGTATATATTATATAGTATACACAAATATATAGTATATACATTATATAGTGTATACAAATATATACTATATATAATGTAGTATATATAAAATATACTATATATATTATATAGTCTATATTAATATATAGTATACATATTATGTGGTATATATCAATGAATAGTATATATATTCTATGGTATATATAGTATATGTATTATAGGGTATATATTAATATATCGTATATATATTATGGGGTATAAATAAATATATAGTATATAAATTATATGGTATATAATAATATATAGTATATATATCATATGGTATATATTAATATATGGTATATATTATATGGTATATATTAATATATAGTATATATATAATATGGTATATATTAATATATAGTATATATATTATATGGTATATATTAATATATAGTATATATATTATCTGGTATATATGAATATACAGTATATATATTATATAGTTTATATTAATATATGGTATATGTATTAGATAGTATATATTAATATATCATATATATATTATATAGTATATATTAATATATCGTATATATATTATACAGTATATATGAATATATCATATATATTATGTAGTATATATTAATACTCGTATATATATTATACAGTATACATTAATATATAGCATATATATTATATAGCATATGTTAATATTTAGTATATGTTAATATAAAATATATATATTATATAGTATATATAATATAATACATTAATATATATTATATAGTATATTACATATACACCATCATATATTGTATTACAGTATATATAATATTATAGATTATAATATAATGTATTATGGTATACATAATATTTTATACTATAAAAATTAATATACAGAATATATATTAAATATATATAAATACTATATATAATATATGCTATATTATGATTATGTATAACACAATATAATATATTGTATATAATATAAAATGTTATATATAATGTAATGTACAATATTTTAATTATTATATAATATTATATATTGCATAAAATACATAAAATAATATATTGTATAAAATACATAATATATATTATCTATTTTATAAAATATATATATTAGGTATTGTATATATCATACAATGTATATATTATATATTGTCTTATATATTGTAAATAGAATATATAATGTATTATATGTTATATTATAAAATAATATAGATATCATTATATATTATAAAATAATATAGATATTATTGTATATTATAAAATAATATGGATATTCTTATATGTTATAAAATGATATAGATATTATTTTATATTATAAAATAATATAGATATTATCTATTATTAAATAATATAGATATTATTATGTATTATAAAATAATATAGATATAATTATGTATTAGAAAATAATATAGATATTATTATATATTATAAAATAATATAGCTATTATTATATATTATAACATAATATAGCTATTATTATATATTATAAAATAATATAGATATTATTATATGGTATGAAATGATATAGATATTATTATATATTATGAAATAATATAGATATTATTATATATCATAAAATAATATAGATATTATTATATATTGTAAAATAATATAGATGTTATATATTATGTAATAATATAGATATTGTTATATATTATGTGATAATATAGATATTATATCTTATGAAATAATATAGATATTATTATGTACCATGAAATAATATAGATATTATTATATATCATGTGATAATATAGATATTATTATATATCATGTGATAATATAGATATTCAATATTATGTGATAATATAGATATTATTATATATTATGTGATAATATAGGTATTATTATATATTATGTGATATTATAGATATATTTCTGTTATATGTGTAATATAATATGTATATTATCTTATATATACTATATATAAGATATATCTATAACAAAATATGATTCTATATATGTTATAATAAATATATAATATCTTAAATTATAAATTGTATAATATATAATATGTATTATAGAATATATATTATATATTATCAGAGAATTATATGTTATTATATTAATATATTAATCTATATTAATTAATTATATATAAGTAATATAGGTTATGTATTATAAAAATCTTATATATTACATAATTATATATATTATATGTTATGTACTTATATATTACAAAATATATAATTTCATATAACTATATAATTATATATAATATCATATTTATCATATATAATATATATTTACAATTGTATTATAATATATATAATGAATTATATATAAAATTATATATCATATGTTATATTATATATAAAATTATATATCATATGTTATATTATATATAAAATTATATATCATATGTTATATTATATATAATAATCTACTATATACAATAAATAGAATTATGTTATAATGTATATTTTGTATATATTTGATATATATGACATATTACATATAATAATATATAATATGTTGTTATAATATGTAAAAAATATATCTAATATATAATACACATATAATATACATTACATATATTACATATGACACATATATAATGTATACTATATATTATATGACATATATTACATGATGTACATATATAAAATATATAGAATATATTGTACATATATACATATACATACATACACTTAAATATATTTATATATGTATCTATACATATATAAATATATATGTGTATGTATATATACGTATACATATATACATATAAAATATGTATAATATATTATACATATACACATATACATATATACAAATACATATATTATACATATAAAATATATATTTTATGTATGCATAATTATATAATACATATATAATATACATTATATATCTTATATATTATATAGTATATATTATATATAACGCATGAAATACATATTATATATAATATATAATACATACTATATATACTATATGTAATACATATAACATATCTTATATATGATACATATAACATATCTGATATATGATACATATAACATATATTATATATGATACGTATAACATATATTATATATGATACATATAACACATATTATATATGATACATATAATATATATTATATATGATACATATAATATATATTATATATGATAAATACAATATATATTCTATATGATACATATAACATATTTTATATATGACACATATAATATATATTATATATGAGACATATAATATATATTATATATGATACATATAACATATATTTTATATGAGATATATAACATATATTATATATGATACATATAATATATAATATTTGATACATATAATATATATTATATATCATATATATAATATATCTTATATATGTATCATATAATATATAGTATATGTATCATATACTATATGTTATATATGATACATATAATATATATTATTTATAATACATATAATATATTGTATATAATATATGTTATATAGATATATATTATATATTAACTATAATACATATAATGTATTATACATGATATATATTGTATATTACAAGTAATATATATCATATATATTGCATAATATATCTTATATGTAATATATACAAGAAATATATGTAATATCAATAATATATGTTATATATACAAATTATACTGTATATAATATATATTATGTAAAACATACATTATATATAATATGTATATTATACATATGATATATATAATATGTATATTATACATATGATATATATAATATGTATAATATACATATAACATATATAATATGTATATGATACATATTATATATGTTATATGAATATGATACATATAATATATGTTATATGTATTATATATTATACAGATAATATATGTTATATATATTACATATGTAATGTAGATAATGTACAGTTTATATATGATATATATAATTCATAATACATATTAAATATAATATATGTATTATAGAATGTATATCTTGTATGTATATTATAGATTATATAAATATATATAATATATATGTAATAAATATATATATTTATGATATAGTGTACATCATATATAATATAGATGAGTATATATAATATTATAATATATAATAGATACATTATGTACTATATATAATATATATTATAAAATACATATAATATACAACATGTAATATATAATATATATTATATATACAATATATGATATATGATATGTTATATATTATATGTACAACATATAATATGTAACATATATTATGTATTATACATACATTATATAATGTATAATATGATATATACAATATATCATATATAATATAAATTATATATTACATATACAACACATAATATATAATGTATATTACCTATTATGTATAGAAAATATAATATATAATATAGTATATACATCATAGATAGTATATGTAACGTAATAATACATATTACATATAGTATAGTATAATATGACTATATATTATGAATAGTATATATTATATGATAATACATATTACAAATTATACATATTATATAATATATACAATATAATCTTACAGATAACATGTATTATGTATTATATACAATATATTCTACATTGTAGATACCATTTACAGCATATTGTATATTGTATATATCATATACAGCATATTGTATATTGTATATATCATATACAGCATATTGTATATTGTAGATATCATATACAGCATACGGTATATTTTAGATATCATATACACCATATGGTATACTGTACATATCATATGCACCATATGGTATATTGTATATATCATATGTACCATATGGTATATTGTATATATCATATACACCATATGACATATTGTATGTATATTATACACTGTATTATATAGTGTGTGTACCTTATACACCCTATGATATATTGTGTGTATCATATACTTCATATGATATATTGTATATATAATATGCAATATGTATTTTATATATTTTCTATGTAATATGTACCATATATTGTATATTGTATGTATAATATATTATACAATGATATTGCAAATACAATATATTGTACATATTATATATTGTATATATAATATATTGTACATAATATGTGGTATATATGATGTTATATATAATATTGTATAAATGATATATGATATATGATATATTGTATATATACTATATTTTACATATTTTATATTGTATATATCAAATGTTACATATATTATATATTGTATATATTCTATATTATATGTATGATATATTGTACATATAATATATATTATATATTGTATATATAATAGATGATATATATAGTATATATAAGAGATATTATATATTGTATATATAACTGATAGTATATCTTGTATATAAAATACATACTAGATATTATATGTTGTAGATAATATATTATGTATTGTATATGTGATATATAATATACTATCTATTGCTCATATAATGTGTAATATACATATTTTATGTTGTGTACATAACATCTATATTAAATTGTATATATAATATTTAATACATATAATATATATCATATATAATACATACAAGATATAATATTTAATATATAATAAATATAATGCACATTATATATAATATATGAAATTTAATATATGATATATAATACATATAACATATAATATATTATATGTAATATATAATTTATAATGTATTATATATAGTAATTAAAATAATTATATATAGTATATACAATGTGTACACAGTATATAACTACACAATGTTTAATATATACAATATATAACATATATGATATACAACATATGATATATATTATTTACAATATACAACACACATTATATATACAATAATATACAATAAATAATATTCTATTATATATATTACATATAATTTATAATATAATATAACAAATAATAAATAATATAATATTACAAATAATATGTATTACATATTGTATATAACTTAACATGTATTTTATATAGTCGATAATATATAATACATTTTATATTGTATATAATATAATATATTATACATTGTCTATAATATATGATATATATTTTTGATAATACTTAAGGTATTATATATTGTCTATAATACAGAAGGTATTATATATTGTACATATAATATATTATCTATTGTCTATAATATGTAAGGTATTATATATGGTATATATAATATAATATATTCTACATTGTATATATAATATATAATATCTTATATATGGTATTTACAATATGTAATAGCTAATGTATTGCATTGATTCTATATAATATGTTTTATATATATAATATGTAATATATAATATATAATTTCTATGTTGTATATATAATATTTAAAAGATATTTTATCTACTGTCTATATAATATGTAATATGTGTCATATATAGTATACATAGTATATAATATATAGTATGTATAATATATATTTTATATGGTTTGTAATATACATTATATATCATATATACAATAGAATATACAATATATATTATATATTGTGTATATATCACACAATATATAATATATAAGGTGTTATATTATATAAACTATATGCAATATATGTTATATTCCATATACTGTATATAATATATATTATATTATATATAGTGTGGATACTATATGCAATATTAAGCATGCATACTATATATTATATTAAATATTGTATATGAAATATATATTACATTATATATACTACATACTATATATTATATTACATAAACTACATATGATATATTATCTTATATAAACATGTAATATATATTATATTATACAAACTATATATAATATATAGTATGATATATACTATATATAAAAGAGATAATATTAGGTATACTTTGTATAATATATGTTATATATTATATATAATATATAATGTATGACATATTATATATAACATATATATTATGCAGTATATATTACATACACAATATATTACCTATATTTTATATTACATACACAATATACAAAATATATATTATCTATCATATACAAAATATAGCATATATATAATCTATAATATACACAATATATAACATATATTATACATTATATATACAATATGTTATATATTATAAATTATACACACAACTTATAATATAGATTATATATTATATTCACATTTTAAAATATATATGTTACATATTATATACACAATACATAATGTACATATTATATATTATAAACACGTTATGTATTGTGTATATTATATACACAATATATAATGTATATATTACATTTGATACACAATATATAATACATTATATACTATATGTAATGTATATATATTCAATACAGAAAATATATATTATATACAGAATGTATAATATATAATATATTATATTTACAATATATGATATATAATATGTTATATATACCATATATAATGTATATAATATATTATATATACAACATATAATGTATATAAGACATGCTATTTATTGTATCTAAAATATATTGTGCATATAATATGCTATATATAATGTATGTAGCATTTATATATACAATATATTATGTACAATATAAATAATATATGTACATTTATTATATATTGCACATTATATTTGTAATATATTAACATATACAATATACTATATATTATAGTATACATACAATATATAGTATATAATACTTCTCATATAGACAGTATAAAAAAATATTGCATATTATAGAGACAATATAAAATAAATTATATATGATATATAGAATATACAATATATCATATATTATATATGCATTATACCATGTATTAGATATGCTATATGCAACATAAAATATATTTCATATAATATATAATATATGTTATCTCTAACAATATATGGCATATATCATATAATATATATTTTGTCTAATATATATTATATATCATATAATCTATATTTTGTCTAATATATATTATATATCATATAATCTATTATATATTTTATATTATGTAACATATATTATATGAAATATATATTATATATTATATAATCTTTTATATTGTATGTATTACATATAATATATGTAACATATCATGTAATATATATTATATAATAAATACAATACATGTGATATATCATATGATAAATATACAATATCTAATATAGTATATATGGTATGTATACAATATATCTGATATATAGCATATTATATATACAATATATTGTATATTGTTTATACAGTATATAATATATGTTGTATAAATAATATACAACATATATTATATATTGTGTAGAGAATAGATATTGTATATTGTGTATACAGTTCACATTATATATTGTGTATGCTACATATTATATATTGTGCATACAATATATGCGATATTTTATGTAGTATATATTATATATTGTGTATACGATATATGTTATATTGTGTATATTATACACATATAATATAACTTATATTATATGTGTAATATGTATTGTATATAGTTCATATTATATACATTATATATTGTGTATAATATATTATAGATTGTGTACACAGTACACATTATATATTTTGTATACAATATAAATTTTGCTGTATATATAATACATTATATATCATATGTAGTATATATAGCATATTATATATAATATCTATTTTATATGCTGTAAAATACATATTTGATATATATTATATTCTATCTAATATATAATATATAAGATTATGTATTATATAATATATAATATGTATTATATAATATATTTTCTATAATATATAATACATTATTACAAATAATATATAGTATATACTATAGAAAATATCTTATATATATTCATATATGTACATATAATATATAATATATAATGTTTTGCATATATAATGTATAATATATAATATATTGCATATATAATATATAATATATATTACATAGTGTACAAATAATATATCTTATATATTGTATATATAATATATCTTATATATTGTATATATAATATATCTTGTATATTGTATATATAATATATATTATATATCGTATATATAATATATATTATATATCGTATAGATAATATATATTATATATCGTATAGATAATATATATTATATATCGTATAGATAATATATATTATATATCGTATAGATAATATATATTATATATCGTATAGATAATATATATTACATATCGTATATATAATATATTATATATTGTATATATAATATATATTATATATTGTATATATAAGATATATTATATATTGTATACATAATATATATTATATATTGTATATATAATATATAATATATATAATGTATGTTGTATATAATATATGTCATATATGGTATATATATTAGATATATTATATATTTTGTGTATCATGTTATATATTTTGTATATAATTTATATCATATATTTTATATGTAACATATAATATATGTTATATATGGTATATATGAAATAATATATATTATATATTGTGTATATAATACATATTGTATAGTATATATAGTATATATGATGTTAATATATATTATATATACCACATATTATAGTATATTATATGTAGTATATATAATATGATATAATATGTAGTATATATCTCATAATATATACTATATATTATATTTCATATAATATATATTGTAGATAATTTATGTAATACATATATTATATTATATATAGTATTTATAATCTATATATTACATTATGTATACTATATATAATATATACTATATATAATATATTGTGTTATGTATTATATATTACATACAGTATATTTTTTGTATTATGTTTTACATATACTGTATATAATATGTATTATATATACAATATATAATATCTTATATGTACAATATACAATACATATTATATATTATGTATAATATTTAAAATATGTATTATATATACAATGTATAATACCTATTATATATTTTACATACAATATATAATACCTATTACATATTATATATACAATATGTAATACCTATTACATATTATACATACAATATATAATACCTATTACATATTATACATACAATATATATTACCTATTACATATTATACATACAATATATAATACCTAGTACATATTATACATACAATATATAATACCTATTACATGTTATATATACAATATATAATACCTATTACATGTTATATATACAATATATACCTATCATATATTATATATACAATATATGATACCTATTATATATTATATATACAATATATGATACCTATTATATATTATATATACAATATATGATACCTATTACATTTTATACTTCCAATATATATTACCTATTACATATTATAGATACAATATATTAAATATGTATTATATATTATATATGCAATATATAAAATATATATTATATATTATATATGCAATATATAAAACATATATTATATATTATACATGCAATATATAAACATATATTATATATTATATATTCAATATATAAAATATATATTATATATTATATGTACAATATATAAAATACGTATTATATATTTTATGTACAATATATAAAATACGTATTGTATATTGTATGTACAATATATAAAATACGTATTATATATTATATATACAATATATAAAATACGTATTATATATTATATATACAATATATAAAATATGTATTATATATTATATATACAATATATAAAATATATATTATATATGCAATATATAAAATATATATTATATATACAATATATAAAATATATATTATATATACAATATATAAACTATATATGATATATACAATATATAAACTATATATTATATATACAATATATAAAATATATATTATATATACAATATATAAAATATGTATTATATATACAATATATAAAATATGTATTATATATACAATATATAAAATATATATTATATATACAATATATAAAATATATATTATATATACAATATATAAAATATATATTATATATACAATATATAAAATATATATTATATATACAATATATAAAATATACATTATATATACAATATATAAAATACACATTATATATTATATATACAATATATAAAATACATATTATATATTATGTATACAATATATAAAATATATATTATATATTATATATACAATATATAAAATATATATTATATATTATATATACAATATATAAAATATATATTATATATTATATATACAATATATAAAATATACATTATATATTATATATACAATATATAAAATATACCTTATATATTATATATACAATATATAAAATATACCTTATATATTTTATATACAACATATAAAATATATATTATACATTATATATACAACATATAAAATATATATTATACATTATATATACAACATATAAAATATATATTATACTATATATACGACATATAAAATATATAGTATATATTATATATATGACATTTAAAATATATATTATATATTATATATATGACATATAAAATATATATTATATATTATATATATGACATATAAAATATATATTATATATGATATATAATTTATCAGATATTATATAGAATATGTAATATATATTATTTGTAATATTATATAATACATCTTTTATGTAATATAGATTATATTTTATATGTTATATAATCTTATACATTATATAGATTACATGTGATGTATTTAATATATATCATATGTAATATATTTTGTATAATATGCATTATATTATATTTTATATATATAAAAATATATACATATACATATATACATATAAATATATGCATATTATATTTTATATAATATGTATTATATGTAATATACTATATTTTATATTATATATGTTATATATCATATAATATATTTCATATAATATGTGTTATATATTGTATGTCATATAATATATTTCATATAATATGTATTATATATTATATAATAAACATTACATATTGTATAATATATATTATATAATATAATACATTATATATAGTTATACATAATACATTATATATAATATTATATATAATACATATAATATATTATATATTATTATATATAATATATATAATAACATATATACAATATATTATATATTATATGTAATACTATATTATAGATTATATAATATGTATTATGTTATGTAATATATATCATATACAATATTATTAAACATATAATATATATGTTGTATATCTTTCAGAATTTATACATATTATATATTATATTATTTATAATATATATTATATAGTATATATTTCAAATATATATTTTATATTCACTGTATATATAATATGTATTATATATATTATTTATTGTGTATATTACACATTCTATATTACATATAGTATAGTTAAGATATATCATATAGTAATACATACAATGCAATATATATTATATAATATCATATATATTATACATATTATATGCAATATATATTATAGAATATCATATATATTATACATATTATATGCAATATATATTTTATATAAGATTATATAATATATTATATATAATATAATATAACTTATTATATATGATATATATTATGTAATATAATGTATTATATATAATATCTTATATACTATATATAAAATATTATATGTAATATATATTATAAATTTAATATTATATATTATAACATTATATATTATATGTTGCATAACATTTTCTATGATAATATTATCTATTATGTTATATAATATTGTATGTTATAATAGTTTATATTATATATATAACACTATATATTATATATAGAATGTAATATATATAATGTATAGAATATAATATTACATATAATATATAGATTTTAATATATTATATAGAATATATTTTTTCCACATATAATATTCTATATATCATTTATTGTACTTTTCATATATACCATATATCTCATATTACATATTTCATGTATATTATATATCACATATTGTATATTTAATATATATTTCATATTAAATATATATTATATATTTCATATATAGTATATTTTATATTTTATAGATTTCATATATTATGTAGTATTTTATATATTTCTCATATAATATATCATCTATTATATTCTATATAATAGATGATATATTATATTCTATATAATATATGATATATTATATTCTATATAATAGATGATATATTATATTCTATATAATAGATGATATATTATATTCTATATAATATATAGATGATATATTATATAATATATAGTATATAATATGTTATATAATATGTAATATATAGAATATCATATATAATGTGTAATGTATAGAATATAATGTCTAATATATATAATATATTATATAATAGAACATATATGAAATATGTAATCTAAACATGTATATAATATTTCACTATAAAGAAGTTTAAAATTGTTTGGAAGCCTAAGTCAGTTTTTGTTGGAAACCCCAAATTTTTACTCTAGAAATGTCCTTTTAGAAGCTGTTTAAATTCCTGAGAAGAATACTTAAATCTCTTGCCTGAGAGGCCTAGGTCTGGCTTCCCATGTTGAAAAAACTGAGTGGGGAAGTATGGTTTTCCTTACATGCGATATTTGCTTACCTAATATATTGCTACTTTTATCTCCTCTTTTATTATATATTTGTCTCTGTTGGTTGATGCCTTTACACAATTCCCCTTACTGTTGCTTTAGTGGAATTTCAGAAGGGAGCAAAAGTAAATGCATGCATTCAATTTTCCATCCTTCTTGGAAGCCCTCTATACTTTTGGCTTCATTTTGTATGGTGGAAAATTTCCTAAGAAGACTTGTTTTCTGTCTTCATAACATAACATTTTACATATTATATGACAATACATTCCCATTGGGAAAAACATCGTAAATCATATCACAAATTAACTTAACCATGTTACTATTACTGGATATACAGCCCCTCCCCGTTTTCCCTGATTATGAGGAATGCTGCAATGGACAGCTTTGTGATTAAACGTTTGTCTGCAATTTTGATTATTCCCTGAAGATACATTTCAAGAAATATATCAAAGCACACAAATATTTTGTCATTTTTTCCAGTAAATTGAATCTTTTATTGACTTTTTTTTCTGATTATAGAAGTTATATGTGCTATTGTAAAAATTTTCAGAAAACAAAGTAGGAGAAAGAAAGCAAAAATCATCCTCACTCACAAGCTAGTCCTAAAGATAACCACTGTCAACATTTTGGTATATCTTCCCACAAATATGCACAAATGCAAATATAGATGAAAAGAAATCTATTTTTATAATTTACATGTTTTGCTTAATAGTTTGCTAAAGACATTTAAATACTTGTCCAGTAGAATTTTTGGAATGACAGAAATGTTCTATTCTGTACTGTCCAATGCAGCAGCTACTAATCACATGTGGCTAATTTGACTGAGGAACTGGATTTCAACTTTTATTTAACTTTAATTAGTTTAAATTTGGATATTGCTAGTGGCTACCATACTGGACACCCCAGGAACATAAAATATACATATTCATTTAACAATTTGCAGAGTACTTCATTTTATTAATACATTGTAACTTGTTGAACTAATACCTAACTGGTATACATACGTTGCTTGCAATTTTTCTATTATAAAGAACCTTTCATTGAATATCCCAGAAAATAAATATATTTGAAAATACTGAGCTAGTTCCATTTTCTGGTATATTATCAGTTCATACTCTTTTGCCAGATCTTTACATAATTATTTTGATTGCTCTTATGATTCAGTTATGGGAATATTTTGCTGAACTTGGATATATATTTTCATAACTTTAATATTCTGAATATTTTCTTTTGGAAAAATTTTCCTAGTGTTCAGAAACATTTTCCAACACTAGTTCCCTAGCATGAATGAATGCAATGTTTTTATTCCATACCAATTATAAAACACTCACTAACTCTTTTGATGGTAAGGAATGTATCGTTTAGGAAATTATCCAGCCTTAAGATATTAGTGAAATTCTCAGGGATCCAAATTTATATGGATACTTTAATATATTTTTTCCTTTATAGTGTGGTTGTTTTATTTTGTTTTACATTTTTCTTAATTTTGAAGATTAGCATACATACAAGAGTATAAGAAAATATATGTACAGTTGAAGGAACATCCTTGTACCTACCACCCTGTCCAAGGAACAGAATATTACTCTACTCCAGAAGCCTAGTGCATGACCTTCTGTCATCATATTTCCCTCACATTTCCCAAGAGATAAACATTTGAATTTTGTGGTAATCATTCCTTGATTCTTCAAAGTTTTTAGTACTTAAATATGTATCCTTAAAAAGAAACAACGTATTGTTTTGTCTGTTTTTGAAATTTATAGACATGGAACAATAAGTATGTATTATTTTATGTCTGTCTTCTTCCACTCAAATTGTTACATTACTGATGATATTTTTTTATATCAAGGGATAACATAGATACAATAAAGCACTTAAAATACACTACTTTTAATTGCACATCTCAATGATTTTTGAAAATTCATACATACACCCATCTAACTATCATTCTGATAAAGATGAAGAAGATTTGCAGCACCTTAGAATATGTGAGATTTGCTGTCCGTTATCCCCCCAAAGGAGACTGCTATTTTGGTTTTAACAAATTAATGATTAGTTTTAACTTTTTTGAAGTCCATATGAAAACAGTCTTACAGTATGTGGTCTTTGGAGTCTGGCTTCTTTTGCTTATCACTATGTCTGTGAGATTCATCCATGTTGTTGTGGTGTCATTGATGTGCCCTTTATTAAGTAGTATTGCCTTGTATGAATATACTACTATTTGTCAGATTTTTTGATGATGAGTACTTGTTGGTTTTAATTTGGCTATTATAAATAAAGCTGTTAGAAGCAGTCTTGTGTGTGTATTTTGGTGAGTATATGCATTCATTTATTTGGGCTATATATGCCCAGGAATGAAATTACTAGGTCTTAATCCGTAAAGTAGGCATATGATTAGCTTTGGTAAATACTTTCAAACAATTTTCAAAAGTGGTTATACAATTTTACATTTCCAGGAGGAGTGTAGGAGAGTTCCAGTTCTTCCACATTTTTTCCAATAGTTAGTATTGTCAATATTTTAAATTAGAGTCAGTCTAGTGGGTAGTATCTGGTTGCAGTATTAATTTGCATTTCACTAATATAATTGTTAAATGATGAGCACCTTTTTAAGTGCTAATTGGTCATTATCCAATTGATAATAGCCTCTTTTGTAAAGTATCTCTTTAAGTTTGTTGCCATGTTTTTGTTGTATTTTCTTTTCTTATTAATTTGTGTGTTTTCTTTATGTATACTTGATGAGTCATTTGTCAGATACATGCATTGCAGATACCTTTTGCAATCCTCTAGCTTACTTCTCCATTTTATAAACAACTTATTTTTAAACAGCCTTACTGAGACACAATTCATACCCTATTCAATTTACTCCTTTCGAGTGTGCAATTCAATGGCTTTTAGAGTTGTGCAACCATAAACACAATTAATTTTGGGACATTCGCATCACTCCAAAAAGAAGCACTGTACCTATCAGCAGTCACTCTCCATTATCTCCCAATTCCCACATAATCTTCCTTCTGTTTCTGTAGATTTGCCTTTTCTGGAAAATTCATGTAAATAGAATCATATAACATGTGGTCTTTTGTTACGGGCTTCTTAGAGTAAACATGGTCCATCTATATTATAGCATACATTAGTACTTCATTCCTTATAGCTGTGTAATATTCCCTTGTTTGGATATACCACATTTGGTTATTCATTAATCCATTGAAGGACATTTGAGATTCTTCCACTTTTTAGCTATTATGAATAATGCTTGTTTGGAACACTCTTATACATGATTTTGTGGACATGTGCTTTAATTTCTTTTGGGAATATACCTAGATAATATTTTGACTCTATGTTTAACTGAGGAACAGTCAGACTGTTTTCCAAAGTGGCTGTACAATTTCACATCTTCACTAGCAATATATGAAGGTTCCAATGTCTCCATATCCTCACTAAGACTTGTTATTGTCTTTTTAAAAAGTTATAGCCATCTTAGTGGATGTGAAGTGGTATATTATTGTGGTTTTGATTGGCATATCTCTGAGGGCTAATGATGTTGAGCATCTTTTCATGTTTTTATTGGCCGTTTGTGTATCTTCTTTGCAGAAATGTGTATTCAAATTATTTGCCCATACTTAATTGGGTTATTTCTCTTTTTATTGTTGAGTTGTAAGAATTGTTTGTATATTCTGTATATAAGGCCCTTGTCAGATATATGACTTGTCCTTTCTCTCTTTTCGTGGTGTACTTTCACAAACAAAGGGTTTTGTTTGTTTGTTTGAGACGGAGTTTTGTTCTTTTTGCCCAGGCTGGAGTGCAATGGCGCAATGGTGCGAATTTGGCTCACTGCAACCTCTGCCTCCAGGGTTCAAGAGATTCTCCTACCTCAGCCTCCCAAGTAGCTGGGATTACAAGCATGTGCCACCATGTCCGGCTACTTTTTTCTATTTTTTAGTAGAGATGGGGTTTCACCATGTTGGTCAGCTGGTCTCAAACTCCAGACCTCAGGTAATCCACCCACCTCGGTCTCCCAAAGTGTTGGGATTACAGGCGTGAGCCACTGACTTTAATGATTATATTTGAACAGTTTTTAATATCAATAAAGACCAGTTTTTTATTTTAAAATTATTATTGCTTTTTGGGTCTTAAATCTTTGTCTATACAAGGTTATTAAGTTGTTTCCTTATGTTTTCTTTTAGAGCCTTTTCACTTTATTTTACATTTAGAAATATGATATATTTTGAATTAGTTTTTCTGTATGGTATGAGGTTGTTGTCAGGGTAGCCTATTTCTGGATTCCATTCTCTTTCATTAATCTACTTGTCTACCTTTCTGCCAATGCCACACCACTCTGAATTACTATAGTTTTATTGTAAATTTTATAATCCAATAAACAGTGTAAATCCTCCAACTTTGTTCTTCTTCAAGATTTTCTTGGTTATACTAGACCCTTTATATTTTAATATAAATTTTAAAGTTAGCTTATCAATTTTGACAAACATTCTTCCTGGGAATTTCATTTAGATTGTACCAAATTTGTAGTTCAATTTGGTTACAACTGATATCTTAACAATGTTAAGTCTTCCAGTTCAAAAACGTGATATAAGGCTGTTTATTTATGTCTATTCTCAGCAATGTATTGTAGCTTTCATTATAGAATGCTTGTATACCTTTCATTAGATTTAGTCCTATTTTAATTTTTTCTTATATGTATTAGAAATGGCAAAATTAAAAATTTTTCAATATTTTTGTTTCCAGTGTATATAAATACAAGTGACTTTTGTATACCGATTTTGTGTCCAACCACCTTGCTATCTTATTTATTCTAATGATTTATCTATAGTTGCTTGTCCATATTCTTGGTGTGCTACATTGTGAATAATGAAAGCTTTGCCTCTTCCTTTCCAATCGGTATGACTTTTATTTGTATTTTATTTTCAATTTATTTCCTACTGTTCTGGCTAGGTTCTTCAGCACAATGGTAAATAGAAGTGATAATAATGGATGATTTTGTCTTTTTCATGAATTTAAAGAGAATGCCTTCAATTGTTTTATGAATAAGTATACTCTTTTTATAAAGGATTTTTGCAGATATAACTTATCAGATGAAAATTTTTTTACTTTTAGTTTTCTAAGAATTTTTTAAATAAATAGATGCCAAATTTTATCAAAAGTATTTTCTATATCAGTTGAGATGTTCAATTGTTTTTAATCTTTAATGTGGCAAATTACATTATTTGCTATTAAAACTAAAAAGTTTGTATTCCTTGAATCAATACATTTTTGCCATGGCATACTTTTTTTTTTTTACATTTCTGAATTTGGTTTACTAATGTTTCCTTTATGATTTCTGTATCTCAGTTCATGAATGAGATTGGCTTGGGATCATTAATGTGAGATTGGAATTACTTTTTCTTTGAATGTTAGGTATTATTCATGGGTAAAACCTTGTGGATCTGGAGTTCACACTATAGACACATTTTTGAATGATTCATTTACCCAAGGATTATAAAACTATTCAGGTTTTCACTTCTTTTTGTTTCAATTTTGGTAAGTTATAATTATTTATTTAAAAAATTGTGATTTATACAGGTTGATAAAATTTGTCAATATAATTTAATTATATATTTTAAATTTATTTTATTGTCTATCCATAGTTAGGTAAACCATTTCTTTCTTAATGTTGATTATTTTTGACTTCTATCTTCTTTTTCCTAGATCAATCTTGGTAATGATTTTGTTAATTTTATTAGTCATTTCAAGGAATCATCTTTTGTTTTAATTCATTATGATCTCTATTGTTTACTTTTTCATTTTTTATGGATTTTGTGCTTTTTTATTATTATTCCTTTTTCCTATAGTATATGGGTTTATTTTACTGTTTTTTTTTTTTTTTACAAATTTCTTAAGATGGATACTTAGCTTTCATTTTCAGTTTTCTCCTTTTCAATAGAAGTACTTAAACCTGTAAAGTTCCCTCTAAATGTTGACCTATGTGTATACTCTAGGTTTCAAGTGTAATATTTTTCTAGTTTATTTCTATTTTCTAGTTTAGTTATAATTTTTTCTTTGATCAGTTATTTGTCAGTGTATTTATTAATTTCCCACATATGGGGCTTTTCTACCTATCATTGTTTGCTATTAATTTTTAATTGCAATCTGGTCTAAGAACATTGTGTGATAGAAGTCATTTGGTATTCTGTTGAGACTGATGTTATGACTCAAAAACGATCATTTTCTTGGTTGTATTACATAAAATAATATATAATTGAAAACAGTATGTAATTGGTAACAGTTGGATTCAGTGTTCTCTCTATATATATTTGATCAGACTTTGATGTGTGACATTAAGCTCTTTCATTTCCTTACTGATATTTTGTTTCCTTGATCTACTAATTATTGGTGAAAGTGTATTAAAAATTTTCACTCTGATGGTATATTTGTCTGTTGTTCCAAGGAATTCTACAATTTTTGCTTTATATATTTGAAAGTCATGCTGTCAGGTGTACCCAAGTTTATAACTGTTATATTTTATTTGTGAAATGAAATGTTTAGCATTATACAGTGAACATTTTTTCTCTAGTAGTTCTTTTTGCCTTTATCTCTATTAGTTCTTTTTCCCTATGTTTTGCCTGTTATTAGTATAATTACACCAAATTTCAGTCTTTATTTCTGCTATTTTAATTTCAAATTGACTGTAGCCTTATATTTTGGCTGTCTCTTTTAGCCTATAGCTGAACATTTTCTTCAGTCTCACAAACTTTATTTTTTAACTTTAAAAAACTATTTAACTTTTTACTCTGAAGTAATTTCAGATTACATATAAGTTGCAAGAATATTAAGGATTTTTTTTTTTGAGATGGAGTTTTGCTCTTGTTGCCCAGTCTGGAGTGTAATGGCACGATCTTAGCTCACCGCAACCTCGGCTTCACGGGTTCAAGTGATTCTCCTACCTCAGCCTCCTGAGTAGCTGGGATTACAGGCATGCGCCACCACGCCCAGATAATTTTTTGTATTTTTAGTAGAGATGGGGTTTCTCCATATCAGTCAGGCTGTTCTCCAACTCCCTACCTCAGGTTATCTGCCCACCTCGGCCTCCCGAAGTGCTGGGATAACAGGCATGAGCCACCGCGCCCGGCCA
Organism: Pan paniscus; assembly: GCF_029289425.2. Classification (NCBI taxonomy): domain Eukaryota; kingdom Metazoa; phylum Chordata; class Mammalia; order Primates; family Hominidae; genus Pan; species Pan paniscus. The sequence continues at coordinate 108,277,604 of NC_073272.2, forward strand.
TCTTAAGGATTTTTAATACCCTTAAACAAATTGGCTATTATTATGTCTTTACTACATTATTTGTATAGCTATCAATAGACATGGAGTTCAAATATATAAGTATATTGGTGACATGATGGCTTTTTTATCTCTATTTCAGTGTGTTTCTTAAAATTTTTTCTTACATAACTGGACTATAATGGTTAAAATCAGAAAATTAACATTGCTGCATTACTATTATTTAATCTACAAACTTCATTCAAATTTTGCCAAGTATCTTAATAATAACATTTACAGAAAATATTTTTGTTCTCTGCTTCAGGATCTAATCCATGATCTCATATCACATTGATTTGTCATGTCTCTTTAGCCTCCTCTAATCTAGAAAATGTCCTCATTCTTTCTTAGTTTTTAATGATCTCAATACTATTAGAGTTAAGGCTGCTTTAGTAGCATACTAGAATACCCTCTTTTTTTTATTTGATGATTTTCCATGACTACATTTAGGCTACACATTTTGATAAGAGTACCACAAAAACGATATTGTGTTCTTCTCAGAATGTCATGTGAGGAATCAACAATGTTGATTTGTCCTTTTCTGTTGTTAAATTTTGATTTCTTGCCTAAGGTAGAATCTACTAAGTTTCTCTACTGTAAAGTTATAAGGTAAAACTTGTAACTAAGGAATATCTTATGGGAAGATGTTCTGGGACTATGTAAATATTCTGTTATTTCTACATCTTTCGCCAACTTGTTTTAGTATACATTGGAGATTTTAGCCTGAGTCTATTGTTATTCTGATTATTACAAAATTAAAATTTTCCAATTTGATCATTCATTCTACATTTATTAGTTGGCATTCTACTATAACATGATTTTGTTTATATGTATACTTATTTACTTATAGTAGTATGGATTTATGGACTCAATTTATTTGATAGGTTTAATCCATTACCATCATTATTTATTTTGGTACTCAAATAGTCCTAGATTTGGCTGGTGAAAGCCCTTTCAAACTGACACCTGTTTTTCTTTGCCATGTGATTATCATTCTTTCAGCACTTCCTTATTTTTTTTAATTTTCAACTTTTATTTTGAATATAGGGAGTACATGTGCAGGTTTGTTACATGGGAATATTGCACCCAGGTGGAGACCTTAGTACCCAATAGGTAGTTTTTCAGTCTATGACCCGCTTCATCCCTCCTCCATCTAGTAGTCAACAGTGTCTATTGTTCCCACGTTTATGTCCAAGAGTGAGCACTTTCTTATATTTTGACTTTACAAGATACTCCAGACTCAACTTTTAATTTCTCAGTTCCAGCCCTGAAATGGGCCCTTTCTTCAAGGAATCCTGGGTGCTACAAGTGTTTATTGTGATTGGAATGTCATTGCTTCTAGGTCCTCTATGTCTATATAGGCCAAACTACCTTTATTTCTATATTTATTTATATACATAAAATGCAAATTTGTTATACTAATTATAATATAATCACATATATTGTGAAATGTATTTATAAAAATCAAAAGTTTACACTGATAACTCAAATTCCAATCCAATAATGCAGGTTAATTCTAGCATTTTCTCTTCTTTCAATGTTGAGAAATCTGGTTCCGATTATCCACAATATATTTACTCATTTGCTTATCCTAAAATGCGCAGCAGTTTCATAATTGATATCCTATACTACTACGAAAAACAAACCTGTAATTCAATTTAAATATTTGTTTACAGTTTTTTTTGTCTTTAGTCTGAGGATATACATTCAAAATATTGTGTTCAAACAATATTTAGGTTCATTTTGCCTTCTCTTTCAGTTTGGTGACAAGTTCATTTGTTTCTGTTTCCATTTTATTTTGTTTTCCTCCATACTTGTTGATTTTAGTCATATCATTTTTGAGTATGTGAAATATTAACATGGTTCCAAAGTTCAGAGGTGTAGGGAAAGATGTACTCTGAGAAGTATAATAACCCCCATCCTTTCCCACCCCGCCTTCCCACCAACCATAGGTACCAATCTAATTATTTCTACATTTTTCTTCCTGCATTTCCTTTTGCATAAACCAACAGACTAGGGTGTGTGTGTGTGTGTAATATTTTTTCTTTTTTCCCTTTTTTTCTTACACAAAATATAGCTTACAATAGATATTCTTTTACACTTTGCTTTATCCACTTTATGATGTACTTGAACTGATGTTCACAGAGATTTTACTTGTTTTTTAATACTTAATGGATTTTAATGTATGGAGTAGTTTTGGGTTTGTGGAAAAAAATTCAGCAAATTATACAGAGTTCTCATATGCCCTTCACTACCCCGCACAACAATTTTCTCTATTTTTAACATTATGTGTTAGTGTGGCACATTTGTTACAAATGATAAGTCAATATTGATAAATTAACTGAAGTCCATAGTTTACATCGGGGTTCAGTCTTTGTGTTATACATTCCATGGGTTTTGACAAATGTATAATCATGTATATTCGCCATTACAGTATCATACAGAATAAAAATTTCACTACCCTAAAAATCCCCTGTGTTCTGCCCATCCATCCCTCTCTCTGTCTGAATCCCTGGCAACCACTAATCTTTTTACTATCTTTTACAGTTGTGTCTTTTCTAGAATGTTATGTAGTTGGAATCATACAGCATGTAGAGTTTTCAGATTGGCTTCTTTCACTTAGCAATTGGCATTTAAGGCTTCTCTATGTCTTTTGGTGGCTTCATAGATCATTTCTTTTTATGATGGAATAATGTATGAATGTACCATGGTTTGTATATCCATTCACCTCTAGAATGACGTCTTGGTCCTTTCCAAGAGTTGGCACTTATAAATCAAGCTGCTATAAGCATTCATTTGCAGGTTTTGGGGTGGATATAACTTTTCAATCCGTTTAGATAAATGCCCAGGGAGCAAGACTTCTGGATCATATAGTATGAGTATGTTTAATTTTACAGGAAACAGACAAACTGTCTTCCAAAATAGCACTACCATTTTGCATTCACACTAGCAATATTGAGTTCCTGTTGCTCCATATCCTTGCCAGCATTTGGGGTTGTTAGTGTTTTCGGATTTGGGCCATTCTAATGGGTGTGTAGTAGTATATCACGGTTGTTTATGTTGCAATACTCTAATGACATATGATGTAGTGCATACTTTCATATGCTTATTGCCATCTGTATATCTTCTTCAGTGAAGTGTCTGTACAGATCTCTGTCTCATTTTTAAAACAGAATTCGTTTTCTTTTTTTTTTAATGTGGAGATTTCCTTGTATATTTCGTATACCAGTCCTTTTTATATTTGTTTTGCAAAGATTTTTCTGCCAGAGTGTGGATGTCTCTTTTTGCGGGGGGCAGGTACCCAATCCTCTCAAGAATTTATCTTTTGTGTTACAAACAATCTAATTATACTGTTTTACTTATTTTAAAATGTACAATTTAATTATTATAGACTATAGTCACCCTCTTGTGCTATCAAATACTAGATCTGTTTCATTCTTTATATTTTTGTGTACCCATAAACCATTCTGAACACCCCTTCCCACCCTAACACTACCATTCCGAGCCTCTGGTAACCATCCTTCTACTTTCTATTTCCATGAGTTCAATTGTTTTGATTTTTAGATCCTAAGAATAAGTGAGAACATGCAAGAATTGTCTTTCTGTGCCTGGCTTATTTCACTTAACATAATGACCTCCAGTTCCATCCATGTTGTTGGAAATGGCAGGCTCTCATTCTTTTTATGGCTAGTTACCACTTCATTTATATATGTACCATATTTTCTGTACCCATTCATCTGTTGATGGACGTTTAGGTTGCTTCCAAATCTTGGCTATTATGAACAGTGCTGTAACAAGCATGGGAGTGCAGATATCTCTTTGATATAATGACTTCCTTTCTTTTGGGCATAGATCCAGCAATGAGAATGCTGGATCACATGGTAGATCTATTTTAAATATTTTGAGGAAGCTCCAAAATGTTTTCCATAATGGATGTACTAATTTAAATTCCCACCAACAGTGGAAGAGGGTTCCCTGTTCTCCACATCCTCACCCAGCATTTGTTATTGCCTGTCTTTTGGATATAAGCCGTTTTAACTGGGTTAAGATGATATCTCATTGTAATTTTGATTTGCATTTTTGTGATGATCAATGACACTGAGCACCTTTTCATGTGCCTGCTTGCCATTCCTATGTCTTCTTTGAGAAATGTCTATTTAAATATTTTACCCATTTTTGACTGGATTACAATATTTTTTCCCATAGAGTTGTTTGACCTCCTTATCTACTCTGGGTATTAATCTCTTGTCAGATGGGTAGTTTGCAAATATTTTCTTCCATTCTATGGGTTGTCTCTTCACTTTGTTGATTGTTTATTTTGCTTTGCAGAAGCTTTTTAACTTGATATAATCCCATTTGTCCATTTTTGCTTTGGTGGCCTGTACTTGTAGGGTATTGTTCAAGAAATGTTTGCCCAGACCAATGTCCTGGAGAGTTTTCTCAATGTTTTCTTGTAGTATTTTCATAGTTTGAGGTCTTAGATTTAACTCTTTAATCAATTTTAATTGCATTTTTGTATATGACAAGAGATGGATGTCTAGTTTCATTCTTCTGCATATGAATTTCAAGTTTTCCCAGCACCATTTATTTAGGGGACTGTCCTTTCCCCAGTGTGTGTTCTTGGCACCTTTGTCAAAAATGAGTTCGCTGTAGGCGTATGAATTTGTTTCTAGGTTCTCTACTCTGTTCCATTGGTCTATGTGTCTGTTTTTATGCCAGTTAGATGCTGTTTTGGTTACTATATCTGTGCAGTATAATTTGAAGTCAGGTAACGTGATTCTTCTAGTATTGTTCTTTTTGTTAAGGTTAGCTTTGGCTGTTCTGTCTTTTGTGATGCCATATAAATTTTAGGATTTTTTTTCTATTTCTGTGAAGAATGTCATTAGTATTTTAATAGAGATTGTGTTGAATCTGTAGATTGCTTTGGGTAATATTGGCATTTTAACAATATTGGTTATTTTAATTCATGGAATATATTTCAATTTCTTGGTGTTCTCTTCAATTTCTTTCATCAATGTATTATAGTTTTCATTATAGATATCTTCTATAATGAAAAGATTATAGATTATGATTTCTTCTTTGGTTAATTCCTATGTATTCTACTGTATTTGTAGCTACTGTAAATTGGAGTTATTTTTTAAAATTCGTTTTTCAGATTGTCCACTATTGGCATATAGAAATGCTACTAACTTTTGTATGTTGATATTGTACCCTGCAAATTTCCGAAATTTATTCATCAGTTCTAATAGTTTTCTGGTGGCGCCTTTAGGTTTTTCCAAATATAACATCATATCATCTGCAAACAAGAATAATTTGACTGATTCCTTTCCAATTTAGACACCCTTTACTTCTTTGTCTTTTTTATTGCTCTAGCTAGGACTTCCAGTACTATATTGAATAACAGTCATGACAGTGGGTGTCGTCTTTTTCTGGTTCTTAGAGGAAAGGCTTTCGGTTTTCCCCTTTCAGTATGATTCTAGCTGAAAGTCTGTCATATATGGCTTTTATCATGTTGAGGTATGTTTCTTCTATACACAGTTTATTGATGGTTTTTATTATAAAGGGTTGTTGAATTTTATCAAATGCATTTTCAACATCAATTTAAATGATCCTATAGATTTTGTCCTTCATTCTCTTGTTATGATGTATCACATTGATTGATTTGTGTGTGTTGAACCATCCTTGAATCCCTGGGCTAAATCCCACTTGGTTATGATAAATGATCTTTTTAATGTATTGTAGAATTTGGTTTGTTAGTATTTTGTTGATGATTTTTGCATCAATATTTATCAGAGATATTGGCATGTAGATATCTTTTTTTGATGTGTTGTCTGGTTTTGGTATCAAGGGAATGCTGGCTTCATCGAATGAGTTTGGGAGTATTCCCTCATCCTATATTTTTCAGTATAGTTTGAGCAGGATTGGTAGTAGCTCTTTAAACACTTGGTAGAATTCAGCAGCAAAGCCTTTGAGTCCCAGGCTTTTCTTTACTGAGAAACTTTTTATTATGACTTTCATCTCATTATTTGTAATTTGTCTATTCAGGTTTTGGATTTCTTCATAATTCAATCTTGGTAGGTTGTACATGTCTAGGAATTTGTCTGTTTCTTTTAGATTTTCCAGTTTATTGGCATTTGTTGCTCATAGTAGCCATGAATGATCCTTTGAATTTCTGCAGTATCAGTCATAATGTCTCCCTTTTCATCTCTGATTTTATTTATTTGGATCTCTTTTTTTTTTCTTAGTCTGTGATATGGTTTGGCTCTGTCCCCACCCAAATCTCACCTTGAATTGCAGCTCCCATAATTTCCACATGTCATGGGAGGGACCAAGTGGGAGGTAATGGAATCATAGTGGTGGGTATTTCCTGTGCTGTTCTCATGATAGTGAATAAGTCTCATGAGATCTGATGGTTTTATAAAGAGCAGTTCTCCTGCACAGGCTCTCTTGCTTGCTGCCATGTAAGACATGCCTTTGCTCCTCCTTTGCCTTCTGTCATGATTGTGAGGCCTCTGAAGCCACGTGCAACTGTGAGTCCATTAAACCTCTTTTACTTTATAAATGACCAAGTCTTGGGTATTTCTTCATAGTATGAAAATGGACTAATAGAGTCTGGCTAAAAGTTTGGCATGTTTTAAAACTTTTCAGAAAATCTTTTTTTTTTCCCATTGATCTTTTGTATTGTTTGCTTCATTTTAATTTTATTTATTTCTGCTCTGATCTTTATGATTTATTGTATTCTACTAATTTTGAGTTTGATTTGCTTTTGCTTTCTCAGTTCTTTAAGATGGATTATTAGGCTGTTTATTTGAATTTTTGCTTGTTTTTGATTGTACACATTTATAACAATAAATGCCTTTTAGTATGGTTTTTGCTGTATATCACAGGATTTGGTTTGTTTTGGTTTTAGTACTGCTTTTGCTGTATCTCATAGGATTTGGTTTGTTTTGTTTTAATTATTATTTGTTTCAAGACAATTTTCAATTTCTTTTTTAATTTCTCCATTGACCCACTCATCGTCCAAGAGCATATCGTTTAATTTTCATGTATTTGTGTAGTCCCCAAATTTTCTTATTTTTGATTTCTAGTTTATTCCATTGTCATCACAGAAGATGCTTAATATAATTTTAATTTTTTGAAAGTTTCAATACTTGCTTTGTGATGCAATATATGGTCTACCCTTGAGAATGATCCTGTGCTGAGGAAAAGAATGGGTATTCAGTAGCTATTGGATGGAATAGTCTGTAAATATCTATTAGATCCATTTGGTCTATAGTGCTGATTAAGTCTGATGTTTCTTTGCTGATTTTCTGTCTAAAAGATCTGTCCAATGCTGACAGTGGGGTGCTAAAAGTCTCCAGCTATTATTGGATTGGAGTATATCTCTGTCTTTAGCTCTAATAATATTTGCTTTATATATCTAGGTGCTCCAGTGTTGGGTACACATATATTTAAAATTGTTATATCCTTTTGCTGAATTGACCCCTTTATCATAATATAGTGACCCTCTTTGACTCTTCTCATCATTTTGCTCTCAAAATTTATTTTGTCTAATAGAAGTATAGCTACTCCTACTCTTTTTTGGTTTCTATTGGCATGAAATTTTTTTTAATCTCTTTATTTTCAGTCTATGATATCTTTATAGGTGAAGTGTGTTTCTTGTAGACAACAGATCAATGGGTCTCATTTTTTAAATTCAGCCAGCCAATCTATGTCTTTTCATTGGAGAGTTTAGTCAATTTATATTTGATATTATTATTGATAAGTATGAAGTTACTTCTGCCATTTTGTTGTTTTCCAGGTTTTTTGTGGTCTTCTCTTCCTTCTTTCTTTCCCTCCCATCTTCCTTTTAGTGAAGATCATTTTCCTCGGTGGTATGGTTTAGTTTCTTACTTTTTATTTTTTGTGTATCCATTCTATGTATTTTGGTTTGAGATTACCATGAGTCTTGCAAATACTATCTTATAACCCATTATTTTAAGTGGATAACAACTTAACATTGTTTGCCTAAACATACAAATAAAGAAAAAACTAATGAAAACTTGATGCCTTAGCTTTTCTCCTTCCTTTTTACCTTTTTTCATTCCTACTTATATCTTATTGTATTGTCTATGTCTTGAGAAGTTGTTGTAGTTACTATTTTTTATGGGTTCATCGTTTGATTTTTCTACTTAGAATAACAGTAGTTTACACACCACAGCTATAGTGTTATAGTGTTCTGTTTTTTCATGTACTTACTATTACCAGTAAGTTTTCTACCTTCAGGTGATTACTTATTGCTCATTAATATCCTTTTCTTTGTTATTGAAGTACTCCCTTTAGCATTTCTTGTAGGAAAGGTCTGATGCTGATGAAATCCCTCAACTTTTGTTCAGGAAAGTATTTCTCCTTCATGTTTGAAGGATATTTTTGCAGGATATACTATTCTAGGGTAAAAATGTTATTTTCCTTCCACACTTTAAATATGTCATGCCACTCTCTCATGACCTGTAAAGTTTCCTTTGAAAAGTCTGTTGCCAGACTTATTGGAGCTCCATTGTGTGTTTCTTTTCTGTTCCTGCTTTTAAAATCCTTTATCCTTGATCTTTGTGAGTTTGAATATTAAGTGTATTGAGGTATTCTTCTTTGGGTGAAATCTGCCTAGTGTTCTATTACCTTCATGTACTTGGATGTTAATATTTTTCTCTAGGTTTGGGAAGTTCTCTGTTATTAACCTATTGCATAAATTTTCTACCCCTGTCTCTTTCTTTACCTCCTGTTTAAGTCCAATATTTGTTACATTTGTCTTTTGGGGGCTCTTTTCTAGATCCTGTAGGTGTCCTTCATTGTTTTGTATTCTCTTTTCTTTTGTCTACTCTGAACGTTTATTTTATTTTTTTCCTTCAACTTTTATTTTAAGTTTTGGCATACATGTGCAGGATGAGCAAGTTTGTTACATAGGAAAACGTGTGCCATGGTGGTTTGCTGCACAGATCAAACCCTCACCTAAGTATTAAGCCCAACATCCATTAGCTATTCTTTCTGAGGCTCTCCCACCCCCTGCCCACCCCATCAGCTCCAGTTTGTGTTTCTTCTCCCATATACCCATGTTTTCTCATTGTTCAGTTCCCACTTATAAGTGAGAACATTTGGCATTTGGTTTTCTGTCCCTGTGTTAGTTTCCTGAGAATAATGGTTTCCAGTTTTATCTATGTGTCCCTGCAAAGGACATGATTTTGTTCATTTTTATGGCTGCATAGTATTCTATGGTGTATATGTATCACATTTTCTTTATCCAGTCTATCATTGATGGACATTTGGGTTGATTCCATGTTTTTGCTATTGTGAATAGTACTGCAATGAACATATGCATGCATGTATCTTTATAATAAAATGATTTATATTTCTCTGGATATATATCCAGTAATGAGATTGCTGAGTCAAATGGTATTTCTGCTTCTACATCTTTGAGGAATTGTCACACTGTCTTCCACAATGGTTGAACTAATTTACACTCCCACCAACAGTATAAAAGCATTTCGTTTTCTCTGCAACCTCACCAGCATCTGTTGCTTCTTGCCTTTTTAATAATTGCCATTCTGACTGGCTTGTGATGGTAGCTCATTGTAGTTTTGATTTGATTTGCATTTTTCTGATAATCAGTGATGATAGGCATTTTTTTTTTTCTCAGAGTCTCGCTCTGCCTCCCAGGCTGGAGGGCAATGGTTTGATTTCAGCTCACTGCAACCTCTGCCTCCTGAGTTCAAGTGATTCTCCTGCCTCAGCCTCTCAAGTAGCTGGGATTACAGGCATGGGCCACCATACCCGGTTAATTTTTATATGTTTAGTAAAGACGGGGTTTCACCATGTTGGCCAGGCTGGACTCGAACTTCTGACCTCAGGTGATCCACCCACTTTGGCCTCCCAAAGTGCTGAGATTACAGGCTTGAGCCACTGTGCCTGGCTTAAGCTTTTTTTTTTTTAATAGGTTTGTTGGCTGCATGAATATCTTCTTTCAAGAAGTATCTGTTCATGTCTTTTGCCCATTTTTAATGAGGTTCTTTGTTTTTTCTTGTAAATTTGTTTAAGTTCCTTGTAGACTCTGGATGTTATACCTTTGTCAGATGGATAGATTGATAAACTTTTCTCCCATTCTGCAGGCTATCTATTCACTCTGATAATAATTTCTTTTGCTGTGCAGAAACTCCTTAGTTTAATTAAGTCCTATTTATCAATTTTTGCTTTCATTGCAATTGCTTTTGGTGTTTTCTTCATGAAATCTTTGCCTGTGTCTGTGTCCTGAATGGTATTGCCTAGATTTTCTTCTAGGGTTTTTATGGTTTTGGGTTTTATATTTAAGTCTTTAATCTGTCTTGAGTTAATTTTTGTATAAGTTGTAAGGAAGGGGTTCAGTTTCGATTTTCTGAATATGGCTAGCCAGTTCTTCCAGTACCATTTATTAAATAGGGAATCCTTTCCCCATTGCTTGTTTTTGTCAGGTTTGTCAAAGATCAGATGGTTGTAGGTGTGAGGTCTTATTTCTGAGTTCTCTATTCTGTTCCACTGGTCTACATGTCTGTTTTTGTATCTGACTGTGTAATTTCAAGTAGCCTGCCTTCACGCTTATTTTTTCTCCTTGATCCATTCTGCTATGAAAAGACTCTGATTCATTCTTAAGTGTGCCAGTTGTACTATTTAGTTCCAGAATTTCTGCTTGATTCTTTTTAATGGTTTCAATTTCTTTGTTAAATTTATTTGATAGAATTCTGAATTCCTTCTCTGTGTTCTCTTGAATTTCTTTGACTTTCCTCAAAATAACTATTTCAAATTCTGTCTGAAACGTCACAAATCTCTGTTTCTACAGGATTTGTCCCTGGTGGCTTATTCAGTTCATTTGATGAGGTCTTGTCTTCCTTAATGGTGCTGATGCTTGTGGATGTTCATTGGTGTCTGGGCATTGAAGAAGAGTAAGGTATTTATTGTAGTCTTCATTGTCTGGGCTTTCATGGGATGGTTTTTCAGATATTTGAAAGGACTTGGATGTTGTGATCTAAGTTGTGTCTTCTTCAGGGGGCACCCCAAGCTCAGTAATGCTGTGTTTCTTGCAGACTCATAGAGGTACCACCTTGATGGTCTTGGACCAGATCTGGGAGAATTCTCTGGATTACCAGGCAGCGAATCTTGTTCTTTTTCCTCACTTTCTCCCAAACAAATTGAGTCTCTCTCTCTGGCCTGAATCACCTAAATTTGGGGTGGAGTTACATAAATACCCCTGTGGCACCACCGCTATGACTATGCTTAGTCAGATTGGAAGGAAACACACCTCTAGGCCTTGCCCAAGGCCTGCCGTAACTACTCCCTATATTCACTCAAAACCTTGCAGTTCTACAATTAGCAGGTGGCAAAGCTAGTCAGGCCTGTATCGTTCCCTTCATGGTGACAAGTTGCTTCATGTCTCGGAGGAGACCAGAGGTGCCATCCAGGATTCAGGGACTAGAAGAGTCAAAAACCCTAGAATTCTACCTGGTGTTCTATTATACTGTTGCCAAGCTCACACTCAAACCACAAGATTCAGTCTTTCTCACTCTGGCCTCTCCTTTCCAAAGACTGAAGAGCCTAACCCCATAGCCTCTGCCTCCACAGGCCATGGGGAGTACTGCCAGACTACTGCTGATGTACACTTAAGTCCCAAGGGCTCTTAAGCCTGTTTGTGGTGAATGTTACCTGACCTGGGACTCACCCTTCAGGGCAAGTAGGCTTCCCTCTGGCACAGGGCATGTCCAGAGATGCCATTCAAGAGTCAAGTCTTGGAATCGAGGACCCCAAAAGCCCACTTGGTGCTCTACATCTCTGTGGCCATGCTGGTACCTATGGTGCAAGACAAAGTCCACTTTACTTTTCCCTCTGCTATCCTGAAGCAGGACTTTTACCCCATAACCACCTCAATTGGGAATGTCATGAGTCTCACCTGAAACCAGCAAGTCTCAGAGTCTCATCCAAGTCTCTTGATATAGTACCTGGTTATCGCTGCTGGTTATTCAGGGCCCAAGGATTCTTCAGTTAGCAAGTGATGAGTGCTTCCAGGACTGAGTCCTTCCCTTCAAGTCAGTGGGTTCCCTTCTGGCCCAGAATGTGTCTAGAAATGCTGTCCAGGTGAAATGTCTGCCTTCTCCCATGTGAGCTAGGGCCTGGAACTGGGGCCTCACAACTCTGTCCAGTGCCCTGTCCTGCTGTGGCTGATCTGGTATCCAGGATATACAACAAAGTCCTACCACTCTTCCCTTCACTCTCCTCAAGCAGAATGAAGGAGTCTCTTTTGGAGCTGTGAGCTGTGCAGCCTGGGTTTAGGAGGGTGATGCCAGCACTCCCTTAGCTGCCCTAGCTCGTGTCTCAGTAGGTCACATGCTTCCATAGTCCATTGTCTCTCGGCCCAGTTCAGCACTAGGACTCACCTAAGAGTTGTGGCCCTTATGGCCTAGACTGCCTTTCAAGTTTATTTAGAGACCCAGAGCACTTTATCTTGTGGTGACTAGCTTAGCCCTCTGGCTAGGGCTGGTGTAATTGCTCGCTCCATGGTCAACATTTTTTCTGATTTTCCTTTCTGCTCTAACAGGACAGCACTGAGTTCAATGCCTTATGACTGCTGTGTTCTCCCTCCCACAGCATCCACAGATGCTCTCCGCACCATGCTGTCACTGCTGGGGTGTGGTGGATGGGTGGCATAGGCAATTCAAGACTATTTTTTCTATCTCTTCAGTGCCTCTTTCAGTAATACAAAGTTAAAACCAGGTACTGTGAGGGTTCACCTCATTTTTGGTTCTTATGAAGGTGTTTCTTCCATCTAGATAGTTGTTAAATTGGTGTCCTTTTAAGAGGGATGATCAGTGGAGCCTTCTATTCAGCCATCTTGCTATGCTTTTTCTTCTCAATATAATTTTTATCCTTGCTTCTTCAAAGGATTTTTTCAATTTTTTTCTTTCCTTTGGATTTTGTGAAGTTTAAAAATGTTATCTCTAGGTGTGGATTTTTTGGTATTTATCCTGCTTGGTATTCTCTGACTTTCCTGGATCTGTGGGTTAGTTTTTATTGTTAGCTTTGGCAAATTTTCTGTTATTGTTGCTTCAAATATTTATTCTGTGTTTTTTTGGGGGGGTGTAGGGGGTCTTTCTTCTCCTTCTGGTATTCCCATTCTGTGTGTTTACACCTGTTGTTATTGATTCACAGTTCTGAGGTAAATATTCTGTTCTGTTTTGCTTTCTTTTCTCTTTATGGATTTCAGAATTGCTAATTCTTTCCTTGGCTGTGTCCAATCTATTAATGAGACTATCAAAGGAATTCTTCATTTCTGTTATAGTAATTTGTTATTTCTAGCATTTCTTTTTTATTCTTTCTTAGAGTTTTTGTCTGTCCACTTATATTATCTATATCTTATTTAATGTTGTCCAACTTTTTATTAGAGTTCTTATCGTATTAATTGTAGTTGTTCTAAATTCCTGGTTTGATAGTTCTATCATCTTTGTCATATCTGAGTCTGACTAATGCTTGCTCTGTTTCTTCAAACTTGATTTTTGTCTTTTAGTATGCTTGGTAAATTTTTTTTAGCCAGGCACAATATACTGCTTAAAAAGAACTGAAGTAAATAGGCCTTTAATGTGAGATTTTTTGTTTATCTAGTTAGGGTTTAGGCTGTGTTAACTATTTGCTATCATTGTACATTTAGAAGTTAAACTTTTCTCTAGCGTCTTTGCTTTGTCTCCCCTATTGTCTTTGGGTTTTCCTTGGAGAATTATTAAATATCATCTGAGGCACAGGGTTATTTCAGTTCTATTTCTGTATTATACATGAGCTCTATTGTGGTGGTGGGTGGGTAGTGGGACAACAATCTATATTTCCATGATTAGATCAAAGTCTTTTTAGTAATCCTGTACTACTGGGCTGTGACATTTACAAGTGCTTCTGAGGTTTTTGTTTGTTTGTTTGTTTTTCTTTTTAGGACAGTCAGGAAGGCTAAGAGGGTACTAGAGTTGGACATTTCGCTTCCTCCATGTGGAAGGTAGCAAAATCTGGAGGTGGATATTTTCCTTTTTCCCAAGTTGGTTAGACTTTGTAAAGCTCCAGTAGGTTACACTCCAGTAAAATAGCTTCTCTTGAGGGCGGCCCTTGTTAAGAAAAAAAAATACTCTGAGCATATTTTTAAATTGTTACTTTATCTCTTGTCTTACCAGAAGCATGAAGGGAATATTTTTTGGTCTTGACAGTGAGAATATAATAGAGCTCCTGGAGGTAAAACCAAGCTCCCTTAATCCCCACTAAGACTAGGCTGTCTGGAATTTTAAACTCTTAAACTTGTCCACACTAAGCTTCTAGGTAGTCATCATAAGGTTTTTTTTGTTTTTGTTTTTGTTTTTGTTTTCCCCCAGACTGGTTTCTGTGGAGGTTTCTGCTCATTGCTTTCCATTAGGGTAAGTTGTGATCCTCCATCTCTATCAGTCCATCTCTTCCAGTTTGGGGGCAGAGGTTTGCCCTGTGATATCAGGTCCCTGATGAATCTAAAAAGAGATTGATTTTCATTTTGTTCAGTTTTTTTTCTTGTTTTGTGAATGAGAAAGACATATCTCAACCTCCTTACATGCTAGGCTGGAAAACAGAAGTCCACTAATTCTTTTGTTACAGGTGTATATACTCCATTATATTAATATAATATAGTTTATACAAGGATTAGCCTATGTATGGTCATGTGTATTGTTTTGAATACTTTCCGATTACAAACAATGTAATTCTGATGTATTTAGATTCCTTTTTACAGCATTATATTCTGTTTTTCTTGCCATTTCTATATTTGTTTGCTTTATTGGCTAACATCTTTTGATTTATTAATTATTTCCCCATTTTATTCATTCTTTTGTTTATATGGAAGTTATTCTCTTTTTTATTGTGGTAAAAAAACCTTAAATTTACCATCTTAACCTTTTTCAAATGTACAGTTCAGTAGTGTTAAGTATATCTACATTGGTGTGTAACATATCTCTAGAACTTTTTTATCTTGTAAAACTGAATCTCTATACCCATTAAACTCTAATATTCTCTAATCTCTCCCTCTAACCCTTTGCAAACACCTTTCCACCTTCTGTTTCTATAATTTGATTACTTTAGATACCTCCTATGAATGGAATAATGCAGTATGTCTACCCTTGTGACTGCATTGTTTTGCTTAGCCTAATGTCCTCAAGGCTTATCCATGTGGTAGCATGTGATAGGATTTCCTTATTTTCTAAGCCTACATAATATTCCACTGTATGTGCATACCACATTTTCTTTATACATTTATCTGCTAACAGACATTTGTGTTGCTTCCATCTCTTGGTTATTGTGAAGAATTATGGAATAAACATGTGTGTTCAATTATTTCTTCAAGATCCTGCCTTGAATTATTTTGAATATATATGTATATGGAGTCTCACTCTGTCGCCCAGGCTGGAGTGCAGTGGTGTGACCTCTGCTTACTGCAACCTCCGCCTCCTGGGTTCAAGCAATTCTCCTGCCTCAGTCTCCTGAGTAGATGGGATTACAAGCACGTGCCACCACGCTTAACTAATTTTTCTATTTTTAGTATAGACGGGGTTTCAACATGTTGATCAGTCTGATCTCAAACTCCTGACCTCATGATCCACCCGCCTTGGCCTCCGAAAGTGCTGGGATTACAGGCATGAGCCACCATGCCAAGCCCTTGGGTATATTATTTTAATATGTTCCCCAATGTTCATGTTTTAGAAACTTAATCCCCAATTCAACAGTGTTGAGAGGTGTGGCCTTTGGGAGATGCTTAGGTCCTCAAGGCTCTACCCTCATGAATGGATTAATGCCCTTATAAAAGGGCTTGGTGGAGGGACTTTATCCCTTTTTTTTTCCCTTCTGCCTTCTGCCATGTGAGGAACATAACATTCTTCACCTTTGGAGTGTGCAGAATTCCAAGTGTCATCCTGGAAGCAGAGATCAGATTCTCACCAGACATCAAAGCTGCAAACACCTTGACTTCGGGCTCCGCAGCCTCCAGGACTGTGAGAAATAAATTTATCTTAATTATAAAATACACTGTTTCTGATATTCTGTTACAACACTACAAAATTTACCAAGGCAGAATATACATCCAAAAGTGGCATTACTGGATCACATGGTAATTTATATTATTTTTAATTTTTTGAGCAACATATATTCTGTTTTCCATAATGGTTACACCATTTCACATTCCCACTAGCAATGCACAAGGGTTCCAATTTGTCCACATCCTCAACACTTGTTGTTTTCTGTTCTTTTGATAGTGACCTTCCTAACATGTATGAGGTAATATCTCATTAAGGTTTTAATTTGTATTTCTCTTATGACTGCTGATGTTGACCATCTTTTCACATATTTGTTAGCCATTTGTACATCTTCTTTCATACTCTATTCTTACTTTTATAGTTTTTACCCTAGAAATTGTAAACTGCGTATTCAACATTTTCTTTATCTTTCTTGCATCTCAGGCCTTCTATCTTGTTCTCTTCCCCATCTAAATTGTATCCTTGAAATTGTATGTTTGAATTTATTTTAGTGAGGAATTACTGGTTACATATCTTTTTTTGGTTTAAAAATCATTATTCTCTTCTCATTCTTTAAAGGTGTTTTTAATGTGTAAAATTCTACTTTGACAGTTTATTTTTTCTTTTTATCAGCATAGTAAACATTTCTGATTACTTTTAAAGTCTTCTCTTTATCTTTGACATTTTGAAGTTCATGCTGTATCAAGGTGTGGATTTCTGTTTTATTCATCTTGTTTGGGAATCATTAGGTTTCTTGAATCTATTTATTGGTGGTTTTGATCACCAAACCTAACTTCTGGAAATTCTCTGCCATTATCTCATGAGTTATTTCTAACCTACTTTTTCTCTCCTCTCCTATTCAACTTCAATTGGACATGTGTTATATATTCTTATTCTGTCTTCCTGCTTTCTTACTCTCTTTTTTACATTTTCCACATTGTTTTTTGGATAGCATTTAAAAAAATTTCTTCAATTTTTGGGAGATCTTCCAAGATGGCTGAATAGGAACAGCTCCGGTCTGCAGCTCCCAGTGTGATCGACGCAGAAGATGGGTGATTTCTGCATTTCCAACTGAGGTACCAAGTTCATCTCATTGGGACTGGTTGGACAGTGGGTGCAGCCCATGGACAGTGAGCCAAAGCAGGGCGGGGCTTTGCCTTACCCAGGAAGTGCAAGGGCTTGGGGGATTTCCCTTTCCTAGCCAAGGGAAGCTGTGACAGACTGTACGTGGAGGAACGGTACACTTCCAGCCAAATATTGTGCTTTTCCCACAGTCTTAGCAACTGGCGCACCAGGGGATTCCATCCCATGCCTGGCTCGGTGGGTCCCACACCCAAGGAGCCTTGCTCACTGCTAGCACAGCAGTCTGAGATCAACCTGTGAAGCTGTAGCCTGGTGGGGGGAGGGGCATCGCCAATGCTGAGGCTTGAGTAGGTAAACAAACCTGCTGGGAAGCTCAAACTGGGTGGATCCCACTGCAGCTCAGCACAGCCTACTCTCTAGATTATACCACTGTGGGCAGGGCATAGCTGAATAAAAGGCAGCAGACAACCTCTGCGGACTTAAACATCCCTGTCTGATAGCTCTGAAGAGAGCAGTGGGTCTCGCTGCACAGTATTCGAGCTCCAATAATGGACAGACTGCCTCCTCAAGTGGGTCCCTGAACCCCGTGTAGCCTGACTGGGAGACTCCCCCCAGTAGGGGCTGACAGACACCTCATACAGGCAGGTGCCCCTCTGGGACAAAGCTTCCAAAGGAAGGATCAGGTAGCAATATTTGCCATTCTGCAATATTTACTGTTCTGCAGCCTCTGCTGGTGATACCCAGGCAAATAGGGTCTGGAATGGAACTCCAGCAAACTCCAACAGACCTGCAGTTGAGGGGACTGACTGTTAGAAGGAAAAGTAACAAACAGAAATGAGCAGCATCAACATCAACAAAAAGGACATCC
Source organism: Pan paniscus (assembly GCF_029289425.2). Taxonomy (NCBI): domain Eukaryota; kingdom Metazoa; phylum Chordata; class Mammalia; order Primates; family Hominidae; genus Pan; species Pan paniscus. The sequence goes on from NC_073272.2 coordinate 108,295,649, forward strand.
ACAACAAAACCCCACCTGTAGGTCACCAACATCAAATACCAAAGGTAGATAAAACCATAAAGATGGGGAGAGACCAGAGCAGAAAAGCTGAAAATTCCAAAAACCAGAGTGCTTCTTCTCCTCCAAAGGATCACAGCTCCTCGCCAGCAACGGAACAAAACTGGATGGAGAATGAGTTTGATGAGTTGACAGAAATAGGCTTCAGAAGGTCAGTAATAATAAACTTCTCCGAGCTAAAGGAGGATATTCTAACCCATCGCAAGAAAGCTAAAAACCTTGAAAATAGGTTAGACGAATGGCTAACTAGAAGAAATAGTGTAGAGAAGACCTTAAATGACCTGATGGACCTGAAAACCACAGCATGAGAAGTTTGTGATGCATGCACAAGCTTCAATACCTGATTTGGTCAAGTAGAAGAAAGGATATCAGTGACTGAAGATAAAATTAATGAAATAAAGTGAGAAGACAAGATTAGAGAAAAAAGAGCAAAAAGAAATGAAAAAAGCCTCCAAAAAACATGGGACTATGTGAAAAGAACAAATCTACATTTGATCGGTGTACCTGAAAGTGACGGGGAGAATGGAACCAAGTTAGAACACACTCTTCAGGATATTATCCAGGAGAACTTCCCCAACCTAGCAAGGCAGGCCAACATTCAAATTCAGGAAATACAGAGAACACCACAAAGATACTCCTTAAGAAGAGCAACCCCGAGATACATAATTGTCGGATTTACCAAGGTTGAAATGAAGGAAAAAATGTTAGGGGAAGCCAGAGAGAAAGGTTGGGATACCCACAAAGGGAAGCCCATCAGACTAACAGCGGATCTCTTGGCAGAAACCCTATAAGCCAGAAGAGAGTGAGGGCCAATATTCAACATTCTTAAAGAAAAGAATTTTCAACACAGAATTTCATATACAGCCAAACTAAGCTTCATAAGTGAAGGAGAAATAAGATCCTTTACAGACAAGCAAATGCTGAGAGATTTTGTCACCACCAGGCCTGCCCTACAAGAGCTCCTGAAGGAAGCACTAAACATGGAAATTAACAAACGGTACCAGCCACTGCAAAAACATGTCAAATTGTAAAGATCATCGATGCTATGAAAGAAACTGCATCAATTAATGGGCAAAATAACCAGCAAACATCATAAAGACAGGATCAAATTCACACATAACAATATTAACCTTAAATGTAAATGAACTGAATGCCCCAATTAAAAGACACAGACTGGCGAATTGGATAAAGAGCACACCCATCAGTGTGCTGTATTCAGGAAACCCATCTCACATGCAGAGACACACATAGGCTCAAAATAAAGTGATGGAAGAAGATCTACCAAGCAAATGGAAAGCAAAAAAAGCAGCAGTTGCAATCCTAGTCTCTGATAAAACACACTTTAAAGCAACAAAGATCAAAAGAGACAAAGGCCATTACATAATGGTAAAGGGATCAATTCAACAAAAAGAGCTAACTATCCTAAATATATATTCACCCAATACAGGAGCACTCAGATTCATAAAGCAAGTTCTTAGAGACCTACCAAGAGACTTTGACTCCCACACAATCATAATAGGAGACTTTAACACTCCACTCTCAATATTAGACAGATCAATGAGACAGAAAGTTAACAAGAATATCCAGGACCTGAACTCAGCTCTGCACCGAGTGGACCTAATAGACATCTACAGAACTCTCCACCCCAAATCAACAGAATATACATTCTTCTCAGGACACATTGCACTTATTCTAAACTTGACCATATAATTAGAAGTAAAGCACTCCTCAGCAAATGTAAAAGAAGAGAAATCACAACAAACTGTCTCTCAGACCACAGTGCAATCAAATTAGAATTCAGGAGTAAGAAATTCACTCAAAACCACACAACTACATGGAAACTGAATAACCTGCTCCTGAATGACTACTGGGTAAGTAACAAAATTAAGGCAGAAATAAAGATGTTCTTTGAAACCAATGAGAACAAAGACACAACATACCAGAATCTCTGGGACACATTTAAAACAGCATGTAGAGTGAAATTTATAGCACTAAATGCCCACAAGAGAAAGCAGGAAAGATCCAAAATCAACACCCTAACATCACAATTAAAAGAACTAGAGAAGCAAGAGCAAACAAATTCAAAAGCTAGCAGAAGGCCAGAAATAACTAAGATCAGGGCAGAACCGAAGGAGATAGAGACATGAAAAAACCCTCAAAAAATCAATGAATCCAGGAGCTGGTTTTTTGAAAAGATTAACAAAATAGACCACAAGACTAATAAAGAAGAAAAGACAGAGGAATCAAATAGATGCAAAAAAAAAAAAAGATAAAGGGGATATCACCACCAATCCCACAGAAATACAAACTACCATCAGAGAATACTATAAACACCTCTACGCAAATAAACTAGAAAATCTAGAAAAATGGATGAATTCCTGGACACACACACCCTTCCAAGACTAAACCTGGAAGAAGTTGAATCTCTGAATAGACCGATAGGTTCTAAAATTGAGACAATAATTAATAGCCTATTAACCAAAAAAAGTCCAGGTCCAGACAGATTCACAGCCGAATTCTACCATTGGCACAAAGAGGAGCTGGTACCATTCCTTCTGAAACTATTCCAATCAAAAGAAAAAGAGGGCATCCTCCCTAACTCATTTTATGAGACCAGCATCATACTGATACCAAATCCTGGCAGAGACACAACGAAAAAGAAAATTTTAGAACAATATCCCTGATGAACTTCGATGCAAAAATCCCCAATAAAATACTGGCAAACCGAATCCAGCAGCATATCAAAAAGCTTACCCAGGATCAAGGTGGCTTCATCCCTGGGATGCAAGGCTGGTTCAACATATGCAAATCAATAAATGTAATCCATCACATAAACAGAACCAATGACAAAAACCACATGATTATCTCAATAGATGCAGAAAAGGTCTTTGACAAAATTCAACAGCGCTTCTTGCTAAAAACTCTCAAAAAACTAGGTATTCATGGAACATATATCAAAATAATAAGAGCGATATATGACAAACCCACAGCCAATATCATACTGAATGGGCAAAAACTGGAAGCATTCCCTTTGAAAACCAGAACAAGACAAGGATGCCCTCTCTCACCACTCCCATTCAACAGAGTGTTGGAAGTTCTTGCCAGGGTAGTCAGGCAAGAGAAAGAAATAAAGGGAATTCAATTAGGAAAAGAGGAAGTCAAATTGTCCCTGTTTGCAGATGACATTACTGTATATTTAGGAAGCCCCATTGCCTCAGCCTCAAATCTCATCAAAGTCTCAGGATACAAAATCAACGTGCAAAAATCACAAGCATTCCTATGCACCAATAACAGACAAACAGAGAGCCAAATCTCAGAAGTAACACCACACATTTACAACCATCTGATCTTTGACAAACCTGAAAAAAACCAGCAATGGGAAAGGATTCCCTATTTAATAAATTGTGCTGGGAAAACTGGCTAGCCATATGTAGAAAGCTGAAATTGAATTCCTTCCTTACACCTTATACAAAAATTAACTCAAGATGCATTAAAGACTTAAATGTTAGACCTAAAACCATAAAAATGCTAGAAGTAAACCTAGGCAATACCATTCAGGACATAGGCATGGGCAAACACTTCATGACTAAAACACCAAAAGCAATGGCAACAAAAGCCAAAATAGACAAATGTGATCTAATTAAACTAAAGAGCTTCTGCACAGCAAAAGAAACTATCATCAGAGTGAACAGGCAACCTACGGAATGGGAGAAAATTTTTGCAATCTACCCATCTGACAAAAGGCTAATATCCAGAATCTACAACTTAAACAAATGTACAAGAAAAAAAAAACAACCACATCAAAAAGTGGGCAAAGAATATGAACAGACACTTCTCAAAAGAAGACATTTATGCAGCCAATAGACACATGAAAAATGCTCATCATCACTGGTCATCAGAGAAATACAAATCAAAACCACAATGAGATACCGTCTCACGTCAGTTAGAATGGCGATCATTAAAAGTCAGGAAAAAACAGACGCTGGAGAGGATGTGGAGAAATAGGAACACTTTTACACTGTTAGTGGGAATGCAAATTAGTTCAACCATTGTGGCAGACAGTGTGGTGATTCCTCAAGGATCTAGAACTAGAAATACCATTTGACCCAGCAATCCCATTACTGGGTATATACCCAGAAGATTATAAATCATGCTACTATAAAGACACATGCACACGTGTGTTTATTGCAGCACTATTCACAATAGCAAAGACTTGGAACCAAACCAAATCTCCGTCAATGATACACTGGATTAAGAAAATGTGGCACATATACACTATGGAATACTATGCAACCATAAAAAAAAGAATGAGTTTCATGTCATTTGCAGGGACATTGATGAAGCTGGAAGTCATCATTCTCAGCAAACTATCACAAAGACAGAAAAGCAAACACCACATGTTCTCACTCATAGGTGGGAGTTGAACAATGAGAACACTTGGACACAGGGCAGGGAATATCACACACCGGGGCCTGTTGGGGATGGGGGTCTGGGGGAGTGATAGCATTAGGAGGAACACCTAATGTAAATGACGAGTTGATGGGTGCAGCACACCAACATGGCACATGTATACATATGTAACAAACCTGCACGTGGTGCACATGTACCCTAGAACTTAAAGTATAATAATAAAAAAAAGAAAATTTCTTGAATTTTTTTTTTTACAGATATCTAATTCTGTCTTTGGCTTTATTTGATCTGCTGTTAAATCTGTCCATTGAGTTTATAATCTCATTTACTATATTGTTAATGTTTTGAATTTCTATTTTTTTAAAAATTGCCATGTTCATTACTTATTTTTTTTTCATGTTTCCTTCATTTTTTTAATTATTATTATACTTTAAGTTTTAGGGTACATGTGTGGGATCATTTCTATAGTTTGTTCATTACTTATTTTTAAACATTTCTCATTTTTGTAATATATTAAGTATACTTGCTTTATGTTCTCTGTCTTATAATTTCAAGATTTGAACTTTAGTTTTGTTTTTTTTTTTTGGTTTGATTCTCTTGTTTCTTTTCTGCTGTCTTTTATGGTGCTTTCTTCTTAACCATTTGAGCATAGAGACTTTTGACTATCAGTCACTTACTTGCTTTGAATGTTCATCAGTGGAGATTAAATGATGCTTAGGTGAGTACCTACAGAAAATGTTTGGGTTATATATTTGAGATGTGTGGGGATACCAATAGTCTAAAACCACTTTAATTAATTTTCTGTTTGAGTTTTTGGATATTCTTGGTAAAAAATGTTGTATATGTAAACCTACTTGAAGCTTTCTTCTGTTTATGAGTTCTCAGGAATTATTTTTCTATCATCACTTAGCACCAAGATTCAAGATAATCCATTTTCTTTTTGGTCCCCTTCAGAAGCCAGTTTATATGTGGATTACTCTTAAATAAGCTTCAAACATCAGAGATTCCAAATTTATGGAAGAATTTTTAAATTCATTTCTCACTTTAGGGGTTCCTCAACTTTGTCTTCTGTTCCCCAAATCCTTTAAGTCTTCAAAAAGTAATGCTTAATTTCATCTAGTTTGGCAAGTGTTATTAACATAAAAGCTTCAGGGCTGTACTTAACTTTCTGGGTAGCTATCCTTTTCATTTAATCCCTGGCCTAACAATTCCTCACTTTTTGTCAGTTCATAAAAGGTGTTAACAATCTTTTGAAAAATATTTGACCCATTATTTTTGTTGTTTTTCAGATAGAAGATCAGTCTGAGCATGTAGTCTGTCATGCTGCTTTCAAGAGGACAAGAAAAATGTGGTTTATATGTTTTACTATATTTTGTGTGCACCAAAAATATTGTACTATTTTTTTGGTGGTAGACATATTTTTATTTTGTGGTAGTCATGGTTGACAATACGGTTGATACAGAAGGACTAGAAACAATATATCAATAATGAAAAACAAATAAATTCCATTATAATTGCTATTATCAACTTTTTTTCCTCTCTCCTTGAAGATCAGATTACAAGAGTTAACTCTGAATTCATTCAGCATTATTCATTGCTTCCTTTTTATTTTTATTTTTATTATACTTTAAGTTCTAGGGTACATGTGCACAACGTGCAGATTTGTTACATATGTATACATGTGCCATGTTGGTGTGCCGCACCCATTAACTCGTCATTTACATTAGGTATATCTCCTAATGCTATCCCTCCCCCCTCCCCTCACCCTATGACAGGCCCCTGTGTGTGATGTTCCCTTTCCTGTGTCCTAGTGTTCTCATTGTTGAATTCCCACCTGTGAGTGAAAACATGCGGTGTTTGGTTTTTTGTCCTTGTGATAGTTTACTGAGAATGATGGTTTCCAGCTTCATCCATGTCCCTACAAAGGACATGCACACGTATGTTTATTGCGGCACTATTCACAATAGCAAAGACTTGGAACCAACCAAAATGTCCATCAATGATAGACTGGATTAAGAAAATGTGGCACATATACACCATGGAATACTATGCAGCCATAAAAAGGATGAGTTCATTGCTTCATTTTAAAAAAGAAAGCCTTCAAAGACATCTTTACTTACCAGTGTACTTGAAGAAATGTTATCAAAACCTTCAGCGTTATCTTTCTGCAGAGCTGAGATAAAATGGAACACACTTTGGCAATTTCTATAGATTATAGGGCTCAGTATTTCAAAGTGTATACACAAAGGTGTATTGTGATGAGTGAATTATCTCTATCACCTGATTAAAGATTTGTCTTTCTTTGTGATAAGGGGAGAATCAACTTCTTTTGGCAGTGATGCTTTGAAAATATGGAATGGCCTATATTCTGCACTGTTATTTTTAGGGTATAATATTCTTTAGTGATATAATAATTTTCAAAGTCCTGAATTTTTTTTCTACAAAAAGTTAAGTTGTCAGATTCTTGTCAAACAATGCCATAATTTGAAGTAAAAGAAAGTAATTCTCAGTTAATCTTTACAATTTCTGAATTTATGACATTTTTTGCTTTTTATTTATATTGAGTTCCCCAAATATTTTATTTATTTTTAAAATTTATTTATTTATTTAAAATTTTTGTGGGTATATAGTAGGTGTACATATTTATGGGTTACATGAGATATTTTGATACAGGCATGCAATGCATAATAATCACATCAGGGTAAATGGGGTTATCAATCACCTCATGCGTTTATCCTTTGTGCTACAAATAATCCAATTATACTCTTTTATTTATTTAATAATGTACAATTAAATTATTTTTGACTATAGTCACTCTGTTGTGCTGTCAAATGCTAGGTCTTATTCATTCTTTCTGTTTTTTTGTACTGAATAAACATCCCCACCTCCCCCTCACTCCCCTAAATCTTAATAAAAACTTTCATTATGCCTTTACATTATAGAAAAGCATTTCATATACTGTTACAATATACAATTTCTGCTAATTTATACTAAGCATAGGGAATTTCTATTAATAGTTAACAATATTTTTTTGACATTTGTGGATAGCTATGATACTATTCAGAAATGAAGTTATATTCATTTAAATGTTATTTTAGACATAAATGAAGTAAATTTCAAAGAAAAATAATTTAATGTTTTGAAAGATCCAAAATCAATGCTAAGATTTCCAAATCTGAAATAAACACCATCATTATATAATATCATAATTTATATAATGCGAATGATGAAATCAACCTTGTATTCATTTCTGTCAACCACCTCATACTTACAGATAAGGCTTTTAATACTCCCACAAGTCAAAAGCACAATATTCAAGTATTACAGAATTTGCAAAATATTAAGAATTGTTAAAATGTCTGATTCAGATGAATTTGTTCACCTCTAAAACAAAATACAAATATCATTTTAATTAGGCCACAAACTGGAGTTCTAATTCTTCTACCTCTGTGCTAAAACTGTCTTTTTGAGATTTTTGAGTATGCATTTTTTTCAGTAGTGGCTTTAATTCTAACAAATTTCTGATCTCAATTATGGCATTAAAACTTGGAGACAGGGTAGTTACAAAGAATTCTATTTTTGATGCAACCAAAGGCTAATCTATCACTGTTGGTGCTTCCAGTAGCACTTCTCAACTACTATCTTGATTGTTTTACTGTCGAGTTTAAAAACCTTCAGTTTCTCTTCAATAACAAAATGATAAAGTAAAACTCCCTACATACAAAAAAGACCCTTCACAGTCAGTCCTAATCTGCTCTCCAGCCTCCTTTCCTATCATTTCCTCTATTTCTATCTCATTCTCCCATGCTGCAACCATACATATCTTTCTTTTCATTGACACCAAGGCAACTCATTAATTTTTAACACCCAACTCAGGCATTATCTCCTCTGTGAAACCTTGCCTAACTTCGCCAGGCATAGTTAAGTTATTACTTCACTGTTAGTACTGGAAATTCAGGCTGCTTTAACAAATAGGCTCCCAAATTTTATCACACATTAGCACTGTATAAATATTTTTGTCTTTGTCTTTTAATAGTTGTGAAAGATTTTTCAGGTTGGTGAGATGGTGAGATAGCTGTCTTCTATCTAGTCATTCAAGACCTAAGCTGAGAAAGCACTCCAATCTTTAAAACAGGGCTTTTAAGTTGCCTTGAATGTTGGCACCCCAGGCATACAGAAGGGGAAAAGAGAACAGAGGAGCATGCATGGGAGGTTTTAAAACCCAGATCTGGAAATGAGGTACACCATTTCTGTTCTCATTTCGCTGGAGACAGCTTATTCACCTGGCCACATATAATTGCATTAGAGATTAGAATGTAGTATGGTTGTGTGCCCAAGAAAGGGAGAAAAATGGTGGAGAACTGTGATTTCTGCTATACCCATCTAGGAGGTTCTCATAATACTACTTAAGCACATTTCCATTTGTAATATGATTATCATTTTATGTATCTATCTCCCTCATTGATCTATTACTAAATTGTGGGTTTCTTGAGAACTGGGACTTTAGTCAATATTCATAATTTATTCCATCAATTAATGTTCATTAAATGTCCTCTGTGTGCCAGTGTATCTGTGTTATTATATATGAGCTCTATTGTTGCTACCATACCTATTATAATGTTCAATGGATGCTTATTAAATAAATAAGTAAATAAATAAAAAATAAACACCTGTATGAATTAGTGAATGAATATTGATATTACCATAATTGGGTTTTAGTGGTGCAGTGCTATGGTCCTCTCTTGTTAAAAAATTAACCCTGTCACTTGAATTGATACCTTCTTTCCTTCTACAAAAAATTCATTTTAGCACTGTAATAACACTCTTTTCTGTGGTGGTGTCCATATTTCCAAATTAATTAGTTAACTAAGCTTAAAATATTATAGTGCAAGGAATAGCGATTTTTTGGTAAAGAGACATATAAAAATTATTTTAGGACTTGCAAGACACGTATAGTCTCTGTTGCAACTATTCAACTCAGACTTTGGAATATATGGGCTGATTTGGCCCATAGAAGACCATAGTTTGCCAACTTCTGTTATAGTGTAATATACGCTAAAATGTAGAAATCACTGGATATTTTTATTACCCAGAAAAGTGTAAATAATGTCAAATTGGCTTTAATGATGACTTGGAAAGCCCTTATAAAGAATGATGTTGGACAAGATGACATAGACTACATTTTCTCTGTTTCTATCTAAATATAACTAAATACAATCATAAAGAATATCCAAAAGGTGGAAAAAATGGTGGATTGGCTAACTCAGAATTTGGAGAAGGACACTGCAGTGAGCTCCTTGGGTCTTATCTTTATATCCCAAGTAGCCTGAACTGTGTGCTGAAGTGCTCTGCAATGTAGAAAAACCAACAGGTGTAGACAAACTACCCAATAAGTAAAAACAAAAAACATTTGCTCTCTCTGGCCAAATGGGAAACCCAGCAGGGACTTACTAGGAAGAAATATACTTGCTGGTAGAAGCAGGTCTACCCATTAGAAGCAGTGGCAAAAATGGACTGACCCTGGTGGTGTTAGCCCACCTTACATCCCTCACCTGCCAGCTGAAGTGGACCCAATCTGCCTACAGCAGTAATAGCAGAACTTGGTCAGGACAACTCACCTCACATCCAATACTAAGAGGCAGCAAGTGGGCCCCTTTGCCCACAGTAGAGGCACTAGCATGCCTGATGTCTCCTGGGTTTTATCCAGCAGCAGAATATAACCCAGGGATATTGTATCCTGACTCTCCTTTGAATGGCAGAAAGCCACACAGGCTCAGCAGCTTCTGGCCCCTCCACCTAGTGTCAGAAGGTGGTCCATGTAGGTACTTTCCTCCCCTAGAGGCAAAAGCAGAAATAATAGTGGGAAGCCCACTGGCAGGCATCCAGTGATGGGGGAACAGGTCAGGAGAAAAACTTTTCATCTTGTGGGTCTGGTATCTCCATTCCACACCTAATGATACCAGATGGCACCAGCAAGGATCCAGCAGGAACCTGAGTGGAGCTAGAAGGAAACTGACCAGAATAGGACCATAAGAACTCAGAAAACTAAATGACATTGGGACTACAGACCACAAAAGTAGGCCAGAACCTATGTACTAAACCTAAACAAGGTGACTGCTTGCTAAAATAGAAGATCTATACAGCATTGAGTTTCCTAATATCCAAAATATACACAATATAATAGAAATTCACCCATCATACCAAGATCCAGGCAAATCACAACTGGAATTAAAAAAATTAATTAATGGCAATACTGAAGTTAATCAGAAGTTGGAAATATCTGATGAATATTTTAAAGTAGCCACCATAACATTGCTTCAACAGTAGTTAGAGATTACTTCATTTTTAAAATATTTTATTTGATTTTATTTTAAGTTCTGGGATACATGTGCAGGACATGCAGGTTTGTTACATAGGTAAATGTGGGCCATGGTGGTTTGCTGCACCTATCAACACATCACCTAGGTATTAAGCCCAGGATGCATTAGCTATTTTTCCCGATGCTCTCCATGCCCCCGCCCCCCACCTGACAGTCCCCAGTGTGTGTTGTTCCCCTTCCTTTGTCCATGCATTCTCATTGTTCAGCTCCCACTTATAAGTGAGAACATGCAGTGCTTGGTTTTCTGTTCCTGTGTTAGTTTGCTGAGGATAGTGGCTTCCAGCTCCATCCGTGTCCCTGCAAAGGACATGATCTCACTCCCTCCTATGGCTGCATAGCACTCCATGGTGTATATGCACCACACCTTCTCCATACAGTCTATCATTGATGTGCATCTGGGCTGATTCCATGTCTTTGCTATTGTGAATAGTGCTGCAACGAACATACTCGTGCATGTATCTTTATAACAGAATGATTTATATTCCTTTGGGTATATACCCAGTAATGAGATTGCTGGGTCAAATGGTATTTCCACTTCTAGATCTTTGAGGAATCGCCACACTGTTTTCCACAATGGTTGAACTAATTTACATTCCCACCAACAGTGTAAAAGTGGTCCTGTTTCTCCACAGCTTTGCCAGCATCTATTGTTTCTTGACTTTTTAATAAGTGCCATTCTGACTGGCATGAGATGGTATCTCATTGTGGTTTTTGATTTGCATTTCTCTAAGGATCAGTGATGTTGGGCTTTTTTTCATATGTTTTTTGGCCACATGAATGTCTTCTTCTGAGAAGTATCTGTTCATATCCTTTACCCAATTTTTGATGGCGTTGTTTGTTTTTCTCTTGTAAATTTGTTTACGTTCCTTGTAGATTCTGGATATTAGACCTTTGTCAGATGGATAGATTGCAAAATTTTCTCCCATTCCATAGATTGTCTGTTCACTCTGATGATAGTTTCTTTTGCCATTCAGAAGCTCTTTAGTTTGGATCCCATTTGTCAATTTTTGCTTTCATTGCAATTCCTTTTGATGTTTTCATCATTAATTCTTTGCCGGTGCCTGTGTCCTCAATGGTATCACCTGGATTTTCTTCTAGAGTTTTTATAGTGTGGAGTTTTACTTTTAAGTTTTTAACCCATCTTGAGTTAATTTTTTATAAGGTGCAAGGAAGGGGTCCAGCTTCAATTTTCTGCATATGGCTAGCCAGTTTTCCCAGCACGATTAATTAAATAGGGAATCTTTCCCCATTGCTTGTTTTTGTCCAGTTTGTTGAAGATCAGATGGTTGTAGATGTGTGGATTTATTTCTGAGCTCTCTATTCTGTTCCATTGGTCTATGTGTCTGTTTTGGTATCAGTACCATGTTGTTTTTGTAGTATATTTTGAAGTTGGTTTATTAGTCAGCGTTCTCTAGAGGGACACACATATGTATATAAAGGGGAGTTTAGTAAGTATTAACTCACATGATCACAAGGTCCCACAATAGGCCATCTACATGCTGAAGAGCAATGAGAGCCAGTCTGAGTTCCAAAACTGAAGAACTTGGAGTCCTATGTTTGAGGGCAGGAAGCACCCAGCACGGGAGAAAGATGTAGGCTGGGAGGCTAGGCTAGTCTCTCTTTTTCACATTTTTTGGCCTGCCTCCCTGGCAGTTGATTAGATTTTGCCAGCCCAGATTAAGGGTGGGTCTGCCTTTCCCAGTCCACTGACTCTAATGTTAATCTCCTTTGGCAACGCACTCACAGACACACCCAGGATCAATATTTTGTATCTTTCAATCCAATCAAGTTGGCATTCAGTATTAGCCATCAGAAGTACACTTCTTGTCAACTTAAACCCATGCAAATCTCCTGATATCATACATAATCTTCAGATAAAGACAATAATAAGGTCATAATTACACCTAACATGATACAACTATCCTTCATACAACCGGAAAAGCACCAATTCCCAACCCAAATAGTATTTCATAAAGTTAACAATACTTACATGCTGATGTGAATTCAATAAATCTTATGTCACATGATAAAGGAGAAAAAAATAAAATGAAGTTATTTTCTTAGTACAAGTGTATACATGCACAAACATGTTTTTAACAAAAGAAGGAGGAAATACTCATGACAATTACAGTCCTCGTTTCTGTAGCTGGTCATGTGGTAGTAGCTGGTAGTGATGACTACCTTCTTCTACTACCCATTCTGTATTCCCTTTGCTTTCAGTAAGCACCTTAGCAGGTCGTGTTTTTTGTTTTTGTTCGTTTGTTTGTTTTTTCTTTTTCTTCCTGATTGAGTGACCCAAACTTTCATTCCAAGGGTCTGGGCCATTTGTAGTCCTGCCTGGATTGGGCTGTTGTGGTTTCCCATTGACCTTAATCACAGAGCATGGTAATACTAAGAGATGCCCTAATGGATCTCCTGTATTCCATGCATGCTCTTCCTTGCCTCTGTTGTGGAGTAGTAGACTGATTTCATCTTGATAGTCTGGGTCAATCAACCCAGCCAACACTGCAACTCCCTTCATAGCCTGTTGACTTAAAGGTAGAAGGAACCCAAATTGTCCAGGTGACAATCTTAACTTCTGGTTTAATGGAGTCGTTGTTGTGTATCCTAGTGGCAGCTTTCCCCACTCTGGAACTAAGACCATTAGGTCAGCAGAATGTAATGTCCTGGAAACAGGAAACAATTTTGCTAGGGTATCATCAGGAATGATGGTGAGTGGTGCCACTTCTACTTCCACCCCTTGATTCCTGGACCCATGAATCCTGGCTATGGGAGAAACAGTACCATATACTGGATGCTGATTCAGGGCATACAAGGTCTTCTGGAGAACTTTGCCCCTGTCCTGCAAAGTATTCTCACCTAGGTGGCATTGTAATTGTGACTTCAAAATACCATTCCACCACTCTATCAATCCAGCTGCTTCAGGCTCATGGAGAACATGGTAAGATGAATGAATTCCATGAGCATGAGCCCATGGCCACACTTCTTTATCCGTAAAGTAAGTGTCTTGGTCAGAGGCAATGCTATGTGGAATACCATGATGGTGGATAAGGCATTCCATGAGTCCACAGATGGTAGTCTTGGCAGAAGCATTGCATACAGGATAGGCAAACCTATATCCAGAGTAAGTGTCTATTGCAGTGAGGACAAATGTCTACCCATTCCGTGATGGAAGAGGTCCAATGTAATCAACCTGCCACCAGGTAGCAGGCTGATCACCCCAAGGAATGGTGCCATACTGAGGGCTCAGTGTTGGTCTCTGCTGCTAGCAAATTGGATATTCAGCTGTGGTCATAGACAGGTCAGCCTTGGTGAGTGGAAGTCCATGTTGCTGAGCCCATGTGTAACCTCCATCCCTGCCACCATGGCCACTTTGTTCATGGGTCCATTGGGCGATGACAGGAGTGACTGGGGAAAGAGGCTGAGTGGTGTCCACAGAATGGGTCATCCTATCTATTTGATTATTAAAATTCTCCTCTGCTGAGCTTACCTGTTGGTGAGCACTCACATGGCATACAAATATCATCATGGTTTTTGACCACTCAGAGAAGTCCATCCACATACCTTTTCCCCAAATTTATTTGTCACCAATTTTCCAATCATGCTTCTTCCAAGTCACTGATCATCCAGTCAAACCATTGTCCACAGCCCACGAATCAGTATATAATCACACATCTGGCCATTTCTCTTCCATGCAAAGTGCACAACCAGGTGTACTGCTAGAAGTTGTGCTCTCTGGGAAGATTTCCCTTCACTGCTATCCTTCAGGGATGTCCTAGCAAGGGGTTGTAGTGCTGCAGCTGTCCAATTTCAGGTGGTTCCTGCATATCGTGCAGAACCATCTGTGAACTAGGCCCTAGTCTTCTCTTCCTCTGTCGACTGATCATAGGGAACTCCCCATGAGGCCATCGGTGCAGGCTGGGGAAGAGAAGGCAGGGTGGCAGGAGTGGAGACCATGGCATTTGAGCCACTTCCTCATGTAACTTACTTGTGCCTTCAGAAACTGCTTGAGCCCAATCACGTATATACCACTTACATTTGATGATGGAATGCTGCTGTGCATGACCCACTTTATGGCTAGATGGATCAGAAAGGACCCACTTCATTATAGGCAGTTCACCACCCCTGTGTCTCTCAGGTCCTTGATGGTGGCACTAATCTCTGCAATACCTCCAGGGATACGATATTGTTTTTGATTTATGATTTTTCTAGGTAGAGGCAGTACTCATGGTTTTCTTTTGGTCTTTCCTACTATAGTAGCCCTCACCCTACCAGTCAGGGAGCCAATGTGGGGGTTCTGCCAGCTGCTGAGTATGTCTATGTCAGTTATGCATTCTGGCACTGGGGAAATGACCACAGGATGAGTCCAGGTACCCACTGGACCCACTGTAAGTCAGATCTGAGCTAAAACTCCATTCATTACCTGGCCTCCATCAGCCCCTACTTTAACTGGAGGACCACAATGACGTTTTGGGTCCCCTGGAATCAATGTCAGCTCAAAGCCAGTGTCCAGCAGTCCTTGAAATGTCTGATCATTTCCCTTTCCCCAGTGCACAATTACCCCGGTAAAAGGCTAGAGGTCTTCTTGGGGAAGAATGGGAGAAAGATTCACTGCATAAATTATCAGTAACATAGTGGGGTCCTTCCTCAAGGGAACCCAGTCTCCCCTTCATTCAAGGGGTTCTGGGTCTGTAAAGTGGCTCAAGTCTAGAAATTGATTGATGGGCCATGATTCTCTGTTTTTTTTTTAATTCAAATTAGTCTTTTGTCCATTCAACATAGAAGTTTTCTGCTTATATAAATTAAGTAGAATGCAGTAGGCTTCCTATCAATTTCACTTTTAGGAACACTGTGCGTGATTAATTAGCCAATGCCAGCACTCCACATGAATCAGACTATTCTGATTGCTGCTTTGCCTCTGCTGTCCATTACCGTAGCTAGCCCACCATGCCTTTGATGGTTGAGTGCTGCCACTTGGCCGCTGCTACCTCAGGATGCAATTATTCCCATTGTATTTAAATTTTGTAGTTGAGTGACTGTGGTTCCCACCATTAGATCTGACATGCAGGGAAGAGCAATTACAGGGCTCTTCAAAGATAAAGGAGCTGCCCTCACAAATCTATTTCACAAGGCATTGGTCAAGGGTATCTCTTCTTGATCCTCCCACCTGGAATGAGTTGGTCTAAAGTGACTAATCCACTCCACCATCCTAATCTCCCTAAGCCTTTGGATCCCTTCCTCTACATGAAACCAAGGGAGATCAGGCATTTCCAGCTCATTCACAATGGGCCATCTTTTAATCCGCATTTCAGCTAACCAAGCAAATAAGCTATTGGAACCTTTTTTTAACTCCCTGAGCTGCAAGATTAAATGCAGAGTCCCTACTTAGTGAGTCCAAGTCAATAAATTCAGCCTGATCCAACTCTATGTTCCTTCCACCATTATCTCATACCCTTAATATCCGTTCCCATGCCTGTTCTCCAGATTTCTGTTTACATAAATTAGAAAACTCAAGCAGTTATTTTCGAGTGTAGTGTACCTCCTCACAGGTCACACTCTCAATCTCACCTCCAGGGGCCCGCCAGGACTTTAGTTTAGTTATAGGTCTGGAAGCAAACAGGGGTGTTGGGGGTGGCTTCTGAGAATCAACGTTATCTTGGCTGACTACTGCCTCAGGGGAGGCCATCACTCTTGCCTCACGCAGCACAGGGTTTATCTCCTCAGACAAAAGTGTCAAGGTTGATGGCAGCATGGGCTGGAGAGGGGATGTTGCCACTACTGGGGATGGGGGAGCTGTTTCTTCTGGCAAAAAAAGGTTCATCAGAGTTTACAAACTCAGTGTACCCACCTTCATCAGGGTCCTCCCACAAGTCCTCATTCCAAGTTTCAGGGTCCCATTCTTTTCCAATCAATGCCCTCACTTTAACAGTAGACACCTGGTGAGGCTGTGCATGCACCTTTCATTGCAGGTCAGCCACTTGCATGATAAGAGCTTGTGTATGTTTTTCCACAATTTCAGCTCTTTCTCTACAGGAGATAAGGTTCTCACTCAGGGCAGTCTTAGCAGATTTGAGGCTCAGTATTTGCCTCTGAAGTTGTGAGGTAGAGTCCCTGAGTTCGTCATTTTCTTCATCATTTGGTCCAATGAACTTAGGAGGAACCAATCAGCTTCATTATGTTCCTTGGTTCTCCACATATGGTCAATTATCTCTTGTTGGTGTATAGGAAAGCTCGTGATTTTTGCACATTGATTTTTTATCCTGAGACTTTGCTGAAGCTGCTTATCAGCATAAGGAGCTTTTGGGCTGAGACGATGCGGTTTTCTAGATATAGGATTATGTCATCTGAAAACACAGACAGATTGAATTCCTCTCTTTCTATTTGTATGCCCTTTATTTCTTACTCTTTCCTGATTGCCCTGGCCAAAACTTCCAACAGTATGTTGAATAATAGTGGTTAGAGAGGGCATCCTTGTCTTTGCAGGTTTTCAAGGGGAATGCTTCCAGCTTTTGCCCATTCAGTATTATATTGGTGGTGGGTTTGTCATAAATGGCTCTTATTATTTTGTTAATTTTTTGTTATTATACTTTAAGTTACGGGATACATGTGCAGAACGTGCAGGTTTGTTACATAGGTATACACGTGCCATGGTAGGTTGCTGCACTGCATCAACCTGTCATCTACATCAGCATTTCTCCTAATGCTATCCCCTCCTCTAGCCCCACACCCGCAGACAGGCTCCAGTGTGTGATGTTCCCCTCCCTGTGTCCATGTGTTCTCATTGTTCAACCCCCACTGATGAGTGAGAACATGCGGTGTTTGGTTTTCTGTTCCTGTGTTAGTTTGCTGAGAATGATGGTTTCCAGCTTCATCCATGTCCCTGCAAAGGACGTGAACTCATTCTTTTTTTAATGGCTGCATAGTATTCCATGGTGTATATGTGCCATATTTTCTTTATGCAGTCTATCATTGATGGGCAATTGGGTTGGTTCCAAGTCTTTGCTATTGTGAACAGTGCCACAATAAATATATGTGTGCATGTGTCTTTATAGTATAATGATTTATAACCCTTTGGGTATATACCCAGTAATGGGATTGCTGGGTCAAATTGTATATCTAGTTCTAGATCCTTAAGGAATTCCCACATTGTCTTCCACAATGGTTGAACTTACACTCCCATTGAAAGCATAAAAGCATTCCTATTTCCCCACATCTTCTCCAGCATCTATTGTTTCCTGACTTTTTAATAATTGCCATTCTAACTGGTGTGAGATGGTATCTCATTGTGGTTTTGATTTGCATTTCTCTAATGACCAGTGATGATAAGCTTTTTTTCATATATTTGTTGGCCACACAAATGTCTTTTTTTGAGAAGTGTCTGTTCATATCTTTTGCCCACTTTTTGATGGGGTTGTTTCTTTTTTCTTGTAAATTTATTTAAGTTATTTGTAGATTCTGGATATTAGCCCTTTGTCAGATGGGTAGATTGCAAAAATTTTCTCCCATCCTGTAGGTTGCCTGTTCACTCTGATGATAGTTTCCTTTGCTGTGCAGAAGCTCTTTAGTTTAATTAGATCCCATTTGTCAGTTTTGGATTTTGTTGCTATTGCTTTCGGTGTTTTAGTCATGAAGTCTTTGCCCATGCCTATGTCCTGAATGGTATTGCCTAGGTTTTATTCCAGGGTTTTTATGGTTTTCAGTCTTACATTTAAGTCTTTAATGCATCTTGAGTTAATTTTTGTATAAGGTGTAAAGAAGGGATTCAGTTTAAGTTTTCTGCATATGGCTAGCCAGTTTTCCCAATACCATTTATTAAATACAGAATCCTTTCCCCGTTGTTTGTTATTGTCAGATTGGTCAAAGATCAGATGGTTAGATATATGATGTTATTTCTGAGACCTCTGTTCTGTTCCATTGGTCTATACATCTGTTTTGGTACCAGTACCATGCTGTTTTGGCTACTGTAGCCTGTAGTATAGTTTGAAGTCAGGTAGCATGATGGCTCCAGCTTTGTTCTTTTTGCTTAGGATTGTCTTGGCTGTGCAGGCTCTTTTTTTGGTACCATATGAAATTCAAAGTAGTTTTTTCCAGTTCTGTGAAGAAAGTCAATGGTAGCTTGATGGGAATGGCATTGAATCTATAAATTACTTTGGGCAGTATGGCCATTTTCACGATATTGATTCTTCTTATCCATGAGCATGAAATGTTTTTCCATTTGTTTGTGTCCTCTCTTATTTCCTTGAGCTGTGGTTTGTAGTTCTCCTTGAAGAGGTTCTTCACATGCCTTGTACTTTGTATTCCTAGCTACTTTATTCTCTTTGTAGCAATTGTGAATGGCAGTTCACTCATTATTTGGCTCTGTTTGTCTATTATTGGTGTATAGGAATGCTTGTAATTTTTGCACATTAATTTTTTATCCTGAGACTGATGAAGTTGCTTATCAGCTTAAGGAGAATTTGGTCTGAGAAGATGAGTTTTTCTAAATATACAGTCATGTCATCTGCAAACAGAGACAATTTGATTTCCTCTTTTCCTATTTGAATACCCTTTATTTCTTTCTCTTGCTTGACCACCCTGGCCAGAACTTCCAATACTATGTTGAACTGGAGTGGTGAGAGAGGACATCCTTGTCTTGTGCTGGTTTTCAAAGGGAATGCTTCCAGTTTTTGCCCATTCAGTATGATATTTACTGTGGGTTTGTCATAAATAGCTCTTATTACTTTGAGATACATTCCATCAATACCTAGTTTATTGAGAGATTTTAACATGAAGTGCTGTTGAGTTTTGTCAAAGGCCTTTTCTGCATCTATTGAGATAATCATGTGGTTTTTGTCATTGGTTCTGTTTATGTGATGGATTACGTTTATTGATTTGCCTATGTTGAAACAGCCTTGCATCCAGGGATGAAGCCAACTTGATTCTGGTGGATAAGGTTTTTGATGTGCCGCTGGATTCAGTTTGCCAGTATTTTATTGAGGATTTTTCCATGAATGTTCATCAGGGATATTGGCCTGAAATTTTACTTTTTTGTTGTTGTGTCTCTGCCAGGTTTTGGTATCAGGATGATGCTGGCCTCATGAAATGAGTTAGGGAGGATTCCCTCTTTTTCTATTATTTGGAATAGTTTCAGGAGGTATGGTACCAGCTCCCCTTTGTACCTTTGGTAGAATTTGGCTGTGAATCCATCTGGTACTGGACTTTTTTGGTTGGTAGGCTATTAATTACTGCCTCAATTTCAGAACTTGTAATTGGTCTATTCAGGAATTCGACTTCTTCTTTGTTTAGTCTTGGAAGGGTGTATATGTCCAGGAATTTATCAATTTCTTCTAGTTTTTCTGGTTTATTTGCATAGAGGTGTTTATAGTATTCTCTGATGGTCGTTTGTATTTCTGTTGGATTAGTGGTGATATCCCCTTTATCATTTTTTATTGTGTCTACTTGATTCTTCTCTTTTCTTCTTTATTAGTCTGGCTAGCAGTTTATCTATTTTGTTGATCTTTAAAAAAAAAAAACCAGCTCCTGGCTTCATTGATTTTTTGAAGGGTTTTTCGTGTCTCTATCTCCTTCAGTTCCACTGTGATTTTAATTATTTCTTGTCTTCTGCTAGCTTTTGAATTTGTTAACTCTTGCTTCTCTAGTTCTTTTAATTGTGATGTTAGGGTGTTGATTTTAGATCTTTCCTGTTTTCTCTTGTGGGAATTTAGTGCTATAAATTCCCCTCTAAACACTGCTTTAAGTGTGTCCCAGAGATTCTGGTACATTTTGTCTTTGTTCCAATTGGTTTCAAAGAACATCTTCATTTTTGCCTTAATTTTGTTATTTTCAGGGTTGTTGAGCTTCCATGTAGTTGTGCAGTTTTGATTGAGTTTCTTAATCCTGAGTTCTAATTTGATTGCACTGTGGTCTGAGAGACTGTTTATTATGATTTCTGTTATTTTGCATTTGCTGAGGAGTGTCTTACTTCCAATTATGTGGTCAATTTTAGAATAAGTGCAAAGTCATGCTCAGAAGAATGTATATTCTCTTGATTTTGGGTGAGAGTTCTATACGTGTCTATTAGGTCCGCTTGGTCCAGAGCTGAGTTCAAGTCTTGAATATCCTTGTTAATTTTCTGTCTCATTGATGCATCTAATATTGACAGTGGGATGTTAAAGTCTCCCACTATTATTGTATGGGAGTCTAAGTCTCTTTGTAGGTCTCTAAGAACTTGTTTTATGAATCTAGGTGCTCCTGTATTGGGTGCATATATATTTATGATAGTTAGCTCTTCTTGTTACATTGGTCCCTTTACATTATGTAATGCCCTTCTTTGTCTCTTTTGATCTTTGTTGGTTTAAAGCCTGTTTTACCAGAGACTAGGATTGCAACCCCTACTATTTTTTTGCTTTCCATTTTCTTGGTAAATATTTCTCCATCCCTTTATTTTGAGCTTATGTGTGTCTTTGCACATGAGATGGTCTCCTGAATACAGCACACCAATGAGTCTTGACTCTTTATCCAATTTGCCAGTCTGTGTCTTTTAATTGGGGCATTTAGCCTTTTTACATTTATGGTTAATATTTTTATGTATGAATTTGATCCTGTCATTATGATGCCAGCTGTTTATTTTGTCTGTTAATTGATGCAGTTTCTTCATAGTGTCAATGGTTTTTACAATTTGGTATGTTTTTGCAGTGGCTGGTACTGGTTGTTCCTTTCCATGTTTAGTGCTTCCTTCAGCAGCTCTTATAAGGTAGGCCTAGTGGTGATGAAATCTCTCAGCATTTACTTGTCTGTAAATAACTGTATTTCTCCTTAGCTTATGAAGCTTAATTTGGCTGGATATGAAATTCTGGGTTGAAAATTCATTTCTTTTAGAATGTTGAATATTGGCCCCCACTCTCTTCTGGCTGTTAGGGTTTCTGCCAAGAGATCTGCCATTAATCTGATGGGCTTCTCTTTGTGGGTAAACTGACCTTTCTCTTTGGTTGCCCTTAACATTTTTTCCTTCATTTCAACCTTGGTGACTCTGACGATTATGTGTCTTGGGGTTGCTCTTCTCGAGGAGTATCTTAGTGGTTTTCTCCGTATTTCCTGAGGTTGAATGTTGGCCTGTCTTGCTAGGTTGGGCAAGTTCTCCTGGATAATATCCTTATGGGTGTTTTCCAACTTGGTTCCATTCTCCCCATCACTTTCAGGTACACCAATCAAACATAGATTTGGTCTTTTCACATAGTCCCACATTTCTTGGTGGCTTTGTTCATTGCTTTTCACTCTTTTTATTTTTATCTAATCTTGTCTTTTCACTTTATTTCATTAAGTTGATCTTCGATCTCTGATATCTTTTCTTCCGCTTGTTCAATTTAGCTATTGATACTTGTGTATGCTTCACAGAGTGTTTGTGCTATGTTTTTCAGCTCCTTCAGGTCATATTTGTTCTTCTCTAAAGTGGTTATTCTAGTTATCAATTCGTCTAACCGTTTTTCAACATTCTTAGCTTCCTTGCATTGAGTGAGAACATGATCCTTTAGCTCAGAGGAGTTTGTTATTACCTACCTTCTGAAGCCTACTTCTGTCAATTCTTCAAACTCATTCTCCATCCAGTTTTGTTCCCTTGCTGGTGAGGAGTTGTGATCCTTTGGAGGAGAAGAAGCATTCTGATTTTTGGAATTTTCACCCTTTTTATGCTGGTTTCTCCCCATCTTCGTGGGTTTATCTACCTTGGGTCTTTGATGGTGGTGACCTTCAGATGGGGTCTGTGAGTGGACATGCTTTTTGTTGATGTTGATGCTATTCCTTTCTGTTTGTAATTTTTCCTTCTAACAGTCAGGCCCCTCTGCTGCAGGTCTGCTGGAGTTTGCTGGAGGCCCACTCTAGACCCTATTTGCCTGGGTATCACCAGCAGAAGCTGCAGAACAGCAAAGATTGCTCCTTTTTCCTTCCTCTGGAAGCTTTGTCCCAGAAGGGCACCCACCAGATGCTAGCTGGAGCTCTCCTGTATGAGGTGTCTGTTGTCCCCTATTGGGAGGCGTCTCCCAGTCAGGATACACAGGGGTCAGGGACTCACTTGAGGAGGCAGTCTGACTCTTATCAGAGCTCAAACACTGTGCTGGGAAATCCACTGCTCTCTCCAGAGCCATCAAGCAGGGATGTTTAAGTCTGCTGAAGCTGCGCTGACAGCCGCCCTTTCCCCCAGGTGATCTGTCCCAGGGAGATGGGGGTTTTATCTGTAATTCCCTGACTGGGGCTGCTGCCTTCTTTTCAGAAATGCCCTGCCCAGAGAGGAGGAATCTAGAAAGGCAGTCTTGCCACAGCAGCCTTGCTGAGCTGTGGTGGGCTCCACCCAGTTCAAACTCCTGGGTGGGTGGCTTTGTTTACACTGTGAAGGTAAAACCACCACTCAAGTCTCAACAATGGTCGATGCCCTTCTCCCCACCAAACTCAAGCATCCCAGGTCAACCTCAGACTGCTGTGCTGGCAGCAAAAATTTCAAGCCAGTGGATCTTAGCTTGCTGGGCTCCATGGGGTTGGGACAAGCTGAGCCAGACCAATTGGCTCCCTGGCTTCAGTCCCCTTTCCAGGGGAGTGAACAGTTTTGTCTCACAGGTGTTCCAGGTGCCACTGGGTTATAAAGAAAAACTCCTGCAGTTAGCTCAGTGTCTGCCCACATGGCTGCCCAGTTTTGTGCTTGAAACCCAGAGCCCTGGTGGCATAGACACTGGAGGGAATCTCCTGGTCTGTGGGTTGTGAAGACTGGGGGAAAAGTGCTGTATCTGTGCACCATTCCTCATGGCACAGTCCTTCACGGCTTCCTTTGGCTAGGGGAGGAAAATCCCTCGACCCCTTGTGCTTCCTGGGTGAGGTGACTGCCCACCCTGCTTCTGCTTGCCCTCCATGGGCTGCACCCACTGTCCAACCAGTCCCAATGAAATGAACCGGGTACCTCAGTTGGAAATGCATAAATCACCCACCTTCTGCATCTATCTTGCTGGGAGCTGCAGACTGGAACTCTTCCTATTCGGCCATCTTGCCAGCCTGATTTTTTTTTTTGGTCACATTTTTAAAAGGAAAAACATTATTGATAAAAGAGAAGTTTTAAAAAAGAATCAAATGTAAATTACAGAACTAAAAATACAATAGCTAAAATTTTAAAATCACTGGATGGGATGAATAATAAGAGTGGATATGAAAGAATATAGAAACAATGTACTAGAGGACAAAGAAATAAAATTTACACGTTCTGAGCAAAAGAGAGAAGGTGAGAAAAACTGATTAGAGGCACATGGACCTGTGGGGCAATTATGGAAAACATACCACTTATAAATACAGTGGCTCTATGAGTTCCAGAAGGAGAAAAAAAAAATAAAAACACATGAAAAAAATAATGACCCAAATGTCTCAAACTTGACAAAAGGCATACATCTACAGAATCTGAGCAAACCACAAATAGTATAACCGCCCAACAAAATCCATGCTAAGGCACATCACAATTAAACATCTAAAAACTAAAGGCCAAAAGCACGTTCAAATCATCCACAGGGAAGTGATGCCTTTATAGGGGAACACTTACTGGAATGGCAGAAGATTTCTCATCTGAAACCATGGAGACCAGAAGAAAGAGACACAACCTACCATGTTGTGGAGTATGGTATATTAATGAATTGGAAGACTCAATATAATAAAAATGTCAGTCCTCTACAATTGATCTGTAGATTTAATGCAATCTCTATTCAAATTGTAGCGAAGATTTTAAAATATAGAAAAACTTATTCTAAAAATTATATAGAAAGACACAGGCCCTAGCCCTAGAATAGCTAAAACAATCTTGAAAAGAAGAGTAAAGTGGGAGAAATCATTATATCTTACAGTAGGAATTATTATATAATAGGTACAGTAATCAAGAGTGTCATATTGGTGGAGTAACAGATGTGTGGATTAATGGAAGAGAATATGGAATCTAAAAATAGACCCACAAAAATATGCCCAACATATTCCTGACAAAGGTGTAAAAGCAGTTCAACGGAAGAAGAATATACTTTTCAATAAATGATGGTGGAGCAATTGGCTCCCACAGACAACAACAAAAAATTTGACTTAAACTCACATCTTATTAAAAAAAAATGCCTCAAAGTGGTGCTCAGTTTGCAGTACATATGCTAGATTTGGAATGATACAGAGAAAATTAGCATGGCACCTGCACAAGGATGACATGCAAATTTGTAAAACATTTTGTATTTGAAAAAAGAAAATAATTACCTGAAAATGGATTATGGTCTTAAATGAAAAACATAAAACTATTAAATTTTTAGGGAAAAACATAGTAGAAAATCTTCAAGATCAAGGGGTAGGAAAAGGGTTCTTGAATTAAGACTAAAAGCACAATCTAGAAAATCAAAAATTGATCAATTAGACCTCATTCATTTAAAAAAACTTTGCTCTGTGAAATACACTGTAGAGAATAGAAAGACAAGCTACATAGACTTGGAAGAAATATTCACAAACTCTACATCTGACAAATGACTAGTGTCTAGAATATATGAAGAGTTCTCAAAATTCAACAGTGAAAGACAAACAATTCAATTAGAAAACAAGCAAAAGACATTAATAGATATTTCACCTAAGAGGATATATGAATGTCAAATAAGCACATAAAAAATTCAACATCACTAGCTATTATGAAAATGTGAATTGAAACAAAAATGAGCTATTACTACATACTTAACAGAATGCCTGGAATAAAAAGTTGTAAAGCATCAGTTGCTGGCAAAGACACAGAGAAACTGGATTATTGATAAATTGCTGGTGGGAATATAAAATGGTACACCCATTCAAAAAATGATTTGGCAATTTCTTAGAAAACCAAACATTTATCTATATACAAATCAGAAATTTCAGTCCGGGCAGTTATCCCAGAAAAATGAATTATTTTTTTCACACAAAAACCTGCATACAAATGTTCATAGCAACTTTATCCTAATAGCCCCAAACTAGAAACAACTCAGATGTCTGTTAACAAGTGAATGGTTAAATGAACTGTGGTACATCCATACCATGGAATAGTACTCAGCAATAAAAATAAACTATTGATACACATGACAATGTGG
The DNA here is from genome assembly GCF_029289425.2 of Pan paniscus. Lineage (NCBI taxonomy): Eukaryota > Metazoa > Chordata > Mammalia > Primates > Hominidae > Pan > Pan paniscus. The sequence goes on from NC_073272.2 coordinate 108,321,578, forward strand.
ATTAAACTCCAGGGAATTATGCTGGATGAAAAAGTCCAATCCAAAATGTTATATACTGTATGATTCCATTTATATAGCATGCTTGAAATGACAAAATTATAAATGTTGAGGGCATATTATGGTTGCTGCAGGTTAAGGGCGTGTGAGAGAAGTGGATGTGGTTATAAAATGGCAACATGTGTGATCTTTATGGTGACAAAACAGTACAAGTAAAATTGGTGAAATTTGAACGGGTAGGTGGATTGTATCAATGTCACTATCCTAGTGTGATAGTACTATAGTTTTGCATGACGTTAATATTGAAGGAAAGCAGGTAAAGTGTATATGGAATATTTCTGTATTTTTCTTACAACTGCATGTGAATCTACAATGATCTCAAAATAAAAGTTCAATGTAAAAAAGTATAATGTTGGTGCATGAAGAGTTAGAAGATGGTTAAATCTATAATAAATGATTTTTAAAATTCATAAGAAGGATGCTGTCTAATAAAGCTGCATTTTTGATAGCCAAAATGGGAAGCAGAATGATAAACAGTTTCATGGAAAATGCCTCTAAAGGTCAACTGTGCAAAAAAGGGAAAAAATGTAAACATCAATGTGAATGACATGCTCTTATCTTCCTTGGAAGTAGTGTTGAGTTTATTTCATAAATTTATAATAAGTAATTATACTGATAGTTTGCTGCTTTATTTCTCTGATGAATTAATACTGGAATGAACTATCAGAAAGACGTGAATTTCAAAATCTGTGAGGTATTTCAGAGCCTGTGTTGGCAAGATCACTCTTTTTTTGGGGCCATGATTTTTGTTTTATTAGAAACTCTTTTCTAGGGGTAGGAAGTTTTTGCTCTTTAGAGAAATCCTGACACCGCCCCCCCCGCAAAAAAATTGCAAAGATCAAAAAGCTGGCCAAGTTTTTCATCCTGGTAAAGGTTATTTTAATTTTTGAAAATATTTTGAAAATCCTTAAAAGCTTATCAGAGAGTGTCAGTTCTTTTAGAGGAATATATTCTGATAGAGGTATCACTGTGTTTAAGGCAAGGGTAGAGGACTTTGGGAATAGAAGGGCGACACGTTTGACTTCTGTAGCATCTAAAACATCGATGCCAGGTTGCTTCTTGCTCCTAAACATACTATGTTTATGCTATTTATTTTATCAGGTGGCTAATTATGTAAGAGAATCCCCAAAGGAGGTTTTTCTGGTCCAGGTTTTTGTTGGTGGATTTTAGTCATCTTGAAAATCTTCTAGTTCTGTTTCCGGGAACAGTTCATGACTTGAAGCTGTTATACCACCATTTCACCTTTGAGTTTCTTCAGAATATCTGAGTAAGTGGCACCTGATGTGTATATTATTTACCATCAGGTCTAGAACTTGTCTGCTTAACTGTTTATGATTGAATGTCTCTGGTACTTCAAATTTCATATGGATTACAGATTCTCCTTAATGGCTTCCTCTGTAAAGAAAATAACCACAATACCTCACTGAGTCTCTCTGTTACCATTCTTTCACACCTGATTATATCATAAAGTGGCCCCACTGATTCTGTAGCTCACTTTCTGATTTTGTTGTCCTTAAAAAAATTTAGTATTCATTTAGGAGTGTCTTATAAGGTGATCCTTGGAATTATTATTATTATTTTTTACTTTATTGGCCAACATTTACAGATTTCTTGTCTGCATGTAGGCAGCTTTTTTTTTTCATTAAAAAAATATGCTCCTCTTGTCCTCCTACCTCCCCAAACCTCTTTACTTTGTCATATAGCCATGGATAAATTAGATTTTGTTTGACTGCTAAATTATTTTTGATACACTGCGTGTATATTTGATCTTTTTGAAGTGATTTTGAAAAGTACTCTTATGGGATTTCAATCCGTGAAAATATATTTTTGAAATAGCAATACCTACATTGTATTGTCACTCTTTCTCCTAAAGGTGGATAACCAAGTGATGGATAATTCTGGTTTACTTGCTTAAGCTAGTATGTAAAATTAAATTACTATTATATAGTATCTCCTATAGATATTTATATCTTTTCAAAACCATATTCTTTTGAATCCTACAAATCTCATTATAGTAAGTAGCCATACCTTTTATGCAAACCTCAATTTTACATTTCATTCTGACAAAATATTTGATCAGTTTGTGGATAACTGAAGACCTCCCAAAAGTACATCACCTAATTTCTATAATGTGGCCAAAATTGTATTATTCCTGTCAAGTCTTCTGTAATGACTATAGGCCTGTAACTTTATCAACACATTTTATATTTAAAAAATTTCATTTTTCCACTCACAGAATTTTTATTACCCTTTCCTTATCTAATATTCTATGTTTATACTATATATGTTTGCCTTCATACACATAGCAACATGCTTACTTATCTGTCCAGGTTGGGCCTTCCTGTAGTCTGTATGTACCTTGGCATTGCAAGTGGTTGGTTTTTCTCCTTCTACCAAATTGCTTAAAGTCTAGTTATATATCCTTGCATCCTGGCCTATATTCTAATTCAGCTATTTTCCTTTTAAAGCTTCTAGAAATAGTATATATGTGTATATCGTATTTTAGTTACTTTTTACCCCTCCCTATATATGTCAGCTGTTCTTTCAAAACCACAATGAGATAGCATCTTACCCTAGCTAGAATAGCTATTATTAAAAAGACTAAAAATAACAGATGCTGTTGAGGATGCAGAGAAACGGGAAGTCTTATACACTTTTGGTAGGGATATAAATTAGTACAGCCATAACGGAAAACAGTATGGAGATTTCTCCAAAACAAAAAACTAGAACTACCATACAGTCTAGCAATTCCACTACTGGGTATTTATTTCAAAGAAAAAATTGGTATATCAAAGGGAACAATGCACCCCATGTTTATTGCTGCACTATTCGCAATAGCAAAGGCATGGAATCAACCTCTGTCCATTAACAAATGAGTGGATAATGAAAATGTGGTACATACACACAATTAAATACTAGTTGGCCATAAAAAGAATTAAATTCTGTCATTTGCAGCAACATGGATGGAACTGGAGGGCATCATATTAAGTGAAATAAGCCAGTCACAGAAACACAAATGTCATATGTTCTCACTCACATGTGGGAGCTAAAAAAGGTGGATCTTACGTAGATAGAGAGTAGAATGGTAGCTACTGGAGGCTGGAAAAGATGTGTCGCAGGGAAGGGGATAAAAAGAAGTTGGTTAATGGGTACAAATATATAGTTAGATAGAAGGAATAAGTTCTAATGTTCTAATGCAGAGTAGGGTGACAATAGATAACAACAATATATTATATACTTCAAAATAGTTAGAAGAGAGTACCTGAAATGTTCCAAACACATAGGAATGATAATACTGGAGGTGATTAATATCCTAAATAACCTGACTTAATCATTACACCTTCTATGCATGTAACAAAATATCACATGTTCTTTTAAATATGTACAAAAATTATGTATCAGTAAATTATTTTAAAGTTGGCATTATAAGTTGCCTCCAATTTTCTTTGTTTCACTGTCATAGCCCTGGCCCATTTGTCAAACTTTTCTTATATTCTTTTACTCTAGTGGAATCTGCAACAGTTTGCCTTTTCTCCTATCTTGCCTCGTAGTTTTTCCTTTTTAATACAAGATTCATGATGACATTTTGTTAAAGTGTAGCCCAGCCTTCCTGTGTATCCTATAACTATTAAAAAGAGTTCTTGTGGATTCTGGAGAATTTGGAGTGCCCACTCTTTTTTCTCTGTATGGAACAGATGCTATTTGAGAAAGCATCACCCTAGAGATCTTGGCCTTGAATTCATTTCTAGGGCATTAAATTTGGCCTACAGTACTATATTTTCTTAAGTCTTCATATTTAAATGTGCAGTGACCACTGGCTTTTCCTCCCCTGCCATCACCCGAGGCTGGCCTAGCAAATATTAAAAGGTTACCATGTAGCTAGCACAGCTTTGTTCTAACACATAACCTTCATTATTATCATACACATGGCTGTCTACACACTCTACAATCTAACCTACGCATGCCATTTCTTACTAGCCTATCTCAGAGACATATTCTCTGCATTATAGTACACGGTGGCATAATAATGATGCCTGGATCTCATCAAAGGGTCATTTCTTGTTGAAGCCAACCTTCTTTAAGGCCCTTTTCCTCCTTAGAACCACAATTACTGCCCTCATGGAAATGAGAATATTTTACAATAATCTAGAGGCCCTTCGATGCTGTTTGTATCTGCCACATCTGCTATATTTACCAACAGAAAACAGACCTGTTCTATGATAGCCGAGAGTTCAGGAACACTACAGCTCCCACACTAATCCTGGCATTTTAAATTGAAGATAACGGGTCATAATAAATGGTATGTTGCTCAAAATGTGAACCTCTGACTTTAAGTCTTAGCTTCAACTATACATGCTTGAAGAAGTCATTAAAATCGTTTGAGCCTCAGTTTCCTTATCTGTAAAATGGTCTATCTCGCAGGGTTGTTAAAAAGTTTAAATTAATGCATTCAAATTGTTTTATAAATTTTTATGATATAACAATACTTAGATTTTATAAACTCATAATATATTGGGCCTGAAGACAGCCCTAGGGATCATCTAATACAAATACATATTTTTACAGATGACTAATCAAAGTCCCAAACAAGGCCAAGAAATTTGCTCAAGTTCACTACAGCTAGTGTGGCAAACCTGGAGTTAGAGCACATGTATCCTAATCTAGTTCTCTTTGCCTCTTTTTGTTTCCTTCAGTCAATCACCAGGTACTTTAGATTCTGCCTTGGAAAAGTGTTTATATAATAGCTAACGTTTATTGAATATTACAATGTCCTAGACACTCTTCTAAGCATTTTACATGTGTTTCCACATTTAATCATAATAATAACCTCAGGGAGTAGGTGCTATTTTATCTCCATTTTGCAGATGAGATAATTGAGAGTCAGAAAGTTTAATTTATCCAAGGATGCATAATCTTTACAAGATTAAACTTTCAAAAGCCAATTGAAAGATGATGTGAATAGTTGGATAGAAGTGATATGATTGGTGTTCAAAGCAGGGTAATGGAGAGAGTAAATAACAATAGCAGAATCCAGATTCAAACTTAGGCCATCTGTCTCCAGAACCCATGTTATTAATCAATAGTTTATTGCCTCTCATCTATGTTTTCTCTATTCTATCATCACCACCATAAACCTAGGCCTCAATTCCTCCTGAAGGATTTCCCTCCCTTCTTGTTCTTTTTCCTGCAACCCATTCTTCTCGTCTCAGTCTGATCAATATTCCTAGGCCACCACTTCATTCAAATCATTATCTTTTTCAGGAACAAGTCATAATTTCAAATTGCCTCACAAATCAAGTCAAAAATCCTGTCCCTGTTACTCAAGTTTCCCTAGAATATGAACTTTCTTCATTTTCTGATATGATTGTTCAGTATTCATCAACACGAATCCTTTACTTTTGCCAGGTGAATTGTTGGACAAAACTTGACTTCATCCTTACCTCTATATTAGTGTTATTACTTGAAATGTTCTTGTATCAGTTAGGATTCTGTATTGCACATGATGAAAAATCAAGTTAAACTGTCTCTAATAATAAAGGGAATTTACTAGCTCATTTAACTAAAAATCCAGAGAAAATGGCTTTAGGCAAGGATTGATCTAGCGTCTGAGTGATGTTGCCAAGGATCCAGATTAAATCTCTTCCACTTTGTTTTCAATGGTGTCCATACCAACTGTCAAAGACCACATAGTCTCCTTTCACCACACACATGTGATTTGGTTTTTAATGGCTATAAGCTTTGTATCCCCATAAAATACCATCTGGTAGAAGAGAGAATCTGTGTCCTAGCATTTCCAAAAAATGTACAGAAGTTTACCCTGATGAGAACGTTTCAGTGTCTGCTTCAATTTAATTACTGGGCCCAGAGGAATAAGATGCATGAATTAGTTTAGGCTTGAGTTATATACCTTTCCCTAAGTCAGTCACTAGTGCCAGGAGGACAGAATATTCTAATTGACTTAAGACAATTATGATGCACACATGGAGTTAAAGTCAACTCTGTCTGAACCACTTGGCTACAAATTGTGGATGGAATGGTTTTCCAAACAAGATTGAAGTTTGCCAGAAGAAGAGAGAAATGGGATTCCTGGAAAGCACTCAGCAAATTGTACTACAGTTCTCCTCTCTTTCTCTTTGACAACTCAAATTGTATCTTCTCTTTTATGGCCAATTTAATTTTATTCAATCTAGTTCACACCAATCTCTGAAGTCATACAGCATGTATAATACAGTGTACTCTATATTTGGCTTTATATGTTTTGATAGTTTATGTATTTAGAACTTGTGATTCCAACAAAATCATGTTAATTTATGGCACAGGCTATGTATTCTAACTTTGTGTAGCCCTCACAGCATCTAGAACATTTCTGGGCATACAGCCAGTGCTATAAAAGCACTTGTTCACTTGACTTGATGACTTGTTCGGTTAGGTACAGCCACTTTGTTCATTTCGGTCATCATCAAGATTGATGCTGATTGCTCTGGTTCACTCAATCATTTGGCTCTCCACATCAATCATGAGGATAACACAGTAAATGGATTGGTTAGGCTCCAGTTCATTCACGGTGCGCTTATAGATATAGCCTTGCCGATGAATAGTACTTGTCTGTCTGTACCCAAATCATGTTCCATAGTTTTGTGTATGTTTTTGAAGATGTATCTTTTTGTTTGGATATGACTACTATTAAAACCATTTCTATGGAATGCATTCTCTAATAATGGGTTACATTTGAGTTACTGGTAAGTGCTTTCCATTTTGTAGTGTTTACTTGTATTAAGTATTGTATCCCATTTGATGTGCATCTGCCTTAACCTTTTTCTATTTCATTTTATTTTTATGTTCCATAATCAAACTTCTGGAAAACAGCATTAGCCACATTGAATGCAGTTCATCTTGTACAAATAATCCACTGCTAGCCTGATTTTTCCCCTAAATGGAACACTCAACTTTTTCCCCAGATCCATGGCATTTTTATTTTTCTATTAAAAGCTTAAGTGAATCCCAAAGAGTTGTTCTGTTCTGTTTTTTTTTTTAAGATGAAAGTTTCAAAAGCTAATGAAAAGATGATGCGGATCATTGGATACCAGTGACATGAAAGTTTCTAGACCAGATCTCAAAGCATTTCAAGTTTTTTCCTGCTTCTGAAAATTTACACAACCTAGTTTGTTCTCCTGGAGTCATGTTTTTCCTACTTCTTCATGTAACTTTGATTACTTTTGCTCATTCTTAAGATTTCAACTGAAATTTTACTTTATCATGAAGGTAGAAGTTAAGCCTGATTTGTTCACTGCTGTATTAGGCATTCAATAAATATTATTGACTGACTGAATGACACATTATTTACTCTCATTTTCACTAAATTTTAATTTGAAGTTCATTAATATAAGCATAATTTTCAAATCAATGCAATATCTAAATTAGAAGCCAAGAGGATCATAAATATTTATCTGTCCAATAATGTTAAGATTTTAGAGATATTCATTTTAAAGCAAAGCACAGAAATCCTTGAGTTAAATGAAAGTAAGTTAAAGTGACAATAAAGATCTACACTAATAAGTTCCATTTTGAAGATTTTAGACTTAATGAAATAAAACTTTAAGGCTTAACTTGGAAAGATTTATATAAGTTGATAAAGGGCCTGTAAACATAAACTGAAGAACCTGCTTCCAAAGTCTAATACAGAGTCATTTTTGTTATTTGAGAAATGAAAGTTAACTAAGAGTTATATTTGTTTTGTATTTTTCCTAAATTTTTAAAGATTTCTTTCTAATTCTGTGTTTATCAGATATTTAGCACTTCTAATTTTGTAAAATATTCTTACACATGTATTGCATGTTCATGAACGAAGAGAATACAGACAAATATGGATAAATAAAATAAAATCACCTACAAAGCTGCCACCTGACATAAAACTATTTACATGTGGTGCTTAGTCAAATGAACTTTTGAGTGACTATATACACATATATGGGTAGGTACAAAATAAGATCATGTTTTACATAATTATTTGTGATCTGCTGTATTATTGTAGTAATATATATGTATAAAATTTACCATATTTAAATGTACCATTTTTAAATGTATAATTCAGTGGCATTAGGTACATTCACAAAGCTGTGCAACCATCCACCATCTCCATTTCCAGAACTTTTACAACAAGTAACCCAATTTAAAAATGGTAAAGGATTCAACCCAGAAATCCCATTACTGGGTTTATGCCCAAAGAAATATAAATCTTTCTATTATAAATACACATGCACATGTATGTTCACTGCAGCACTACTCACAATAGTAAAGACATGGAATCAACCTAAATGCCCATCAGTGATAGACTGGATAAAGAAAATGTGGAACATATACACCATGGAATACAATACAGTGATAAGAAGAATGAGATCATGTCCTTTGCAGGGACATGGATGGAGCTGGAGGCCATTACCCTTAGCAAACTAACGCAGGAACAGAAAACCAAATATTGCATGTTCTCACTTATAAATGATAGCTAAATGATGAGAACACATGGACACACAGAGGGGAACGTACACTGGGGCCTATCATAGGGTGGAGAGAGAGGAGGGAGAGGATCAGGAAAAGTAACTATTTGGGTACTAGGATTAATACCTGGTTGATGAAATAATCTATACAACAAACACCCATGACACAAGTTCATCTATGTAACAAACCTGCATGTGTACCCTCAAATTTAAAATAAAAGTTAATAAAATAAAATAATAAAAATGAATATCCAGCAAATTGTTATTTACAAAAGTAAGATATTTTAGATAATCTCAATCTCAGTTGGTTAAATTATGATAAATCCACATTTTAAAGAAATGCTTTGCAACCATTAAAATTCTTATCTTTACATAACTGGCACAGAGAGTCAAAATATATTTCTAAGTAGAAAAAAAAAAGTAGATCACATGTACGCTACAACATGGATAAATTGAAAACATTATGCTAAGTGAAATAAGCCATATATGAAAAAATGAATACTGAACGATTCCATTTATATGAAGTGCCTAGAATAAGCAAGTTCTTAGAGACATAAAACAAAGCTTATCTGGGGCATGAAAGAGGGAGATCATAATATGCATAACTTTTTTCACTTAGTTTACTGTGAATTTTTTCATATCTATTTATCTATCCATCCTTCTATGTATACATGTACATATGCGTTTTAATGGTTCATAATAGTCCACTGCATTAATTAAAATATTTAACCAAATTCTTATTTATAATGTAAGTTGTTTCTAATTTTTGAATTAAAAATAATGATATGAAGGACACCCTTGTGCACAAATATCTTAACATTTTTCCAATTATTTCCTTAGATAAATTCCTAGAAAAAGGATTGCAAAGTAAAATGGCATGAACTTTTAAGACTTTTGATACAAGTTGCTAAGTAGCTCTCCAGAAAAGTTACGACAATTTACCTTTCCACCATCCAACACTTTAAAACAGCACCCATTTTCCTCCATCTACTCAACATTGATCATTTTTATTTTTTTCTAAATTTTGCTAACCGTATGCACAGAAAATGGTATGTCATTTAATTTTCATTTTTAACTACTAACAAAGTTGAATTTGTTTGAACTTTTTCTTATCGTTTGTTGGTCATTTGTATTTCTTGTTTTGTAAATTGCTTGATCTTATTCTCTGCCCATTATTGTCACATACTGGAGTATGCACTTTTTCTTATTAATTTATAAGAACACATTCTATATTAAGGATATTATTCATCTGGCTGTCATCTATATTTCAAACATTATATTATATTTTGCTGTTTGCCATTTTTATTTCAAGATTTTCCAATTTATTGCATATAACTTTATAAGAATTTTTTCTAAGAATCCCTATTACACTGTAGTAATTGCTTAATTTTTCTAATTCTAAATTTTTATTATTTGACCTTTTCTATTGCTTATTTTTAATATTACTTTTTCTCAACATTTTATTTTGAAAAATTTTAAGGCTACAGAAAAGTTGCAAGAGTAGTACAGGTTGAGTATCCCTTACCCAAATTGCTTGGTACCAGAAGCATTTTTTTTCTAATTTCAGAATATTTGCATTACACCAGTTGAGGATCCCAAACCCGAAAATTCAAAATCCAAAATGCTTTAAGGAGCATTTTTTAAAATGTCATTTTGGAGTTAAAAATGTTTCCAATTTTGGAGCATTTCAGATTTTGGATTTTCAAATGCAGGATGCTCAAGATGTATAATGACCACTTGTCTGTATTCTTCACTACTTTCACGAGGTTTGTTTTCTCTATTTCAGTTTCTCTCTCTCTGTCTCTCACCTCAACATGTGCACATATTTAGCTATAGTTTGCTTCTTAAGTTTGCTTATAGTTGGTTTCTTCCCTATATAAATTTGAAATTTGGATATAGTTTAATACATTCCTTTATGTCTTCTGCCTTTAAGTCCATATTTGGAAGTCTTTCCTCACCACAAGATTATATATATTCACCAGCATCTTATTATTTCTTCTTTTCTCTTAATATTTTCAATCCACATAGAATTCATTTTAACTTATGGTATTGGGCTGAATTTTGTTTTCCAAATGGTGAGCCAACTTTTCATACTATATAAATAATTCCTATGAGTCCATAAGCAAACAGATCAATAATATACCAGGAAAAATATGTAAAAATTATGACTAGACAGTTTGCAGAAAAAGAAGCAAATAAAAGAAATGTAAATTAAACAACTTTCAGATAACATTTTTCACCTATCAGATTGGTAAAGATCAGAAAACTTATAACAATCTGTATTGGGAACAGTGAAGGGAATCAGTGAAGACAATACATTGCTAGTGTCAGTTTAAATTGGCACACTCTCTATGGAGGGCATTTTGGAAATAATACAACAAAAATAAAGAGGAACAAGTAGTTTGACTTAGAAATTCCACTCCTGAGTATTTGTCCTGTAAAAATAGTTGCATTTGTGTGAAATAATAATTGCAGCATAGTTTTTATCAGCAAAATATTGGAAACAGCCATAACAGAGGGCTAGTTAAATTATGGTAAATCTATCTAATGGAATACTCTATGTAGTTATTGAAAAGAATGTGGCAGCTCAATATGTAGTTATGCTGAAGGGTATCCAAGATATGTTTTTAAGTGAAAAATGCAAGATGCAGAGCAGTGTAACGTCGTACCATTTATTTAGGGGAGAATGGAATCTGTAAATATAAAATCTTTGAAAGTGCGGATATTATCTCTGGCAGGATGCACAAGAAACTGGCAAAACTCCAGAGATACTGTAGTACACAGAAGAAAGAATGACTTAGCCAGTTATCACTACATTGTTTATTGAATAATCTACCTTTCACTACTGTCAGTGGCTGATCTAAAACATTGCTTTTATCATATATTAAAGGCTTATATGTATTTAGATCTTGTCTGGACATTCTGCTCTATTCTATGGACCTACCACTCCTTCCTCAACAGTACCACACAATTTTAATGATTCATTATTTAATTTTTGACATTGAAAAATCCCTGGCTGGGCAAATTCTTTTAACTATTTTTTACAAAAATTTCTTCAGTATCTTATTTTGTTTATTTTTTCCAAACAACTTAATAATCTCTTTGTTGCAGATCCGCTTACCCCAAAAACTACTGGGATTTGCTGGGATTTGATTGAAATGAGTTAAAACTTAAACATTATTTTTCTTTTATTCATTTATTCTATCTGCCATTCACTTTCCACAGTGTCTGTTACCTGAGGTCAACTGAAGCCCAAAAAATATGAAATGGAAAATTCCAGAATTAAACAAGTCATGTTTAAAATTGTGCACCATTGTGAGTAGCATGATGATATCTTGTGCTATTGCAGTGCTGGGACATGAATCCTCCTTTTGCTCAGTGTAACCATGTTGTCTATGCTACCCGTCCATTAGTCACTTAGTGGTCATGTAGGTTATCAGATTGACTGTCATGGTGCTTGTGTTCAAGTGACCCTTATTTTACTTAATAACAGCCTCGAAGCACAAGAATAGTGATACTGGCATATTCCTATATATGTTCTATTTATTATTAGCTATTGTTGTTAGTATCTTACTATGCTAATTTATCAATTAAAATTTATCATATATATGCATACATACAATAAACACAGTACTTATAGGGTTGGGTACTATCTGTGGCTTCAGTTGTCCACTGCAGTCTTGGAATTTATCCTTTAGGAGAAGACTAATGTGTAAGTATTTACTGAGCACCTACTATTTGTCAGACACTAGTATACATACTAGTGATAGGTGAACATGTCAGTGAACAAGTCAAGCAATATCACTAATTTTGAGGAGCTTACATTTTAGTTGGATGCGATGATATGGAGATAAATTATAAACAAGCAAATAGGTACACAAACAGGATAATTTCACATAGTAATGAAGGTCATGGCAACATTTAAACAGCATAATGTAATATGACCATCTCAGCGAATGGTGAGGGTTTGCTTTGATCAGGTGGCTTCAAAAGGTGACACTTGATCTGAGAACTGAATTATGAGAAGAAGCCTTGTGAAGATCTGAAGCAAAAGTGTCCCAAACTGAAGTTAGAAGCCAAGAGTTCTGTTTTGTACCTTCAAAGTCTGACATGCTAAGACTTATCAGTGTGACTTGCCAAGTAAATAATTGGGTACATGACTGGCAGTCAGGGGAGAGGTCAGGGTTGGAGTCATCAACATATAGTTAATATTTAAAACCATAAGAAAAGGTGAGTTCATCTAGGAAGAATGCAAATAGAGAAGAGAAGATGGTTAAGGACCAAAACCTTCAGAAGTTTTCAGGAAAGGGAAAATCCAGGTAAGAAGCTGAAAGGAGCAGACAGTAAGGTGGAAACACAAACAGGAAAAGGTTGTAGCACAAATTCCAAGAGAAGGATGTGTTTTCAAGAGAGAAGGAATCATCACATCTTTACACTATTGTCTTCCTCTTGAGAAACATGAAAGGTCTCTGCATTTATTTAAGCCTTCTTTTATGTCTTTTCTGTTTCTTAGTAAAGTTTTGTGGTTTTCTTAGCAGAGGTTCTCAACACAAATATTTAGTTTATCTTTTAAAATTATTATTTTATCATAAATTGACAAGTTGTAATTGTATATATTCATGATTTATGGGATACAAATTTACATGAGGATGTATGTGTACAATGAGAAATGGGTAAATCAACTCATTAACACATTAACCACCTCAAATACTTATTTTTTGTAGTGAAAACATTGGAAGTTTGCTGTCTTATTAGCAATTTTGAAATACACATTATTATCAACTATAGTCACTGTGCTGTGCAATATATCTCAAAAAATTATTCCTCCTTTCTAACTGAAACTTTGTATTCTTTGGCCAACATCTCCCCATTTATATCTGCCCCCTAGACCTGGTAACCACCATTCTACTCTCTGCTTCTGAGTTCAATTATTTCAGATTCTACATATAAGTGAGATAATGAGGTATTTCTATTTCTGTGCCTAGCTTATTTTGTTTAACAAAGTGTCCTCCAGGCTCATCCAAATTGTCTCAAATGAGAGAATTTTCTTCTTTTGAGATGCTGAATAGTATTCAGTTGCGCATATATAAAACATTTTCTTTATCCATTCATCCTTTGATTGTCACTTAAGTTGATTCTATAACTTAGCTATTGTGAATAATGTTGCAATGAACATGAGAGTGCAGTTAACTCTAACATACTGATTTTATTTCCTTTAGATATAAACACAGTACTGGGATTGCTGGATCATATGGTAATTCCATTTTTAGTTTTTTGTGGAAACTGCATATAGTTTTCCATAATGGCTATACTAATGTACATTCCCACCAACAGCGTACAAGGATTTTCTTTTCTCCACATCCTTTCCTACACTTTTGCTCTTTCATCTTTTTAGTAACATCTATTCTAACTGGTGTGAGGAAATATCTCATTATGGTTTTAATTTGCATTTCCCTAATTATTAGTGATGTTGAGTATTTTTTCATGTATCTCAAATATGTGGTCATTTATATGTCTCCTTTTGAAAAAATATCTATTTAGGCCTTTACCATTTCTATTAATTTAACATTTTTTTAACTTTTATGTCCAGGGGTACATGTGCAGGTTTGTTACATAGGTAAACTTGTGTCACAGGGGGCTTGCTGTACAGATTATTTTATCACCCAGTTATGAAGCCTAGTACCCATTAGTTATTTTTCCTGATCCTCGCTCTTCTCCCATGCCCCACCCTCCAAAAGGCCCCAGCTTGTGTTGTTCCCCTCTTTGTGTCTATGCATTCTCATCATTTAGCTCTCACTTATAAGTGAGAAGATGTGATATTTGGTTTTCTGTTCCTGCGTTAGTTGGCTTAGGATAATGACCTTCAGCTCCATCCATGTCCCCGCAAAGGACACGATCTCATTCTTCTTATCACTGTATTGTATTCCATGGTGTATATGTACCACATTTTCTTTATCCAATCTATCACTGATGGGCATTTAGGTTGATTCCATCTCTTTGCTATTGTGAGTAGTGCTGCAATGAACATACATGTCCATGTGTATTTATAATAGAAAGATTTATATTTCTTTGGGCATAAACTTTGTAGCGGGATTTCTGTGTTGAATCCTTTACCATTTTTAAACTGGGTTATTTGTTTTCTTGCTATTCAGTTGTTTGAGTTCCCTGTATATTTTGGATATTAACCCCTTATCAGATGTATGGCTTACAAATATTTTCTCCCAATTTGTATGTTGTCTTTTTACTATGCTTATTGTTTCCTTTGCTGTGCAGAAGATAGAATTCAGGAGCAAAGCCATCAAGTCCTTGGCTTGGACTCTTTAATGAGAGTCTGTTTAATGGGAGACTCTTTATTACTGACTCAATTTCCTTACTCATTATTAGTCTGTTCAGATTTTATATATATATTTATTATTCAGTCTTGGTAGGTTGTATGTGTCTTGGAATTTATCCAGTTTTTTCTATCTTATCCAAATTGTTGCTGTAGAATTGATCATGGTGGTCTTTTGTGATCCTTTTTATGAATTTGATGTTAGTCATACTGTCTCCTATTTCATTGTTGATTTCACTTATTTGCATATACTTTCTTTTTTTCCTAGACTAAGGTCTTATCAATTGTGTTAGTCATCTCAAAAAACCAACCCCTAATTTGTTAACATTTTCTATTGTTTCTGTAGCCTCTATTACTTTTATTTTTGCTTTGATCTATATTATTTCCTCTCTTCTACTAACTTTGGGCTTAGATTGCTATTATAGTTCTTTGAGGTGTACAGTTAGGTGGTTTATATGAGAGCTTCTCTTTTAATGTAGGCATTTATTGCAATAAAATTCTTTCTTAGAACTGGTTTTGCTGTATCCCATAAGGAGTGAGAACATGTGGTGTTTGGTTTCCTCTTCCTGTATTAGTTTGTTGAAGATAATGGCTTCCAGCTTCATCTATGTCCCTGCAAATGACATGATCTCATTCCTTTTGATGGCTGCATAGTATTCCATGGCGTATATGTACTACATTTTCTTTATCCAGTCTGTCATTGATGGGCATTTGGGTTGGTTCCATTTCTTTGCTATTGTAAATAGTGCTGCAATAAACATACTTGTGCATGTGTCTTTATAGTAGAATGATTTATATTCCTTTGGATATATACCCAGTAGTGTGATTCCTGGGTCAAATAGTATTTTTGGTTCTAAAACCTTGAGGAATTGCCACACTGTCTTCCACAATGGTTGAACTAATTTACATTCCCACCAACAGTGTAAAAGCATTACTATTTCTCCACAGCCTCATCAGGATCTATTATTTCTTGACCTTTTAATAATCTGCATTCTAACTGGCATGAGATGGTATCTCATGGTTTTGATTTGCATTTCTCTAATGATCAGTGATGTTGAGCTTTTTCCACAAATTTTTTGGCCACATACATGTGTTCTTTTGAGAAGTGTCTGTTCATATCCTTTGCTCACTTTTGTTTTATATATATATATATATATATATATATATATATAATACTTGAAGTTCTAGGGTACATGTGCACGATGTGCAGGTTTGTTACATATGTATACCTGTGCCATGTTGGTGTGCTGCACCCATTAACTTGTCATTTACATTAGGTATATCTCCTAATGCTATCCCTCCTTCCTCTTCTAGGGTTTTTATGGTTTGGGGTTTTACATTTAAGTCTTTAATCCATCTTGAGTTAGTTTTTGTATAAGGTGTAAAGAAGTAGTCCAGTTTCAGTTTTCTGCATATGACTAGCCTGTTTTCCCAGCACCATTTATTGAACAGGGAATCATTTCCGCATTGCTTGTTTTTATCTGGTTTGTCAAAGATCAGATGGTTATACATGTGTGTTGTTATTTCTGAGGTCTCTGCTCTATTCCATTGGTCAATATATCTGTCTTGGTACCAGTACCACGCTCTTTTGGTTACTGTGGCCTTGCAGTATAGTTTGAAGTCAGGCAGCATGATGCCTCCAGCTTTGTTCTTTTTGCTTAGGATTTCTGGGCTGTACGGGCTCTTTTTTGGTTCCATATGAAATAAAGTAGTTTATTCTAATTATGGGGAATATGTCAATGGTAGTTTGATGGGAATAGCATCGAATCTATAAATTACTTTGGGTAGTATGGCCATTTTCACGATGCTGATTTTTCCTATCCATGAGCATGGAATGCTTTTCCATTTGTTTGCGTCCTCCCTTATTTTCTTGAGGAGTGGTTTGTAGTTTTCCTTGAAGAGGTCCTTAACATCCCTTGTTAGCTGTATTCCTAGGTATTTTATTATCTTTGTAGTGATTGCAAATGGGAGTTCATTCATGATTTGGTTCTCTGCTTGTCTATTGTTGGTGTATAGGAATAATTGTGATTTTTGCACATTAATTTTGTATCCTGAGACTCTGCTGAAGTTGCTTATCAGCTTAAGGAGTTTTGGGGTTGAGACGATGGGGTTTTCTAAATATAAAATCATGTCATCTGCAAACAGAGACAATTTGACTTCCTCTCTTCCTATTTGAATACCCTTCACTTTTTTATCTTGCCTGATTACTCCGGCCAGAACTTCTAATACTATGTTGAGTAGGAGTGGTGAGAGAGGGCATCCTTGTCTTGTGCACGTTTTCAAAGGGAATGTTTCTGGGTTTTGCCCATTCAGTATATCAGCTGTGGGTTTGTCTTAAATAGCTCTTGTTATTTTGAGATATGTTCCATCAATACCTAGTTTATCGAAAGTTTTTAACATGAAGGGATGTTGAATTTTATATAAGGCCTTTCCTGCATCTATTGAAATGACCATTTAGTATTTGTCTTCAGTTCTGTTTGTGTGATGGATTAAGTTTATTGATTTGCATATGTTGAACCAGCCTTGCATCCCAGGGATAAAACCAAGTTGATCATATTGGACATGCTTTTTGATGTGCTTTGGGATTCAGTTTGCCAGTATTTTATTGAGGATTTACGCCACATTGTTCTGCAGGGATATTGACTTGAAGTTTTCTTTTTTCGTTGTGTCTCTGCCTGGTTTTGGTAGTAGGATGATGCTGACCTCATAAAATGAGTTATGGAGGAGTCCCTCCTTTTCAGTTGTTTGGAATAGTTTCAGAAGAAATGGTACCAGCTCCTCTTTGTGTCTCTGGTGGAATTCCACTGCGAATCTGTCGGGTCCTGCCTTTTTTTGGTTGGTAAGCTATTAATTACTACCTCAATTCCAGAACTTGTTATTGGTCTATTCAGCAATTTGACTTCTTCCTGGTTTAGTCTTGGGGGAGTGTATGTGTTCAGGAAATTATCCATTTCTTCTAGTTTAGATCATTCTACTATAAAGACACATGCACACTTATGTTTATTGTGACACTATTCACATTAGCAAAGACTTGAAACCAACCCAAATATCCATTAATGATAGATTGGATAAAGAAAATGTGGCACATATACACCATGGGATACTATGCAGCCATAAGAAAGGATGAGTTCATGTCCTTTGCTGGGACCTGGATGAAGCTGGAAACCATCATTCTCAGCAAACTAACACAAGAACAGAAAACCAAACACTGCATGTTCTCACTCATAAGTGGGAGTTGAACAATAAGAATACATGGATACAGGGAGGGGAACATCACACACAGGGGCATGTCTGGAAGTTGGGGGCTGGGGGAGGGATAGCATCAAGAGAAATACCTAATGTAGATGACGGGTTCATGGGTGCAGCAAACCACCATGGCACATGTATACCTATGTAACAAACCTGCACGTTCTGCACATGTACCCTAGAACTTGAAGTATAATAATAATAATAAAAGAAAACCTCTGAAAGAGCACAAATAGACAATCTAAGGTCACACCTCAAGGAGCTAGAGAAACAAAAACAAATGAAACCGAAATCCAGCAGAATAAAAGAACAAAGATCAGAACAAAACTAAATGAAATTAAAACAAAAATACAAAAGATAAATGAAACAAAAAGATGCTTCTTTGAAAAAATAAATAAAATTTATAGACCATTAGCAAGATTAACTAAGAAAAGAGGAGAGAAGTTTTAAATAAGCTCAATTAGAAATGAAATGGGAGATATTACAACTGATACCACAGAAATATAAAAGATCATTCAAGGCTACTATAAACACCTTTATCCACATAAACTAGAAAACCTAGAAAAGATGGATAAATTCCTGGAAATATACAGCCCTCCTAGCTTAAATCAGAAAGCATTAGAACTCCTGAGCCAACCAATAACAAGTAGGAAAATTAAAATGGTAATAAAAAATCACCAATAAAAAGTAGTCCAAGACCAGAAGGATTCACAGCTGAATTCTATCAGACATTCAAAGAAAAATTGGTACCAATCCTATTGACACTATTTCACAGAATTGAGAAAAAGGGAATCCTCCCTAAATTATTCTATGAAGCCATTATCACCCTAATACCAAAACCAGGAAAGGATGTAACCAAAAAAGAAAACTCCAGGCCAGTATCCCTGATGAACATAGATGCAAAAATCCTTAACAAAATACTAGCTAACTGAATCCAACAGCATATCAAAAAGATTATCCACCATGATCAAGTGGGTTTCATACCAGGGATTCAGGAATGGTTTAACATACACATGTCAATAAATGTGATACAGTATATAAACATAATTAAAAACAAAAATCACATGATCATATTAATAGATGCAGAAAAAACATTTGACAAAATCCAGCATCCTTTATGATTAAAACCCTCAGCAAAATTGGCATACAAGGGACATACCACAATGTAATAAAAGCCGTCTATGACAAACCCACAGCCATCATAATACTGACTAGGGAAAAGTTGAAAGCATTCTCCCTGAGAACTGGAACAAAACAAGAATGCCCACTCCCACTGCTTCTATTCAACATAGTACTGGAAATCTTAGCCAGAGCAATAAGACAAGAGAAAGAAATAAAAGGCATCCAAATCTGTAAAGAGGAAATCAAACTGTTGCTGTTTGCTGATGATATGATCTTATACCTAGAATACCCTAAAGACTCATCCAAAAAGCTCATAAAACTGATAAATGAATTCAGCAAAATTTCAGGATACAAAATTAATGTACAAAAATCAGTAGCCCTGCTATACACCAATAGTGACCAAGCTGAGAATCAAATAAAGAACTCAAATCCTTTCTCAATAGCTGCAAAAAAACTTAGAAATATACCTAACCAAGGATGTGAAAGACCTCTATAAGAAAAATGAAAAAACATTGCTGAAAGAAATCATAGATGAAACAAACAAATGGAAGCACATCCCATGCTCATGGATGGGTAGACTCAATAGTGTGAAAATGACCATACTGCCAAAAGCAATCTACAAGTTCAATGCAATTCCCATAAAAATACTACCACCATCTTCACAGAACTAGAATAAACACCCTTAAAATTCATATGGAACCAAAAAACAGCTCACATAGCCATAGCAAGTCTAAATGAAAAGAACAAATCTGGAGGGATCACATTACCTGACTTCAAATTAAACTATAAGGCAATAGTCACAAAAACAGCATGGTATTGGTATAAAAATAGGCACATAGACCTATGGAACAGAATAGAAAACCCAGAAACAAAGCCAAATGCTTACAGCCAACTGATCTTCTACAAAGTGAACAAAAACATAAAGTGGAGAAAGGACACCCTATTCAACAAATGGTGCTGGGATAATTGACAAGCCACATGGAGGAGAATAAAACTACATCCTCAGCCAGGCGAGGTGGCTCACACCTGTAATCCCAGCAGTTTGGGAGGCCAAGGCCGGCGGATCACGAGGTCAGAAGATCGAGACCATCCTGGCTAACACGGTGAAACCCCATCTCTACTAAAAATACAAAAAAATTAGCTGGGCATGGTGGCGGGCGCCTGTAGTCCCAGCTACTCGGGAGGCTGAGGCAGGAGAATGGCATGAACCTGGGAGGCGGAGCTTGCAGTGAGCCGAGATCGTGCCACTGCACTCCAGCCTGGGCGACAGCAAGACTCTGTCTCAAAAAAACAATAACAAAAACAAAAAAAAACTGCAGCCTCTTCTCTTACCTTATACAAAAATCAACTCAAGATGGATCAAGGACTTAAATCTAAGACCTGAAATTATAAAAATTCTAAAACATAACATTGGAAAAGCCCTTCTAGACATTGGTTGAGGCAAAGACTTCATGACCAAGATCCCAAAAGCAAATGCAATAAAAACAAAGATAAATAAATGGGAGTGAATTAAACTAAAGTGCTTCTGCACAACAAAAAGAATAATCAAAAGAATAAGCAGACAACCCACAGAGTGGGAGAAAATCTTCACAACCTATACATCTGACAAAGGACTAATATCCAGAATCTAAAAGGAACTCAAACAAATTAGCAAGAAAGAAACAAAGAATCCCATCAAAAGTGGGCTAAGGACATGAACAGACAATTTCCAAAAGAAGATACACAAATGTCCAACAAATATATGAAAGAATGCTCAACATCACTAATGGTCAGGAAAATACAAATCAAAACCACAATGTGATACCACCTTACTCCTGCAAGAATGCCCATAATCAAAAAGTCAAAAAAAAAAAATAGATGTTGGGAACACTTCTACATTTCTGGTGGGAATGTAAACTAGTACAACCAATTATGGAAAACAGTGTGGAGAGTCCCTAAACAACTAAAATAGAGCTACCATTTGATGCAGCAATCCCAGGAAAGGAAGTCATTATACGAAAAAGATACTGGTGCACACCTTTATAGGAGCACAATTTGCAATTGCAAGAAAATAAAACAAGCCCAAATGTCCATCAATCAATGGGTGGATAAAGAATTTGTGGTATATATATGTGATGGAATACTACTCAATCATAAAAAGGAACGAATTAATGGCATTCGCAGCAACCTGGATGGAACTAGAGATTATTATTCAAAGTGAAGTAACTCAGGAATGGAAAACCAAACATCGTATGTTCTTACTCGTAAGTGGGAGCTAAGCTATGAGGCTACAAAGGCATAGGAATGATACAATGGACTTTGGCGACTTGAGGAAAAGGGTGAGGGGGTAAGAGATAAAAGACTACAAATTGGGTTCAGCGTATACTGCTCAGGTGATGGGTGCACCAAAATCTCACAAATCACGCTAAGTAACTTACCCATGTAACCAAATACCATTGGTTCCTTAAAAACCTATGGAAATAAAAAAAAATTGTTTTAAAAAAGAAATAACTCTCCTGCATTCACTCCCCCTTTTGGAGAGGAAAGTGAACACATTCCCTCTGGTTTTATTTTATATTTTATGGTGTATGGCAGATGAAAAACAAACATCAAATGTTTGTCAATTTTTGTTGTGACAGCACCACTCAACATGCATAAACTTATATTTTCTAATGACAATAAAATTCAGATAACATTTCTGTAATTAAAAAACCCTTGAAAATCAGAGCTGTTTTATGGGTTTTTAAACCCAGTTTCTCAGGATTAAATTTAAGACGAGACACAGTATGCATTTGTACTCCCCAGTATTTGTCCTTTACTGTTTAAAAAGAAAACTCTCCAACAGGAAATCAATTTTCTTATTATGATAGTTGTAAAATCTTTATCAACGTCATGACTGATGGAAAAGTCATTGTTATAACCACTGTGAAAAACAGTTTGGATATTTTTTAGTAGGCATTTACTCAAGGGAAAGGGAAACGTATGTCCATATAAAAACCTATATGCAATTGTTTATAGCAGCTCTATTCATAATCTCCCCAAAGCAGAAACAATCCAAATGTCCATCAGCTAGTGAATGAATGAACACTCTGATTCATCCATCCACACAATGGAACACAATTTATCAATTAAAAAAAGCAAACTATTGATACATGAAACAACATGGATGAATCTCAAATGTGTATTGCTAAGCGAAAGAAATCAGACTCAAAAGGTTATATACTGTTTGAATCCATTTATAAGATATTCTAGAAAATAAAAAACCACAAGGACATAAATCAGACCAGTGGCTGGTGGGAGGGGAGCTGGGAAGTTCTAACTACAAAGGGACACAAGGGAAAATTTTGAATCATGATTGTGATTATACAGCTGTATGCATTTTTCAAAATTCACAGAACTGTACACCAAAAGGGGGGATTTTAATGTATCTAAATTAATCTCACATTAATAAAACACATTGTAAGATATTATTTAACTATTTCCATTAACAATTACTCACAACTGATTAACTATTCGGTGAAATTTCCAAGCCCATTTCTTCTTCTCTTGTTGACATTTTGGCTGGTTTCTGGCATATTCACACTTCTACCAGAAAGTGATAGATGCTAAAATGAGAATGGGATAAACCTTAAATCAGTTGATATTTATTAATTACGAAAAATATAGATGTAAGTATAGGAAAGCCAAGGTCTCAAATTAGTTTTGGGGGTGAGCATGTTAAGAATTACAATGATTTATCTCCAGTGATTCTGAAACATAAAAGCTTAAAGAGCTTTTGTTTATGTAAATTATATCCTCCAATATTTACCATATCAATAATTAAAACTGAGAAATGTTAAAAATATTTTTTATTAATTCGTTTAAGATGAACAATAATATATCTATTATATGTTAACATAATAATATAAGTATGAAAAACCCCTACATTTTCAGAAACAAAAAAGATAGCCATAGTATGGGGGGAGGGGCCAGGATAGTCGACTAGAAATAGCTGCATTCAGAAGCTCTCACAGACAAGAAAGAAAACGGCAAGTGAATCCTGCACTGGCAACTGAGGTATCCAGGTTGTCTCAATGAGTCTGACTAGATGGTTGGTGCAACCCATGGAGAGCAAGGAAAAGCAGGGTGGTGCAATGGCCCACCTGGGAGCCACATGGGGCAAGGGGAGCTCCCACCCCCAGCCAAGGGAGGTAGTGAGTGATAGTGCTACCTTGCCCAAGAAACCACACTTTTTCCATGGATCTGTGCAACCCAGGCATCAGGAGATTCCCCTCGTGAGCCCCCGCCTCCAAGGCCTTGGCTCCCAAGCACAGAGCTGTGCAGATTGTCAATGGCCACTTGGCTGCAGACTAAGACTACTTAGTTTCTGGGAGGAGAGGTGGCCACCATCACTGTGGCTCCCTGCAGCCTAAGATGACTGAAGTCCCTGGGGGAAGGGGTGGCAGCCATCACTACAGCTGCCTGCAGCCTAAGATGTCTGAACTCCCTGGGGGAGAGGCAGCAAAAATCACTGCAGATCCAGTCAGCCATCTTTTCCTGGCTGTCGCAAGGAGACTGGATAGTTTGAACCCAGGAGGATTTCCCCACCGTGCAGCACAGCAGCTATGGCAGATCATGGCCAGACTACCTCTTTAGGCCGGACTCTGACTCATCCCTCTTCACTGGATGAAGCATCCTTGCAGGAATTTCAGCAACTCCAGCCAAGGGTTTAGGGGCAAAACTCTGAACTCCCTGAAACTGAGCCTCTGTGGGGAACGGTGGCTGCAGTCTCCACAGATCAGCAGACTTAATCTTTCCCCCTGCTGGCTCTGAGGAATCCGGGCAGTCCAGATGAGGTTGATTCCCCCATTGTGGCACAGCCCCTCTGACAAGGGGCAGCCAGAGTGCTTTCTTAAGCAGGTCCCAGATCCCATGACTCCTGACTGGGTGAGACCCCCCCAACAGGGGTTTCCAGACACTTTATACAGGAGCGTTCCTGCCTGCATTAGGTCTGTTCCTCTCTGGGACAGAGATCCTAGAGGAAAGAACAGGCAGCCATCTTTGCTCTTCTGCAGCATCCACAGATGACACCTCCAGGTGTGAGAGGGATCCCAGTGAATAGGGTCTGGAGTGGATCCCCAGAAAACCACAGCAGCCCTACAGAAGAGGGGCTTGACTGTTAAAAGAAAAACAAACAGAAAGCAACAATAACTACAACAGCATCAACAAAATAGTCCCCACAAAAACCCCATTCAAAGGTCAGGAGCCTCAAATATCAAAGACAACTCGTGAAGATGAGAAAGAATGAGTGAAATAATGCTGAAAACAAAAACCCAGAGTGCCTCTTCTCCTCCAAATGATTGCAACACCTCTGGAGCAAGGGCACAGAACTGGGCAGAGGCTGAGATGGATGAATTGACAGAAGTAGGCTTCAGAAGGTGGGTAATAACAAACTTTGCTGAACTAAAGGAGCATTTTCTAACCCAAGGCAAAGAAGCTAAAAATCATGATGAAACACTACAGGAGCTGTTAACTAGAATAAACAGTTTAGAGAGAAACATAAACGACCTGATGGAGCTGAAAAACACAACACGAGAACTTTACAATGCAATCACAGTATCAAGAGCCAAATTGACCAAGCAGAGCAAAAAAATTCAGAGCCCGAAGACTCTCTTGCTGAAATAAGACAGGCAGACAAGATTAGAGAAAAACAAAAGAAAAGGAACAAACAACACCTCCAAGAACTATGAAATTATGTAAAAAGACTGAACCTACAAATGATTGGGGTACCTGAAAGAGCCAGGGAGAACAGAACCAAGTTGAAAAACATCAGGATATCATCCAGGAGAACTTCCCCAATCTAACAAGACAGGCCAACATTCAAATTCAGGAAATCCAAAGAGCTCCAGTAAGATACTCCATGAGAAGACCAACCACAAGCACATAATCATCAGATTCTCCAAGGTCAAATTGAAGGAAAAAATGTTAAGGGCAGCCAGAGAGAAAGGTCAGGTCACCTACAAAGGGAAGATCATCAGAATAACAGTGAACATTTCAGCAGAAAGTCTGTAAGCCAGAAAATATTGGAAGTGAATGTTCAACATTCTTAAAGAAAAGAATTTCCAACCCAGAATTTCATATCTGGCCAAACTAAGCTTCATAAATGAAGGAGAAATAAAACCCTTTACAGACAAGCAAATGCTGAGGGATTTTATCACTACCAGGCCTGCTTTGCAAGAGCTCCTGAGGGAAGCACTAAATATGGAAAGGAAAAACCATTACAAGCCACTTCAAAAACCCACTGAAGTACAAAGATCAATGATGAACTACATTAACAAGTCTGCAAAATAACCAGATAGCATCATGATGACAGAATCAAATTAACACATAACAATATTAACCTTAAATGTAAATGAGCTTAAAAATGTCCCAATTCAAAGACACAAAATTGCCAGCTGGATAAAGAGTCAAGACCCATCTCACGTACAAAGACACACATAAGCTCAAAATATAGGGATGGAGGAATATTTACCAAGCAAATGGAAAGCAGAAAAAAACAGGAATTGCAATCCTAATTTCTGACAAAACAGATTTTAAACCAGCAAAGGTCACCCAAGACAAAGAAGGGCATTAAATAATAATAGAGGAATCAATTCAAAAAGAAGAGCTAACTATCTTAAATATATATGCACCCAGATTCATAAAACAAGTTCTTAGAGGCCTACAAAGAGGCTTAGATTCCCACAGAATAATAGTGGGAAACTTTAACACCCCACTGTCAATATTAGACAGGTCATTGAGACAGAAAATTAACAAGTGATATGGTTTGGCTGTGTCCCCACCCAAATCTCACCTGGAATTTAAATAATCTCCATGTGTGAAGGGCAGGTCCAGGTAGAGATAATTGAATCAGTGAGGTGGTTTTCCTCATACTGTTCTCGTGGTAGTGAATAAGTCTCATGGGATCTGATGGTTTTATACAGGGGAGTTCCCCTGCAGAAGCTTTCATGCCTGCTAAAATGTAAGATACCTTTGCTTCTCCTTCGCCTTCCACCATGATTGTGAGGCCTCCACAGCCATGTGAAACTGTGAGTCCATTAAATCTCTTCCCTTTTTAAATTACCCAGTCTTTGGCATGTCTTTATTAGCAGCGTGAGAACAGACTAATACAACAAGGATATGAATAAGGACTTGAACTCAGCTCTGGATCAAGTAAATCTGATAGATATCTACAGAATTCTACACCTCAAATCAAAAGAATATACATTCTTCTTGGTGCCACATGGCACTTACTCTGAAATCAATCACATAATTTGGAGTAAAATACTCTTTGGCAAATGCAAAACAACTGAAATCATAACAAACAGTTTCTCACATCACAGCACAGTCAAATTAGAACTTAAGATAAAGAAACTCACTCAAAACCACACAACTCATGGAAATTGAACAACCAGCTCCTGAATAACTCCTGGGTAAATAATGAAATTAAAACAGAGATCAAGAAGTTCTTTGAAACCAATGAGAACAAAGAGACAACATACCAGAACCTCTGGGATGCAGCTATACCAGCGTTAAGAGGGAAATTTATAGCACTAAATGCCACATCAAAAAGCTAGGAAGATCTCAAATCAATACCCTAGCATGACAACTAAAATAACTAGAGAACCAAGAGCAAACAAACCCCAAAGCTAGAAGACAAGAAATAACCTAGATCAGAGTGGAACTTAAAGAAATAGAGATAGAAAAACCTTCAGAAATCAATAAATCCAGGGGCTGTTTTTTGAAAAAAATAATAAAATAGAAAGCTAGCTAGATTTATGAAGAAGAAAAGAGAAAAGAATCAAATAGACACAATAAAAAACGATAAAGGGGATATTACCACTTACCCCACAGAAATACAAACAATTATCAGAGAATAATATAAACACCTTTATTCAAATAAAGTAGAAAATCTAGAAGAAATAGATAAATGCCTGAACACATACACCCTCCTGAGATTAAACTGGGAAGAAGTTAAATCCTTGCTTAAACCAATAACAAGTTCTGAAATTGAAGTAGTAATAAATAACCCCAAAAAAGCCAGGACCAGACAGTTTTACAGCTTAATTCTACCAGAAGTACAAAGAGAAGCTGGTACCATTGGTACCATTTCTTCTGAAACTATTCGAAACAATTGAAAAAGAGGGACTTCTCTCTAACTCATTTTATGAGGCCAGCATCATCCTGATACCAAAACCTGGCAGAGATACAACAAAAAAATTTCAAGCCAGTATTTCTGATGAATATCAATGCAAAAATCCTCAAGAACATACACGCAAACCAAATCCAGTGGCACAGCAAAAAGCATATTCAACACGAACAAGCCAGATTCATCCCCAGGATGCAATATTGGTTCAACATATGCAAATCAATAAACGTAATCCATCACGTAAACAAAACCAATGACAAAAACCACATGATCATCTGAATAGATGCAGAAAAGGCCTTCGATAAAATTCAACATCCCCTCATGTTAAAAACTCTCAATAGACTAGGTATTGATGGAACATACCTTAAAATAATCAGAGCCATTTATGACAAACCCACAGCCAATATCATACTGAATGAGCAAAAGCTGGAAGCATTCCCCTGGAAAACCTCCACAAGACAGGGATGCCCTCTCTCACTACTCTTATTGAACATAGTATTGGAAGTTCTGGCCAGGGCAATCAGGCAAGAGAAAGAAATAAAGCACATTCAAATAGGAAAAGAGAAAGGCAAACTGTCTCTGTTTGCAGATGACATGATCCTATATTTAGAAAACCCCATCCTCTAAGCCCAAAAGCTTCTTAAGCTGATAAGCAACTTTAGCAAAGTCTCAGGATAAAAAATGAATGTGCAGAAATTACAAGCATTTCTATATGCCAGCAACAGACAAGCAGAGAGCCAAATCATGAATGAACTCCCATTCACAATTGCTACAAAGAGAATAAAATACCTAGGAATACAGCTAACAAGGGAAGGGAAGGACCTCTTCAAGGAGAACTACAAACCACTGCTCAAGGAAATAAGAGAGGACACAAACAAATGGGAAAAACATTCCATACTAATGGATAAGAAGAATCAATATTGTGAAAATGGCCATACTGCCACAAATAATTTATAGATTTAATGTGATTTCCATTAAACTACCATTGACATTCTTCACAGAATTAGAAAAAATACTTTAAAATTTATATGGAACCAAAAAATAGCCTATATAATGAAGACAATCCTAAGGAAAAAGAACAAAGCTGGAAGCATCATGCCACCCAACTTCAAACTGTACTACAAGGCTACAGTCACTAAAACAGCATGGTCCTGGTACAAAAAAGGACACACAGACCAATGGAAGAGAATAGAGATCACAGAAATGAGACCACACATCTAAAAACATCTCATCTTCAACAAACCTGACAAAAACAAGCAATGGGGAAAAGATTCTCTATTTAATAAAAGGTGCTGGAAAAACTGGCTAACCGTATGCAGAACATAGAAACTGAATCCCTTCCTTACACCTTAAACAAAAATAAACTAAAGATGGGTTAAAGACTTAAACGTAAAACCTTAAACTGTGAAAATCCTAGAAGAAAATCTAGGCAATACTATTCAGGACATAAGCATGGGCAAAGATTTCATGATGAAAATATCAAAAGCAATTGCAACAAATGCAAACATTGACAAATGGGATCTAATTAAACTAAGGAGCTTCTGCACAGCAAAAGAAATTATTATCAGAATGAACAGACAACCTACAGAATGGAAGAAAGTTTTTGCAGTATATCCATCTGAGAAAGGTCTAATATCCAGAATCTATAAGGAACTTAAAGAAATTTACAAGAAAAAAAATAAACAACCCTATCAAAAAGTGGGCAAAGAATATGAACAAGCCGCTTCTCAAAAGAAGACTTTTATTCAGCCAACAAACATATGAAAAAAAGCTCAACATCACTGATCATTAGAGAAATGCAAATCAAAACCACAATGAGATATCATCTCAAGTCAGTCAGAATGGTGTTTTTTTCAAGATTCTGAAAACTTTTAATGTACATATAGCAATTTGTACACTATAGCAAAAATTGCATTATTCAAGAATAAGTTACTTGTACAGTACATAAACAATACATAAAAATGTGCAAAATACCTTCTGCCTATAATCATACAAGATGAATCCACTTTTTGTGTTATCAAAATGTACTGTATATTCTAACCAAACACTGGATGTCAGATGTGTCCTTAATGTACTCTCAAGTTCCTCTAGCTTGTGGGAGATATTAGAGCTAACGCTTCTGCAATAAAGGACTTAGCCCTGAATAGAAAGCATGAAGGAATCTCAGGCAACCCTCAAGGAAGGGTCCAAGGCCTTGATTTTAGGTTAAGAAACTGTTATGTAAAAATAGTGTTCTCTGGCCCAAGATTTTAATGATTGCTATTCCTTTTTCCTATGGTCTAGAAGTGATCAAAGGCAGCTTTATACCAGATAAAGCCATATGGATTGCTGGTCTAATATTCAAGGCAGGTTAGTTGACTTAATTCTTTGGTGCTGGTGACTGTTAGTTTGTAAAAGTTCAATAAAATCAGATGAAGAAAGTGATGGTCCTGGGAGCTGTCAAGCTGTACTGTTGGGGTCTGTAATTAAGGCTAACTGGAGGGATCGTGATGTCTACTTTCCAATCTGGTGTTGAGCCATGGCTCTTGGTGGAAGTTGCTGGCAGGGCCTGGTAGGGACTGGAAGGAGATTGATGGGGTGTGCTGTGCCTGTGGTGGCCTTTTCTTTGTGCTGGAGCAGGCCCAGCTGATGAAGGGGTGTGCAGCCATGTGGGGCATGCACCTTACTGGCTGCAGCTAGAATGGTGATTATTATTTTTTTATTATACTTTAAGTTTTAGGGTACATGTGTGCAACGTGCAGGTTAGTTACATATGTATACATGTGCCATGTTGGTGTGCTGCACCCATTAAGTCGTCATTTAACATTAGGTATATCTCCTAATACTATCCCTCCCCCCTCCCCCGTCCCACAACAGGCCCTGGTATGTGATGTTCCCCTTCCTGTGTCCATGTGTTCTCATTGTTTAATTCCCACCTATGAGTGAGAACATGCAGTGTTTGGTTTTCTGTCCTTGTGATAGTTTGCTGAGAATGATGGTTTCCAGCTTCATCCATGTCCCTACAAAGGACATGAACTCATCATTTTTTATGGCTGCATAGTATTCCATGGTGTATATGTGCCACATTTTCTTAATCCAGTCTATCATTGTTGGACATTTGGGTTGGTTCCAAGTCTTTGCTATTGTGAATAGTGCCACAATAAACATACGTGTGCATGTGTCTTTATAGCAGCATGATTTATAATCCTTTGGGTATATACCCAGTAATGGGATGGCTGGGTCAAAGGGATGATTTCTGCATTTCCAACTGAGGTACCGGGTTCATCTCACTGGGGAGTGTCAGAAAGTGGGTGCAGGACAGTGGGTGCAATGCATTGAGCCTGAGCTGAAGCAGGGCGAGGCATCGCCTCACCCAGGAAGCACAAGGGGTCCGGGAATTCCCTTTCCTAGCCAAAGAAAGGGGTGACAGATGGCACCTGGAAAATTTGGTCACTCCCACCCTAATACTGCGCTTTTCCAATGGTCTTAGCAAACGGCACAATAGGAGATTATATCCGACGCCCGGCTCGGAGGGTCCTACACCCACGGAGCCTCGCTCATTGCTAGCACAGCAGTCTGAGATCAAACTGCAAGGTGGCAGCGAGGCTGGGGAAGGGGCGCCCGCCATTGCCAAGGCTTGAGTAGGTAAAGAATGGTGATTATTAAAAAGTCAAGAAACAACAGATGCTGGCAAGGCTGTGGAGAAATAGAAACACTTTTACACTTTTGTTGGGAATGTAAATTAGTTCAACCATTGTGGAAGACAGTGTGACAATTCCCCAAAGACCTAGAACCAGAAATGCCATTTGACCCAGCAATCCCATTACTGGGTATATACCCAAAGGAATATAAATAATTCTATTATAAGGATACATACACATGTATGTTCATTGCAGCACTATTTACAGTAGCCAAGACATAGAATCAACCCAAATGCCCATCAGTGATAGACTGGATAAAGAAAATATGGTACATATACAACATGGAATACTATTCAGCCATAAAAAAGAATGAAATCATGTCCTTTGCAGGGACATGGATGGAGCTGGAAGTCATTATCCTTAGCAAACTAACACAGAAACAGAAAACCAAACATGGCGCCTTCTCACTTACAGGTTGGAGCTGAACAATAAGAACACATAGACACAGGGAGGAGAACACCACCAACTGGGGCCTGTGGTGGGGGTGGGGGGAGAAAGAGCATCAGGATAAAGAGCTAATGCATGCAGGGCTTAATGCCCAGGTGATGGATTGACAGGTGCAGCAGACCACCATGGCACATGTTTACCTATGTAACAAACCTTCATGTCCTGTACATGTATCCCGACTTAAAATAAAATAAAATTTTAAAAAATGATAGCAAGAAGAGTGCCATAATTTTACATTTTTCCAAATGTCTGGCTTAACCGAAGACAGCTGGATTCTCATATCTACTTCTGCATTCAGCCCATTGTGATACACCACTCGACTGTAAACTTGTAAAAGGATGAGGGTAAAAAAGGAAAATATTATTTTAGTATTATTATAAAAATTGTTTTGATTTTATGGACACCCTGAGAAGGGATTAGAGACCTGCAAGGGTTCCCGGACTACATAGTTAGAATAGTTGTTCTACACTATTAGTGTAGGGAAAATGATGCAATATTTATGAAATACTTACTATAAGTTAGGCACTGTGCTTAATACTTTGTATACATTATATATTATTTTCCTCATTTTATAGATGAGAAAACAGAGGTTTAGGGCTATTAAGTGGTTCAGATCCCACTGGTAGTAAATGGTAAAGTTAGGATTGAAACCTAGGCCTGTCCGCCTGTAAAGCAAGGTCTTTCTTCACCATACCCCAACTCCAATTTTACCGATAATTGATGTGTGGCCATGGAACCTGTTTCTATCCTGTAGTTGAAAGAAATAGGACTTTACATTGCTGGAACAACTAAGGATTTTGCATAATTAGCTTTATTCCATGCATTTGGAATTTATTCCTCATAAAATTGAAAGGGATTAATGACTGACAGAAGGCAGGCCTTCATGCTAGTAGAAGTTATTTCCAAATTTCCCTTTCAAAATCCTTCCTTTCCCTGCATTTTCAAATCCAGAGCACAATCATCCTCCAACTACCTTTTTATTCCTCAGTATCTCTTGCAGGAAGGGATCGATAAAACCAATTCTCACTTAGGTGTTAGGGATTTAATGATACTCCTCTGAAGAGTATTTTTACTACCTGAGGGTGGGGAATGGCTCTTATTCATCTTTGTAACCCTAGCAACCTGCACACTGGAACTGTCAGTGTCCAATAAATATTGGTTGCCTTTAATGGGAAGTAAAAGGCCAAAGAGGGAGTTTTTGAAACCAAAGAAAGAATGAAATTTCAGTTATCAGTGGGGGAAATATATTTATTGGACCCAATAAATCACAACATACATAAAACTACATATCTAACTGCATGGAAGGACAACAAAAATATTTGCTTTAATGTAAATGTCCTTTATGTTCAGTTTTGATTTGACTGTTCTAGAAACTCTGGAAAGTAGATATTGTTGATTTGACAGTAGTTAACCTTCTAAAATGTTAAAATGTTAAATATCATTATTAAAACTAATATTTTTGGCTACATTATTTTTATGCTGTTGGTTTTCTCACACGCATTGGAGAGATCCAGAGAGTGTAACTTCAACTGACAGTGATGTTGTTAATTACTTCTCTTATCAATGGTTTGTCTCTATTGTAGCTTGTGCAGCAATTAAAAGAAAGTTCCTAGTTATCTTTTTCATTCATTGCATTTGGAAGTTTGCACTAATCTAAGAGGGAAGAGACCTAATCATTGCGTAGAGGATCAAAACTGGGGCATGGTACATGATAGGTATGCTCAAACTGTAAACTAGTCTTTCCCTGATATCAATATCAGTTCTGTCTCTAACCAAATTGTGTTTACATTGAATGCAGTTTTTTAAATCTACAGAGGAATAATGCAAATGATAATTGTGTGTGGTAGTTTTTAAAAATGTGTTTTTAATTTTAAATTTGAAAATAACCATGTTAAATGTAATAGCTTCCAGTCAGAATTCATTTTAAAAATGCTGATGTATATTGGCTCAGAATTAACTCTTTGTAATTCTAAGCCCAATACCGAGTTTGCCCATGTATAAATAATGATTGATAGACAAGGTTATTAAGTTTTGCCTTGTTGATATGGCTGCCTTCTAGAAAAATAAAAAATATTAACTTGCCATCAACCTCTAGGAGAGATGGCAATTGTTATAAAATCCAAGGAACAACTTGCTCTACCCATGTGTTTGTCAGTAAAAGCTCTGTATCAGAGGAATTCAACTATTAATTATGCAATTTCTTAGATAGTTGCAATACAATACTACTGGCAGTCTCTTTCTATTCATACTGAAGTCTTATTTCTACTCTGGGCTTTAGATGTCTTATCAAGATGGTCAAAAGGAATCATTTATGTGCTAAAATTACCCTAGGTAAGGGCACTTCTATGTCATACAGAATATTGAAATGTGACAAGAACTTTATTTTTTCATCCCTGTAGTAGATAACGCTGAAGATTTTCCTGATCTAATTGGATTCGGATAAGCAGACTGAAGTAACACTACACTGTGGATCTTGCTATAAGTGTTTCTCATTCAGCAAATAAAAATGGCTAATATTTTATAGTCACTTTTTAATAACTTCTTTTCTTCCCTAAAAGCCCCCTTTGGGAGTGAAATACTTCACTACTGCTAATGTTTTCTACTCTATGGAGGCATCACCATATGTGTAATGCACTCGGTCCCTCTTCACCCTTTACTATTCCTCCACCATGAGAGGTAGAGTGACATGGTTAATAAGTTTGGGAACAAAAACTGGATTTTAATACAGCCCCCTCTTTCTTACTGGATACGATCTACATCCTCTTTTGCTCTTCTAAGAAAAGGACTCCCCATGCAACCTATGCTCTCATACAGCATCACCTTTAACTAGATAGAGATAATTGTTAATGCTGAGATTCAGTGTCAAGAAATACTCCTGACCAGTAACAATAGTTACATCCTTCAATCCAGACTTTATCAGTAATAAAGGTTCACTGTCTTGTCTTATGTCACATATGATTCAGAATTCACATAGGAAAAGGATGACCTTTTAATAATGCCAACACCAGTCTCCATCATCAACCTACTCTGCCATTCTTTCCAATGTAAACCATTCTCTCATTTACCTGTTCATTCATCTGTTCCGTTTACTTTCTACCTGCCTACCAACCCATATAGCATCTAAAAGAACTACAGTTATCACTTTGTTTACTAATATATGGTGTAACCTTGGATCTTACCTAAAAGGAACTCAACATTTTAGGAATTAAACCAAAAATCATTACAAATTTGAGGCAGAGTTTTTCCTAGGGCACTGTGAATTGAAAATTTCCCTGTCTTCTTTGCCCAAGGGGACTGGTAGTGAGGGAAAAGTGACTCCTTTTGTGACTATTAAAATTGAGACCATTATACAAACAATTGCCTAATAAAATCTCCAATTATCTACAAAGTAAAATAATCAGGCTACTTCTTCTCACTTCCAATATATCTATTTTATAACTTTATTTTCCTCATTTAATGCTACATTTAACGTATATTTGAATCTTATTTTACTATAAGTAGGTTTAGGAATATGTATAGAGAGTGGATAAAAGTACATGGTGTGGTTTCCTCCATGAATTCCTCCTCTGGAAGACCCTAGATTCATGCCACCCCAAGGAAAGTCTTGATAGAGCGGAACATATACATAAATTGCCCAAGCCAGTGGATACAACCTGGCAAAGAGTGTTATCACCATGCCACCATTAATTTCAGGAATGGCAGAAAGCATGTACTCCATGACAGCTTTGGATCTGAAAATTCAAATACAGCAAATATTTATTTCATTCTTAACATGTGCATGACTTTACTAAATGTAGTGAAGAATATGAAGATGCTACCTACCTTGGGCAGTGTATTCAGTCACATAGTCCTCATATGGTATGACAACTATCCCAGAGTTCAGAGTATACACCAGGGATGCCAAAAATGCCAGATATCCACAACATATGTGGAGGGCTCCTAGGGCTTAAGACTTTAGCTCTGGGTCATATAGCATAGGGTATATGCTCTGAGGGTTAGTTTTTAAATATGAAGTCTTAGAGTTGGAAAAAACTTTAGAGATTACCTAGACTAGCCTCCAAATCAACATAGGAATCTCCACTACACTCTTACAAGTGGTCATACAGTTTTTTTCAATATCCCTAGTGATGGTAAGCCAATTACTTCAAAAAGGCATCTTGCTATGTGTTTATAAAACTTTTATGTAAAATTGCATGCTATTTGTGTGCTTATAGATGTAATTTAAATATTTATTTCTGAAGACATTGGGGTTTTTTTGGCAAAGTACTAAACAGAAGCTCATATTATTAGGGCAACAGAAAATGTGGTAAATTAAGGTCGTTGAATCAGTTGGTTACCAAGAGGGCCCATAAAAGATGAGGATATATATGGAATCTCAAACCAAAATAAGAGAAGAAAATTTTAAGGGAATTTTCTAGTATCTTGAAGTGAGTGTACTTCCAGTTAGAGTTAAGCACTGACTGTGTGGCTACCAAAAACCATCTAGCTGCTGTTCTTGAGGAGAAAGTGCAGGTTGTAAAACCATCTCTCTGGATTCTACATTATCAGGGAAGATAAAAAGCATCCACAAAAATTGAGGCAATATTATTTTTAAAAAATAAAGAAGTTTTAGTTTCTAATAACATAGAAAGAACTCAAAGCTAAAACAAGACTGCCAGCCCTTCTATTTTAGAGAATATGGAATTGTATCCACTGCCCCTAAAAAAATACCTTGCTAGTAGTTGAATTTTATTTTTATTTATTTCCAGTTAATTTAGTTTAATTTTTAAATTACTATTTTTGGGGTATATAGTAGTTGTACATATTTATGGAGTACAGGTGAAATTTTGATACAAGCATACAATGTGTAATGACCAAATCAGAGTAATTAGGATATCTGTCACCTGAAATATTTATCATGTCTTTGTGTTAGGAATATTCCAATTCTACTCTTCTAGTTATTTTGAAATATAAAATAATTATTGTTAACTATAGTTGCTATTGTGCTACTGAATACTGGATCTCATTCCTTCTAACTGTATGTTTGTACCCATTACCTATTAACCCCTTTTTATTGACCCCCTCCTTCTACCCTTCCCAGACTCTGGTAACTACCATTTACTCTCTGCCTCTATGAGATAAATTTTTCTTAACTCCCACATATGAGTGAGAATATGTGGTATTTACCTTTTGGTGCCTGGTTTATTTCACTTCGTATAGTGTCCTCCAGTTCAATACATGTTGTTGTAAATTACAGAACTTCATTATTTTGTGGCTAAATAATATTTCATTGTGTACATATACAACACTTTATGTATCCATTCATCCATTGATGGACATTTAGGTTGATTTTATATCTTGGCTATTATGAATACTACTACAATAAACATGGGAGTGCAGATATACATTCAATATACCAATTTCCTTTCTTTTAAATATATACCCAGCAGTGGGAATGCTGGATGATGTGGTAGTTCTATTTTTGTTTTTTCGAGGAACCTCCATACTGCTTTCCATAATGGCTGAATTAATTTACATTCTCATCAACAGTGTATGAGAGTTCCCCTTTCTTCAAATCCTCCTCAGCAGTTCATATTTTTTGTCTTTTTGATAGTAGCCTAATAAACTGGGGGAGATGATAATCTCATTGTGATTTAGTTTTGCATTTCTCTGATGATTAATGATGTTGGGCACTTTTTCATATAACTGTGGGCCATTTGTATGTCTTCTTCTGAGAAATGCCTATTCAGATCTTTTGGCCATTTTACATTGGATTATTTGGTGTTTTGCTGTTGAGTTTTTGAACTCTTTATATACTCTGGTTATTAATCCCATGTCAGATGGATAGTTTGCAAATATTTTCTCCTTTTCTGTGGATTATTTCTTCACTTTGTTGATTGTTTCCTTTGCTATGCAGAAGCTTTTTTTAAAAAAATTTGATGTGATCCCATTTTCCATTTTGTCTTTAGTTGCCTGTGCTTTTAGGGTATTACTCAAGAAATCTTTGCCCAGCCCAATGTCCTGGAGAGTTTCCTCAATGTTTCCTTTAGTAGTTTCATAGTCTGAGGCTTCAGATATAAGTATTTAATCCATTTTGATTTGATTTCTGTACGTGGTGAGAATTAACGGTCTAGTTTATTCTTCTGCATATGGATATCCAGTTTTCCCAGCACCATTTATTGAAGAGACTGTCCTTTCCACAGTGTATGTTCTTGGAAACTTTATCAAAAATGAGTTCTCTGTAGATGTATGGACTTATTTCTGAGTTCTCTCTTCTGTTCCATTGTCTATGTGTCTGTTTTTATGCCAGTGCCATGCTTTTTTGGTTACTATAGCTTTGTAATATAATTTGAAATCAAGTACTGAGATGGCTCCATGTTTGTCCTTTCTGCTCAGGATTGCTTTGACTACTCTGATTCTTTTGTGAGTAGTTAAATTTTAGCTGAATGTGTCACAGATTAGAAAAAGGGAGAAATTGAAAAACTCTGACCCAGTGAGTTATGTAACATATCTATTAGGTGTCTGATCTTTTAACCAGAGGGTGATGCTTGACCTGTTGAAGAAGCAGCAGCATCCTAGAAACCATGGGACAAAGATGTCATGGCTTATAAAAGGTAGTTATGAGGGGAGTGAGAGAAAGTTTCATAGAAAAAGAAGTGAAGCAGAGGAATCACTGTACCACTGTAAATATATAGATATAAATATATGAAATAGATAATAATAGGTCCACCACCCTAACCACAATGGAGTGAACCAGACCATCTTAAAAAGCTAAGAATGCTTGCACATTATTAGAAGTAAGGGATTGTGCTACAGACTCTCAGAGGAGCCAAGCCTTGTTCACTAGTATTGCCCATAGAAGTGTAGAGGATGTTGAGAATAACTCAATGAGGCCAACGTGAAAGTGTGCCCCATCTCCCAGGAACAATGTTGAGGATGTGCCATAAAGCCTGCAGAGATATACCAAAGCTGTTGATTACTACCAAATCCTGCTGATTCTTTTGCCACCATAAGAATCAGCCCATTCTCACACTGTCATAAATAAATGCCTCAGACTGGGTAATTGATAAAGAAAAGAGATTTAATTGGCTCACAGTTCTATAGGCTGTACAGAAACAATGATGCTGGCATGTGCTCAGCTTCTGGGGAGGCCTCAGAGAACTTACAATCATATTGTAAGGCAAAGGGAAAGCAGGCATGTCTTACATGACCAGAACAGGAGCAAGAGGTGAGGGGGAGGTGCCACACACTTTTGCAACCAGATCTCATGAGAACTCACTATCAACAACAGCACCAAGCAGGCAGGGATAGTGTTAAACCATGAGAAACTGTCCCCACAATCCAATCACTTCCCACCAGGCCCCACCTCCAGCACTGGAGATTACATTTCAATTTAAGATTTGGTTAGGGACAAAGATCAAAATTATATCATTTTGCCCCTGGACCATCCAAAATCTCATGCCCTTCTCACATTCAAAATACAGTCATGTCCTCCCAATAGTCCTCCAAAGTCTTAACTCATTCCAGCATTAACTCAAAAGTCCACAGTCTAAAGTCTCATCTAACACAAAGCTAGTCCCTTCTGCCTATGAATCTGCAAAATAATAAAAAAAAAAACAAGTTATTTACTTCCAAGATAAAATGAGGGTATAGGCATTAGGTAAATACTCTCATTTCAAAAGAAAGAAATTGGCCAAAAGAAAGGGGCTACATGCCCCCCATGCATGTCCAAAACCCAGCAGGGTAGTCATTAAATCTTAAAGCTTCAAAATAATCTTCTTTGACTCCATGTCCCACATCCAGGGCACACTTATAAAAGGGATGGGCTCCCAAGGCCTTGGGCAGCTCTGTCCCTGTGGCTTTGCATGGTTCAGCCCCCATGGCTGCTTTCAAGGTCTGGCATTGAGTGCTTGTGGCTTTTCCAGACACATGGTGCAAGCTTTCAGTGGATCTACCATTCCAAGTTCTGGAGGTTGGCTCTCTTCTCACAGCTTCACTAGACAGTGCCCCCATGGGGACTCTATGTGGGAGCTCCAACCCCACATTTACCCTCTGCACTTCCCTAGTAGAGGTTCTCCATGAGGGCTCTGCCCCTGCAACTGGCTTCTGCCTGGACAGCCAGGTTTTTCATATATCCTCTGAAATCTAGGCAGAGGCTCCCAAGCCTCACCTCTTACAATCTGAACACCTGCAGGTTTAACACCATATGGAAGCTGCCAAGGCTTAAGGCTTGCACCCTCTGAAGCAGCATCCTGAGCTGTACCTGAGCCTCTTTGAGCCATAGCTGGTGCTGGAGTGGCCAGGATGCAAGGAGCAGTGTCCCAAGTCTGTGCAGGGCAGCAGGGCCCAGTGCCTGGCCCAGGAATCCATTCCATTCTCCTAGACCTCCAGGTCTGTGATGGGAGGGGCTGCTGTGAAGGTCTCTGAAATGCCTTCAAGGCCTTCTCCCCATTGTTTTGGCCATCAACACATGCCTTTCTTTTAGTTATGCAAATTTCTGCAACCTGCTTGAATTTTTCCCCTGAAAAATTGGCTTTTCTTTTTTACCACATGGCCAGGCTGCTCATTTTCCAAACTTTTATGCTCTGCTTCCCTTTCAAATATAAGTTCCAGTCATTTATTTGTTCATTCATAGTGCATAGACTGGTAGAAGCAGCCAGGCCACATTTGAATGCTTTGCTGCTTAGAAATTTCTTCCACCAGACATGCTAAATCATCACTCTTAAGTTAAAAATTCCACAGATCCTTAGAGCAGGGGCACAATGCAGCTAGGATTTTTGCTAAAGCATAGCATAGCAAAAGTGACCTTTACTTCTGTTTCCAATAAATTCTTCATTTGCATCTGAGACCTCAGTCTGGACTTCATTGTCCATATAACTATCAACATTTTGGTAACAATTTAACCAGTCAACCAGTTTCTAGGAAGTCCCAAATTTTCTCTCATCTTCCTGTCTTCTTTGAGTCCTCCAAACTCTTTCAGCCTCTGCCTAAACTTAAAAATCTAGTTACTATAACAGGAATAACAGAAAGAGAAGAAAAATCAAAGTTTAAGACTCATCTTGTGATTAACACAAGAAATTTGGGAGAGGGCTAGTCACAATATTTGTGTCCACAAATGTTTGACACTAATGAATAAAGACAGTATAAGACAGTATAAACACAATAATTATTAAAATAAGTACAAATATGTTTGAAGAGGGTCCTTAGGATTAAGAGACTTGAATGAATGTCTTTGGATGATCAGGTGAGGGAAAATGGGAATAACAAAAGGAGGGCAGGAGAAACCCCAACTCTACTAAAAATACAAAATTAGCCTGACCAACATGGTGAAACCCCATCTCTACTAAAAATACAAAAAATTAGCCAGGTGTGGTGGCACATGCCTATAATCCCAGCTACTTGGGAGGCTGAGGCAGGAGAATCACTTGAATCTGGGAAGCGGAGGTTGCGGTGAGGCTCCGAGATGGAGCCATAGCACTCCAGCCTGGGCAACAAGAGTGAAACTCTGTCTCAGAAAAAAAAAAAAAAAAAAAACAAAGAATCTTTTCTGCACTACCCATTTCCCTTAACCTGCAGCTGAAGATGCAGTACTGAATTCTTTGACTCCCTTGTTTAGCTGCCTGGAAGCTGGGATGGGAGCACCCAGGCTCTGAAAGTGCTATGTTTACCAGGACTCAAAGAAACAAGAGGGCTAGGTGAGGAATTTTCTTATAAAAAAAATGTCCTGTGAATAGAAGGTATTGGAGGTTGGAGTTGGCAGGGAGAGATGGGGGCCGGTGGAGGTGTATGCTGGAAACTCCTTTTGCATGTAGCTTATCTCGTCTCTACATCTCTGTGGTGCCAGACAGGAGAAGGTGCCACCCACACAGCCTAGAGTGCTTGACATGTGGAAGCCTGCTCCATCCTTGGAACCAAGTCTTGGGTTTATTGGGTTACTTTAGGTAGAATAGTATTCACTTCCTTATTACTCCTTTTGTCCATCTGGAGGATTTACAGGGATTCTAAAGAGGAACATAATTTTGGGTTTGAGTTGGCATCTAGAGATGGAGGTACTTATCACATACCCCCATTCCTACTTTACTTTATGAGCAACTATTGCCAATGGGCCTACTTGCATCAGGACTACAAGACCTTTTGGGGTTAATGATGAAGAGAATTTGATGACCAGTGGACAGGCTACAGGACAATAACACTAACACTCCTGATCAAAGAGAAGATACAAAGCTTACTGTCACACTACTCCCCAACTTCTGGGGAAGGGAGTCACGGTATCAAGAATGATAAAGGATTTTACCCAGAAGTAGATGAGAATTGAGTGCTCTGGACTATATCTTGACTCACTGGTTCATTTTTCGAAAGAGTACTTTTGAGTAAGACATAGAATAAGTAAGTAGGTAAAATGTTGTCTAACCTAGGTCCTGACAGTTTGCCCCCGAGGTCTTCAGCAGAGGGGAATGTGAACTGAGGAGCCAGATGACCCTTTGAGAGCCTCAGGAAAAATTGCAAATGTTACTGAGGTGAGTAGCTGCCCCAACTCAGCCGGGAGCAGAGACAATATGTTTAGCCAGTGGCCGTTTTCCTCAGCTGCTTCCACAGAGACCACAAGGATATGCCACATTTCAGAGCAGTTTCACAGCTGGTCCGTGAGACACCCACAAGCTGCCTACACAGCAGCCACTTATGTTGTGAGACCAGAGTAGGTGTGGAATATCATTTGGCTGTTTCAGAGGGGTGAGTGGCTGGAAAGAATTTGGAGGGAAGGTTGCAGGGGGGTATTGTGGGTGAGAAATGAAGAGAAATGAATCAGTGACATAGTGCCTACGTAATCACAATGATGTTGGGAAATTAAAAGGGAGTATGTATAGTCATAGGCAACAATGCCGGGATGGTTGTAAATCTCTTCAAAGTAGCAGAATGATTTCTCACCTTCTAAAGAAGACATGAGTCAGTATTTATGGGCTATATTTATGTACATAATTGATCTTGGACAAAATGGTGAAGGAAGCATGTTTGATACTTTGGTCTACTCATATTTTAACTGAACTAAACAAACTTGAGAAAAAGTGTGTGTGTGTGTGTGTGTGTGTGTGTGTGTGGCTTGTAGTATTTAGCACATAGATTGGTTCTGGATGTCAGATCTTGCTGACTTCCCAGGACTCTCCTCCCTCAGCTCCTGCTCATCACCACCCAAATTGGGTTTCCTGTTTCCCCTTCCTTTACGCCTTGTAGATTCTCCTGCCTCCTCCAACTTAGGTGCCTGGCCCTTTTCTCTCTCACCTTCTTTCTCCCTGCTTCTTGCTTCTTGAGTCATGTTTCTCTGCATTCCCTTCTCTGTACCCCTCTCTCCCACTCTCTCCTCACTTCCCTTGTAATCCCCCTCTTGTTTTTCTTCCTTCTGATCCATCTGCTCAGACCTCCCAGATTTCTCCCCTCAGGGGCCTCAGTGTTGACATTCTGCTCTTTCCTTTACTTCCTCCTAGTACACAGCAGAAAAGGAGAAAAAAACTTTTAAGTCTTTACACAAACTGCAAATGCCCTAATTCATTCTGATTGCAGGGTAAGGGTTGGCAGTGGGAGAAAGGGAGGAGTTGAAATCAGTCTGAATTAATGAAGAATCTAAGTAGTAGA
Source organism: Pan paniscus (assembly GCF_029289425.2). NCBI lineage: Eukaryota > Metazoa > Chordata > Mammalia > Primates > Hominidae > Pan > Pan paniscus. Next base: position 108,364,709 of record NC_073272.2, read on the forward strand.
ACAGTTTGAAAGAAATGTGATTGTATTACTTTCAAATGTATCCAGTCATATTGCTAACTGAAAGAGAATCTAGGAGACTCCTATAAGTGCTTTAACAAAGAGATAAGGATTATGTATAATTATTTAAATATAAATGAAGGTTGGTTAAGGCCCTCACTCTCACTTAAATAGGCTGACATTTCCCTTATTTACACTTAAATCTATGAGCAGACCACTTTTTCTTAGCCAAAGGTAAACTCCTGTTATAAAGGATCTTTACAACAGCGATTTACCTGTTACTGCAGGTGGTGTGTTATAACAGTGCTTTGTTGATCTGGTTACTCAAATAGCTGACAATAATGCACAACAAATATTTTTCCTGGTTCGTATCTATTTAATAGTTATTCTCTATAGAGGTGGTGAGCTCTTTTCCATTGCAGATGGTAAACAGGACAGGGGAGTGGAGATGAGTTATTCTGGAACTGACTCATATGGTTGATGTATTTGCCTATCGGTGCACAAAACTATGGTTGTCTGTGAGCACATAAAGAAGGGAGGAGAAGGAGTTAAGGAATTGTGTGTATAGTAGCAGATATAAAGAAGTCTGGATGTATGTCCCTACATGAGGACATGGTAGATACCTAGATGTGTGTTTAAGTATCTCAAATAAATGTGTTTGTATAGGGGAATATGTGTCCGAGATCTGAGTGTTTAGAGAGATATGAGCACATGTGAGCAAACTTGTATAAACATTTGTGTAAAGGGTAAAGTTTGTGAAAATTGTAGTTTAGCTCTGTGAGTAGCTGAGCATAATTTATATGTGTGTGATTTTAAAAAGTGCTCTGTACCAGTACTTCTCAAAAATGGTTGTGAGAATCTCCTTAAGTCCTACTCCTCTACTAATGCAGATCCTTTGAGCTCTCTTTTACTATTTCTCCTTTATTTTCCTCTCGATGATTAATTCAAATGCCATTCTGAAGTGTGCTCAACACATAACTAGATGCTGAAGAGCAGGTGGGGGGAACTTGCAGAAAAAGCCCTGTAAGTGTGACAGTAAGTGAGGAGAGTATCCTTCTTTGTTGCATCCAGCAATTTTAGGCTACAAGACTCCTCAGATAATACTCATAGTGTCTCCTCAATGCCTCTGCGACCAGCCAGGTACCAAGGTGACTTTGACTTTCTTAGTACCAGTGATCTTTTTCACCACTTCCTCAGCCCTCTCACGGGAGGCTATAACTTTAGACTTTGTTGCCACTCACAGCTCTTCTACCTCCATGGCTTTACCCAAACTCTGAATTTTGGTCTCTCTTACTATAACTATAATGAAACCATAATTCATTCATTTATTCAACAAATATTCAGTGACAGATATTCATGTGTCAGATACTGTTCCAGGTATGTGCAATATATCAGTCAACAAAAGAGACAAAAATCCCTGCCCGTGAGTTCATATTCTAATATGGAGAGACAGACAACTAGCAGTGAACATGAAAAATATGTAAAGGATACAATATGTTAGACAGTGATGAGTGCTATCGAACAAAGTAGAACAAAATAATAGAGATTGGGAGTGTACATGTGGGGATGGGTATCACAAATTGCAATTTTAATAAGAGTAGTCTGAATTGCCCTCACAAAGAAGGTGACATTTAAGCCGAAAATTGAAGGAGCTGGGAGAGTGAATTATGCAGATTTCTGGGGGAAGAGCTTTGCAGCAGAGGGACTAGCTAGTGCAAAGGTCCTGCAATGGGAGCATGCCTGGAATTTATTAAGGCATAGGGAAGATGCATAGTGGGTAGAACAAAGTGAGCCATTAGCAGGAAATGTGATCCAGAAAGGAAATGTTGAAGGATGGGGCTGGGGGAGAGAAAACACATTTAAGGAGCTTGGAATATTGTAGGCCCTTATGGAATGTTAGTTTCCTTAACTCCTTCCCACTCTCCTTAAGTACCCCCTGACTGGCCATCTCACCAAGAGTATAGGGAGATTCAGTGAGAACTCTCATGGTTTCTATCTCAAAATCTTTAATTTCCTCTGTTCTCTTTCTTGATATATTCTGTCTTTAAGAAATAATTGTTCCCCCCTGCTATAGTTTGAGTGTTTGTCCTTTTTGAAATTCATGCTGAAATTTATTTGCCATTGTAACAGTTATTAAGAGATGGAAATTTTTTTTTTTTTTTTTTTTTGAGATGGAGTCTCACTCTGTCATCCAGGCTGGAGTGCAGTGGCACGATCTCGGCTCACTGCAAGCCCTGCCTCCCGGGTTCACGCCATTCTCCTGCCTCAGCCTCCCAAGTAACTGGGACTACAGGCGCCTGCCACCACGCCCAGCTAATTTTTTTTTTTTTTTTTTTGTATTTTTAGTAGAGACGGGGTTTCACCGCGTTAGCCGGGATGGTCTCGATCTCCTCACCTCGTGATCTGCCCTTCTCGGCTTCCAAAAGTGCTGGGATTACAGGCCTAAGCCACCGCTCCTGGCCAAGATGGAATCTTAAGAAGGGTTAGGTCATGGGGGCTCCTCTTTCCTGAATGGATTAATGCATTATTGTAGGGATAGATTAGTTATCTTGAGAGTGGGTTGCCATAAAGCAAGCCTAGCCCTTCCTTTTTTCTCATTTTTCATGCACTTGGTTGCTCCTTCACCCTCCTCCTTGTGATAATGTAATAGGAAAGCCCTCACCAGATGTGAGTACCATGCTTGTGTACTTCCCAATCTCCAGAACTGTGAGAAATAAATTTCTTTTCTTTATAAATTACCCAGTTTTTCATATTCTGTTATAGCAACAGGAATCAGACTAAGACACCTCATTCTTGCTAAAAGCTGACTCCTCTGTACCTGTATTTTTGTATCTCCATCTCTTCCCACTGTTTATCCTCTTTCTTGCCTGTATTTTCAAACCCTCTCTTTCAACTGGCTCCTTTCCTTCTGGATACAAGTATACATGGTTTCGGTCTCTTAAATAAAACACCATACTATAAAATACTTTCCATTAACTCTACCACATACTCAAGCTACAGCTTCATCTCTCTTCCTTTTCAAATTTCTTAAAAGAGTTATGTTGCTTTTCCTGTCTCACTCAATGTGCAATTTGACTTCCACTTTAATTTCTGTACAGAAGCTGAACTCTGGATGGTAACTAATGTCCTCTTTCTCATCAAATTCAAAAACATATTTTTAGTTTGCCTTTTCTTAATTCCTTTGTAGTGTGCTTTGATGAAAAGAGCATAGACTTCAGCTCAAAACTGATGTGGATTTGAATTCAAATTCTGGCCCTACCTTTATGTCACTTTTTGAGCCATAGGTTTTTTTTTTTTTTAATCTTTGAAAAGGGGTTGATTATGTCTACTTTGCCAGGAGTTGTCAAGATTAGAGAAAAGGATGTAAAACACCCAGTATATAGTTGGTACAAATTAAGTTATTTCTACTCACGTTTTGTAATTGCTTTTTAAAATCTCTTAAGCAGGACTTCCTCCTCCTGTCTCCTTAGAAAGATTTCCATACCTCGAGATTTTGCCCTTTTACCCATCCTTTCATCATATTGTACCTCCCCAGTGTCTTATGTACTACCACCTCTTCAACTAATATGTATGTCTAGATGTCTTTCACACCTAGTTCGAGATATCTAGAAATCTCTTCTAAATGTCTGATGTGAATTTCCAGCTTAAAGTTCCATTCCAATATGTATTTTCTGGGATTCTACATTCAGGATAAATGAAAGCAGAATTTGAGATGGGCATGGAAAGAGAGACAACTGAGGCATGGTACTGAATTATAGGCTAAAGAGTGAGTTGACTAAATCAGCAAACTAAAGGGGTTCAGAGAAGTGTAGTCACATGATTTGAATTTACCATCTGTATGAGGGATGCAGTAGAGCAGAGAAGCTAAGGCAGGGAAGCCATTTAAGAACATATTGTAATAACCTACATATTAATGTGATTTTAGAAAGAAAACAATAAGTTAAAATTCAAGGAGTTTGCAGAGAAATGAATAGAAAGATTTGGCTGCATATTGGATGTAGTATAAAGATTTAACAGGGATTAAAATCATTCTGCAGCTGCAAGGATAGACATTGGAAAACTAATGGTGCTATTGGTGGTAATGGTGAGGTTAGGAGGAATTCTTGTTTTGAAAAGGGTCAGACAAGTGAGAAGGGAGAATAATTAAGATTTTGACATATTAATTTTCAGGGGATAGTAGGAAACCCAAGGGAAAAATATCTTGCAGGCAACTGAAACGAGAATACAGCAATGAAAATAAGAAGTTCAAATTAAGTCAGTGCTGGTGCTGGACATATTAGAGTCATTTGTACACAAGGAGTAGCCAAAATCAAAAGAATACATGAACTCCCCTGAAGGAGTGAGGACAAAAGGGAATAGACAGGGGGCAAGAACTGAACTTTGGGAGACAGTCAGAGGGAATAAGTGGGAGGAAGGAGAGCTGGAACAGCCAAAGACAGAGACATTAAAAAAAACACACACACACAAAAGGAGAAGCAATGTGACAGAAGCCTACTGACTTTTGGACTAATTCATTGGTCCCTGACTGACTCTTCAGTTATGTGCCTGCTCTCTTTCACTCCCACACCTGGGTCCCAAGCTTTTCTTTCTATTCATTGTTTAGCTGGGCCTCCTGGGCTTCACAATCTAATTATTATTCATACTGTCTAAACCACTCTCAATTCATGCTTCCCTGCACCCATCAAGCATACTCATTTGCAAATATATATAAAGTGCTATCTTTGCTAATTTGGTAAGTGATGATGAAGAACTGGGATTCAATAGTAGATGGTCTTTCCGTCCCAATAGGGTGGTCTGCAAGAAAAAATAAAGCTGATACAATCTGCATTTATTTATTCAGAAGCAATGAATGAAGCACTACACCAACACATTCTTATTAAGTCCTACTGTGCATTCAGCTACTCCCAAATTAATAAATACTGTGAGTAAATTTAATATATAATATGAATAATGAGAGTGACATCTTCTAAATTTATGTGCATTCTTTTCCTATTTTGAGTGTTCTGTTTCCCAACATACATCGTGCCTCCTTTTACTTCTTCCCCTTTTCTTTTGTTACCTTCAATCACATCTCTTTCCTTTCAGATACTCAGATTGTACACACATCCATAAATACTCTCACTCAGAAATCTTTTATATACTAACTTGCACATGAAACCTACTGCTCACATGTTTTGATGCTTTTCTCAAGCTTGACTATTCAAGGGAAACTCAAAGTAGAATAAAGAATTGTTATAGTACTCCAATATAATAATTAAATCATTTATATTTTTCCATCTTTGTAACTCTAGTAACATATTGCTAACAGAGGGTGCAACATGGGGATCTAATACTGCCTTTGATTCATAAATAGACCTTTTCTCATTGGTTTACATTTGACTTAATTATGATTTTACATAATAAAATGCCTTTATTCTTTCTTCTTATTACTCAAGCAATATAAATTCATAGTAAACATATTAAAAATTTAGAAAAGTGTAATGGATAAAAACCAGACATCCTGGGCTGGGAGTGGTGGCTCACACCTATAATCCCAGCACTTTGGGAGGTCAAGGTGGGCAGATCACAAGGTCAGTAGTTCGAGACCAGCGTGGCCAACGTGATGAAACTCTATCTGTACTAAAAAAAAAAAAAAAAAAAAAAAAAAAAATTAGTTGCCTGTGGTGGCGCACACCTGTAATCCTAGCTACTCAGGAGTCTGAAGTGGGACAATTGCTTGAATTCAGGAGGCGGAGATTTCAGTGAGCCGAGATCGTGTCACTGCACTCCGGCCTGAGTGACAGAGCAAGACTCTGTCTCAAAACAAAAAACAAAACAACAACAACAACAAAAAAAAACCAGACATCTTATGCCATCATGACAAAGCAACTGGCAATAGACTTGCCCTCCTGATGTAAATAACTGTAAAACTGGAAAAAAAATATTTGAGGAAACCCTTATCAGGGATTGAACAAGCAGCAGCACAGAAATATGAACCATGAGAGAAGGGAGACAAATGAGGTGAGTCTCACATTCTCTCCATCTAACTGTTTGGAGGCAATGACACAGAGACCAGTATTCAGTGAGAGCATTTACTGCAAGTATTTGGCTGAGGTCTGAGCTGCAAAAGGGTAGAGCAAGATGCCAGGAAGCCTAGCGGAGAATGGCTGCTACAGGTTGTGAACAAAATGGAGATACTAGAGATAACACAGTGTATGGAGATGTTGGAATTTTGGTCCAGACAGAAGGAAGAGAGCTTGCTAAAAACCTAGGGCCAAAGAAGAGGCACCAGGAAGGCCATAACAAGAGTAAAGTCCATTCCCTAGTACTGGGGCTACTTTAGACACATCGAAAGAAAGCTTAAAGTTAAGCATCCCCACATTCAAGGAGAACCACTAGAAAATAAACTACCACTCACAACAAACATTATCATTCTTTAAAGGAAGATAAATTCAGACACCTTAAAATGTGTCATTCACAATAATCTGCATACAATAAAAATACTAGACATATGAAGAAGGAGAAAAATTTAGACAAAATCAAGAAAAAATATGTACTGTCAATGGACAACAACTTTGAAATGGCCCATATTTTGGAATTATCAGCTGAGGACCTTAAATCAATAATGTTAAACATGTTCAACCATTTAGAGGAAAATATGGTCTTAATGAGTGAAAACATGGGGAATCACAGCCAATTGGAAATTCTAGAAATGAAAAGTATAAGTATATCATAAAAAATAAGGTGGATGAACCTAACAGCAGATTGAAGAAAGCAGAAGAAAGGGGGAGTGAATCTGAAAACAGAGTAATTAAGTGATCCACTCTGAAGAAGGGAGGTAAAAAAGATTGAAGACAATAAAGAACAGAGTCTCAATGGCCTGTTGGAATACCAGATGAAGAGAGAAAGCTAGAATGAGGGAGAAAAGAATATTTCAAGCAGTAACGGTTGAAAATTCCTCAAAATTGGTGATAAATAGCAACCCCCACATTTACCCTCCACACTGTCCTAGTAGAGGTTCTCCATGGGGCTCCACCCCTGCAGTAGACTTCAGCCTGGACATCAAGGTGTTTCCATACATCCTCTGAAATCTAGGTGGAGGTTCCCAAACCTGAACTCTTGTCTTCTATGCACCTGCAGGCCCAACACCACATGGAAGCTGCCAAGGCTTGGGGCTTGCACCTTCTGAAGCCATGGCCCAAGCTGTACCTTGGCCCCTTATAGACCTGGCTGGAGCTGTAGTGGCTGGGATGTAGGACACCATGTCCTGAGGGTGTACAGAACAGCTGGGCCCTGGACCTGGCCACAAAACCATTTTTTCCCCCTAGGCTTCTGGGCTTGTAATTGGAGGGGTTGCCATGAAGATCTCAGAAATGCCCTGGATATATTTTCCCCATTATCTTGGTTATTAGAATTTGGCTCATCATTACATATGCAAAATTCTGTAGCCAGCTTGGGCTTGAAATCCTCCCTAGAAAATGTGTTTTTCTTTTCTACTACATGGTCAGACTGCAAATTTTCCAAACTTTTATGCTTTGCTTCCCTTTTAAACATAAGTTCCAATTTCAAGCCTTCTCTTTCTGAATGCATATGACTGTACATTTTCAGAAAAAGCCAGGTGACCTCTTGAATGCTTTGCTGCTCAGAAATTTCTCCTGCCAGATACCCTAAATCATCTGTCTCAAGTTCAAAGTTCCATAGATCTCTACAGTAGGGATAAAATGCTGCCAGTCTCTTTGTTAAAGCATAACAAGAGTGACCTTTACTCCAGTTCCCAATAAGTTTCTCATCTGCATCTAAGACCAACTCAGCCTGGTCTTTATTGTCCATATTACTATCAGCATTTTGGTCACAACCATGCAACAAGTCTCTAGGAAGTTCTAAAACTTTGCCACATCTTCCTGTCTTTCTCTGATTGCTCCAGACTGTTCTAACCTCAGCCTGTTACCCAGTTCCAAAGTTACTTCCACGTTTTCAGGTTATCTTTATAGCAGTGTCCCAAACCCCTAGTACCAATTTTCAGTATAAGTCCTTTTTCACACTGCTATAAAGAACTACCTGAGACTGAGTAATTTATAAAGAAAATATGTTAAGTTGACTTACAGTTATGCATCGCTGAGGAGGCCTCAGAAAACTTACAGTCATGGCAGAAGGGAAAGGGGAAGCTAGGCATGTCTTACTTGGTGGCAGGAGAGAGTGAGTGTGCCAGGGGGGAAGTGCCACATTTTAAAAGCATCAGTTCTTGTGTGAACTTACTCACTATCATGAGAACAGCCAGGGAGAATTAAATCCCCATGGTTCAATCATGTCCCACCAGGCTCCTCCTCCAACATGTGGGTATTAAAATTTGAGATGAGATTTGGGTGGGGACAGAGCCAAACCATATAGTGGGTATATAACCAAAGGAAACAAAATCAGTATCTTGAAGAGATATCTGCACCCCATGCTTATTGTGTAATTATTCAAAATAGCAAGACATAGAAACAACCCCTACATGTCCAATGACAGATGAATGGATAAAGAAAATGTAATATATGTGTTTGTATGTGTGTATGTATGTGTATATATACACATATATGCATACATGTATATGTGTATGTGTATATATACATACATACACACACATCTACACACATGCATACATATATACATACAATGAATATTCAGCCAAAATAAGAAAGAAATACTATCATTTGAAACAACATGAATGAACTTTGAGGGCATTATGCTAAGTGAAAGAAAGTAGACAGAGAAAGACAAATATTATATGACTTAGTATGACTTAGTGTGGAATCTAAAAAGGAAAATCTAATTCATAGAAACAGAGAGTAGAATGATGGTTGCCAGGAGCTGAGGTGTGGGGGAAATGAGATGTTGGTCAAAGAGTACTAACTTACAGTTATAAGATGAGTAAATCCTGGAGATTTAAAGTACAGCATGGTGATTATAATAATGTTATATTGTACACTTAAAATTTGTTAAGAGAGTGATCATAAATATTCTCATCATTTAAAAAACTGTAACAGAATTTGGTATCTAGTGAGAAATAATCTTCAAACATCAGGGTGAAAAAAAGATGTTTTGGATAAATGAAAGCAGAAGCAATTTTTAATAGATCTTCACTGTAAGGAATACTAAAATATAGTTTTTTGGCAGAAAGGAAATTTAGAAATATATATGTACAGGAAGGAAAAGTGAGCACCAAAGATTATAATGAATGAAATATTGATAAAGTATGAGACTGAGCTGTGTTTATTCTTATTTTCTTAAAGAAAAAATTACTAAACAAAAATAATATCATTGTAAAGTTTATGACGTATTATAGAGAAAAACATATAGAAACAATAACACAAAGGATGGGAGTGTGAAATTGAATTATACTGCTGTCACATTATTTACTTTTGAAATGTATGAATTAAGAAAAAATACAGTATTAATTCTAAGCAAATTATGATAATTTAAGATGTATATTCCAATATCAGGAGCAACCATTAAAAATAAACAGAGATAGAACTAAGAAGTTAATAGCAAAATTAAATGAAATATTGAAAAATATTCATTTAGTGAAAAAGAAGACAGAGAATGGAGAGAAATAAATGGGTGAGACAAACAGAAAACAAATAGAAAGATATTTAAAGTGAAATGTGTCAACAATTACTTTAAATATAAATGGACAAAAAATTTCAAAGTAAAAGGCAAAGATTGTCAGATTTTATAAAAAATGAAGACCTACTACATGCTGCACAGCAGAGACAAATTTTAAGGACACAATTAAGTTGAAATAAAAAGGATGTGAAAAAATATCTTATGCAAATGATAAGCATATGACAACTGGTGTAGCTATAATAAGATCAGTCAAGACATTCTTATATGAAAAAAAACTAAGAAAATTTGCCACCACCAAATCTGTCTTTAAAAAAATGGCTAGTGGAAGTTTTTTAAATAGAGAGGAAACAATAAAAGAATCCTTGATCCTCAGGAAGGAAGAAAGAATAAGTGTCAGGGAGAAATATGAGTAAATATAATAGATTTTCTTTCTCTTTGTGAGTTTTCTTAATTACGCTTGATAGTTAAAGAAAAAAATTATACTATTGCTTTGGTTCTTAATGTGTAGGGAGAATTATTTATGACTCATAAATAAGGTAGGGTAAAGAAATGTAAAAGAAGTTAGATTTCTGCACTTCACTTTAGCTGGTAAAATGTCAACAGGAATAAATAGTGATAAATTAAGTATATATAATACATAATGCAAATGCTAAAGGAACAAAACAAGAAATGCACTCAAAAATGCTATAAATAAATCAAAATGGAATTCTATAAAGTGGCCAAGTAACTCATATTAAGGCAGGGAAGAGAAGACAGAGAAATAAAAAATAGAATCCAAAGAGAAAACAAAAAATAAATTGGCAGACTTGAGCCTAATACATCAATGGTTACAATAAATGTAGAAGGTCTAAATACACCAATCAAAAGACAGAAATTGGCAGAGTGGATAACAACAACAACAAAAAATGGCCCTACTACATGCTACCTACAAGAAAGCCACTTCAATGTAAAAATATAGGTTGACTGAGGGTAAAAGGATGCAAAAGAATATGCCATGTAAATATAATCAATAGAAGAGAAGTGGGTATATTACTGCAAAATTTTAAAAGTGTAAATCCAACAAGAAGGCATAGCAATCCTTAATGCATATCCACCAAACAACAGAGCTGCAATATATGCAAAGCCAATGCAGATAGAATTGAAAGGAAAAATAGACAAATTTACAATTATAGTTGAAGAGTTTAACACATCTTATGAAGAACTTATAGAACAGAGAAAAAATCAGCAGGGATATATAAGAACTAAACAACACCATCAACAAACAGGATCTAATCAACATTTGTAGAAAATTCCATCCAACAACAGCAGAATGCATTCCTTTTCAAGTGTACATGGGACATATACCAAAGTAGACCAAATCTTGGATCATAAAACAAACATTAACCAAGGTAAAAGAATTGAAATCATTCAGAGTGTGTTTTCTGACCACAGTGAACTCAAACTACAAATCAGTAATTAAAAGGTAACAGGAAAATTTCAAAACAATTGAACATTTAAGAAAATAACTCTCAATAATCTGTGGATCAAAGAGTAAGTCTAAAGGAAATAAAAATGCATGGAACTAAATGGAAATTAATATACAACATATGAAAATGTGTGGGATGCACTGAAAGCTGTGCTGAGATGGGTATTTATAGCACTAAGTGCTTCTATTGGAAAAGAGCTAAAGTCTTAGATCAGTAATATAAGGTTTCACAAGAAGAAACTATGAAAAAAGAGCAAAAATGCCCAAACCGGCAGAAGAAACAAAATACTAAAGATAAGGGCATAAATCAATGAAACTGAAAACAGAAAATCAATACAACAAAGAACTGTTTCCCTACAAAGACAAAGAAAAGGAGAAGATACAAATTGCCAATATCAGAAATAAAACAGAGGACATTACTACAGACTTCACAGACATCAAAAACATAAGAAAAAATACCATGAACAACTGTAGACACACAACTTTTATTAATACAACTTAAATAAAATGGATCAACCACTTGAAGAATACCAATTACCACAATTCATCCAATATTAAACAGATAATTTGAATTGTCCTATAGCTATAAAAACATTGAAATTGTATTTTAAAAGCTCCTGAAAAGAAATTTCCTGGCACAGATGGTTTTATTGGAGAATTCTACTAAATCTTTAAAGAAGAATCCTACACTATCTCTTTCAGAAAATAGAAGAAGAGGAAAATTTCCTAGTTCATTTTATGAAGCTAGTATTAGTCTGATTCAAAACCCAGAAAAAGATAGCCCAAAAAAGAAAACTTCTGTATTAGCTTTCTATTGCTACTGTAACAAATTACCACAAATGTAATGGCCTAAAACAACACAAATTTATTATCATACGGTTCTATAGTTCAGAACATTCAAAATGGGTCTCATTCAGCAAAATAAAGGTTTCAGCAGGGTTGCATTTCTTCCTGGGGGCTCCAGGGGAGAATCGGTTTCCTTGAGTTTTCCTGCTTCTAGAGGCTACCTTCATTCCTTGGCATATGATCCCCCTCCTCTATCTTCAAAGCTAGCAACTGCAGCCCAAATTCTCATGCTGTCATTTCTCTGGTTATTTCTTGCATAGTCACATCTCCCTCTGACCACATCTGGGAAACGTTCTCTGCTTTTAAGGACCCACGTGATTAGATTGAGCCTACCTAGATTATCCAGAATAATCTCTTCATCACAAGGTCCTTAATTATACCTGCAGGGTCTATTTACATATTCTGTGAATATGTAAAGTAATATATTCACAGGGATGGGATAATAATATGTTCATGTCTTTGGGATGGGCATAATTCTGTCTATCAAAACCATACACCAATATCCCTTATGAATACAGATACAAACACTCTTAACAAAATATTATCAAATAGAATTCAACAATATATAAAAAATTATACACCATGAAAAAGCAAGGTTTATTCCAGATATGTAAGTCTGGTTCAACATTTAAAAATTAATCAATTCAATGCAACATATGAATAGGCTAAAAAACAATCACCCAATTCTATCATTTGACAAAACTCAGTGTCCATTCATCAAAAAATTTCTCTGCAAACTTAGAATAGAAAGGAGCTTTCTCATTTTGATAAGGTATATCTACAAAAGAACTACAGCTAACATCATACTGAATGGTGAAAAACTGAATGCTTTCTCACTGCTATTCAGAACAAGGTAAGGATGTCTGCTGCTTTTGCCACCACTATTCAACATCATATTGGAAGTTTTAGTCAGTATAATAAGACAGGAAAATAAAATAAAAGATATACGGATCAGAAAGGAAGATATAACTGTGTCTATTTGCAGATAACCTGGTGGTTTTTAGTGGAAAATATTAATGAATCTACAAAAATATTCTAGGACTAAGAACTGAGTTTAGAAAGGTCACAGGATACAAGATCAACATGCAACAATCAATTGTATTCTCATATTCTAGCTGTAAACTTGTGGAAACCGAAATTTAAATTATATCTTATAATCAGCCAAAGTAAATGAAATATTGATGTGTAAATCTAACAAAACATGTACAAGACTTAGATATTTAAAACTACACAACATGAATGAAACATATAAAAGAAGATCTAAATAGATGGAGAGTCATACCATGTTCAGGGATTGAAATATTTAACATAGTAAAGTTGTTAATTCTCCCCAGGGTTTGACACAATTTAAAAAATCCCATCAAGGTATTTTGTAGAAATAGACAAACTTATACTAAAACTTACGTGGAAAGTCAAAGGAACTAGAATAGCTAAAACAATTTTGAAAAAGCGTAATAAATTGGGAGGTATCGCTCTCCCTGATTTCAAGAGTTATCTCTACAGCAATTTATATTAGCAGTATTGGTGAAATATTGGAAGAGAATAGACTCCAGACATAAATTCACACATGATGGTCAACTCATTTTTTACAAAAGTGCAAAATCAATTCAATATGGAAGGATAGCCTTTTCAACAAATGGTGCTAGAGCAATTAAACATCCATAGAAAAAAAGCAAACAAAACCTCAACCTAAACCTCATACCTTGTATAAATATTAACTAAAAATGTCCAAAAACAGAAATGTAAAATATAAAAGCTTAATAAAAAACATCAGAGAGAAACTTTGCAGCCATGGACTAGATAAAGGATACTTTAATTTTTTTAATAGACAAGTACAAATTGTACATATTTATGGTATATAGCACGATTTTTTGATATGTGTATACACTGTGATTGGATAAATTAAGCTATTTAACATACACATTACCTCAGATACTTACATTTTTTTAAATACGGAGGACACTTAAAATCTACTTTCTTAGAAATTTTTAAGTGTGAAATATATTGTTAATTGTAGTAACCATGATGTAAAATAGAACTCTTGAACTTATTTCTCCTGTCTAACTGAAAATTTATGTACTTTAACCTACTTTTCCCTAATTCCTTCAACCTCCCAGACTCTGGTAACCACCATTTTACTCTCTGTTTTTTTTAATTCAACTGTTTTACACTCCACATGTAAGTGAGATGATGTGGTGTGTGGCTTATTTCAGTTAATATAATGGTCTCCAGGTTCATCCATGTTGTTACATATGACAGAATAGTCTTTTTTTTTTAGAAGATTGAACAGCATTCCATTGTCTATATATACAACATTTTCTTTGTCCATTGATCCTTTGATGGACACCTAGGTTGCTTTCATATCTGGCCATTGTGACTAATGCTGCAATAAACATGAGAGCATGTGGATATCTCTTTGACATACTGATTTTATTTTCTTTAAGATATATACCCAGTAGTGGAATTGGTAGATCATATTGGTAGTTCTATTTTTAAGTTTTTGAGGACTCCCCATACTGTTTTTCATAGTGGCTGCACTAATTTACATTTTCACTAATGGTGTGCAAGAGTTCCCATTTCTCCACATCCTTGTCAACACTTAATATAGGATATAGTTTGAATATTTGTCTCCATTCAAATTTCATGTCGAATTGTAATCCTCAGTTTTGGAGATGGGGCCTAGTGGGAGGTGATCAGATCATGGAGTAGATCTCTCATGGCTTGGTGCTGTCCTTATGATAGTGAGTGAGTTTTCATGAGATCTGGTTGTTTAAAAGTATGTGTCACCTCTCCCCCAACCTCTAACTCCTGTTTTTGTCATGTGAAGGGCCTGCTCCCATTTTGCCTTCTGCCATGAGTAAAAACTCCTTGAGGCCTCCCAAGAAGCCTAACAGATGCAGGCACCATCCTTGTAGAGCCTGCAGAACTATGAGCAATTAGATCTCTTTTCTTTATAAATTACCAAGTCTCAATTTTTTTTTTACAGCAATGCAAAAATGGCCTAATACTTTATCTTTGGTCTTTTTGATAATAACATTTTAACAGGTGGGAAGTGACATCTCATTGTGGGCTTAATTTGTATTCCCCTAATGATTAATGATGTTGAGCACTTTATTATGCACCTGTTGGCCTTTTATATATCTTCTTTTGAGAATTGCCTATTCAGTTCCTTTGCTTATTTAAAAATGGGCTATTTTCCCTTACTATTGAATTAAGTTCTTTATATATTTTTAATATTAACCCCTTATCAGCTATATGCCTTGCAAATATATTCTCCCATTCCATTGGTTGTCTCTTCACTCTGTTTTTTTTTTTTTACTGTGCAGAACCTTTTTAGTTTTATGTAATACCATTTGTCTATTTTCACTTTTGTTGCATGTGCTTTTGAGGTCATATAAAAAATCATTACCCAGACAAATGTCAATAAGCTTTTTCCCTATGATTTTTTTAACACTTTTGCAGTTTCAGGTCTTACCTTTAAGTCTTTAATCCAATCGAGTTGATTTTTTCATATGGTGTGAGATGAGAATTTTAAAAATGAGAACTATTGATAACTAACCAGCATAAATGAATCTCAAAGCATTATTATTAGTGAAAGAAAGCAGGAAAAAGGCATATTTCACCTATATATAATTCTAGAAAATCTAATCTATAGTGATAGAAGGCAAGGCTGTGGTAACTGGAACAGGGGTTGGACAGAGGGAGGGAAAGTATTACTATAAAGATGCACAAGGAAACTTTTTGGGCTAATGGATATGCTCATTACCTTGATGGTGGTAATGGTTTCATGGGTGTATAAAGATGTCAAAATGTATCAAATTGCATAATTAAAATCTATAAAGTTTATTGTTTGTTAATTATTCCTTGATAAAGCTTTGTGGGTTTTTTTAGAGGCAGGGTCTTGCTCTGTGACCCAGGCGGGAGTGCAGTGTCATGATTCTCACTCACTGCAGCCTTGAGTTCCTGGGCTCAAGGGATCCTCTTGTCTTGGCCTCCCAAAGTTCTGAAATTATAGGCATAAGTCACCATTCCTGACCTGATAAAGATTTTTAAAGTAGAATTTTTGAAATGTTCTTAGAACTATTTACTTAATATCTGTGTTTTTTGGAAGAGGAAAAAGAAGAACAAACTAAACCAAAAGTTAGCAGAGGGAAAACAATAATAAGTATCAAAACAGAAATAAATCAAATGGAGAATAGAAAAACCACAGGAAAAGTCAATAAAACTAGATTTGTTTTACTTTAAAAAGTAAACAAAATAAACCAACCCTTAGCAAGACTAATAATCAAATACAATGAGGAATAAAAATGGAAACATTACAACAGATGCTTCAGAAATAAGATTCTAAAGGGACTATTATGATTATATGCCAACAAATTGGATAACCTAGATGAAATGGATAAATTCCTTTAAAAGTACAATCTGTGTAGATTGAATCAAGAACAAATAGGAAGCATAAACAGACTAATAATAAATAAATTGAAAGAGAAATTAAAAACTTATCTACAAAGAAAAGCCCAGGACCAGATGGTTTCATGGCTGAATACTACCAAACATTCAAAGAACAATTAATAGAAATACTTCATAAACCCTTTACAAATAGAGCTAGAGGTTATATTTCCTAACACATTTTAGGAGGACAGCATCACTTTGATACCTAAGCCAGATGAAAATACTGCAAGAAATGGAAACTATAAGCCAACATCTCTGAAGAACTTTGATGCAAAAATCTCCAGTAAAATACTAAGAAACAAAATTCAACAACAGATCAAAAAGATTATGCATCATGACCAAGTGAGATTTATTCCTGGCATGCAAGTCTTGTTTAACATACACAGTTCAATCAATGTGATGCATCACATTAACAAACTGAAAGATAAAAACCACATGATTTCAACTGATGCAGAAAAAGCATTCAACAAAGTTCAACATCATTTCTTAATAAGCACTCTCAACTGTTTAGGTATGGAAGGAAAATTCCTCAACATAGGAAAAACCACTTATGAAAAATTCACAGCTAACATTAAAATCAATGGGGAAAACTGAAAGCTTTTCCACTAAGATCCAGGACGAGGCAAGGATTCCCACTCTCAACATTTCTATTCTTGTTAGAATTGGAAGTACTAACGAGAGCAATCAAACAAGAAAAAGAGATATCCAAATCCAAAAGGAAGAAGTAAAATTATCTACATTTGCAGATGACATGAGTCTACATATACAAAATTCCAAAGACTCCACCAAAGAACCTGTTAGAACTAATAAATGAATTCAGTAAGGTTGCAAGATACAAAATCAACACACACAAATTGGTAGCATTTCTATACACAAGTTGGTAGCATTTCTATACACAAAGAACAACCTAACCAAAACAAAAAACAAGAAAACAATCCCATTTATGAAAGTATCAAAAAATGGTAGAAACAAATTTAACCAAGAAAATGAAAGGCCTGTACACTGAAAACTGTAAAACATTGATGAAAGAAATTTAGGAACTCATAAATAAATAGAAAAATACCTCGTGCTCATGGATTAGAAGAATTAATACTGTTAAAGTGCCCATACTACCCAAAGCAATACACATATTCAATGCAATCTCAATCAATATCCTGGTGGCATTCTTCACAGAAATAGAAAAACACATCCTAAAATTCAAATGGAAACTCAAAAGACCCCAAATAGCGAAAGTAATTCTGAGATAGAAAAAAAAGTTAGAGTCATAACACTTCCTGATTTCCAATTTTATTTACAATGCCACAATAATAAAAACAGTGAAACTGGCATAAAATAGACACATAGACCAGAGGAACAGAATACAGAGCCCAGTAATAAATCCAAACATATATTGTCAACTAATTTTTGACAAAGGAACTAAGAATACACAATGGTGAAAGGATAATCTCTTAAATAAGTGGTGTTAGAAAACTGGATTTCCGCATGCAAAAGAATAAAATTGAACCCTTACTCCATACCAAAGTTTAACTCAAAATGGACAAAAGACCTAAATATAATACCTGAAACCATAAAACTCCTAGAAGAAAACATAGGTGCAGATATACAATTTTTTTTGGATATCACACCAAAAGCTTAGTATACCAAATAAAAAAACAAATAAATAGAACTACATCAGACTAAAAAGCTTCTGCATAGCAAAGGAAACAATTAACAAAATGAAAATGCAACCTGTGGATTGGGGAAAAATATTTGCAACCTGTATATGTGATAAGGAGTCAATATCCAATGTATAAGGAACTCATAAATCACAATATAAAGAAAACATACAATCCAAGTGAAAAATGGGCAAAAGACCCAAATAGACATTTCTCAAACAAAGACATACAAATGAAAAACAAGTATCTGAAAAGTTGTTAAACATCATTAGTCATCAGGGAAGTGGAAATCAAAATCACTATGAGATGTTACCTTACACCCATTAGGATAGTTACTACCAAAAGGCAAAAGAAAACAAGTGTTGAAGATCCTATGGAGAAAAGAGAACCCTTATACAATGTGGTAGGAATGTAGATTGGTGCAGTCATTATGGAAAACAGTATGGGGATTCCTTAAAAAATTAAAAATAAAACTACTGGATGATCCAGCAATCCCTCTTGTGTGTATATACCCAAGGGAAATGAAATTCTGACCTCATGGAGATAGCTGCACTCCCATGCTCATTGCAGCATTATTCACAATAGCCAAGATATAGAAACAACCTAAGTGTCCATTGACAGATGAATGGTTAAGGAAACTGGGGTGTTTATATACAATGGAATATTATTCAGCCTTATAAAAGAAGGGGATCATGTCATTTGCCACAATGTAGAATAGACCTGGAGGACATTATGGTAAATGAAGTATGCCAGATACAGAAATAAAATTACAGCATGATGTGACTTATATATGAAGTCTTTTAAAAATCCAAATATACAGAGATAGAGAATAGAACAATGATTACCAAGAGCAGGGTCAATATTGGGGAGAAAATGGAAGATGTAGATCAAAGTATACAAATAACAGATATGTAGGATGAACACTCTAGAAATCTCATGTACAACATGAGGGCTATATTTAATAATAGTGAATTGAATTCAGGATTTTTACTAAATGAGTAGATTGTGCAGCTGCCCTTGATGCACACAAAAATGGGTAACAGAAAGATGATGGATATGTTAATTTGATTCACTATTATAACAATTTTGTTATTTGTCTAATAACATCATGTTGTATACTTTAAATGTACAAGTAAAATTTATGTTAAAAATTTGTGTATTTTATCTTAGGCAAATTATACTTCAATCAAGTTTATTTAATAAAAAGAAAAACAGAAAAAAAAGCAAAATCCACCATTGGCATTTAGATGTATACATATTGGCCTGTTTACTATGCACATGCATAAAGATATATATGTATTTTAAAAGCATAGGACTATACCCGCTATTTTAAATTTGATTTTTCACTTAATTAATGAAATATATCTGTGTACTCCAAATAATATAAATTGACACAATCTTTTTAATGGTTATATAATATTCCATTGTACATATACACTACATTGTATTCAGTGGATCACCTATGGCTGACATTTGTTCACAATATTTCAATATTATATACAAAACTGGGATGATAATCCTTGTGCATGTATCCTTGCAACGTTATTTTATTATTTTCTCATAATATATTATTGTAAATTATTTCTAGGTAAAATCCTGTCCTTTTACATAGGGCTTTTGATGCATATTGTGAAATATCCTTCCAGAAAGGGTTATACCAACTTATATTCTCATAAGAAATATATGAATGTGCCCATTTCTACATATTCAATCATCCTTGAGTATTTCTATATTTTTCATGGCTAAACTGATGTGTGAGAAGTGGTTTTCTTATAGTTATTTTAAATTATATTTGTTTGAATAGTGAGGATAAATATTAGTCAGTTTCATCCAGAGAAACAGAATATATATATATGAAAAAATCTATTTTATATATATATGAAAAAATCTATTATAAGGTAATAAATTGCCTCATGCAATTATGGAGGCTGAGAAGTCTTGTAATCTACTATCTGCAAGCTGGAGACCCAGGAAAACTGATGTTGCAGTGTTTAAAGGCCTGAGAGGTGAACAGACAATGGAATAGATTCCCGTCCTTGTTTGAATGCCTGAGAAACAAAAGTTTATATTTTTATACAAAATAACTATTTTTATATTAAAATCATTAACCCTTTTTGTGTCATGCATATTTCAAATATTTTTCCTAATTAGTTGTTTATCTTGTCTCTTAACTTGTCTTTTGTCATATGGAAGCTTTTAATTTTATGTTCTACTTATAATTTATATTGTAGATGTTAAATTTTGTTCTATTTATAATTTTGTTCTATTTCTAATTTCTATTTTCTAATTTCTATTAGAGTTTACATTATTTTCTATATAATATGTTCTATTATAATTTTATATTATATTGTAGATGTTAAATTTTGTATGGCAAACAGGGGCCAGGTTTTATCTTGTCTTTTTCACAATACTTTGTGGTGCATTCATTTGACACTTATAAAATGTAAGAGTGCCTGACACTATAAAAGTTGAGCACTAAAAACAGTGCCTGTCATATCCGAAGTGCTCAATAAATTTTAGTTACTGTTATTATTGTTATCATTATTGTGATGGTTGGGAATGCCCAGATAGCTGATAAAACATTATTTCTGGCCATGTCTGTGAGGATATTTCTGCAGGGGATTAGAATAAAATTTTTGGACTGAGTAAAGAAGATCCTCCTCCACCAATATGGGCTAGCATCATCCAATCTGTTGAGAGCGTGAATGAAACAAAAGGCAGAGGAAGGATGAATTATCTCTCTCTCTTCTTGAGGTGGGACATATTTTTTCTCCTGTCTTTGGACACTGGAGATCTTGGTTATTGGGCCTTAGGACTCCAGGACTTACAACCCCCTGCCCCAGTTTCTCAAGGCTTTGGCATTGGACTAAGAATTACACTTATCAGCTACCCTGGTTCTCCAGTTTGCAGACAGCAGATCATGGGACTTCTTGGGCTCCAACATCACGTGAGCCAATTCCCATAATCGCTCTCTGTCTCTCTCTCTCTCTTTATCTCTCTCTCTCTCTCTCTCTCTCTCTCTCTATATATATATATATATATATATATCTGTGTGTGTGTAGATATAGGGATATATAGATAGCCTATTGGTTATGTTTCTATAGAAAATCCTGACTAGCACAATTATTAAATTAAAAAGTGAGTCTGATGACCTGGGAAATGGGATAGTCACATCAAGTACAATAGCCTTCATTATGTGGCCTTTGGCCTGAAAGAAATATAAAGTTTACCTCATCCAAACATCAACCATTGACTCCTTTTTGAATATTTTACAGGAAGAATGAGTAGCTTGATCTTTGAGGGCTGATATAAATTATTCCTCAAGTCTAGTTGTCCTTCTTCTTGCTTACAAACCTAATCTGAATCAAGTCTAGTTGTCCTTCTTCTTGCTTACAAACCTAATCTGAATCTCCCTGTAAATATGACAATTTAAAGGAAATGTTTTGCTAATAAAATGTCTTAATAGTTGAGCCTGAGTGTGATGAGAAAACTTTCAAACATCCTGTATTTCCAGCTCCTATAGCTGCAGGCATCATACTGAATGAAAATAAACAGAGATGGTAATGATGCCATCAACAGGAACCTGCAGTGGTTGCCAAGCAGCTGAAGGAATCCAAGAACAGACTGATGCCAGGTAAAGGGAAATTGTCTCAGCTCAGGAATAGTAGCATGTGATTACAGTAGGTGAGAAATGGACCCAGTTGAAGATAAAATAGATGCAATTGGCCATCTCTCTCTAGGAGGACAAATGATAGGTAGAGATGGGTCTTTATCATGGTCATATTTGTACCTCAGCCAAATTATATACAGATGTTTAAAGCACCTAGAGTATATGAGTTTGGAGTGTTGTATAATAAATATAGCATATTAACAGTCAATTCATTGGTTTTATGAATGAGATTTAGGTAAAAGTAACACTGAAAATTGATGTCTGAACTTAATATGGTGTTGCAGCTTTTAATTATAATCACAAGCTATCTGTTACCTGGATCAACGAGAAGAAACTTTAAAGGAATTCATCAAAGACTAATAAATTTTGCATGAAAATTGAGGCATGTACTTTATTGCTCATAGTGTTGATGCTTTTAGTGGGTTGTACAAATGTAGGCTTTTAATTACAACAGAAAAAAATCACATAATAATTTTTTTGAAACTACCGTCTATTGGTAATGTTGCCCCTATGGTTTATTGCAGAATCTAATCTGGCTGATGGTGGGTCAGAATGCCCCCATAGCCTCAGTCCTGATGTAAAAAAGATGGCATAATAGGACTTTCCAGTGCTTATCTCCATGCAGAAATATCCGTTTGAATAACTTGACACAAGCAAAAATATCACCACAATACCTAGGAAACCACATGAAAGATTACCTGGGTGTACCACAGAAATAAAAGACAAAAGATGCATTGAAGTGGGTAGGAAGGACACTTTTACCTTACCCACATCATCGCTCCCTCAACCCAAAGCAGCACAGTATGAAGAAGGGTACCATCCACTTGTGGGAAGGAAAGAGAAGTGAGCATCAGATTTCCCCCCAGACCCGCAACATTGGGCCCACCCCGGGAAAGCCCAGCATCAGGCAGGCACCTAGGGCCCCAGACTCCAGGTAGGTATTCATAGACTGAGATTCCAGACCAGTCCTGATGCCAGGCAAGATACCACAGCTCCAGGCTGCAGATCTGCCCTGTAGACTCAGTCTCCGAACTTGACCCACCACCAGGCCAAACCCAGCAGTCTCAGGCTCTGCTACAGCAGCCACAGGCATTTGACTGGCCCCAGTGACAACCCTGTTCCCAAATACTCAGGCTGCAGGTGGCAGAGTAATCTGCCGATTCAGTCTGTAGATCCACCCCAGGTCTTCCTCCAGCACAGGGATGGTCCCGAAGGCCTCAGGCTTTAGGCCTGTCCCAATACCAGGTTGGCCTCTGCAGTCCTAGTCATCAAGCTGGCATGTCTCCAGCCTGACCCCTATAGATACAGGCTCCAGGTACACTCATTGCCAGCCAATCCCTGCAGCCCCAAGACTCTAGGTGCACCTTAAGCACCAGACCAGCTCATAGCTAGGTAGACTCACACAGCCCCAGAGTTCAGCATGCCTAGCCTCAGGTACCGCAACAGCACACATAGACACAGGCTCCAGGCCTATTCTGTACCATCCTGGTCCAGGCGGCTCCACACTTTGTACCAACTCCTGTGGCCCCATGCTTTATCAGACATACGGTCCAGGTCTGTCTCAGTAGACCAAAGCACAAGGCTAAGCTCCATAAACTGAGGTTCCAGGATGACCCCTGCACACCCAAACTCCAGACTAGCCCTTGTGAACTCAGAATCCATGCCCAACCTTGCAGATGAAGGCTCCAGACCCATCCCAGTGCCTGGCTGACCCCTGCAGACTCAGGCTCATGGCTTACCCCAGTACCAGATCAGCTCCTGTGGACCTAGTGTTCGGTTTGGCTCTCATGAACACAATGCAGGTTCCAGGTCCACCCTTATAGACCTAGACTCTAAGCTCACACCCATGGACTCAATCAACAGTTCCATTCCAGTGGATAAGGGCTCCTAGCTCAAGCCACAAACCCAGGACCCATGTCTGCCCATATGCTGATCCCAGCACCAGGCCAGCTTGTTTAAGGACTCTGGTAGCAAGGCTGCCCACAGACCAGATGTCTTTCCCAGAATCTCTGGAAAGGCTGACTAGTGAATGGATTTCCCAGACAAAGCCAGTCTGCCAAGACTGAAATAAGTTCCTACTTCTTCAAAGCACAGACACCAACACATGACCATAAGGACCAAGAACAATCAAGGAAAAAGAAAAACACAAAAGGAACAAAAGAAAGCACATATAACCAATGCTAAAGAAGTGGAAATTTATAAACTTCCTGACAAAGTATTCAAAATAATTGTTTTAAGGAAGCTCAGCAAACCTCCAGAAAATACAAAAAAAAATTTGAGAAAATTAGGACAACAATATGTGACTAAAAGTAGAAATTTAACACAGATTGAAACTGTAAAGCCATCCCCAGAAATTCTTGAGCTAAAAATTTAATGAACAAAATGAAAAATGCAATGGAAAACATCAACAGCAGAATTGATCAAGCAGAATAATGAATCGGTGATTTTAGAGACAGGTTATTTGAAAATATTCAGTTAGAGAAAACAAAGAAAAAAGAATGAATAAACCATATGGGATTTATTGGACATCATTGAAAAAGCAAATATTTAAGGTATAGAATGTAAAGAAAGAGAAGAGAGAAACAAGGAGGTAGAAAGCTTATTTAAAGAAATAATAGCAGAAATCTGGAATTTGGATGTAAATATCCAGGCACAGAAAGGTCAAAGGTTTACATGCATATTCATTCCAAATAATACTACAAAAAGTGATATGGTTTGGCTGTGTCCCCACTCAAATATCATCTTGAATTGTAGTTCCCATAATTCCCACATGTTGTGGGAAGGACCTGGTGGGAGGTAATTGAATCATGGGGATGAGTCTTTCCACTGGTGCTCTAGTGATAGTGAATAACTCTCATGAAATCTGCTGGTTTTATAAAGAGGAGTTTCCCTGGACACAGTCTCTTGCCTGGCACCATGTAAGATGTAACTTTGCTCCTCATTCACCTTCTGCCATGATTGTGAGGCCTCCCCAGCCATGTGGAGCTGTGAGTCAATTAAACCTTTTTCCTTGATAAATTACCCAACCTTGGGTATGTCTTTATTAGTATCATGAGAACAGACTAATATGGCAAATTGGTACACATAAAGTGGGGTACTGCCATAAAGATATCCAAAAATGTGGAAGTGACTTTGGAACTGGGTAACAGGCAGAGATTGGAACAGTATGGAGGGCTCAGAAGAAGACAGGAAAATGTGGGAAAGTTCAAAAATTCCTAGAGACTTGTTGAATGGCTTTGACCAAAATGCTTATAGTGACATGAACAACAAGGTCCAGGCTGAGGTGGTCTCAAATGGAGATTTGGAATTTGTTGGGAACTGGAGTAAATGTCACTCTTGCTATGCAAAGAGAGTGGCAGAATTTTGCCCCTGCTCCAGAGATCCGTGGAACTTTGAACTTGAGAGAGATGATTTAGGGTATCTGGGGGAAGAAGTTTCTAAGTGGTGAAGCATTCAAGAGGAAGCAGAGCAT
This sequence comes from Pan paniscus, assembly GCF_029289425.2. Lineage (NCBI taxonomy): Eukaryota > Metazoa > Chordata > Mammalia > Primates > Hominidae > Pan > Pan paniscus. Next base: position 108,389,851 of record NC_073272.2, read on the forward strand.
AAAAGTTTGGAAAATTTGCAGGCTGATGATGCAATAAAAAAGAAAAAACCATTTTCTGGGAGAAGTTCAAGCCAGCTGCAGAAATTTGCATAAGTAAAAAGGGAGCCAAATGCTAATTGCCAAGACAATGGGGAAAATGTCTCCAGGGCATGTCAGAGGTCTTCACATCAGCCCCCCCCATTACAGGCCTGGAGGCCTAGGAGGGAAAAATGGTTTCCTGGGCCTGGTCCAGGGCCACCTTGCTGTGAGCAGCCTTGGGACTTTGTACCCTGCATCCCAACTTCAGCTCCAGCCATGGCTAAAAGGGGCCAAGGTACAGCTTCAGCCATGGCTTCAGGAGGTGCAAGTTCTTAGCCTTGGCAGTTTCCACATAGTGTTAAGCCTGCAGGTGCACAGAAGTCAAGAACTGAGGTTTGAGAGCCTCTGCCTACATTTCAGAGGATGTATGGAAATGCATGGATTTCCAGACAGAAGTTTGCTGTTGGGGAAGGAGGGGAGCCCTCATGGAGAACCCTGCTAGGACAGTGCTTAAGGGAAATGTGGGGTTGGAGAGTCCTCACTGGGGCACTGCCTAGTGGAGCTGTGAGAAAAAGGCCATCATCCTACAGACCCCAGAACAGCAGATCCACTAACAGCTTTCACCATGTGCCTGGAAAAGCCATAGATAATGCCAGCCCATGAAAGCAGCCAGGAGGAGAGCTATAGGTGGTGCTGAATAAGGCCATGGGAAACCACCTCTTGCATCAGTGTGACCTAGGTGTGACAGACATGGAGTCAAAGGAGATGATAATTTTGGAACTTTAAGGTTTAATAATTCCCCTATTAGATTTTGGACTTGCATGGGGCCTGTAGCCCTTTTATTTTGGACAATTTCTCCCATTTGGAATGGGTGTATTTACCCAATGCCTGTACCTTCATTGTATCTAGGAAGTAACTAACTTGCTTTTGATTTTACAGGCTCATAGGTGGAAGGGAATTGCCTTGTCTCAGATGAGACTTTGGACTGTAGAGTTTTGAGTTAATGCTGAAATGAGTTAATAGTTTGGGGGACTGTTGAAAGGCATGATTGGTTTTTAAATGTGAGGACATGATATTTGGGAGGTGCCAGAGGTGGAATGATATGCTTTGGTGGTGTCCCCACCTAAATCTCATCTTGAATTGTAGCTCCCATAATTCCCACATGCCATGGGAGGGACCCAGTGAGAGGTAATTAAATCATGGGGGTGGGTCTTTCCCATGCTGTTCTCATGATAGTGAATAAGTCTCATGAAATCTGATGGTTTTATAAAGGGGAGTTCCCCTGCACATACTCTCTTACCTGCCACCACGTAAGACGTGACTTTGCTTCTCATTCACCTTCCACTATGATTTTGAGGCCTCCCCAGCATGTGGAACTGTGAGTCAATTAAACCTCTTTTCTATATAAATTACCCATTCCCAGGTATTTTCTTATTAGCAGCATGAGAACAGACTAATACATCAAGACACGTTAATCAAGCTGTCAAAAATCAAAGACAAGGAGAGGATCCTGAAAGCATCAAGAGTAATAAAGCACATGACATATAAAAGAGTTCTAGTAGGCTAGCAGCAGTCTTCTCAGCAAAAACTTTTAGGCCAAAAGAGTGGGGTTATATATTTATAGGATATAAAGGGGTAAAAAACTGCCAAACAAGAACAATTTACCTGGCAACACTGTCCTTCAGAAATGAAGGACAGATAAAGACTTTCCCTCACAAAGAAAAGCTGAGAGAATTCATCACAACCAGACTTGTCTTGCATGAAATGCTAAAAGGAAATCTTCAAACTGAAAGAAAAGGATACTAATGAGTATCATGAAAACATCCAAAAGTATAAAACTCACTAGAACAAGTAGATACACAGTCAAATTCAGAATACTTGAATACTGTAATGGTGTATAAATCACTTATATATTCAGTATAAAGGTTGAAGATAAAGCTATTAAAATATTTACAATACTGTGTTATAATATGTTCCACATAAGCCTCATGGTACTCACAAAGTCATAACCTATAGTAGAGACATAAAAGATAAAAATCAATGAGTCAAATCACACCACTAGAGAAAAATTACTTAGCCACAAAGAAAGACAGCAAGAGAGAAAGGAAAAAACCCCCAAAGTATCTAAAGAAATAATGAGAAAATAATTAGCAAACTGGTATAAGTAAGTTCTTACCTGCCAATAATTACCTTGAATTTAAATGGATTAAAATCTCTAACTAAAGACACTAAATGGCAGATTGGATTAATGAAAAACTAGAAACAAATATATGCTGCCTGCAGGAGACTCACTCTTCTGTAAGGTCTCACATAGACTTAAGGTGAAGTAATAGAAAAAGATATTCCATGCAAATTAAAATCAAAAAAGAGCAGAATACCTCTAAAAGTATAAAATGAGACAGAAAATGTTTATATAATCATATAAGGGTCAGTGCATCAAGAGGATATAAAAATTGTAAATATATATGCACCCAATATTGCAGCACCTAAATATACAAAGCAAAAATTAGTACTTCCAAAGAGAGAGAGAAATGATAATACAATAATACCAGGGCTTCACTACAGTACTTTCAGAAATGGACAGATTATTAAGACAGAAAATCAATAAGGAAATATTGGACTTAAACCACACTTTAGACTAAATGGACATAACAGATATATACAGGACATTCCTTTCAACAGCAGCAGAATGCACATTCTTTGCAAGTGCACATGGAAAATATGTTAGGCCACAAAATAACTCAACAAATTTAATCAAGTATCTTTTCCAACCATAGCAGTCTGAAAGTAGAAGTCAATAATGGGAGAAGTTTCAGAAAATATATAAATACCTGAAAATTAAGCAACATCCTTCAGAACAACCAATGCGTCTAAAAATAAATTGAAAATGAAATTAAAATAACATCTTGATACAAGCAAAAATGGATGTGCAAAATACCAAAACAAACTGGATGTAGCCAAAGCAGTTGTAAGAGGAAAGTTTATTGCAATAAATTCCCACATCCAAAAATAAAAAATATGCCAAATAAACAAGCTAACATTAAAAAAACTCTAACATTACACCTCTGGAAACTGAAAAATACAAGAAATAACTAAGCCAAAAATTAGCAGATAGAAGGGAATAATAAAGATTATAGCAGGAATAAATGAAGTAGAGACTGGAAAAACAATAGAAAAGATCAACGAAAGCCAGAGTTGGTTTTTGGAAATATAAACAAAATTGATAAACCTTTAGCTAGTCTGAAAAAGAAAAAAGAGTAAAAACTCAAATAAAATCAGAAATGAGAGAGGAGGCATTATAATTGTTTCCACAGAAATACAAAGGGTTATATAGAACTGCTATGAACAATTATATGCCAACAAATTGGAAAACTTAGAAGAAATGGATAAATTATGACACACATACAACTTGCAAAGATTGAATCACAAAGAAATAAAAATCTGAACACACCAATAATGAGTAAGGAAATTAAATCACTAATAATAAGTCACATGAAAGAAAAGCCTATGACTTAATAGCTTTACTTTTGAATTCTACCAAACATAAGTTAGTCCTGAACTAACACCAATCCTTCTCAGTCTTTGAAAAAATTGAAGAAGGAACACTTCCAAACTAACTTTACAAGGCCAGCATTACCCTTACTCAAAGCCAGATAAGAATGCTACATGAAAAAAAAAAGTATGAGCCAATATCCGTGATGGGCATAGATGCAAAAATCCTTGAAAACAAATTACTAGCAAATTGAGTTCAACAGCACATTAAAGTTCATTCACTATGATCAAGTGGGATTTATGTCTGGGATGCAAGGATGGCTTGACATATGCAGATCAATAAATGTGATGCACCAACCACATTAACAGAATGAAAGATAAAAACTATATGATCATCTCACAAGATGCAGAAAAAAAATTTGACAAAATTCAACATCCTTTCATGATAAAAACCTCTAACAAATTAGGTTTAGAAGAAATGTTCCTCAACACAATAAAGACCATATGAAACAAGCCCATGGCTACCATCATACTCAATGGTGAATACATGGAAAGTTTTCCTCTAAGATCAGAAACAAGACAAGGATATTCACTCTCACTACTTCTATCCAACATAGTACTGAAAGTCTTGGCCAGTGAAATTAGGCAAGAGGAAGAAATAAATAAGTTTAAATTGGAAAGAAGTGAAATTTTCCCTGTTTGGTGATGACATCATCACATATATGGAAAACCCTTAAAAACCTGTTAAAACTACAACAAATTCAGTGAGGGTACAACGTACAAAATCCACATACAAAAATCAGTAGCATTTCTTCAATCTCATTCAGGTAGCTGCAAATGTCATTAATTCATTCCCTTTTATGGCTGAGATTATATATATATATATATATTCCTAAGCTATGGAAATAGTATATATATACACTATATATATAGTGTATATATATAGTCTATATATATATAGTCTATATATATATAGACTATATATATACACTATATATATAGTGTATATATATAGTCTATATATATATAGACTATATATATGGTATATATATATACCACTCTTTCCTAAGCTATGGAGATGCAAAGGCATAAGAATGCCACAATGGACTTTGGGGACTTGGGGGAAAGGGTGGGAAGGGAGGAGTGATAAAAGACTATAAAGAGTGTGTAGTGTATTCTGCTCCAGTGATGGGTGCACCAAAATCTCACAAATCACCACTAAATAACTTACTCATGTAACCAAATAACACTTGTTCCCCAGTAACCTATGGAAATAAAAAAAATTTAAAAATCACTAGCATTTCTATATACTAACAAAAATTATCTTAAAATGAAAACAAGAAAACAATCCCACTTACAAAAACAATTACAAACTACTGAGAAATAAATTTAACCAAGAAAGGAAAGACTTGTACACTGAAAATTCTAATATATTGATGAAAGAAATTGAAGAAGACACAAATAACTGGAAATATATTCTATGTTCATAGATTGGAGGAATTAGTATTGTTAAAATATCCATACTACCCAAAGTGATCTACAGATTAAATCTAATCTCTAGCAAAATTCCAATGACATTTTTCACAGAAATAGAAAAAAAGGTTCTAAAATTCATATGGAACGACAAAAGACTGAATAGCCAAAGCAATCTTGAGCAAGAAGAGCAAAACTGGAGGCATCTCTCTACCTGACTACAAATAAAATAGAAGGGCATAGTAATAAAAATAGAATAATACTGGCATAAAAGTAGACACAGACCAGTGAAATAAATATAAAGTTACGAAATAAATTATGCATTTATGGTCAATTGATTTTTGACAAAGTTTCCAGGAGCACAGAATGGGGAAAAAAAATCTCTTCAATAGGTAGTATAGGGAAATATGGATATCCACATGCACATGAATGAAATTAGATCAATTCCTCACGCCATATCCAAAAATCAGTTCAAAACTGATAAAAACTTAGAGACTTGAAACTAAAACCACTAGACGAAAACATAGTGGAAAAGCTCCATGATATTGGTATGGACAATGATTTTTGGATAAGATCCCAAAAGCACAGCCAAAAAAAGTGAAAATAGACAAATGGAATTATATCTAACTAAAAAGCTTCTATAAAGCAAGGGAAACAATCAACAGGGTGAGGTAATGAACTATAAAATAGGAGAAAATATTTGCCAAACATACATGTAATAAGGAGTTAATCTCCGAAATATATAAAGAACTCAGACAACTCAATAGCAAGAAAACAACTCAATTTAAAAATGGGCAATAGATGGTGCATAGGAGACAGGGCTAATGTGCAGCTCCCACTTAGACAGAGAGACTAGCATTTGGAGACTCACACCATGGACTTTTGTTCCAAGAACCACTGCAGAAATGTACCAAGAAAACTGAAAGAATTCACAGATCCTTTGAAAGAAGTGGCAAGCTGCTGCAAATTCTGTGAGACATGAAAAACTGTGAGTTCCCAAAGTGTGAAAGGGAAAAACCTGTCCACTGGGGAGCCTGAAAATCCAGATTATAGAAAAAGAATTTATACCTAGGGCTGAAACAGATTTAGCATGAAATACAAAAGTAGACTTAGCAGCGGGGAGAGCCTTGTAGGCACTCCCATTCTCCAGCTGGAGCCTAGGGAAGCCATCCCTGACTATATCTCACAGGGGTCCTTGGAGAAGGCAGCTGGCAGAATTTGGAAGGGGTCACAGGGTGAAAGAAGTTTCCAATTGAGCTTTGTAATAATTTTGACTGGGCACAAACTCTCTTGAGCAGAACCTGGGGGCAAACAGGAACTGCTGCAGAAAAGAGCACAGGGGTCATGGATGACAGTGTAGGCAGATTTTGGGTCGTGGTGGTGGGGGTGTGGTGGCAAGGCCTGAAAGCCCTGCTTGCTTTCTCAGGAGAAAAGTTTGTAGCCTAGGGCAATGTCTGAGTCTTGTGCACAGGCTGCCTGGAGATAAACTCAGAGCTGTTAGTGGGGCACAGTGGGAGTGAGACAGGTCTAGTCAACTGCATGGAAGCTGGGTGAGGTCTATCACTACCAGCTTTGCCCCACTTTCCTGGTGACAGGGGCAGCCATAATTCCTTCTGAAACATAACCCATTGGCCTGAGTACCACGGCCTCATCCACCCCCCACTTAGCTAGACATGCCCAAGGAGAATCTGAGCTCAGACCCACCTAACCCTGCCTCTACCTGATGGTATTTCTCTACCCACCTTTGGTAGCTGATCACAAAATACATAAACTCTTGGGAGCTTTATGGCTCTGGTCATAGCCTAAGAAACCCAAATACTTATCCTGGCCAACTTAGGGCAAGCTTGTATCCCCACTTCTACTATCATAGCTGGTGCTTTCTTGAAAGTGCCACCTTCTGGCTGGAGGCCAACCAACTCAGGACATTACAGCAACTCATGACAGAATAACCCTGCTACAAGGAAAGAGAAAAGAACAGCTAATTCCACTGCCTTCTACATCCTGGGTAACCAGAGATCCTGAGTCTGTCCATGTGACAACTTCACTGCTAGCAAACCCAGTCTTGGAGAAAGCCAGAACAATAAACATATCACCACCAAGGATTCTCACAGAGTCTACTTCACTCCCCTGCTACATCTAGCAGAGAAGGTGCTGGTGGCAAGGCAGCTTGCCACTTCTTTCACAGCTGGGAAGTCTGAAGATAGACCATATCACAGGAATTTATTTGCAAATACTCCCCAGCACCAGCCTGGAGCCTGGTAGACCCACTGAGAGGCTAGACCCAGAAAGCAATAAAAATTACTGCAGTTTGGCTCTCAGGAAGCCCCATCCCAAGGAGAAGGGGGAGTGCCACATATCAAGGGATCACCCTGTGGGACAAAGGAATCTGAATAGCAGCGCTTGAGTTCCAGATCTTTCCATTGAAATAGCCTAAACAAATGAGAAGGAACCAGAAAATTAATTCTGGAAATATGACAAAACAAGGTTCTATAACACCTCCAAAAGACCACACTAGCTACCCAGCAATGGATCCAAATGAAAACGAAGTCTATGAAATGCCAGATAAAGAATTCAGAATGTTGATTATTAAGCTACTAAAGGAGATACCAGAGAAAAATAAAAACCCACTTAAACAAATTTTAAAAATACAAGATGTGGATAAATAATTCTCCAGAGAAATAGATATCATACAGAGGGTTCCAAGATGGCTGAATAGGAACAGCTCCAGTCTACAGCTCTCAGTGTGAGCAATGCAGAAGATGGGTGATTTCCACATTTCCAACTGAGGTACTGGGTTCATCTCACTGGGGCTCATTGGACAGTGGGGGCAGAACAGTGGGTGCAGCCCACCGAGTGTGAGCCTAAGCAGGGTGAGGCATCACCTCACCCTGGAAGCACAAGGGGTCAGGGAATTCCCTTTCCTAAGCAAGGCAAGGGGTGAAAGATGGCACCTGAAAAATCGGGTCACTCCTACCCTAATACTGCGCTCGGCAGTATTAGGCATATAGTAATATGTTCGGCAGGGCATAGCCAAACAAAAGGCAGCAGAAACTTCTGCAGACTTAAATGTCCCTGTCTGACAGCTTTGAAGAGAGTAGTGGTTCCCCCAGCACAGTGTTTGAGATCTGAGAATGGACAGACTGCCTTGTCAAGTGGGTCCCTGACCCCTGAGTACCATAACTGGGAGGCACCCCCAGTAGGGGCAGAATGACACTTCACATGGCCAGGTACCCCTCTGAGACAAAGCTTCCAGAGGAACGATCAGGCAGCAACATTTGATGTTCAGCAATATTTGCTGTTCTGCGGCCTCCGCAGCGGATACCCAGTCAAACAGGGTCTGAAGTGGACCTCCAGCAAACTCCAACAGACCTGCAGCTGAGGGTCCTGACTATCAGAAGGAAAACTAACAAACAGACAGGACATCCACACCAAAACCCCATCTGTAAGTCACCATCATCAAAGACCAAAGGTAGATAAGACCACAAAGATGGGGAAAAAACAGAGCAGAAAAGCTGAAAATTATAAAAATCAAAGCACCTCTCCCCTTCCAAAGGAATGCAGCTCCTCACCAGTAATGGAACAAAGCTGGACAGAGAATGACTTTGATGAGTTGAGAGAAGAAGGCTTCAGATGATCAAACTTCTCCAAGCTAAAGGAGGAAGTTCGAACCCAACACAAAGAAGCTAAAAACCTTGAAAAAAGATTAGATGAATGGCTAACTAGAATAACCAGTGAAGAGAAGTCCTTAAATGACCTGATGGAGCTGAAAACCATGGCATGAGAACTACGTGACGAATGCACAACCTTCAGTAGCCGATTCAATCAACTGGAAGAAAGAGTATCAGTGATTGAAGATCAAATGAATGAAATGAAGCGAGAAGAGAAGTTTAGAGAGAAAAGAATAAAAAGAAACGAACAGAGCCTCCAAGAAATATGGGACTACGTGAAAAGACCAAATCTACATCTGATTGGTGTACCTCGAAGTGATGGGGAGAATGGAAACAAGTTGAAAAACACTCTTCAGCATATTATCCAGGAGAACTTCCCCAACCTAGCAAGGCAGGCCAACATTCAAATTCAAGAAATACAGGGAACGCCACAAAGATACTCCTCGAGAAGAGCAACTCCAAGACACATAATTGTCAGATTCACTAAAGTTGAAATTAAGGAAAAAATGTTAAGGGCAGCCAGAGAGAAAGGTCGGGTTACCCACAAAGGGAAGCCCATCAGACTAACAGTGGATCTCTCAGCAGAAACCCTACAAGCCAGAAGAGAGTGGGGGCGAATATTCAACATTCTTAAAGAAAATAATTTTCAACCCAGAATTTCATATCCAGCCAAAATAAACTTCATAAGTGAAGGAGGAATAAAATCCTTTACAGACAAGCAAATGCTGAGAGATTTTGTCACCACCAGGCCTGCCCTACAAGAGACCCCGAAGGAAGCACTAAACATGGAAAGGAACAACTGGTACCAGCCATTGCAAAAACATGCCAAATTGTAAAGACCATCGATGCTAGAAAGAAATTGCATCAACTACTGAGCAAAATAACCAGCTAACATCATAATGACAGGATCAAATTCACACATAACAATATTAACCTTAAATGTAAATGGGCTAAATGCTCCAATTAAAAGACACAGACTGGAAAATTGGATAAAGAGTCAAGACCCATCAGTGTGCTGTATTCAGGAGACCCATCTCACATGCAGAGACACACATAGGCTCAAAATAAACGGATGGAGGAAGATCTACCAAGCAAATGGAAAACAAAAAAAGGCAGGGGTTGCAATCCTAGTCTCTGATAAAACAGGCTTTAAGCCAACAAAGACTGAAAGAGACAAAGAAGGCCATTAAATAATGGTAAAGGGATCAATTCAACAAGAAGAGCTAACTATCTTAAATATATATGCACCCAATACAGGAGCACCCAGATTCATAAAGCAAGTCCTTAGGGATCTACAAAGAGACCTAGACTCCCACACAATAATAATGGGAGACTTTAACACCCCACTGTCAACATTAGACAGATTGATGAGACAGAAAGTTAACAAGGATATCCAGGAATTGAACTCAGCTCTGCACCAAGCAGACCTAATAGACATCTACAGAACTCTCCAACCCCTATCAACAGAATATACATTCTTCTCAGCACCACATCCCACTTATTCCAAAATTGACCACATAGTTGGAAGGAAAGAACTCCTCAGCAAATGTAAAAGAACAGAAATTATAACAAACTGTCTCTCAGACCACAGTGCAATCAAACTAGAACTCAGGATTAAGAAACTCACTCAAAACTGCTCAACTACATGGAAACTAAACAACCTGCTCCTGAATGACTGACTACTGGGTACATAACGAAATGAAGGCAGAAATGAAGATGTTCTTTGAAACCAATGAGAACAAAGACAAAACATACCAGAATCTCTGGGACACATCTAAAGCAATGTGTAGAGGGAAATTTATAGCACTAAATGCCCACAAGAGAAAGCAGGAAAGATCTAAAATTGACACCCTAATATCACAATTAGAAGAACTAGAGAAGCAAGAGCAAATTAATTCAAAAGCTAGCAGAAGGCAAGAAATAACTAAGATCAGAGCAGAACTGAAGGAGATAGAGACACAAAAAAACCTTCAAAAAATCAATGAATCCAGGAGCAGGTTTTTTGAAAAGATCAACAAAATAGATAGACCGCTAGCAAGACTAATAAAGAAGAAAAGAGAAGAATCATAGAGGCAATAAAAAATGATAAAGGGGATATCACCAATGATCCCACAGAAATATAAACTACCATTAGAGAATACTATAAACACCTCTACACAAATAAACTAGAAAATCTAGAAGAAATGGATAAATTCCTTGATATACACACCCTCCCAAGACTTAACCCAGGAAGAAGTTGAATTCCTGAATAGACCAATAACAGGCTCTGAAATTGAGGCAATAATTCATAGCCTACCAACCAAAAAAAGTCCAGGACCAGATTGATTCACAGACGAATTCTACCAGAGGTACAAGGAGGAGCTGGTACTATTCCTTCTGAAACTATTCCAATAAATAGGAAAAGAGGGAATCCTCCCTAACTCATTTTATGAGACCAACATCATCCTGATACCAAAGCCTGGCAGAGACAAAACAAAAAAAGAGAATTTTAGACCAATATCCCTGATGAACATTGATGCAAAAATCCTCAATAAAATACTGGCAAATCAAATCCAGCAGCACATCAAAAAGCTTATCCACCATGATCAAGTGGGCTTCATCCCTGGGATGCAAGGCTGGTTCAACATACACAAATCAATAAACGTAATCCAGCATATAAATAGAACAAATGACAAAAACCACATGATTATCTCAATAGATGCAGAAAAGGCCTTTCACAAAATTCAAAAGCCCTTCATGCTAAAAACTCTCAATAAATTAGGTATTGATGGGACGTATTTCAAAATAATAAGAGCTATTTATGAGAAACCCACAGTCAATGTCATACTGAATGGGCAAAAACTGGAAGCTTTCCCTTTGAAAACTGGCACAAGATAGGGGTGCCCTCTCTCACCACTCCTATTCAACATAGTGTTGGAAGTTCTGGCCAGGGCAATCAGGCAGGAGAAAGAAATAAAGGGTATTCAATTAGGAAAAGAGGAAGTCAAATTGTCCCTGTTTGCAGATGACATGACTGTATACTTACAAAACCCCATCGTCTCAGCCCAAAATCTCCTTAAGCAAGTTCAGCAAAGTCTCAGGATACAAAATCAACGTGCAAAAATCACAAGCCTTCTTATACACCATTAACAGACAAACAGAGAGCCAAATAATGAGTGAACTCCCATTCACAATTGCTTCAAAGAGACTAAAACACCTAGGAATCCAACTTACAAGGGATGTGAAGGACCTCTTCAAGGAGAACTACAAACCACTGTTCAATGAAATAAAAGAGGATACAAACAAATGGAAGAACATTCCATGCTCATGGATAGGAAGAATCAATATTGTGAAAATGGCCATAGTGCCCAAGGTAATTTATAGATTCAATGCCATCCCCATCAAGCTACCAATGACTTTCTTCACAGAATTGGAAAAAACTACTTTAAAGTTCATATGGAACCAAAAAAGAGCCTGCATTGTCAAGACAATCCTAAGCCAAAAGAACAAAGCTGGAGGCATCATGCTACCTGACTTCAAACTATACTACAAGGCTACAGTAACCAAAACAGCATGGTACGGGTACCAAAACAGAGATATAGACCAATGGAACACAACAGAGCCCTCAGAAATAATACCACACATCTACAACCATCTGATCTTTGACAAACCTGACAAAAACAAGAAATGGGGAAAGGATTCCCTATTTAATAAATTGTCCTGGGAAAACTGGCTAGCCATATGTAGAAAGGTGAAACTGGATCCCTTCCTTACACCTTATACAAAAATTAATTAAAGATGGTTTAAAGACTTAAATGTTAGACCTAAAACCATAAAAACTCTAGAAGAAAACCTAGGCAATACCATTCAGGACATAGGCATGTGCAAGGAATTCATGTCTAAAACACCAAAAGCAATGGCAACAAAAGCCAAAATTGATAAGTGGGATCTAGTTAAACTAAAGAGCTTCTGCACAGCAAAAGAAACTACCATCAGAGTGAACAGGCAACCTACAGAATGGGAGAAAATTTTTGCAATCTACTCATCTGACAAAAGGCTAATATCCAGAATCTGCAAAGAACTCAAACAAACTTACAAGAAAAAACCAAACAACCCCATCACAAAGTGGGCAAAGGATATGAACAGACACTTCTCAAAAGAAGACATTTATGCAGCCGACAGACACATGAAAAAGTGCTCATCATCACTGGCCATCAGAGAAATGCAAATCAAAACCACAATGAGATACCATCTCACACCAGTTAGAATGGCGATCATTAAAAAGTCAGGAAAAAACAGGTGCTGGAGAGGATGTGGAGAAATAAGAACACTTTTACACTGTTGGTGGGACTGTAAAGTAGTTCAACCATTGTGGAAGACAGTGTGATGATTCCTCAAGGATCTAGAAGTAGAAATACCATGTGACCCAGCCATCCCATTACTGGGTATATACCCAAAGGATTATAAATCATGCTGCTATAAAGGCATACGCACACGTATGTTTACTGCAGCACTATTCACAATAGCAAAGACTTGGAACCAACCCAAAGTCCATCAGTGATAGACTGGATTAGGAAAATGTGGCACAATCATCCCTACTATCTTCCATCTAGTCATACTCCTATTCACCATTCTCAACTACTCATAAATGCCCTGGTCTTGTTTACACTGCCAGTTTGCACTGTTTCTCCAAGCCATTACAGCTGATATGTCCTGGTGCTATCCCCAAACTGCCACTCTTAACTCCCTCTTAAAGTAAATAAATAATCTTTGCTGGCAGGGTATGCTGAACCTCCTTAGGCACTCCCTAGTTAGATGTCCTAGGTCCTCCCAATTCTTAGTCCTTTAATACCTGTTTTTCTCCTTGTCTTATTCCGTTCTTTTTTCAATTCATACAAAACCGTATCCAGGCCATCAACAATAATTCTATATGACAAATGTTTCTTCTAACAACCAGAAAATATCACCCCTTACCACAAAATCTTCCTTCAGCTTAATCTCCCCCACTCTAGGTTTCCATGCCACCCCTAATCCTGCTCGAAGCAGCCCCGAGAAACTTCGCCCATTCTCTCTCCATACCACCCCCCAAAATTTTCGCTGCCCCAACACTTCAACACTATTATGTTTTATTTTTCTTATTAATATAAGAAGACAGGAATGTCAGGCCTCTGAGCCCAAGCTAAGCCATCATATCCCCTGTGACCTGCACATTTACATCCAGATGGCCTGAAGTAACTGAAGAATCACAAAAGAAGTGATATTTAAATGGCCTGTTCCTGCCTTAACTGATGACATTCCACCACAAAAGAAGTGAAAATGGCTGGTCCTTGCCTTAACTGATGACATTACTTTGTGAAATTCCTTCTCCTGGCTCATCCTGGCTCAAAGTCTCCCTCACTGAGCACCTTGTGACCCCCCCTCCTGCCTGCCAGAAAACAACCCCCTTTTTCCTTTACCTACCCAAATCTTATAAAACAGCCCCACCCCTATCTCCCTTTACTGACTCTCTTTTCGGACTCAGCCCACTTGCACCCAGGTGAAATAAGCAGCCTTGTTGCACACAAAAAAAAAGAAAAGAAAAGAAAAGAAAAGGTGGCATATATACACCATGGAATACTATGCAGCCATAAAAAAGGATGAGTTCATGTCCTTTGTAGGGACATGGATGAAGCTGGAAACCATCATTCTCATCAAACTATCACAGGAACAAAATACCAAACACTGCATGTTCTCACTCATAGGTGGGAATTGAACAATGAGAACACTTGGACACAGGAAGGGGAATATCACACACTGGGGCCTGTTGTGGGGTGGGTGGAAGGAGGAGGGAAAGCATTAGGAGATATACCTAATGTAAATGATGAGTTAATGGGTGCAGCACACCAACATGGCACATGTATACGTATGTAACAAACCTGCACGTTGTGCACATGTAGCCTAGAACTTAAAGTATAATTTAAAAAAATAATAAAAAAGAAATAGATGTCATAAAGAAAAAACAGTTGCAACTTCTGGAAATGAAAGACACACTTAGAGAAATACAAAATGCACTAGAAAGTGTCAACAATAGACTGGAACAAGTAGAAGAAAGAAATTTGGAGATCAAAGACAAGTCTTCCAAATTAACCCAATTGAACAAAGACCAAAAAAAAATTTTTTTTTTTTTTTTAGAAATGAACAAAGCCTCCAAGAAATTTGAGATTATGTTAAATGGACAAACCCAAGTATAATTGGTGTTCCCAAGGAAGAAGAGAAATCTAAGTTTGGAAAACGTATTTGAGGAAATAATAAGGAAAATTTCCCTCGCCCCTCTAGAGATCTAGACATCCAAATACAAGTAGCTGAAAGACTAACTGGGAAATTCATTACAAATGGATCTTCCCCTAGGTGTATAATTGTCAGGTTATCTATAATCAAGATGAAGGAAAGAATCTCAAGAACTGTGAGGCAAAAGCATCAGCTAACCTATGAAGGAAAACCTATCAGATTAACAGCAGATTTTTCAGCAGAAACCTTGCAAGCCAGAAAGAATTGGGGGCCCATCTTTAGCCTCCTTAAACAAAATAATTTCCTCCTGAGAATTTTGCTAACAAAACCAAGCTTCATAAATGAAGCAGAGATAAAGTATTTTTCAGACAAACAAATGCTGAGACAATTTACTACTACAAAGCCAGCACTGCAAGAAATGCTAAAAGAAGTTCTAAATTTTGAATCAAAACTTTGAAATACACCAAAATAGAACCCCCTTAAGGCATAAATCTCAAAGGACCTATAAATCAATAACACAATTTTAAAAACCAAAGTATTTAGGCAACGACTAGCATGATGAGTAAAATAGTACCTCACATCTCAATACTAATGTTGAATGTAAAAGGCCTAAAACCTCCACTTAAAAGATACAGAATGACAGAATGGATAAAACATTTACGAACCAAGTATCTATCTTCACGAGACTCACCTAACACATAAGGACTCACATAAACTTACGGTAAAAGGGTGGAAGAATGGATGTTCTATGCAAATGGAAACCAAAACTGAGCAACAATAACTATTCTTATATCAGACAAAACAGACTCTAAACAACACCACCTAAAAAAGACAAAGAGGAACATTATATAATGATTAAAGAAGTAGTCCAATAGGAAAAGATCACAATCCTAAATATGTGTGTGAGCTCCCAAATGTATAAAACAATTATTACTAGATCTACAAAATGAGATATATGGCAACACAATAATAGTGGGGGACTTTCATACTCCACTGACAGCACAAGACCAGTCATCAAAACAGAAAGTCAACAAAGAAGCAACACTCTTAAACTATACCCTGGAACAAATAGACAACAGATATTTATAGAACATTCTATCCAACAACTGCAGAATATGTATTCTTCTCATCAGCACATGGAACATTATCCAAGATAGACCACATGATAGGCCACAAAAAAAGTCTCAATAAATTTTTTAAAAATTGAAATAATATCAAGTACCCTGTCAGACCACAATGGAATAAAACTGGAAATTAACTCCAAAAGAAATCTCCAAAACTATACAAATACATGGAAATTAAATAATCTTCTCCTGAATGATCTTTGGTTTAACAATAAAATTAAGATAAAAATTTTAAAAATATTTGAACTAAACGATAATAGTGACACAGCTTATTAAAACCATTGGGATACAGCAAGAGTAGTGCTAAGAAGAAAGTTAAATGCCTACATCCAAAAGTCTTAAAGGGCCCAAATAAACAATCTAAGGTCACACATCAAGGAACTAGAAAAACAAGAACAAACCAAACCCAAATTCAGCAGAAGAAAAGAAACAACAAAGATCAGAGCAGAACTAAATGAATTTGAAACAAAAAAATACAAAAGATAACTGAAACAAAAAGCTGGTTCTTTGAAAATAAAATAAAAATTGATAGACCATTAGCAAGATTAACCAATAGAAGATGAGAGGAGATCAAAATAAGCTCAATTAGAAAGGAAATGAGAGAAAAAACCAATACCACAAAAATACAAAAGATCATTCAAGGCTACTATGAACACCATTATGTGCACAAACTTGAAAATCTAGAGTAGGTGGAGAAATTCGTGGAAATATACAACCTTCCTAGATTAAATCAGGAAGAAACAGAAACTCTGAACAGACAAATAACAAGTAGTGAGATTGAAACAGTAATAAAAATATTGCCAAGAAAATAAATTCCAGGAACATATGCATTTACAGCTTAATTCTATCAGACACTCAAAGAAGAATTGGTATCAATCTTACTGAAATCATTCCAAAAGATAAAGAGGGAATCCTCCCTAAATCGTTCTATGAAGCCAATATCACCCTACTATCAAAACTAAGAAAGAACATAACAAAAAAAAGAAAACTACAGTCCAACATCTTTGATGAACATAGATGCAAAGATCCTGAACAAAATACTAGCTAACTCAATCAAACAGCAAATCAAGAAGATAATATACCATGATCAAGTAGGTTTAATACCAGGGATGCAGGGATAGTTTAACATATGGAAGTCAATAAGTGTAATACCTCACAGAAACAGAATTAAAGACAAAAATTACATGATCATCTCAACAGATGCAGAAAAAGCGTTTGATAAATCCAGCATTCCTTTATGATTAAAACCTTCAGAAAAATCAGCATAGAAAGGATATACCTTAAGGTGATTAAAGCCATCTATGATAAATGCACAGCCAACATTATGCTGAATGAGGAAAAGTTAAAAGTATTCCCCATGAGAACTGGAAAAAGACAAGGATGTCAACTTTCATCACTTCCATACAACATAGTACTGGAAGTCCTAGCCAGAGCTATCAGGCAAGAGAAAGAAATAATGGGCATTCAAGTTGGTTAAAAGGAAGTTAAATGGTTGCTGTTTGTGGATGACATGATTGTATACCTAGAAAACCCAAAAGACTCATCCAAAAAGCACCTAGAACTGATAAACGAATTCAGTAAAGTTTCAGGATACAAAATTAATGTACACAAATCAGTGGCACTGCTACACACCAACAGTGACCAACCTGGGAATCAAATCAACAACTCAACTCCTTTTACAATAACTTGAAAAAAATACTTAACAAAATAGCTGCAAAAAATAAAACACTTAGGAATATACCTAAGCAGAAAGGCAAAAGACATCTACAAGGAAAACAACAAAATACTGTTAAAATAAATTATAGATGACACAAATTGAAACACATCCCGTGCTCATGAATGTGTAGAATCAATAGTGTAAAAATGACCATACTGCCAAAAGCAATCTACAAATTTAATGCAATTCTCATCAAAATACCACCATCATTCTTCACAGAACTAGAAAAACAATCCTAAACTTCATATGGAATCAAAAAAGAGCCCACACAGCCAAACCAAGATTAAGCAAAAAGAACAAATCTGGATGCATCACATTACTCGACTTCAAACTATACTATATGGCCATAGTCACCAAAATAGCACGGTATTGGTATAAAAATAGGCAAATAGACCAATGGAACAGAATAGAGAAGCCAGAAATAAAGCCAAATACTTACAGCCATCTGATCTTCGACAAAGCAAAGAAAAACATAAAGTGGGGAAAGGACACCCTATTCAACAAGTGGTGCTGGGATAATTGGCAAGCCACATATAGGAGAATGAAACTGGATCCTCATCTCTCATCTTATACAAAAATCAACTGATGATGGATCAAGGACTTAAATCTAAGGCCTGAAACCGTAAAAATTCTAGAAGATAACATTGGAGAAACTCTTTTAGACATTTGCTTAGACAAAGAGTTCATGACTGAGAGCCCAAAAGCAAATGCAACAAAAACAAAGATAAATTGATGGGATCTAATCAAACTAAAAAGCTTCTGCACAGCAAAAGAAATAGTCAACAGAGCAAACAGACAATCCCACAGACTGGGAGAAAATCTTTGCAAACTATACATCCAAAAAAGGAATAACATCCAGAATCTACAAGGAACTCAAATTAGCAAGAAAAAAATAAGCTCATCAAAAAGTCAGCTACGATGAGTATGTTTATTAAAGCACTATTAACAATAGCAAATACATGAAATCAACCTAAATGCCCATCAATGAGAGGCTGAATAAAGAAAATGTGGTACATATGCACCATGGAATACTATGCAGTCATGAAAAGGAATGAGAGTATATCCTTTGCAGGGACACGGATGGAGCTGGAAGCCATTATCCTCAGCAAACTAATGCAGGAACAGAAAATCAAACACTATATGTTCTCACTTATAATTGGGAACTGAAAAATGTGAACACATAGACACAGAGAGGGGAACAACCCACACTGGGCCTGCTGAGGGAGTGGGGTGGGGAGAAGGAGAACGTCAGGAAAAATAGATAATGCATGCTTGGCTTGATACCTAGGTGATAGGTTGAAAGGTGCAGCAAATCACCATGACACACATTTACCTATGTAACAAACTTGCATATACTGCACTTGTACCCTGGAACTTAAAATAAAATAAAATAAAATAAAATAAAAAAGAGAAAGAGAGATCTATTTTCAACATGTGAGGACATAGCAAGAAGGTGGCTGTCTACAAGCCAGAAAGAGAGCTATCACCAAAAACCACATGCTGGCATCTGGATCTTGGACTTTCCAGCCTCCAGAACTGTGAGCAAATAAATTTCTAGTTTTCTTTTTTTTTTTAAGTTAGCTAAGAACATGAATAGACAACTCACAAAAGAAGACATATAAATGGCCAACAAACATGAAAAAATGCTCAACATCACTAATTATCAGGGAAATGCAAATCAAAATCATGGTGAGATATAACTTACTCCTGCAAGAATGGCCATAATTTGAAAGTTAACAAATAATAGATGTTGGTGTGGATGTGGTGAAAAGAGAATACTTTTACACTGCTTGTGGAAATGTAAACTAGTACAACCACTATGGAAAACCATATGGAGATTCCTTAAAGAACTAAAAGTAGAGCTATCATTTGATCCAACAATCTCACTACTGGGTATCTACCCAGAGGAAAAAAGTCATTATATGAAAAAGATACTTGCACACACATGTTTATAGCAGCATAAATTGCAATTGCAAAAATATGGAATCAGCCCAAAAGCCCATCAATCAATGAATAGATAAATAAAATATTATATAATAATGAAATAATATATGCACATACATACATATCATGGAGTACTACTCAGCCATAAAAAAGGAATTAAATAATGGCCTTTGCAGCAACCTGGAAGATGTTGGAGACCACTATTCTAAGTGAAGTAACTCAGGAATGGAAAATCAAATATCATATGTTCTCACTCAAAAGTGGAAGCTAGGCTATGAGGATGGAAAGGCATAAGAATTTTATAATGGATTTTGGGGACTTGTAGCAGAAGGGTGGGAGTGGTCTGCAGGATAAAGGCTACACATTGGGTACAGTATACACTGCTTGGGTGACAAGTTCACCAAAATCTCAGAAATCACCAAAGAACTTTTTCTTGCAAGCAAACACCACCTATTCCCCCAAAACTATTGAAATTAAAAAAAAAAGAATAAAATGGGCAAAGGCTCTGCATAGCCTTTTTCAAAGGAAGATATGCTAATGGTCAGCAGATATATAAAACCATGTTCAACATCACTAATCATCAGGGAAATGACTATTAAAACTATAGTGAGATTAGATGTTGTCAAAAGGACAAGAAATAAATGTTGGCAAAGGTATGGAGAAATGGGAAGAGACCCTTTTACACTGTTGGTGGGAATGTAGATTGGTGCAGTCATTATGGAAAGCACTATGTAGGTTCTCAAAAATATTAAAAATGAAACTTTGATATGACCCAGCAATCCCACTACTGAGTATATCTATAAAAGTTATCAATATGTCAAGGAAATATCTGCACTCCCATGTTCACTGCACCATTATTCATAATAGCCAAGATATGGAATCTACCTGAGTGTATACCAACAAATGAATGGGTAAAGAAAATGTGGTATATCTATAAAATGGAGTACTATTCAGCCTTATAAAAATAAGGAAACCCTGTCAGTTGTGACAACATGGATAAACTTGGAAGATATTGTGTTAAGTGAAATAAACCAGGCACAGAAGACAAATATTGCATGGTCTCATTTCAGCTAAATAGGAGAAATAAGTTCAAGAGGTCTATTGTACAACTAGTTAATAATAATATATTGTACAGTTGAAAATCACTAAGGGAGTAAATTTGAATGTTATCACCACAAAAATGATAAGTATGTGAGGTAATGCGTATGTTATTTAATTTAGCCATTTCACAATATATACATATTTCAAAGCATCATTTTATGCCCAATAAGTATATGCAATTATTTTTGTCAACTGAAAGAAAAGACAGTAGGAAGGAAGGAAGGGAGGAAGGGAGGAAGGGAGGGGAGAGGAGGGGAGGAAGGAAGGAAGGAAGGTCCCATAATTTAACTCACTGCCTGAAATGCTGATGTAATTCTTCTCTCCCTTTGCCTCTCCTAGTAGATTATGGAGGAACTCTTGGAGGCTTCTGCATCTTCTGATTTCAGTAGTAGCTGTTCATGCTGGTTTGGTGGAGGAGCGTAATAGTGTCTCACCACAAAAATCTTGGAGAAAGCTGGATTTAGATTGTAAATAAAAATGACCTGCAAATTATATTTAATTCATTTTTTGTTTTCTTTGGCTTTCAAAAGGGACTTGCCCCATTTCAATAAGTTAAAGCTGATGAGAAAGTAAGAAGAGAATAGATGATGCTTCAAGGGCCTGTCCTCGGACTTCATTCTTCTGCATCTCTAATTGCCTATAACTCTTAATTTAGATCATCTTCTCCTTTTTGAAATTTTATTCTTTTGGTTTCCATGACACTACACTGCCCTGGTCTTATCCTACCTCTCTCACCACCACTTTCTTTTTCTTCTTCTATCTTCTTTTTTGGATCACTTTCATAATCTTATTTCCCAAGCATGTGTGCTTTGGTTCAGTCTTTGGCTCAGTCTTTGGCTATCTGCTTTTCTCTTTGCATGTACTCTCTCACACTGCTTAAAATGCCAAAATGTGCCTGAATCCCAATTCTTTCTCCAGGTCCTTTCATATTAAACTCCTTACTGGATAGTCCCAGTTGGTTGTTTCACCTAAACTTAAAAGATCTTGAAATAAGTTCACTAGTTTGCTACTCTTTCTGCAAAAATAATTTTTTTCTGACTTAACTATTTCTGTTAGCAGACTATTTTCCTAGCTGTGAAACCTTTGCTTCTTTTTGTCAGTTTTTTGTACACCCAGTCAGTCACAAAGTTCCATCTATTCTTCTTTCCCAATTACTCTTATGTTATCCCTGTGTGTTTTTGTTTCCACTGTCCCCAACCCATAGTTATGGTCCTTATTATTTCACACCTGGTTTACTGTGCTAACCTCTCTGTCTCTTGTATTTCTTTCCTCTAAACCACTTGAACAAAAGATTAAGCTCATCCTCTTAATATACTATTCTCATTGTGTCATTAAATGCCTAATCTATTGTCTCTTCATTGAAGCCTTAATTCCTTATTTTGGCATTTAATCTTCCTAATAATATGGCCCCAATAGTCTTTCCAAACTTATCTTTCATCATCTGTTAGAAGAATTTAACTCAGTTTCCCTACGTGCAGTTTTCTATGCTCCTGTTGCTGTGTTTTTTTTTTAAGAGCGGTTTTTTTATTTATTTTTTTATTTATTTTTATTATTATTATACTTTTAAGTTTTAGGGTACATGTGCACAATGTTCAGGTTAGTTACATATGCATACATATGCCATGCTGGTGTGCTGCACCCATTAACTCGTCATTTAGTATTAGGTATATCTCCTAATGCTATCCCTCCCCCCTCCCCCCACCCCACAACCGTCCCCAGAGTGTGATGCTGTGTTTTAATCTTATATTGTTAAAATCCTACATGCAGTTATTATTGTATCAGACAAGCAATGTTTACTTAGATTTACTCATATATTTACTACTTTCCCTGTTCTTCATTTCTTCTTTTTTTTTCCTGGAGTATATCTTTTAGAATAGCTTTAGTTATACTTCAGATCTACCAATGGACCTCTTAGTTTTTGTTTGTTTGAAAAAGTCTTTATGTTCTCTTTATTTTTAAGTGATATTTTGTTGACTGCAGATTTCTAGGTTGGCAGTTACCTTTAAGCTAATTGAAGTTATCATTCCCTTGTCTTCTGTTTTTCTTGTTGTTGTTGTTGCTTTTGAGAGTCAGTTGTCAGTCTTTTCACTCCTTTGTTGGTAATCTGCCATTCTAAAATCAGGCGTTTAAAAATTTTCTCTCTATCTGTTTACTGCAATTTTACTACAATGCTTCCAGGTGTGACTTTGTTTATATTTATTTTGCTTTATATTTCTAGGAATTTAAATATTATAGATTGGGTTTTTTTATTAGTCTAAAAAATTGTCAATCATTATCTCCTCACATAATGCCTCTGCCCCATGTTTTTCTCTTCTCTCTTTTGTATTCCAATTAAACATATGTCAATTTTCTTTTTTGTCTCTTACCCTCTATTCTGTATATTCCATTGTTTTACTCTACGTGCTGTATTCTAATACTATGTTTTGACTTATTTTAAGTTCATCAATCTCTCTTCTGCTATGTGTAATCTGCTGTTATATCTGCCAAAGAGTCTCTAGTTTGATATTAAATGTTTCAGTTCTGAAGTTATGTTTTGTTCTTCTTATATCTGCTATGTCACTTTCATATTTTCATATTCTGTGCAGAAATATTCATACTTGTCCTTTATTTCTTTAAGCATAGTAAATATATATTTTATAGTCCGTGGCTGATAAGTACAAAATCTGAAATTTTGTAGACCTGTTTCTGCTGTTTTTCTGCTGGTTCATTCAAATAATATATTGTTTTTATGTATGCCTGGTTGTCTTTTAATGTAGGCTAACAATTGCATCTTAATACTTCTTAATAGGAATAATTCAAGGTTGAGGTAGAAGGTACCCTCACCAGAGATGCTTCTGCCAGGCACCAGGGGGGCTTAACAATTCGGGACCATGTTAACCTAAGTTCATGGCATGACATTCCCTGGACCACTCATAAACTTGATTGCAAGTCTGTGGAAGGGAAAGCCCAGTTCCCCTTTACACTTGAGGATGTCGCCCTTTTGGGTCCAAGCTTATTGGAGTTCATAAGAATCTCCATATTGATAAGATATTGGGCTTTGACTTCTGTCCCTCTCACCCTGTAATACTGGCAAGACCACTACTCAATTTCACAGCTATCTCTTTATGACTGTCAAAGACTTCAGGGCAAAAGTAGCTTTCAGTACTAGGCTTATCTCTTTGAGATATTGCTTTCTCTTTGATTTTGATAAGTAATTCCAATTTTGCTACTTTCAAGATGATTTTTAAATATTTCTCAACTGGGAGCCATCAGTAGGAACTACATAATTATCAGAAGCAGAGGTTGCTCTGTTTTTCTTTTCAATGTATGCTCTACTAAAGCCAAAATGATTCATGCCCTGTTACCTAAAATGTGATCTGCATATTCCCAAGTACCAGTCTTTTCTTATGCTATATCTTATAATTAGCTCCATTCTCTTTGCTTTTCCATTTAAACCACTCACCTGCATATCATTTGTCTATTGTAATATTACCTACACATTAGGCCTGATTCATTCTCACCTCCTCTATATAGTCTTCCCTTGCCACTTCAAATTACAATGAATTATCCTCTGAACTATTATGAGGACAGTTTTCCTATCCTACTCCTTTGTGACATGTCACATCTTGCCTTTTGTCTACTGCATTTCATTGACTCCAAGATGCCATTCTGATTTCAGAAAAGTTAACATGAGAAAAATGTACATAATAGAATTGATGAAATATGGTTTTATGTAAATTGCATCATTTCTTATGTGCATGCCTAGATTGTAAACTGCTCAAAATCAGAGTCTGTGTCTTAGACTTTTCTATAACCCTTTGCAATATATGTCACATGCTAGGATCTAAATATATATATTACTTGGTTGATTGGTTCTTCCTGTGTTTTGATTGGAAAGTTTAAAATTGTGGCTCTAGAATAATCTTTCATATTTCTTTAGCGGTTTTTTAAACAGTCAGAAAATTATGGAGGAAAGAAAAGAGCTCTTTTAAAAATATCATAAAATATCAAAAATGTTATAATTTGCAGCATTTGTGTAGCCTATCTTTTTTAAGTTAAATTTTTAATTTTGAGATAATTGTAGCTTCACATGCAGTTATAAAAAATACAGAAGTATGTCAGGTACAGACATATCTTTTTTTTTATGCTTCACAGATATTGCACTTTTTACAAATTGAAGCTTTGTGGCAACCCTGCATCCAGTGCCATTTTTCCAACAGCATGTGCTCACTTCATATCTCTGTCACATTTTGGTAATTTTCACAATATTTTAGATTTTTTCACTATTATTGTATCTGTTATGGTGATATGTGATCTGTGATCACATTTGGTGTCAAACTATGGTAATTGTACTGGAGCACCACAAACCATACCCATATAAGATGGCAAACTTAATGCATAAATGTGTATGTTCTGAGTGCCTCACTGTTCAGGCCTTCTCCATCTCTCTCCCTCTTCTTGGGCCTCCCTATTTTCTGAGACACAACAGTATTGAAATTATGCTAACTGATAACACTACAATGTCCTCTAAACATTCAAGTGAAAGTAAGAGTCATCTGTCTCTCATTTTAAATCAAAAGACAGAAATGATTGAGCTTAGGGAGGAAGGCGTGTTGAAAGCTGAGATAAACTGAAAGCTAGGCCTCTTGCACCACTTAGCCAAGTGGTGAATGCAAAGGAAAAGTTCTCAAAGGAAATTAGAAGTATTACTCCTGTGAACACACAAATGATAAGAAAGCAAAACAGCGTTACTGCTGAGAGGGAGAAAGTTTTAGTGGTCTAAAGAGAGGATCAAGCCAGCTACAGCATCCCCTTAGGCCAAAGCCAAATCCAGAGCAAGGGCCTAACTCTCTTCAGTTGTATGAAGTTTAAGAGAGGTGAAGAAGCTACAGAAGAAAAGTTTGAAGCTAGCAGAAGTTGGTTCATGAGTTTTAAGGAAAGACATCATCTCCATTACATTGAAGTGCAAGGTGAAGTAGCAAGTGTTAAACGTAAAAGTTGTAGCAAGTTATTCAGAAGATCTAGTTAAAGTAACTTATGAAGATGGCTACACTTAAACAACAGATTTTCAATGTTGATGAAGCAGGCTTCTATTGGAAGTAGATGCCATCTAGGACTGTTATAGCTAGAGAGGAGAAATCAATGCCTTGCTTCAAAGCTTCAAAAAACAAGCTGACTTTCTTGTTAGGAGCTAATGCAGCCTTTGGTTTTAAGTTGAAACCCATGCTCATTTACCATTCCAAATATTCTAGAGTCCTTAAGAATTATGCTAAACCTATTCTTCCTGTGCTCTATACATGGAACAACAAAGCCTGGATGACAGCACATCTGTTTACAGCATGGTTTACTGAATATTTTAAGTCTACTTGTGAGACCTACTGCTTAGATAAAAAGATTCCTTTCAAAATATTACAGTTCATTAACAATACGCCTACTCACCCAAGAGCTCTGATGGAGACATACAAGGAGATTAATGTTGTTTTCATGCCTGCTAACACAATATCCATTCGGCAGCCCATGGATCAAGGAGTAATTTTGACTTTCAAACCTTATTATTTAAGAGATACATTTCATAAAGCTGTAGCTCCTATAGATAGTGATTCCTGTCATGGATCTGGGCAAAGTAAATTGAAAACTTTCTGAAAAAGATGGACCATTCCAGTGCCGTTAAGAATATTGGTGATTCATGGGAGGAATTAAAAATATCAACATCAACAGGGGTTTGGAATAGGTCGATTCTAACCCTCATGAATGACTTTGAGGGGTTCAAGACTTTGGTAGAGAAACTAACTGCAGATGTGGAAATATCAAGAGGAATAGAATTAGAAGTAGGCCCTGAAAATGTGACTGAATTGTTACAATCTCATGATAAAAATTTAATGAATGAGGAGTTGCTTCTTACTGTTGAACAAATAAAGTGATTATTTGAGATGGATTCTACTCCTGGTGAAGATGCTGTGAACATTGTTGAAATAACAATTATTTATTTATTTATTTATTTAGACAGGGTCTCGCTGTGTTACCCAGGCTGGAATTCAGTGGTGTGATCTTAGCTCACTGCAACCTCCATCTTCCAGATTCAAGCGATTCTCTTTCCTCAGCCTCCCAGGTAGCTGGGACTACAGGCACACACCACCACGCCTGGTTAATTTTTGTAGTTTTAGTAGAGACAGGGTTTCACCATTTTGGCCAGGCTGATCTTGAACTCCTGAGCTCAGGTGATCTGCCCACCTCAGCTTCCCAAAGTGCTGAGGTTACAAGTGTGAGCCACCACACCTGGCTGGCAATGAATAATTCAGAATATCATGTAAACTTAGTTGATAAAGCAGTGGCAGGGTTTGAGAGGATGGGCTCTAATTTTGAAAGAAATTCTATTGTGGGTAAAATGCAATCAAACACCATTGCATGCTACATAAAAATCTTTTGTGAAAGGAAGAGTACACCAATGTGGCAAACTTCATTTTTCTGTTATTTTAAGAAATTACAGCTGGGTGCCCAGGTGCATAGGTGCAGCCTGTAGTCTCAGCCTGGACAATATAGGGGAAGCTCATCTCTAAAAAATAGAAAGAAAGAAAGAAAGAAAGAAAGAAAGAAAGAAAGAAAGAAAGAAAGAAAGAAAAGAAATAGGCACAGCCACATAAACCTACCTTCAGCAACAACTACTACCCTGATCAGTCAGCAGCCATCAACATCAAAGCAAGACTGTTCATCAGCAAAATGATTACAACTCACTGAAGGTTCAGATGATCATTAGCCTTTTTAGCATAAAGTATTTTTAATTAAGGTATTACATTGTTCTGTAGACATTATGCTATTGCATATTTAATAGACCACAGTTAGTGTAAACATAACTTTTATATGCACTGGGAAACCAAAAAAAAAAAAAAGTGTGACTTGCTTCACTGTGGTGGTCTGGAACTGAACCTGCAATATCTCTGAGGTATGCCTGTGCCTTTTCCCTAGTTTACCTCAATGGCAGTATCTTCTGAAGTATAGTACAATACCACAACCAGGATATGAATATCAATACAGTAAAGGTGCACAATAGTTCTGTCACCAGAAGGATACATCATATTGCCTTTTAATAATCACAGCCACATTTCTTCTGCCTGCACCCTTCCCTTAAACATTTGAAACCACTAATCTGTTTTCCTTTTCAACCCTGTTGTTGTTTCAATAAAGTAAATAAATTATTGTAGTATGTAACCTTTCATAATTGTCTTTTTTTCATTTAGCATAATTCTATAAAGATTAATCCAAGTTGTTACATGTATCAACTGTTAATTTCCTTCTATTTATGGCCAGTATTCCATGGGGTTGATGTACCACAGTTTGTTTAACCATGCACCCATTGAAGGACATCTAGGTTGTTTCCAGCTTTTAGCTATTACAAGTAAAGCTACTGTGAACATTCATGTACAGGTTTTGTGGGAATGTAAGTTTTCACTTCTCCAGGATAAATGTCCAAAAATGCAATTGCTGAGTTGTATGGTAATTGCATGCCTAGTTTTTAAAGAAGCTGTCAAATTGTTTTTCAAAGTAGCTTTATCATTTCACATTCTCACCAGCAATATATGGGTGATCCACTTCTCTGCATCCCTACTAGCATTTGGTGCTATCATTATTATATTTTTTTTGTTTTATTTTAGCCATTCTCGTAGAAGCACTGATACCTCATTGTGGTTTTCATTTGGATTTCCACAATGGTTAAGCGATTTTGACTATTATCTTTTAAGGTGCTTATTTTCTATCTGTATATAGTCTTTGGTGAAATGTCTATTCATGTCCTTTGTCTATTTTCTAATCAGATTTTCCCCTACTGCTGGGTTTTAATAATTCTTATGTTCTGAAAACAAGTAATTTGTCAGGTTTCTGGCTTACAGACATTTCCTCCAAGTCTATACCTTGCCTTTTAACCCTCTAAAAATCTTACTAGGCTCTTTCACAGGGCAAAAGCTTCTTAATTGGATGAGGTCCAATTTATCAATTTTTGCTTTTGTGTATTGTACTTTTGATATTTTGTCTAAGAACTCTTGGCCTAGACCTAGACCCTGAAGGTTTTTCTTAAAATTTTTATATTTTACAGTTCACATTTAATTCTGTAATCTATTTTGAGATACCATTTGTACAACATGTGACACTTAGGTCAATTGATTTTTGCTATGAATGTCTATTTTCTCTAACACTGTTTGATGAAGATGTCTTTCCTCTATTGAATTGCTTTCTTTCTTTTTGCATCTTTGTCAAAAGTCAGTTGGGTGTACATGTGTGGGTTTACTTCTGGGTTCTCTATTCTATCCTATTGATCTTTGTGTCTTTCCCTAAACCAATACCATATAGCCTTGATTAGTATGACTGTTACCAACAAAGCTGGTCCCCAAAGACGGGATTTTTTCCTGTTCAGTGTCACAGAGCCAATACACGAAACCAAAAGTGAGTGTCAAGTAGTATAGGCTTCATTTGAAGACCATGGAATTGAGAAGTGGGAGCATGACTAACAAGTCAACTTCTCCACTAGTGTGGGGCTTAGGGGTTTAAAAAACAGAGTTTCTTTAATGAAGGGGTTGGACATTGAAAGCAAGGGGAGGAATATTCATGTCTTTTCTGGAAGTGGGCTGTGAACTTCCCAGAATGAGAAGGCTGCTTTCCATTTTGTTCTTTTATGGCTTATTCCATTCATTGTCATAGAAATTGTCAACTGTCATGGCACTAGTGGCAGTGTAATTTAGCATGGAAATGAGATTATCATGAAGCCTGAGGTCTTTTTGAAGTAATTCAGTTGGCTATCTTGGTTCTAACCAGTCTCAGCTGGTCCAGTTACAGAGGGAACTTTTTAACACAGGCATTCTCTGTCTTAAAGATAAGCAGAGTTAGGGCGGGGTAGAAATTCAGCTATGTCAAATAGACATTACACCGGGTAACATGACTATATAAGCGTTGAAATCAGATAGAGTGATTTTTCCACTTTATTCTTGTTTTTCAAAATGGTTTTATCTCTTCCAGTGTCTTTGCTTTTTCACATGCTATGGTCTGAATGTGTGATTCATATGTTAAAACCTAACCCCCAAGGTATTAATAGGCAAGTAAGGCCTTTGGGAGGTGATTAGGTAATGACGGCAGAGCCCTCATGAATGAGATTATTGCCCTAATAAAAGAGGCCCAAAGGATCTTATTTGCTCCTCCAGCATGTGGGGACACAGCAAGAAGGCACCATTTTTAAAGCAGAGAGCAAGGCCTCACAAGACACTGAATGTACTGGAGCCTTGAACTTAGACTCCCCACTTCCAAAACTGTGAGAAGTAAATTTCTGTTATTTATAAATTTCCCAGTCTAAAGTATTTTGTTACAGCAGTTTGAAAGAACTAAGACACCATATATATTTAGAACAGTCTTGTCTATAACTGAAAACATACTTGCTGAGAATTGATAGAAATTTATTATACACATCAGTTTGGGAAAAGTAGGTATCTTTATTTTTCTGAGTCTTCCAATCCAATAACACAACATTTATCCACATTTTTTCAGATCTTTTAAAATTTATTTTGTTAGTTGTCAATACTGTACATGTATTTCACATTTATACTTAAGTAATTTATTTTTGAATGCTTAATTGTACTGTATTTAAAATTTCAATGGCCACATATGTATCCATT
Organism: Pan paniscus; assembly: GCF_029289425.2. Classification (NCBI taxonomy): domain Eukaryota; kingdom Metazoa; phylum Chordata; class Mammalia; order Primates; family Hominidae; genus Pan; species Pan paniscus. Next base: position 108,420,266 of record NC_073272.2, read on the forward strand.
TTGAGAATATAGAAATATGATTGACTTTTATATGTTTATTTTATATACTTTGCCCATGCTGAACTCATTTATTAGTTCTAAGAGATTTTTATAGATTCCTTAGAATTTTCTACTGAAATCATCAAGAGATGCACAAATAAAGATAGTTTTATTTCTTCATTTCCAATCTGTACTTTTAAATTTCATTTTCTTTCCTTATTGCTCTGGCTAGAATATTCAGTAATATGTCAAATAAGAGTGGTGAGAGTAGACATTCATGCTTTGTTCCCACCTTAAATAGAAAGCATTCAGTCTTTCACCGTTAAGTAAGTTTAGCTTTAGTTTTAATATGGATGCTCTTTATGAAGTGGAGAAAATTTCTTTCTATTTCTATTTTTTTCTGAGAGTTATTGCTTTCATCATGAATGAGTGTTAAATTTGGTCTAATGATTTTTCTGTATTGATTGATTGATATAATCATGAGATTTTTCTGTTTTAGACTGGTAATAAGATGGATTACACTGACTGGTTTTCAAATATTGAACTAAACTTAGATCCCTGTGATAAACTCCATTTGATCATGGTGTATAATCATTTTATGTATTGCTGAGTTTTACCACTAACATTTAGGAATTTATTTTTTTTTTGCAATTTGACAGAGAAAAGATATCTTCAACAAATGGTCTATATTCATAAGAAATATTGACCTGACCTGTAATTTTCTCATTTTGTATTGACTTTTTCTCATTTTGATATTAAGGTAATACTAGCTTCATAAAATTAATTCTCTCCTCTTCTTTTATATTTCCTGGAAAAGATTATATAAAATTGGCAATAATTCTTCTTTAAAAGTTTAATAGAATTCTCCAGTGAAATCACATGGGCCTGGAAACTTGGATGGGGAATTTTAAATAAAGAATTTAATTTCCCTAGATATAGGGCTATTAAAATTATCTACTGTTGACCCTTAAAAAAACACTAGTTTGAACTGCATAGGTCCACTTATATGAGAATTTTTTTCAAGCAAACACAGATTGAAAATGCAGTATTCATGGGATACAAAACCTCATACACAAAGGGACAGCTTTTTCTGTATGCATATTCCACAAAGCTTGAGCATGTATGGATTTTGGTATACACAAGGAATCCTGGAACCAATGCCTAATATATAGGGAGGGATGGCTGTATTTCCAGTGAGTGCTGGAAATTTCTGTTTTTTTATGAATTGGTCTCATTGAAGTTGTTAAATTTATATGTGTAGAGTTGTTTGTAGGATTCTATTTTCCTTTTGATGTCTGCAGGGTCTGTAGTAATATCCTTTGTTTTATTCCTATATTGTAATTGTGTCTTCTTTCTTTCTTTTGTTGGTCTTGTTGGTGGTTTGTCAAATTTATTCAGTTTTTTCAAAGAACCAGATCTTTGTTTAAGTGATATTTTGTTGTCAATTTCATTGATCCTTGCTTTTGTCTTTATTATGTGTGCTTCTGCTTCCTTTGGATTTATTGTCTCTTCTTTTCCTAGTTTCTTCAGATGAGAGCTTAAATTATTGATTTGAGATTTTTCCTTTTTTTCTAATGTTATTACTTAGTACTATAATATTCCTTTCAGCACTACTTAAGCTGTAGCTCACAAAATTTGATATATCATTTTCATTTTCTTATGTACTTTTGGTATTTTTCTCTAATCACATAACAGATTATTCAATAAATTTTTTCTATTTCACTTGAGTCAAAACTTACTTGTTGACCCATGGGTTATTTAAAAGTGTGTTGTGTAATTTATAAGTATTTGGATATTTTCCTGCTATCTTTTCTGTTACTGATTTGCAGTGTGATTCCATTATGTCAGTGAAGATACTTTGTATCACCTCAATTTTTTAAATTTGTTGAGGAGATTTTTATGCCCTAGGATGTATTCTACTTTAGTATACGTTCTGTGAGCAGTTGAAGAGCATGTATTCAGGTGTTGGGTGGAGTGTTTCTTAAATGCTGATTAGATCTTGTTGTTTGATGATGTTTTTGAATTCTCTATGTTTTCTGATTTTCTGTCTAGTCATTCTATCAATTTTGCAGAGATTAATGTTTAAATTTCCAACAATAATTGTGAAATTAAGTATTTCCTTTAGTTCTGTCAGTCTTTATTTCACATATTTTTCAGCTATGGTGTCTGCTACAGATGCATTAAGAATTGCTGTCTTCTTGGTGGATTGATACTTTATTTATTGTATAATATCCCTTTCTGCTTTTGGTAATTTTCTTTGCTTTGAAGTTTACTTTTTCTGAAACATTCACTCCTGATTTTCTTTGATTAATTTTTATATATCTTTCTCATTATTTTACTTTCTACCTGCCTATATCTTTATATTTGATCCCAATTTTCTTGGACAGCAGAATTTGGTCATGTTTTGCAGTCCAACTTTCCAATCCATTTTCTAACTGATGCCATTTGTATTCATCCATTCTCATGTTGCTAATAAAGATGTATCCAAGACTGCCTGGGTAATTTATAAAGGAAAGAGGTTTAATTGACTCACAGTTCAACTTGGCTGGAAAGGCCTCAGGAAACTTACAATCATGGTGGAAGGGGAAGCAAACACATCCTTCTTCACATGGCAGTAGCAAGGAGAAATGCCGAGCAAAAGGGGCAAAAACCCCTTATAAAACCAGCAGATCTCATGAGAACTCACACAGTATCACAAGAACAGCATGGAGGTAACTGCCCCCATGATTCAATTACCTCCCACCAGGACCCTCCCCCACAACATGTTGGGATTATGGGTACAGCAATTCAAAATGAGATTTGGGTGGGTACACAGCCAAACCATGTAATTCTGCACCTGGCCACATGCAAATCTCATGTCATCACACTTCCAAACACAGTCATGCCCTTCCAACAGTCCCCCAAAGTCTTAACTCATTCTGGTATTAACTCAAAAGTCCAAGTCCCAAGTCTTATCTGAGACAAGGCAAGTCCCTTCCACCTATGAGCCTGTAAAATCAAAAGCAAGTTAGTTGCTTCCTAGATACAATGGGGGTACAGTCATTGGGTAAATAAACCCATTCCAAATGGGAGAAATTGACAAAAACAAAGGGGCTACAGGCCACAAGCAAACCCAAAATCCAGCAATGTAGGCATATCTTAAAGCTCCAAAATGATCTCCTGTGACTCCATGTCTCACATCCAGGTCACACTGACGCAAGAGGTAGCCTCCCATGGCCTTTGGCAGTACCACCCCTATGGCTTTGCAGGGTACAGCCCCCTTCCTGGCTTCTATTATGGGCTGGCCTTGAATGTCTGTGGCTTTTCCAGACATTAGTCTGTTAGTGGATCTATCATTCTGGGGTCTGGAGGATGGTGGCCCTCTTCTCACAGCTCCACTAGACAGTGACCCAGTGGGGACACTGTGTTAGGGCTCGAACCCCACATTTCCCTTTGGCACTGCTCTAGCAGAGGTTCTCCATGAGGGCTCTGCCCCTGCAGCAAACTTCTGCCTGGACAGCCAGGCGTTTTCATACATCTTCTGAAATCTAGGCCAAGGTTCCCAAATCTCAATTCTTGACTCCTGCACACATGCAGGCCCAACACCACATGGAAGCTGCCAAGGCTAGGGGCTTTCACCCTCTGAAGCAACAGCCTGAGCTGTACACTGGCCCCTTTTACAGGCAGGTAATGAGGAATACTGACATCATGAAAAATGGGGTATCCATACCATCAAGCATTTACCCTTTGCCTTACAAACAATCCAATTATATAATTCTTGTTATTTTAGAATGTACAAATAAATTTGTATTGACTATATTCACCTTGTTGCACTACCAAATAGTAGGTCTTATTTGTGTAACCATTAGCCATCCCTGCCTCACCTTCCAACCTGTCACTACCCTTACCCTTCCCAGCCTCTGGTAATCTTCCTTTAATCTCTATGTCCATGAGTTCAATTGTTTTGATTTTTAGATGCCAAAAATAAGTGAGAACATGTGATGTTTGCCAAATATTAATCACCAAGATGAAAGGGAAAATGTCTCCAGGGCATGTCAGAGACCTTCATAGCAGCCCCTCCCATCCCAGGCCTGGATGCCTAGGAGGGAAAAATGGTTTCCTGGGCCAAGTCCAAGGCCCCCCTACTGTGTGAAGCATTGGGCCTTGGTGCCCTGTGTCCCAGCTGCTCCAACTATGGCTAAAAGGGGCAGGTAATGAGTAATACTCACATCATGAAAAATGGGGTATCCATACAATCAAGCATTTATCCTTTGTCTTACAAACAATCCAATTATACAATTCTTGTTATTTTAGAATGTACAAATAAATTAGTATTGACTATATTCACCTTGTTGTGCTACCAAACAGTAGGTCTTATTGTTCTTTATATATTTTTTTTAGCCATTAACCATCGCCACCTCCCCTTGCAACCCCTCACTCCCCTTACCCTTCCCAACCTCTGGTAATCTTCCTTCTACTCTCTGTCTCCATGAGTTCAATTGTTTTGATTTTTAGATGCCAAAAATAAGTGAGAACATGTGATGTTTGTCTTTCTGTGCCTGGCTTATTTCGCCTAACATAATGACCTCCAATTTCATTCATATTGTTGCAAATGACAAGATCTCATTGTTTTTATGGCTAAATAGTACTCCATTGTGTATAAGTACCACATTTTCTTTATCCATTCATCTGTTGATGGACACTTAAGTTGCTTCCAAATTTTGGCTATTGTGAACAGTGCTGCAACAAACATAGGAGTGCAGATATCTCTTTGATATACTGATTTCCTTTTCTTGGGGTATGTAACCAGAAGTGGGATTGCCGGGTCATAGGGTAGCTCTATGTTTAGTTTTTTGAGGAACCTCCAACCTGTTCTCCACAGTGGATGTACAAATTTACATTTCTAGTGAGAATGTATGAGGGTTCCCTTTTCTCCACATTCTTGCCAGCATTTGTTATTAACGGTCTTTTGGATACAAGCAATGATAACTGTGGTGAGATAATACCTCTTTGTAATTTTGATTTGCATTTATCTGAGGATCAATGATGTTGAGTATCTTTTCATATGCCTGTTTGCCATTTGCAAGTCTTCTTTTGAGAAATGCCTATTCAAATTATTTGCCCATTTTTAAAATCAAATTTTTAGATTTTTTCCCTATACAGTTGTTTGAACTCCTTATATATTCTCTAGTTATTGATTCCCTGCCAGATTAGTATTTTGCAAATATTTTCTCCCATTCTGTGGGTTGCCCCTTCACTTCATTGATAGTTTCCTTTGCTGTGCAGAAGCTTTTTAACTTGAAGTGATCCCATTTTTCAATTCTTGCTTTGGTTGCCTGTACTTGTGGCATACTGCTCAATAAATTTTTGCCCAAATCAATGTCCTGCCGAGTTTCCCTAAAGTTTTCTTGTAGTACCATAGTTTGTGGTCTTAGATTTATGTTTTTAATTCATTTTGATTTGCTTTTTTTATATGGTGAGAGATGGAGTCTCATTTCATTCTTCTGCATATGGATATTCGGTTTCCCAGCACCATTTGTTGAAGAGACTGTCTTTTCCCCAGTTTATGTTCTTGGTTCCTGTGCTGAAAATGAGTTCACTGTAGCTGTGTGGATTTGTTCTTGGGTTCTCTATTGTGTTGCATTAGTCTATGTGTCTGTTTTTATGTCAGTACCATGCAGTTTTGTTTACTGTATCTCTGTAGTATAATTTGAAGTCAGGCAATGCATTTCTTCCAGTTTTATTCTTTTTTGCTTAGGATGGCTTTGGCTATTCTTGGTCTTTGGAAGTTCCATGTAAATTTTAGGATTGTGTTTTCAATTTCTGAGAAGAATGTTGTTTGCATTTTGACAGAGATTGCATTGAATCTGCAGATTACTTTGGGTAGTATGAACATTTTAACAATATTAATTCTTCCAATCTATGAGCATGGGATATTTTTCTATTTTTTGCATCCTCTTCCATTTCTTGCATCAATATTTTACAGATTCTGCCATAGAAATATTTCACTCTTTTGGTTAAGTTTATTCTTAGGTATTTTATTTCATATGTAGCTACTGTAAATGCCATTATTTTCTAAATTTCTTTTTCAGATTGTTCACTGCTCTCATATAGAAATGCTACTGATTTGTGTAGGTTGATTTTGTATCCTACAACGTTACTGAATTTATCAGTCTTAATAATTTTTGGATGGAGTCTTCAGGTTTCTGAAAATATAAGAACATGTCATCTGCAAAGAAGGCTAATTTGACTTCTTACTTTCCAATTTGGATGTCCTTTGTTTCTTTCTCTTGTCTGATTGCTCTGTCTAGGAATTCCAGTATTATGTTGAATAACAGTGGTGAACATGGGTATTTTTGCCATGTTCCAAATCTTATAGAAAAGACTTTCAGATTTTACCCATTCAGTATGATACTTGCTGTGGATCTGTCATATATGACTTTACTATGTTGAAGTCCATTCCTTGTGTACCCAGTCATTTGATATTTTTATCTTGAAAGGATGTTAAATTTTATCAAATGCTTTTTCAGTATCAATTGAAATGATTATATGCTTTTTGTCCTTTATTCTGTTGGTATGATGTACACACTGATTGATTTATATATTTCGAACCATCCTTGTATCCCAGGAATAAATTGCACTTGATCATGATAAATGATTTTTTAAAGTATTGTAGGATTTAATTGGCTAGTATTTTATTGAGGATTTTTGCATTAGTATTCATTGGAGATATTGGCATGTAGTTTTTCTTTTTTTGATGTCTTTGTCTGTTTTTTTGTTTGTTTGTTTAATTTTATTATTATTATACTTTAAGTTTTAGGGTACATGTGCACAATGTGCAGGTTAGGTACATATGTATACATGTGTCATGTTGATGTGCTGCACCCATTAACTCATCATTTAGCATCAGGTATATCTCCTAACGCTATCCCTCCCCCCTCCCCCCATCCCATAACAGTCCCCAGAGTGTGATGCTCCCCTTCCTGTGTCCATGTGTTCTCATTGTTCAATTCCCACCTATGAGTGAGAACATGCGGTGTTTGGTTTTTTGTCCTTGCGATAGTTTACTGAGAATGATGATTTCCAATTTCATCCATGTCCCTAAAAAGGACATGAACTCATCATTTTTTATGGCTGCATAGTATTCCATGGTGTATATGTGCCATATTTTCTTAATCCAGTCTATCATTGTTGGACATTTGGGTTGGTTCCAAGTCTTTGCTATTGTGAATAGTGCCACAATAAATATACGTGTGCATGTGTCTTTATAGCAGCAGGATTTATAATCCTTTGGGTATATACCCAGTAATGGGATGGCTGGGTCAAACGGTATTTCTAGTTCTAGATCCCTGAGGAATCACCACACTGACTTCCACAATGGTTGAACTAGTTTACAGTCCCACCAACAGTGTAAAAGTGTTCCTATTTCTCCACATCCTCTCCAGCACCTGTTGTTTCCTGACGTTTTAATGATCGCCATTCTAACTGGTGTGAGATGGTATCTCATTGTGGTTTTGATTTGCATTTCTCTGATGGCCAGTGATGGTGAGCATTTTTTCATGTGTTTTTTGGTTGCATAAATGTCTTCTTTTGAGAAGTGTCTGCTCATGTCCTTTGCCCACTTTTTGATGAGGTTGTGTGTTTTTTTCTTGTAAATTTGTTTGAGTTCATTGTAGATTCTGGATATTAGCCCTTTGTCAGATGAGTAGGTTGTGAAAATTTTCTCCCATTTTGTAGGTTGCCTGTTCACTCTGATGGTAGTTTCTTTTGCTGTGCAGAAGCTCTTTAGTTGAATTAGATCCCATTTGTCAATTTTGGCTTTTGTTGCCATTGCTTTTGGTGTTTTAGACATGAAGTCCTTGCCCACGCCTATGTTCTGAATGGTATTGCCTAGGTTTTCTTCTAGGGTTTTTTATGGTTTCAGGTCTATCGTTTAAGTCTTTAATCCATCTTGAATTAATTTTTGTATAAGGTATAAGGAAGGGATCCAGTTTCAGCTTTCTACATATGGCTAGCCAGTTTTCCCAGCACCATTTATTAAATAGGGAATCCTTTCCCCATTGCTTGTTTTTCTCAGGTTTGTCAAAGATCAGATAGTTGTAGATATGCGGCATTATTTCTGAGGGCTCTGTTCTGTTCCATTGATCTATATCTCTGTTTTGGTACCAGTACCATGCTGTTTTGGTTACTGTAGCCTTGTAGTATAGTTTGAAGTCAGGTAGCGTGAAGCCTCCAGCTTTGTTCTTTTGGCTTAGGATTGACTTGGTGATGCAGGCTCTTTTTTGATTCCATATGAACTTTAAAGTAGTTTTTTCCAATTCTGTGAAGAAAGTCATTGGTAGCTTGATGGGGATGGCATTGAATCTATAAATTACCTTGAGCAGCATGGCCATTTTCACAATATTGATTCTTCCTACCCATGAGCAGGGAATGTTCTTCCATTTGTTTGTATCCTCTTTTATTTCCTTGAGCAGTGGTTTGTAGTTCTCCTTGAAGAGGTCCTTCAGGTCCCTTGTAAGTTAGCTTCCTAGGTATTTTATTCTTTTTGAAGCAAAATACTAGCCTTGTAGTATGAGTCTGGAAGTATTCATCCGTCCTCTATTTTTCAGAATAGTTTGAGTAGAATTGGTATTAAGACTTTTAAAAAATGTTTGGCCGAATTCAGCAGTGAAGTCTTTAGGTCCTAGGCTTTTCTTTACTGGGAGACTTTTTATTTAGGCTTTGATCTAGTTATTTGTTATTGATCTGCTTAGGTTCTGGATTTCTTCATAGTTCAAGATTGGTAGCTTGTATATGTCTAGGAATTTGTCCATTTCTTCTAGATTTTCGAATTAATTGGCATATAGTTGCCTACAGTAGCCACTAATAATCTTTGATTTCTGCAGTATCCATTGTAATGTCTACTTTTCCATCTCTGATTTTATTTATTTTGGTCTTTTCTTTTTTTTCTTAGTCTGACTAAAGGTTTGCCAATTTTGTTTAACTTTTCAAAAAAACCAACTTTTTGTTTCATTGATCTTTTGTATTGTTTTCTTCATTTCAATTTATTTATTTCTGCTCTAATCTGTATTATTTTTTCTACTAATTTTGGGTTTGGTTTGCTCTTGCTGTTTTAGTTCTTTAAGATGCATTGTTAATTGTTTATTGGAAGATTTCCTTCTTTCCTGGTGTAGACACTTATAGCCATAAACTTTCCTCTTAGTATTGCTTTTGCTGTATCCCATAGGTTTTGATATATTGTATTTGCATTATCATTTGTTTCAAGACATTTTTCAATTTTCTTCTTAATTTTTTTATTAACCCACTGGTGATTCAGGAGCATATTTAATTTCTATGTATTTTTATAGTTTTTAAAATTCCTCTGGTTTGATTTCTAGTTTTATTCCATTGTGGTCAGAGAGGATGCTTAATATTATCTCGATGTTTTGGAATGTTTTAAGACTTGTTTTGTGATGTAATATATGGTCTATCCTTGAGAATGATCCATGTGCTGAGGAAAAGAATGTGTATTTTGGCTGGGCAGGGTGGCTCACACCTGTAATCCCCGCACTTTGTGAGGCCAAGGCAACTTGCTTGAGCCCAGGAGTTTGAGACCAGCCTGGGCAACATGGTGAAACCCCATCTCTATTAAAAAAAAAAAAAAAAAAGCTGGATGTTGTGGTGCACACCCGTAGTCCCAATTACTCAGGAAGCTGAGGTGGGGGCATCACTTGAACCCAGGAAGTCAAGGCTGCAGTAAGCCAAGATGACACCACTGCAATACAGCCTGAGCAATGGAAGTGAGACCCTATCTCAAAAAATAATAAGAAGAAGAAAGAAAAGAAAGAAAAAGGAATATGTATTTTGCAGCTGTTGGATGAAATGTTATGTCAATATCTGTTAGGTCCATTTGGTCTATAGTGCAGATTGAGTCCAATATTTCCTTGTTGATTGTCTGTATGGATGATTTGTCCAATGTTGAAAGTGGGCTGTTTGCATTTCCAGCTATTATTGTATTGGGGCCTATCTCTTTCTTCAGCTCTAATATTCACTTTATATATTTGAGTGCTCCAATGCTGGGTGTACATATATTTAAATTCATTATTAATATATCCTCTTACTGAATTGACCACTTTATCATTATATAGTGACCCTCTTTGTCTCTTCTCATAGTTTTGATTTTGAACTCTATTTTATCTTATACAGGTATAGCTACTCCTGTGCTTTTTTGGTGTCCATTGGCATGGAACATCTTTTTCTATTCTTTTGTTTTCAGTCTGCATGTTTCTTCATAGGCTAAGTGTGTTTCTTGTATGTAGCAAATTATTGGGTCTTGGTTTTTTAATCCATTCAGCCACTTCAAGCCTTTTGATTAGAGATTTTAGTCCATTTACATTCAATGTTATTAATAAGTATGGGCTTACTCCCACCATTTTGTTATTTGTTTTCTGGTCGTTTGTTATCTTCTCCTTTTTGTTTCCTTTTTTCCTGCCTTCCTTTTAGGGAAGGTGATTTTCTCTTTTAGGTTTTAATTTCCTGATCTTTATTTTTTATGCCTTCATTGAATGTTTTTAGATTCGAGGTTACCATGGGGCTTGAAAATTGTATCTTATAATCCATTGTTTTAAGCTGATAACAACTTAAAACTATTTCCATAAACAAACTAGCAAGCAGGAAGAAAACTAATAAAGACTCTACACCTTGTCTTCATCTCTCTTCTTCTCAACTTTTTGTTGTTTCTAATTTTTATCACATTGTACTATCTATGCCTTAAAAAGTTGTTGTACAGTTACATTGTTGTAATATTCTGTGTTTTTATGTATACTTACCCATGAGTTTTGTATCTTGAGGTGATTTCTCATTGCTCAAAAATGTCTTTTCCTTTCAGGTGGAAGAACTCCCTTTAGCATTTCTTGCATGGCAGGTCTGGTTTTGATGAAATCCCTGAGCTAATTATTTATTTATTTATTTGTCTGGGGAAGTTTTTATTTCTTTGTCATATTTGAAGTATATTTTCACAAGACATACTATTCTAGGGTAGAAGTTTTTTTCCTTCAGCATTTTAAATATGTCACCTCATTCTCTCCTGGCCTGTAAGGCTTCCACTGAAAAGTCTGCTGCCAGATGTATTGGTGCTCCATTGTATGTTATTTGTTTCTTTTCTCTTGCTGCTTTTAGGATCCTTTCTTTGTCCTTGATCTTTGTAAATTTGATTATTAAATGTATTGAGGTAGTCTTCTGATATGGTTTGGTGCTGTGTTTCCACCCAAATCTCACCTTGAATTGTAATAATCCTCACGTGTCAAGGGCAGGACCAGGTGGAGATAACTAAATTATGGGGGTAGTTTCCCCCATGCTGTTTTTGTGATAGTGAGTGAATTTTTAAGTGATCTGATTTTTTTATTTCAAAGAATTTTTAATGTATGCATATGTAATAAAACAAGATATAAGCTTGTGACTCCAAAGCAATTTGATTGGTTCTCATGGATGCCTTACATATATCAAAGTCATTATTCTGGAGTTTGATTGTTCAATATATATTGTATCCCCATCTTCAAGGAACCCACAGTCCAGTAGAGAAAAGACAAGTAAATAGATAATTGTAATAAAGTGTGATGAAATACTGAAATATCAATACAAGCTGCTACAGTGCATGTAGGATGGTGTCATAATAGGTCACGGAAGTAGCAGGAGGGTAGTCAGGGCAAGATGAGTCCTGAAAGCAGAGTAGCGGTTATCCAAGGGAAGAAGGGCATTTCAGAAAGATAGCACAGCATGCAAAACAGCACAAAGGGCCAAAGAGAATGTAATAACTTCTGACAATATTGTACAAACATAGGTTGAGTGTGGAGCGGAATGAAGAGAAAAGGTGGATGAAGTAGTCAGAGGATGGATCACAAAGGTTCTTTTTGACATTCTAAAAAGTATAGACATTATCCAGTAACTATGGATAGAATTATGACATTCCAAGGAGCATCACAATTATCCAGAATCTTTGAATTTTTTAAAAATTATTTTATTTAATTCAAGTTCTGGGATACATCTGCAAAACGTGCAGGTTTGTTACTTAGGTATCCATGTGCCATGGTGGTTTGCTGCACTTATCGACCTGTCATCTAGGTTTTAAGCCCTGCATGCATTAGGCATTTGTCCTAATGGTCTCCCTCCCCTTGTCCCCCAACCCCCGACAGGCTCTGGTGTGTGATGTTCCCCTCCCTGTGTCCATGTGTCCTCAGTGTTTAACTCCCACTTATGAGCGAGAACATGCGGTGATTGGTTTGTTGGCCACATAAATGTCTTCTTTTGAGAAGTGTCTGTTCATATCCTTCACCCACTTGTTGATGCGGTTGTCTGGTTTTTTTAAATGTACATTTGTTAAATTTCCTTGTAGATTCTGGATATTAGACCTTTGTCAGATGGGTAGATTGCAAAAATTTTCTCCCATTCTGTAGGTTGCCTGTTCACTCTGATGATAATTTCTTTTGCTGTGGAGAAGCTCTTTAGTTTACTTAGATCCCATTTGTCAATTTTGCCTTTTGTTGCAATTGTTTTTGGTGTTTTAGTCATTAAGTGTTTGCCAATGCCTATGTCCTGAATGGTATGGCCTAGGTTTTCTTCTAGTGTTTTTGGGTTTGGGGTTTTACATTTAAGTCTTTAATCCACCTCGAGTTAATTTTTGTATAAGGTGTAAGGAAGGGGTCCAGTTTCCATTTTCTGCATATGACTAGCCAGTTTTCCTAGCACCATTTATTAAATAAGGAATACTTTCACAATTGCTTGTTTTTGTCAGGTTTGTTGAAGACCAGATGGTTACAGATGTGTGGTGTTACTTCTGAGGTTGGTCTTCTGTTTCATTGGTCTATATATCTGTTTTGGTACCAGTACCATGCTGTTTTGGTTACTGTAGCCTTGTAATATAGCTTCAAGTCAGATAGTGTGATGCCTTCAGCTTTGTTCTATTGCTTAGGATTGTCTTGGCTTTACGAGCTCTTTTTTCTCTTTATTGGTTCCACATGAAATTTAAAGTCATTTTTTCTAATTCTGTGAAGAAAATCAATGGTAGATTAATGAGAATAGCATTGAATCTATAAATTACTTTGGGCAGTGTGGCCACTTTCACAATACTGATTCTTCCTACCCATGAGCATGGAATTTTTTTTTCCATTTGTTTGTGTCCTCTCTTATTTCCTTGAGCAGTGGCTTATATTTTCTCTTGAAGAGGGTTTTCACCTCCCTTGTAAGTCGTATTCTCAGGTATTTTATTCTCTCTGTAACAATTGTGAATGGGAGTTCACTCATGATTTTGCTCTCTGCTTGTCTATTGTTTGTGTATAGAATTGCTTGTCATTTTTGCCCATTGATTTTGTATCCTGAGACTTTGCTGAAGTTGCTTATTAGCTTAAGGAGTTTTGGGGCTGAGACAATGGGGTTTTCTAAATATAAAATCATGTCATCTGCAAACAGGGACAATTTGACTTCCTGTCTTCCTATTTGAATACACTTTATTTCTTTCTCTGGCCTGATTGCCCTGGCCAGAACTTCCAATACTCTGTTGAATAGGAGTGGTAAGAGAGGGCAACCTTTTCTTGTGCCAGGTTTCAAAGGGAATCCTTTCAGCTTTTGCCCATTCAGTATGATATTGGCTTATGGGTTTGTCAAAAATGGTTCTTATTATTTTGAGATATGTTCCATCAATACCTAGTTTATTGAGAGTTATTGAATGAAGCAATGTTGAATTTTATTGAAGGCCTTTTCTGCATCTATTGAGATAATCGTGTGTTTTTTGTCATTGGTTCTGTTTCTGTGATGGATTATGTGTATTAATTTGCATATGTTGAACCAGCCTTGCATCCCAGGGATAAAGCCAACTTGATCATGGTGGATAAGCTTTTTGATGTGCTGCTGGATTCAATTTACCAATATTTTATTCAGGATTTTCACATTGGTGTTTATAAGGGATATTGGCTTGAATTTTTCTTTTCTTGTGTCTCTGCCAGGTTTTGGTATCAGGATGATGCTGGCCTCATGAATGAGTTAGGGAGGAGTCCCTTCTTTTCAATTGTTTGGAGTAGTTTCAGAAGGAATGGTACCAGCTTTTCTTTGGACCTCTGGTAGGATTCGGCTGTGAATCTGTCTGGTCCTGGACTTTTTTTTTTTGGTTGGCAGGCTATTAATTACTGCCTTAATTTCAGAACTTGTTATTGGTCTATTTAGGGTTCGACTTCTTCCTGGTTTAGTCTTGGGAGGATGTCTGTGTCCAGGAATTTCTCCATTTCTTCTAGATTTTCTAGCTTATTTGCATAGAGGTGTTTATAGTATTCTCTGATGATAGTTGGTATTTCTATGAGATCAGTGGTGATATCCCGCTTATCATTTTTTATTGTGTCTATTTGAGTCTTCTCTCTTTTCTTCTTTATTAGTTTAGCTAGTAGTCTATCTTTTTTTTTCATCTTTTCAAGAAACCACCTTCTGGATTCATTGATTTTTTGAAGGGTTTTTCGTGTCTCTATGTCCTTCAGTTCTGCTGTAATTTTAGTTATTTCTTGTCTTCTTTTGAGTTTGTTTGTTCTTGCTTCTCTAGTTCTTTTAATTGTGATGTTTGGGTGCTGATTTAAGATCTTTCCATCTTTCTGATGTGGGCATTTAGTGCTATAAATTTCCCTCTAAACACTGCCTTAGCTATGTCCCAGAGATTCTGATACATTGTGTCTTTGCTCTCATTGGTTTCAAATAACTTATTTATTTCTGCTTTAATTTCGTTATTTACCCAAAAGTGTTTCTGGAGCAGATTGTTCAATTTCCATGTAGTTGTGTGGTTTTGAGTGAGTTTCTTAATCCTGAGTTCTATTTAGATTGCAATGTGGTCTGAGAGACAGTTTGTTTTGATTTCTGTTCTTTTTTTGTATTTGCTAATGAGTGTTTTCCTTCCAATTATGTGGTCGATTTTAGAATACGTGCCATGTGGTCCTGAGAAGAATTATATTCTGTTGATTTGGGCTGGAGAGTTCTGTAGATGTCTATTAGGTCTGCTTGGTCCAGGGCTGAGTTCAAGTCCTGAATATCCTTGTTAAATTTCTGTCTTGTTGATCTTCTATTATTGACAGTGGGGTGTTACAATCTCCTACTTTTATTTTGTGGGAGTCTATGTCTCTTTGTACATCTCTAAGAACTTGTTTCATGAATCTGGGTGCTCCTGTATTGAGTGCATATATATTTAGGATAGTTAGCTCTTCTTGTTGCATTGATTCCTTTACCATTATGTAACGACTTTCTTTGTCTTTTTTGATGTTTTTTATGGTTTAAAGTCTGTTTTATCAGAGACTAGGATTGCAATCCCTGCCATTTTTGCTTTCCATTTGTATGGTAAATACTCCTCCATCCATTTGTCTTTATCCTGTGTGTGTCTTTGCACATGAGATGGGTCTCCCAAATATAGCACACAGATGGTTCTTGACTCTTTACTCAATTTGCTAGCGTGTGCTTCTAACTGGGACATTTAGCCAATTTACATTTAAGGTTAATATTGTTATGTGTCATTTTGATCCTGTCATCATGATGCTAGCTGGTTATTTTGCACAGAGTTGATGCAGTTTCTTCATAGTGTCATTGGTCTTTATATTTTGGTGTGTTTTTGCAGTGGCTAGTACTGGTTTTTCCTTTCCATATTTAGTGTTTCCTTCAGGAGTTCTTGTAAGGCAGGCCCGTTGGTGACAAAATCTGTCAGCATTTGGTTATCTGTAAAGGATTTTATTTCTCCTTTGCTTATGAAGCTTAGTTTGGCTGGATATGAAATTCTGGGTTGAAAATTTTTTCTTTAAGAATGCTGCATATTGACCCCCATTCTCTTCTGGCTTGTAGGGTTTCTGCAGAGAGATCTGCTGTTAGTCTGATGGACTTCCCTTTGTAGGTAACCAGACCTTTCTCTCTGGCTGCCCTGAACTTTTTTCCTTCATTTCAACCTTGGAGAATCTGACAATTATGTGTTTTGGGGTTGCTCTTATCTAGGAGTATCTTACTGGTGTTCTCTGTACTTCCTGAATTTGAATGTCGATCTGACTTGCTAGGTTGAGGAAGTTCTCCTGGGTAATATATTGAAGTGTGTTTTCCAACTTGGTTCCATTCTCCCTGTCACTTTCAGGTACACCAGTCAATCATATGTTTGGTCTTTTCACATCGTCCCATATTTCTTGTTGGCTTTGTTCATTCCTTTACATTCTTTTTTCTCTAATCTTGTCTTATTTCAGTAAGTTGATCTTCAATCTCTGATATCCTTTCTTCTGCTTGATCGATTCAGCTATTAATACTTGCGTATGCTTCACGAAGTTCTCATGCTGTGTTTTTCAGCTCCATCAGTTCACTTATGTTCCTCTCTAAGCTGGTTATTCTAGTTAGCAGTTCCTGTAACCTTTTATCAAGGTTCTTAGCTTCCTTGCATTAGGTTAGAACATGCTCCTTAAGGTCGGAGGAGATTATTACCCACCTTCTGAAGCCTACTTCTGTCAATTCATCAATCTCATTCTCCACCCAGTTTTGTGCCCTTGCTGGAGAGAAGTTGCAATCATTTGGAGGAAAAGAGGTATTCTGGTTTTTGGAATTTTCAGCGTTTTTGCACTGGTTTTTCCTCATTTTGTGGATTTATCTACCTTTGATCTTTGAGGCAGATGACATTTGGATGGGGTTTTTGGATGGAAGTCCTTTATGTTGATGTTAATGTTATTGCTTTCTGTTTGTTAGTTTTTCTTTTAACAGTCAGGCCCCTCTTCTGCAGGTCTGCTACAATTTGCTGGAGGACTACACCAAACCATGTTCACCTGGGTATCACCGGTGGAGGCTGTAGAACAGCAAAGATTGCTGCCTGCTCCTTCCTCTGGAAGCTTCATCCCAGAGGGGCACCAGCCTGATGCTAGCCAGAGCTCTACTGTATGAAGGGTGAGGCACGGGGGTCAGGGACCCACTTGAGGAGGCAGTCTGCCCTTAACAGACCTTGAGCACTATGCTGGGAGAATCCCTCTGGACAGGATCAGCTGCTCTCTTCAGAGCTGACAGGCAGAAACAATAAAATGCACTAAAGCTGCTCCCATAGCTACCCCTTCCCCCAGGTGCTCTGTTTCAGGGAGATGGGGGTTTTGTCTGTGAGCCCCTGACTGGGGCTGTTACGTTTCCTTCAGAGATGCCCTGCTTAGTGAGGAGGAATCCAGAGAAGCAGTCTGGCCACAGCCGCTTTGCCACACTGTGCTGAATTTGCCCAGTCCACACCTCCCAGCCTCCTTAGCACTGCCAGAGGAAAGCCGCCTACTCAAGCCTCAGTAATGTTGGACGCCCCTCCCCTCACCAAGCTCCAGTGTCCCAGGTTGACTTCAGACTGCTGCGCTGGCAGCAAGAATTTCAAGCCAATGGATCTTAGCTTGCTGGGCTCCATGGGGATGGGATCCGCTGAGCTATACCACTTGGCTCCCTGGCTTCAGCCCCCTTTCCATGGGACTGAACGGTTCTGTCTCACTCGGGTTCCAGGTGCCACTGGGGTATGACAAAAAATCCTGCAGCTAGCTTGGTGTCTGTCCAAACAGCTGCCCAGTTTTGTGCTCGAAACCCAGGCCCCTGGTGGTGTAGGCACACGAGGAAATCTCCTGATCTGCAGTTGCAAAAACTGTGGGAAAAGCACAGTAACCCGGCTGGGTAGCACAGTCCCTCAGGGCTTCACTTGGCTGGGGGAGGAAGGTCCCCCAGCTTCTGGCACTTCCCGAGTGAAGCAGCACCCCACCCTGCTTCTGCTTGCCCTCTGTGGGTTGGACCCACTGCATAACCAGTCCCAATGAGATAAACTGGGTATCTCAGTTGGAAATGCAGAAATCACCCTCCTTCTCGGTTGGTCTCACTGGGAGCTGGAGAACAGAGCAGTTGCTATTCGGCCATCTTGGCCCCTCTCAGTATGATGGTTTTTTAAGGGGCTTCCCTCTTTGCTTGGCACTTATTCTCTCTCCTGCTGCCCTGTGAAGAGGTGCCTTCTGCCATCATTGTAAGTTTCCTGAGATTTCCCCAGTGATGTGAAACTGTGAGCCAATTAAACCTCTTTTCTTTATAAATTACCCAGTTATGGGTAGTTCTTCATAGCAGCATGAGAACGGAATAACACATCTTCTTTGGGTTAAATCTGCTTGGTGTTCTATAACCTTCCTTTATTTGGATATTGATATATCTCTCTAGGTTTGGGAAGTTATCTGTTATTATCCCTTTGAATAAACTTTCTACCCACATCTCTTAGTCTACCTTGTTTTTAAGGCCAGTAACTCTTAGATTTGCTTTTTTGAGACTATTTTTTCTTGATGCTATAAGCGTGCTTCACTGTATTTTATTCTTTATTCTTTCATCTCCTCTGACTGTGTATTGTCAAATAGCCTGTTTTAAAGCTCACTAATAATTTTTTCTGCTTGATCAATTCTTCTATTAAAAGACTCTGATTCATTTTTTAGTATACCAGTTGCAGATTTCAGCTCCAGAATATCTGCTCGATTTTTAAAATTTAAAAAATTTTAAATAATTTTAAAAATTATTTCAATCTCTTTGTTAAATTTGTATGCTAGAATTCTGAATTCCTTCTCTGTGTAATCTTGAATTTCTTTGAGTTTCCTCAACACAGTTGTTTAAAATTCTGTCTGAAAGTTCACATATCTGTGTTTCTCCAGGACTGGTCCCTGCTGGCTCTTTTAGTTAATTTAGTGACTTCATGTTTTCCTGGATGGTTGTGATACTTTAAAATGTTTGTCTGTGTCTGGGCATTGAATAATTATTTATTTATTGTATTCTTCTCAATCTGTGCTTGTTTGTATTCATCCTTCTTGGAAGACTTTCAAGATATTCAAAGGGACTTAGGTAATGTGATCTAAGCTGTATCTGCTTTAGGGTACACCCCAACCCCAGTAATGCTGTGGTTCTTGCAGACGCATAGAGGTAACATCTCAATGATCTTTGACAATATCCAGGAGAATTATCTGGGTTACCAAGCAGAGACTCTTTTTTTCTTTCTCTACTTTCTCCCAAAGAAACAAAAGTCTCTCTATTCTGAGTCACTCCACCACCAGGTGACTATTCTGAGTCACCTGGTGGTGGAGTGACATAAGCATCCCTGTTGCCACTACCACTAGGACTGCACTGAGTCAGACCTGAAGCCAGCACAGCACTGGTCTCACCCAAGAGTTGCTGTAACCACTGCTTGGCTCCTGCCTATGTTCACTCAAGGCCCTAAGACTCTACGATCAGCAGGTGGCAAAGCCACCCAAGTGTATGTCCTTCCTTTCAGGGTGGTGAGTTCCCCCAAACTCTGGGTGGGTCCACAGGTACCATCTGAGAGTCAGGGACTAGAGTCAAATACCATAGAAGTCTACTGGGTGTTCTATTGTACTGCAGCTGAGCTGCCACTCAAACCATGAGACACAGTCCTCTCCACTCTTCTCTCACCTTTTCAAAAGCAGAGGAGCCTCTCCCCATGGGCACTGCCCCCACAGGCCCATGAGAAGTACTGCCAGACTACTGCTGATGTTTCTTTAAGGCCCAAGGCTCCTCAGTCAGCTGTAGCAAATAGTGCCTGGCCTAAGACTTTACCCATTAGGGTGGTTGGCTCCCCTCTTGCTCAGGGCAGGTTCAAAAATACTATCGAAGAGTCAAGTCCCGGAATTGGAGAACCCAAGAGCCCACTGGGTTCTCCATCCCCCTGTGGCCGAGCTGGTATCTAAGGCACAAGACAAAGTCCCTTTTACATTTCCTTCCACTTTTCTCAAGCAGCACTCTTGCCCCATAGCCACCACAGCTGGGAATGTGCTGAGTCTTACGTTGAACCAGCATGTCTCAGTGTCTCAAACCACAAGACAAAGTCCTTGACATAGCACCTGGCCCAAGGCCCTTTGTCATAGTACCTGGGTATCACTGATGGTTATTTGGGGTCCAAGGGCTCTTTAAGTAACAGGTGATGAATCCTGCCAGGACTTGGTCCTTTCCTCCAAGGCGCTGGGCTCCCTTCTGTCCAAGAGTGTATCTAGAAAGGTCGACCAGGAGCTAGGGCCAGGAAAGAGGCTTCACAACTCTAATCCATGCCCTATCCTGCTGTGGCTGAGCTTGTATCCAAAATGCAAGACAAAGTTCTCCCCACTTTTTCCTTTCCTCTCTTCAAACAGAAGGAAGAGGTCTCTTTTGAAGCCATGAGCTGTGAAGCCTGGTGTGATGTGAAGGGTGTTGCCTGTACTCCCTCAGCTGTCTCAGCTGGTGTCTCAGTAGGCCTCATGCTTTCTAGTCCACTGTCTCTGGGCCCAGTTCAGCACTAGGACTCACCTAAAAATTTCAGTCCCTGTGCCCTAGACTGCCTTTCAAGTTTATTTTGGGCCCCAGAGCATTTTATCCCATGGTGGCAAGGCTTGTAAGAACTCAAGTTCCAACCGCTGTGCTCGGCCATTCCCCTCTGGCTATGGCTATTGTAAATGCTCCCTTGTGGCTGGGTGTCAGCTGAGTTTGGTCTAATTTTACTTTTGGCTATAATAGGGCAGCACTGAGTTCAGTGTCTCACAATTGCTGTGCTCTACATCTACCCAGCACACAGTAACACTCTCTGCATCATGCTGCAGCTGCTGGAGGATGGGGGAGGGGTGGCATTGGTAATACAAGACTGTTTTCCTACCTCTTTAGTGCCTCTTTTAGCAATATGAAGTTAAAACCAGGTACTGTGAGTGCTCACCCAATTTTTGATTCTTATGAAGGTGCTTTTTGTGTGTAGATAGTTGTTGAATTAGTGTACTTGTGGGGGAGGTCACAATTAGTGGAGTCTTCTATTGCGCCATCTTGCTACACTCTCTCAGTACTCCATTTCTTAATAGCTGAGTAATATGCCATTGTATGGATACGGACATCGTTTTAATTCATTCATCACTTTATGAACGTGTGTTGTTTACACCTTTTGGTTATTGTGCGTAATGGTGCTGTATAAATTTGTTTACAAATGTTTGAACATTTGTTTTTAGTTCTTTTGAGTATATATCTAGGAGTGGAACTGCTGGGTCATGTAGTATTTGTATGTTTAACTTTTTGAGAAATCACCAAATGGTTTTTCATAGTAGCTGCACCTTTTTACATTTTTACCAGCAAGGTATAAGGGGTCCAATGTCCTACATAGTCATAAACACTAACATCTTCTCCTCCTCCTTCTCCTCCCCTCCCTCCTTCCCCTCTTCCTCTTCTTCTTTTTATTGCTGATGTTATTATTATTATTGTCATCTTAGTGTGGGTAAAGTGGTATCTCATTGTGCTTTTTTTTGCATTTCTTTAATAACCAGTGATGCTGAGAAACCTCTTGTGTGCTTGTGGGCCATTTGTAAATCTTCTTTGGAGAAATGTCTATTCAAGTCTGTTGACGTGTTTATATTGGGTTGTTTGTCATTCTGTTGTTGAGTTGTAAGTGTCTTTTATATAGTCTGGATACTAGATCCTTATCAAATACATGATTTGTAAATATTTTCTTCCATTGTATGGGCTGTCTTTTTATTCTCTTGGTTATATCATTTGATACACAAATGTTTGTTAATTTTGGTGAAGTCTAAGTTATCTGTATTTTAAATTGCTTGTGCTTTTAGTGTCATTCCTAAGACACCATTGCCAAATCCAGGGCCCAAGATTTACCCCTATGATTTCTTCTAACAGTTTGGTGTTTTTAGCTCTTATATTCAGGTCTTTTTTCTATGATGAATAAATTTTTGTATATAGTGTGAGGTAAGAGTCCATTTTCATCCTTTTGCCTATGGCCATCAATTTGTCTCAACATAATTTGTTGCAGAGACAATTCTTTCTTCATTGAATGATCTTGTCTCCCTTAGTGAAGATCAATCAACCATAAATTTGAGGGTTTATTTCTATAATCTCTATTTTATTCTATTAATATATATGTGTATATTTATGCCAGTAATACACTGTTTTGATTACTATAGCTTGTAATGAGTTTTGAAATGGGGAAGTGTGAGTTTTCCAATTTTCTTTTTCTCAAGGTTGTTTGGTTATTTGGGTCCCTGGAAATACCATTATGAATTTTGGTGTCAACCTTTCCATTTCTACAAAAAAAGTTGTTGAGATATTTATAGGTATTGCATTAAATTTGTAGGTTACTTTGGGGAGTATTACTGTCTTAACAATATTAAATCTTCTAATCTGTGAGCAAAGGATGACTTATTTATTTAGTTTATCCTTAATTTCCTTCAGCAATATTTTGTAATGTTTAATGTACAAACCTTCTGTCTCCTTAGTTAAATTTATTTCTATGCATTTTATTATTTTGATGCTATGGTAAGTTGAATTATTTTATTAATTTTCTTTTCAGATTGTTCATTTTTATTGTATGAAAATATAACTAATTTTTATGTGTTGCTCTTGTACCATATAACTTCAATGCATTCCATTTGTGTTTTTTAAAAAAATCTGTTTAGTTGCTGACATCTTTTTTTTTTAATGTGTTGAGGCTATTTTGTCATTTGTTTCAAGCATGTCCATAAATACCTTTTGATGCATAATTTTATGAATCCCTTGTTACATTATTCTAATATCTCTCCTATCACACTGTTGACATCTATTCATTGTTATTTTCCATTCAGTTAGATATCTTCTTGATTCTTGTTGTCAGTGATTTTTGATTGAAATCTGGATTTGGGATATTATGTCATGAGACTCTGGTTCCTATTTAAACCTGCTTCTGCTGGACTCCTCTTATACTGCTCCAGCAGAGGAAACAGGAGTGCTACCTCATTAATTCCAGGTGCAAGTAGAAATCCAGTTTCCCTACTCAGCTTCCACTAATACTTGAGGTAGGGGGCGGTGCTCTTCATGACTGCTGAGTGAGGGTGGGAGATCCTGTTCCCCAATAGGCCTACGGTGATACCTCCCTGGATGGGAAGATTAGGTCCTCCTCACTACTGCTCCCAATATGGCCTCCACTGACACCACCATATTGTGCTCTCACTACCACTCTGTGGTGGGGAAATTCTTGACACTATTCTAGGCCTTTTCTGACACCATCCCAATGCAGGGAGGGCATGGTGGCTTATTATTGCCAGACGCCAAGTAGAAGTCCAGGTTCCCCACATGGTCTCCACTGATACTGAGGTGGCAAGAGTCAGAAGTGAGAATCATACTACTTGCCAGAAGGGATGAAGTCTACGCTTGGTACTTCTCTGTAGTTGGCCTTCTCTGATAGCACCCCAGCAGGGAGTTTGGGGCAACTTATTATACTCTGGCTAGCGTGGCCTTTGCTGGAGGGTGTGTGTGTGTGTGTGTGTGTGTGTGTGTGTGTGTGTGTATGTGTGTGTGTCCACAGTGTTTTCTATGGTGTTTGGCTGGAATATAGTGTTTATTAGTCTAAAAGTATTTCATCTGGCTAAGCTGCCCCTTTTCTGGTCCTTTGGCTAGAGGAAGCAGGATATTGCCGGGTTTTCTTTTTGTCTGGGTGCATTGGCATGTTGGGGTTTCTGGTTCTTTCAGCATGAAGCAGAAAGAAAACCTAAGGAACTCACCACCATGTTGTCTTTTGGATCCTGAGGTTTTAAGTCAGTCTGCCCTCTCCTCTCTTTTGTTCGTATTATATATAATGTTCATATATAAAGTTAGACTTGTGGAAGGAATAGAGGAAAGAACGTCTACTATACCTCACCAGAAACAGAAGTTCCTAAGAGGTTTTAGAACTGTGTAGACTATTTCTTAAGACTTTTTCATTCTATTCTCACCACATATTTGTAATTGAAAAGCAAATAATATTCACATATTAGAGATGAAGAAATTGAGGCACCGAGGTGTTAGGATATTTCCCCCAAGTCATGTAGTGATTTCTAATTGAATATAAATAGAAAGCCCAGATTTTCTGAAATATAACTCGCAGTATTTCTATTAGACCATCCTTTGTAATACAAATAAGCACCCAGTATTTTATGTGCAAGGAAAGGACTTTGTTGTAATAATAAAATGCATTCATGCTACAGCATGTTGTATCAACACTGAGAGTTCTTACAGAGCTGGAGGAACTTCAGCAGATAGGGAGCCACAATTTATGTTATAATCAGATAGGACATACCCCAGGTGGAGCAGCAGCTGTTTTAGGGACCCACATTGGCAGACACCAGGTAAGTGAGTTAATGTAAATTCTCTGGGATTCTCAGTCAGTTTACATTTTCCAAAGATGGCTCCTAGGAGAAGCACAAATCTTCAACCTCAGGTCAATTTAGAAATGTAACGTTATTGGGAAAGGTCTCAGCTTTTTAAAGAAACACTTGCTGCTTTTTAGAGCTAGTAGTTACCAATCTGTGCTGGGTGACTTTACAAGGCAAAATAAAGGACCATTGGCAATTAGAGGCAGACATCTTGTATATGTCTTATAAAAGTCTTATACATGCCTTTACAAGTACATATGTTGAATAAGTCTTACACATCTTAGTATAAGACTTTTCTAACCACCAAAGTTATCCATTATAGAATGGGCTGCTTCATTATGTAGTGAGTCCTTTATCACTGGATAGCTTCAAGCTAAGGGATCCTGAAGAATTGATACTTACACTTGGTGGCCATTTGGCCTAGAGAAGTCCTGTTTTACTCTTGGGCAAAATCTACTTAGCAATACATTCCCTCTCTGTCTTAGGCTGCTCAGGCTGCCATAGCCACATACCATAGACTAGGTAGTTTAAACAACATAATTTTTTTTCTTGAGGCTAGAAGTCTGAGGTCAAGGTTCCACTTTGATTGGACTCTGGTGAGGGTTCTCTTCCTGACTTACAGGCAGCTTCCTTGATGTGTGCCACATGGCCTTTCTTCTATACACATGCATATATTGGGACAGGGAGATTTTTTTTCTTTTCTTATAAGGTTACCAATCCTATCAAATTAGAATCCCACCTTTATGACCTCATTTTATGTTACTTACTTTATACAAGCACTATCTACAAATACAGTAACACTAGGGTTTTGTACTTCAATATGTTAATTTGGTAAGAGGACATAATTCAGCCCAAAGCACTCTCCATGTCCTTGCTCAAGCTGTTTTTGTATAAGAGTAATTAAATAGGACACAAGTTTAGGGAGCATGTTGCTTGGTTGTATTTGATTCATCTCTCAAACTGATTTGGTATAGTGCTTTTTCACATAATAGATTCCTACTATATGTTTGTTGAATGAATGAATAAATGAATAAGCACTTACACAGGTGGAATAAAATGTTTTAGCTCTAACAGAGAAATACCATCTGTCTCTTTCCAAGTTTCACCACTCACTGTATTGTGCCAACTCTTTGGCATGGATTTCAAAGTTCTTCATAACATAGTCCATACTTACATTGCTTGCTTCATCTTCCACTGCTTCGGTCTCTCTCACCTAGAACCTAGCCACCAAATTCCTTGCTCTCCCCTAAACACACTAAGCTCTTTGATAACTCCAAACTTCTGCATGTGCACAAGTCCCTTTGCCTAAAATGGTCTTTTATCTTTTTGACAAGGCAATTTCTTTAAGACCCATTTAACATGTCACAATTTTTATGAAGACCTTTCCTGATTCCTACCAAAAAACCCACTGGTTCATTTCTTTGTAATTCCACAGCATTTTCTTCATGCTTCTATGATAGCTCTTCTCTCATAGGCTTGTAGTTATTTTTTATATCTGTTTCCCTCACTAGACTAAATTCCTCAAAGGCAGGAACCCTTGTCTCATTACGATTTGTACTCCTAGCACCTAGGAAACAGTACATAGTGGGCGTCCAGTAAATGTTGGAAACATATGTCTTTTGAGTTGCAAAATCTGACATAATTTTGGCTACTCTTTTAAACTTGTAAGTGACGTTTAATTTATTTGAAATATTAGTAGTGACAAAAAAAGAAATAGCAGAATTCAGCATATAAACTTGCATTTTATATATATATATACATACATATATAATTTGCATATATATATATTGTTTACAAGAAATTTTGTGACATATGGATGCGGTTTGTTACTAAAAGGCTAAAAGGTTAGGGCTGGTACATTTGATGTCTCAAAAGTTAAATAGCAGTTAAATAGCCCTGGGGAATAGTGTGATTGTGCATACAAAAGCGTTTATACTGGTAATTTGTTTTTTCTGATTCAGCATGATTTTGACTTTGGCATGTAGCCTTGTAAATTAACAGAATTAATATGCATTATATCTAGAGAAAGGTAGTTAATTCCACTTTCCACTATACATATTAAATCTGTGCATTTTCTCTAGCTTGGCTCTATGCAGGCATATGTGACAAAGATCCATACCTACTTTTCAGATATAGTCACTTGACAAATTCAGTTATTGAAGATGTTTTTCATTAAATTTTAAATTTCTAATATCAGTCCTGTAATGGAGATGGGGAGATATAGAACATTAAGGGAGCAGAGATTAAAGGAAAATTGGCTTGGTTTCAGAAACACATAGAAAAAAAGGAGATTCAAACAAAAGTTGGAAGAAATTAGTTATCACTAGATCTTTATCTACAGAGATTTGTTCACACGGGCTAAGTGAAAAGTTGGAACAATATTTTGACCAATATCGGCTGAAACATAAGAGAGTTACCTTTCTAGTCTATGTTATCCAGGTCAGGGCGTCTCAATGTGGTCCCTTTACCAGCAGCATCAGCACCACCTGAGAAATTATTAGAAATTGAGATTATCAGATCCTGTTAAAGACCCACTGAATCAGACTCTTGGAGTATGGCTCAATAATGTTTTTTTTTTTAACACACCCTGTGGGTGATCCTGATATAAATTCAAGTTTGAGAACTACTGCTCTAGATTTTTGTGCTTTATGAATTCCCTGGATAATTACACATCTTTATTCCTTATTTTGTTCCTGTTTGGGGCTGATGATAAATTGTTTTCAGGTGTTAGCTATTATTAATATTGTTAAAATTGTCTCAGCTCCTTTTGTACTTGGGCTTTGTGCTTGGATTCCTAACTTAGAAGCCCCAGGGCTTTTTTTTTTCATCCTTGAATCTCTAATTTTATTCCCCAGCCTTATAATATAAGCTTTATCTTGCCAGTTGTAGAAATCCGTAAAGCACAAATTAAGATCAGATAATAGAAATCACATACACTTTTTTGGGGGGGTGTGCAGAATGTGTATGGGAGTGTACTTTGCCTAAAATCCTGTTATTCCATCTCTGGGTGGTTTCCTAAAGATACAATAAAACAAATGTGGAGATAAATATCTATACAGCTTTTTATTGTAAACTTGTTTGCAATGTTGAAAAACTGAAAAGTTCAAATGTTCATCAATGAGAGGTGGTTATAAAAATTATGTTATATAGGCATGGGTAAAGATTTCATGACAAAGACACCAAAAGCAATTGCAATAAAAGCGAAAATTGACAAAAGGGATCTAATTAAACTAAAGAGCTTCTGCACAGCAAAAGAAACTATCAACAGAGTAAACAGATAATTTACAGAATGGGAGAAAATTTTTGCAAACTATGCATCTGACAAAGGTCTAATATACAGCATCTATAAGAAACTTAAACAAATTTACAAGAAAAATGAAAATAACCCCATTAAAAAGTGGATACAGGGCATGAATAGACATTTCTCAAAAGAAGACATACATGTAGCCAAAAATCATATGAAAAAAAGCTCAACATCACCGATCATTACAGAAATGCAAATCAAAACCACAAAAAGATACCATCTCACACCAGTCAGAATGGCTATTACTAGAAAGTCAAAAAATAACAGATGCTGGTGAGGTTGTGGAGAAAAAGGTATGCTTTTACACTGTTGATGGGAGTGTAAATTAATTTAACCATTGTGAAAAGCAGTGTGGTGATCCCTCAAAGACCTAGAGGCAGAAATACCATTTGACCTAGCAATCTGATTACTGTGTATATACCCAAAGAATATAAATCATTCTATTATAAAGACATATGCATGCATATATTCATTGCAGGACTATTTACAATAGAAAAGACATGGACTCAACCTAAATGCCTATCAATGATAGACTGGATAAAGAAAATGTGATACATGTACATCATGGAATACTATACAACCATAAAAAACAACAAGATTATGTCCTTTGCAGGGACAGGGGTGGAGCTGGAGGCCATTATCCTTAGCAAACTAATGCAGGAACAGAAAACCAAATACTGCATGTTCTCACTCATAAGTGGGAACTAAATTATGAGAACACATGGACACATAGAAGGGAACAACACACAATAGGTTTTATTGGAGGGTGGAAGGTGAGAGGAGGGAGAGGATCAGGAAAAATAGCTAATGGATACTAGGCTTAATACCTGGGTGATGAAATAATCTGTATAACAAACCCCCATTACATACTTTTACCTATGTAACAAACCTGCAAATCCTACATATGTACCCCTGAACTTAAAATAAAAGTTCCAAAAAGTAAAACATAAAAAAATTATGTTACATACCTATTATTGAATATTTTTGATACGGTTTGTCTCTGTGTCCCTACCCAAAGTTCATCTCAATTTGTAGTCCCCACGAGTCAAGGAAGGGACCTCAGGGAAGTGATTGAATTGTGGGGGGTGGTTTCCCCTGTGCTGTTCTCATGATAGTGAGGGAGTTCTCATGAGAGTTGATGGTTTTAAAAGTGGCAGTTTCTCCTGCATGCTCTCTCTCCTGTGAAGAAGGTGCCTGTTTCCCCTTCACCTTCCACCGTGATTATAAGTTTCCTGAGGTCTCGCCAGCCATGCAGAATTGTGAGTTAATTAAACCTCTTTTGTTGATGAATTACACAGTCTCAGGTAGTATCTTTATAGCAGTGTGAAAACAGACTGATACAGAGAATTGGTATCAGGAGTTTGGGGTACTGCTATAAAGATAAACTGAAAATGTGGAAGCTACTTTGGAACTTGTTAATGAGCAGAGGTTGAAACAGTTTGGAGGGCTCAGAAGAAGGCAGGAAGATGTGGAAAATTTTGGAAATTCCCAGAGACTTGTTGAATAGTTTTGACCAAGATGTTGTTAGTGATATGACAATAAGGTCCAGACTGAGGTGGTCTCAGATGGAGATGAGGAACTTGTTGGGAACTGGAGAAAAGGTGACTCTTGCTATGTTTTAGCAAAGAGACTGCAGCATTTTGCCGCTATCCTAGAGATCTGTGGAACTTTGAACTTTAGAGAGATGAGTCAGGGTATCTGGCAGAAGATATTTCTAAGTAGCAAAGCATTCAAGATGTGACCTGTCTTCCTGAAAGCATACAATTATATGCATTCATAAAGAGATGGTTTGAAACTTATGTTTAAAAGGGAAGCAGGACATAAAGGTTTGGAAAATTTGCAGCCTGACCATGTGGTAGAAAAGAAAAACCCATTTTCTTGGGAGAAATTCAAGCTGGCTTCAGAAATTTGCATAAGTAATGAGGACCTGAATGCTAATTTGGGGGAATTATCTTCAGGTCATGTCAGAGGTCTTCATGGCAGCCCCTCCTATCCAAGGCCCAGAGACCTAGGAGGGAAAAATGGTTTCATGGGCTGAGCCCAGGGCCCTGCTGCTCTGTGCAGCCTTGGGACATGGCGACCTGCATGCCAGCTGGTCCAGCTCCAGCTGTGGCTAAAAGGGGCCAAGGTATAGCTTGAACTGTTGCTTCAGAGGGTGCAAGCCCCAAGCCTTGGCAGCTTCCATGTGGTGTTGGGCCTGCAGGTTCACAGAAGACAAGAGTTTGGGAGCCTCTTCCTAAATTTCAGAGGATATATGGAAATGCCTAGATGTCCAGGCAGTAGTCTGTTGCGGGGTCATAGACCTCATGGAGAACCTCTACTAGGGCAATGCAGAGGGGACATGTGGGGTAGGAGCCCCCACAGTCTCCACTGGGGCACTGCCTGGTGGAGCTGTGAGAAGAGGGCCACTGTCCTCCAGATCCCAGAATGGTAGGTACACCAAGAGCTTGCACCTTGCACCTGGAAAAGCCACGGGCACTCAATACCAGCCCGTGAAAGCAGCTGTGGGGGTTGCATCCTGCAGAACCACAGGGGCAGAGCTGCCCAAGGTCGTATGTGCCCACCCCTTACATCAGCTTGCCCTGGATGTGAGACATGGAGTCAAAGGAGGTTTCAGAGCTTTAAGATTTAATAACTGCCCTGCCAGGTTGTAGACTTGCATGGGGCCTGTGGCTCCTTTGTTTTAGCTAATTTCTCCCACTTGGAATGGTTACATTTATCCAATACCTGTAACCCCATTGGATCTTGAAAGTAACTAACTTGCTTTTGATTTTATTGGCTCATGGGTGGAAAGGTCTTGCATTGTCTCAGATAAGACTTTGGACTTAGACTTTTGGGTTAATGCTGGAATGGGTTAAGACTTTGGGGGACTTTTGGGAAGGCATGATTGGTTTTGAAATGTGAAAAGGACATGAGATTTGGGAGGGACAAGGGGCAGAATGATATGGTTTGGCTCTGTGTCCCCACCCAAATCTCATCTCAAATTTTAATCCCCACATGTTGAGGGGGAGACCTGGTGGGAGGTGATTGGATCATGAGGGTTGTTCCCCCATGCTGATCTCATGATAGTGAGTGAGTTCTCATGAGATCTGATGGTTTTAAAAGTGGCAGTGTCCCCTTCCCATTCTCTGTCTCTCTTCCCACCTTGTGAAGAAGGTGTCTGCTTCCCCTTTGCTTCTGCCATGATTGTAAGTTTCCTGAGGCCTCCCCAGCCATGTGGATCTGTGAGTTAATTAAACCTCTTTTGTTTATGAATTATCCAGTCTCAGGTAGTATCTTTATAGCAATGTGAAAATGGACTGATACAGTTTTATATATGTGGAAAAGATTAGTAGCTCAGTATGTACTAATGGTATGAAAAGATGCTCAAGATATGGTAAAATGAAACCACAAAATCACACTGTAGATCAGTATTGTTTACATGATGTCACCACTTGAGAGAAAAAACTACCATTTGAATTTTCAGCATAAACATGTTTTTTGTTTATAAAAAAAGATAAATGAGATCTATATTTATTTGCAACAAATCATTATCATAATATGTTTTTAACTTTAAAAAAGCACACTACATGATAGCATTGCGTCTACTTTCTCATGGCAGCATGAAAAACAGAAAATATAAACAAAATGCCATGCAGCAAGAACTTTTGGGTGTGATGTCTATCTTGATAGTGGCCTGAGTTGCATAGGTGCATGCATTTATTAAAAGCTCATTAAATGGTTAAATAATTAAATATATGCATTTTAATGTATGTAATTTTATCTAATTAAAGGGTCATAAGCAAACACTGGGCTCAAGTTAAAGATATGCTGCTGCTGGAAGTCATTTTTGTTGAAAAATGATTTAGGGGTATGTAGGGGTAAATTGTACTAATGTCAGCAATTTAGTTTGAAAGGTATCAAAAATTAAGGTGGACTGATATGTGATAAAGCAAAGAGAATGTTAACAGTTACAGAATCAAGGTAGCATGAATATAGAGATTCATTGTGCACTTCATTCAATTTTTCTGAATGAAAATTATCATAATAAAATTTTGAAAAATATTATGCATAGTATGTTTTCATTGTAACTCAACTTTTTCTGATTCTCCATGATTCTGAGTTTGGCATATACTCTGTAAGTTAACAGAATTAATACAAAGTTACAATATAAAATATTTTGAATTCACATGGAAAGATATCCAATCTTCTCAATGAACAAAACAACTTACAAAAAGTCATATATATACTATGATCTCATTTGCGTATACCTATGTAACAAACCCGCATGTTCTGCACATGTATCCTGGAACTTAAAGTAAAATAAAAATAAAATAATAAAAAAATAAAACAAATATGTTTATATAGTCAAATTAAATAGCTGGAAGAACATACATGAAATTGTTAACCCTCGTGATCCCTGGGGTTTTTGATAATATTGGAGGTTTTAATTTTCTCTTACAATACTCTTGTATATTCAGAAAAAAAACCATAATAGATATCACCATTAAAAATTTAATTAATTGGTTTTAATGATGACAGAAGGAGCTTTCCAAATCTCTGCTTGTATACCTCTGGAAATCAGGAGCTACCTATTTCAAGAGACAGTCTGTTCCTTTGTTGGAATAAGCTCCAATTGTAAGAATGTTTTTGCTTATGGAAAACTGAAATCTGCTGGCCTCAATTTTTTTCTTACTAGAACAATACTAAACAAGATGACATTCTAATGCATAGTGATTTCAGTATAAAAGTAACTGAGGCAACTAACCTGCACAAGGTGTGGGTGATGGACATAGACAAGAAGGAGCAATAATGATGGTTGTAACAAGAGTTTTTGAAATGAAGACACAGTAACTGCTAAGAGATTTGACACAGGAGCTACCTAGAGTGAGAGGTGACAGTCATAGTATTCATTTGCAAGCTTTCTGGGGTCCTCAGTTGTTTTCAGCAGGCCTGGGTGCATTATCTTATAAGCGACACTGCCATTCTGGTGATTCTGCTTAGCAGGAACACTACTTGATGTTGCAAACCAGGACTGAAATAAATAGCTGTGCCACTAGAAATCCTCAGCAATCAGAAAACAATGAAGTTCTAATCAAACTACCATGATGAAAATTGTCTTTAAGTATACAACTTTGTCTGAGATGTATGTTTGAGGAAAAATCTCATGAAGTTTGCAGATGATGCTGAATTACACAGGGGCTACTGCATATTCTCAAAAGCAGAATTCACTTCAAAAAGACCTTGACCAATTGGGGGAAATGCCCCTACAGACACATAATGAAACTTAAAAGGGAAAAATACAAATTGTTACTTTTAGAATGGACTGATGATTAGACACCTGTGTAGAAGGAAAAGACTGGCAAGGATGGAGAAAATAAAAACTTGGCATAATCTATAGCATAAAGCTATTGCAGGAAAAGTATCTAACCAAATATTGGGGTAAATTTAAGGTAAAAATGTTCTGGGAGATGATCCTGTATATTGTAAAATTGTTAGATCTCTCTCTCTCTCCATGCCTCTCAAACCTCCTTACCCATTTGTTTATATAACACTGTGCCTTTTCTCAGAAATATAATTAGGCATCTTAGAATGACACATAAAATAAAATATAATGCCAATTAAAAATAGATGGCCAAAAAGAAACATAAACAAGTGTGAGAACATGAAAAGACTAGAATTGGGACTCAAATAATGCAAACTATAAAGACATATGTCCTTTCTGTTGGTGGAAAGTAGATTTAGCTTTAAGCTTTTTAGCTACCAATTTGAAAGAGAAGAAAGAAAGAAAGCAGGCAAGGTATACAGTTTAGAAGTTAATGGTGTTTATAGTAGGCCACTATTTTAATAAGGTGTAGACAAAGAGGAAATGTGATTAAAGAAATTGAAATATCAGTTTTACGAGGATAAGGTAAAGGAATTGAGGCTATTTAGTCCAAAGAAGAAAGAGCTAGGGGATGACTTGATGACTACATTCAAATGTTTCAGGGGACTTTATGTGAGAAATTAAAAGCAATTGTTTTCTGTGCCCAAGGAGAATAATAAAAATAAACAGACTTAATTTAATGAAGCGACATAAAATGTAGTGACAATCTGGAAAAAATGCAATATATATCAGATAGGAATTTATATCCAGAATATTTAAAGAACTTCTACAAATTGATAACAATACAGCAAACTACTTAATTGAAAAATGGCCAAGGAGGTGATCATGCAAATGACAGAAGAGGAAATAAAAATAGCCAATACAAACAAAAAGATGCTCAACTCCAATAGCAATCAGAAAATACAAATTGTATTATTTCCATTTTTTTCTCATCAGACTAAAAAATTTTTAAAGACATGATAATAAGTGTTGAGAAGAATATGAGTAGATACATATACACATAAACTGATAGTGGAAATGCCAATTGGTATAGCTACTTGGGAATATAATTTGATAGTGTCTATTAAAGTGGGAAATATTTATACCCTATGACACTTCAGTTTTATTTCTCATATTTAGAGAAATTGTTTCTCTAAATTGTTTCTCATTATTGTTATTCACTGTTATCCAGTTCTCCTCTCCTGGGCACACAGTAGGACTGCACTCAGTGATTCTTTATGGCTGGTTGGGGCTATGTGTCTAGTTTGGGTCAATGAGTTGTTGTTTCTGTGACAAGTGGGAAACTATGAAGAACTTTCTTTCATTCATGGATACTGTCAATGTTTAAAGTGGTATCTGCTCCAGCAGCCTGGGTGCCTAAGTGATTCCAATGAACAGAGCCCTCTAACAGTCCTTAATGGACATGTAGCTTGAGCAAGAAATATACCAGAAATATACCTTTTTTTAATCAATTGAGATAGAATTCCAAAGTTTATTGTTAAGTAAAAATACATGCAAATGATATACATAATACTATACCATTTGTGTAAAAAATGTAAACTGCAAAGTACTACTGTATATCTTCAATAGCTATACATACATTTTCAATGCATACAAAAGAGTCAATAAGTATATATATATATCTCACAAAATATAGTGATTACTTTGAGGGGATGACTATTAGACAAGAGACAAGATTTGGGAATAATGTAAAATAGGATTTAGCCTAGTCTATTTTTTTTTTTACTTTTTAAAGAGAGAATATGTTAATTTTAAATAAAATTAATTTAAAATGGCAAAAGTATATAAAGTAGGGAAGAAAGAACTCTTTGCTGTTAGAGTTTTAAAATATCAATGGAATATAAACTCAATGGAGGATAAATTGGCCTTATACATCCATATAAAAATACACATACCCTGTGATTTAGTATTCTAGTGGCCCCTGCATAGATAATGTGTGTACTAGGATGTTTATTACAGCACTGTTTTAATAGAAAAAGATTGAAAGAAACTTATAACCTTCATTAGAAAATTCATTAAATTAGTTGTTGTACATTTATACAATGGGATATTTGGTACCAGTTTTTTAAAAAAAGAGGCAGCTCTATATTACTGATACAGAAAGGTGTCCAAGACAAATTATTAAGTGAGATAAGCAATTTAGACAACATTGTATATAGTATGTTACTATTTATACAAAGGAAAGTTAAAAAAAGAATGCATCTGTAATTCTCTTCCTCAAACCAAGGAACACAAGAGCAGAACGGCAATCTCACTGGACATATTGTTAATTTTGTACAAGATAAGGAGGTGACAAAGGGCCTCAGCATGCCTATGAATTGGGAAACATAGCCAATCCCAACCAAGAAAGTGCAATATAATTTTTACTTCATCCTAGAACATTTGTAAGTACAATAATAGTAAAGGATTACTTTTGCAATTACATCTCTACAGGACTAAACAAACCTTGTCTGAGTAAGCAATGATTACAGGGGAATGAGGATGAAGTGTAAGCAATGGAGACAACTGGGCAGGGGTATGCAGGGAGATGAGGAGCCATCGAGGCTAGGGAGGAAAAGAATTTTAACAGCATGGGTCTTATGCTAGAGGAGACAATACAGGATAAGAATTTCTAAAAGCATGGTCTTGTGAATGTGTAATTGGTATGTAGGCAGTGTATCCTCTTGAGGCCGAACATTAGACCACTTCATATTCCATTTAAAACTGATGCTCACAAGCATCCAGTCCTACTCTGTTATTAGATCCAATTCTCTTCTGGCCTGGGATGCTCCCATATCATAGATCAGAAAGTGAATATGAAGTTAAACTGGGTGCAATGTAAAGTGAAATTATAACCTTTCTGTCAGTTTACATGCTAAGATGGACATTCACAGGTATTCAAAGTTACTATTGGTTGAATATAAGCAGTTTATTAGTAACATAAAAAAGGTTTCAAATAAGAGTGAAATAAAAATGAAAAGAAGCTGCGATGAGCTTCCATCTGCTCACTTTGTAGGTTTTGTTTGTTTCATTACCATTATTATGCTATGAGTCTCAATATGCAGATTCAGCCCTCAAGCCACTGTTGTATCCTCCTCAGGTACTTTGTCCCACAATAAGATTACAGTGCTATCAGAATGAGGCCAGTAGGTATTTTGATTCATTCAGTATCATGATGAAATCTACAAGACACATATTTTATCTTCAAGTTGGATCACAGACATTAGTTTTTCCTCAATATCTTTTTATGGCCTCAAATAGAAGTCTTTGCTAAAATAATTGAATTTAAACATTAAATACCAAAGTAGACAATTCACACAGAAAAGATTTACACAAAGTGTGATACTATACTTGGATCACCTGCATCAGGAACAACTGGAAGCTTGTTAAAACTGCAAATTTCTGGGCCCTAAACCAGCTCTATTAAATCAATCTCTGTGGAGGTGGGGCTCAGGAATCTGTATTTTAATAAGCTTCATCAGTTGTTTCTGGCACACACGTAGATTGATGAATCATCAGCCTTATATATGACAACTGTGGCAGCAGAGTTAGGCAGAATAAAGTAGTGAAAAAACATTTTTTTTTTCTAAAAGAAGTGGTAATTTAAAAACTGATTGATGTGTGGAGCAAGAGGTTAGATAAGTTGAACATTTCCCTAAGTTACCTCACCAAGGATGTAAAAAAAAGATCAAATTTCCTATTTATGCTAGGAAAATTTAGCCTGGAGGAAGCTGCAGAGGATAAATGTATGTTCATGCTGATGGTAACACCGATAGACATCTGCTAGATATCTTTCAGTAAAGTAAATTCATTAAAAGTACAACTAAATGTGATTGAATTTTTCAATCTTTGCAAGTCTTCATATGAATAATTCACAGATCAGAAAAAAAACAATCCTTTGTCAGGCCATGCATGTGTCTCCTGATTTTTGTTGCAGAAAATATGGTTGCCTTAGTTATACAGGACTGAACCCAGGGATTAAGTGCAGCACAGACAAGGAGATTTGTGTGTCATCCACAGAAACGACAATTGAATCCAGGAGACAGATGGTATTGACCCTGGTACAGTAAACCTGCCATGTCCAGAATTGTGCAACTTGGTGGTTTTAGAATGTCAGCAGAAGCCAATGCTATGGGCAATCAGCACGTAGCTGCTAATCTCTCTTGATAGCACTTTTAGCTTGATTGATTTATTAATTCAGTCAAGGAAGAGGTACCTCCATATCTCTTGTTGACAGCTTTTAGAATAACTAACTTTTCTCTCTTTTTTTATAGTGAAAAGGTCTATAAGTCCCACTGATTTGGGGATCCCTAACCGTTCCTCCAAGAACAGACAGGGCTTCATTTGAATAATAATAAAAAAATCCCAAATGGGAGTCATAAGGCCAGTGGAAAATGCTTTGATTCAGAAGTATGGGAACAGATAATACAGAAGAAGCCAAAGATATGAGATGCAAACCCAATGAAGACTGATATCCCTGAGGCCTAGATTGGGGAGTATGTTTAAGATTGTGTAATGACTCATGCTATCAACAGCAGCAGAGAAGTATATGTAATAAAGAAAAATTGTCCTTGATGTGGCACTGAGTTTTTCAGTGACCTTAACTAGCCAAGTTGAGGATGGAACAATCCAAAGACTTTTAATAGTACCGTATTAACAACATACTCCAGAAATTTGGTGATGAAAAATAGAGAATGAAAGTTTATTGATGCCTACTATGTACCTGCCACTTTACATTTATCTCATTTCTACCTTACAATAAAGGTGAGGAAATGGGGGCTCAGAGAAGTTCTGTAACTTACACAAGGTTAAAATGGCTTATAGGCTGGGCGCGGTGGCTCACGCCTGTAATCCCAGCACTTTGGGAGGCCGAGGTGGGCGGATCACAAGGTCAGGAGATCGAGACCATGCTGTGAGTGGTGAAACCCCATCTCTACTAAAAATACAAGAAATTAGCTGGGTGTGGTGGCAGGCGCCTGTAGTCCCAGCTACTTGGGAGGCTGAGGTGGGAGAATGGCATGAACCCGGGAGGCGGAGCTTGCAGTGAGCCAAGATTGTGCCACTGCACTCCAGCCTGGGTGACAGAGCAAGACTCTATCTCAAAATAAATAAATAAATAAATAAATAAATAAATAGCTTATAAGTGACATAATTGGGATTTGAACTTAGTTCTGCCTTATTCTAAAACCTGTGTGCATTCCACTAGAAGAGTCTGGCCACATAACATTTAACAGGATTTTATGACCCACTAGCCTTTTACCCTTTAGGTTCCTACTTTGGGCACAGGAGTAACATCAAGGTTGAGGTAGTAATTGTTGGGATTGGTTGGCCATAAGTTGGAGGAGAGGACAGAAGGCCTTTATTTGAATTAATTCATTTAAGCCTCACAGTAATCGTATGATGTAGGTACTGTTATCCATTTGGTAGCTGAGGAAAAACGAGGTACAGAACATTAAAGTAACTTATTCAAGGTCATCCAGCTAGTACATAGCTGGATTCAAACCACATTTGTTTGACTCTAAAGCGCCTATGTTTGCATTGTGTCATATTGCCTCAGAGAAATGAAAAATAGAAATTAGGTGTTTATCTGTCCATACTTACAGGTTGAAGAACCAGAAGAGAAGATAAGAATGAAAGGCCAGTTGTTTAATTTCAAATTAACATATCCCTCTTGTGGCCCTGAATTCACTCTTTCTCTCTGCCTGCCTAACTCTGGAGCTTTACTGTATTATTCAATAAAATGTCTCCCTCATCCCTCTTCTCCACGTTATTGGTCCTATTTCAAACCTCTTATTACTGTGGTCCTGTCTTTAAACATAACAATCCCATAGCATATTCTTACTACATCCCTAAAAACATCTCTGGTTCTTTATCATCTCTCTCTTTATTCCAGTTCATTATGTAGAACAACCTCAACTCCCTACCAAATCTTGGAACACAGTTCATCTTACCTCTCCATTTTATCTTACCAGGGTGGAATTCTGGCTCTTTCCTGCAAACACAGACTTCTCTACTGCTTCAACAAGGAGGCCTTTTCAAATATTTGGAGGTCCTTTCAAGTCAGTGGAAGTGAAGAGGAGGTGTGTCTGTGGCACACTCAGAACTTCACCACATAATGTAAACCATGAAGTATCAGAGCTAAATGGGAATCCTACTGATCACTAGTACAAAACCTTCCCCACCATGTTCTACAGACAACAAATGTGAGGCTCAGAGGGTTTTCCTTAAACTTCATATATCTCAAGATTTATTCATATGCTAATTATAACTATGATAGCTCAGACCCACTTCTCTCCTTTTATCACCTTCTTTGTGGATAACTAGCATATAGATGACTTTTTCCTCTTCACTTCTTCCCCAGCCATTTTCTCAGCAACATCTTTGTTGAGCCATGTATTAGTAAATATTTATTGTTGGTGACCTGTCAGATGCCAGAGACAGAGAAGTCATTGTTCCTCTAAATATTTGCCTTTGTGTTACATTTGCTACTCACCAACAATGATAGACCTTCATTCTATCCAGCTCTCTTTTAAACCACAATCTTCTTACAAGCTCTCTGATCTCACTGTGGCACTCAATTATTCTGCTGTTATTCACTTCACTCAGATAACTGATGAACTTCATACTTTACTGGACTCCATCCCCAGCCTGACCATCATTACTCACTCCTATACCCATTATATTCTTGAGTTCTTGAAACTTTTACTTCTTGTCTAACTCACTAACTCCTGTCTCAAGGATCTTCTATAATTATCTCTACCTAATCCTTATCTCTACCAATCCCTTACCTGTTCAATTCTCCTTCTTATCCATGACCTCTCTCCACCTCACCTTCCATAGTAATATGTCTCTGCTTATGTGTCTGCTTTTGCCTGCTGACCACACCTTGACTTAGTCCTTCATCCTTGTATCATCTGTTTGGTACTTGCCTGCTCACCATTAGACCATTGCTCCCAATTGGGAAGGTATGCCAACTATCATCCCAGAATCTCCCTCATAGTGAGTCTTGATAACCATCTAGATTACACTCTATGCCAGTTCAGCTACTTCTCAAGTCTTTTTTGATATTCTCTCCCACTACATGTCTGCTCCTTTCATGAGAAGAAAAAAAAATGAAGTGAATAACATAGTTTGTTATAATATTGGCAGTTTAATGAAAGAAACTGATATTTGATAACAAAGATCCTAATTGCCATTCTTACTATTATTGCTTATGCTTATCATTTGGTTTATGTTCTGTGTAGTGTATAGAGAAGTGAGGAAAATGCTGCTAGTTATAAAATTTGTACTTATTTTGAGTTTGGTAGATCAACCCAGACTAAGGTGTATTTCGTTTGGAGACAGCGAGGTGATAGGCATGAACAGCAGTTAGTACAATCTGTAGGGAGGAACAACTAGTAAATTTATGATTTGAGGTCGAGGTTATACTTGTAGTGTGAAAAATAAACATTTGTTAACTAAAATTGTTATGCCTGGTTAGCAGTGACCAATATATAAAATTATTTGTGGAACTTCTTACCCATACCATGAAATACAAGACACATGGACTTCAAACATTGAAGTAAATTTGAAAAATGCTAATGCTTAATCATAGGAACAAATGACTTTAATGAAGGCACATTCTCTTGCTAAAACCAGTCAAATGAATAGCCTTGGTTGTAAAAATTGAAGTGGGTTCTTATTTTTTAATTATGAATTGTCCTTCAGTAAAAGGTGGGATTATGATTTGCTATGGTGAAAGCTTCATTTCTTGTCGTTTCTACTAGAGAAGGGAGGGCTATCTTCACTACCTCACCTCCACCTGAATGCTTCTGCCAAACAGAGCCAATTCTTTGTCATTTCCTGAATATACTCATTCATGTAGTTAGAGCTTGGGAGGGCTTCAGAACTCCCATAACCTCCATCAGCCCTCCAAAGCTATCACAAATAACTACCCAAGCTATGGAGTAGTGACATGTCTTCCATGAAAATGTGTTTTGTTTTTAGTTTTTTTTGTTTTCTTTTTTACTTTACGAGAAGTCTCCTAAACATTCCTGCCATCCAGATTACCAACCTGAGTGACTCCTATATAAACTATCTGGACCTGCCATTGCTTTTAATAATGCTGGCCTCCATACTTGCAATGAATCCCTGATCCCAGTACTGACTGAGCAAATTCTGCTCTTCCTTCAATAACCACCGCAAATGTTGCTTTCCCTGAAAAGTCCTCTCTCATGCTGTACCCCAAATAGTGAATTTTTATTTTGTGATGTTATAATATTTTGCTAAAACAATGACATTTCTCGATTTACATTTTAACAATATTTTATATGAGTGTTCCCCATGTTAGACAGTCAGCTTCCATATTCAAGATGATGTATTTGATATCCTAAGCTCCCAGTACAGTGCCCTGACACAGGTAATTAATTAGCTAATACATGAATACATTATATTGTAAATTTTAAAATCAATAAGTGCAAAATTCTGATTATACCAGTTCAAAAATTGGGACAACCTAGATTGACCAGACTCAAGATTACCTTAGAAATTTATTTCTTCATATTTGCAAAATAATAGTAACTTTAATCAAGGACCCTAGGAAAATTTTAAGTTATTTTATATAAGAGAATTGATATACAGGAGGGAGGCAAAGCAAGATGGCTGAGTGTGTTGCGGGAAGTCACGGACCCCAAACAGAGAGACCAGCTGAAACCATGGCAGAAGAACGTGGATCGTGAAGATTTTATGGACATTTATTAGTTCCCCAAATTAATACTTTTGTAATTTCTTATGCCTGTCTTTACTGCAATCTCTAAACATAAATTGTAAAGATTTCATGGACACTTATCACTTCCCCAGTCAATATCCTTGTGATTTCCTATGCCTGTCTTTGCTTTAATCTCTTAATCCTGTCAGCTGAGAAGGATGTACATCGTCTCAGGACCCTGTAATAATTGTGTTAACTACACAAATTGTATAGCATGTGTGTTTGAGCAATATGAAATGTGGGCACCCTGAAAAAAGAACAAGATAACAGCAATTGTTCACAGAATAAGAGAGATAACCTTAAGCTTTGACCGCCGGTGAGCCGGGCAGAACAGAGCCATATTTCTCTTCTTTCAAAAGCAAATGGGAGAAATATCGCTGAATTCTTTTTCTCAGCATGGAACATCCCTGAGAAAGAGAATGCGCACCTAGGGGTAGGTCTCTGAACTGGTCCCCCCAGGGCGTACCTGTCTCTTATGGTTGAGATTGCAGAGGTGAAATAAACTCCAGTCTCCCATAGCACTCCCAGGCTTATTAGGAAGAGGAAATTCCCACCTAATAAACTTTGGTCAGACCGGTTGATCTCAAAACCCTGTCTCCTGATAAGATGTTATCAATGACAATGGTGCCCGAAACTTCATTAGCAATTTTAATTTCGCTTAGGTCCTGTGGTCCTGTGATCTCACCCTGCCTCCACTTGCCTTGTGATATTCTATTACCCTGTTAAGTACTTGATGTCTGTCACCCACACCTATTCGTATACTCCCTTCCCTTTTGAAACTCCCTAATAAAAACTTGCTGGTTTTTGTGGCTTGTGGGGCATCACGGATCCTACCAACGTGTGATGTCTCCCCCGGATGCCCAGCTTTAAAATTTCTCTCTTTTGTACTCTGTCCCTTTATTTCTCAAGCCAGCCGACGCTTAGGAAAATAGAAAAGAACCTACGTGATTATTGGGGAATTCTCCACCAATCATCCTTCTCACAGGAACACCAAATTTAACAACTATCTATGCAAAAAAAAAAAAAAAAAAAAAGAAACCACCTTCCTAAGAACTAAAAATCAGGTGTGTGATCACAGTTCTTGGTTTTAACTTCATATCACTGAAAGGGGCATGGAAGAGGGTAGGAAAGACAGTCTTGAATGGCTGACACCACTCCTCCCTCATCTCCTGGCAATGGCTGCATAACAGAGAGAGAATCTGTGCACTTGAAGGAGAGAAAGTGCAGCAGTTGTGGGGCTTTGGATTGGAACTCAGTTCTGCCAACACTGGGGAGAACTCAGCCAATGCCCATGGAGGGAGCATTTAGACCAGACCTAGCCAGAGAGGAATCATACCTCCCAGCAATGGGAACTTGAGTTTGGGCAAGCCCTGCCACACTGGGCTAAAGTGTTCTAGGGTGCTAAATGAACCTGAAAGGCAATCTAGGTCACAAGGACTGCAACTCCTAAGCAAGTCCTAGTTCTGTACTGGACTTGGAGCTAGTGGACTTGGGGGGGCACATGACCTAGTGAACACCAGCAGGGGTGGCTAAAGGAGTGTTTGCCTCACCCCTTCCCCAAACCCAAGCAGCACAGCTCACGGCTCCAAAAGAGACCCCTACCTTCTGCTTGAGGAGAGGAGAGGGAGGACTAAAGAGGATTTGTCTTGCAACTTGGATATCAGTTCAGCCACAGCAGAATAGGGCACTGGGCAGACTTGTGAGGCCCCTATTCCAGGCCGTAGCTCCCAGATGACATTTCAAATTCTGGGCCAGAAGAGAACCCACTGCCTTGAAGGAAAGGACCCAGTCCTGGCAGGATTCATCACCTGCTGAGTAAAGAGCCCTTGGGCCCTGAATAGTCAGCAGTGGTAACTAGGTAGTACACACTGTGGGCCTTGGGTAAAACTCTAAGACATGCTGGCTTTAGGTGTGACCCAACATATTCACAGCTGTTGTGGCTACAAGGAAAGCCTGCTTCTGCTTGAGAAAATGAGAGGGAAAAGTAAAAGGGATTTTGTCTTGAAGTTTAAGTTCTGGCTCAACCACAGTGAGGTAAAGCATCAAGTGGGCTCTGGGGGTCCCCAATTCCAGGCCTTGGCTCTTGGACAGCATTTATGGACCTACCCTGAGCCAGAGGGAGCCAACTGCCCTGAAGGGTAAATAAAAAGCCTGATAGCATTCACCACAATCTGACTGAAGAGCCCTTGGGCCTTAAGTGAACATCAGTGTTACCCTGGCAGTATTCCCCATAAACCTGTAGTGGTCGTGGACATAGGGAGAGACTCCTCTGCATGA
The DNA here is from genome assembly GCF_029289425.2 of Pan paniscus. Classification (NCBI taxonomy): domain Eukaryota; kingdom Metazoa; phylum Chordata; class Mammalia; order Primates; family Hominidae; genus Pan; species Pan paniscus. The sequence continues at coordinate 108,464,041 of NC_073272.2, forward strand.
GGAAAGGGGAGGGAAGGGTGGGAAAAATTTTGTCTTGTATTTCTGGTTCCAGCTTAGCTGCGGTAGAATAGGGTACCAGGTAGATTTCTGACTCCAGGCCCCGACTCTGAGACAGCATCTCTGGATGTGCCCAGGGTCCAGGGGACCTCACCACCATGAAGGGAAGTTCACAAGACTGACTGGCTTCACCACCTCCTGATTTTAGATTACTAGAGCCTTGAGCAAACATAGATGGTAGCCAGGTAGTGGTTACAGAGGGCCATGGGTAAGACACAGTGTGTGCCAGCTTCAGGAATGACCTAGCACAGTTCCAGTGGTGAGGGCTAATCACCAGAAAGAATCAGTGAGCTTTAAGATAGAATATTTGAAAATATATAGTCAAGAGAGACAAAAGAAAAAAAGAATAAGAAAGAATGAAGATCAATCAATGAATGGATAAAGAAATTGTGATATACATATATGATGGAATACTACTCAGTCATAAAAGGAATGAATTAACAGCATTTGCAGCAACCTGGATGAGACTGGAGACTATTATTCTAAGTGAAGTAACCCAGGAATGGAAAACCAAACATCATATGTCCTCACTGATATGTGGGAGCTAAGCTATGAGGACACAAAGGCATAAGAATGATAGAATAGACTTTGGGGACTTGGGGGAAAGAGCATGAGGGGGGTGAGGGATAAAAGACTACACATATGGTGCAGTGTATACTGCTCAGGTGATGGATGCACCAAAATCTTATAAATCACCACTAAAGAACTTATGTAACCAAATACTACCTGTACCCCAATAACTTATGGAAACATTAAAAAATAAATAAAATAAAGAGGAAAGAAAGAAGCTTGCTACAAGATCTAGAAAACAGCCTCCAAAGGACAAATTTAAGTGTTATTGGCCTAAAAGAGGAGGTGGAAAGAGAGATAGGAGTAGAGAGTTTACCAGAGGGTTGATATCAGAGAACTCTCCAAACCTAGAGTAAGACATCAACATTCAAATACAAGAAAGTTATAGATCATAAAGCAGATTTAACCCAAAGAAAACTACCTCAATACATTAAATAATCATACTCTCAAAGTCCAAGGATGAATAAAATATCCTAAAATGGGTAAGAGAAAAAAACAAACAAATAACATACAATGGAGCTCCAATATGGCTGGCAGCAAACTTCTCAGTGGAAGGCTTACAGGCCAGGAGAGAGTGGTATGACATATTTAAAGTGCTGAAGGCAAAAAAAAACCATTGTATCCCAGACTAGTATATTTGGCAAAAATGTCCTTCAAACATGAATGAGAAATAGATTTTTCCAGTCAAACAAAAGCTGAGGAATTTCTTCAACACCAGATCTGTCCTACAAGAAATGCTGAAGGGAGTTCCTCAGTCTGAAAGAAAATAATGTTAATAAGCAATAAGAAATCATCTGCAGAAAACCAAACACCACATGTTCTCACTCATAAGTGGGAGCTGAACAATAAGAACACAAGGACACTGGGTGGGGAACAACACAAACCGGGCCCTGTTGTCGGGGTGGGAAGAGGAAGAGAATTAGGACAAATAGCTAATGCTTAATACCTAGGTGATGGGTTGATAGGTGCAGCAAACCACCATGGCACACGTTTACCTATGTAACAAACCTTCATGTTCTGCACATGAATCCTGGAACCTAAAATAAAATAAATTTTTTAAAAAAAGAAATTACCTGAAGGTACAAAATTCACTGGTAATAGTAAGTACACAGAATCACACAGAACGGTACAACACTAATTGTGGTGTGTAAACAACTCATATCTTAGGTAGAAACATGAAAAGATGATATCAAACAAATATGATAACTACAACAACTTTTTAAGACAGAGATAGTCTTTATACCATATTGTATGGTATAAATACATACAATATGGTATAAATAGAAACAACAAAACGTTTAAAAGTGGGGCAATGAAGTCAAAGTACAGAGGTTTTTAGTTTTCTTTTTGCTTGTTTGTTTATGTAATTAATGATACATTGTCACAGTTTAAAATAATGTCTTATAATACATAATTTGCAAGCCTCATGGAAATGTGGGGTTCATGTCCCCACACAGAGTCCCTACTGGGGCATTGCCTAGTGGAGCTGTGAGAAGAGGGCCACTTTCCCCCAGACCCCAGAATGGTAGATCCACTGACAGCTTGCACCATGCACCTGGAAAATCCACAGACACTCAATGTCAGCCCATGAAAGCAACCAGGAGGGAGGCTGTACCCTGCAAAGCCACAGGGGCGGCACTGCCCAAGACCATGGGAACCCACCTCTTGCATTAGCGTGACCTGTATGTGAGACCTGGAGTCAAAGGAGATCATTTTGCAACTTTAAAATTTTACTGCCCCTCTGGATTTTGGACTTGCATGGGCCCTGTAGCCCCTTTGTTTTGGCCAATGTCTCCCATTTGGAACAGCTGTATTTACCCAATACCTGTACCCCCGTTGTATCTAGGAAGTAACTAGCTTTCTTTTGATTTTACAGGCTCATAGGCAGAAGGGACTTGCCTTGTCTCAGATGAGACTTTGGACTGTGGACTTCTGGGTTAATACTGAAATGAGTTAAGACTTTGGGGGACTGTTAGGAAGGCATGATTGTTTTAAAATGTGAGGACATGAAATTTGGAGGGGCCAGGGATGGAATGATATGGTTTGTCTCTCTGTCCCCACCCAAATATCATCTTGAATTTTACCTCCCAGAATTCCCACATGTTGTGGGAGGGACCCAGGGGGAGATAATTGAATCGTGGGGTCCAGTCTTTCCCATGATATTCTCATGATAGTGAATAAGTCTCACAAGATCTGATGGGTTTATCAGGGGTTTCCACTTTTGTTTCTTCCTCATTTTTCTCTTGCCACCACCATGTAAGAAGTTCCTTTTGCCTCCTGCCATGATTCTGAGGCCTCCCCAGCCATGTGAAACTGTAAATCCAATTTAACCTCTTTTTGTTCCTACTTTCTGGTATGTGTTTATCAGTCGCATGAAAATGAACTAATACAGCATATAAACAAAAACCAGGAAAGAGCAGGATAGTAGCTAAATTTATATCAGATAAAGTAGATTTCAAGACAAAAACTAAAAGAAGAGACAAATAATATAGTTATAAATCCATCAATTTGGCATGAGGAAATAACAATTGTAAATATACATGCATCCAACACTAGAGCACCAAAATATATAAAGCCAGTATTATTAGAGCTAAAGAGAGAGACTCCAATACAATAATAGCTGGAGACCTCAGCACCACACTTTCAGCATTGGACTTTACATGTACAGTACATCTACATATACATATACATGTACAGTAGGTACATATAAAATAATATACCTAGGAATAAACTTAACCAAAGAAGTAAAATACCTCTACAATGGAACCTATATAACATTAATGCAAGAAATTGAATAGGACACACAAAAAAATGGAAAGATATTCCATGTTCATGAATTGGAAGAATCAATATTGTTAAAATGTTTGTACTACCCAAATTAATCTATAGATTAAATGCACCCCTCCTCTAACAAAATGCAATGACATAAATGCTTTCAGACAGAAAATCAATGAAAAAACATCAAACTTAATCTGTACGATAGACCGAGTGGACCTAATAGATATTTATAGAACATTTTATCCAACAGCTTCAGAGTACACATTTTTCTCCTCAGCACATGGATTATTCTCAAAGATAGATCATAGGTTAGGCCACAAAAAGAGTATGAAAACATTCAAAAATTGAAATATCAGCCATCTCTGACCACAATGAAATAAAACTAGAAATCAACAACAGGAGGAATTTTGGAAACTATAGAAACACATGGAAACTATATAATATACTCTTGCATTGGGTCAATAAAGAGATTAAGAAAGAAATTGAGAAGTTTCTTGAAACTTTCAAACTCATTCTATGAGATCAGTATTACCCTGACACCAAAACCAGACAAAGTTGCATCAAAAAAGCACAAATATAGGCCAGTATCTGATAAACATTCAGGAAAAATTCTCAACAAAGTGCTAGTAATCCAAATTCAACACCACATTAAAATATTCATTTGTCATGACCAAGTGGGCTTCATCCCACGGATGCAAGGACGATTCAACATATGCAAATCAATCAATGTGATACATCATAACAGAATGAAAGACAAAAACCATATGATCATTTCAAATTGATGCTGGAAAAACATTTGATAAAATCCAATATCTCTTCATGATAGAAACCTTCAAAAATCTGGGTACAAAAGGAACATACCTCAAGATAATAAAAGCCATATGTGACAGGCACACAGCTGGTATCACACTGAGTGGGAAAAAGACTGAAAATCTTCCCTTTAATATCTGGAACATGACAAAGATGTCCTCTTGCACCACTGTTATTCAACATAGTACTGGAATTCCTAGCTAGAGCAATGGGACAGGACAAAGAAATAACAGGCATCCAAATTAGAATGCAAAAAGTCAAATTATCCCTGTTTGCAGATCATATAATCTTATATCAAGAAAAACCTAAAGAATACACAAAAAAACTATTAGAACTGATAAACAAATTCATTATAGTTGCAGGATACAAAATCAACATACATAAATCAGTAGTACTTCTATATGCCAACAGTGAACAATCTGAAAAAGAAATTAAGAAAATAATCCCATTTACAGTAGGTACATATAAAATAATATACCTAGGAATAAACTTAACCAAAGAAGTAAAATCCCTCTACAATGGAATCTATAAAACATGAATGCAAGAAATTGAATAGAACAACCCCCCAAAAATGGAAAGATACTCCATGTTCATGAATTGGAAAAATCAATATTGTTAAAATGTTTGTAATACCCAAAGAAATCTAGATTTAATGCACCCCTCCTCTATCAAAATGCAATGATATTGTTCATAGAAACAGATAAAACAATCCTAAAATTTGTATGGAACCTAAAAAAACCCAAAATAGCCATAGCTATACTGAGCAAAAAAGAATAAATATGGAGGAATCACATTACCTGACTTTAAATTACACTACAGGGGTATAGTAAACAAAGCAGCATAGAATTGGCATAAAAGGAGACACATAGACCAATGAAACAGAATAGAGAACCTAGGAACAATCCATACATCTACAGTGAACTCATTTACAACAAAGGTGCCAAGAACATACATCAGGGAACTAACAGCCTCTTCATTAAATGATGCTGGGAAAACTAGATATCCATGTGCAGAGGAATGAAACTAGACCCTTGTCTTTTACCATATACAAAAATCAAATTAAAATGGATTAATGACTTAAATCTATAACCTCAAACTACGAAACTGCTAAAAGAAATATTTGGAGAAACTCTCCAGGACATTGCACTGGGCAAATATTTCTTGACTGATACCCCACAGGCCCAGGCAAACAGAGCAAAAATAGAAAAATGGAATCAAATGAAGTGAAAAAGCTTCTGCACAGCAAAGGAAAAAATCAACCAACTGAAGAGACAACCCACAGAATGGGAGAAAATATTTGCAAACTACTCATCTGACAAGGGATTAATAATCAGAATACATAAGGAGCTCAAACATCTCTATAGGAAAAAAATCTAGTTATACGATTTAACAATAAAATGGACAAAAAGTCTGAATAGATATTTCTCAAGATTTACAAAGCCAAATACGTATATGAAAAGATGCTCCACATCATAGATCATCAGAGAAATGCAAATAAAAATGACAATGAGATATCTTCTTCCCCCAGTTAAAATGGCTTGTTTTGTTTTGTTTTTGAGATGGAGTCTCACTCTGTTGCCCAGGCTGGAGTGCAGTGGCACGATCTTGGCTCACTGCAACATCTGCCTCCCAGGTTCAAGTGATTCTCCTGCCTCAGCCCTCTGAGTAGCTGGAATTACAGGCGTGCGCCACCCCACTCAGCTAATTTTTTATATTTTTGTTAGGGACGGGGTTTCACCATGTTGGCCAGGTTGGCCTCGAACTTCTGACCTCAAGTGATCCACCTGCCTTGGCCTCCCAAAGTTCTGGGATTACAGGCATGAGACACCACACCCGGACTAAAATGGCTTTTGTCCAAAAGATAGGCAATAACAAATAATGGCGATAATGTGAAGAAAACAGAACACTTAGGCACTGTTGGTGGGAATGTAAATTAATACGACCACTATGGAGAAAAGTTTAGAGGTTCCTCAAAAAACTGAAAATAGAGTTACTATATGATACAGAAATCTCACTGCTAGGTATCCACCCAAAAGAAAGAAAATTAGTATATCATAGAGATATTTCCACTCCCATATTTATTTCATTTTTAAACTTTTATTTTAGGTTTGAGGACATATGTGAAGGTTTGTTACATAGGTAAACACATGTCACAGGGGTTTGTTGTACAAATTATTTTATGACGCAGGTATTAAGCCCACTATCTAATAGTTATCTTTTCTGCTCCTCTCCTGCCTCCCACTCTCCCCCATAAAGTAGACCCTGGTGTCTGTTTTTTCCTTCTTTGTGCTCATAAATTCTTATCGTTTAGCTCCCCCTTATAAGTGAGAACATGTGGTATTCAATTTTCTGTTTCTGAAAGTTTGCTAAGGATAATACCCTCCAGCTCCATCCATGTTCCTGAAAAAGACATGATTTCATTCTTTTTTATGGCTGCTTAGTATTCCATGATGTACATGTAACACATTTTCTTTATCCAATCTGCCACTGATGCACTCCCATGTTTATTGCAGCATTATTCACATAAGCGTTCATCAACAGACGAATGGACAAAGAAACTGTGGTACTTATACACAATGAAATACTCTTCAGCCATAATAAAGAATAAGATCCTGTCATTCGCAACAATGTGGTTAGAAATGGAGATCATTATGTCAAGTGAAATACACCAGGCACAGAAAGACAAACTTCATATGTTCTGGTTTATCTGTGGGAACTAAAAATTAAAACAATTGAATTCCTGAAGATAGAGTAGAAGGATGGCTACCAGAGGCTGGGAATAGTGCGGTTGGGGAGAAGTGGGGATGGTAAATGTGTAAAACAAATAATTAGAAATAATTAATAAGATTAGTATTTAATAGCAAAACAGGTTGGCTGTAGTCAACAACAATTTAATTGTACATTTAAAAATAACTAAAAGGTATAATTGGATTGTTTGTAAGACAAAGGAAAAATGCTTGAGATGATGAATACTCCATTTGCCCTTATGTGATTATGACACACTGTATGCCTGTATCAAAATACCCCATATTCCCATAACTATATACACTTCCTATGTACAAAAAAGTGCAAAACAAAACATTTTAAAAATGGGATAAAAATAATAAAATATTGGATATACTAAATGTACTAATTAACAATTATTCCTTTTTTTTTTTTTTTGGAAGACAGGGTCTCTCTCTGTCACCCAGGCTGGAGTGCAGTGGCACAATCATGGCTCAATACAGCCTTCACCTTGTGGGCTCAAGCAATGCTCCTACCTCAGCCTCTCAAGTAGCTGGGACTACCGGCATGTGCCACCATGCAAGAGTAGTTTTTTAATTTTTTGTAGAGACCGGGTCTCATTATGTTGCCCAGGCTGGTCTCAAACTCCTAGGCTCGAGCAATCCTCCTGCCTCGGCCTCCCAAAGTGCTGAGATTACAGGCCTGAGGCACTGCACCTGGCCTATTCTTATTCATTTTTAATTTTTTAAATATGTACAACATTTTATTTGAAAACGAAGAAAACATTATGTTAAATACTGAAAGTCAAGGGAAGCTCCACCAATGAGGACATGGTTGAGCTAAGTCATTATCAGCACTACAGCTTCAACTGGAGAAAAAATAAAACAAAATTTTTATTAGTCTCAAAGGTAATGCATTTAGCCCAAATATATTTTTAAAATTTTTTTATTTCAGTAGTTTTTGGGGTGCATGTGGTTTTTGGTTACATAAATAATTCTTTAGTAGTGATTTCTGAGATTTTAGTGTACCTATCACCCAAACCGAGTATACTGTACCCAGTATGCCGTCTTTCACGCCTTACCCCACTCCCAACCTTCCCCACAAAGTCCCCCAAATCCATTATGTCATTCTTATGCCTTTGCCTTTACATAGTTTAGTTCCCACTTGTAAGTGAGAACATACAATACTTGGTTTTCCATTCCAGAGTTACTTCACTTAGAATAATGGCTAACAGCTCCTTCCAAGTTGCTGCAAAAGACATTATTTCATTCTTTTTTATGGCTGAGTAGTATTCCATGGCATATGTATATACCACATATGCTGTATCCACTCATTGGTTGATGGACACTTAGGTTGTTTCTATATTTTTTCAATTGCTAATTGTGCTTCTATAAACATGCACGTGCATGTATCTTTTTCATATAATGACTTCTTTTCCTTAGGGTAGATACCCAGTGGTGAGATTGCTGGATTGAATTAGAGCTCTACTTTTAGTTATTGAAGGAACCTCCATACTGTTTTCCATAGCAGTTGTACTAATTTACATTCCCACCAGCAGTATCAAAGTGTTCCATTTTCACCACATCCATGCCAACATCTATTGTTTTCTGAGTTTTTAATTATGGCCATTCTTGCAGGAGTAAAGTGGTATCTCATTGTGATTTTAATTTGCATTTCCCTGATAATTAGTGATGTTGAGCATTTTTCATGTGTGTTGGCTGTTTGTATAAGGATAGTCTATTTGTGTGCTTTGCCTACTTTTTGATGGGGTTATTTGTTTTTTTTTTTCTTGCTAATTTGAGTTCCTTGTAGATTCGGTATATTAGCCTATTGTTGGATGCATAGCTTGTGAATAGTTTCTCCCACTCTGTGGGTTGTCTGTTTACTCTGCTGATTATTTCTTTTGCTGTGCAGAAGCTTTCTAGTTTACTTAGGTCCCATTTATTTATTTTTGTTCTTGTATTTGCTTTTGGGCTCTTAGTCATGAATTCTTTGCCTAAGCCAACGTCTAGAAGAGTTTTTTTGATGTCATCTTCTATAATTTTTATGGCTTCAGGTCTTAGATATAAGTTGATCCATCTTGAGCTGATTTTTGTATAAAGTGAGAAGTGAGGATTTATTTCTTTATTCTACATGTGGCTTGTCAATTTTCTAAGCAGACTAAATTAAGGACTACTTTTAGCATATGGTTTTTTGTTAGCCAACATTCTTGTCAGTAAAGACACATAGTGGGGAACAAACTCAAGGTGGGAAAAGAGTGTCTAATTGAATTTGGACCACAGCTCATCCAGCAGGGAGATAGTCCTAGAACAAATTACGTGTAGGAAAAAATATCTAATGAAATCCCTTTCTTTAGTTTAAGCTGCAATATCTTTAAAGCCTCCAGAATAAATATATTATTTTCTTTTTCACACACACATTTCTCTTCATCCAAATCTTTTCTCAGGAAAGTATATGAAAGAATTTGAGAGCATTTCTTTTTCTATGGCTCCACATCTTCAAATTTAATTTTAATAGATATCAAAACCTTGAAGTACAAAATAAAGTTTTGGGTGTGTTTTCAACCAGATGACAAGGAAACAACTGGGTCCGAGGGAGAAGAAAGCTTATTTAGATCTGTGAAATCACTCCATTGTAACTGTTGTCTTCCAACACAACTCTGACTTTTACCAGCTTACTGTAGGCTAAAGGCAGAGACATCAGGATATCAGATTCACCTTTTTGTGATGGTATACACTTTTTCCTACTCTGACAAAAATTCAGTTGAAGTTATAAATCTTATTCTTCATTATGAAGTTGGTAAATATGTCCTCCTGGAGACAAAGAAAACCTTTCTTTTTTTCTACCTTAAATGAATACTGAGTGAGCATCTGAAAGCATTTTTTTTTCCAGAAGTAGGTCTTTTGAGTACCTTAGTCTTTTGCCTTAGCTAACCTCGGCTAACCTTAAAATTTCAGTGTAAATTTTGTTACTAAATAGAAGTTGCTGCACTTTTAATGTGTGTGGCATCTTTCCACCAGTACTGTAGTTTAATCTTATTATAAATAGGTTTAATTGGTGACCAGTTTAACAATTGTGTAATATCTCTGGGAACAGCGAATGGAGTAGAGGGCCAGAAACTGATTTTGGTTACAGTTGACATCAAGATTGTACTTCCTCTGAGAGGAGTTCAAGTATTAATATGCAGTCAAATTGTATGGTGGGAGAGGTCTGAGGAGAGAGGAATCCAAATAGTATCTGGTATTTATGGAACACTAACAAAATCAAGGTAATGAGATTCCTCTCTAGGCTTTAATGTCTTAACTTGGTTCACTGATGTCCATATCTGTAAAATGGGCAGAATTTCCTGTCCCTACATATCTGAAGAGGCTGGCTAAGAATACATGAGTTATTTGTGGTGTCTTTTAAAATAGGCTCTATTTATATTTAATAAGTTACTGTCATTGTAAAGGCAAGCCATAGAATAAGAGTTATTTGCAATTCATATATCTGAAAGAGGATAGGTAAAGGATTCATAAAGAATACCACAGTCATAAAAAATAATGCAATAATATTCTTTGCAGAAACATGGATACAGCTGGAGGCCATTATCCTAAGTGAATTAATGCAGAAACAGAAAATCAAATATTGCATGTTCTCATTTATAAGTGGGAAATAACAATAGTACCTATGAACATTAAGATGGAAATGATACTGGGGAATCCAAAACAGGGTGAGTGAGGAAAGGCGGATAGGATTGAAAAACTACCTATTGGGTACTAGGTTAAATATTCGGGTGATTGGATTCAACAGAAGCTTGATTCCCAGGATTATGCAATATACTCACATAACAAACCTGCTCATGTACCCTCCGAATCTAAATTTTAAAAAAGAATATATGAAGAACATCCACAAATCAATTTTTAAAATATGGCATACCCAATTGAAAAATGGATAAAAGATTTAAATAGGCATTTCTAAAAAGAAGATATTTTAAAAGTCAATAAATATACAAAAGATGCTCAACCTCACTAGACATTATTGAAATGCAAATTAAAACCACAATGAGATACTACCATATATTGACCCAGAATTGCTAAAATGAGAAAGACAGCAAATATCAGAAACAATTGGAACTCAGATAGTGGTAGTGGGAGTATAAATTCAGACAATTATTCTGGAAAATTATCTCACAATATTGTCTAAAAGCTGAACATATGCATATCCTATAACCCAGCAATTTCACTCCTATATACTCACACAAAATAAATGATGTAACATGATTGACACAAGACATGTACAAGAATGCTCATAGCAGTAGTATTCATAACAGTTAAACACTGGATTCAAATACCCATCAACAATATGGATAAATACATTCTAGTAAGCCAAAAAGAACACACAAAAGAGTACCTACAGTATGATTTCATTATGTGAGGTGCAAACATAGGCAACAGTAATACATGATGTTATGAGTCAGGATGCTAGTTACCCTTTGTAAGGTATTGACTAGAAGACTTGAGGGGGCTTCTGGGATGCTAGTTTTGTTCTGTTTTTCCATCTGGGTGCTGTTACGTGGAGACACTCAATTTGTGAAAAGTAACTGGGCTGAAAACGTAAAATTTTACTTTTTTGCATATGTTATGTTTCAATACATTTTAAAAGAGAATAACTGACATTTTTAGGGGGGATATCCACCACTTCAAGTATTTATCATTTCTTTGTGTTAAAAACACTCTAATCCACTTTTACTTACTTTTATAAAATAAATTATTATTGACTGTAGTCACTGTTTTACTATCAAATACTACACTTCATTCATTCTATCTAACTGTGTGTTGGCACCTATTAACCATTCCCAATTCACCCCACACCCACTACACTTCCCAGCCTCTGGTAACCATCCTTCTACTCTCTATCTCCATGAGTTCAATCGTTTTAATTTTTAGCTCCCACATATGACTGAGAACATACAAAATTTGTCTTTCTGTTCCTAGCTTATTTCATTTAACATAACATCTTCCAGTTCCATCCACACTGTTACAAATGACAAAATTTTATTTTTTATGGCTGAATAATATTCCATTGTGTACATGTTCAACATTTTCTTTATCCACTTATCCATTAATGGACACTTAGGTTGATTCCAAATCTTGACTTTTGTGAATATTGGTGCAATAAATATGTGAGTGCAGATATCTCTTTGGTATACTGATTTCCTTCCTTTTGGGTACATACTCAGCATTGGGATTGGTGGAGCATATGGTAGTTCCTTTATTTTAAAAAAGCTTATTTATTTATTTAATTGTATGTGTACACTGTAGGTGTATATATTTATGAGGTACATGAGGTGTTTTGATACAGGCATGCAATATGAAGTAAGCACATCATGAGGAACGAGGTGTTTTAGTTTTTAGAGGAACCTCCATATTGTTCTCCATAGTGGTTGTACTGGTTTATATTCCCAACAAAAGTGTACATGGGTTTCCCTTTCTCCACAGCCTCGCCAGCATTTGTTATTGCCTGTCTTTTGGATATAAGCCGTTTTAACTGGGATGAGATGATATCTCATTGTAGTTCTGATTTGCATTTCTCTGATGATTAGTAATATTTAGCATCTTTTCATATACCTGTTGGCCATTTGTATGTCTTTTTTTGAGAAATGTCTATTCTTTGCCTACTTTTTGATGGGATTATTTGGGCTTGTTTTCTTGTTGAGTTGTTTGAGCTTTGTATGTGTTCTGATTATTAATCCCTTGTCAGATAGGTAATTTGTAAATATTTTCTCCAAATCTGTGGTTATCTCTTCACTTTGTTGATCGTTTTCTTTGCTGTGAAGAATCTTTTTAACTTGATGTGATTCCATTTGTCCATTTTTGCTTTGGTTGCCTGTGCTTGTGGGCTATCAGTCAAGAAATCTTTGCCCCATCCAATTCTGCAGAGTTTCTCTAAGTTTTCTTTTAGTAATGATATAGTCTGACTGTGTCCCCCTACAAATCTCATTTTGAACTGTAGCTCTCATAATCCCCATGTGTCTTTGGAGGGACCCGATGGGAGGTCATTGAATCATGGAGGCAGGTTTGTCCTGTGCTGTTCTCATGATAGTGAATAAGTCTCACTCATGATAGTGAATAAGTCTCAGGAGAGCTGATGATTTTATAAAGGGCAGTTCCCCTGCACAGGCTTTCTTGACTGCTGTCATGTAAGATGCTCCTTTGCTCCTCCTTTGCCTTCCACCATGATTGTGAGGCTTCCCCAGCCATGCGGAACAGTGAGTCCAATAAACCTCTTTTGCTTTATAAATTACTGAGTCTCAGGTATGTCTTCATTAGCAGCATGAAAATGAATGAATACAAGTAGTTTCATAGTTTGAGGTCTTAGATTTAAGTTTGAAATCCATTTTCTTTTGGTTTTTGTATATGGTGAGAGATAGTAGTCTAGTTTCATTCTTCTGCATATGGATATCCAGTTTTCCCAGCACCATTTACTGAAGAGACCGTCCTTTTCCTAGTGTATATTCTTGGCACCTTTGTGAAAAATGAGGTCACTGTAGATTTATGGATTCATTTCTGGGCTCTTATTCTGTATCACTATTCTGTGTGTCTGTTTTTATGGCAGTTCTATGTTGGTTTGTTTACTATAGCTCTGTAGCATAATTTGAAGTCTGGTAATGTGATTTCTCCCATTTTGTTCTTTGTGCTCAGGATGACTTTGGCTATTCTGGGTCTTGGGTGTTCCATCTAAATTTTAGCATTATATTTTCTATTTATGTGAAAAATATTGCTGGTATTTTGATAATGATTTCATTGAATCTGTAGATTGCTTTGGGTAGTATAGACATTTTAATAATATTAATTTCTCCTGTCCATGAACATAAAATATTTTTTTAATTTTTTTGTCCTCTTCAATTTCTTGCATCAAATTTTATGGATTTCATTGTAGTGATCTTTCACTTCTTTAGTTAAGTTTATTCTTCAGTATTTTATTTTATTTGTAGCTAGTGTAAAAGGGATTACTTTTTATTTCTTTTTCAGACTGCTCACTGTTGGCATGTATAAATGGTGCTGATTTTTGTATGTTGATTTTGTATCACGCAACTACTTTACTGAACATATTTATCAGTTTTCTAATAGATTTTTGGTGGATTCTTTAGGTTTTTCTAGATATAAGGTTGTATTATCTGCAAACAAGGAAAATTTGAATTTTTCCATTCCAATTTGGATGCTCTTTATTTTTTTTTTCCTGTCTAATTGCTCTAGCTAGGACTTCCACTACTGTATTAAATAACAATGATGAAAGTAGGCATTCTGCCTTGATCCAGATCTTAGAGGAAAGGCTTTCAGTTTTTCACCATTTAATACTAGTTGTGGATCTGTCATATAAGGCTTTTATTATGTTCAGGTATGTTCCTTCTATACCCAGTTTGTTGAGAGTTCTTATCATGAAGGAATGTTGAATTTTATTGAATACATTTTCAGCATCAATTAAAATATTTATATCGGTTTTGTCCTCTGTTCTATTGATATGATGTACAACATTGATTATTTTGCATATGTTGAATCATTCTTGCATCCTTGGGATAATTCTCATTTGGTCATGATGAATGACCTTTTTGTTGTGTTGTTGAATTTGGTTTCTAATGTTTTGCTGAGGATTTTTGGCAACTATTTTCATTAGAGATATTGACCTACAGTGTTTTTTTTTGTTGTGTCCATGTCTGGTTTTGCTATCAGAGTAATAGTGGCCTCATAGAATGAGTTTGAGAGTAATAGTGGCTTCATAGAATGAGTTTGGAAATATTCCCTCCACCTCAAATTTTTGGAATACTTCAAGTAGGATTAGTATTAGTTCTTTAAACGTTTGGTAGAATTTAGCAGTGAAGTCATTGGGTCCTGGGTTTTCTTTGCTGAGAGAGTTTTTATTAAGAGTTTGATCTCATTACTTGTTATTAGTCTATTCAAGTTTTTCTTCATAGCTAAATGTTGATAGGTTTTATGTGTCTAGGAATTTATTCATATTTTCTTGATTTTCCAATTTATTGGCATACAGTTGTTCATAGTAGTCTCTAACAATCCTTCAAATTTCTGTTGTATCAGTTATAATGTCTCCTTTTTCATCTCTGCTTGTATTTATTTGGGTCTTCTCTCTTCTTAGTTTGGCTAAAAGTTTGTTGATTTTATCTTTTAAAAAGAACCAACTTTATGTTTTGTTGATCTTTTGTATTATTTTTGTTTAAATTTCATTTATTTCTGGTCTGGTCTTCATTATTTCTCCTACTAATTCAGGGTTTGGTTTGTATTCTTTTCTAGTTCTTTACAATGTATTGTTAAGTTGTTTATTTGAAGTTTTTCTACTTTTGATGTAGGCCCTTATTGCTGTAAACTTTTCTCTTAGTATCACCTCTGTAATATATAATAAATTTTGCTATGTTGTGTTTTCACTGTCATTTGTTTTAAGAAATTTAAATTTTTTATTTTAATTACTTTATTGATCCACTGGTTGTTCCAGACCATATTGTTTAATTTCCATGTATTCATATAGTTTTCAAAGTTCCTCTAGTTGTATTCCATTGTGGTCATAGAAGATTCTTGACATAATTTTTCTTAAATTTTTAAGACTGTTTTGGTGTCCTAACATGGTCCATTTTTGAGAATGATTGTTGTACTGAGGAGAAAAATGCAGGTGTTGGATAAAATATTCTGTAAATACCTATTGGGTCAATTTGTTCTATGGTATTGATTAAATCTGATGTTTCTTTGTTGATTTTCTGTGCAGGCTGTTATTGTATTGGAGTCTCTCTCTCTCTTTATCTCTAATCATATTTGCTTTATATATCTGTGTGCTCCAATGTTGAGTGCATATATATTTACAATTGTTATTTCTTCTTGCTGAATTGACTCTTTACCATTATATAATGACTTTCATTGTCTCTTTTTCCAGTTTCTGTCTTCAAATATATTTTATCTGATGTAAGTATGACTATTCCTGCTCTTTTTTGGTTTCCATTTGCATGGACTATCTTTTTCCATCCCTTTATTTTCATTATGTGTGTGTTTTTATAGATGAAGTGAGTTTCTTGTAGCAACATATAGTTGGATCCTTTTAAAAAATTTATTCAGCCATTCTATGTCTTTTGATGGGAGAGTTTAGTTCTTTTATATTCACTGTTGTTATGATAGGTAAGGACTTCCTACTTCCATTTTTTAATTTGTTTTCTGGTGGATTGTGGTTCCTTCCTTCCTTCCTTCCTTCCCTGCTTCCCTCCCTCCCTCCCTTCCTCCCTTCCTTCCTTCCTTCCCTCCTTCCTTCTTTCTTTTCTTTGTGTAAAAATAACTTGCTATGGTAATATGCTTTACTTTCTTCCTTTATATTTTTTTTGTTTCTGTGTTTTAGGATTTTTTATTTGAAGTTACCATGAGGCTTGCAAATAACCTCTTATAATCAAGTATTTTGAACTGATAAGAATTAAACTCTGGTTACAAAAACAACAACAAACAAGCATAAAGAAAGCTAAGAAAGTGTCTATGCTTTAACTAATAAAAACTGCATTTTAACTCCCATCCTGCTTTTTAACTTTTTGTTATTTTTATAAAAACCTTTTTATGTTTACACACCACAATTATGTTTTTGTCCAGAAATTAAAGATTTATTCATTAAAATTAAAAACTCACCTTATCGATACAATATCAGAAAATATTAAAGCACTTCACATATATTGACTCTTTTAATTCTCAGAAAACCCCATGAAATATTTAGTTATATTATCCTAATAATCATAATGAGGAAACCAAAATACAAGTCATTTTGTCCAAGGTGACACAGCTCGTAGGTGCTGAGTTCTGATTTGATCTGTAGCATGCCAATTCTAGAGCCTGTGCTCTTATGTTTATGCTTTTTTACATGAACTGGGAGACAGATTTGAGAAAATTACACCAAATGCAGGATAAAGATAACACATGTGGACAAGATATTGTTATATAAAGGATAGACTTCATGTAACAAGAAGAAAAGTCATATATTCATCTAATAGGCATTTCAGAAGGAGATATTTAGTGAAAAAGAGCAATATGCAAAAATTTATGGTTGAGAATTATCTAGGACTAATAAGATGTAAATTCAAGAAGCATGAGTTCTTTTTTTTTAATTTTGTATTTTTTTATTATACTTTAAATTTTAGGGTACATGTGCACAACATGCAGGTTAGTTACATATGTATGCATGTGCCATGTTGGTGTGCTGCACCCAGTAACTCGTCATTTAACATTAGGTATATCTTCAAATGCTATCCCTCCCCACTCCCCACACCCCACAACAGGCCCCGGTGTACACACCACAATTATTGTTAGACGTTCTGTATTTGTCTGTACTTACTGTTACCAGTGCGTTCTGTACTTTCAGATGATTTCTTATTGCTCATTAATGTCCTTTCCTTTCAGATTGAAGAACTCCCTTTAGCATTTCTTGTGGAACAGGTCAAGTGTTGATGAAATCCCTCCACTTTTCTTTTGTCTAGGAAAGTCTTAATCTTTATTTCTCCTTCATGTTTGGAGACTATTTTTGCTGGGTGTTATATTCTAGGATGAAGGTTTTTTTTTGTTTGTTTGTTTGTTTTTCCTACAGGACCTTGAATATGTTATGTCACTGTCTTTTGGCCTGTAAGCTTTCCACTTAAAAATCTGCTGCCCGATATATTGAAGTTCCTTTATATGTAATTTGTTTCTTTTCTCTTGCTGCTTTTAGGACCTTTTCTTTATCCTTGATCTTTGAGAGTTTGATTATTAAATGTCTTCAGGCGGGATTATTTGGGTTAAATCTTCTTGGTACTCTATGACCTTCTTGTACCTGAATATTGATATCTTTTTCTAAGTTTTAAAGTTCTCTATTCTTATTCCTTTGAATAAACTTTCTATCCCTATCTCTTTCTCTATCTTTTCTTTAAGGCCAACAACTAGATTTACCCTTTTGAGACTGTTTTCTAGGTGTCATAGGCATGTTTAATTCTTTTTTACTGTTTTTTTTTCTCCTCTGACTGTATAATTTCAAATAGCTAGTCTTCAAGCTCTCTAATTCTTTCTTCTGCTTGATTAATTCTGCTGTTGACAGACTGTCATGAACTTTTCAGCTTGTCAACTGAATAAGCTCAAGAATTTCTGCTGATTTTTAAAAATTATTTTCATCTTTTTGTTAAACTTATCTGATAGAATTCTGAATTTTCTCTGTGTTTTCTTGAAGTTTGTCGAGCTTTTTCATAACAGCAGAGAATTTTGAATTCTCTCTCTGAAAACTCACATATCTCTGTCACTCTGGGATTGATTACTGGTGATTTATTTAGTTCATTTGGTGAGATTATGTTTTTCCTCAGTGTTTTTGATGCTTTGGATATTTGTCAAAGCCTGGACACTGAAATGTTATTTATTCTCATCTTCACAGTCCGTGCCTGTTTATACCCATCCTTCTTGAAAAGGCTTTTGAGGTATTCAAAGGTTTTCAGGTATTGAAAGGTAAACAAAGGAGTGTTGTGATCCAAACCTTTGGTCACTCCAGCCATGTCTGCACTAGGAAGTGCCCCAAGCCCAGTAACACTGCAACTCTTGGACCACTTTGGTAGGCTTGGGTAGGATCCAGGAGAATTCCCTAGATTACCAGGTTGGTTCTCTTGTTCTTTCCTCACTTTTCCCCAAGCAGAAGAAATCCTTCATTCCATCCTGGACTGCCTGAAGTTGTGGAAAGAATGTTGCAAGTAATCCCATGGCCACTACATCTGGGACTGCACTGTGTCACACCCAAAGCCAGCACACTGCTTGGTCTCACCCAAGGCCCATGATTACTACTGCCTGGCTACTGCTGATGTTTATTCGAGGCTCAAGGGCTCCTTAGTCAGCAGGTGATGAACCCTGCCAGGACAGGGTCTTTCTCTTCACCACTGCTGTTTTCCTTCTGGCCTAGGGTGGGTTTAGAAATGCCATCCGGGAGCTGGGGTCTGAGACTGGGGGCTTCAGAAATCTGCTTGGTGCTTTATTTTAATGTGGCTGAGTTGCAAGACAAAGTTTTCTTCCCTCTCCTTTCTGCAATCAGAAGGAGTCTCTCTCCAAGCTTTACTGCCTGGAGCTGTGGGATGGGTGACACCTGCACTCCCTCAGCTGCCACAACTGATATTTCACTGGGTTGCATGCACTCCAATTCCACTAGTTCTAAGCCTAGCACAGCACCCAGACTTGCCCAAAAACTACAGTCCTTGTGGCTTGACTACCTTTCAAATTTATTCAGGACCTCAGGGCATTTTAATCAGCTGGTAGTGGAGCTAGCTGGAACTCAGGTTCCTACTTCTGGGATGGAGAATTCCCCTATGGCTGGAGCTAGTGTAAATGCTCCCTTCATGGGTGCTGGGAGAATTCTGTGTTGTATTTCACTGTGATAGATAGGGCAGCGCTTAGTTTCAATGCAACATCATACAATCACTTTGCATTCCCTCCCTCAAGCACACAGATTCTCTTTCCATACTATGTGGTGCTGGAGATTGGGGAGGGTAATGTAGGCAATGGAAGACCATCTTTCCTACCCTCTTCAGTGCCTCTTTCCTTGATATAATGTTCAAAGCAGGTACTGTGTTTGCTCACCTGATTTTTGGTTCTTATGAAGGTGCTTTCTTGCAACGATACCTGTTCAATTTTGGTGTTTCTGTTGGGGGACAATTACTGGAGGTTTCTATTCAGTCATTTTGCTCTGGCTCCCTCCTTGTGCCATGTTTTTATTAGGGCCCTGAGCTCTCTAGTTGGTTCTGGCATTGGTTGGGTATATGCTAGCAGGCAAATAGTTTGCTCTCTCTGTGTCTAGTTTATCATATGAAAATGGTTTAACACTTACTCTACCTTATAGGAATTTATAAGTTTCAGTTAATTAATGAATTGTAAAGGCAGTTAATGAAAGGAGCTTATATAAAGCAAAATATTAGTATTATTAAGATGTTTCAAGAGGAAGTTTCTTATTATAGTTAATAATACTATACTGTATACTTGAAATTTTCTGAAAGAGTAGATCTAAAGTGTTCTCATGACAAAAAAAGTATTTGAGGTGATGGATGTGTTAATTAGCTTAATTGTAGTAATCATTTTATAATGCATATGTACATCAAATCATCACATTGTACACCATAAATATATACAATTTTTATACATTTATACTTCAGTGAAACTGGGAAAAAGTAAATTTTTTCTGAAGAGGAAACCTCTTTTGCCATAGTCTTTTCCTTCCCCATTGGAATTAGAAATGCAGCCTACAGGCCGGGCGTGGTGGCTCATGCCTGTAATCCCAGCACTTTGGGAGGCTGAGGCGGGTGGATCACCTGAGGTCGGGAGTTCAAGACCAGCCTGACCAACATGGAGAAACCCCGTCTCTACTAAAAATACAAAATTAGCTGGGTGTGGTGGCACATGCCTGTAATCCCAGCTACTAGGGAGGCTTAGGCAGGAGAATTGCTTGAACCTGGGAGGCGGAGGTTGCCATGAGTCGAGATCATGCCATTGCACTCCAGCCTGGGCAACAAGAGCAAAATTCCGTCAAAAAAAAAGAAAAAAAGAAAGAATGCAGCCTACAGTTCTTTTTTACAGTAGCAATGTAAAGTGTGCAAAAGAAAAACAACCTGCCCAATTTTTTTGAATACTGGGACATCAGCAAGTTTTTTCTGAAAAACATTTTGAACAGTTCCACGAAAGTTTCTGCAGTAGTACAAAATTTCATTCTTATTTTTTCTATTTTTTAAGTTTATTTTATTTATTTTATTTTACTTTAAGTTATGGGATACATGTGCTGAATGTGCAGGTTTGTTACATAGGTATACATGTGCCATGGTGATTTGAACCCATCATCTAGGTTTTAAGCTCCGCATGCGTTAGGTATTTTTCCTAAGGCTCCCCCTCCCCTAACCCTCCACTCCCTGACAGGCTCTGGTGTGTGATGTTCCCCTCCCTGTGTCCATGTATTCTCATGGTTCAGCTCCCACTTATGAATGAGAACATGTGGTGTTTGGTTTTCTGTTCCTGTATTAGTCTGCTGAGGATGGTGGTTTCCAGCTTCATCCATGTCCCTGCAAAGGACATGAACTCATTCTTTTTTATGGCTGCATAGTATTCCATGGTGTATATGTGCCACATTTTCTTTATCTAGTCTATCATTGATGGGCATTTGGGTTAGTTCCAAGTCTTTCCTATTGTAAATAGTGCTGCAATAAACATACGTGTACATGTGTTTTTATAGAAGAATGATTTATAATCCTTTGGGTATATACCCAGTAAAGGGATCGCTGGGTCAAATGGTATTTCTGGTTCTAGATCACTGAGGAATTGCCATACTGTCTTCCACAATGGCTGAACTAATTTACACTCCCACCAACAGTGTAAAAGCGTTCCTGTTTCTTTGCATCCTCACCAGCATCTGTTGTTTCCAGAGTTTTTAATGATTGCTGTTGTAACTGGTGTGAAATGGTGTCTCATTGTGGTTTTGATTTGCATTTCTGTAATGACTGCTGATGATAAGTTTTTCTTCATTTTTCTTGGCCGCATAAATGTCTTCTTTTGAGAAGTGTCTGTTCATATCCTTCACCCACTTTTTAATGAAGTTTTTTTTTCTTGTAAATTTGTTTAAGTTCCTTGTAGATTCTGGATATTAGACCTTTGACAGAGAGATAGTGGGAGATTTCAACACACCACTGTCAATATTAGATCAATGAGACAGAAAATTAACAAGGATATTCAGGACTTGAACTCAGCACTGGACCAACCAGACCTAATAGACATCTACAGAACTCTCCACCCCAAATCAACAAAATATACATTCTTCTCAGCACCACATTGTACTTATTCTAAAATTGACCACATAATTAGAAGTAAAACACTCCTCAGCAAGTGCAAAAGAACAGAAATCATAACAAACAGCCCCTCAGACTACAGTGGAGTCAAATTAGAACTCAGGATTTAAAAACTCACTCAAAACCACACAATTACATGGAAACTGAATAACCGGCTCCTGAATGACTACTGGGTAATAACAAAATTAAGGCAGAAACAACGAAGTTTTTTGAAAACAATGAGGACAAACAGACAACGTACCAGAATTTCTGGGAGACAGCTAATGCAGTGTTTACAGGGAAATTTATAGCACTAAATGCCCACATCAGAAAATGGGAAACATCTAAAATCAACATCCTAAGATCACAATTGAAACAACTAGAGAATCCAGAGCAAACAAATTCAGAAGCTAGCAGAAGACAAGAAATAACCAAGATTAGAGCAGAACTGAAAGATAGAGACACAAAAAGCCCTTCAAAAAAAAAAAAATCCATGGATTCAGGAGCTGTTTTTTTTTTTGAAAAGATTAACAAAATAGACCACTAGCCAGACTAATAAAGAAGAAAAGAGAGAATAATCAAACAGACACAATAGAAAATGACAAAGGGGATATCACCACTGATCCCACAGAAATACAAACTACCATCAGAGAATACTATAAACACTTCTACGCAAATAAACTAGAAAATCTAAAAGAAATGGTTAAATTCCTGGACACGTTCTTATTTAAAATTTAGTAATCATGCCCCACTGTACATAAACAGGAAGTCCAAAACTACTTCAGAAAGAAAAAAAATAGATGGGTAGGTGGAGAGGGAGCACTAAAATTGAACCAAATAAATGTGCAGTGCTTTTGACCTACTCTCAAGTAATAACAATCTTGTTTTAAAATGCTGCTTCTGCTGATGTCCTTGGAGGAAAATGTACCATAAAGTTTAATAAGGTCTCAATTTTAAGAAAATTCACTTCCAGTAGCTTTCAAGACCCCAAACAGCAGCTGGTACAATTGCCCTGTGTTGTTTCCTTGGAGACCTCATACTCCTCATAAGAGGAGAAACTCAAAGTGTTATTGCTGTGACCCTGTATGCATAGAGGCCTAGTTGCAGCTAAAACTAATGGGCATTTCAGAAACCTCAATAAAGTAAGAAACAGCAAACTAGCATTACTGAAACATAACTAATGCAGTCAGAAACTAAATTTTCTTTTAAGAAGTTCAGTCAACCCTATCAGAGACAGGAGCTGGATGTGCTGTACTCTGTAGCAGAGTGAAATAGGTTATTGTTTGATTCTGTTATTAGAGTCAAATCTTTCATAATCTCTCAACTAGCTACATATATATGAGATATAGAGTGGGTCCCATATTTTGAGAAAATTGGTCTTTATCTGTAATTAAGTCAGAGTTTTTAATCACTCAACTTCATTTTCTGTCAATACAGAACAGCCGCAAGTGCTTCCATTTATCATGGTCTAACTCATTCTGCCCACCCTCCTGTCTGTCCTTATCTTTTCTCTTATCTAACATTCAGTCTTCATACTTCTTTCACCTGCTTGTCTGTTTACCCACTGCTTTCCAGCCCGTCTTCCTTCATTCCTCTCTTCCTTTTCCTTCTTTCTACCTTCCTTACTTCCTTTCTTTCACATTCTCTCTACCTTTATTTTCTAACTGTGATGGTAGACATCTTGCTGTATTGAGCTAGAAATGTGCACACGTAGGAGTTGTTAGAGATTGTGACCATTGTGATTATATGAGTGTGGAGGACCTATACAGGAGGATGTAAACATCTACTGAGGATGTTTGTATATATGTGAATAAGGACATCCACAGAAGCTCCAACAAGTAGAAGAATTTTGTCGTTGTTTTTTTGTTTTGTTTTGCAACAGAGTCTCAGTCGCCCAGGCTGGAGTGCAGTGGCTTGACCTCAGCTCACTAGCTCACTGCAACCTCTGCCTCCTGGGCCCAAGCCATTCTCCTGCCTCCGCCACCCAAGTAGCTGGGATTAGAGGCACCCACCACCGCGCCCAGCTAATTCTTGTATTTTTAGTAGAGACGGGGTTTCACCATGTTGGCCAGGCTAGTCTTGAACTCCTGACCTCAGGTGATCCACTCACCTTGGCCTCCTAAAGTGCTGGGATTATAGGTGTGAGCCACCGTGCCCAGCCAGAAAATACTTTTAATCATTCTCTTTTCCTAACCAAGTGACTTAAAGATCCTTTTTTAGAGTTTTCATTGTTGATGGCCGGATCGGGAAAGTTTGCTACCTCCTCACTCTGATGTGACCACCCACATTGTTAACATACATACTTTTTCTTTTTTTTTTTTCTGTTTGGGAGAACAATGTAGGATTTGAGATGGAAAGGATAAGGTCCATGGACAGCTTCATGGGCATATGACCTGTAGAGTCACATAGGACTCCACACTCAGAAGAGCACGGTGCATGCTGGATTTAGTGTTCTGCTGTCACCATCTTGACATTCTTAACAATTTTATCTTTAAAATTGTGTTTTGTAAGTGTAGTCAGATGGGACAATGGAAGACGCATATGAGCAGAGGAAATACATGCAATATGCATGTCCACCACAATTCCACCCTATTTGTATGTAGTGTTCATGGATGCCCCAGAGCACAGAATTCCTGTGGACCCACTCAGTGTGGTAGTTCAGTGAGACTTAAAATGAGTAAGAAAGTTGCTGTTAGAGAGGTCACAGTTTCCATTCCTATGAGAACTTAGCTCTAACAGGGAAAGAAAGCAACAGGATTCTAAAAAATATGAACTATCAGGAAAAATTACGATATTATTTCTTATTTATGTTACTTCCCCATATCAACCAACTACTTAAGATGAAAACAATACAAATAAGAAAACGGAAAGGTAGAAGAAACCATTTTTCCTTTCCCTCTCCTTTCATATTCATTAGTAAGCTGAAGATACTGTTGGTAGAATATGAGTGTAACAATAACTGAAAGAAAAACAGTTGAGTTAATTTTGTGCAGTGTTTCTACTGTTCTGGTAAGAACAAAATGCATGTGCGTGTTTGGGCTATAAAATATGAATTATATCGTTTCAGTGATTCCATATGATTTCAATGCCCTTATATTTGCATCTGAAACTGAACATTGCACAATATAAAGATTAATGTTAAAATTCATGCTAATGACTCAAAATTTTATTATTTTACTATTTAACATAGCATTAAACAACAGAGAGGGGTGTGACAGGCTGCAGAAGAAAGGGAAAAAAGCTTTATATTTTAGTACCTCTAAAGGCATTTTTTTTTAAACAAGAAGCCCCACACATTTGTTTTGCACTGGCCCCTGCAAATTATGTGGCTGGTCCTATTCAGGTATGATAATAACTCTGTTGCTTTTAGTTTCTGATTTTGTTTGGGAATGGAGTGCTCATTTTCACCTAACAGCAGTGGGCTAGTCAATAATTTCAATGCTCAAAAATAGTTGCAGTGCTGTTCATAATAACCAAGATTTGGAAGCAACATAAGTGTCCATGAATAGATGAATGAATAAAGAATATGTGGCACTTATACACAATTGAGTACTATTCAGCCACAAAAAATACAATGTTGTCATTTACAACAACATGGATGGAACTGAAGGTCATCATGTTAAGTGAAATAAGCCAGGCACAAAAAGTCAAATTTTACATGTTCTCACTTATTTGTGGGATCTAAAACTCATAACAATTGAACACATAGAGAGTAGAAGGATGGGTTACCAGAGACTGGGAAGGATAGTGGGGGTTGGGGAGAGGTGGGGATAATTAATGGGTACAAAAAGTAGTTTGAAAGTATGAATAGTACCCAGTATTTTATAGCACAACAGGGTAACTATAATCAAAATAATTTAATTGTACATTTAAAAAAACTAAAATAGTATAGTTAGATGGTCTGTAACACAAAGCATAAATGTTTGAGGGAATGGATACCCCATTTTCCATGATACAATTATTACATATTAAATACCTGTATCAAAATATCCATGTACCCCATAAATATATACACCTACTATGTACCCATAAAAATAAAAGCAAAATATCAGAACAGAAACAATGATTTATCTTCTTTCCTGTTAATGCCTAATTTCATAATTTCATTGTTATGTAGGTTCTCTATTAGATTCACAGAGCCTGCCCATTAGAGCAATGTGACTATAAATGGCATTAGAAATGAGATCAGAGTAAAATTTTCCTAGTTTGGTTATACATACATTCAACATATATTATTGGTTGCTTACTGTGTGGTAAGCCCAGTTCTAGGTGCATGAGTTATGGCAATGAACAACACAGGATAAGTTCATGACCTCATAAAGCTTAAATACTTTATTTTAATAATATTTAATATATTACTAATTAATGAGGAATGATGAATCTTGACATCTCCTGTCAGCAAATAACATATTTTGTGGTTCCATATTTGTCATAAGTTTACACACCTCTGTCTACAGAATCGTAATAAGGAGTGTTAAGTGGTTTAGATGATGGAACTCTTTTCCCTAAATGGCAGGTTTTTTTCATTAAAATTATCAAACTAATTGTTTCAACTCTTTGTCTACATAACAATCACAAAATATTTTTTCTCTTTGACATTATCTGGCCCATGGGCAGTAGTGTGGCCTAGCAGTTTAAAGTGCTGCATGAAGTTATCTAAGTCTAAAGGCAAATAACAGCCTCCTCATCCATCCTGGCTGAAAACCTGACTGTTGCCTTTTGTCTCCTCCTTTGCAGCCCACATCTAATAAGTCCCGCTCCATAGTAGTCCTGAGATCCATTTCCTCCTCTTCATTACCTATCCACTACTCATTATCTCTCACCTCGACCACTGCAATACTTTGCTATATGATCTCCTAGCTTCTGAATCCTGAGACCACTCTCCTGACAGATGTCATATTCATCATTCTAAAACACAACTCTCATTGTGTCACTTAAGATCTCAGTTCCTTCAGTGGCTTTCTTTTGCCTATGGGATGCAATTCAGACCCCCTCAGCTTGGCATTCAAGATCCTCCACAATATGGTCTTAATGTACGTCTTCAACTTCATTTTTGTACATCCTGAACCTTAGCCAATACAGACATCTTGTTCTTTCTTCAAATATTTTGTGCTGCTCATGATATCCTCTCTCCTTTAACCCACATCTCTACACATACAAATCCTATTTTTATTTTTTTTTATTTCCATAGGTTTTGGGGGAACAGTTGGTATGTTCCTGGGTTACATGAGCAAGTTCTTTAGTGGTGATTTGTGAGATTTTGGTGCAACCATCATCCGAGCAGTATACATTGAACCCAATTTGTAGTCTTTTATCCCTCACGCCCTTCCCACCCTTGCCCACTGAGACCCCAAAGTCCACTGTGTCATTTTTATGCCATTGCATCCTCATACCTTAGCTACCACTTAGGCGTGAGAACATACAACGTTGGGTTTTCCATTCTTGAGTTACTTCACTTAGAATAAGTCTCCAATCCCATTCAGGTTGCTGCAAATGCCATTAATTTATTCCTTTTTATGGCTGAGTGTATTCCATTGTGTATATATATGTATATATCACAGTTTCTTTATCCACTCATTGATTGATAGGCATTTGGGTTCATTCCACATTTTTGCAATTGGGAATTGTGCTGCTATAAACATGTGAGTACAAGTATCTTTTCGTATAATTACTTATTCACCTCTGAGTAGATACCCAGTAGTGAGAGTGCTGGATCAAATGGTAGTTCTACTTTTAGTTCTTTAAGAAATCGCCACACTGTTTTCCATAGTGGTTGTGCTAGTCCACAATCCCACCAGCAGTGTAGAAGTGTTCCCTTTTCACCACATCTATGCCAACATCTTTTTTTTTTCTTTATTTCTTCCGAAAACACAAAAAACAAAGAAAACAGGATACATGTGCAGAACATCCAGGTTTGTTACATAGGTATACGTGTGCTATGGTGGTTTGCTGCACCTATTGACCCATCCTCTAAATTCCGCCCCCTCACCCCCCAACCCCCAACAGGCCCTGATGAGTGTTGTTCCCCTCTCTGTGTCCATGTGTTCTTAATGTTCAACTCCCACTTATAAGTGAGGACATGCTGTGTTTGGTTTCCTCTTCCTGTGTTAGTTTGCTGAGGATGATGGCTTCCAGCTTCATCCATGTCTCTGCAAAGGACATGATCTCATTCCTTTTTATGGCTGCATAGTATTCCATGGTGTATATGTGCCACATTTTCTTTATCCAGCCTATTATTGATGGGTATTTGGGTTGGTTTAATGTCTTTGCTATTGTAAACAGTGCTGCAATAAACATACATATGCATGTGTCTTTATACTAGAATGATTTATATTCCTTTAAGTATATACCTGGTAATGGGATTTCTGCGTCAAATGGCATTTCTGGCTCTAGATCCTTGAAGAATTGCCATGCTGTCTTCCACAATAGTTGAACTAATTTACATTCTCACCAACAGTGTAAAAGTGTTCCTATTTCTCCACAGCCTCACCAGCATCTATTGTTGCCTGACTTTTTAATAATCACCAGTGTGACTGGTATAAGATGGTATCTCATTGTGGTTTTGATTTGCATTTCTCTAATAATCAGTGATGTTGAGCTTTTTTCATGTTTGTTGGCCATGTAAATGTCTTCTTTTGAGAAGGTCTGTTCATATCCTTTACCTACTTTTTGATGGGGTTGTTTGTCTTTTTCTTGTTAATTTGTTTAAATTCCTTGTAAATTCTGGATATTAGACCTTTGTCAGATTGGTAAATTGCAAAAATTTTCTCCCATTCTGTAGGTTGCCTGTTCACTGTGATGATAGTTTCTTTTGCTATGCAGAAGCTCTTTGGTTTAATTAGATCCCATTTGTCAATTTTGGCTTTTGTTGTAATTGCTTTTGGCATTTTAGTCATGAAGTCTTTGCCCCTGCCTATGTACTGAATGGTATTGTTTAGGTTTTATTCTAGGGTTTTTATGGCTTTTGGGTTTTACATTTAAGTCTTTAATCCACCTTGAGTTAGTTTTTACATAAGGTGTAAGGAAGGGGTCTAGTTTCAGTTTTCTGCATATGACTATCCAGTTTTCCCAGCACCATTTACTGAATAGGAGATCCTTTCCCCATTGCTTGTTTTTGTCCAGTTTGTCGAAGACCAGATGGTTGTAGATGTGTGGTGTTATTTCTGAGGTCTCTGTTCTGCTCTATTGGTCTATATGTCTACTTTGGTACCAGTACAGTGCTGTTTTGGTTACTGTAGCCTTGTAGTATAGTTTGAAGTCAGTTAGCATGATGCATCCATATTTGTTCTTTTTGCTTAGGATCGTCTTGGCTATATGGGGTCTTTTTTGATTTCATAAGAAATTTAAAATAGACTTTTCTAATGTTGTGAAGAATGTCAATGGTAGTTTGATGGTAATAATATTGAATCTATAAGTTACTTTGGGCAGTATGGCCATTTTCAGGATATTGATTCTTCCTATCCATGGGGTTGGAATGTTTTTCCATTTGTTTGTGTCCTCTCTTATTTCTTTGAACAGTGGTTTGTAGTTCTCCTCAGGTATTATTTCTGGAAGTTTAGCCTTAATCCTCATTCTTGAGCCTTCTCAATGATACTGAAGCCACCTAGAATCCCTTTAAAAATGTGTTTATTGCTTTTAATAGCTAGAGTGGGTTTCGTTGCTTGCAACTATGAACACTAACTGATATACTCCTTATTAATCATTTTATATTCTTACAAATTTCTCTTGTGTATGCCCTCAGAGCAGATAAGATTATTTACTCATGGCTCCACGCTTCCCTCTTTTTACCGTGCACTTTATTCTCTCTACACTCTGAAGCCTAGATAATTCCTACTACTCTTGGATATTGAAACACTTTGAGCATATGTCCTAGGACCCTTGTCCACCTTTTTAATTTACTTCAGCATAGAGTTCACAGCCTTCTTTAGCATCCCAAAGTAGGCTGTCTTCCAGTGAAGTTCATATTCCAGAGGGTGTCCTCGAAGGTATAGCACCTGGCACATAGAATTTCCCAAAATGTTCCTCCCCTTAAAACAGCCTGACTTCAATGTTTTGCCAGGAGGTTTTCCTTTCATTAAGTTCAATATTTGAATTTTAAAAAATAGTTTATTACAAAAGTAGTACATAAAGACATCCTCATTAGAAAGAATTCAAGCAACATAGGAAAAGCAAAGAAATCATCTGTTAGTAAACACTTCCCAATCCCAGAGCAATAAATGTACTGTTATTCCTGCTCTATCTCCAAGCACATAATAGGCAACCAATTACTATTTGTTAAATAAAAAAATAATTCTCAAAAATCACTGGGGAATTATTGTTTCTGGTCCACCATATAAGAAACTGGAAGTCACCACTCTGTTCTAAGAAGTAAAATGCTAAACAAATTTAAAAAATCAACAACTCTTCTTAAGTCTATCAGATAGATGAGATTACAGGACAAATCATTACCCTTCAAATTTGGGAGAAAAAAAGGCAAATGCAGAAAATTGTAGCTTGCTGGAACAGAAACCCACAAGCATAAACTTCCACAGGAACAAATGTTGAGGTGGGGAAACCTGAACTATAACTGACTAATTGATGGAGGCTTAGTGTGGACAAGTCTGAGAAATAAAAACTTCAAGGGGACCCAGGCATTGGGAGGTTTCCCACACTTTTGTGAGTTTTACCTCCTGGAGCACTACCAGGTTCTCACAGTAAATATTAGGGGAAAAAAATCCCTTCATGCTTCCAGCAGGGGAAGGGAAAAAGGGGCCATTTTGAAATATGCCAGAGCATTCTGTTCTTCACAAGGTCTGCCCTCAGGAGAAACCCTTTAACCAGAGTCTCACCTGCTGGGATGTAAGCAGAACCTAACTGACCTAGAGGAAGGGAAATACCCAACTCCCGCTTGCTCTAGCCATATGTCACACTGCAGGAGAATAGAGACTGAGAAACAAATGTGAAGTTCAGTCTCTAGAGTACATAATCACTAAAAGACTGAGACCTCCTTGTAAGACTATAGAACATTTTCCTCTCCCCCCACATTTTATTACTACATTACTAAAGGCCTATTTACAGCACTTGCTTTTACCCTGTACATCATATCTGGGTATCGAGGAAAAAATGACAAGATGTACAAAAAGGCAAAAAAGGTAATTTGCAGAGACATCAGACCACACTCAGATATGTCAGGAATCTTGGAGTTATCAGACTGGGAATTTAAAACAAGTATGATTAAGATGCTAAGGATTATAACTGATAAAGTAGAAAGCATACAATGACAGATGGGCAATGTAAGGAGAGAGATGGAAATTCTAAGAAAGAACCCAAAAGAAATGCTATAGATCAAAAACACTGTAACAGAAATGAAGAATGCCTTTGATGGACTTATTGGTAGACTGAACACATAAGGAAATAATCTCTGAGCTTGAAGAATTCTATATATAAAATGCTAAAGTTGAAAAACAAGATAAAAAACACTTAAAAAACAACAGGATATCTAAGAACAATGAGACAACTTAAAAAGGTATATATGCATGAGAATTAAAAAGGAGAAGAGACAAAGGAACAAAAGAAATATTTGAAACAATAATGATGATAATTCTCCCAAATTAATGTTAGACATCAAATCAGAGAACACCAAGGAAGACAAATAACAAAAACTACACTTATGAATATTATTTTCAAACTACAGAAAATTAAAAATAAAGAAAAAATTTTGAAAATGTCCAGAGTGCAAAAACACTTTATCTAAGTGCAGCAAAGATAAGAATTACATCTGACTTCTCCTAAGAAATTATGCGACAAAGAAGATAGTGAAGTGAAATATTGAGTATTGAGAGCAAAAATCCACTAACCTAGAATTTTGTACCCTTTGAAATTGTCCTTCAAAAGTCAAAGAGAAATAAAGACTTTCTCAAACAGACAAAAATTGAGGAAATTTGTTGCCAGTAGACCTTCCTTGCAAAAAATGTTAAAAGAAATTCTTCAGAGGGTAGAAAAATGATAAAGGTCAGAAGCTCAATCTATGTAAAAAAAATGAAGATCATCGAAGAAGCAATAAGTTATGGCAAAATTAAGATTTTTATTTTTTATTCTAATTGAATAATAATAGCAACAATAGATTATACATACATAGATATGCACTTGTGTATAAGTGAAATGAATTACAGAAATTATACAAGGGATGGGAGGAAGAAATTAGACTTGTTTTATTATTATAAGTTACTCACACTACCTGTGACACGGTGTAGTGTTATTTGAAAATGGACTTTGGATTAATTGTAAGTATATATTGCAAATTCTAGGGCAATCACTAATAAAGGAATACAAGAAGTATAAGTGATATGTTAATGAAGGACAGAAATTAGAGTCATACAAAATGGTCAATTAAAATTAAAAGTCAAAAAAAGAGTGAAAGACAAAAATAGGAACTAAGAACAAGGGCAACAAATAGATAACAGTAACAAGAGGGTAACTCAGCAAGATGGCCGAAGACAAACACCTCCGGTCTGCAGCTCCTAGTGAGACCAATGCAGAAGGTGGTTGATTTCTGCGTTTCCAACTGATGTACCTGGTTCAACTCATTAAGACTGGTTAGACAGTTGGAGCAGCCCATGGAGGGTGAGCAGAAGCTGGGTGGGGCGTCGCGTCACCCAAGAAGCACAAGGAATAGGGGAACTCCCTTCCC
This sequence comes from Pan paniscus, assembly GCF_029289425.2. Taxonomy (NCBI): domain Eukaryota; kingdom Metazoa; phylum Chordata; class Mammalia; order Primates; family Hominidae; genus Pan; species Pan paniscus. The sequence continues at coordinate 108,496,470 of NC_073272.2, forward strand.
TAGCCAAGGGATGCCATGAGGGACTGTGCCATGAGGGACTGTGCCGTGAGGGACAGTGCTAGCCAGCACAGATACTACACTTTTTGCAACCAGCATACCAGGAGATTCCTTTGGGTGCCTACACCACCAGGGCCCTGGGTTTAAAGCACAAAACTGGGTGGCCGTTTGGGCAGAAACCGAGCTAGCTGCAGGACTTCTTTTTCATACCCCAATGGCGCCTGGAACCCTTCCTCTTCTCTGGGCAGGGAATCTCTGAAAGAAAGGCAGAAGCCCCAGTCAGGGGCTTATAGATAAAGCTCCCATTTCCCTGGGACAGAGCACCTGGGGGAAGGGGTGGCTGTGGGTGCGGTTTCAGCTGACTTAAACATTTCTGTCTCTGGCTCTGAAAAGGGCAGTGGATCACCCAGCACAGCGCTCCACCTCTGCTAAGGGACAGACTACCTCCTCAAGTAGGTCCCTGACCCCCGTGACTCATGACTGGGAGACACATCCCAGCAGGGGTCGACAGATACCTCATATAGGAGATCACTGGCTGGCATCTGGCAGGTGCCCCTCTGGAAACGAAGCTTCCAGAGGAAGGAGCAGACAGCAATCTTTGCTGTTCTGCAGCCTCCGCTGGTGATACCCAGGAAAACGATCTGGAGTGGACCTCGAGCAAACTACGGCAGACCTGTAGAAGAGAGGTCTGGCTGTTAGAAGGAAAACTAACAAACAGAAAGCCATAACATCAACATCAACAAAGAGCATGCCTACACAAAAACCCCATCCAAAGGTCATCAGCATCAAAGATCAAGGTACAAAAATCCATGAAGATGAGGAAAAGCCAGTGCAATAATGCTAAAAATTCCAAAAACCAGAATGCCTCTTCTCCTCCAAAGCATCAAACATCCTTGCCAACAAGGGAACAAAACTGGACAGAGAGTGAGTTTGATGAATTGACAGAAGCAGGTTTCAGAAGGTGGGTAATAACAAAGTCCTTGAGGTAAAGGAGCATGTTCTAACCCCGTGCAAGGAAGCTAAGAACCTTGATAAAAGGTTACAAGAACTGCTAACTAAAATAATCAGTTTAAAACAGATTATAAATGACCTGATAGAGCTGAAAAACACAACACTAGAACTTCGTGAATCATACACAAGTATCAATAGCTGAACTGATCAAGCGGAAGAGAGGATATCAGAAATTGAATATCACCTTAATGAAATAAAGCATGAAGACAAGATTAGAGAAAAATGAGTGAAAAGCAATGAACAAAGCCACCAAGAAATAAGGGACTATGTGAAAAGACCAAATCTATGTTTGATTGGTGTACCTGAAAGTGACAGGGAGAATAGAACCAAGTTGGAAAACACTCTTCAGGATATTGTCCAGGAGAACTTCCCTATCCTAGCAAGACAGGCCAACATTCAAATTCAGGAAATACAGAGAACACCACAAAGATACTCCTCGAGAAGAGCAACCCCAAGACACATAATCGTCAGATTCACTAAAGTTTTAATGAAGGAAAAAATGTTAAAGGCAAGCCAGAGAGAAAGGTCAGGTTACCCACAAAGGAAATCCTATCAGACTAACAGTGAATCTCTCTGCAGAAACCCTACAAGCCAGAAGAGAGTGGGGGCCAATATTCAACATTCTTGAAGAAAAGAATTTTCAACCAAGAATTTCATATCCAGCCAAACTATACTTCTTAAGCAAAGGGAAGAGAAGAAGAAATAAAATCTTTTCCAGACAAGTAAATCCTGAGGGATTTTGTCACCACCAGACCTGCCTTACAAGAGCTCCTGCTCTCCCATGCTACTCCCGTCAAGCTACCAATGACTTTCTTCACAGAATTAGAAAAAAACTACTTTAAATTTCATAAGGAACTAAAAAAGCCCATATAGGCAAAACAATCCTAAGCAAAAAGAACAAAGCTGTATGCATCATGCTACCTGACTTCAAACTATACTACAAGTCTGCAGTAACCAAAACAGCATGGTACTGGTACCAAAACAGATATATAGACCGATGGAACAGAACAGAGGCCTCAGAAATAATACAACACATCTACAACCATATGATCTTTGACAAACCTGACAAAAACAAGCAATGGTGAAAGGATTCCCTATTTAATAAAAGGTGTTGGCAAAACTGGCTAGCCATATGCAGAAAACTGTAACTGGACCACTTCCTTACACCTTATACAAAAATTAACCGAAGATGGATTAAAGACTTAAATGTAAGACCTAAAACCATTACAACCCTACAAGAAAATCTAGGCAATACCATTCAGGACATAGGCATGGGCAAAGACTTCATGACTAAGCACCAAAAGCAATGGCAACAAAAGCCAAAATTGACGAATGGGACCTAATTAAACTAAAGAGATTCTTCACCACAAAAGAAACTATCATCAGAGTTAAGACAACCCACAAAAATGAGAGAAAATTTTTGCAATCTATTCATCTGACAAAGGGTTAGTATCCAGAATCTATAGGGAATATAAACAAATTTACAAGAAAAAACAAACAACCCCATCAAAAAGTAGGCAAAGGATATGAACAGTCACTTCTCAAAAGAAGACATTTATGTGGCCAACAAACATATGAAAAAAAAAAGCTCATCATTGCTGGTCATAAGAGAAATGCAAATCAAAACCACAATCAGATATCATCTCATGCCAGTTAGAATGGCAATCATTAAAAAGTCAGGAAACAACAGATGCTGGAGAGGATGTGGAAAAATAAGATGCTTTTACACTGTTGGTAGGAGTGTAAATGAATTCAACCATTTTGGAAGACACTGTGGTGATTCCTCAAGGATCTAGAACCAGAAATACCATTTGACCCAGCAATCCTATAACTGGGTATATACTCAAAGCATTATAAATCATTCCACTATAAAGACACATGCACACATATGTTTATTGCAGCACTATTTACAATAGCAAAGACTTGGATCCAACCCAAATGTCCATCAGTGATAGACTGGATTAAGAAAATGTGGCACATATACACCATGGAATACTATGCAGCCATAAAAAAGAATCAGTTCATGTCCTTTGCAGGGACATGGATTAAGATGGAAACCATTATTCTCAGCAAGCTAACACAGCAACAGAAAACCAAACATGTTCTCACTCATAAGTGGGTGTTGAACAATTGGAACACTTGGACACAGGGAGGGAAACATCACACAGCAGGGCCTGTCAGGGGTTGGGGGGAAGGGGAGGTATAGCATTAGGAGAAATACCTAATGTAGATGATGGGTTGATGGGTGCAGCAAACTACCATGGCACACGTATACCTATGCAACAAACCTGCAAGTTTTGCACATGTATCCCGTAACTTATAGTGTAATTAAAAACAATAAAAAAGAAAACAGTAACTAATATCATAGATATAAATTTAACTCTGTTAGGAAACATTTGGAACATCAGTGGCCTAAATGTACCAATTAAAAGACAGAGATTGTCAGTGTGGGTGAAGAAACAAAATCCAACTATATGTTGTATATAAGAAACTCACTTTAAGCTTGAAAACACATATACATTAAACGAATGGGGAAAGATATACCATACTAATACTAATTAAAAGAATGCAGAAGCAACTATATTAATTTCAGGCAGAGCAGATTTCAGATAAAGAAAAATTATCAGGAATAAAGAAGGGCATTACATAATGTTAATTTAATTCTCCAAGGAGATATAATAATCCTTAATGTATATGTGCCTAACAATGCAGCATCAAAATACACAAGGCAAAAACTGATAGAACTTCAAAGAGAAATAGATGAATACACTATTAGAGTTAGATACCTCAACAACCCTTTATAAGAGATGAACATATCTATCAGGCAAGAAAATCTGTAAGGGTGGAGTTGAGCCCAACAACATCACAATGGAATTAAACTAGAAATCAAGAGAAAGATAGTTGGAAAATCCAAAAAAAAAAAACCACTGCATATTAAACAATACAGTTTTAAATAACACATGGGTCAAAAAATTCAAGAAAAATTTAAAAGTACTTTGAATTAAATAAAAATGAAAACATATCAGTATCTATGGGATACAGTGAAACAATCTTACAGAAAAATTTATAACATTGAGATGAGAAAAAAATTTAAAATAAATCACCAAGTATGCACCTTGGGAAGCTAAAAAAAGAAGAGCAAATTAAATTATAAGTCAGTAGAAGAAAAGAAGTACTAAAAATTACCACAGAAATCAATGAAAGTGACAACAGAAAGTCAATTTTAAAAAACCAAGGAAAACAAAAGCTGGTTCTTTGAAAAGATCAATAAAGTTGATAAGCATCTAGCTGAGCTAAGAAAAAAACAAAAAGAGAGGACACAAATTACTAATATTTGAAACAAAAGAAAGCTTGATCAGTTATTTGAAAGACAAAATCTATCAAAACTCACACAAGAAAAAATAGATAATCTGAATAGGCCTATGTCTATTAAATAAATTGAGTCAACAATTAATAATCTCCCAAAGAAGAAAGCATGAAGCTCAGATGGTAAATTCTATCAAGGTGAATTCTAACAGATATTTAAGGAGAAATTTATATTAATTCTTTATAATATCTTTCAGAATATAGAATCAGAGAGAATACTTCCTATCTCTTTCTATGAGGCCAACATTGCCCTAAAACCAAAACCAGACAGAGGCATTACAAGAAAACAAAACTATAAACCAATTTCTCTCATAAACATAGGTGCAAAAATCTTCAACAAAATATCAAATCGAACAATGTATAAAAGGAATTTTACACCATAGACAAGTGGGATTTATGCCAGGTATGCAAGACTGGTTCAACATTCAAAAATCAAATAATGTAATCCATCACACCAATAAGCTAAAGAAGAAAAATCACATGGTCATATTATTAGATGCAGAAAAAGCATTTTACAAAATTCAACATTTATTCATGATAAAAACTCCCAGTAAAACAGGTATGGAGTAGAACTTTCTCAATTTGATAAAGAATGTCTACAAAAATCCTATAGCTAACATCATACTTAATGGTGAGAAGCTCAAAGCTTTCCCACTAAGATGAGGAAGAAGGGAGGATATCTTCTTTCACCATTGCTTTTCAGTATTATCCCAGAAGCCCTAGATATTGCAGCAAGACAAGAAAAGAAATAGGAAGTACATAGATTGGGGGAAAAATTAAAGCTGTCTTTGTTCACAGGTTACATGATTGTCTATATAGAAAATCTGAAAGAATCTACCAAATCAAACCCTCTTGGAACTAATAAGAGATTATAGCAAGGTTGCAGAATACAAGGCTACTATGTAAAACTCAAACTCTTTTCTATAAACCAGCAATGAATAAGTGGAATTTGAAATTAAAAAACAATAACATTTATATTAACATAAAACTGAAATACTTAGATATAAATTTAACAAAACAGGTACAAGATCTGTATGAGGAAAACTACAAAAACCTGATGGAAAATGTCAAAAAGGAACTAATTAAATGAAGAGATATTCTATGCTCAGGAATGGGAGGACAATATTGTCAAGATGTCAGTTCTACCCAGTTTGATCTACAGATTCAATGCAATCAAAATCAAAATCCTAGTAATTATTTTGTGGATCTTGACAAACTCAATCTAAAGCTTATATGGAGAGGCAAAATACTTAGAATAGAAAGCACAATATTGAAGAAAGACAAATTCTGGGAACTGACACTACCTGACTTCAAGACATACTATAAAGCTACAATAATCAAGACAGTGTGGTATTGGTGAAATAATAAACAAATAGATCAATGGGGAAAACTAGAGAGCCCAGAAATCAACCCATATAGTCAACTGATCTTTGACAAAAGAGAAAAAGCAATAAAATAGAGCAATGATAATATTTTCACCAAATGATCATCATACTACTGGACATTTACACAGAAAGCAATGAAAGTAGACACAGACTTTACAACCCTCACAAAATTAAAATAGTTAACAAACCTAAATGTAAAATGATGAACTTTAAATCATTTAGAAGGAAACATAGGAGAAAACCTAGAGGACTTTGGGTATTGCAATGATTGCTTTCAGTAAAACACCAAATACACAATTCATTAAGGAAATAATTGACAATCTGAACTTCATTATAATATAAAACTTCTTCCCCATGAAAGAAAATGTCAAGAGAATGAGAAGACAAACCACAGACTTCTTGGAGAAAATTTTATAAAATATTTTTATATATGTCTTTGCAAAAGACATATATAATAAATGACTGTAATAAAAAACATACAAAGAACTTTTATAACTCAATGAGAACCAAAAATCCCAATTAAAAAATAGAGCAAACTAAATAAGTAAATCTGATTTCATCTTGCTAGTGGTAACAATTCTCTTTGATTTGCAAGTTAATCTAAACCATTCCTGTAAGAGTTACCTCATGTTATTAGGTGTGCCTACTGGGCCAGCTCTGCTGGAAAACCTTGTCTACCCACAGAAAATGAAGAAGAATGAATAAACAATGACAGAAGATTTCAATTGATCACCCAAGCCACAATGCATGCCTTCAAATCTCTTTTAAGTTACAGGTTATATGGTTTTTTTTTCCCTTGGTTTAAGAACTTGAAGATATTTTAATGAATATATGGTCATAATTTTGTAACAGAAATACTTGGTAGTTTGAAAATTAATTAGACCATTTGGAATATATTTTCTGCTTTGGTAATAAGTCCACTTACATTGTTGAAGTTATCTATGTTAGTCTCACACTTTTACATTATTTGATTCTGCTATTTTCCACACTTTTCATTTTTTATAGAATGTGGTTTTCTTCTAATTTACACTTTGTCAATAAATGCTGAAATTCTTAATTTAAAAAATGGGACAGGAATAGGAACAGCTCCAGTCTACAGCTCCCAGTGTGAGCAACACAGAAGACGGGTGATTTCTGCATTTCCAACTGAGGTACTGGGTTCATCTCACTGGGGCTAGTCAGACAGTGGGTGCAGGACAGTGGGTGCAGCCCACCGAGCATGAACCAAAGCAGGGCAAGGCATCACCTCACCCAGGAAGTGCAAGGGGTCAGGGAATTCCCTTTCCTAGCCAAGAGGAGCTGTGACAGATGGCACCAGGAAAATTGGGTCACTCACACCCTAATACTGCACTTTTCCAATGGTCTTAGCAAACGGCACACCAGGAGATAATATCCCATGCCTGGCTCAGAGGGTCCCATGCCCACGGAGCCTCAAACATTGCTAGCACAGAAGTCTGAGATCCAACTGCAAGGTGGCAGTGAGGCTGGGGGAGGGGCACCGCCTTTGCTGAGGCTTGAGTAGGTAAACAAAGCCTCCAGGAAGCTCGAACTGGCTGGAGCCCACTGCACCTCAAGGAGGCCTGCCTGCCTCTGTAGACTCCACCTCTGGGGGCAGGGCATAGCTGAGCAAAAGGCAGCAGAAACCTCTGCAGACTTAAATGTCTCTGTCTGACAGCTTTGAAGAGAGTAGTGGTTCTCCCAGAATGGAGATTGAGATCTGAGAATGGACAGACACTCTCCTCAAGTGGGTCCCTGACCCCTGAGTAGTCTAACTGGGAGGCACACCCCAATAGGGGCAGACTGACATCTCACATGGCTGGGTATCACTCTGAGATGACGCTTCCAGAGGAACGAGCAGGCAGCAATGTTTACTGTTCAACAATATTCACTGTTCTGCAGCCTCCGCTGCTGATAAACAGGCAAACAGGGTCTGGAGTGGACCTCCAGCAAACTCCAACAGACCTGCAGCTGAGGGTCCTGACTGTTAGAAGGAAAACTAACAAACAGAAAGGACATCCACACCAAAACCCCACCTGTACGTCACCATCATCAAAGACCAAAGGTAGATAAAACCACAAAGATGGGGAAAACACATAGAAGAAAAGCTGAAAATTCTAAAAATCAGAGTGCCTCTCCCCCTCCAAAGGAACGCAGCTCCTAGTAATCACTGGAACAAAGCTGGATAGAGAATGACTTTGATGAGTTGAGAGAAGAAGGCTTCAGATGATCAAACTTCTCCGAAATAAAGGAGGAAGTTCGAACCCATCACAAAGAAGCTAAAAACCCTGAAAAAAGATTAGACGAATGGCTAACGAGAATAACCAATGTAGAGAAGTCCTTAAATGACCTGATGGAGCTGAAAACCATGGCACGAGAACTACATGACACATGCATAAGCTTGAGTAGCCGATTCAATCAACTGGAAGAAAAGCTATCAGTGATTGAAGATCAAATTAATGAAATGAAGTGAGAAGAGAAGTTTAGAGAAAAAAGAATAAAAAGAAATGAACAAAGCCTCCAAGACATATGGGACTATGTGAAAAGACCAAATCTACGTCTGATTGGTGTACCCGAAAGTGATGGGGAGAATGGAACCAAGTTGGAAAACACTCTGCAGGATATTATCCAGGAGAACTTCGCCAACCTAGCAAGGCAGGCCAACATTCAAATTCAGGAAATACAGAAAACACCACAAAGATACTCCTCGAGAAGAGCAACTCCAAGACACATAATTGTCAGATTCACCAAAGTTGAAATGAAGGAAAAAATGTGAAGGGCAGCCAGAGAGAAAGGTCGGGTTACCCACAAAGGGAAGCCCATCAGACTAAGAGTGGATCTCTCAACAGAAAACCTACAAGCCAGAAGAGAGTTGGGGCCAATATTCAACATTCTTAAAGAAAAAAATTTTCAACCCAGAATTCCATATCCAGCCAAACTAAACTTCATAAGTGAAGGAGAAATAAAATCCTTTACAGACAAGCAAATGCTGAGAGATTTTGTCACCACCAGGCCTGCCCTAAAAGAGCTCCTGAAGGAAGCACTAAACATGGAAAGGAACACCTGGTACTAGCCTCTGCAAAAACATGCCAAATTGTAAAGACCATCGAGGCTAGGAAGAAACTGCATCAACTAACGAGCAAAATAACCAGCTAACATCATAATGACAGGATCAAATTCACACATAACAATATTAACTTTAAATGTAAATGGGCTAAATGCTCCAATTAAAAGACACAGACTGGAAAATTGGATAAAGAGTGAAGACCCATCAGTGTGCTGTATTCAGGAGACACATCTCACATGCAGAGACACACATAGGCTCAAAATAAAGGGATGGAGGAAGATCTACCAAGCAAATGGAGAACAAAAAAAGGCAGGGGTTGCACTCCTAGTCTCTGATAAAACAGACTTTAAACCAGCAAAGATCAACAGAGACAAAGAAGGCCATTACATAATTGTAAAGGGATCAATTCAACAAGAAGAGCTAACTATCCTAAATATATATGCATCCAATACAGGAGCACCCAGATTCATAAAGCAAGTCCTTAGAGACCTACAAAGAGACTTAGACTCCCACACAATAATAATGGGAGACTTTAACACCACACCATCAACATTAGACAGATCAATGAGACAGAAAGTTAAAAGGGATATCCAGGAATTGAACTCAGCTCTGCACCAAGTGAATCTAATAGACATCTACAGAACTCTCCACCCCAAATCAACAGAATATACATTCTTCTCAGCACCACATCCCACTTATTCCAAAATTGACGACATAGTTGGAAGTAAAGCACCCTCAGCAAATGTAAGAGAACAGAAATTATAACAAACTGTCTCTCAGACCACACTGCAATCAAAGTGGAACTCAGGATTAAGAAACTCACTCAAAACTGCTCAACTACATGGCAACTGAACAACCTGCTCCTGAATGACTACTGGGTACATAACAAAATGAAGGCAGAAATAAAGATGTTCCTTGAAACCAATGAGAACAAACACACAACATACCAGAATATCTGGGACACATAGAAAGCAGTGTGTAGAGGGAAATTTATAGCACTAAATGCCCACAAAGGAAAGCAGGAAAGATGTAAAATTGACACCCTGACATCAAAATTAAAAGAACTACAGAAGCAAGGCAAACAAATTCAAAAACTAGTAGAAGGCAAGAAATAACTAAGATCACAGCAGAACTCAAGGAGACAGAGACACAAAAAACCCTTCAAAAAATCAATGAATCCAGGAAATGGTTTTTTGAAAAAATCAACAAAATTGATAGACTGCTAGCAAGACTAGTAAAGAAGAAAAGAGAGAATCAAATAGACACAATAAAAAATGATAAAGGGGATATCACCACCAATCCCACAGAAATACAAACTACTATCAGAGAATACTATAAACACCTCTACACAAATAAACTAGAAAATCTAGAAGAAATGGATAAATTCCTGGACATATACGCCCTCCCAAGACTAAACCAGGAAGTTGAATCCCTGAATACACCAATAACAGGCTCCGAAATTGAAGCAATAATTCATGGCCTACCAACCAAAAAAATTCCAGGTCCAGACAGATTCACAGCCGAATTCTGCCAGAGGTACAAAGAGGAGCTGGTACTATTCCTTCTGAAACTATTCCAATCAATAGAAAAAGAGGGAATCCTCTGTAACTCATTTTATGAGGCCAGCATCATCCTGATACCAAAGCCTGGCAGAGACACAACAAAAAAGAGAATTTTAGACCAATATCCTTGATGAACATTGATGCAAAAATCGTCAAAAAATTCTGGCAAACTGAAACCAGCAGCACATCAAAACTTATCCACCATGATCAAGTGGGCTTCATCCCTGGGATGCAAGGCTGGTTCAACATATGCAAATCAATAAATGTACTCCAGCATATAAACAGAACCAAAGACAAAAACCACATGATTATATCAATAGATGAAGAAAAGGCCTTCAGAAAAATTCAACAGCACTTCATGCTAAAAACTCAATAAATTATGTATTGATGGGATGTATCTCAAAATAATAAGAGCTATTTATGACAAACTCACAGCCAATATCACACTGAATGGGCAAAAACTGGAAGCATTCCCTTTGAAAACTGGCACAAGACAGGGATGCCCTCTCTCACCACTCCTATTCAACATAGTGTTGCAAGTTCTGGCCAGGGCAATCAGGCAGGAGAAAGAAATAAAGGGTATTCAATTAGGAAAAGAGGAAGTCAAATTGTCCCTGTTTGCAGATGACATGATTGTATATTTAGAAAACCCCATCATCTCAGCCCAAAATCTCCTTAAGCTGATAGGCAACTTCAGCAAAGTCTCAGGATACAAAATCAATGTGCAAAAATCACAAGCACTCTTATACACCAATAACAGACAAACAGAGAGCCAAATCATGAGTGAACTCCCATTCACAATTGCTTCAAAGAGAATAAAATACCTAGGAATCCAACTTACAAAGGATGTCATGGACCTCTTCAAGGAGAACTACAAACCACTGCTCAATGAAATAAAACAGGACACAACCAAATAGAAGAAGATTCCATGCTCATAGAGAGGAAGACTCAATATCATGAAAATGGCCATACTGCCCAAGGTAATTTATAGATTCAATGCCATCCCCATCAAGCTACCAATGCCTTCCTTCACAGAATTGGAAAAAACTACTTTAAAGTTCATATGGAACCAAAAAATAGCCTGCATTGCCAAGACAATCCTAAGCCAAAAGAACAAAGCTGGAGGCATCATGCTACCTGACTTCAAACTATACTACAAGTCTACAATAACCAAAACAGCATGGTACTGGTACCAAAATAGAGATATAGACCAGTGGAACAGAACAGAGCCCTCAGAAATAATACCACACATCTACAACCATCTGATCTTTGACAAACCTGACCACAACAAGAAATGGGGAAAGGATTTCCTATTTAATAAATGGTGCTGGGAAAACTGCCTAGCCATATGTAGAAAGCTGAAACTGGATCCCTTCCTTACACCTTATACAAAAGATTAATTCTAGTTGGATTAAGGACTTAAATGTTAGACCTAAAACCATAAAAAACCTAGAAGAAAACCTAGGTAATATCATTCAGGACCTAGGCATGGGCAAGGACTTCATGTCTAAAACACCAAAAGCAATGGCAACACAAGCCAAAATTGACAAATGGGATCTAACTAAACTAAAGAGCTTCTGCACAGCAAAAGAAACTATCATCAGAGTGAACAGGCAACCTGTAGAGTGGGAGAAAATTTTTGCAATCTACTCATCTGACAAAGGGCTAATATCCAGAATCTACAAAGAACTCAAACAAACTTACAAGAAAAAAACAACCCCATCAAAAAGTGGACAAAGGTTATGAACAGACACTTCTCAAAAGAAGACATTTATGCAGCCAACAGACACATGAAAAAATGTTCATCATCACTGGCCATCAGAGAAATGCAAATCAAAACGACAGTGAGATATCATCTCACACCAGTTAGAATGGTGATCATTAAAAAATCAGGAAACAGCAGGTGCTGGAGAGGATATGGAGAAATAGGAACACTTTTACACTGTTGGTGGGACTGTAAACTAGTTCAACCATTGTGGAAGACAGTGTGGTGATTCCTCAAGGATCTAGAAGTAGAAATACCATTTGACCCAGCCATCCCATTATTGGGTATATACTCAAAGGATTATAAATCATGCTGCTATAAAGACACATGCACACGTATGTTTATTGTGGCACTATTCACGATAGCAAAGACTTGGAACCAACCCAAATGTCCAACAATGATAGACTGGATTAAGAAAATGTGGCACATATACACCATGGAACACTATGCAACCATAAAAAAGGATGAGTTCATGTCCTTTGTAGGGACATAGATGAAGCTGGAAACCACCATTCTCAGCAAACTATCGCAGTGACAAAAAACCAAATACCACATGTTCTCACTCATAGGTGGGAATTGAACAATGAGAACACTTGGACACAGGGTGGCAACACCACACACTGGGGCGTGTCGTGGGGTAGGAGAAGGGGGGAGGGATAGCATTAGGAGATATACCTAATGTAAATGACGAGTTAATGGGTGCAGCACACCAACATGGCACATGTATACATATGCAACAAACCTGCATGTTGTGCACATGTACCCTAAAACTTAAAGTATAATTTAAAAAAACTGTAAAAAAAATGGGGCAAAGACTTTAAGAGACATCTCACTAAAAAAATATGCTGATGGAAAATAAGTACATGACAATATGTTACATGCCATATAACAACAGAGAAATGTAAATAAAAACAACAATGAGATACCACTGCACACCTATTAGAATGGCCAAAATCCAGAACACTAACACCACCAAATATCAGTGCAGACGTGGAGCACCAGGAACTCTCATTCATTGCTGATAAGAATGCAAAATGGTACAATCACTCTGGAAAACAGTTTGGCAGTTTTTACAAAACTAAACATCCTCTTACCACACAATCCAACAATCATGATACTTGATATTTATTTATTTAAAGGAGTTGAACATTTATATCCACACAAAAACCTGCACACAAATGTTTACAATTGCTTTACTCATAATTGCTAAAACCTAGAACAACCACGATGAATGGATAGAGTGATACATTCAAACAACAGAATATTATTCTGCACTAAACAGAAATAAACTATAAAACCATGAAAACACACGAAGGAAACTTAAATGCATATGACTCAGTGAAAGAAGACAATCTGAAAAGGTTACCTACTGTATGATTCTAACTGTATGATATTCTGGAAAAGGCAAAACTATAGACATAGTAAAAAGGATTAGTGGTTTCCAGGGGTTGGGGGGAAGGAAGGAAGAATAAGTGGAATATGGAGGATTTTTATGGCCCCAAAGCAACTCTATATGGTACTATAATATTGAATATATGTTACCATACATTTATCCAAACCCACAGAATGCATAACACCAAGTGTAAATCCTATTGGACTTTGGCTGATAATGATGTGTCTATGTAGGTTTCTCTGTTATAACAAATGTACCACTCTGGTAGGAGACGTTGATACTGGGTGAGGCTATGCATGAGTGAGAGAAAGAGATATAATGGGAACCTCTGTACTCTCTGCCCAGTCTTGCTAATTCCCTCTATTTTCACCAAAGGGAGAGGAAATGACTTAAGTTCAACAAAACAGAAGTTATTTGTTAAGATTTTCATCTTTGAGTAAGTAGAAAACTCTGCTGCTGTACTCCATGGGGCCTCCATCTTGCAGCTTAGCAATAAGTCCTGCCTCCTTAATTCCAGACAATTTTCCAAGCCTGATCCTCTAACAAGCCATTGATTGTCTGAGCTCATGATGATCTTCCAATAAGCTCCCTTTTTCCTTAAGACCATCACAGCCAATTTCTTTCTGGAAATCGAGAACCTTGACTGACTTATCTTTATTGGATGACCATGCCAACGTGCCTTATTTCCTTCTCCCTTCTCCCTAGAGCTTCATTTTCATGAAGATACTAACACAAATTCACATATAATTATATTCTTCCTTTCATTGGTCATTGCTGTTGCATGAGCAAAACTGTAGATTTTTATAACTAGAAAAAATTACATGTATCACTTTGTTTGATACTTTTACTTTAAGGAAAGGAAACTGAAACCCAGAAAGATGTTGAATCCAGTATCCCAGTTTCTACAACCCTCATCTCTTGATTCTCAGTCTACACCATTATGTCTCTTTGCGTCTGTATAGACTCCTTGAGGGAGTCCTAATTAAATAGCTCCAAAATGTCTTCAAGATGTAAGAATAAGATTACCTAATTTACCTTTCATTTTATCTGGGAAGGTAAGTAAAATGACTTCCACAATGAAAACATTTTTCTCCTTTAAATGTAATGCACTTTGTCCTTTGTTGTTGTTTGTTTTTTGTTGGTTTGTTTTATTTACTTTTTTGTTTTGTTTTGAGACGGAGTCTCGCTCTGTTGCCAGGCAGGAGTGCTGTGGCGCGATCTCGGCTCACTGCAACCTCCGACTCCCTGGTTCAAGCGATTCTCCTGCCTCAGCCTCCTGAGTATCTGGAATTACAGGCACATACCACCACGCCTGGCTAATTTTTGTATTTTTAGTAGACACAGAGTTTCATCGTGTTGGCAAGGATGGTCTCGATCTTCTGACCTTGTGATCCACCCATCTCGGCCTCCCAAAGTGCTGGGATTACATGCTTGAGCCACCACGCCTGGCCTGCACTTACTTCTTTTGAAAAATTTTTTAAATGCAAAACAATACTGAGAAATGAACAATTAATAATATTTCCACCACTCAGAGTTAATAACTACTATCCCATTGTAGTATTTACTTGTAATCTTTTTATTTTTAAAACATAGAAAAAGGCACATAAAAATTAAAACTTCCTTTAAGAACTACCCCCTTTACTATTGCACTTATTTACTGCCAAGGGGAAACTATTGTGTATAACTTTCTAGTTCATTTTCTATACAAACATATTCTATCTATAACAAATATTTAACATTGTGTTATTACATGTTTTAAATGTACATAAAACATGGTGTTTTGTATTTTATGACTTCACTCAGTGTTTTGCATTTGAGGTATACCCATGTTGATATAGCTCTACTCCATTCTCTTTAGTTGCTAAATTTTATCTTACCCTAGAAATAAGGTTTCTTTTTATTATTATTATAATACTTTAAGTTCTAGTGTACATGTGCATAACATGCAGGTTTGTTACATAGGTATACATGTGCCATGTCAGTTTGCTGCACCCATCAACTCATCATTTACATTAGGTATTTCTCTTATGCTATCCCTCCCCCAGCCCCCCAGCCCCCGACGGGCCCTACTGTGTGATGTTCCCCGCCCTGTGTCCATGTGTTTTCATTGTTCAACTCCCACCTATGAGTGAGAACATGTGGTGTTTGGTTTTCTGTCCTTGTGATAGTTTGCTGAGAATGATGGTTTCCAGCTTCATCCATGTCCCTGCAAAGGACATGAACTCATCCATTAATATGCCTGCATAGTATTCCATGCTGTATATGTGCCACATTTTCTTAATCCAGTCTATCATTGATGGACATTTGGGTTGGTTCCAAGTCTGTGTTATTGTGAATAGTGCTGTAATAAACGTACATGTGCATGTGTCTTTATAGAAGCATGATTTATAATCCTTTGAGTATATACTCAGTAATGGGATTGCTGGGTCAAATGGTATTTCTAGTTCTAGATCCCTGAGGAATCGCCACACTATGTTCCACAATGGTT